>NC_133245.1:6290000-7540000 GCF_048772165.1 Typha angustifolia
TCAGGATCGGCAAGCGAGTGGCCCCTAAACCTGTAGGTCTCACACTCCACAAGCGTCGGTCCTTCCCCTCTCCTAGCCCTTGCAATCGCCTCCTTTGCAACCTCCCTCACCTTGAGCACATCCATTCCATCCACATGCACTCCAGGCATCCCAAACGGCGGGCCCTTCTTCCAGATCTCCGGGTCCGAAGTGGCTCTAAGGTGAGACATACCAATCGCCCAAAGGTTGTTCTCCACCACAAACACAATGGGCAGCTTCCAAAGCTGAGCCATGTTGAGGCACTCAAAGAATTGTCCATTGTTGCAAGTTCCATCTCCGAAGAACGCCAAGGTAACATCGAGACCGTGGGGGCTAGACTCCTTGAGGACCTCATGGCGGTACTTGGCAGAGAAGGCGGCTCCAGTGGCGACAGGGATTCCCTCGCCGATGAACGCAAATCCACCCAGAACATTGTGGGGGGCCGAGAACATGTGCATTGATCCACCTTGGCCGCGGCAGCACCCGGTCTCCTTGCCGAAGAGCTCGGCCATGACAGCGCGAGCCGGGACCCCCTTGCTCAGAGCATGGACGTGGTCACGGTAAGTGCTGACGACAGAGTCGGCGTTGGAGAGCAGCTTGATGAAGCCGGTGGAGACTGCCTCCTGGCCGTTGTACAGGTGGACGAAGCCGAACATCTTTCCGCGGTAGTACATCTGGGCGCACATGTCCTCGAAGGAGCGGCCGAGCACCATGTCCTCATAAACCTCTAACGCTTCCTCCCTGGTCACCACCTGAGAGAAAAAAAAAAAAAGTAAAGGAAAGGAAAACATATCAATTTCTTTCAGATCGGCAGATAGGTACTGTAAGAGATCGAATTTTGAGTAGTGGACAGTGATCAAAATTAGAACTTTAGGGGTGGAATTACCGGATTGGAGGCGGAGGAAGGGGAACCGAGGGGTTTCTGGCTGCTGAGGACATCAGAAGAGACGGCGAGAAGAGGGCGAGAGCGAAGGGATTGGGAAGAGGAGGAGTTGTGAAGCAGGGGAGAAGAGAAGGAAGGGGAGGAGAGGAAGGGCGCCGCGGAGGGCTTGTGAGAGGCGGATCGGACGGTGGCGATGGGATGGGAAGGGAGGATCTTGACGGCGGAGAAGGCGGACATCTTTTTCTGCTTGGAGAAATGCAGATGGCGAGGTGGAGGTGAGAGGAAGAGAGAGAGAAAGAGAAGGGGGGGGGGGGGGGGGGGGGGGGGGGGGGGGGTGTGGGGAGAGAAATATAAGAAGAGCTAAGAGCGGGGGGAAGAAGGGCGGAGAGAACGAGGGAGGATGGCGTGGGAGGATCCGCCCGGGAGGTTTGTTTTGGCTGCTTTTACTTTCATGTAGAGAGAGAGAGAGGGATCGAGATTGTAATGTGTGGTTACGTGACCATGTTGTGTGATTGTGTCGAGTGAGAAAGAGCCAAGGAAAGGGTTGGCCAACTACTTAGAGCTGCATTTAGTTTGCACTTAATCTATATATTAATTATATTATATGCACTCAATTATAATAAACTATATATATATATACTAAATTAAAAAAATTTAATATAATTAAATTGTAAAAGTTCCTATTTTAGACTCAAAATCTGATATGATTTGATCCATATTAACTTTGCTCGTGGCATTGAGTTTATTAGGATGAGCCTATTTATCTAGTTGGGTTTGTTAGAAGTAATAAAAACAATATTTGCCTGGGTGAAATGCTAAACTATTTAGCGTTATTTATATTCTTCTTTCGAAAACGTTTATCTAGTCAGCGTTTCATTTAAAAACGAAAAACATTAAAAATTTTAGCATTTGAAGTACTACGGTTAATCTAGACAATATTTTTTTAATGCATAACTCCAATATTTAAGCAACTCATTAATCTGGTTAATATAGATAAATACTTAATTGTTCAGCGTTTTCACCCGCAAGAAAAACACTGAACATTTCAGCGTTTTACCTTAGAAGAGTAAAACACTAAACTTGTAAGCGTTTTTAGTAGGACTATAATTAATCCGATCCCTTTTGATAATAAGTTTGGGCAGCAGTCCATTTTGATAAATTAAATTTTAAATAGTGCTAGTTTGGTGAGAAACTTTCTATGTGGACTCCATTTGCTATAGTCGATTTGATTGACAAATTTTCTAGCAAGTTCAGTTGAAAAAATATATATATATATATATTCTTCAAATATGGGTATGCATCTTGTACCATGGGATAAAGTCACCTAACCCAAGCGGGTTAATGGGCTTGCTATCAAAGATCTTCATATCATGTGTTATACCCTTTATATGGTCAAGAATATTCTCCATGTCTTGAATAATCTAATATTTGGTCAAGATTTTGCTAGTCAAATACAATTCTCCTCATCCCCAGTTTAAAGAAAAAACCTGAAATATATTCTTGGTCTTAGTGCCTCATCACTGTTGGTATGGTTGAGATTAGAGGCGGCCCTCATCATTAAGCTAATTACTAAAATCTGGAAGGATCCGGGGTTTATCCTCTGCACAATAGATAAGTGACATACTTTTGTTAATATGAATCTCAAAGGTTCACTATCTTTAATTTATGATCTTATTAATATTGGCCAATGGAATTTTGAGCTTGGCTCTCTCAATTTTGGCCCTAGCCTTAGTGATAAAGTTATGAGTATAAAGACGAAAAGAAAGAATTGGTCGAGATCCCAAGGAAGGTGGAGTACTCGATAGACGAGGAAGATTAGAAGATAGATAAAACCTTGCTAATGATAGAGGTGGCTAGTTGGTGAAGAGGGAGGATGGAGATTGAGGTAGAAAGACTAAAGAGAAGATAGAAAAGGCAAGAAATTAATATTCATTCAGCAATATAATTTTGGCTGCCAGCTACACCTTTATAGAGGCTAGCTAACAAGTCAAAATAATTATTATTAATCCTAATTCTATTGGACTCCCACCGATCGCGTTCGAACGCGCCCGACTGTGTTCGAACGCACAAAAGATGTTCTCGGTTGATGTGAACCTGATGCACGCACATTTCGCGTTCTCTATTTTTGCGAATCTAATGCAGACGTTTGTAAAGGTGTTCGAACGCGACCCATTCCGCGTTCGAACGCGACCTATAAAAAATATATTTTAATAAAAATAAATAACTAATACAATAAGAAAAGACTCTAACAAGGTGTATCAACGACCATCCTTAGTTAATATAGCTTAGTTCTTATTACTAAAGTAACAGTGACGAAGGAAGTTCTTCTCAAATCTCTCATATAAAGGCATCACTAATATTTGGATTAAATAAGATTCATTTTTCTAGTCAACATGGTTAGTAGGGTAATAAGGACGGATAATGATAACAATCTGATCAAGTAATTACAAAATTTGATCCAATAATAAAAATAAAATTAATTAAAAAATTACAAATTGTAGAATGTAATATTCTGTATAAGTTTAGAGTTTAATACTACCTCCTTAAGTCCAAATTTACTCTTCATTGATTGCCTTAGACATCGATCTATGAGGACATAGTTGTCTTGCAAACGAAAGAAAGTTGTTATTTGAATATCTCGTCAAACTAGGATATTATAATACTATTTCTCAATGCAATAGCAAAAAACTAAAAAATGTATGAATGGATTAAATTTTTCTAATGATTCTCTAATGCAAACTATAAACCAATTTATAGAAATAACTTGCCACGACAAAGGGGTTCAAAATTTCAATTGGAACGAAAAGATGCATTTGGTCACAGAATGTTATATCATTTGACATGAAAGGATGCACCTCTTTAAGCCAAGTGAAGCATCATATCTCATAGAAGATTAACTACTTCATCTAAAGGGAGCACCTCTTTAGATCAAAACCGAACATAAATTATATCCTACAAAAATTAAAATAAGTTTGACTTTACCTATGTGTGAACTAAAACGAATCGGATTGGGTGGTGCATGTGTGTGAGTTGATTTACATAAATGGGTATTATTTGGAGCCCAAAACGTAAGTCAAACTTGATACTTTATATATATCCTACCAATATCTCACAAATAATCAATGTGGTATTAAAGTAATTTTTTTATTTTCCACTATCATGATGGTCACTTTAAAATCAATTTTTTATTTTATTTCTCTTTATAAATTTAAATAAGTAAATATATGGCATTGAAGTACTCTTTAAGCTTTTTTAAATCTATCATTATCCATCATTAATAATATATAGACCTCACTTAAATTTATGCTCAAAGTTTATATAAAATTTATGTTCATATGTTAACAATCTCCTACATTAATGAATTGGTTGTAAATGAAATGCAGACTTGATTAAGAGTATAATGAAAGTTACCGTATTACAATAGGTAACTTTAAGCTTTAACATTCCCTAGTAAAGTATTATCAGATTTATTCACTAACTAGTGAACATAACATCTTGAATTGTTCAATTTTTGTATAAATAAGACAATAATACTCACACATCCTTTCAACATTGTTGGTTCTATATGTTATATTCAATTCTGTCCTAGACATGCTTGATAAATCTTTGAATACTTTAGAAATTTTGTCTAATCATCTTATAGAAGTGGCCCACTTTATGCTCATGTATGTGACTTCTTGGTAAGTGTATTTTATCATATTTCACTTGAATTTTCAACGTATAAGTGTTATAAAAAGCATTGGTTACCTAAATGCATATATGTTTAATTATCACTATATCATCATAAGAAAATATATAAGAAATAATTCCTTTGTGATTTTAGAAATGCCCTCATAACTCAATTGTCTCTTTAAACTTAGATCTTGTGATCTCTTATCAATTAGGTACAATTGTCGTTGTGTTATTACTCAAGGTGATAAGCTTTACACTCATTCCTTTCGACAAATAATACACTTGATCTCTTATTAAGTTCTTTGTTAATGGATCTACGGTGTTATCATTTGATTTCGCTTAATCAATATATATTATACCATTTGAGATCAATTATTGTATAATATTATGTGTATGACGTATATATCGTAATTTATCGTTATACATTTGACTTTGTACTCTTCTTATAGCTAATTGATTATTGCAATGAATGTAAATTGCTAACACAGTTTTCGGCCACAGATTTTTCTTCTAAGAAATTTTGAAGCCACTCTACTTCTTCTCCGACTTTATCTAATGCTATGAACTTAGATTCTGAAGTAGATCTAGCTATACATGTCTAGAAGTTTTTTAAGATATAGATGCACTCCTAAGTATAAAGATATATCTACTTGTAGATTTAATATTTCCCAATTAGAAATACAGTTTACATCACTATACCCTTATGAATATCTTGAGTAGTGCAGTCTATAGTTAGTGGTATATCTTAGATATTTGAGTACCTTAATTATCACTTTCTAATGGTCTTTTCCTTGATTATTTTATATATCTACTCAGTTTACTCATATGGTATATAATATTTAGACGATATAATTTATGATGTACGTCAAACAACCTATTATTTGAGACTATTCTAACTAAGATATATACTCACTTATATTCTCTATTAGATAAAGATCTACACGTATAGATAAACCAAGTTGATTATTATTATTTTTATCAAATTTATTGAGTAATATTTTAATATAATGTGATTGAGATTATAACATATCTTTAATTATCTTAGTGATCTTTACATTAAGAATCACATCAGCAACTCTAAAAACTTCTATATCGAACTTGCTAGCCAAAATGTTTTTGATGACATAAATATTGCTACAAGTTATTATCATATCATTCTCATAAAAATATATAATGACATAATTATCTAAAGTGTCTTTCACATAAATGTACTTATCATATTTATTAATACAAAAACTATTTGACACAATAACTAATTATTATTGTTAGTTGCTTGTTTAAGTTTATAAAGAGCTTAACTAGTTTTCAAATCTTGCCTCTTATACTAGAGCTACAAACTCTTCAGGTCATTCTATATAAATTTCTCATTCAATTCACTATTTAAGACTATCGATTTTATATCCATTTGATGTACTTCTAGATTACATAATATTACAAGAGCAATTATTGTAACATTAAAATAAAATCGGGTGCGCATGTGATCAACACAAGCCATATAAGCTAGCAAATATATACTTAAACTCATACATTGTTCTTATAAACATCATATAAGCCAGCAAATATACACTTAAGCCCGCAAATTGCTATTATAAACATCATATGACTTAGGGATAATTCTCTTTTCACCCCCTAAACTATCGCTCATTTTCACAATGACCCCTTAGAATTTTTTTTGGTACACACTAACTCCCTGAACTATCATAAATACCTTACTTAACCCCTTCCGTTAGGGTTCTGTTATACTTTTTCGTCAATAAGTTGTCATATGATAGTCCCGTGATAATAATATGACGAAAATACCCCTTGTAGGCACGTGTAAGTCATGAGCAACAAAGAGGAATTTTTATGATAATGAAAATGCCCCTTTATATAGCCTCTCTTCCTCTCCTTCAACACCGCCAGCTCCTCCACCCAAACCACCACCGCCCACACCTCCTCCTACGACGCCACCAGCACCAAACCCTCCACCGTGCCCATTGCCACCGCCAGCTCCACCACCACTATTGCCACCGCTACTAAATCCTCCTCATCCAACCGCTCCTGCACCACCACCACACCTAAACCACTACCGGCCACACCTCCTCCTATGCCACCACTAACACCAAACCCTCCACCCTTCCCACTGCCACCCCGCGCCGGAAGAAGTCTGATAGGTCACGGAATAATTTCTTCAAGATCTAAATTTATTACAGGAAGCAATCCATGCAACCGAGGAACAATATTCTGCAGTAGTTAGAAAATTATGAAACCAAGTGGAATCGATTTGTATCTCCTTGATCTACGTTTTTCGTATTTACGCCCTTCATAGATTCGAACTTCAACTGGGACGAAAATATGATATAATACGGATGAATGTGGTGGTGACGGGTGGAGTGGAAGTTAGAGTTATGGATGATAATGGAGATGAGGGTGGATAGGTGATGTTGTTTAAGGGATAAAGATTAAGGGGAAGAAGTGGTCGAGATCCCAAAAAAGAGGGATGACTCGACATACGAGAGAGATTACAAGTTAGGAGAGATTTTGCCAACGATAGATGTGGTAGGTTGGTGAAAAGGGAGGAGGGAGATTAGGGTAGAGAGAATAGAGAGAAGATATGAGGTAAGAAACCAATAATACAATAGCATAATAATTTTGCCTGTCATCCACACCTTACAGAGGCTAGCCAACAAGCCCTAATAATAATAATAATTAACCCTAATCCTAGTATAATCCCGCCGATAGCATTTGAACGCGCCTGATCGCGTTCGAACGCACAAAAAACGTTCTCTGTCAATGCGAACATGATCCAGGCATTCGAACGCACCCGACCGTATTCGAACACGCCCGACCGCATTCAAACACGCATTTCGCGTTCTCTATTTTATGAACCTGATGTAGGCGTTTGCAAGGGTGTTCGAATGTGACCCCTTCCGCGTTTGAACGCGATCTGCATGAATTTTATTTTAATAAAAATAAATAACTAATATAATAAGAAAAGACTTTAACAAAGTGTATCAAAGTCCCCGTCTAACAACTAGCTCCTCCTGGCCGCGAGCATCGACTGACTCCACTCTGCCTCCAACCTTGACCATGTCCTCTCCCGCCTCAACAACATCGTCGCCAAGGCCGCCCCAACAACTAGCTCCTCTTCCGCTGCCGCCAACGAAGAGGCAAGGCCTCCCTGTCTCCTATCGAGGGCTTGAAGGCCTTCTCAAGGGTCGATCGTCGGCGACCCACGCTAGCCCATCGATGAAGCAGCGGTACTCGACCTCAAAGTCTTGGATGCCACAACCAATGATAAGTGCTGGGATCTACTTCCATCCAATGCGATCTACGACCTTCGAATCATCTCCGATAGATGATCTCCATTGGCTACGGTTGCCTCGGTGTCGAGAAGCTCTACATCGCCGGCGGTGGACCTCTACTTTCACTGCCTCAGTGTTGAGAAGCATCGCCGATTTGCAGTGCCTCGAGTGGGATGCCCTTGAGTCCAAAATCTACTGGTGGATTTGCATCGCAAGTGTTGCCGTTTGCATCATCTTTTCTAGTGAGCGCCACCTTTTCGATGAGGTCTTCGGTGACGGTGATGACACACCCTTCATTGAGACCATTGATGAGGCCCGCAGACCGAGCTCGATGAGGCCCTCAACACTTTGAGATCGTCGATCCCTAGCCTTTGTCGACCTTATCCACCGCCAAGCCATAGCCGGCCTATCATGCGTCACGCCAAAGAAGAAATTTTGTTTAGAATGGGGAATAGGGTAGGACAATGACAGAATATTTTTTTAAAATAAAATATTTAATATTTTAGTATACGAATATATAATATTATAATATTCGAATATTATAATATTGATATATATATATAAATATTATAATATTCATATATTATAATGTTATAATATTTTATTGATTAATATTATAATGTTATAATATGCATTTGCTTATTTAAGTGTATATTTGTTGGCTTATACAATATTTATAATAGTCATTTATAGGCGTAAGTGTACATTTGCTAGCTTATATGGTATCTATTATAGCAATTTACAAGCTTAAATATATATTTGATGGTTATATGGTGTCTGTAATAGTAATTTACGGGTTTAGGTGCATATTTGCTGGCTTATAAGTTATAAGGATAATTCTCTTTTTACCCCCTGAAATATCACTTATTTCCACAATGACCTCATGAACTTTTTTTTGGTATACATTGACCTCCTGAACTATCATAAATACCCCACTCCCTTGATGTCGATGATGGAATTGATGAATTGACCAAATTACCCCTTCACTTATAATGACGAAATAATTAAGTGAATTAACTAATATTAAAATAATATTATAATATTTGTATATTAAATTATTATAATATTATAAAATTTGTAATATTATAATATTAAATTTTAATATAATTGATATACAAATATTATAGTATTATATTGTTATATTATTATCATATTCATAAGTTATAATACACTATATAGTATTTGTATATTATAATAATAACCACCATAATGATAAAATGGTATTTTTGTCCATCAAATTTATATATCATTCATATTCCCTTTAAAACTAATAAATTTCTATTTTTTCACATCACATCACAAATAATAAATATACTCTTAGCCTAATTTATAATCAAACACTAAATTACCTTAGCCTAGTTCAAGGTCAAGACTAATAAATGAGGCTAACTAATTTAGTTCAGAGCTTAGCCTCAAACCAATCAATGCTTTAAAGACTAGAATTGCAATATTTGCTAGGCATCCCCGCATTCTTAAAAGTTTATAACTAGGTTCTTGGTCTTTTCGTAATTCATAAGATGTCGTATTCCATTGATAGGTTAATTGGTTGCAATGTGATTTATGAAAAACAAAATTTCTCCCACAAGTTCTAGGATAAATAAAAACTGATTAACATGACATTTATGGAATGTAAGGTGTTGTTGTTTGATGAATCATTTCATGTTTTATACATATTTGTGTGAATGGTGAATCATATTCACTACTTCTATCACTTCTTAACATTTTGATATTTTTGTTAAGCTCAACCTCAATCTTAAAATATATAAATATTTATATATCTTATCTTTGCTTTTTATCAAATATATATAAATATACACATTTCAAATCACATACGTGGTTATGTATATGTTCTAGAGGTTTAATAGTTTGTTCAATAGAATGAAAGAAGTCTTAGCCAAATTGGCCTTGATACATATTTCACGTTTATTATTTAAACCAATATAAAAATTAGATACTTTGTTAAGATTAATTAATCTACTCAAAGTAACTAATTAATATGCCATAATCTATCACGTCAAATTTTACAAGACTCAAACAAGTAAAGAAAAAGATTTATCTTTATTAATTTTTAGAATTAAAATAATTATAATCATCTTGAAGTGGCAACTAGTTAGGTAGCCCCTTTCTATGCACATATTACATCATTAAAAGTAAGCTCATTTTTTGAATCTAACTTAAATACGACATTTTATATTCTTTCCACATTGGATGTTCCTAAATTGCTCATGTATAATTTTTTATTCTTTACAATATAAGATGAAGATGAAAACATCTATATATTTACACAAATATGTTGAGTAGCCCAGTGTTTACACGTCACTTTTTTCTATTTCCTCGAATCAAGTTCATTTCAGAGACAACATAAAAAATGTACATGCCATTGAGTAGCCCCTCATTCTTTGCATCGCCACCTTAGTGTTCATTTTCTTGTTCTTTGTAGACTCCACCATATTTGCCTTAAATATTGACTTTCATTCTTCTTCCTCGAAAGCATGGATTATCTTCTTCTTTTCTCGACTCGATAATACGTTCCTCAATTGCCAACTCCTTATGTTTGTGTTTCAAGCAATTTTTGAAATCCCCCTAAGACGGTGATAATTTTTAATATAATCAATACCATTAATAATGATTCATTAATCACTGTTCGTTCAACATAGATCTCATAAATGATCACTTGAAAATTTTGTATTTTGTTAATCACTAGCTTGTTGTCAACAATCTTGTACCTATATCTTCTGTATTGTACTGTTCGCCTAAGGATTCCTATAATTTGTTAGACGTTTTTATTAAATTATACACGTTATATAATGAGTTGTCTAATCCGTTGTGAATATAGTTTCGACAAAGAAAGTTGGCATATGCTTCCATGCATCCACTATAACAACCATTTGCCAATATATTTCATCTTTTCAAAATTGAGGCACATCTTTATAAAAAACTTTAGCCAAGTTCAAAGTTATCAGATAGAATAGTATTTTCTACGGTTATCTCTTGAAGTGTGCACCATAAAATTTGTCATACTCTTTTTTCATAAAATGTAGTATACTCTTTACTTTTTCAACAAACCTATAAGAATAAAATAAAAAAACTAATAGAAGAAAAAATAACAGTTATATTAGAAAGTAAGAATTAGTCTTAGTATTATTGGCGATAATAATTTAATTCAAATAGTCACAAAATCTATTCAAATAATAGTAATAAAATTAATTAAATAAATATATAGATTATATGCTATAATATTCTTTATAAGTTAAATCTAGTCTTGAATACCATCTTCTAAAACTAATTCATCCTTCGCCGGTTGTTTTTAGAATAGTAGATATTAATTTCTGAGAATACAATAACTATTTTGCATACGAAAGGAAGCTTCTATTTATTGAACTAGGACAATACAGTATTATTCAAAATATAGTAGTAGAAGACTCAAAAATATATGAATAAATTAAATTTTTTTGATAATTTTTTAGTCTAAATTATAGACTTATATATAGAAATGAATTGCCACGACAAAGGGGTACAAAGTTCATGTTGGAATAAAAGGATGCATCGGGTCAAGGAAATTGTGCATTGTTTCACATGAAATGACGCTTCTCTTTAAGCTAAACAAACGTACCATCATCTAAAGGGACACATTTATTTAGGTTAAAATCAAACATAAATTTTATATCGCAACAAATGAAAATAATTTTGGATTTGACCCCCGACTGAACTGAACCAAGTTGGGTTGGGTGACGAGCTATGTGTGAATTGTCTTGCATAGATTCCTTTACCAAGAAATATTATCCCATAGAGCTTAAAGCTTAAGTAGAACCTTGTACTTTTATATACCTACCAATTTATTTTATTTATAAATAGTTAATGTGGTTCTTAAATTTACTTTTCTTTATTATTTATTGATATGATACAACTTTAAAATTAATTTTCATTCACTTTTTTTTTATAGATTTAAATAAATAAATATGTGATATTAAAGTACTCAATTCTACTGTTAATCCGTCATTAATAATGTGCACACCCTACTTAAATTTGGACTCAAAGTTTATATAAAATTTATGTTCAAATACATAAATTTTTCAAGAGATATCAATACTCTAACTCACAAATTCTAAAATTATAAATTTACTCATAATTTTAGGAAAGCTAATTGAGATGAAAATTGACTTGCTAATTAAGGTAATATCATAACGTATGTGTATATTTGGGATAGCGGTTTGTCGGATAAACTACTCCACTTTTTGGTTTTCGAGTCTTACGGAGTTTTTATAATAGTTACAAAATTTTTAATATATTTTTATCTTTTTCTTTAAAATAAAGCAAAAAATTAGATTATCCCGGAAAAAAAGAAGCTAAAATAATAAAAACAAAATTATATTGTTCTTTGTTTTCGGAACAAATTGCTGGAGAGATAAATTCCGTTTGTCACGTGCGAGACAACTCCCATCAACCATACTCATCCTTCCGCAAATGCCGCTCGCCCGCACCTCCCAATTTCAAAACAAGGAAGCTTCCAAACCCATATTCCGGTAACAGCTTCCTTATTCTTACCGACGGTGAACCTTACACTGAACCTGCAGTTGAACACCGTAGTTCCTTCTCTATCAGCGTGGGTGTAAAGGAGGATGTCATGTTCCAACTTCCTCGTGACATCGCTTTCCTCTCAGAACCCCCCTGACCTCCATCTTCAAATAAGAAAGAGAAAGACGATTGGCTTAAAGCCTTATGGTAGTTCTAGTTCTTCTACTTGGAAAGTATACTCTTTGCCAATTCTCCAGTTCTCTCTCTCTCTCTCTATATTATTTTGGCTACTAAAACCTCATAACAAGTTACGATTCAGAGAAGTTAATAATGGGATGTACTTGGGCTGCTGTTATCTCCCAGTTTGACTTTAAATTGCCTGTCAGTTTTCCACTCATTATTTTAAACTTGGGCTTTGTTTTTAGGAGTCGAACGTTGGGTCTGACCCAAATAAATATATCTAATAAGGCAGTAAACTCTGGGAGAGTTCTTATCTCTTGGACCCAGTACTTTTTTGTTTCTATTTCTTTTTTTTTTTTCTTCTCTCCTTAGCTGGGAGAGATGGCGAGGCACAAGGCGGCGATGGCGGCGGCGGCGCATCTCGAGGAGGGGTCGTCGTCGCAGAGGCTGGTGGAGGCGGCCTTGCGGGGTGACGTGGAGGCGGTGGAGGAATGCCTGCGAGAGGAGATGGTGGATGTGAACTACGTGGGAGCGGTGGTCTTGAGGGCCAAGTGCACGGAGGCGGTTCTCCGCGAGGAGGCAGGGGACGAAGTCAAGATCGAGTACCAGGAGTTCAAGACCGACGTCACACCGCTCTTCGCCGCCGCCCATTCCGGCCACATCGAGGTGGTCAGGAGACTTCTGGTACTAATCCACTTCCTTTTCCCTCTGTGGTTCTTCGTATGGCAGATTTGCTTACGCATTTCAAATTGGTAAGGTGGATGAGTGTAATGTCTCCGATTGCGTGAGTTGGGTTTCGAACTTCTTGTTGCATCCTTTGAGATGCACAACTGAACCGATTTATGTTGCTAAGAGGTTGAAATTAGTAACTTTTCATGATTTTTGGTAGAAACTTCCAACTTTTTAAGCATGGGGATAAAGAAATCAATGATAATACTTTCGAGCGATTCTTTATGTAAATTTAAGTAGGTTGGTACCGATCGACTTCCTTTTTCCTTTCCTTCCTTAGTCTTTCTGCAACCATTACTTGATTTTTGCCGACACATTTTAAAAGATTTGCAGTGGACCATTTGGTTTTGGATTTCTTTTCCTTGTAAAGCTCGATAGAACTCTAGTCCTTTTTGGCTCTCCTTGCAGCATTCTTTGATAGGGTTGCAAAATTTGAATACATAAGTCAGATGATGTATAATTGAAAAGATTTATGTTGCAATATTTGAATACACAAGACAAATGATTTTTCCTTGTAGCATTCTTTGATCGGGTTTCTTTTTCTTTATTGCGCCTCACCCTTTTATCCTGTTTCATGTGGGGAACTTTTTCTAATGCTTAAATAAGTTTAGCAATTCCTTATTTAAGGACAGTCCTTTGTGTAAGAAACTAATAAGGGCCGGTTTGGATACTGAATTTTCTATATGATCAGGCTGGTTAAACTTTCCTTCGGAATCCTCAGTGGTATATAAAAATTTTCCTGTGAAGTTATTTGAAAATCATTTTCTTGATATCTGAACCTCTTATAGGGTTAATAACCACTGGAACTATAGTCTTTTTATGTGGCATTATTTGGCTAAGATACAATATTTGAACACCCAAGATAGATGAGACACAATTCAGTTTATGCTCATGAGAGGCTAAACTGTTTCCTTTTTCCCTCGTTACTTGCCCTCTTCTGGCGGAATGTTACACATGTGGTTAAGACTGGGGAAAAATAACCTTATATAGAGGTTTGGAAAAATATATAGGTCTAAGTGTGTCTGGCTGTAAACTCAGTAGATTGGTATGCTGGCTATTTTGAACTGATCTAGTGCATTAGCTGCTTATAATTTTTCTTGCTGTTGCTGTTGTTATTTTGTCTCTTTCATTAAATTACATTTTGAGATATTAGTTTATTCATACATCAGCAAAGATACTGTTGCATCACTGTGACGTTGTTGTTGAAGGAGTCATTCTTATGTGACAATAGTATCATTAGTATTAGTTCTTCAAACTAAAGTACGAATATTGCATTCACCAGAGGATATGTGTATTTACTTTATTGGTTTTGCATAAACATGATCAAAGTTGATATCCATAGGTCCAGTCTTCATTATAAGATGTAATCCAAATTGGCTGAAGACAGTTGATGATATATAATGTGATACAGTAGAATATTTGGAAGCAAGCATTTATTTTTCATTGTTAAATACCACTAATAACATACCTTGGAATTTTTAGGAATATTTGACATATTTGGAGATGATATTTGGAAACCATCTCCTTAACTTAACATATAGGACTTTTATAAGCTGGCCATTCTAATTTGCAAGATTATATTTCTAGCCTTGTTTCTGATATTGGTTCATTTTCATAAATGCCTAACTAAAGATCATAAATGTATATCATTTAGACAATTTAACCATTGACACAAAGTGCCGTAGCTCTAGAATTGATTATTTCGAGGAATTTCTTTTGAGAAACATTGTGAACATTAAAGAGTTTTAAACCAAACTCTAGTAAGCTTAAATAGGCAAACCATTCTTTTTTTGTTTGTTTGTGGGGGAAATGGGAATAGGAAGATATCTTTTGATAAGGTTGGTCTTTTTGTAGGAGATTTATTTTAGATTATTATAATTTGCAGTTATGCACATATTCCCCTCAAAATATGCTCCTTCAAATTATATTAGATCAACAATGGTTGTGCCAACCAATACGGGGCGTGTCGGTCAACACTTGCCGTACCGGCGGCGTATCGATACGTGGCATGAGGGGTGCCGCATGACAACCTTCCTAGTAGCACTTCACTGAAGACTATTTGTCGTTGTCGTCATCGTTGTTCGCTGTCGCTTGTTGTTATCGCCAACCTCGTTGTTGCCGATTGCGACGCGGATGTCCTAGCCCCTGTTGGCTCGAGGAGGTAGACGACCTGAGTGGGTTGGGTCGATTTTGAATACAAATTTAAGTTGCGGATCTGAATCATTGTAATCAGCGACCTCAGGCACAACGGGTGATGGTGAGCTGCATCGGCGGTGACAACAACGACGACTAGAACAACAGCGACGAACTGCTACTTGTCTCCCTCATTTTTTTCTCTCCCTCTCTTGCTACACGGCAAGTGTCGTGGCACGGCCATCCATGTGTTAGACTTCAAATTGAAAGTAGACATTGTATTTACTATTACAAGGCTTATTTCCTAGTATTTATGTGTATCTTAGTCCAAGTCAATAATTTTCTTAATTAAAACTCAAAAGATTATGAATCGAGTATTCATATCAAAGTTGACACTAAAGATGAATGCCCAATTATAGAGCTTAGAGTTTGAGATATCCCTATTATAATGATGCCAAAGTAAGACTGTAGAAAGTTGTACATGTAAATCATAGATATTTCAAGGTTATCTTGTCAAAGTACCGATGTATGTATCTTAAAAAGATGTTCACAACATCTTGATGTATCCAATGTTAGACTCTACTTTAGGTAACGAATAAGTTTTTCTAAAGCTTTAAAAATGTTTTTACAATTTTTTGACCAATTGTTGTGTCTCAAGATTGTGAGAAACTAATCCCATGGTAAAGTGAGAGAATGTGCTCCTAATTTTTTTAACCTTGGAATCAGGTTTGAGGTATTCACATGGCGACAAAATTTGTTAAATCATGTTTTAAGGATGTAATAGAAAGTTTGCAGTCTAGATCATATATACATATATGTCATATATACTATTTACAATATGATTTATTGTTTTAAATTGTGTCTGGGCTGCAAGACCTAATATATGCATAATATTTAGTAATTCTCCTAGTTATCTCTATGATTACCAAATTTCCTTGCTACATGAAGCCGAATATAAAGGTAATAGTATGGTACTGAATGATTATAAAATATGTTACAAATCAGATCTGGACCGATCCGGATGTAAGAAAATTATAAAAATTTAAATAGTGGTAGCCTTGTGAGTTAGGGTTTTAATGGCTCTTGTTTCACCCTAATCGAAGGTCGAGATAAAAAGTTAAAAATAAAATAGTGGAAATAAGTCAGAACGAGACAAAACAGTAAATATCCAATGTTGTGGTAATCGTCGGAGGGTGGTAAACGACCAAAGGTGGTGGTGGACGGCCGTATGGTAGAATAGCTGTAGGAGGAAGGTGGTGGCTAGGGTTTGGAAGCTTTAGAGGTTCTACGGCTATGATCTACTCTTAGAAAGGTAAAATGTCATTTAACGATTACGATAAAACGATAAATACGGTAATAAAAAAAGAACTAAACTCAATTAGTTTTCAATGCTTGAATTATTGGATTCTTGGATGTATAATAAAGAAGCTCTGCTTCTTTACATATAACGGTGGGGTACAATGAGTCCTACTTGGACTAACCCTAAAGATTTATATGACTCGAACTAAGACTTGCCTTAGACTAACCCTAAAGGCTTATACGACTCTAACTAGAACTTACGTTAGACTAACCTTAAAGGCTTATACGACTCGAACTAGGACTTGCCTTAGAAATTTACCTGACTTAATTGAACTTATCTTAGTGGCTTACATGACTTAACTAGACTTGCTTTAAGTGTTTACATAAGAGATAAACATGACCTAGAGATAAACATGACTTAGCTAAATCAGTCTTCCTTATCCTTCTCGGAATGTTTCTTTATTCTGCCATAGATAAATTCCTAATATAGAGAAACCTTGAATACGAAAGTTGTTGATCAGGAGGTTTTCGATCTTCTCTAAGTGGTTTCATAATATTTGGTTGACTAATGAATATCTGCAGAATAATTAAATAAATTTTAACCTACTTAGACTCTTACTAAACTAGATAAGCAATATAAATAAGATAATTAGACTCGATCTATCGAGCCTAATGTTCCTATGATGTGATTCGATTTGACCCAGATCTCATTAATCCATCACGCTTCCATCTACCTTGTCGTCAAGGTGTTCATGGTGGTTTCTAAATTTTCGTTCGCTCTCAAAATTTATGTCCTCGATCTTCGTATGGATCTCGTCTGTGACGTAGAGTTCTGCTCTAGGGCCTACTTGTTCAAGCCATAGTCTGTTCTAGTCGCGAATAGCTTAGACCAAATCCTAGCCATGAGTGGTTCGAGTTTGGGTTTTAGTGCATACAGTTTAGACCATGACTTGGGTGTGGATGGTCCGAGGAAGGGAGTGGATGTGATGGCTTAGACTGGGAACACTTGGATCGCCGTCGGTGGAAAGTAAGAATTTTTGGCCCTAGCTTCCACTGCGGGTGTGGAAGACGGTATCGCGATTGTTGCTGAGGGCTGCTTCGGTGTTGCTACGGTAAAGGGCTTAATCTGCAAGGATAGAGGGTGCTTCACCTTAATCGGAGGAAGGTTGGTTGTCGTGGTTTGGATGGTCGCCACGGTTTCACCATTATTAGTGCTTGAAGGTGGAGGTGGCACATGTTCCGCAGTGGTTGGCGACGGTGGTGGCGCAGGGTGGTGGTAACGAACCTGGATAGCTGCCGTCAAGGTTTGGAAAGCATTTTCAATCCTTTCAGAGCTCTTCTCGATGGATTTAGTGACATCGTTAGAAAATTCTTTAAAAATTGTCTTCGCCTATGCCGGCGGCTTGTCGTCGACTGTTGGTGGTGCCGAGAAAACCTCAACGGGGATGGAGATGATTTTTTGGTCCTCCATAGCTGCGATCCCCCCTGGGTTAGCTTTGGATCACGTGTTCACCATTGTCCGATGAATGTCAACTCTGATCACATTAGAATATGGCTATAAGGGCCTCTTTGTAGTTGATGTGCATGACAAGAACTAATATACTAAGTGAAATTATAGTCTAGCAAGTGGAAGGGTTGTGTTATTAGCATGTAACCCAGTTTCAGCTGGATTGGCCTATACTTGATTAGTCTCGGGTTTTGATCAGCCCTATTGGCCAATCCTATCTAATACGAGTACAAGTGGTTGGATACGGGTTGGCTTCGACCCGTATTTGACTTAGGGACATTAATAATTGATGTCCCTTTTATACTAGCCCACACTCCCATCTTTGTTTTATCTCTTATTCTCTACTTATCCATTGAATCCATCGGCACCCGAGCAAGATCCCAAGTGACTTCGACATCCAGCGACGACCTTTGGCAAAATTTGACGATCTCAACCTCGGACGACCTAGGGTGTATATATTCTTTTTGTTTTTTGTTTTTTTTTTCTTTCATTTCTCTCTCTTTCTTCCTCTCTTTCCTCTGGTGACTCTGGCGAGCTTCCTCCCTACCCTCTCATTTTCTTCCTCCCCCCTCTCTATTATTGTAGCTAACAAATCTACTGTAGTAATAGTGAGAGAGGAGGAAGTGAGCAGAAAGAGAGAGGAAAGGGAGGAAGAGAGAGGGAGGGAGAGGGAAGAAGAGAGAGAAGGGAAAAGAAGAAAGAGGAAAAAAAAGAGAGTTGTGGGCTATGATAGTAAGAGTGAAAGAAAAGTGGAGAGAGAGGTGAAGAGAAGGGAGAGAGAAATGGAGGCAAAAGAGGAGAGTTGTGGGTTGTGGTAGTAAGAGTGAGAGGGAAGGAGAGAGAAAGAAAGAAAGGGGAAGAGAAGGGAGTAAGAATTTCCTCCTTAACTTTGCTATTATCATCAATGTCAACAGGGTTATGCATCAATTCTTTACGAATTGTTGAATCTATATTGTACAAATTGTTTATTATTCTTTTTATGTTACAATTTGTCCCTTAACTTTAGAAAAATTTAATGTCACCATTCCATTAGTGTACCGTCAAAAAAATTAGGTAAGTCAACTTATGTGGTAGTCCTATCAAACTATATCAGTTGGGAAATGACATAGATGCCCCTTGTTGGAGAGAAGGTAACTTAATTTTATTTTGGTCCACCCTCATCGTCATTCTTCCCTCCCCATTCTCTCCCTTCCCTCATCTTCATTCTTTCCTTCTATTCTCTCCTCCTCTTCACCACCACCACCTCCTCCTCCATCACCAACTACCTCCCTCATTCGTAGTACTACACCGCCACCACCTTTATTATGTACGGATGATGCAATGGCCTATGCTAGGTCGGAGCGATGCCCACGCACCAACTTGAAATTCGTCAGGCTCGGCTTGGATTGCGGCCCTTCCCCAATGACGCTACCTCCCGTGGAGGCCCATCACCCTTATCAGTGATGGCACTGGCGGAATTGCTGAGAAGGGAGCAACATGGGAGGTTGTCAGTGTGGGTCGGGGAGGCAATGGCTAGCTCCTGTCGCGTTGAAAGGGATAGGGAGGCTGCGAGAGCTCGCTGCCATGCCATGTGGGACAGGGGGAGGCGGTGAGCTCAACGCTATCGCCCTCTTGCTCACGCGTCGCCATCATTGTCGTTGTTCTCCAACTCATGTGTTGTCGCCACTGCCGTCGTCCTCTAGTTCATGCACTACCGCTGTTGCTGTAGCCTTCCCACCCACGGGCCACTAAGTGGAGAGTGGAGAGAGAAGAGAGGTTAATTTATTTGATGATAATGATGTAATTTGTAATTTATTTTTGTTTAAAAATTAATAATATTGTGATATATTAATTAGGGGTATAATAGTCATTATATGTATTCTATTATTGTCGTTTGTCTTTTTACTTAGATCCAAAGTTTATGGAGGACATTATAACCTAAAAAAATTTAGAGGGTCTTCGTAAAAATGGAGTATAGTTCAGGGGGTGTAGCTGTAATTAACCCTTTTACTTATGAGATAAGCCAACATATATTTTCTAACTTCCATAATTATTCGAGTACAAGCTAGCTATATTTCCTTGCCTTTTAGATGGTGACATCGTCACGTATTTTTTTTTCACACTAATTATATTTGACACGTTTTTTATTTTGCCCAAGAGTACTACAATGTTGCCATTTAATGTCGGTATCGTATGACTTTACTTTTGAATCCATTTTTTCTTTCCTTCTCCCTCTCTTCTTCCCTCTCTCCTTACTCCCTTCTCTTTCCTTCTCCCTCTCTTCTCCCTTCTCTCCTTATTGCCGCAACCCACAACTCTCCTTTTATCCTTTATTTCCTTTCTCTCTCCCCCTTTTCTTCTCTTCTCTTTCTCTTTCTTCTTCCCTCTCCTTCTTACTGCAGTAAAAGTGACAGAGAGTGGGAGGAAGAGAGTAGAGAGGAAGAAAGAGAGAGAGAAGAAAGAAAAAGAAAACAAAAAACAAAAATATACTCATTTGATGTTGCCGGAGGTCAAGATCATCAAATCTTTGTCAGAGGACGTCCTTGAATGTCTAGGTAGGCGAGGATCTGCTCCAACGCCGATGGATTCGGTGGGAGAGTAGAGAATGATAGAGAAAGAGAGGAAAGAGAGAAAGGAGAGAGAGAAGAGAGAGGGGAAGGTGGGTCGAGGACACGGGTCGTATCCGACCACCCATACTCATATCGAGCGGGATCGGCTGATCCCGACCCAATACGGATCGGGCACGCGATCTGGCTGAAACCAGTACTAGTTTCGACCTGGGCTCGGGAATGGCAAAAACTGGTTCCATGGTTTTGGACTATTATTGGTTGAAGCCGATCTGGTTTGGCTCAAATGGTTGTCTAGGGGTCAAAACCAAAAACCTGCTGAAACTAAAACAGAAATTGAAACTTCAATATAAGTTGTTATATAGTTCTACTTCAAGATTATATAGTTAAATATTTTTTTGTTGTATATATTATTCAATCAATACATTCATTTTAGCTATTCACGAGATTTCAGAAGCTCATTTCCTCCATTGGCAGTCAGCTGGAGCTGACGTAAATCAGGAACTATTTCGGGGTTATGCAACGACAGCTGCTGCACGAGAAGGCCACTGCAATATTCTAGATATGCTTTTGAAAGCTGGAGCCTCCCAAGCAGCTTGTGAAGATGCCCTACTGGAGGCTAGTCTTTTTGGTGAGTTTGAAGCAGTGGAGTTATTGATATGCTCAGACATGGCAAGGCCTGATTCTGCTGCACATGCAATTGTGATTGCATGTTCCAGAGGATTTGTTGATGTAGTGGCCACATTACTTAAGGTACATAAATTCACATTTTCCTTTTGTTACATTTGTTACAAGTGTTACTTGTTTCTTCCAGCTATATGATGCCTGTGTTCAAAGCTGTTGATAATTTGACTTTCATTTTCAATGTTCAGAATGGAGTGGACATAAATTGCACAGACAGAGTTCTCTTGCGGTCAATAAAGCCTGCACTGCATGCAAATGTAGATTCCACTCCTCTCATAGCTGCAATTGTCGGACGTCAAGTTTCTACAGTGAAATGTTTATTGGAGGTATTATTCTCCCTTCTCCTTATTTACGAGTTTGAGGATGGCCTTTGTTCTGTTGCTATCTTGCTGTGGTATCTCACAAGTAGCAGCATGAGAGAAAAAAAGAAAATTTATTTTCACTTCGTAATGAAATTTCATGGACTTGTAAATAGATCACAGAATTTTGTGTTTATTTAATCTACCTGAAAAGGGAAAGCTCATGTAGGAATGTAAACTACTCTCTGTTCAGTGTTCATAATTTCCTTTCGCTAGTTACTATTATTTCTGTCATTTTCTTTAAAATAGCGGGTAGCCAAAGTATGACAGCTCGAGCTGTTTATAAATTATAACTACATCTGAGTTTCTGCAATTCAGGTATTTTTAACCAATTGAGTGTAATCATTTTCATTCAACAATTGGCATGCCAACAGTTTCAATTGAGTTGTTCATCCTAGATTCTGCAGTTTCAACTTTTCCATCCACTGAGATTATCATCCTCTATTGATATCCGTTTTAACTGTCATATACTTGCAGAAGTACTTTCTGATCTTCTTTACTTTCAGTTGTTTCTTAAAATTTCAAGACAAGTTAGTTAAAAAAGATGTGAAATCATCTCTGATCTGGGCTTCAGGCATTCAGAAACTTTTCATGCGGAATTTCAAAGAAACTAACTTTGCAATATGTAGGAAAGTTTTGCTGTTTAATATTATGTTTGAATGGTATCACATGTGGACAAAATATTTGAAATTTCATCTACCTATTCAAGAGCTACAGTTTGGATGCAGGCTGGTGCAAGGACAGACTGTCTAGTTCGCGTTGGTGCATGGTCCTGGGACATTCTATCTGGCGAGGAGCTGAGAGTAGGTGCATGCTTGGGTGAGCCTTATACTGCAGCATGGTGTGCAGTAGAGTATTATGAAACTAGTGGTGAAATTCTAAAACAGCTACTGCAACATGAACCACATTTACTTGAGAAACCACATGTAGGTAGAACTCTTCTTTGCCATGCAATCCTCTGTGGAAATCCCAAAGCAGTTGATATGCTGCTTGATGCTGGTGCCAATTTCAACTTCCCATTAACCACAAAAAATGGGCATGAATCCTACCCCATCCATTTGGCTTCTAGGCTTGGTTGTGTTGACATACTAAGACAGTTAATCTCACATGGATCTAACATTAATGTGAAGACTTCAACTGGTGATACTCCTCTGATGATCTCAGCAAAGGCTGACCATGCTGATTGTTTTCTTGAGCTACTTATAGCTGGGGCAGACCTAGGACTTGTCAATGGTTCAGGTGATACAGCATTGCATTGTGCTAAGAGAAGTGTGTTCGCATCCTCCATCATTGACATGATGACTAAGGCATTAAATGTTGGGGCAAGCATATATTCAACAGATATTAGTATTTTTTCTCCTTTACACTTTGTTGCTGAAAGTGGTGCTGTTGAACCACTTCAGATGATTCTGCACTCGTCCACTGCAGATCTGAACAAATTGGATCGTTCAGGGTTCACTCCCCTTATGGCTGCCGCAAGGGCTGGCCATGCTGAGACTTTCCGGCTCTTAATAATGGCTGGAGCTGATATTGCAGTAAAATCTCCTGAAGGCAAGTCTGTAATGTCGATCCTTCAGAATGATGCTGCTGCTAAAACTAGTGATTGCTTTGAACAAATTCTTCTCAGAGCAATGCTGGCTGATGTGATAACAGATCAAACAACATTTAGAGGTCTCCACTATGCAGCTCGGAAGGGGGACGCATCCTCAGTAATCCAACTTTTAAAGATGGGATATAATGTCGATTCTCTAGATGCAGATGGGTATTCTCCACTTATGCTTGCAGCTATAGAAGGAAAATCTGATGCATGCGAGATTTTACTACTACAAGGAGGTGCAGACTGTAATCTTATGAATGATCGGAATGAGACAGCTCTGTCATTAGCAAGGAGCAGCAGTAAGTCGAACAAGGTAACAGAGGGTGTTTTACTTGATCAATTAGCTCGGGCTCATGTGCTTACAGGGGAGGAGCTCTTCAAGCATACACGTGAAGGTAGGGGCTCGCCGCACATAAAGACTGTTCGGATGCTAAAATCAGGGGTGCTGACATGGGGGAGGACGGAACGACGAAATGTAGCTTGTAAGGAAGCAAGAGCGGGACCCAGCGTAATCTTCTCAAAGAACAGGACAATCGATGATGGTGATGGAAAGATGGCAATCTTTCGGGTGATTACAGTGACAGGCAGAGAAGTCCATTTTGAGGTCTGCAGTTCCTTTTCTTTGGAACTCTGGGTTCGTGGTATCAATCTGATAGTAAAAGTTGCAGCTGCTTCAGGATCTTGACAATAGGATTGGTACTGAGTAGAGATTTAACAAAAAAATTTCCATGGCCAGTGCTTGACTGGTACTGCGATGTTCAAAGTTGCAAATGCTTTTCTTTGCCCGTGGGGTCAGTACATGATCTTGTATGTTGCTTTCTTCCTGAGCCTCTATCTTTTCATTCAGTGTACAGGTTCTTTTTTCTTTTTTATGATATTAGGCTTTTTCGGTTTTCTCCTTTTTATTTATTTAGTAAGAGTTCAGTTCTCTCCTTGAAAATGGTGTTATTGCCTAACATATTCTGGTTGTTCTCCATTTTTTTTAATCTACGAAGAAGACTGCTTCTTGAGAGATACAGCAATGCTACTCCTGTGTCATAAACTAGGAGACTTAAATACATTTTAACCCTCTTTTTTATTAGTTGTGTAATATTGTTATCCACACTTTGATTGCAGTTCAGTTGAAAAAGGAAGGATTTTTATCCAACCTTTTCAATCAAGTATCATTTGAGTTTCCTAGACTTGGTAATATTAGAAAAGCAATGGTGGGCTCAATTCCAGATAGAATTGTTTTCTGCATGGGTCAAGTAAATTAAGTTGAGTTAGTTGATTTACTTATTACTTTTAATTTTGAATTGAAACTAATAATTTACAGTGTAAGCCTAATAGCGTGACCCACTAAGATTTTATTTTATAAGTATGAATGGTCATGAGTTATTTTAAGTTTGGAATGAATATTGAGTATAAATTTTATTATTTTATATTTATATTTTTATTTGAGTTGATTATTTTTATTTTTCTAGGACTAGATTTTAACTCCTTTTCTTTGACGATAGCCGTAATATGATAACTCCTTTTCAATCTTGTTGCTTGGAATGATGTAGTTTTTTTTTTTTTTTTTTTTTAATAGTTTGTAGACTAGATAAAATTTCATTGAAGTTGGAAGTACCACTCCAATTTGAAGGTAGATCAATCAAAGTTTTACAAGAATCAAATTGATTCAAAGCATTGTTGCACCTACTCGTGCAGCAAACCTCACTATAAGTAAAATTGAGATTCATCTAATACACTCATCAATGATATAGATGCTAGACGAATCAAGATCTGGGTCTTTCCCGTTAACTGCTTTGATAACCACCCGACAATCACTAAAAAGCCAACTTTGAGAGCTTTTTTAGGCCTTCAAGAGGAGAGACTACTCCAACCAGCGGACTCTCGTTGTGCTCTAAAAACATTGATTTTTTCTAGCAATATTCTACTGGTACTCTGCAGATGGCAATCTCCACTCCTCTAGTATGTCCCCGAATCTAGGCAGCATCAAGCCAGCATACAAAATCCCCTTTGAAGGGCACTTAGTGGGCTCCTCATCCCTCAACGTTGTTGCCAGCAACTAACCAAGAAAATCACATAGTGGCTGGCATAGACAGTCTATCAGGCTCCTTCAAAACCTCTCTAGGTTAATCTCCACTCGCCTAAAAAAACAAGATGTATCTTGCTTTTCGTATGTCCCACGTTAGAGAAAAAATATACATAAGCTGATCAAGACAGACATGCTCGCTCACGGTAGGAATCATGAGTCCAGACTCTTTAGGCACATCGCACACGAGGAGGATATGCTCAGTAATCTGGATGATAAATGGGCTTACATTTTCATGTCCAGCCCGGTCTAAATTTGCGGTGTTGTAGGATTGCTAATAATGGTTCGGTCCAGTTCGGCCTGAAAATGTTGGCCCGAATCTGATCAGGATCCAACTCCATCCTTCCAAGATCCAACATCCATCTTCTCCGATCCCGTTTGTTCGGATTTTACCCCCCGATCTCGATCTCGATCTCGATCTCGATCTCACCACCCCCCACCCAAATGACGGTGGCCTCCCTCCCTCCCGACCCTCCCTCCCTCCCTCCTCCCACCGACGACTCTTCACTCTCATCCTCCATTGACTTCGGCTCTCCGGATGCTCTTTCTCAGATCCGCTCCCTAACCGATGTCGGCGCCATGACCCGCCTCCTCCACGAGTGCATCGCCTACCAGCGAGCCCTCGACCACCGCCTCGACTCCCTCCTCTCCCACCGTCCTGACCTCGACCGCCTCCTCTCCTCCCTCCTCCGCTCCTCCCCTCCACTCCTCTCTCTCGCCCGCTCCGACGCCTCCCTCCTCCTCTCCTCCTCATCCTCCACCTCCCACCTTGCCGACCTCCTCTCCTCCCGCGTTCGTCTCCTCGACCTCGCTCAGTCCCGCGCCTCCTCCACCCTCTCCCGCGTCCACGCCTTCCTTGACCGCTCCCACGCCCTCGACCTCGCCCGCCGCTCCCTCGACGCCAACGACGACCTCCCCACCGCGGCCCAAGCTATCCACTCTTTCCTCCAAATTGACGCCCAGTTCCCATCCTCCCGCTCCCAGCCCGACGACCTTCGCCGCGAGCTCCTCGAACTCAAGGCCCGCCTCGAGTCCCTCATTCGCCGCCGCCTATCCGCGGCCGTCGACTCCCAGGATCACCCCGCCGTCCTCGGCCTCGTCCGCCTCTTCCCCCTCCTCTCCCTCCGCGACGAGGGCCTCCAGATTTACGTCGCCTACCTCCGGAGGGTCATCGCCTTCCGCTCCCGCCTCGAGATCGAAAACCTCGACGATCGTGACCGCGCCCCCGTCCCCGACTTCGTGGCCTGCCTTACCGCCCTCTTTAAGGATATCGTCCTCGCCGTCGAGGACAACGACACCGTCCTACGCGAGATCTGCGGCGAGGACGGCGTCGTCTACGCCATCTGTGAGCTCCAGGAGGAGTGCGACTCCCGCGGCACTCAGATACTCAAGAAGTACATGGAGTTCCGCAAGCTCGCATACCTCGCCTCTGATATCAACTCCTACAGCAAGAATCTGCTCTCTTCTGTTGCGGCCGCCACGTCGGAGGGGCCGGACCCGAGGGAGGTGGAGAGCTACCTGGAGGAGATCCTGGTTTTGACTCAGCTCGGCGAGGACTACACAGAATTCATGGTGTCCAAGATCCGGGGACTCGGATCCGTCGCTTCCGAGCTCGGTCCCCGCGCCACAAAGGCCTTCCGGAGCGGGAGCTTTAGCAAGATGGTACAGGATCTGACTGGTTTCTACGTGATCCTCGAGGAGTTCTTCATGGTGGAGAATGTGAGGAAGGCGATCAATATCGACGAGCACGGTCTTGACAGCCTCACGACGTCGATGGTGGACGACGTGTTCTATGTGCTCCAGAGCTGCTGCAGGAGGGCGATCTCAACCTCGAGCATCAACTCGGTGCTCGCAGTGTTGAGCGGGACGATTAACCTGCTAAGCAACGAATACCAGGACGCACTGCAGCTGAAGATGAGGGAGCCCAACTTGGGGGCGAAGCTGTTCTTGGGCGGCGTTGGGGTGCAGAAGACGGGGACGGAGATAGCCACCGCTTTGAACAACATCGACGTGAGCTCGGAGTATGTTTTGAAGCTTCGGCATGAGATTGAGGAGCAGAGTTTGGAGGTAAATGACGCTTTCATTCTTGTTTCCTTTAATTTCTTACATATAACACTTTGGTAATAAGTTCTTGGTAACTTAGCTTATCACATGCCGTCTAGAATTTATAGACAAGTAGTGGACAGTGGAGGCAGAATTGAAATTTAAGCAAAATCAGTGTTTCCTATTGCTGCTCATGGCACTTTGTGGCAAGGTGAGCAAGAGAAAAGAAAAATATGTACCCCACATTGACATACATGTCTTAACTCTTTAATGAACTATTGATGCATATTATAGCCAACATATTTTTGACCTTGGTGCAAGAAGAATGATTTTTTGTTTGTTTGTTTTTGTTTTTCTGTTTGGTTTTTGTGATGAAACCAGAAGAATGAATGTAGGAGTTTTGCTTCCAATCTGACATATAGGATACCTATGTAAGCTCTAAGGTTTGATTGCAACCATAATGTAATCCATAAAACCCTTCCAAGCCACCTTACTTATGCTATCTGATCTATGCAATGATGTGGCAAGAATGCAAAGTAGGTCTTGAGAATAAAAATACATATTTTATTGGTAACATCCACTTTATACATCCTTGTTCTAGCATGATTGCTTCTCTTGTAAATCCTAAGTGTTGTTCCATTCTTTGGGTTCTTCATGGATGAATTATCTCCTTAAAGGTTTAAAATGTTGTAAAAATTAGATACTGCTCATACAAGATTAAAAGGGCCATATGTGGGTTCTGCAGTGTTCCTTTTATTATTGATACTCTGATCATTGCATGAGTTGTCAGATAGTTTGCTGATTTGGCTTGGTTGTTTGGTATTTCAGAATTCAATATCTATCACCTGAAGAGTGTTTTGTAGGAGAATCGTAGAAATCATCTTACTGCAGTAGCCCACAGTGGCCACATATATGTTAGTTTGACTGGCAGAAGTCCAGCTAGAAACTTACACTGATCTTTGAATATTGAAATTTACTACTCAAAGCTCGAACACAAATTTATTTTGTTTTGCACTTAATGATGATAATTCTGCATAACTTGTCTTGTAAAGTTAATTTCCTAGATGTCGTTGCTTTATTCCTCACCAGATCTCTGTTTTAAGTTCTGAATTCTGAGCTAGCAAGACAATAAATTAAGGTTGTGCATGTGTGTCTACCTTGACCTAATCTTAAGGTATAGTGATTTGCATATTGCCACATGCAGGCAGTAATTCTTTCCAAGCACAGGTAGATCAGATGCTCTTTCATTTTCTCTTTTGAATGACCTTTCCTGACAATAGTTTCATAATTTCATTCCTAACTTGGTTTTGCCTCAGTATTAGGTCTAACGACTTTGTGGGTGAAGGCAAAGGTGGATCTCTATTACTCTTTTTAAACTGAGATTTGAATAGATCAGCTGAAAGAAATTAAAGTTGTTTACAGGGTCAATTCAATCTGCACAGGAGCCATTAAAGATGCACTAACCTTATATTTCATTAGGGTAAATTACAGTTTGGCTCCATTTTAACTTACCCCTATGTACTTTAAACTTGAGCACTTACTCCTTCTGTTGTCCAGACTAAGTGGCAATAGTTAGTCAATATTAACGGGTATGTAAAAATATTTAACCACAGAAATACAAACTATAATTTGACTAAGTCTAAAATGATGATGGTAGTGGTAATTTAGTTATTTAGCAATTTGCTTGTGATATAAACATTGGTATCAATTATGGTACTTGGTAGCAGTAGTTTGGTCATTTAATTTTGAATGGAAAATTCAAAAGTTGCAACTTTGTCTGGACCACAAGGGAGGTTAAGAGTTTAAATTTTAAGTATGGGACTGTAAACTGAAATCAAGCCAGTCCATAGGGGTAAAATTTAATTTGTCCTTCATTTTATCTGTAGGATAGTGCAATGTCATGTCTTTCATAATAAAGCTTCCCTTATATGGAGTTTGGTTAATCATCAAAGGTCAGTGAACTCTTAAGTACTTCTCCGACAACCATTCAGTTATTGCCTTTTCCTACATCAGAGACATATAATGAATGATTTGCTATCCCAATGGCTTCCTGTGGTTGATATATTGATCTGGGAGTCAACTGTAACATAAAAATTGTGACATCGTTATACTTGTACAAAGTACAAATACACACAGAAGTCCTGCTTGATGCTTCTTGCATTTATTGGTGAAGAATGAATTATCAATGAATTTCCTCCAGTGAGGATCAATGCAATTGGGATAACCAGGGTCTGTTTTTTATATTAAGTTTGTCTGCATTGGTGCTTTTCATATGCATTATTAGATTCTTCATAGTTGTACTAATCAATTCCTGCTGGAATGTGCCTCAGGCTTTCCCTGCACCTGCAGACAGAGAGAAGATCAAATCCTGCTTATCAGAGCTAGGTGAGATAAGTAGCGCCTTTAAGAAGATCTTGAATGCTGGAATGGAGCAGCTAGTTGCGACTGTAACACCTCGCATTCGTCCAGTACTGGACAATGTTGCCACCATCAGCTATGAGCTCAACGATGCCGAGTATGGGGAGAATGAGGTGAATGACCCGTGGGTCCAGAAGCTTCTTCATGCAGTAGAAACCAACATGGTGTGGCTACAGCCAACGATGACATCCAACAATTATGACCTTTTTGTGCATCTTGCGATTGATTTCATTGTGAAGAGGCTTGAAGTGATAATGATGCAGAAGAGGTTTAGCCAGCTGGGTGGCCTGCAACTTGATAAGGAAGTCAGGGCATTGATCAACCATTTCTCAGAGATGTCGCAGAGACCGGTTCGGGACAAGTTCTCCCGCCTCTCGCAGATGTCGACCATTTTGAATTTCGAGAGGGTGTCAGAGATCTTGGATTTCTGGGGGGACAATGCAGGGCACTTAACATGGTTGCTTACTCCTGCTGAAGTGAGGAGAGTGTTAGGCCTTAGAATCGACTTCAGGCCTGAAGCTATTGCTGCCTTGAGGTTGTAATTTTAAGGTCAGACTTTGTTGTCATCTTATTATTCTTTCCTTTTTCTTCAAATATACCTTATGAGAAGCTTGATATCATTGTTCAATCTATTTACCGGATATAGGTCATTGTAAGTTCATCTTGTTACGGAATTGAAGAGCTTGGTCATGTTATGATTTTACGAACAATTAAATTATAACTGGCAACAAATCACTCCCCATCTTTTTCTTTAACGATCTCCAATAAAAATAGATTTAATTACACTTTGACACATCGACTACAAGACATATTTTGACTTTTACTCACCTAATCTTTTTCTCTTTGCACAACTTCGGCCTCTCAACTATTCAAAATCGTCAAATGGATCGACTTCGTTTGTTTATCGGTAGGATTTCTCATAGAAATTTCACATGCCTAGCATTGCATATGGCCCATTTTAGACTAAAATGTCATCCTTTTCAACTCCTCTTTCTTTTCTTTCATCTAAATCATAATCTTGAATATAATAAATCCCACCACCCCGCTAACTAGCTAGGAAGCCCATCTTCTCCCACGACAAAAGTAGAGGAAGGTGGCAATCACTATTTTGATGGGGAATAAAGGTATTTTTCTTTTAGTACGAGTATTTCATTAAGGTTCCCATTTATTTAGGAATTATATTTTTTCTTATTCTAAAGTACAACTTATTCCATAATAATAGCTATAATAACCTTATTTTAGAATATAAATACTATTAATCAAAATTATAACTTATACCACACACTAACTTAATTACTACTTTATTTTTTATATCTATCTTATCAATCTACATTATATCAAATTAAAGAGTATTCATAATAATTTTCTAAAAAAAACATAATTTTTCCTATATTTTTTTTTTTACTTTATACCACATCAAAATAATTATTATAATCTTATTCTAGAAAATAAGTAAACATAAGAATAATTATTTTTAAAATAAAAAATCTCATTTTAGGAATAATAGAGATGAATACCAATTTCAGAATTGATATTATTTCTAAAATAAACAATGCCTTAAAAATTCTTGAGTGCAATCACTTAATCATGCCGCTCTTCTTTGTCAAAAAGAATACCCACAAGCTAGAGGGGCACATTATATACAACTTTGTGAGCACTAAACTAGCTTAGTATCTATTAGTTTAAGATAAAATAGGTTTAGGATAATCTACTTAAACCCATTATTTTCTTTCTCCTCTCCTCTTCCATGCAATTATTTTATATATATATATATCAAAAAAATTAAATTAGTATTTTATCTTTAGAAAGACATCACTTTTAATCCTTCACTCATTTTCTCTCTTTTCTCTCTAGTTTCCTCGGCCGTCTACTATTAAGTTTATATCTATCAATTGAAATAAAATCTCTTAAATTTAGTACTTTTTAGTATCACCATCAAGAGTGATCATGACATCACTAAACCAGTTTATAAACCAACACCATATTTTCCTAAATTTAAGCTGCCTTATTTAAGTTTTGAAAATTGAAAGTAGCTAACCAAATTTAGGAGTTTTATGTAACAAAGAATATTTGAGTTTCAATGTCAGGGTTACATAGGAGCATAAAAGGCCATGTTTAATGGCTTTTTTCTTCATTGTAACTGTAGTTTCCTTGATCAGATATACTGGTCAATTACTTGTACCTCGGAAAGACATTCATTTCAGTATTGAAAGTTGAAACGATCTATTACATATACAAAGTACGTAATATATCTTTGGTTCATGCAAAGTCATGTTATTATTAAATACAATATTAATTAAGGAATCCATTATACTCCAAATTGATAGGGCCTAAAATAGCCAATTCCTCACATAAAGGTCATTAATACGTTTTTTTATACATAATCTTTGGATAGTCATCTATACTACATAAAATATATAGGTAAAAATATGTTTTATCCTCTTATGGTTAGGTCTAATTATGCTTCAACGCCTGCCCTCCCCTAACTAACCAAGTAATTAATTTGTATCACTAAACCATCTTAAAAATCCAATCAATGTGGAAGTGTCGATTTAATATTATTTCTAGGAATAATTTTTTTTTCATCGTCTGAACTATCACCGATTTTTACAATGACATCCTAAACATTTTTTTTTGGTACACTATGACATCCTGAACTATCAGAAATATCTCACCCATTGCGCTGTTGACAAAATCGATGAATTGACCAAGTTGCCCCTCCACTCAATATGGCGGATAGTTACAAAGCTAAAATTAAATATAAATTATATTTTTTGAAATTCCTTCATTGCCCTCCTTATGCCCTAATCTCTTTTTGCCCCAAATTTTTTTTCATTCTCCTCTCTCGCACTTCAACCTCTCTTGCACCGTAACGATCTCCTGCTCTCTCGTCTCCACCACTCCGGCACCTCCTCTCCTCTCTCTATTCCAAGCACATTTCCATACCGAGCTGTCCTCCTCTCTCGTCTCTACTACTCTGAGCAACATTCCCATACCGAGCTATCCTCCTATCCTCTCTCCTCTCTCTCTGTCTCGAGCATATCCCTACCCTGAGCTCTACTCATCTCTCGTTTCCACTATTCCGAGCATATCTCCACCCAAAGCAGCTGCTCTCAACTATTTGTAGAGGATATAAAGAAGAATAGATGACAAATGGTGTTAGGTAAGATGTTTTCTTGCTTGAAACCCTTAATTTATTTTATATTCTTTCTAGGGCATGAATTTTTTTATCATAGCCACCAACTATGCACATATGTGTAATTGTAAATTATTATTAGGGATCTGTTGCCCAAACCCTACCATTATGGTCCCTTGCCCTTAATTATAATGTCAACTGACAATTGCCTTTGTTTATAATTGTAAAAATATGTCACATGGTATATTAAAGCTTTAATTTCTACTTCTCTTTGGCAGACAAGATATTTTTTCACATATTATGTGGTCTCATATAATGTAATGTGATTCATATAGCTAATTTTATTATTCTTTGCATGTCAGATGGCTAACTACAGACATAACTTGAGGAGTAGGATGCTGCATGATCCCAAGAAACACTATATGGGTGAGAGATATCTTATTCTTTTGTGGATCTAGATAAGATGTCAATTATTGAATTTATGGATATAGCAGTTCAATTTGGTTGCCCACCTACTTGCAAAATATATTATCTGTTGTTAGGGACATCATTGGATGAGGGTTTAGTGGAGATAGTTAATGATAAAGATGTTCTTCATATGTTTAGTACAATTTTATATTCACAAAGTATTGATATGTATTTTGTGGATAATACTATTAACATAGAAGAACTTTTAAGTCAAACTACTACAATATTAGCTACTTTTACTAAAGAAGAATCATTAACTCAAGCTACTGCTATGAATGAACCAGTTGTACATGACCTAGCTATAAATAAACTAGTTGTAAATGACCGAGCTGTAAATGAATCAGCTGGGAAAAAAAAGAATGTGAATGAAGATGATAAAGATGATGAATACAACACTAATGATACAGAATATGACGACATCCCTTAGATAGATAGCTCAAGGAATGAGGAAAATGAAGAAGATGATAGCAGTGACAACATGCGTAGCTTGTATGGTTCTGATGATGAATGTGGCAAGCCTGACTTTCTAGAATTTAGAGGAAAAAAAAATATACAAGAATCCAACCTTCAAAATAGGATAGAATTTGCCACACCCACCGAGTTTAGGAGTTTTCTAAGGGAGTATCATATTACGAAAGATTACGAGTTTAAGTTTATTAAAAATAAAACAAGTAGAATTATGGTGGGTAAGAGGGGTTGTGGGTTTAGATGTCATGCATCTCTTATTGGGCATACAAGTACTTTTCAAATTAAAAGTTTGAGAGGTCCTCATACTTGTGATAGGGTGTATACAAATTATAATGCCACAAGTACTTGGCTTTCAAACAAATGTTTGAATAAATTAGTGGATAACCCGGAATAGAGTGTTGGGTCTATTAAGAGGATAATTTTATGGGATTGGATATTAGAATTTTCTACCAAACAAGTATATAGGGCTAAGAGGAAGGTTGTTAAAGTCATTGAAAGAGATCATTCTATGCGATATATGAAATTGAGAGATTATTATGAATTGATAAGTGCAAAGAATCTAGGGAGTGTTGCCATGTTGAAGGTTAATAGGGCTATCTTGGAAAATACTACTGTGTTCCAAAGGCTGTTTATATCATATGCTGTACAAATTAGTGGGTTTATTGATGGTTGTAGACCCATAATAGGTCTAGATGTATGTCACTTAAAAGGACCTTATGGTGGCCAACTTATTCATGCAGTTGGTAGAGATGGAAACAATCAAATGTTTCCTATTGCAGTTGCAATCGTTGAGGTAGAATGTAGAAATAGCTGGACTTGATTTTTGGAGAATTAGATTTTACTAATTGGGAGGCTTAAAGAGAAAGGGTGGTGTTTTATTAGTGATAGACAAAAGGTATAAATTCATTATTTACTGTTTTTGTTTCATATTTAAGTTTATGTTTATATGGTTAGTTTATATTAGTTTTTACATGTATGTTAATTTGTACTTGTATATAGTTTACTATTAGGCATGACAGAATTAAATGTTTATATTACTGTTTATATGTTAACTTTAGAGTTGGTATTTTTGTTACTGTTTATATGATTACTTTATATTAGTTTACATGTATATTAGTTTACTATTAGGCATAAAGTTTAGAATTAAAGAGTTATATTACTTTTTATATGTTAACTTTAGAGTTGGTATTTTCCTTCTATTTATATGGTTACTTTATATTAGTTTTACATGTATATTAGTTTTTACATGTATATAGTTTACTATTAGGCATGAAGTTTAGAACTTAAGGTTTATATTACTTTTTATATGTTAACTTTAAAGTTGGTATTTTTGTTACTATTAATGAACCAGTTGATTATATGTTACTTTATATGGTATTTCTGTTACTATTAATGAACCAATTGATTATATGATTACATTATAGGGCTTGGTTCAAATATTTGAGAACCTCATGCCTAATGTAGAGCATAGATATTGCATCCGTCATATGTATGCAAATTTTAGTAAAATTTGTAAAGGAAAGGAATATAGGGACCTGATGTGGAGAGCAGCATCAGCTTACACACTCCAAGATTTTAAACATCAAATGGAGTTGTTGAAAAATAGGTAACAGTGATGCATGGAATTGGCTGATGAACAAGGAACTATGCTATTGGGCAAGGAGCATGTTTAGCACAAGAGCGAGGTGCTCAAGAATTGTAAACAATTGTAGCAAATCATTCAATGTTTACATTAATGATGCTAGGGATAAACCAATTGTCATAATGATGGAGATGATAAGCTAATGTCAAGATTCCAACAACAGATGGAAGTTGGAAAAAAAAATTTAATGGGAAATTGTGTGCTAAAATTCATAAAAAATTAGAGAAAAGGAAGGCAGTTGCAAGACATTGTCATGTGCTTTATTCAGGGAATAAGGTATTTGAGGTCACAAATACTTCAATTCTTAGGAGCTATATTGTTAACCTACAAGAGTACATGTGCACAAGTAAAGAATGTGAGTTAACTGGCATTCCTTGTTCTCATGCAGTGGCTTTTATATTTTTTTAATAAAAGTTAACCAAAAGATTATATTAGTTCTTACTATCATAAAGACATATTTATTAGAACTTACAGCTATGTAATCAGTCCTATTCTAGATCAATCTATGTGGGGACATTCCAATTGTGACCAAATATTGCTACCAAAAATTCGAAGGCCACCTAGTAGGCCTAAGAAGTTGAGGAGAAGAGGGGAGAATAAAAGTAGCAAACCTAAAAATCCAAATACTATTAGAAGATACCACACCATAATTAAGCGTAGAAAATGCAACCAAATTGGGCATAATGTAAGGACATGTGGAAGACCAATCAGTGCAGCAACATCTTCATCAACAGCAACCTCAGTTCCAGTAGTTTCTTAATCAGCAGCAGTAGCCTCAATTCCAGCAACATCTTCATCCTCACTTCCAGTAGCAATAGTACTAGTACCAGCAGTAGTATTAGGAAAGAAAATTGTTGAACAAGATAACTTGTACCAAGCATAAGTACTTGTTTACATTAACAATTTACTGTTTACTTATAAAAAAATAATTTAAATTATATATTTTTTGTAGCCTTCATGAAAGGAGCCTAAGATTAGGGGGTGCAATATTTACAAGCCCCAAGAACAACTAATAAAGGACAAGTACTTGTTTAAATTTAGCAAAATTTATTTGTGCATTACTAGAAAGGAGTCTGCTCATGATAGGTGCTAATCCTGGAGTTATGATATTTTTGGGTACTCATTAGTGATGTTGGATGTATTTTGGATGATAGACTTGATGTATATTTTGGATACTATTAATGTATTTTGAATGGTGCATAATATAATTTTGATATACTTTGGATAGTGGATGATATATTTTGTATGTACTATTGTATATATTTTATTGGTACTTTAGATGTATGACATATATTTTGGATGTATGACAGATTGGCCATTAGTAGTAATTGTATGACAGGTTGTTAATGAATTGGATTGAATGTAATTGATTGCCCTTGTTTGCTACCAATAATTTGAATAGTTTGGTTTGGTTTCATTAGGGTGGTTAATCTTCATAGTTTGGTTTGGATTGAATATTAGTAGTTTGGATTGAATGTAATTGTTTGGCTTTGTTTGTTACCAATTATTTGATAGCTTTTATAATTTTTAAACAATATAACCTAATGGCTTGTATAGAAATAAAAATTACATATTGCAATATTAACATCATATTACAGTACCAACATTATATTACACATTTGGCGTATTACAAGATGAGAATTTGCTTTACAAATTGCATAAAAGCTGTAAGGCTATTTCTGCAATGCGGACTTATAACCCTACATTACCCCGCAGAGTATAATTATTTTTTTATAGTGGGTATATAGAGTATTTTAAGTCCGCAATTTTAATAAAAAATAATTTTATTTTAGAAAAATGCTATTTACTATTATTTTTTGACATATAGTTAAGGATATTTTCGTCATTGGGTTTAAAACATCACTAATTCCCAATACAATTACCTTATTTCTATATGAACTTTATATCATATCAAATGTAATTATTACACCTTATACTAGTATTAAACTAAATATTATAATAGCTTCTATTAATATTAGCCCCCTTCTTCTGATATTAAAAATTAGAATACTTATGCTTATTCCATCCTTATTCTACAAGTGAACTGAGACTTAAAGAATTACCCATAAATAATATACATAACCATATAAATGTAAAAATTAACACAAACTGAAAACTAAAAACAAAATTAGTAAACTTGTAACACTAAACAGTAAATTTATACCTTTTGTCTATCACTAATAAAACACCACCCTTTTTTTACAAGCTTCCTAATTAGTGAAATTAGATTCTCCAAAAACCAAGTCTAGCTATATATATTTACACTCCTTAATAACTACAACTATAATAGGAAACATTTGATTGTTTCCATCTTTATCAACTGCATGAATAAGCTGGCCACCATAAGGTCATTCTAAATGATATGCATCAAGACCTGTTACGGGCCTACAACCATCAATAAAACTATTTATTTGTGCAGTATATAACACAAACAACCTCTAGAATATAGTGACATTTTGTTAAGATAGGCCTATCAACATTTAACATAGCTGCACTCCATAGATTTTTTGCTCTTATTATTTCACAATAATATCTTAATCTCATATATTGTATAGAATGATCTCCTTCAATGATCTTAATAGTCTTCCTCTTAGCCCTATATACTTGTTCAGAAAAAAGATCCAACATCCAATTCTTTATAACTATCCTCTTAATGGACCCAACAATCTATTTTGGATTATTCACTAATTTGTCCAAATATTTGTTTGAAAGTGGCATTATAATTTTTATACACCATACCACTAAATATGAGGACTTATCAAACTTTTAATTTGAAAACTACTTGTTTGCTCAATAGGAGATGCGTGACATCTAAAAGCATAACCACTATTACATACCACTATAATTCTACTTGTTTTATTTTTAATAAATTTCACTCATATCCTTCCTTAATATGATACTCTTTTAGAAAATTCCTAAACTCAGTGGGCGAGCTTAGGTTCTTGCATATCTCTTTATCCTTTAAACCTACGTATTTCATCACCGTTGTCATCTTCTTCATTTTCTTCGTTACTTAACCTATCTATCCAAGGGATATCATCACATTTTGTATCATCATTGCTATATTCATCATAAACATCATCATCATCTTCATTCCAGCTATTTCATTCAAAGCATCCACAATTGTGGTGGCTTAAGTTAATGATTCTTCTATAGTAAAAACAGCTAATGTTGCAGTAGTTTGATTTATAAACTAAACACTGAATTTTGTATTGCAGTTTATATATATATAGAAGATGCAGTTTCTTCAAATACATGAAATGATATTTCATGCAGCGTCTCTCCTGCAAGAAATCATCAAAGGAAAACCTGGAAGATAAACTGCATTATGATGTCCTTTGGATGCATGTTTAAGACATTTCGGATTCCTGCCCAAGCTACTCATAGAAGTTGAGCTATCCGTCCTCTCCCAGAAATAAAAAAATTTGCGCTATCTGTCTAAGATTCACACAGATAATGAATGATACATGCGAAAATTGAGAAGGATACAGAGAGTTCATACTGCCCGGAAGAACACCTGGGCATTCTGCTCTCCACTTTATTTCGATTTCATGACAAGGTCTCTAGTCACGAATACTTCAATGACGGAGACGTCAATTGGTCGCCTTTGGAAGCTAAAGCCAAAGTTGTTGAAAGACGGGAGAAAAAGCGGAATTGCACCATCCCAAGAGCAAGAGCTGCTAACTTGTGTTGAACATTTACAAAATAAAGTAGGAAGTGGATGCTGTGTAATTACCTTTGTTACCGTTTTAAATATCTGAAGCATAATAAGGTATTGCTTTCAATACATGTTGGATGTCTCCCTGCTAGCAGAAATTCATGCACAAAGCTTCTTTTTCATGCCAAATAAAATAGCTAAAACCCCGAATCCGATGGCTACAAGCACTACACTGGGCCTTCTATTTATTATATATTTCCATGTCCATCGAGATATGAAGGGAAGGGTGCAAGATGATTGGAACTTTTGCATAGGAAAATCCTGCACAATCCATGCAGGTATTTTAGCTTCGTATATCAAAATTAAAGAGAAGAGGCCAACCAAGTGCATGTAAATTATGAATGAAACTGCAAAGCTAAGTCAATGGAACCATCCAGTATCATTCATGTATATCCTCATCCATTACTACAACAATTTTGTCATCAATAATATACCTATCTGTCTGGACAGCTCAAAAACATATTCAGATAGGACATCAACCAAAAATTTATTTGTCAACCAAAATGTTTGCAATCTGCATCATGTGCAACTTAACAAAACATAAAATGGAAAGATCTCTATTTGCATTACAGATATTTATAATAGTCATATAAGTTCTAGACAAACACAAACATGCTTCTCGAAGTTCCATAGTGCAGCTTCATCAGAGAGCAAAAGTTCCCTCTCAGTTTAACAGGAAAGAATAAAGCTTTCAGTTTTGTTGTAATACATGACTTAAATACCCAGACTGCTGAACAAGGTTAAAATACTTTCAATATGCTTTCACTGATTTCATTCCCTGGCACTGCTGATAGAACTCAAAGAATACGGAAACCCAACCCAAATTATTTTGGGAGCAGATCTTCCGCATGAAGTCTGTAAGTTGGCAGCAGACAATATTAACTGATCAGGTAGTACCCTTTTATTTCTTGCATTTCTGTTCTCATACTGTTAAGGACTTATATTATAAATAAGCACGCCATGCACAGCAATGACAGGCAATTTAGTTCTCTTGTTGGTTGTTGCAGAGGTGGTACCCATACCTCAAGTTGGGGTTTCCTTTCTATTAAAGTTTCCTTTCTAGTTTTTCTTTCCTTCCTGATTGGGCCCTTCCAACCCCACGTTTGCAATAAATTCACCATAACTCATATTGAAAGCTTCCAATGAGAAACCCTGCTTTTTCCAATTGAAAGAAAAAACTCACAATGCAGAATGTGACTGGAATACATCGCATTAGTAAAACTCAGTGCCCAGTAGTGACATTTAACAGCATGAAACATTACTGAAGCAAAATAATCTCGTGGCACAGTAACTAACCATCACAGATGTCTAGGTCCCATACAACTATTGAAAATAGAGCTTATTTTAATTACCAATACGACACTCAAAATGATCAGAAAGCACTAAGTGTTTGATTGGTACCCGAATTAGATAGGATGATGCCTTTGAAAGGTCAAAAAGATCCAAAAAAGAGATTATACATATTTCGCAAAAGTTAGAAGGAGCATTTAGACATTTAAGTATTTAACACATCGTTATCTTCACATCTAATCCAACTAATGGTTCAGCTTTCTGATAAGGAGCTAGAGGGCGAAAAAAGATCCTTAAGGGAGAAGGTCACTATGACCACATAATGACTAGTATCAAATCCTTATACTTCTATGGATCCATGTCAAAGAAAAAAACTAAGACCGATGCCGAGAAAGGTAACTATATGTTATATGTACTATTTAGGTGTGCTGTAAGTGCTTCATCTCCTAATTCCTTCTTGTTCTTTGGTTTATGTGTTGGTTGGCCTTACTTAATGACGATAGTGATACACTGATAGGTGATCTATTCTGTGTTGGCTGGACCCCTCAACGATAGCCGTGCCACCATCGGCACGCCCCTACGTGCTACTGGCACGTATTTAATATATTTTTAATAAGAAATGTAGAATATTCAGAGATATTTTTGGGTTTTCGACATGCCAATCTTTGATTTTTAATTTAAATATAAGTATTAATACCTATATTATGGTGTTTTATCTTTAGATTATTTTTGTAAATGACTTATTTTTATTAAAGATAAAGCAATAGTCAAATATAAATATTATTTGACACATAATACGATTGAATACATTTATTAAAACTAACATTAATGATTGAACATTCCATAATATAATTATATTTAACACTTCATGAGAGCTTCAAAGGCATTTAAAAGAGTTATGAATGGATGAAAAAGACAAAAAAGAAATAAGATTAGATGACAAAACATGAGTTAATTATTTGATTTAATTGAAAATTAGAGAATGATAAAAGAAAATTGGCATGAATTGTCATTTCTAGAATTGACTAAAGATGATTGATGAAAATAAGAAAAAGATGTCATAATATTGTTAAGAAAATGACTAAAGTTGATTTGATGATAATTGATGAAAATAGAAAAAAAAGTAGAAAAAGGCCTTCACATTGGCAAAGAGACTGGTACGGCCTGGCATGGCTCGGTACAGGGGCGTGCCACTGCCACACCCCGTGCCAAGTGCTGCGACACGATCAGCATGAGGTGTGCCAACCAGTACAGCCATCCTTGGGACTACTATTATCCATTCCATCATCATACTCTATGCCATTACTATTATTGGACCATTGATGCATCTTGAGATACCGTGCACAGGAAGCTTCATATGGTGGCTACTTAGAGCTATGATGATAACGTTGATTTCATTTTCAATGATAGTTTTATGTCTTGCAAAATCTAATAGTCCGCTCTAGGCTTGGGGAGTATGCATTTCCCTAGTGCAAATTATATACCACACCAAAGTGGGGTAATTCTTATTGAAGGGCACAAACCTAATATCCTCATAGCAACTATGATCAGTCTAGTTGCTACTTAGGTAGGTGCAGGTGAAACAGTCATGGTCAATATCTAGTCATCAAGTATATTACTATCCTGGTTATAACCATTGATTGATCTAGTACATGATATGGACTTGACATGATAATATACGATCCAACCGTTTTGAGGATTACTAGGATACAATTGTTGAGCCTAAGGGTAACCCATCAGGTTGGGCCCGGCACTTTCGGCTGAAAAATTGGGCCGACCCACATTGAATCTTATCCTCCACCAAAGCTAAGTGGGCATCAGTCTGGACTCGGGTCAGGGTGACAACAAGGCTTGCCTCCTTTGCTTCAAAGTAATCATGGATTCGCAAAACCCATATTGTCAGGAGCCTAGTGCATTAGGATGTTTTTTTGCCCCCTGAACTTACTAGCTGAATTATACCTGTTCAAGTTAAAATTTATCAAACAATTAAAGCTGTGGAAATAAATGTTGTCCTGTTTTATTTCGTTACCACTGTGCATGTATGTAGTTAAGTACCTGACAGGACAGATCATTCAAGTGATAGATTACAACCTGTTCTTACTTCTTAGCATGATCAAATAGACCTCATACTTAAATAAGAGTGCAAGCTTAAGCTAATTATATAAGGTCATTCTGGATTAATCTTGAGATTTATTTTGCTAGAAAAGCTAAAACGTATGTGAAAAATTATCCAACCATGTCTAGACATTGCTTATTCTGCATCATATCAATAAAGTAATTAGAAATAATGAGTAAATGATCATTATCTATAACAAATTTTCTACATGCAACTAGTCAATTTTAGAAGTTCAGGAGATTAAGGAATGGAGGTAAAGTTACATTGTCTATTTTAGTTAGCAGAGAAAGTTATATTATCCATAAACTGTTTACATTTTTAGTTTTTAGACATGTTCAATTTTGTTAATTCAATCTTGAAAACAAAGATACAATTATCAGATATTTTCAGTTCACCTAAGAAAACTTGATTAATCTGATTATTTGCAGCCCCATAATCAAGTCATTTGATAAGGTTTCAGATTTCACTTCGCCAAGTTTGTTCTAAATGTATGAACTGCCAAATGACAGCATCCTGGGTCTGCTAGTTAAAACAACAATCTAAATAACCAAAAAAGAAGTCAATTAAATGGAACTGGAACTATCAATATTCTCATCCAAGTTCAGAAGACATAATAATGGTGAATATTATCGAGTTATGGCTAAGAATCCGAAAATCTAATTTCTGTGAACAACTCATTTCTAATTGGTTTCTGCTTGTATACCCTTCAAAAGTTCCTTATCAGCATTTATACCCTTCTAAATTTCATATTTGCATGTGCCCTTCGGAACTCATGAATTTGTCATGTACTTCAGATTACTTTATGATAATGATAGTTTAAAGTTTAGTAATATAACAAATGAAAAGATAAAGATACCCATACCTAATCGGAATGTGTGGAAAAAAAATAATAAGTTCTATCCTTTTATAGTTAAATTGTAAGATTTTATTGGTTGGTTAGGTGGAGGGGTATTGATGCAGAAAACAAGGGCTTTAAGAGGTATCCATGCCAAAAAAAAAAAAAAAAAAAAAACTGTGTTTTTAGAGATATACATGCAAGCCTCAATTTTATAGGGGTATACACGCAAATAAGAATCTTTAGAAGGGACGACATGCAAATTCCAATTCAAATATTACAGGTCATGCGAACTTGATGCAGGCTCAATTCCTAATAGACAGACAAGATTAAGCATGGCATACATGCAATATACCTTGGGTAGTTTTTGTTGATAAGCTAGATGATCCACATGAAGCCTCACATTAGATGAAGCTGGAAGCCACAAGTTAACATCCAGATTGGCATATATCTTGGCAACGATGTCAAACAAAGTCGAAGCCCCATCCTCAATAGATGCCAAGATGGAGGACTCTCGGTCTCTACGATGCCTGCAAGCAAATTATCACAATAAGATGAGAAATTACAGTAATAGGCTAAAAGTTGACCAAATACCATATTACAAAACAAGAACATAGAGAACCTACTACTTTCCAAAATAAGATTTAGGAATATCCAGAGGGATCAGAAACCCATAGTTTATTAGAACATTGACACCTAGAAGAAAAGAAATAACAAGTACAATTTGTGCACGGACCTGATTATATTACTTACGAATAATAGAAATTCCACATAAACAGTATACGACAAATTCTGATGAACCTAAAAACAAGTATAGAGAAGCAATATCTGTAATAACCAGAAAAAAGAAGTGTCACGTATAATGCTCGTGACGTCTTCTCCCTCACTGTCATTGCATAATGAGCCTCTCCCACTCCACCGCTCTCCTTCCTTTCTGTCTCCTCTATCTTGAGTTACCTACTCATGCCAAATCCACCATAGCCCCGTCACCGGCATCACCATCGCTGCTATCCCTTCGACCTCTAGCGACCTCACGCCAACTCTTTTCACACCTCGTTGTTGTCGCACCCGAACCTCGATAACCTAGTTTCCCCCAAACTGAGGATAGTGGTGGGCATCTCTGTCTGGTAGTACCTCTCTCTTTCTATCTATGATTCTATATTAAATCTTCTAATTTTATGTTTTATTTCTGTTTTCATCAGGCATTTAACTAGATGAAATTCTAGTTTTACATATTGATTGCAAAGTTGATTCAATTTGCTTAACTAATTACTATCACACAGGGTTTTGAAAAGCCAGGCGGCCGCCTTGGCAGGGCGGCATGCTGACTGCCCGCCTAACCTGCTATGTGCCCCTATTATGTGTTTGGACTATATTAGAGAGTTTTTGGCAAGCCGATTTGTTACTTGGCGGGGTACGCGTGTCATATGAGAACGGGTCAGACAGGAGCAGTTAAATTTTTTTTAGAAAAACTTCCATTCTCTAGAATGAGCCCTAAATTCCCAATATCTCGATACCTCTCTCTCGAGCTCTTTCCTCTCTCAGCGGTTGACGACGGACCAACAAGCAGAGTATGGTGGTGAGCTCCTCTGTACGCTCTCTCTATCTCTCCCTCTCTCACTCCACTAGAGATTGGGCTTGTGAGGCAGCGTCGAGGTTGAGCTCATGCCGCGGTGGCAGTATCGTCAAGATCAGGCTCGTGCAATGGCAGCGATGTGGAGTTGTGCTTGTGCAATAGTATGGAGCAAAGATTCCTTTTAATATTTCCCATCACCTTCGTTCTCCTACTATTTTAATGGGAAAGGGGTTGAGTTGGTGCTTGACACGTGCTGGACCAATCTTCAATTATCTCCAAAAAAAATGAACTCACATGCCAGACATGTGGAACATGATATCTCCCACTGTGTTTCTTTTTCTTTTGGAAATATGACAGCACCTATGTTTTAATAATTTTGGTGTAGTAAACTATTTAAATATTTATATACAATTACATATTATATTGATATGTATATTTTAAATTTTTTTATATTAGAAATGGTAGACTTTCTTAGCATCCGCCTTGGTGTACATCTTGGCGCTAAGCGGTGGGGTGACCGGCCACAATCCGCAGTCGCCTTTCAATGCACTGCTATCATAGATGTTAATTTAGATTGTTAGTTACTACATTTTCAATAAAGGTTATATGATAATGGAAAATTATGTTATTTTCTATATAAGAGTGTAAGTGCAATTATACATAATGGGAAATTCATGGGCACAAAACACTTTGAAATATGTTGTACAATCTTAATTTAATGTAAGATCAACACACATGATTTGTAGAAGAGTATACGTGTGAAAAAGATCGAAGAATAAATTCTATATCAAGTCAAAACAGTCAATTGTAGGACTAAGTGCGTTACCCAAAATAGTGGAGTGCACATCCCGACACGAGTTTTACGTACATACTTGTACGTAACTAAGACTCGAGCAGTTAGACAAAAATATGAAATTAAGAAAACTATTCTAAAATATCCTAGTACAAATCATGACCATTTCTAATGCCTATATAAGAAGGACTAGGGGCTACAGGAAGAGAATAACTTGAAGGAACTCAAGGGAGATCAAGTTATACACTTAGAGAGTTCTAGATTTCCATATAGAGCATATTTTCCATCAAAGGGTGAGGAGAGCTACTTCATTATCCAAGTGCTTGACTTTTAACCTCAGATGTTCTTGGAGTAGTGGAACAAAGGCGTCATCTATCATCTATGTTACTTGTTCTAAGAGATCAACCTGTGGCTTAGTGGCGAAACAAATCGAAGGCTTTCTATGTCACAAAATAAATAATCGAGAATGAGTTCAAGCAAGAGAGAGACTTCAATCAACAGTTGTTGAAATGATTGTAAGAATCTTGTCTATGATTTATGCGAGTAGATCGATCTAGTTTGGGCGGATCTGTGATCTTTTCCTCTATGGTGAGAGATTTTTCACGTTAAAAAAATTGTCACATTTTTTTCTTGTTTACATTTCCAATTCGTTCTCGCTTTTTTCCTACTTGAATGGATTTTCACTTTCCAATTTGAATTTGATTTTTATTATTTTGAGTAAAATTTGACTTTCCTAAACCTTAATGATTTTCGAATTTTTTGACTTTGACTTTTCATATCTATATAAACCTACTCAAACTAGAAATTGTTTCTCCGCCGAATTTTCAATGGGATGTCATAGTGGATTTCTCTTATCTTAAAGAGATTGGTTTTAGATTTGGATTATCCTAACCCAATTTATCATAATGTTACATCGAAAATATATTCTGGAGATGATGAATGTTTTAACTGAGAAGAGTATGTAGCTCCAGGCTCTTATTTGCTATCTACTGATGATTCTTGTGAGATGTCTTTTTCAAATAGACAAATTGAGGGTTAGGATGATGAAGACGTCAACACGGATCTTCAAGTCACTTGCAAATTGAAGAAGGCAAATATGAAACTAGGTGAAAATTTGAATAGCTTGAAAATAGAGAAGGATGAGATGAAGGAACAACTAGCCAAGTGGTTTAATGAAGCGGAGCAACTCAAAGAAGAAAAATAAAGCTTCAATAGGATTTGAATAGTTCCTTATCTCTCTTATGAATTAGATTCCGAAAATGTTTCCTTACTTGATAATTTAATGTTTGGAAACTCATGTGCATAAACATGTAGAATCTAGGAAAAGTCTAGATAAGGGAATAAAGGAATTAGAATTTTGATTAATTAAAGGTTAACCGAAGCAAATACATTGAAGATCAATCCAAAGGAGGGAAAAAAGAGGAGAAATGATTGAAATATCAAAGTGACACATCTACATCCTCTTGTTCGATGAGTAAACAACATTCTAAGCAAAAGATAAGATCACAAAGAGTTCAAAAGGGTTAGAGGAAAAAAAAGAACTTAGTTATGTTGGAAGCCCCTCCAAGCTATATAAAGGATCTAAATAGAAAATTTTAACGTTCCTACATATCATAGATGTGGTAATAGAGGTCACAGTAGAGCTAGGTGTTTTATCTCTCGTAGTACATGCCATGTACGCTTAGGATTTGATTCTCATTACATGCATGAAGCGTGATACTATATTGGGATATACAACTAGAGGGGGTAAAAAGAGAGTTTCCAAAAAGTCACAATTATTCATGAGCCATGTAGGCAGAACTTCAAAAGACAGATAAAGTAGCTAGAAGACACAAGCAGTGTAGGTTAGAAAAGAAGAATCATTGCACCCCATCGGGGTGACATTCAAAGTGAACCACAAAAGGTAAGTGGGCTAGGGGAAGCCATTTTGAAAATTATTTATCCCTAACTTTGGTTTTTGGGCGGATTTCGTTGTTTTACAATTTGGCCTTTGGATTAATTTTCTTGATTTCATTGATGAAATTCCTTTCTGACTAAGAAGGATTTTCATTGATACATCTTATATCTTGACAAACTTCTGATTTTGAGATATTGAGGCCTTATTCTTTATTTTTATTATTCCTCTTATATTTTAGCCCTTTTCATTTTTTTGGTGTGTTTTTTAGTGCTTGTTTTCAGAAATACCAAAACGTACTTGGAGACAAAACATGGATTTGGAGTCACGTTGCATATGTTTCCTACTTTGCCATTATACTTTCCTCGAGCATGTCGTATTATTCTCTAGTGAGGGTTATCATATTCCTACATTGGATGGGAATTAAAAGTACAAATCATACATGGCATGCATATTAAGTCCATATTTCACCCGTTGATCCTTTTATGTCTAGATGCTTGGATACGCTATACATTGATTACTCTAGATTGATCAATAACCTAAGTGCATTTGCATGATAGTGAAGATCATAAAAAATTGCATTAGAAAAGGGTTACCATAGAGAATAGGTTTGAAAGCCACTTTGATATAAGCGTTCAAGAAAAATCTTGACTCACTAATGCTTCACAAATTGAAGAAACCAACTGAAAATCTCAAAATCATAAGAGAAGTAAAAAATAAATAAATAAATAAATAAAAACATATTGGAAAAGAAAAATCTTACATATAACTTAATAAAAAGATTTAAGAAAAGGATTATCTTGTCATGTAAGTGTCAAAGCCACCAAAACATATCAAAATTTTTAACTTACAGAGTTGATCATGAGTTGGCCTATGTGAAAAATTAGAGCATGACTGGACTTTTTTCTTGAAATTAGCACTTAGCACCTTGCATTATAGGGAATATTGGATTTCTAGTGGCTGGAGTCTAACCTGTGTCTATTTGAGTACAGATAAGTCAGATGTGCACCTAAGTGGCAGGATAAAAATATGAAATTTAGAAACTTATTCAGACTTGGACTTTCCTTTTCTAAACTCTCCTAGTATGAATCACAGACATTCTTAATGCCTATTAAAAAGGAACAGAGGCTAGAGGAAGAGAACAACTTGAAGGAAAAAAAAAGATCAAGCTATGCCCTTAGAGTTCTTTATTTCCATTTGAAAATGAGAAGAGCTACTTCATTGTTCGAGTGCTTGGCTTTCAACCTCATGCATGTGTGAGTACACATACTCAACCGACATCATGACTTCGTTGTTAAGAAAAGGATAGATAAATATGGACTGAGATAATTCTATCATTATTGTTATTATTAATGCTATATATACAAGCACAAAGGCTTTATTGCCAATGTAAGATACATTCGCTGTAAATCTGTAATGTGTACTCGATTTATTAAGTTTATCCCAAACAGACAGTTGAATTTGGGATTTGGCCCAGTCTACAGTAGCTTAGTGGGTGGGCTATGGGCTAGCTGTAGCCATCCCAAATTTTTGGGCTTCAAATCAGCCTAAATAAAAGATTAAATTTCTGCTAGGAAATTCAATTTATAGTTTAATAATCTTAAATTAAATCACAAACCCAAGAAAGAGAAATATGGCATTTATTGAGATTGAGAGATTCTATATAATAAATTTGAGCATGCTATCATCTAATACTCGCATTGTTATTACTCGTATCTTGTTATTCATGTTATGGGCATGCTTGGGTTTATTCATTTATTATAAATTGTTGAACCATTCTTTATAGATTATGGTTTTCACTTGATATTCTATTTACATAGAGTGGACGGAGCTAAGTTGTTAATTCATTAAACTCAACATTTTAGATGATGATCGGCATGGCGAATGAACACTGTTCACCGAGACCCTTTTACCTCCACTTCGGACTTTGATTTTCTCATTTTATCACATTAGTTATACTAGGATTATTTTAAAAGGCATTGGTTGCCTAGTAATAAACCTTTTTATTACCTTGAGAGTTTTTATTAATTGACTTGGAGTTATCAATTTATATTAAATTTTCTATATTGTGGTTTTATGAGTTTACTATCTCAAGTTCTATAGGGCTACATGGCTGGTCATAATTTTGTTTTGGGTCATGACAATATTCTAAATTTGGAAATCAGGTGCAGTGTGCACATTTGATTCTTTTAGTGCGAGGTGTCATATTTAAAACATAGTTAATTCTAGCTGGGGAAGGTCATGGCCTAAGGTGAGGTTATATCATAGACAACACATTCAAACAAAAGAATGTCACTTTAGTTTAGTGAAAAGAACAGGGACAGGATGCAAAACTTAATAGTAAACTGGATATCAACTAAGACATCGTAAGAAAAGAAAAAATTAAAATAAAAAAATGACTCAAAGTGCAGTAACAATGACATAAAGGCCAACGTAAACATTTTCACTTGCAGCACTCATAACAATGGTAAGAATTGTTATGTAAGAAAACCACACCATTTAATATGTTACTTAGGATTTGCTGTAGGAAAATCTTTAGATATATATATTGAAAACGTACGTCATAAATGTTCTAAACTATAGATATAAAAGGATTTATAAGGTACTTATAAATTTCATACTTGAGGTATTGACAGAGCATCCGTTTGGGCCAGAGGTTGATTCTACCATGCATTGGAATTAAAACATGTGGTGAGAGATCCAAGAACTTGTATGTAGTATCAAAGTAGTCCTGCACAAGCAGATACATATTATTGGGAAATTCTTATAAAAATGCCCTTAAAAGATAAAAATAATCAATTACCTTGAAAGGGACGGATTCGATGGAAGAAATCAAGAGAAAAAATTTAGAAACATGCATGTTAACTCACCAACTATTCTAAAAGTTTAAGCTGATATAACACAATGGTTTTTTTTTTTATTTACTTCTAATACTCTCTCTCTCATTGCTGAGCCCAAGATATTTTAATAGGTCCAAATTGGATTTGAGTTGCACGGGTGAAGGTTTTATATATAAGACATATAGGCCTAGTGGGATTCAAACTCTAAATCTCCTACTCTTGTATAATATTAATTCACCAACTACTCAAAAACTTAAGCTATTAAAAATATGTGGTTTTCATATTTTATATTCTGACACTCCCCCTCACTTCTAAAGTTAAGGCATTTCTTATAGGTCCAAGAAGTGTACTTTAATTAAATAGGTGAAGGTTTTCCTATTTAACTGACAAAGTAGGTTTGATGGAATCCAAACTCAGTACCATGTTAATTCAGTAACTATTCTAAAAGTTTAAGCTAATAGAGAATAGTAGTTAAATTCTTTTATACTTTGATAGAGGGGGATAGATAGGTTGGACAATAGACGCATTTCCCAACCAAACGGATAAGTTCTTTTTCATTTATTAACAAAGAAAGGATCATCTTTCAAACACGCTTAAGACTATCTCTTGTGATTCAGAGAGCACTTGGCTATATATAACTCTTGGTTCCAAGATGGTACCTTTTCATTCTATTTCACTATATATAACTCAGCGTGAAGAATGCTTTTTGTAGACTTAGACATGGATTCTATATGAACCAATAGATTGTGACAAGTCATTACTACTAGCAATGGCATCCTTTCCATGTCCCTTCCCCTTGTTTGATTACTCACCAAATGGATCCCAGTGCATACCTATTAGTTTGGTCATTGACAATTATCAAAGAGTGGGCCATTCACTATTCAGGCTAAAAACAAGTGACATAGGATTTACTTTACCACACTCAGCAAACTCCAACATTAAAGCCATAATGCATGCCTGTAGTTTTGAAGCTCATCTTGACCGTGACATAATCTTTTGTTAGTAGGCTTCTTAATTTTTGCAAAATCATACAGATTGATCATTCAGGAAAAGAATTAGTCATACATAATTGTGATGTTTTAAATCTCCTTGCTTCCTATAAATCTTGACAAAATCGATACCAACACTATACTGCAAGAAAATGAGTCCAACAACTAAAGGGATGACTGGTCAATTGGATTATATGAGAGAAATGAACGAGCAAGTCATGGCCTCATCTTCCTTCTTTGGTGAATTGTCCATCCGGTTCAACTCATATTGGTCGATGATCCATTCAGTGAACTTTATTTGTAACGGAGGGCTACTCAAGCAGCCCTTCCTGATCACTGTGTTCATTCAGTGGACTTTTTCACCACCTTTTTCAATTACAAGGTCCAGTCCGTATCCCTGTGCCATGCTGCAACATATATGCTTGGTGTCGAAGGGCTTAGGCTGCACTGGGTCTTTGTGGCAGCCATGAATACATAGTCTCTGGTCAAGGGACAAAGATGTGTGTAATGTGTACTGTGTAGTTCCAACAACTAACTAGCTCAATATAAAGGTATCTAATATTGTAATTGTTCAGACCATTCAGCCCAATGATCAGAATTTCTTCGAATTTGTCCTGCATTTAGCCAAGGCTAGAGCAAAAACCAAATTGGAGAAGAATATGGTCCTTGGGTTCCCCTTATTGGAACTATTTACTGTTTATTTTGGTTTCTAATAGGTCATGTGCTCTTTTACCTTAAGAAATTATACAGTTACCTCATGGGGAGTTACCCCAATAGATTCATATATGGATCAAATCTCTCTTATTTTCTCTTGACAATAATAAATAACAATATGTTTTAAGCATACACAAGTAAATTTTTTTTATCCTTGTTTTCCAAGATTTACCATGTTGATGCATCCGTGCTGTATTGTAATCCATTTCTCATATGCATGTTCATGTTCCTAGCATCTGTTGTCATATCTCATATTCAATTATCCATATCAGTGTTTCTTAGTGTCGGACATGCTATGGGCCTGAAAAAGTGTTCTGTAAGATTATTTGTTTCCTCTACAATAACAGTGAAAGATGCTGGTTAAGTGGCTATGTTTCATTCAAGAAATTGCTAGGGAAAAGAAGAACTAAGCCTTGATTTAGATTGTACCACCTATGGTTCAAAGTTTTTATTTCACTTTTGGTTGGTTTCAGTTTTTACCCGTGGAAAAAAAAAGAAAAATTTGAGCCAAAATAGATCAGTTTCGACCAATAGTTGTCAAAGTGAAGCTGAAACAGCAATTTTTCTTGTTCCAGCCTTGGACAATTAGTTTTGAGTCTTTTGACCTTAGTTTTTTAATGTCTCAGTCAGAACTGTTTTGTGTTGGTCAAATCATCAAACATGATACCACCTAAAGCCTATCATGCTTGAGTACAAAGGATTTAGATATAAGTACTATCTGTTGCTAAATCTATAGTTCAAAGTAATATACTTCTATTTTGTGCTTCTCAGTATTCTAATTGGATTTTAAGTTTTTAGTTACATTTCTATAATCGAACAGAGAGAAGCTACTGGAAAATGTATGAAATTTGGCTCAGTTTTTCTTGAGCTTACTAATAACTAAAGGGCAAGAATATGTCTTACTAGATAAGGGTCGACATACAAACAAGGTTAGCTTAACATGAAAATTGCACATTTGGCTCATTAGGCTTGGGAGATTTCCAAGGACCAATTTGCTAAAAGCAAAGTCCTAAAGGAGCATCTAGAGCTTGAAGTCAAAATTCGGGTTGAATGGGCTGCTTTCTGGCTTTCTGCAACACTAATATATGAAAAATAGTATTTTATAAATTTTGCAAGCCATGTAAATATGCAGTCTAGCACTGTGCATCTAAGATAAGGACATTCTTTTCAAGGTAATTAAGGCTGGAAGACTTTAAAGTATCTAATGGTAATATACAGAGAGGAATGCAGAACAATTTTCTTGTAGTTAACGAATTACTTGATATACAAATGGAAAAGGCAACCACATTTAATATAAAAGCACCAAGAGATGCAATAAAAGATAAAGTAGTGGCATATTTGGCCATTATGTTGTATAGAGGACAAATAATCAGTTGGAAATCTCAACTTCTAGATGTTCTAACTTAACTATGAAATGGTTGAACTCGTGAGCTGATTTTTTAATTAAATTTTTTATTTTAAATTATGTCTCTCGTAGAAAGTAACTAATAAGATACTGAATGGCTTGAAGTAAATGTTCTCGATATATTGCTATATCAGGAAGTCCCAAAGAAAGCAGAAGCAAGGATTAGTTGGAGTACATGATGAAATAATATGACAGGAAGATAAATACCACCAGCCATGTGATATATCTAGCTCCAAGTAACTCCTTTTATTTCTGAAACAATGATCTAGTGATAGTAAGACAAGACTACCTTCATGTTTCCCCCAGCTGTAGAGTCCAAGACAGCACTCCCATGACTGCAAAGTAGGAAACCTTTCAGTCTTATATGGTAGAAAAAACTTAAACATGTAATAATAACATAATATTACTGATAAAAGTTGGTAGTTAGAGAGGTACATCAATAGTTCTTACTTGTTCTATGTATATTCATAATTTTGAAGAAACAAAGGAAACCAAAATTGTCCACTTTAGAAGAAACAAAGGAAACCAAAGTTGGAAGTTAGAGAGGACGGACTCCCTTAGTCCCGTCCAAACGGAGTTCTAGAACAGCTTTGCTGAATTTGAATTCTACTAACTTTTACTTGATCTCTTTGCACAATCCCATCTTCTATGACCAATGTGACTTGGCTACACACTCAAATCTAATTTGTACAACTCTTATACATGTGATTTTATCCACCAATTCGCCGTTACAAAATAATTGCCTTCACTTAACTACAAATTGACCAAACTTAACAATTAGTTATCTCTGCAGGTATCTGTGCAAAAACCAAGAGTGTTAAGGGGGGCATCTATCTGAAAACCAAGGGTTTTGACACAAATATCAACTTTTAGAGGGGTCTATACACAAATAACAGATCTTTAGAAGTTGCCATGCAAGCAAAACCATGTAAACACTTGAATGATAGGATCAAAGAGTCTTACCCTACACAATGGTCTCCGACAATAAGCGAGTTTGTACTGGCATGAAGCACAGCAAGATGACCATCCGTGTGGCCCTAAGGTTATATAGAATGTGTTGTAAGTACTTGAGAAACAGCATTAAAAATCTGTCCATCAAAAATATGAGAATGAGCTAATGATGAATAGATTACATCTGTGTTTGCTTGGAAGATATTGATGAGCCAGTAAATTACTTCGAAAGAAGAGAAAAAAATTAATAGAGAGAAATGATGAAATACACATAGAAGAGATTAAAGTCATTCAAATATAACTTATCTATTAAAATATTCGTTTAGGACACCCAAACAACATATCTAAATTCTCTAAAGAACATAGTTTGCTACCAAGAAAAGACTCAAATGTACAATGAATGAGGACTTTTTTTTAAAAATATTTTGAGATGAAGAGATACCATGAAATGTGAATGACCTTTAACAAATCTTGTGAATCTACATATTTTTATTTTGTAATATTTTCCAGAGAAAATGATTGAGTAACTTCCATCACTGCTTAATCTCAAAAAGGAATAAAAAACTAAATATTGGTAAGCATAATTAATTTGGAATAATTCTTAAGAAGATGAACAAACACAAAGCCAAGTAATTGACTTGTGGAGGTGATGTAGGAGGTGGTAAAAACTAAAAAGAAGCTGGACAGAGATACATCTCAAGTCCAACTTAAACGAGACACCAAGTCTTTCATTTTAATGAGATTTCTCTAGATTCTTAGAACATTTGGTCTTCTGTTTCCTATTAAGATTACGACTAGTCTACAGAACTAAAAACTATAGAGAAGGCTGCAATCCATAGTCTGCTACAGAACTAAAAACTATAAATAAGGCTGTAGTCCAATGTTGGAAGGGGAATCTATTGCTGAATAAAATTTATAAGAATATTCTATGGCTCTTTTGCATCTACATTGATGCATTAAGTGCTATCAGAGGTTGGGTGTTTGACCAAAATATTATTAAAATATAAAATATTTACTAAACTAGTTCAATGTTCAAACTATTTCCCAAACTAGTACTACAGCAAAATCGCTGTCTTAGACAGTGATTTTTAATTTTTCCAATACACTGGAAACTGTGTGAAAAATTGTTGTCTTAGACAACGAAATTTTTTTCACCATTGTTTTTAGATAAATCGCTTTCAGAGAAAGCGATTTCTTCTAAAAGCGATTTATATAGAGGAAATGACTAAAAATTGCTGTTTGAGACAGCGATTTACTATCGTATTAGTTTGGAAAATAGTTTGAACAATATTGTATTTTAGAGAATAATATTTCGTACTGTAGTAATACTTTGGTCAAAAACTCATCAAAGGTTTCCCCTGGTCCAATAATTGAATGATTCAATCTCAATGGCAAAATGGCAGATCAGAGAAATATATCATTTTCGATGGTGATCCTGGGCTTGATGCTTAGTTGGATGTGTTTAAAAAACAAGAGAAACAAAAGAACCATCTATACTTGTGTGTCTTTTGATATACCATTTGAATGTATTAGTGAAAATGTCATTTGGCTGCATTAGATTAGATAAATGCAACAGCTCCTTTGAGCATCATACTTTTATAAAGTCAGATAGTCACGATCAGTTAAGATGTGCTACATCATACCGGAGCAGAAATAACTTCCAATTGTTGGCCACCTATACAAATCTTCTCGCTGCCAGATATACAGATATATCCAAGAGGCCAATTTCCTGCAATATTATACCAGTATTTAAAGGATGTAAGAGTGGAATTCTAAGCATGTTACCTACAGTATCAAGTGATTTTTCCTTATGTCAACGATGAGAAATGGTTTTACCCTCTAATTTTATATCCTAAAAATGTTTACAATAATGTACAACAGACAGTTATAAATAATAACGACATGAATAAAGAGACTTAAGAGAGTTGATTTTAGATAGGTTGAGTACGACTTTTTAAGAAAAATCTACTATTATTAGGTTTTATTTGTACTAATTGGCAAAATTGTGTTTCAAAATATAATTTTTATTTATATAATTTGTCTAGTTTTTATATATGAATATATGCACAAAGTATGACAAGTTATAAGATGTTTGATGAAGAATATTGAAGTGAAAAATTGATTTTGAAATCAAAATTCTCGAAACGATTCTAAAATCATTATTGAAGTGCTCAAACAGTATCATAATGATTGGAGTAGTATGAAAAAATATATAAAGTCACTTGAATGATCACTCTGCATTTAACTGTCCACTCTATACTCTATCGTTCAAATACATCCTAGAAAACGTTCGAAAATACAGAGAAGCATTTTTGGCTTTTCGAACGCACCTTGGCAACCATTCGAAGATACAGAGACTCAAATCAAACCATTCAAACGAGGTGAACTTGCTTTCGAACGGAATCGCGAATCTTTATAAGATATGCTATTTTTTTAAAATCCTTTTGCCTTATCTATAAGAGATATAAACCTAGTCTTAAGAAAGTATTTATCTTATCTCTAAGAGAATCGATGGAGAATGTTTGAAGAAATATTCTATCTTATCTCTAAAAAATACATAAAGAGGTTTAATCTAACTCTATAGAATGCAGTCGATCATTATTTTGGGATCATCTTTCGGAGACCATTAGAGATTACTTCTCAACTTTAGACGGAATATCCTAAATCGCTATCAACCCTACGCATCTATATCAAATCTAGAAGAACTACATCTCGAGGGTCACTGAGATGAAAGTATCAACTTCGAAGTTTTAGTGATTGGTTTTCGTGATTCGTTTCGGTTCGAGTTTGGATCCGTAGTTTTACACCCGATTTAGAGATTTTCACATAAAAGTTGTGTTTTCAATTATTATTTTCATACTTTATTTTTTCGCATATTATTACCGATAGCGTGCGATAGATTATTATATTTTTTTTCAATTATAGCGTACCTAATAACGTAAGTTCATTTTTTCAATTGGTATTAGAGCAGGCTATCTTATCTTAGAAAGAGATCTTTTAGGAGATAAATATTTTGAGAGGTATTGATACCCCTGCCATATTAGATAGATCCAAAAATTCATATTAGAAAGATTAAGATGTATGCTTTTCATGAGGTCAATGATATTAATCCTAACTTGATGAGGGTTTTATGAAAATTATTAAAAAAAATTTAAAACTTCTAAATATGGCTCCGGCAAAAAGCTAAGAACTAATTATTATAAGGGAGTAATTCAATGTTGTGAATGCCTTGGTTATGCGCATATTGCTCAAGAGTGCTATCTAAAACTTGTATGAAAGCTCAAGATGACGCAAGAAGAAAAAGCCAAGATGATGGAGCATCATGCGGATATGTTGAAAAACATGGAGCATCTCAAAGAGGAAAATTTAAAGCTCAAAAAAACATTAGATAACACTCTTTTAAACTCAAACTCTTAAATTTCTAAATATTCTTCCTTATGAGATAAAATTAAATTTTTAGAGGTTAATGCGCATGAGCAAATTATTCTTAAAAAGAGTTTACTTGAAAAGGTGAAGCGTCTTGATGATGAGTTGTATAATGCTAAGATTGCACTTGACAACTATAAGGTCCAAAAATTTGAATCAACTTCTTAGATCACAAAGGAAGAGAAAAGAGAAGTAAGGCTAGGATATGATGCTAAAGGATCAAATATCTCTTCTCCAAAAGTGCGACGTAATATATATTCTTCTTCTTCTTTTGTTAAATCATCTTATCATTATATTAATACTTCTCATATTGATTCTAAGACAATATTAAGATATATAATGAGAAGTGTAATGTGAATACTAAAACATATATGAATGGATCCAAGGGTAGAATTTATATTCCTACTTGTTATCATTGTGGAGTTAAAGAACACATTAGCCCATATTGTAATTCTTTACAAAAATTTAAACATGTTTTTTTATTATGGGATGAAAACTAAACAAGTTTGAATTAGGAAAGAAAACCTTTGGGCAACCCTTCGGAGTGGTGCTGTTGAGTAATCCATTAGTCGGATATACTATCTATGGAGAGTTTGGTTGCTTATTTATATTCTCTAACTATATGCTTTGTGTATATATCTGATTTTTTAGTCTTAGATTATTTTTTTAATTGGTTGACCATTTGTGTGATTCTGAATACTTTTGGGTTTCATTATTTTGGGTTTCTAATTTTCATTTTTGTTTTGGATTTAGTTTCTTATAATCAGAAAGACTCTTATGACATAAAGTCGTCTTATTATAGAGTTATTGAGTTATAGTCACTTGCATTAACATTTGGTATATTATTTCTAATTGTCTTTGCTTACTCTTAGATATCTTTTATCACCTTCTACGCACATCCATTATATTTATTATGGTTCAATCTTTGTGCAAGCTATCTCATTAGGCATTCTTTGAATATTTCATTCATTAGGTTGACATTGATTGTTTGACCTTTGGACTTATTTCATTCATTCATTAGGTATTCTTTGTTAAAAGTGCAATGAAAAGGGCTACCATGTCATTAGTGTGAAAATTATCATAAAAGTGTTCAGTTTGACACTGTGCACATTTATATTATTCATGAGTCATCTATATTTTTAATATAATACATTGTAAGTAAATGACTATCTAACTCGTGTGTGAAAGCAGTCATTATACCAAAATGATTATTTGATATAAAAAAATAAGTGGAGAAAACAGAAAAAAAAATAGAAAATGAAAAAAGATACGGACACAGGACACGAATACGGAACTAAGTTTTGTTTGAATTAGTTTAGTTTCTCCTTTTAACGTTTGATGTCTTAAAGTTATCTTATATTTTCATCTATGAAGCATGGACACAGGACACGAATACGGAGTACGGACACAACACGATACGGACACTATAACACGGCAAATTTTGAAAAAATAGGACACGGACATGGCATAAGACACAGTGAAATAATAAATAAAATAATATAAAATTATTGATACATCTAAAACAAAAGTTTGCAAGCTAAAAGTGTAAAATATATATATATCAAGTTATAAGAACCAACGATGGTCGTGCCACAGGCACGGACCATGCCGACAACCGGCCGTGCCGTAAAAGAATGAGAGAAAGAGGTAAGGGATACTCACCTTTGCCATTATAGTCGTCGTCGTCGTCGCCGTCGCCATCGCTCGCTGATCACCGCCCGCCGCTCGTTGTGGCCATCGCTTCGTGCCCTAGCTCCTAAGAGAGAAGAGAGATATAGACAGAGAGATCGAGAGAGAGAGAGAGAGATCGGGAGAGGGTTAAAAACTTAAGTTGCGGGTTCGGATCCGAATCCGAATCTCTCTCGGGGGTTAGGGCACGAAGCGATCGGCGAGCGGCGACAAGGTCGATGGTGAGCAGTGATGCTATTAGGAGGGGTGCCGTGCGGCACCCTCATGCCACGTGCCGGTACACCGCCGGCACGGCAAGTGCCGACCGGCACGCCCCGTGCCGGTTGGCATAGCCATCCTTGATAAGAACTAAGAAATATCATTCAAAGAACTAAGAAGTATACATCAAGCTATAAGAACTAAGAAGTATACATCAAGCTATAAGAATTAAGAAGCATACATTAAACTATAAGAACTAAGAAGTATATATCAAACTATAAGAACTAATTTAGAAATAACACTACATTAAAACAATATTAGTAGAGAAATATGTATTAGAAGATTAACAAATTTAACAAACTTTTATATCACATTATCAAAGATTACAATATCAAATTAAGCATTAAAGCAAATATCACCCTATCTACCTATCACATTATTAGTTTATCACACTAATTAGAATTAATGTATAAACAACAGAATTTTAAATTAAACCCTATCGGTATTAAAAAAAGGAAAAAATGAAAAGCTTTAAAGAAGAGGTTTGCTTGTGGGGAGGAAGGGAGGGAGAGAGAGAGAGAGAGAGGTCTGCTTGAGAGGAGGGAGGGAGAGAGAGAAAGAGAGGTCTGCTTGCGGGGAGGGAGGGAGAGAGAGAGAGAGGTCTGCTTGCGAGAAAGAAGGGAAGGAGAGAGAGGTTATTAAGACATTATAGCGAATTCCTATGGCGAATTATCAAGACCATGGATTGCCGTATCGACTGGCACGAGGCATGCCAGCGACGTACCGGCACATGGCATGAGGGGTGCCGCACGGCACCCCTCCTAATAGTTCCGCCCTCGCCGTCGATCTCATTGTCGAGCTACCCATTGCCAATCGTCGTCGCCGTCGTTAATTGCCATCGCCGTTGCCCGAGCACGCTGGGTGCCCTAGCCCGAGGGAGGAGAGACCGAGAGAAAGTGAGAGAAATTGAGAGAGAGAGATCGGTTAAAACTTATGTTGCGTCGACGGCGAAGGCGGAGGCGAAGGTGAGTATCTCTTTTTTTTTCTCTCCTCTTACGGCACGGCCGGCAAGTGCCGGTGGTCGGCACGGTCCGTGCCTGTGGCACGACCATCGTTGATCAAGACATTATACTTGAATATGTTCTTTTGACAATTTTAGGTGATCAAATCACTTAATCTATAATATGCTGATGTAAATATTTGTACATCTATTTCTTCTTGGCTTTATAATGAGTCTGCCTTCTTTTGTAAGTCAATTTGAATACTTAAAAATTGAATTTGAGACTTACAATATTTTTGTGTATTTCTAAAACTTATTGGATGAAAAGGCAGCACATATTTTGGACAAAACCTTGCTAACTCAATTTGATATTTTTGTGTATTTCTAAAATTGAATTTGAGACTTACAATAAATAGGCTATGATTTTAAAAGGGAGCACGAGTCTTTGAATGATTACATGAATCAAATACAATATCGCGTGACATATTTTTTTCATGTTTTAGTATTTTCTCCTTGTATTGATTGCATTTTTTGTTAATTTATGACAAAAAAGTCAAAGAGTGGTATATGCTGTTAGTCATTTGGGTTTGGTTTTTGCTATGGATTGCTTAATTTATTTTTATAGCCTCAAATGCGTTTCACTTAGTATGAGTATTGAAGTTATGCAGAATAATTTATAGCAAAAAAAACACTTATACTATGCATTATTAGGATGTATAAAATGTTATGTAGACACTTTTATATTTTGCCACAAATTGTCAAGGGGAGAGGGGGAGATTGTTAGGTTTTATTTGTACTCATATAATTAACAAATTGTGTTTCAATATATAATTTTTATTTATGTAATGTGTCTAGATTTTATATATGAATATATGCATAACTTATGACAAGTTATGAGATGTTTAAAGGATAATCAACAATACCTTTATCAATACGGTTCATGGTTCTTTCATGTGCCAAAAGAATAGCATCGGGGTTGTATTTCTGGACAACTAAAAGGCCTGAAAAGCAACAAAACAAGTGTAAGGAGATATTAAGTGAAAAAAATGAGCTAATATAAAGCAAAAATAATTCAGCAAAATATAGAGTATGTCCTTTTTCTCAAAGAGTACACTAGTACAAGTAACCTAGTAAACCAACTTGAGTTTTATCGGCCCACAGGTGAGTACTAGGCTGACTATTACTAGCCTCCAATTAGGCAAATGAAACTTTTAGAGCTGCACTTGGGCTGGAAAATATTAGGGTCTTTTAACCTGTGACAAGCTGGTTTATAAAATTATAGAACTTCAGAAGAATGATACTGAATTTGGTTCCTCACTGGGTTAGTCTGGACCAGGTATGACCTATTGCATCTCCAACTAAAGCCAGGTCCAAGACAACCTAAACCCATCTACAGCCTGACATTAGTTTGTAACATTGGCTGACTAGCTTATTAGAGACCCATTTTATTTGGAGAAATAAATTTCCATAGAAATTGATACAAACATGCACATTCAACTTGGTCACATAACATCAAGGATAAAAAATTTGTGCTAGACAATATCATATTGAAGAAGTACTATTTGAAAGGTATATTTTTTTATACTTATTATCAAGAAAGGAGGAGCGCAAGATTATATCATACTATCTGATGTGAACCGGGTTAGGTCGGATCACATTATTAGGGACATTGGGCTCAATAAATCAAATCTATTTATCTTATCTGCTTATATGATTTAGAGAGAGTTCTAGTGGGTTAGAATTTTTTTAATTATTTAAGTCCAGTTAGGTTAAGTTTTGTGCAGTTTCAGGAAAATATTCAGAAGATATTCATTGGATGTCCAAATATGATAAAAACCATTCAATAAGCTCGGAGAAGTCATAATCTAGAACTTTCATATTCAAAGTTTCCTCGAATTTGGACTCTTTCTCCAGGGAAACGAAGAACTAATCCAAGAAAAATAAGGAAGACTGATTTAGCTAATTTATATTTATCTCTAATGTTAGCCCTTAATACAAATCCTAGTACGAGTAAGTTTAGAATTACCCTCTATATATATGTAGAGTGAAGCCCTAGTTTTGATCAATCAATCAATTAAGGAAAAATTATTGGCTTAAGCCTCTGTTGCCCCTATCTCCTCCCTCTCATCTTAGCCGACAGCCACAACTCCTCCTTCCTCCTTCTTCACCAACTTACGCAACCTCTTCTGTTAGCAAGGTTTTGTCCAACCGCTAATCTTTCTCGTCCACTGCACCATCCTTATCCCTAAAGGCCGACCTCATCTCCCTCATCTTCTCTTCCTCTCGGTTTGCGTAGAATAAATTCTAACCTTCATCCACTATTTGGTCAATATCTCAAGATCTAACTGGTCAAACCATAAGATCTTAAATCCTTTAAAAATCTCTCTTCAAGAGCGACAACATATTCAAATTCTAGAAGGATCCAACGAGTAGATTTGACGAAATAGCCCTCAAAAGTTCCATCCTCAAATCTATCTAAAAACATTACGAATCGGATCAAGCCAATTCGTATCACTTTCTTGGACATTTTGAACAATATTGATTTGTTTCACAAAAACCAGTATTGATTTGTTTCACAAAAACCAAAGGCATACTTTTCATTTCTTTCATGGTTCAATGAGCATTTAGGTCATTTGAGATTGGGTCAAGGCTATAGTTTCATACGGTTATATTTGACAGTTTCATCCATTTACCATAGGACATCAGAACCCTACTCCCATACAAGCCTTTCGTTTAAGACAACCAGAAATAAGTAGGAAAAAAAATTTCACCTATATATCTAGTCATCCATACTTAATCACAAACTAATCACACAATCATGCTTCTACAAACAAGGAACTCAAGTATCACTTATATTGAGAGTGAAGTTGGCCGACGTCTTTTAGCAGAGGAGAGTAGAGGCAATAGTAATGGTGGAGCTGAGTGACGGAATGATGTAATAATCCGAAAACAAAATAAATAAATCACCTTCTTCCCTCTCATAATTGTTACAAGAGGAGGGGTTAAGTGGCCAAACCCTAGGCAAAATAGTTGAGGAAAAATCCTAATTAAACCCTAGATTTTTCCTTTTATAAACCCTAGCCCTCCTCCTCCCATGCCGTCATAACTCATAATCTCTCACCTGGGGAACTGTTTGTGAGTCCTCTTCTCCCCTCAAAATTAATTTCACTTCTATCAAGACTATATAGAATGTTATTACTAGACCTTGGTTTTCATCACAGTGATTCGCAGGCTGACGACTTTTGTTGACACCACACCAGTCCAAGAAGCTTCACGTCAACAGCTTTGTGTTGTCAGTTCCTTGTGGGAGAACCCTTTGGCCTAGATCAGTTAGGTAGTGATCCTCATGGTCGTCGATCATAGAATCTTGGGTTCATCGTCAACCGCTTCTACGAAAAAGTCTCGCCCTCTCTCATTCTTCCCTCGACTCTATACCTTTCGGTGTAGTGCTCTCGCCATTCTTCGACCGTTGGAGGGTGATGGAAGCGGTGGTTGGTTTGCGTGAGCAGGCCGGTTGGGCCAAATAGTGCCCATCCCATTGTTTTGATTTGAGTGGGTTGTAGGCTGGAGGCAACCCAACTCATTACAATTTTGGGTTTGGGTCTTGACTCAACCCAACTGGGTATAGCTGGCCGATCGGACCAAAGGGGCCCAACCCGAATTATTGAATTGAGTGAGCTGTGCCTAGCCCACAACCCAACCCAAGTCTCTAGGCTTCAAATCCCCCTAAATTTAATTACTTCTAATTCAAAAATTATGTTCTTGCTTAACAATTGTTAAATTGAGGTATAAATGTTTATTGATAAAGGTGACAATTTTTCTTGTACTTGCATTTATTGATTTGAGTTATTCCATATTTCACTTAGTTGTACTCTACCTTATAGTTTGCAAAAATATGTGCATACTTCTTGTCATAAATTACTATATTCTCTATGCAAATAGCATTCTTCGCAATATATTATTCTTTGTGCATTTTTATTCTTCGTGCATTTTTATCCTCCATACAAAAGTTTAAATATATCAATCATGTGCATCTAACCAACGAGGGTCATTTCGATGGTGCATGGCATCTAGCACAGGGTGTGCTAGTAGCTCACCCCCATGCTGAGCTATGCGGGCCCGTGCCGATCCCATGTCACTCCGATATGGGTGTGGACCTATGCCTACTGGCACGAGTTGCATGAGGTTTGAAATAGATTGTATTGATCCAAAATGGAATCTTTAGAGTGGTAAATCTAAAATATCATATGAGGCTTTTTTTATCATGTGATAAACATAATATGTCATGTGGAGCCCATTATTTTTAAAAAAAAATTATTTTCACCAATCATCATCAATTATTTTCAGTCATTTTTTAACAAATATGATACATTATGTGGAGTTCAATTTTTTTAACTTTTTTCTATTTTTGTCCATCATCATCAATCAACTTCAGGTATCATGAGGTGCACTCACAAAATAATATGAGTTCATCATCATTATTACCATCATAACAATCATACCCACTAAAGTCATAACACCCTTATTAGACTTTATATCCACAGTCTTTATATGTTTATAGTGTGCCTATGCCGGTGTCATATTTAGTATTCATATTACATCATATAAGAATTGCAAAATTCATATTTGTATGAAAATCATGTGAGATGTTACAATAAACAATACTATCAGTGGATGGATTTTGAAAATTAACGATAATATTTAACACAAACATTCTCATGTTATTATTGTGCCTAAAAATGAAGTCATGTTATTACGCATAATAAAATATGAGCATGTTATTATTTCATTACTCGTATTATTATTAGTTGTGCTTTATTATTCATACTATGAGTATGATTGGTTTTCTGTCATACATTGTGTAATAACCCAAAAAAAAAAAAAAAGAAAAAAAGAAAAAAAAAAAAAAAAGAAAAGAAAAGAATAATAATAATAATATATAAATTGAAAAAAAAATAATAATAATAAAAATAAATAAAAGAGACAAAAAGAAAGAAATAAAATAAAATAAAAAATATTGGCGTTGCATGGCACGAGCTCGTGCCATGCAACGTGGGCGCGTGTTGGGGGCGCCACGTGCGCCCACAACCGCCGGCCCGGCCAACCGGGCCGGACCAGCTAGCTGCGGCGGGCCCCGCCGCCGCCGCAGTCGCCGCCTTTCCCCTCCTCCACCGCCTTCCCTCTCTCTCTTTATATATCTCTCTCTCTTTCTCTCTCACATATTCTCTCTCTCCCTCTCTCTCTCTCTCTTTTCTCACATATTTTCTTGCCGACGCCGGTCTACCACCGCCGTCGCTGCCGTCGCCGTCGCCGCCGCAGCACCACCCTCACCGCCTCTCTCTCTCTCTTTTGATCTCTCTCTCTCTCGAACCCTCTCTTTCTCTCCTTCCCTTGCCGACGCCAGCCTACCGCCGCCGTCGCCGTCGTCGCTGCCGCACCACCTTCTCCTTCTCTAACTCCCTCGTTCTCTCTCTACCCTTCTCTCTTTCTCTCTCTCTAGCACCGCTCTCTTTCTCTCCTCGCCGAGGCTTCTCGTTGTCGCCGTCGTCGCCGCCGCACCACCTTCTCTCTCTCTTACCCTCCTCTCTCTCTCTCTCTCTCTCTCTCTCTCTCTCTCTCTCTCTCTCTCGCTCTCTCCCTTCTCTTATCAACGCCGCTGTCGCTGTCGCCGTCGCCGTCGCCACCGCCGCCGCCTAGGTAAGCCTCCCTTCCTTCTCCTTCTCTTCTTCTTCTTCTTCTTTCTTCTTTCTTCTTTCTTTCTTTCTCTTCTCCTTCCTCTCTTCTTCTTCTCCATTCTTGGCCTCCTCCTCCTCCTCTTGTTGTGTAGCAGACAGTGTTGGAAGAGGACTATTATTATTATTTTTTTTATATAATTACTTCCTAATGATAAGTAACATAGTCTATTTAGATAATTAATTATTTTGATAATTTATAACTAATATAATTTTACTAAGCATTTTAGTATAATAATTTATTAATTACAATTATAAATATTGCCTATAAATTTATTTAGAGTTTTAGTTATTATTTATTAGTGAATATATGTAGTCTTATATTTATATTTAACTTATATTATATATGTCTATTTTTAGTATATTAGTATTGTCTAATAGTTTGTATAAAATGGAATACTAGAATTGCAGATTATTTTTGTATAATAGGATAATGATTATTTTATGTATAATCTAGGATTAGTTAAATAAGAGTAAGTATTACAAAATAACTAGTAATAATATTATTCTATAATTATTTTTTTATTAAATCATATATATAGACGTCTTGGTTATTTATAAAAAGGAGATAAATTACTATATACTTATTTTCTATAATTACCAAATTAGGATTTTATTAAATAAATATAAATAGCATATTAATAGTGCCATAATTAAATTTATCCTATAAATCTAATCAATATTAAACCTAATAAAATATCATATTTTACTCGAACGAATTATAATTAAATAAACAACTAACTTTATGTTACTTAAACATTTTCAGATCCCGAACCCCTTATTTGAGACCCCGTTGTCCTTGCTAGCGAGAAGTGTCACACGGTTGATGGGCGGATGTAAGGGATACGTGGTTTATATCTTCTGATCAGTGTGAGTAGTCTTATCCCCTAGATCCCTTTCTCAAATTAGGATTCATTATATATTATGTACATGCATGTTTTGGCCTCCAGCATGATTATATGACTTTATATAGAGATGATTTCAGTCGAGCATATATTTTATCATGCATTTGATTAGACTGATATGGGATATGAGTACATTGGTGATATATAGAGATGATTGGAGATGATTATGCTATTATGGTTTTATGTCGGGATGATCTCTATCATGAGTATGCATGTGATAGATTAGCATGAGTATGCATGTGTTAGATACATGGTTGGAGTTTGCATTACATCATTTTTCTCTCGGCTTCTTTACCATCTAAATTCCTGAGTTGTATGATCTGTTGTCGTACTGGATATATGCATATGATTTATCATGTATAGGAAATCATAAAAGTACATGTGTATGTGATGTGATGTGATGTGATGTGATGTGATGTGATGGCTGGAACGGTATCTGGTCCGGACTGGTACTGGACATACTCTTAGCGTATGGCAGAGTATGGTGATGGCTGATAGTTGTACTCTTAGCGTATGACAGGGTACAACTATCATTGATATACCCTTAGCGTATGGCAGGGTATGATTACTTTCTTCAGAGATACCCTTAGCGTATGGCAGGGTATGATTTATCTACAGAGATACTCTTAGCGTATGACAGGGTATGCTCTGAGCTTGTGACATGATGTGTATCGAGTTTGGGGCCGGGTACCGTAGTCTAGCATGGTGGATGATATTCAGAGTTGAGACGGATGATTGTGATAGTGAGAGATATGTGAATTATATCTGGCTCTGACATATATGATTATCTAGTAGTTGGCATGCATCATGCATCATCATTATTGTGACTAATATCATTGGATCATAATTGTTATACATGATATGGTGTTATATTCGGTGATGTTATATAATTTCGGTTGAGGATATAATATGATCATTCATGAGAACTGATTTCATTCATATATATGTCATTGAGGATACATATATATATATGTTCATACATGACATCATACTGCTTTCTGATTCATATTATCCAGTACATGATTTACTCTCTGTTTGGCTTCACTGATTCGGGGTAAGGTCTATTCACTGAGCCTTTTGCTCATGACTCTTTTTATTTCTTTTCTAACCCCTCAGATATGTGGTACGTGATAGCGACTTGAGAAGATATTTTAGAGTGATGATGAGGTGAGCTATAGATGAGAGATGGCATAGATGATAGTTTATATAGAAATTGAGTTGTACCAGTATTTGATATTTGTACTCTTTTGTATTAGACGATGATTTATATAATACAGGTCGAATCATAGTGTACTCTTGTATCAGTTGTTTAGTTGTATCTTGATGGTTTGTTGTGGCCTGTGTGGGTCCTGCCAGATTATGTAGCGGTCTAGTGTGTATTATTGTGTATTTTGATATTCATATGTTAACAGGTTTATTTGGTTAAGAGTATGATTTATTTGGTGATGGATTATGTGATCATGGATATGTTAGCAGGTGTTATTTGATGATGTCATGATTGTATGTGCACAGGAGTGTATCTGTGCGTGACGGGCCCCGCCTGACCTGTCGCGTGCGCCGCGCGTGCCGTGTGGGCGCGTGGGCGTGCACGTGTCCGTGCCGGGCAGGGGCGTTACACATTGTCTGTGTATTACATATTGTTGAACTTTGGATTTCAAAATCATGCTTTGTATATTATAATTTTCACTTGCAATTATATCTAAATAGAGTGGGTTCATTCACTTAGCTAAAATTATTAGCTCAAAAAAGTTTTTTAACATTTTCAAATCGATGTGGCAAATGAACGTGGTTTTCCAAGACTCTTTTACCTCCAATTAGGTCCTTGGTTTTTCTTTCGGTTGCATTAGTTGTTTGGGTCATTTTGGAAGGCATTGATTGCCTAGTATTGAGTCGTTCTTACCTTTGGAGCTTCTATTACTAATGGACTTAAGTAATTGATATATATTTGGTTTTCTATATGTTGGATTTAGGAATTTAATGTTAAGGATTCATATATCTTAAATTCCATTAAGGTACATAGTCGATCATGATTTTGAATTTGGGTCGTAACAAAGACGATGATATGGAGAGAGGAGAGAACAAAGAGGGGTTAGAGGAGAAGATAGGCAACCATACTGTAACACCCCAATTTAGAATATATATAAAAAAAATCCCGTGACGCACGCGCCGCCTGCCACCCCCCGTCCTCTCTTCTCCTCTTCTTCCCCTTCCCTTGCCGTCCACGCTACCCTCCCCCCACCTCCATTAACCTCCACCTTCCCCTCCCCGGACCACGCCATTTCCTCCACCTCGCTACCTCTCTCCCTCTCTCGTGGTTGCCGACGCCGGAGCCGACGAAGCCTCGGAGCCAACAAAGCCAAGCGCACAAATCGCGGTAAGCCTCAGCCCTGTTAAAACACAATAGTTAATCACCCTCGGCGGCCGACGACCTCGCGTCCGGCCGTCGGTCCGAGAGCTCCGAGGAAGGGGCTCTCTGGACGGGCTTCGGGCCCTTTGGGTTGGGAGGAAGGACCTTCATGGCCGCCGGCCATGGAGCTCGCCTCGCCGCCTCGTCGGCCACTCCGGCCGCGGGGCGAGCTTCTCCCGCTCCCCTGTGGGCTGGGAGGACGGGCGGTGGCTCCTCCGCGGCGTGGGTTATGCCCGTCGAGCCGAGCCGCGCCCTCCTCTTTTCCTCCCCTTGCTTTTCTTCCCTTCCCTCCCCGACGAAGTCGCGAGGTGTCGACCTGAGGGCGGGCTGCCAGCAGCGTGGGCCACCGGCAACACCAAGCCTTCGCTCCTCGCCCCTTCTATCTCCCTCCCTCGAAGGAGATAGGGGGGAGATGAGTGTGGGCCACCGACTTAGACTCGGGTGGGCTACAGGCCGCAGCTCACTTGGTCTTGGACTCGGGTGGGCTGCAGGCTGCAGCCCACTAATCCAACCTTGGTGGGCTGTGGTTGGGCCCCCAGCCCACCAAGGCTCTCTTGCTATTTGGGTTGGGTTTGAGCCTATTCATTGCCTCTAGCCTAGCTCATTTGGGGCCATTTGGATCCTATAACCCTGTTTATCTTTTTCACCTGATTTAATTAGCCTGATCCCTCGTAATGACAATTTAGTATCATGTGAATTTTAGGATAACATAAGACTCGCCCTAGGAGACCCTTGACTCATGTATTTACCAAACATAAATGCGCTAATAAAATAATTAATTCTATTAGTTCGCTAATCTTACGTATGGCTTACTTGCGTGAATTAATATGATTGCCACCGCATGAGGAGAATTTTGGGATTCCGGTGGAACCGGCTAGCTAATGAGATTTAGCATACTGTGGAGACACCCCAGGCGAGTAGAGTTATACAAATCTAGAATAATATAATTACAGTCATTATACCTGTCATGACACTGTAGAAAATGTCGGTATTAATGCATGCATTTAGTACACCATGTTATATCTTTATATATGCAGTTATTGATAACTTGCTCATCATAATATTATGAGAATGTTAATATAGCATAAGCATTAGTATGATAATGCTCTACATGTATCATGTATGGTATACCCTTGCATAGATGTATATTTGTTGTGAACATTGAATGTAACGATCATGATGACTATAACATACTTTACACTTATAGACACTGCACCACTTCCACCTATCATTAGTAGTCGGATTCTGACTAGGCAGTACCGTTACTCACTCAGCCCAAGGTTAAAGGTAGAGTGTATTTTATATGACTATACTATTAGCGGCCTACACTTGAGGTCGGGAGCCTGTGTGGCATTCAGGTAGTTATATTGCATAGTCAGGACTAGATTATGATGATAGAACATGATTGTGAGGCGGGGATATAACTCTAGCGGTACCCGACGACGCAGGGTTAGGGTGTCTGTTGATGAGCCGAGGGCTCCCGATTCTCTCGCTGAGGGCGGTGATGATTTAGAGAGAGTGTGATATGGGCTTACGACCGGGGTCCTTAGTCTGATGGCCACAGACAACCGGTCACTTGTAGTGTCGCCATTCACGTGTAGGTGGTACTACCATTAGATGTGTATATATCCCCCCTTCGATGTATGAGATGATGGATGATTATATGATGGATGATGGTTTCTTGAGAGTATTTACCCTGTGTGGTGAATAGCTTGGTGAGCGATAATAAGTATGATTAATGCTTTGGTAGGCATGAGATGACTAAACTGTTATTTTATTGTTATGCATAACATGTAAACCCTTTGATGGAGATGTGTACGAATAAGAGATTGCATTGAGCTTTATATCTGTGTGGACTTATCGTGATACGTTTAGGAACTAGCATGTTCCAGGATAGTAACTGGTAATTTTTATCAATTGCATTGATTTAGTAACTAATGGTAAGTCATTTCAATAAGCATATTGTTATTGTTAGCAAATATAGGCATACATTAGATATACACATGTGATTTCATTATTTTAGATTGTATGGATCCTACTCGCTGGGCTGTAAGCTCACCACCTCGTGGTGACATCATTTCAGAGCTAGGGGACGCAGGTGCGGGTAGCGGAGAGTAGCTGCCTTTCTTTTTCAGTATGTCTATTAGTTATATTAAGCCCCTACGAGGGCGTTGTGATGATGTTGTATTTGGACTTTAGCATTGTATTTTAGATATATATTTGGAAGGCTTATTGTGGCTTGTGAAACTTGTATCCGAACTCTTATAGTTGAGTTTATTTATGGTGAAATTGTGCTATTGTGTGCCTTGTGAAATCCTTGTACTGACAGGTCATATGATGCAACGCGTGGGGGGATTTATCCACGCGGTTTACACGTGTATTTAGAGGTTTGGGTGTTTCACATACAGAGATCAAGTTGTTGTTAGATAGTTGAGGGAAGTGGTTGAGATCATTACAGGTTTAGGGTTTTTGGGTGATGAATGTCGGGTAGTGCAGTCTAACAGAAGACCCAAAGAGTTGTGATTGCTTCAATTATGGGTTTTGGTCCATCATTGTTGATTCAATTAGTAAGTGGATTAAGTAGAAAATCAACCCTAATCATTTCAGATAAAATCCTGCAAAACTATTGCTTTGATTACCAAACATACAACAAAAAGGAACGCATGCTTATTCTACGAGTCAATAATCCTAAATTGCATACTTTCTAGTTTGTATCACAACTGAAGAAAGTTTTTCCCTAACATAACTGTAATGTAGTTTCAAAGCAGTATGGAATTGCTTCAATGACAATACAAGAAAGATTGGGAAGTGTATTTTGCACACACAAAAGGAGCAAAGTCCATGTCAACAATAAATGATTGTACTACAAAAGGTCATTAGAATGGTTAACAAGACGAGAAAAAACTAGAGGAAAGAAGAATAATTCTTGTTGATATATTTATATAGCTAGATAAGCATATGCAGAAAAATCAGGATCCCAAAAGTGTAATACATATTTATAAATTGATATCATCAAGAAAACTTCTAGAATTGATATGCATGTTAAACACTTAAAATGCAAGAACTCCAGGCAAACGATATGAAAATAAGTCTTCATTCAAGAATTCTTCATGTAATTCACGAACTAATAACATGAAATAAGGTAGTGGAGAACAACAAATCATACCATCAACATGGTCATAGTGGTGATGAGTAATAAATACCACTAACTTTCTTGGGAGAGAAGTGACAACCTCTGCCAGCTGATAAAAAATTCAGAATAGAGTTTTGTTAATTAGTGAAAAATGGAGAAGGAATGAACTTCAGATACCCTACCGGAAAACTGAAAGCATTGCAAAACTGCCAAATGGTTTATAGCAAGGACAACTATAATTCCCAAGTTGAAAACCTCGAAGTTTGAGTTTTTGAAACACCAATGTCCTTGTACACGACATCCAACTCACAGATATACATCATAACAGAAGTGAACCTCTTAAATTGAATCCACTTTAAAGTTTAAAGATTTATTCAAGTAACTAGAGCTGCAATTTAGGATGTAGAATGGAATATGATCGGCAAGAGATGGACTTGTAGTTGGAAAGAATAGGAACTCATCATTAAAATTTATTTATTGATGATGAGATATCGGAAGGTAAATGAAGAGTGACTGAAGGGAGACAAACAAATACCAAGATTCTGTTCAACAATTAATGCAGGCATCAATGCTCCATTTTATTCTATTATGGTTCTTAAGGTCCAATTGTTATGTTTCTCTCTGAATTGAATTTAAATGTCATTCAAATGGTTTTGTTGAGCTAATTAGTTATTATTTTTTCCTGATCTGTGTCATCGTTGGTTGGCAAATTAGGCTGGTCAATTTTTTTTTTTTTACTCAAGACATGGATTGTCCTGTCAAGTAAAATATAAATTGGAGACTGTTCTTTTAGATTTGATACCATTTTAATAATATTTCAAAAAAGCACTTCCAAACTATTTACCATCTCTCTCCTTATCATTTGCCATATCATCATCTTCCCCACCCCTCCTCATCTCTCCTCATTTTCTCCCCACTTGCTCACTCAACCAAAAGTACTCATCATCTCTATTCCACGCAACCAAAGCACTCTTTCTCTCAATCCTGGTCAATTATTTTCCTCCATTCACGTTCTTTCTCTTCTCTAAATTCATACATACCTCCAAGGATTGCCATGCCTATGGTATGCCCCAAGATAGGACTGCTACATACCAGCCCCATGCAAGAGAGGGAGAGAAATAGAGGAGAGAGGGAGAGGGAGACTAACCATGCCACTGATACGGTTCCATCAGGCCGAGCCATGTCAGGGGCGAGGAGACATTGGGTTTAGCGCCCGAAGCCAATCCAGAAAATGCAAGAAAGACCCTGGACTTCTATTATTTACTTTCAGCTTTGCATTTGCTTATTTAAGTTGTAATTCAGATTGGACCCTGCAGTCTGATCATTTAGTTTCTACTCCCATTTACTTATTAGGTTAGACGGACCTAAGCTCATCAAGCTAGGCCGATTGGATTCTAATTTGGTAGCTTACTATAAATACTTGCAATGCGCACCTAATTGAACTATCTTGGATTAATCAAATTGTTAAGATCATCTTCTTCCTCCCGTGTTTGACTAGACCAAGCTTGGCCGACCCTAGCACCACCTAGGGCCAACCACCGCTGCCTGCCTCTCGTCCCGGAGAGACGGCCCTTACTCCTTTCTGTCACATTCTATGGGCAAACCCTAACCTTCTATTGCTGCCAGCTCCACCATGATTGCACCACCACCAAGGCCGACCACCACCACCATCATATCAGCCTCCATTCCACCATCCACTATGGTAAATTCGTACCCTCACCCTCGATCTACCAAACTTCCAAATCTCACCGTATCAATTCGTACCCTCACCCTTGACATTCTAATCGTTGGATCATAAGATCTTGCCGTATCAAATATCCGCAATAAACTTGGCTTTCACCACGAATGTCGGAATTCGCATCCGAAGATATATTCAGACTCTCCTCAGTCTCGAGAGTTGGAATATATCTTTAGATTGCTAAACGATACGTGATCCTAACGGCCACAAAGCCTCCACAATCAATGATTCTCCTCATCAAGTTGTGGTCGTCGCTCTCTCCTCACTGTTGTGCCCATGCCCTAGCAAGAGATAGAGAAGACAAAGTGAATCTTTACATTTTTCACTTGAAAAGCCTGTCATCTTCTCTATCTTTTGCTAGGGAATAGTTGGCGATGAGGAGAGAGCTGCGGCGATCGACGGTGATGAGGAGAGTGGAGGCAATGAGGAGATAGGAGTGACACCATTAATCGCTTCTAGGACCACTACACAGCAAATCACTACACTGACGAGTGCAAGTACGGCAGCACAACAATCCTTGCAAATATATCCTTTCCTTCTTGTCCCCTTTTCCATTCCACCATAACCACCCTCTCCTCCATCGTAGCCATCGTCACATATGCCCCCATAAGATCTAGCATTCCTCCGTTGATGTCTCACGCCGTTGCATCTACTACAGTGACAACAATTGTTATTAGAGTAGGGAGAGGAAAACACCTAGGTGCCAAATCTGAGAGAAGAGGAAATGAAGAGGTGGATGAGTGGTGTGAGGTGGGTTGGTGTTGGAGAGAAAAAGGTAATGAGGTAGGAGAGAAGAGATGATTTTGTTGTAGTAGGATAGAAGAGATGAAGAAAAAGGGAGGCAAAGGTAGGGAAGATGATGGCATGGCAAAGATGTATGAGGTAGCAAACGGCAAGGAGAGAGAAAACCTAGATTTTTAAATAGTTTAGAAGTGCTATTATTTAAATGTAAAAAAAAGGTCTAGATGTGGTAATTTTAGACGTGAACTTGGGTTTAGGCTAGAGATCAAGTAAAGGAACAAGATCCACTAGATGATAATGTCACAAACCTATTAATTGACAGTGTGCATTTTGCTTTGAAAATGTTGTCATTGCTTGGGAGGATCTTGCTTTTGAAGCATAAAATAATTGTAGAACCACTAGAGAAACATCTACGTCCTCATATTTTACATGAGCTCCCCATCTTCTTCCTCTTGATCATCTTCATATTGCTCTTTTCTGACCAAACCACCATTGACACTGAGATTGACTGGTTGTCTCTTAGGGCATTGATTTGAACAATGTCCTACTTTTCCACATCATTGACACTTCCTAGGATTTGTAGCGATATATGGTTTGTTCTACACAGCATTGTTCTCTATCTGTTTTGGCAATAATGTTGTTGAATTCTTTGACATAGTTGGTTGTGGTTCTATACATGATTGTCCTATTGGATTTCTTAGTGGACTAGACTGTGTAACTAAATCACGGTGCGAAATACATACTTGATTCAATAATGGATCCAATGAAGTTGCCTTAGAAGATAACTTATTAAAGGGAAAAGCCCTCCCACCCGATCGATCTAGTTGATTCTCTACCGCGTAGCCATCTGAACTGCATCATAAGAATGAAGATAGGTTGAGCATGATTTGATCATAAATCATTAGACAAAGTCCTCCGAGAAATCTCTCTACTTGTTAAGCTTCTATCTCCTATGAAGCACTTAAACGGATATGATACATCAAGGATGCAGCGATAAACTATTTAATTTATATTTATGTATACATGAAATCAAAACATTTCTACATTAAACTTCAATGGCATGCATTTATCCAACATACTATCTAATAGGTTAACACTGCATTTACATCATTAGCAAAAACATTTATTAATGTACATCATATTAACTAGTGTTTTATGTCCACGAACTTGCTATTACAAAATATTGCATTAACAATCTCCAATTGGCATATATATAATTTATTTTAATATTTTTATTGCTCGACCACATATATGCCCTTATATGCACCCGCATTTTACGTAGGTGTTATGTGGCCACATGATCGCCTGAACATGGTGGACGCTTTTCGAAACATTGTTACATCTATCTATCAAGAAGACTGACAACTGACCTTTTATTGTAGGTGATCTTACAAATATTGACCTAAGTCAAAGCACCAAATTTTGTAACCATTATCTTGCAGCAAGATCTTAATAAAAGGCTGAGGCTGAGAACATGAAAGGAAAAAAAGAAAATAATGAAGCAAAGTAACAGACATGACCTCTCAAAGTAACCAATGTGACCTCTCAAAGGCTGAAGCTGTCAAAATTTTAGTCTTTCTTCCTCAGAATATGGACCATACAAAGACAATTAAAACAACAAAAAAGAGAATAACCTGCTGGAAACTTAGAGCATATATGCGGTGTGCAGGGCAGCATCTGATGGACCTACTGGCATAGGCCGCAGCAGACTTAAGAATTGCCAAATGTAACCTCCCACCAATCATTGCTAATAACTCTCAATAGATTTGAGAGACAAACAAAATGAGAGGGAGAGAAAATGAGAGACATCCATACAAGAAAAGAGAGTGCGAGGAGGGAAGCACAACCAACACGTAGAGAGAGAAAGGGGGGCAAAGAGGGATGATCACAGCCTCATCGTTTGCTGGTCCTCTGCTAGTTTATGACACAAAATGAATCTTGGGTCGGGTTTTCTGGTTCAATATTTGACCCAAAACCGGCCCATTGTTAGTAAACTTAAAGTCCCTCTCATATCATTGGCACATCTTCTCATATCAGCCCCATATCATACACATATCCAGTTATTTTAAAAAAAATTAAAAGAATAAATAAAAAAAAGGATACTTCTACCCTGTATCAGATGCATATATGTATCCAATACATATTGGATACCGGTATGCAATGTGTTTTCACGTACTGGTGTTTCATAGTCTATCTCAGAATAAATTGTTCCATGCACAATTGAGGATGCTGATAAGTGGTAAAGTCTGTAGTTCTTTTGGTTTAACAAGAAGAGATGATCTAAAGGTAGTAGATTGTCAATAAAATACGATAGTATAGTCGTGGGTGGAATGGTTTCCTTGTCGAAAATTTTGATATTGTTGATAAACCATTGATCATAACAAAAACATATATGTAGCAATTGCTTCATTCAAGGCCAATATCTGATTGGTCGCTTGTTCTTGATCGTCTGTAGTTGATCCCACCATTCAGAAGCTCCTCTCTTTAGCTTGTATGTACGGGTGGCAATTGGGTCGAGTTAGCCGGGTTCAAGTCAGATCGGGTCACGATAATGCAAGCACCAACATGACCTATTTATTAAACAGATCAGAATTTCTAAATACGAACACTACCCGTTTATTAAACAGGTTATATGGGTCATAAATGGGTTATTGAGTGACACAAATTATTCAATTTTTTATAAGTTATTCAGGTTATAAATAGGTCTTTTCGGATTGTAAATGAATTTTTTTGAGTTATAAACAGATTTTTTTTCATGTCATAAACAGGTTAACTAGGTCATTAATGTGTTAGTCAGATCATAAAGGGTTGCTTGGGTCATAAAAGGGTTGCTTTATACACGATTTAGCTCAATGGGTCGGTGAGTCTATCCATTAACAATTGAAAACTATAATCCTTAAAGCGCAATTCTAACGTCCAAAGCTCAACCACTTATAATACACGAATATATTTAGCATGCTCATATCAAAAATTATAAAGCACGAGTGATAATAATGTAATTTCATTAAATTTCCCAATCTCAAATAAGTGTCATATTTATCTTATTGGGCATATGTTTGTAGATCCAAATTAATTAGAAGTCTCTCTCTCTCTCTCTCTCTCTCTCTCTCTCTCTCTCTCTCTCTCTCTCTCTCTCTCTCTCTCTCTCTCTCTCTCTCTCTCTCTCTCTCTCTCTCTCTCTCTCTCTCTCTCTCTCTCTCACTCTCTGAGAGAGAGAGAGATGGAATCATCAATTCACCGTACTTGAGTACACTTAAATCATTATATAACCAAATGAACAAGCTCACAATAAATGGTGAAGGGTAAGAAAAATTCATATGTAAACCTAAATAATCCAAAAGTAGATAACACGAATGAATGCTTTTACCTCTGCATGAACGTGCGAACAACATCCAGGATCCATTATCAGTGCATCTCCAGAAGCAATGAAACTACAATCATCTAAGACATTGTCACTGTTGTTTGGTAGTATGACGACTAGATTTGTTGTGCCAAAAGGCTTCTGTGTTCTACTCTTCATTGGTATAAGTGTTATCCCAGGAGGGTATTCCTAATATAAACAAATTCTTTGTTTAAATGCAATAATATTGCAAATATGCTAATAAGAAAATCTTGGCAATTTTAACCTAAGCTAAGAATTGGATAAAATAGCTTGCTTCTCATGTTTACAAAGTATAAAAGTATATTTGAATACCGAATGAATCCTTTCCTGGATACTTTAATTATATTTTTATTATCAAGATGGTGACAAGAGTATCCAATGGCACATGAACCATTAGATATAAATAATCAGTAAATTTTGAGTCGTTTATCTAAAATATACTGATATATGATACCACACCATATTCTCCTTTCATGTAGCCAATAATGCATCAGAGTTAATCCCATCAGCTAAAGAAATGCGATATCCATTGTGAATGAAAGGATAATTTAATATACCTAAAGTAGCAACATACATATCCACAGTTAGAGCGATTGTAGTCTGACAAGATATTCTACAATAAATGACAAAGCAGTTTCAACATCAATTATACTCAGAAATGATAACAAGAACAAATTCACAGCATCATCTTTATTCATGTAAAATTTGGTATATATGGAGTTATCTCTAATACAGAATGGTGAATTTGTGATTGATCTCCTTTCATTGTGATTCTTCTGCAAAGATGTGCAGTTTGCATCTATAAAACAATTGGAGTCTCTACAAACCCCAATATTTTCATTATTGTTCTCTTTTGATCTTCTCACTTTGTGACTTAGATGTACTTTAAACTAGTATTTGCCTTTAAATTTCATCATCTGACCCATTGGGTGTGTGTATAATATACCCAAAATGTCCTTTCTCTATCACAGATAAGCTCTATGTTTCAGTTTCCTGTAATTCTATAGCTTCTAGGTTGTACTTCACTGATTTCCAAATTTCCATGAAAAAAACAAATTGTAGCTTGGACAAAATTAGAATTCAGATTAAACATGAAATTCCTGCAATAATGAGATCGTTTTCTTTCTTCATTCTTACAGTCCGATCTCACTCAAAATCCGTACCTTAGCAATAAGATTAGATATCCTAATTGCAATGAGTGCTTCACCTTAATCCATTTCCAGACGAGCATTCCCCTTGTACAATAATTCAAGTAGCATCAACTATCAAAATCCTTTTTATCTCCAATAACATCATACCCTATTAGAAATTTAGAATATATATAATCCAGAACAGCGATATCAAATTTGCATACTTGAAAAAGATTTCTCAAGAGATATGGAGCCATATGTGGTCTTATGATCCAAGAAGGTGCAGAGGTAGGGGTGAAAACGGATCGGATACGGCTCGGATAGTGCTCAATCCATATCCGGATCCATATTTTTTATCCGGATACGGATTTGGATACGAATATTTGACGGATAGCAAAAATTAAAACCATATCCTAAGAAAACGAATACGGATAATTTTCGGATACGGATCGGATAGTTTTCGAATACGGATCGGATAGTTTCGGATACGGATCGAATAGTGTTCGGATAAATTTTCGGATCTTAAACAAATACGTATCAAATTTTAAACAAATTAATAAAGTATTGAGTGCAGGTTGTATAAAATAAACCATCCACATATGTCAATCGATTGCCATACAAGAAAAGACCAATTAAGGTTTTCTATTTGAGATAGCAGAGAAATATGCATAATTTGTGCTTATATTAATCTATCAGTAACTCTAGATTCTCCCAGCAATGATATTAACAATAGAAGATATTGCCCTTCATTGCATTGCCGGTGAGTGCTATTTGACTTCATTATGGTGCGAATTTAGGTAGGATTGTAGAGTACTGCAAGCATCCAGATATCCCTAATATTTTTGGGCATCTTCTTCCTTTTATCATGGCCAATATACTCCCAATCCTGCCAAAGGTTAAAAATGTCTATGAATGCATTAATATACCTGACCAATGGAGTGGAGGGAGGGTCGACGGCGGTGGAGGAGGGAGGACCCGTGGAGGGAGGGTCGGTGGCGGTGGAGGAGGAGGACCCGTGGAGGGAGGCCGATGGAGGAGAGCTGAGGTCGACGAGGGAGGGCCGGTGGAGGAGAGCCAAGTTTGATAAGGGAGGGCTGGAGGAGGGAGCCGGTGAAAACAGGTGAGAGCGATGTGGATTTTTGTCCTTAGATGGAGGCGGCGCCGCGGCTAGCAGTGAGGATGTGAGGGCGATGGAGATTTGGGGGAGATGGTGAGTAGATGGAGGCAGTGATGGCGGTGAGGGTGGTGGGCTAATTTTAGATGGAGGCGACGGGATCGAGGACCCGTGGAGTGAGGCCGGTGGAGGAGAGCCGAGGTCGACGAGGGAGGGCCGGTGGAGGAGAGCCAAGGTCGACGAGGAAGGGCCGGAGGAGGGAGGCGGTGGAAATGGGTGAGCCGGTGAGGCCATGAGGGCTAGCAATGAGGGCGGCGCCGCGGGTAGCAGTGAGGTCGATGGAGATTTGGGGGAGTCGGGGAGATGGTGAGTAGATGAGAGATACAGGTAGGGTTTAGTAACTTTAGTTAAGTATTTATTAAGCGGGTAAACGGATATCCGTTATCCGAATCCGTATCCGATAAAATCAACTAAACCCGTATCCGTATCCGGATCCGGATTTTTTTCTAAAAGGCTATCCATATCCGGATCCGGATCCGGATATTTTTGGAAATAGCTATCCGTATCCGTATCCGAATCCGGATCGGATAGGATTTTCCTATCCGTATCCGATCCGATCCGGATCGGATAGCGGGTCGGGTCGGACTTAATCCGACCCGTTTTCACCCCTATGCAGAGGGCATTAACTTCACAAAGATGAGATTACAAGGCAAAGGACATATGGGGAGAGTCACATTATACATCAACGGCAGTCCCCACCTTTTACTAGAGGAAATGACAAGAGTCAAAGAAAAATGTATGCATCTTCTCGAAATAAGAAAGCTTTCGACCTAGGGGAAATTGCTGAGTGAACAGACAAGAAGTTGATGAAAATCCTATATTAATAAGTTGATCAAGGGGAGGCTCATGAAAATGACAAAAGACATTGTCGTATTTATCAGACACCAAATAGATGAATATGCCAAGATGCTAATAGAGAAAGAAAAGTAGTCACTTTCAGCTTTGAACTGTTTTCAACACAGCCTGCTAATATCTGGCAAAAGAATAGGGCCTCATGACTGCCAATGGATGTGGTGAAGATTGAGGAGGATCAAACAATCAATTGATCAAAAGAGCATTTGGACAACTTTATGAAGCCTACCATACGGCTATGTTGTTGTTCTCTAAGACATGCATTTGTGTTACATAGTCTAGCCTGTTTTAGGCTTCCCTGCAGTCATCTAACAAGAAAAGGTGCAGCAGCTAATTCGTCCAAAAAAGGAGCTTCATCAAGTTTAGTAGTATTTAGTAAATTTTGTAAAACCTTCACCTATTATCCATAAAGAAAGCTACTACTATGAGAAGTATGGGTTTGTGCGCCATGCAGCATAAACCATGTAGACTTGTATGGTACAAGAAGACCTGCACAATCTGGTGTTCTTTATGTGATACCAGGTCATGTCATATTTCCTTTGTCAGCATAAACCACACAATTCATAAAGACCGGCACATACCACACCGCCAAGCTATTTGCCTACGTCGTGCAAAAGGCAGTTAAGTCCTTGATGAGAAGTATTATATAATTTAGAATTCTTCTGTCTTCTTTAGGAAGGTTTTAGTGTTCCAAAAAGTTGTATTCACAAAGGTTCTTGAAAAAAAATAATTACTTCTCTAGTTTTGATTTGAACTAGTGTCTGCAATGTTCCTTGGTATATGTCACCCTATACAAACTTCCGCCCTCAGCTGTAGTTAGGGAGATTACAGATAAATCAATTTTTAGTGCTCAACTTGGCACCAATGATGGAACAGGGACTAATGTCCTTCGATTTGAAATTTTGTATTTAATCAGACCATCATCCTAAATGGCATTGTGTTTTCTTTATCATCTTGTTGCTTAAATAATTGACATGAAGTTCATCGTTCAAAATTGGCCAACTATTTTAACAGCTAAATCTCATTAATATGGCAATGTGGCATAGTCTGTTACCTTCAGTTTTTGCCAAATAAACCATACAAATAAATCAGAAAACCTTGTGTGACATCCATATTAACAGGTGACCTCTGTGTTCCGCTAGGGAAGTATTAATTGCTACAATTAGCTTATTTGGAGGTGTAATTGACTAATTTCCCACCCATTCTAAGCAAGATTTTCCCCTAATCACTCGGTAACATTTGAAGAACATCCTAAAAACAGTACAATGCAGAATTTTCTTATTTCTAGTTAAAACGTTGGAAACACCTAAGATTCTAATTCAATACTCCACTATTTCATTCATTCTAATAGATGGGCATATCCTACATCCATGTTTTAGTGTAGCCTTTCTAAATATTCAAAACCTAGGCCTTACTGACACTGTCTAGTCCTCTTTTTAGTGTGATCAATTTTCAGATTAATTCATTTTACTCTTCTTTTAAATAGGACCTCAGCTCTCTAAGAAAGGATACAAACCAGTGCCCAAGGCTCAGACCAACATAGGGTCTCCTAAGGACAATTCATATGCAGCCTTATTCCTGGCAATCCTTAATTCATATGCAGCCTGAATAATATTTGACAAGTTTGAGAAAATAAAAAAGGGATCATTTCTTTTTCACTCCCTGAATTTTTTTTTATACATAATAACTCTCTAAACTTTTATTTTTGGTACATAATGACCCCTTAATGGAGGGTGTCAAGTGAGGCTTGAGAAAATTCATATGCAACCTTAACAATATTTGACAAGTTTGAGAAAATAAAAAAAGGATAATTTCTTTTTCACTCCCCGAAGTTTTTTTTATACATAATCACCCTCCTAAACTTTTATTTTTGGTATATAGTAACCCCTAATAGAAGGGATCAAGTAAAGTATTTCTAATAGTTCAAGAGATCATTATGTATTAAAAAAAAGTTCAAAAAATCATTATAAAAAAGAGTGATAGTTCAAGGGATGAAAAGGAAATTATCTCCAATAAAAAAAAGGAGAATATAATAGCAAAATCTACAAGATAAGCACATTTCCAGATTATAAATATGCCTGAAATATCTAATTGAACATACTCAATTGAAAATTATAAAACCTGGCAATGTAGCATACTAGCAGCTTTCGATTTTGACGACATAGCTGAACAAGGAAAAAGTCCAGTAACTACAAAAGGTCCTAAACGAGCAGCACAGGGCTTCACATCCAGAAGCAACTTTAAGGAGCTCTCATTGGATATCCACCTACATGATTCTGCATATAAAAAATTAAGATAGTAGTATCCAATTGCTTTACTATGACTACCACATGTAAGAACAAATGCACATATATAAACTATAGGTACATGGCACATATATGACGAGGCTAGCAGTGATGGAAAACTCGACGGTGAGCGGATCGCTGCTAGGAGGGGTGTCGTGCGGCACCTCTCGTGGTATGTGCTAGTACGCCATCAGCACAACCATCGTTGAATTAGATTATTACAAGAAATAATAATTGGATAAGGATTTGAAAGTTACAACACAGGAGCTTACCAAAATCTTGCTAGCATGCTACACGTTGGTAGCACATCCTATGTAGACTTAGGAGAACTTCTTATGCCATGATAGCAGATCTAAAATGTGAGAGAGAATAAGTAGGAAGTAAAAGGGGTGGGGCAGGGGTGTGGTCAAGGTGAGAGCAGTCATAGCACCTCTACTGCCACTATTACAAATAGAGTCTCAAAGGATAGAAAGCATAAGGACGCACTAAAGTGAGAAAGAAGACGATCTCACTTACCGACACGATGACATTGCTTAGAAGTGGGAATAATAGATAGTCTGCCAATTGATCGCCACTTATAGTGGCAATCTCACACACACACAACACATACAACTAATGAATGTAAAAGTGGCATCATCGGTGGTGCACTGCACCTGACCCTTATTGATAGAACGAAGTATGGGTGATGGCATAGTAACCCCCTGATATTGTATCATGCACCTGGAAGCCATGCTATGTAATACTCAGCAGAGCAAACCTAGAGTGCTACTGTCACAAGTTCACAACCACCAAAACTTCCATCGAAAGGACATCTACAACTGGCCTCATGCTAATGCGATGCTTGAGACTAGAAGATATACAAAACGCATCCCTACTACCAAAGATGTTTTTGTGACTCAATCTTGGGCCACAAAAGTGTATGTTGCATTCCTTAAACCCTTAAACATCATATCAAGTAACATGCTCAGCTACAAAAGATGTTTTTATTATTCATGAAATGCATCGTTATAGGTAGTTGAGTATAGTACATTAGAGAATATAATAAAATAATAGGTTATGATAGCCATAAGATTTTAATAAATGATGGTTAGCTGGGTGTAAAGTTAATCCGTGAGTCAAGAATATGAAGGATATAAGTTTTTTAAAAAAAGGTCAAAAATGTATATAGCATATGTCTATACCAAAATGAAAAGCTGTTCAAAGATGAATATTCTTAACTATGCTGAATAACAGGATATCATATAAATGTGTTCTGACCTTGTAGATGTCCCCATTTGATCTCCAATGTTCCAAGGACAAAAAGAGTATTGATAATAGGTTCAGGACCAAATTCAGCTTCTTCTACATACTTTAGGAGCACCCATCTTCCACCAGTTGCAGTATCCAAACCCACTTGCATAACAACCTATAAAATAATCAATAAAATTTTGCACATGTACTTAGAGGTCGTTTCACTGCTTTAAAATTGCCATTGAATATTGTCTTACTCAATGGTACTTTAGACTAAACAAAGTTAGCACATAATAGACTAAACATAATAGTTAGCGTATAAAAGTTAAAGATCTGGTCAAGCATTTCCATGGTATGAGATAAATAAACTAGGGCTTGGATTTATCCCTGATAAGCCCAGATATAATTTCTTAGTTGGCAAGTTCAAGAGTCAGATATTTAACTAATCTAAAGCATGCCAAATTGGATCCAAGTGGCTTTCTAAATTCCAATTTTATGAGATCCATAACCCATTACACTGAAGTTGGATTTCAGTCAGCAAGATAAGATTAACTATCGGTTATGGTATTTTATTAAGATAATATGCAATGGCAATGGTGAAGTTCATGGCTAGTTAAACATTTGCAGCCCCACAGAAGCTAGTGATAGCACCAGAGAACGGATTAGTGCAAGGTAGTTGTACACAAGTCTGGTAAAGATCAAAGTAGTCACAGAAGCATTTGTCAACCAAAAACAGAAGAAACACTCTATGATAGCAATTCAGGCAGATTCTTATTTCAAGTAACTTCGAGAGACTAAGAATAAACAAGACAAGTAGAGGGCAATTGCAGAGGACAAGTCGCTATAGCACATGAAAAAGTTCACTTAAATGCTTTTGCACTTCCTACACAAACTGTTTAAGAGATCTGAAATGGAATCGTTGATATACATTTGGCAAGCCTTCTACTTTGGAGTCTGGTCAATGGACCATTTAAAAGAATATGAAAGGAAATTTTATGTACTAAAATTAGAGATAATTATACTTGACTCTTTGAACTTTTGCCCATTTCTACATAGATCCCAAATTTTTTTTTCGTGACACAATGAACCTTAACTATAGAAAAACCTCCAAAATGTTCCTTCCATTAGTTATCCATTAGATCTTTCAATTAACAAATTATATGTGAGTGTTACCTGATCAAGATCTTTCAATTGAAAAATTATAAGAGTGTTACCTGATCAATGTTTGCCCCTCTACAGACAATTTGTCTTTATTTTAGAGAAAAGAAAGAGAGGAAGTCGAGGTAAAATGATAATTTCACATTTTCTGTTAAAACTTGAGATGTTTTCTATAGTTTAGGGAGTCAATATATACCAAAATAAAAATGATAAAGAGGGTGCATGCGGAAATGGGTAAAAGTTCAAGGGTCTTAGTGTAATTATCCCTAAATCAAAGTATCGTTTCCCCCTTGGAAATAAACTAAGACTATCTACCTGTTCATAATTATAGAAAGCAATAAACTCCAAGAAATACTACATTGTTTCCTTTACATTTCTACAATTTGTTATATATTAATCAATGAGACGCCACTAATTTAAAAGAGGTTAGCAGACGAACAAACTTAAAATAACTTACAAGAGAGACACTTACAATTCTAACTAAAAACATTAGAAACAACCGATCGAACAAGAGAAAGCCAAAAAATCACCTGATTGAGAGCTGAGTCGACATCGAACCTCGTGAGATCGAGCTTATCGGAGATGGAATCGGCGCCATCAACGACCGCATCGGAGACGACATCGCCCTGCAGGGTTTTTAGAGGAGCCCAGGGCAAGTCCCAGAGATCGGAGTCGACGTAGCTCTGGTACTCCTCTTCCGGCAACGGCGGCGGAGGGGCCTGCCGGACGACGAGGAACTCGTCGGCGGCAGAGCCGGAGGAGGCGGAGTTCTTGATGACCGCCGCGAGCCTGTACGTCGCCATGGCGTGGGCAGTGGAGAATGGGAAAAGAGAGGTTTTGGCAATTCGCAGGAAGAGGTGGAGGTCGTTTCCACCGTAGATAGTGATACGTTGAAATAATCAACTTTGGCAGCCGATCGCCTACCGCTTTGAAGGCAAGAATTCGTAGAGTCAGGGTTATCACAAGTTTAACGGCATTTACGGCGACTCAACTACTGCTCATCTAATTACATAAATTTAGGAAGTTGGGAGGGACCCACTTATAACCTAGGATATCACAAGTTTAACTCCACCACTAAGCAAATTAATTATTGTGGGCAAATTGTTTAGTTATTGGGATGGCTTAAGCCGCTTAGTTTAATGGGTCAATTATTTGTTGGCACGGAGGAGCAACTTGTGGTAGTGCAACTAAGAGCAATGGGTTGGCAACACAACAATATGGAGTGCAGACTAGATGGGCTTTATTTGGAGTGTAGACTAAGAGCAATGAGTTGACAGCACAACAACGATGTGATTTAGTATGTTTTCTAGAGCTTGTTAGAGCCTAAGTATTTTTATATCTATGAAAAGATTGGCCCTTTTGTCTAGCTGCCCATATTCGGCCTTCAAACTATTGAATTGTTGGTGGCATCTTGGCTTAGTAGCTCAACTTGTTTTGTTCAATAGCTCAGTGGTAGGAGCAGCTCGATAGTATAATGACTTCGAGCGATACCTCAATGGCGTAGCTATGAGCAATAGCATGGTAATACAATGATTTTGAGTTTAAACTATATGACTTTATATGTTGGCCACAAATTTAGTAAAACTTAAGTGCTTTTGTACCAAAGAAGAGTTGGTCTTTTGTCCAACTCATATCTAGCGTTTAAATTCTACAATGATAGAGAAATAAAAAACTACTACTCTATTGGTAATTTCATGTATTTGACATGAATTTTTTATTAACTTTGAGCTAAGTTTTAAGTGGGTCCCACACATTATTAATAATAGTTTAATAGTGGAATTAATTTAGCTCAAAGAGTACTTTATTGTCATATATTCACTTAGTCAAATCTATGAACAGAAGTGAATGAAAATTGGCTCTAAAGTGGGTATCATGGCAATGAAAAATAAAGAAAAATGAGTTTAGTGCCATATTGGATATTTGAGAAATGTTACTATGGTATATAAATAACAAACTTCTTGTGGGCTTTGGGCCCCAAAAGTGGTACTTATTTTATGGGTAAAGGTTACTATGCAACTTAACTCACACGCGCATCGCTCGGCTCGGTTTGGTTCGCACGCACGGGTGCGACGTCCACTGTTTAGAATTTTATATTTTGTAATCTATAAGTTTATTTAATTTATTTATTTTCATCGGATTTTTTGTGACTCTTTGGAATCAGACCAATTCTTTGGTTGTTACTTTGATTCCAATCAGTGTTCTTTTCTTCTGATCGAATTTTTATTTTTCTTTCATTCTTTTAGATGGCTGAAATAGTAAATAGTACTATTTTTCCTATCACTGCTCCTTCAATACCTACAGTTCATGGAGAAAAGCCTGAGAAGTTCTGTAGTGCATAATTTAAGAAATGACAACAGAAAATACTCTTTTATCTGACCACCTTAAATTTGGCTAAATTCTTACATGAAGATGTGCCTGAACTTCGAAAGGAGAAAACTGATAGGCAAGTAGTTGCTGTAGTGGGTGTGTGGAAGCATGTCGACTTCCTTTGCCGAAACTATATCCTTAATGGACTGGACAACTCGTTGTATAACGTGTATAGTTCAGTAAAAATGTCTAAGAAATTATGGGAATCTTTAGACAAAAAGTACAAGACAGAAGATACCCGTGCAAAGAAATTTATAGTCAGTAAATTTCTTGAATACAAGATGGTTGACACTAAACCAGTGATTAACCAGGTTCAAGATCTTCAAGTGATAATTCATGAGGTTCATGCTGAAGGGATGGTGATTAATGAATTATTCCAAGTGGCGGCTATTATAGAAAAACTGTCACCGTCTTGGAGGGATTTCAAAAATTACCTAAAACACAAGCGCAAGGAAATGACACTTGAAGAACTTATTGTCAGATTAAGAATTGAAGAAGACAATCGTACTACTGAAAAGAAAATTGGAAGCCAGTACGTGTCAAAGGCAAATGTTGTGGAGTCCACAAAGGACAAGAAAAGAAAGCATACCAACGAAGGCTCTAAAAATGGCAATGCAAAGAAGTTTAAGGGCAAATGTTACGTCTGTGACAAGCAAGGGCATCGTGCTCAGGATTGTCGTTTGTGAAAAAAGAAAGAGAACTCAAAGGAGAACTCTGAAAAAAAGAAGCCATAAGCCAATATAACTGAAGTGGAAAATCTTCGTTCTGATGTCGATGACATACACCTCTCCTCTGTTGTCTCGAAAGTAAACCTGATTGGTGGTAATCCTAGAGAATGGTGGGTAGACACTAGAGCTACTCGACACATTTGTACCAATAGGTGGATGTTTTCATATTATCAAACTACAACAGATGAAAAACTTTATATGGGCAATTCAGCAACTTCCAAGCTGGAAGGAATAGGGAAGGTCATATTAAAACTGACTTCAGGAAAAAAAACTTACTCTTAATGATGTGATGCATGTGCCTGACATTCGAAAGAATCTGGTTTCGGGATCATTATTGAGTAAGAAAAGTTTTAAGTTGATGTTTGAGTCTGATAAGTTTGTACTTATCAAAAATGGCATGTATGTTGAAAGGGGAGGGGCTACTTGTCAAATGGCCTCTTTAAGATGAATATAATGACTGTAACTCCAAGAATAAATAAATAGGAATCTTCTTCTTACTTGCCTGAGTCTTGTGAAATTTGGTATGGTAGATTAGGATATGTTAATTATGGTACATTGCGTAGATTAATTAATCTTAACATGTTGCCTAATTTCCAAATTGATTTAAATAAAAAATGTAAAATATGTGTTGAAGCCAAATTGGCTAAGACTTCGTTTCATTCCATTGAACGAAGTACAAAACCTCTAGAACTTATACATACCGATGTATGTGATTTGAAATTTATTCAAACTAGAGGTGAAAAAAAGTATTTCATTACTTTTATTGACGATTGCACAAGATACTGTTGTGTGCATTTGCTAAGAAGCAAAGATGAGGCATTAGAAATGTTTATACATTTCAAAATTGAGGTTGATAACCAACTTAGCAGAAAGATTAAAATGCTAAAAAATGATAGATGTGGTGAATATGAGTCACCATTTGCACAAATATGTGCAGAAAATATAATTATTCATCAAACAACGGCTCCTTACGCTCCACAGCAAAATGGTATTGCTGAACGTAAAAATAGAACTCTGAAAGAGATGATGAATGCCATATTAATAAGTTCTAGTTTACCCTAGAATTTGTGGGGGGGAGCTTGCAAATGACATTCTCAACCAATTACCCCATAAGAAATTAGATAAAACACCTTATGAGTTATGGAAAGATTGAGAACCTAGCTATAAATTCTTAAGAGTGTGTGGTTGCCTAGCAAAGGTTGCAAATCCAGTTCCTAAAAGAACAAAAATTGGTTCTAAAACTATTGATTGTATATTCATTGGTTATGATCATAACAGTAGTGCATATCGATTCCTGTTTCACAAATCAGATAATTCTAAGGTACACGAGAATACAATAATTGAGTCTAGGAATGCATCATTCTCTGAGAATATATTTCCATATAAATCTATATCAAAAGTAAGTTTTCTCAAAAGAATTTATGAAAATAAGCAGGACCAAGAGTCCATGCAAGAATGAAATGATAATGAACCTAGACGAAGTAAGAGAGCAAGGACTTCTACGTCTTTTGGTCCTAATTTTCTAACATATTTGTTACAAAAAGAACCCCAAAGTTATAAGGAAGTTGAATCCATTTTGCAAAATCATACCTGGGAATTGGTGGATCTTCCACCAGGATGTAAACCTTTGGATTACAAATGGATATTCAAAAGGAAGATGAAAGCAGATAGTTCAATTAACAAATACAAGGCAAGACTTATAGTCAAAAGATATAGACAGACAAAGGGAATAGATTACCTTGATACATATTCACCTGTAACAAGAATAACGTCTATCCGATTAATAATTGCTATTGCGGCATTATATAATCTGGAAATACATCAGATGGATGTGAAAACTGCATTCTTGAATGGCGAATTAAATGAAAAAATTTATATGGAACAACCCGAAGGGTTTGTGGCTCCAGGACAAGAGAGAAATGTGTGCAAATTAGTTAAGTCTCTTTATGGGCTTAAACAAGCACCTAAACAATGGCATGAAAAATTTGACCGAGTTATGATGTCAAATGGTTTTCACATTAATGAATGTGATAAATGCATTTATGTGAAATGCATTTCAAATAATTATGTCATTGTATGTCTTTATATGGATGACATGATAATAACTGGTAGCAATATTAATATCACTAAAATTACCAAGAACATGTTGGCTAACAAGTTCGATATGAAAGATATGGGAGTTGCAGATATGATTCTTGGTATAAAGATCACTAAGGCAACTGAAGGGTATGTTATATCTCAATCACATTATATTGAGAATTTACTCGATAAATTTGATAAAGATAATAACAATATAGCAAGAACACATGTAGATGTGAATCTTCATCTCACAAAGAATACAGGTGAATGTATATCTCAATTAGAATATTCTCGGATAATAGGCAGTTTGATGTACGTCATGAATTGCACTCCTCCGGATATTGCGTACTCCGTGAGTAAACTGAGTAGATATACAAGTAATCCAGGTAGTGATCACTAGAAGGCGATAGTTAGGGTACCCAGATATTTGAGATACACTACTAACTATGGATTGCACTATTCAAAATATCCAGCAGTACTTGAAGGATACAGTGATGAAAACTGGATTTCTGATACAAAAGATACTAAATTCACGAGCGGATATGTCTTTACACTTGGAGGTGCATCTATTTCATGGAAATCTTCTAAATAAACATGTATAGCTAGATCTACTATGGAATCTGAATTCGTAGCATTAGATAAGACTGGAGAAGAAGCAGAATGGCTTCAAAATTTCTTAGAATATATTCCTATATAGCCAAAACCTATGTTTGCAATTTGCATACATTGCGATAGTCAATCGACTAAAGAAAGGACACAGAGTCAGATGTATAACGGTAAGTCATGACATATACGTCTTAGGCATAATACAATGCGACAATTGATATCAAATGATATAATATCCATTGATCCGATAATACTTAATTATGGAACGTTCAAAGCCAAAAGCTACATATCCTAATGCAGTAACTTTTCGTTATACTCTCGATCAAGTCTGCATTTCATATGCATTTTCAGCCAATTTATTCATGTGGGGGATTGTTGGTAATTTCATGTATTTGACATGAATTTTTTATTAACTTTGAGCTAAGTTTTAAGTGGGTCCCACACATTATTAATGATAGTTTAATAGTGGAATTAATTTAGCTCAAAGAGTACTTTATTGTCATATATTCACTTAGTCAAATCCATGAAGAGAAGTGAATGAAAATTGGCTCTAAAGTGGGTATCATGACAATGAAAAATAAAGAAAAGTGAATTTAGTATCATATTTGATATTTGAGAAATGTTACTATGGTATATAAGTAACAAACTTCTTATGGGCTTTGGGCCCCAAAAATGGTACCTATTTTATGGGTAAAGGTTACTATGCAACTTAACTCACACGTGCACGCCGCCTGGCCCGACTCGGCTTGATTTGGTTCGCTCAAGTCCTATTTTAATTTTTTGCCTAATACGGGTTCAAATCTGGTCTGGTTCGGGTTGGTTGGTTGAACCTGCCCGAAGTCGAAGTGGTGTGTCCTTTCGATAAACAGTTAATCAGTCAATTAGTTGGTTGAACCTGACCCGAAATGGTGCATCCCTTCATAGTGTAATTGTTAATTGGTTTCAAACCCGAAATGGTGCATCCATTCGGTGACCATTTGCATCTTTCGTCGAGCCTGTTTAATTCTATAAATAGGCTGTCAGTCTGCATAATTAGATATAGAAATTTGGTTCATTCCATCTATAGTCGAGTCTTAAGTTTGAGTCTGCATTTGAGAGAGAGCACAGCATGGTTCAAGTTCAACAAGGCATTCGAAAGCTGTTTTCTTTTGAGTACAAGGCAGTCGTTGTATCCTGGGAGACCAACATCCACTATTCCAGAATCAATCGGTGGAGGGCGAATTGGTCTTAATGAGATAGTGTCCAACACTAGACTCGACTATTCAGAATTTTATATTCTGTAATATGTAAGTTTATTTAATTTATTTATTTCGATCGAATTTTTGGTGACTCTTTGGAATCAGATTGTTACCGCCAACATACTCATCTAAGGGGCCTTCTCTAAGGGAGCCTACCAAGACGAGGGTAATTCTTTTTGTTGTATCTAAATTTAAATTTTGTATAGGAATTATTTTTTGAGTCTCGGTGTAGTTTGGTTACTATTACTATGTGAAACGGGGTTTCTGAAAAGGTGTAAATATATCTGTCATGAAATATTTTAATTTAATTTCAAGACGATAATAGACGCATAGAAGTTGCAATTACAAAATAAGAATTCATTATTTGATATATATATATATATATATATATATATCATATTATTTGTAATATTAGATATGCTGAGCAATAGATGTGTAGTAGCAATCAACAAGTTTGGTATAGTTGGTCTTTTGGTTGAGTTCCTAGTAGATAGGTTGGTCCTGCGGTAAAACAGTTTGGATACAGATTGAATAATACTCAATTCACATCAGGATCCATATTTTTACTTTGAATATGAATTCAAATATGAATTTTGGATGGATAGCTAAATTCAAAATCGTACCCTAACTAAACAGATATAGATAATTTTTGGATACAGACCAGGATATGAATATGAGCCAAATATGAATTGAACCATAATCGGATACGAATACAAACTGGATATGAATAGAATCTTAATTGAATGCGAATATAAAATAAATTTTTAATTAGCATCTATACATAAAGAGGAAAAATTGAAAAATCAACTAATTAATTCACTGTAGAAACATAAGATGCATACATATAAATTTAGTGTTAGATATAAATTATGTCATCTAAACATGGTTATGTATGTACATATCAAATATTATTTATCTTTCAAATGATATGAAACATAAGATCCTGACCAATAAAATCTTAATCTAGAAACCTAAATATGCCTACATAAAATTGAAATACACTGAATAATCTTTTAGATGCCAAGACAATTTCCTCAAAATAAATGGACGTCAATTACAACAAGTATTGAAGTACACAAATGCACATGTTTTGCTTCGTAATATTTTTATAGCGAACATGATCAAGAGAAATGCTTGTACATGACTGTGACCTGTAATACTTAAATAGAACGGGCATGCTCTTTTTTATCCTTTTGAAGTGGATGTAACCCTCCCCTCGCGAACCTTGCCTAATGGAGTGTCCGTCGACGTTCTCAATGCTGGGGGAGTTGGTCTTATGATCTTTATCTTTCGGCCAATACATAGTTAACCGGCTCAAAAATCTCCTCAAGTGTTGGGGGATCCCGTGTGTGCTTCTAGACTTCAAAATCAATCTATATCTGTGTAAGATCCGATTCTCTATCCGAATATTATCGATATCTTGATACGACTCGATCGGATTAGATCCACTCGCGACATTAGATTTATTGGGATGAGCCTATTTATTTTGTTTGTGTTTGCTTAAGAGAATAAGGCCTTTTGCTAGGAGGGCGTTCGAACGTCATGGACCCGCGTTCGAATGGGGCCGTTCGAATGTCTGCACATGTTCGTAACTACAGAAAATGTAAATTGCGCATTCGAACACAATCGAGAGCGTTTGAACGCACCGCGGCGAAAATTGTTAGTTAGATAGGTTTTAACTTAGTTATTGGTTTATTAGGATATGTGAAAGTTGTTTATTTAATTAATGAGTCTCTAGGATGAGCCTTTATAAATATATGGAGGAAACCTTAATTGGAGAATGATCTTGGATAATTGAATTGGCTTTGACCTTTATCTCTCTCTCAAATTGTCTCTAGCTATTGGTACCCTCTCCCACCTCCCTTCTTCCACCACCTAAGTATTTGGTCGGCCTCTTCCAGCTTCTAATCCCCCTCTTCTATAACAACTTCTCCCTCTTCACACCAAAAACTAAACATAACATCTATCTAGTTATTGATGGTCTATCAAGCTAGAATATAATTGACCTTCGACCACTATTTTGAAGATATCTTAAGATGTAACTATCTTAATCTTGTGATCTTGGATTCGCTGGAAAGCTCTCCAAGAGCAACAACATATTCAAAATTCAGAAAGATCTGTCGGTTAGATTGTTCGCAGATCCCTTCAAAAGTGATGAGCTTTATCGAATCCAGAACCATTGCGGATCGGATCAGACCAGTTCGTAACATATCTATTCAATTAGAATATAATTTTAAAGTGCGTTATTTATTCAATATCCGTATCCAAATCCAAAATATAAATTCCGATGTGAGTTCAGCACGACCCAATGAACTACCTCCGGCGAATATGACATAATTTACTAAAAAAATTTCATAAGAGAAATTCTTTTGCGCTTAGCGGAACTCTACGCAAGCAACCTCCTTCCAATGGCGGTTGCCTTCCTTTTCTAATTATTTTCTCAGAACCGAATTCAACTCTACAATTCTAATTAGTGTAAATTAAACAAACAAACTAGGGAATTTAACACGAGGTTAAAGCGATGTGGTTACTGTGGTAGGCTAAGGCTGTGTCAGGCGTAGCAGCATTTTTTTATTTTTTTTTGAATGAAGAGCTTATATTAGCTATGAGTTACTCCATTACCAGCTACACTAGCAGCAGAGTCAGCAGTCAAAATTTTACATAGATCATAGGGGAAAGGCCCATGTGACCCAATCTGATACAATCCCGTCCCTCTCTTTCCTTGGCTTGCAGCCCAATCTGCAGCCATATTACATTCTCTCCCAATATGCTAAACATTAAATTTACTAAAGTTTGTTAACAACACCCTGCATTCACCCACCAGATTCTTGAGTCTCCAGGGAATATTCATCTCTTTATTGATGATCTTGAAAGCCTCCATCTAGTCAGTTTCTAATATAATATTGGACCCCCTCGAAGCCAGCTGAAGGCCCAGCCGTATCGCCCAAACTTCCGCTAGTAAAGCCGACTCATTGGGACACAGCTCCCAGGCAATTACACTAGCTTTGCCTTGATCGTCTCGGATGACCACCCCTGCCCCACCTTGATACTCTTCCATGGAGAAGGCTCCATCAGTGTTGATCTTAAGCCAACCAATATCTGGCGGTTCCCATTTCTTACTGCTCTTGGGCTTGCTTTGAATTCCTTTGCACAGCTTGATGTATTCTTTGGCAAGCTGGATTGCCCTAGCTGTTATCACCATAGGTCCAACTTTCTCTCCTCGAAATACCTTGTTGTTCCTATGTTTCCATATGCACCATAGGGTCGTAGCAATCAAACACATGATGTCAAGGTTCTTTTTTAGCTCCTCGTGCACCTCCTCAGTAAGCCAGTCCTAACCCGAGAAGAAAATCATCCTCGGGTGGAGCTGTCTCATCTCCTCCCACATAGCCATGGCAAAGCGACACATGAAGAGAAGGTGATCGACTAGCTCACCATGCAGGCCGCAAAGGATGCACCTGTCATCCGCTACCAACCGTAATGCATGCAGATAGGACATCGTCAGCAGTCTGTTTCTACAAACCTTCCAGCATAAGGTTTTGATGCGTGGCACCACTGGCAATCCCTAGAGACTTCTCCAGCTAATCCATCGTTTAGTTGAGACATCATTAAGAAAGTTGTAAATAGATTTGACTTTCGGTTCTCCTAAAGGATGCATGCACCAAATCCAGTCATCTTACAAACCTACCCTTTCCCCCTACATAACATCAATCTGGAAGGCCAAGTCTTCCCCTCCTTCCTCGATAATTCTCTGCCGCGTCCAGACATCCTTATCCATTAGGTTTGCAACCAAAAGGTTTTCATCCAACAATGCTGGTCCCATGACTCTTGGTTGTCTACACCATGGCACAGCAGCCAGCCAAGGGGCAGTCGTAGCTCTGGTACCTCTATTGTTGCCTATCAATTTCCTGCAGCCACCCTTGATCTTGTCCATTGCATGGTTTAATGCCCGCCAGACCCACGACGATGCTGGAGCCACCTTGGTTGCCCAAGGGTCCAGCTCACCATATTTGGTCCTCACAATGTTAACCCAAGGTATATTCTCCTGATGAAGTACTTTGAAAGCTAGCTTGCCCCAAAGAGCTGCCCTAACAAACTTTAATCTTTGCACCGCCAACCCTCCATCCTCCTTATTCCGAGTCACCGCATCCCAACTTATGAGATGCATTCCTCAACGATGACTAGTTCCCCACAGGAAGGATCTAGCAGTTCACTCAATCTTCTCCAACACAGTGTCCGACACCCACGTACTCCCAAGCCAATATGTTGGTATTGCCAATAGCGTGGCGTTCACCAGCGTTAACCTTCCAGCCATCGAGAGAAGACCTTTCTTCCATCCAACCAATTTTTTCTCCATTCGCTCGATCAAGCCTTAGTGTTCCGAAGCTTTAATATGACCACCGGAGATACGGATGCCCAGATAAGTGAAAGGAAGACTAGCTTTTCTTATTCCGAGCCCATCTGCAATTTGGTCTGTCGTACTTATGTTAAGCCACCCTGGGAGAAAAGGCTCTGATTTGGTAGTGTTGACGCATTGGTTCGTCAGCTGCGAGTAAATTCTAAGACAGCCAAGAACACAACGCACGTTTCTCATGTTCGCCTGAGTAGTAATAAGAAGGTCATCTGCGTAAAGTAAATGCAAAAGCTTCATGTCTCCGATCTGGAATCCAGTTAGTTCTCCATCACTGACCTTGGCATTGAGAGTACTCATAAGGAGTTGGGACACCAGGATAAATAAGTACGGAGATAGTGGGTCACCCTGACGGAGGCCGCTATGGGGGGTGATCCACCCAGACGGGAAGCTGTTGATGAGCACCGTGAAAATCGGCAATGCGATACAAGCATAGATCCATCGTAGCCAGAGCAGAGGAAAGCCCATCCGCTCCAAAGTTCCAATCACCGCGGCTAGCTCACCTTGTCGTACGCCTTCTCTATATCCATCTTAATCATCATGATGGGATCAATGTGTCTATCATGCATCATACTATGAGATAACTCCTGAGCCGCTAATGTATTATCATAGATGGAGCGGCCAGCGACGAAAGCTGCCTGTTTTGGGCCAACGAGCTTCGGCAATAACCCTTTCAAGCGGCTAACATGTATTTTAGCAATTACCTTGTAAGCAACGTTGCATAGGGCTATTGGTCAGAAGTCCTATACGCGAGTAGGGCAATCCTTCTTAGGTATCAGGGTGAGGTACGTCCTACCCCAACTTCTTGATAGTTTGGCTGTACTTAAAAAATAATGAACCGCCTCGCAAAAACTCTCCCCCAGGATGTGCTATAGCCTAATGTATACCTCAGCCTGAATCCCATCCGGGCCAGGAGTTTTTCCCCTTGGCATGCTCCAGAGGGCGCTCTTGATCTCTTCATTTGTTACTGGCATGGTCAGCATCTCCACTTCCACCACTGAGATAGTTGGTACTTTAGGCCAGCACTCGTCTTGTAGAGATTGTTCCACATCAAGCCCCCAGAGTTGTGAGTAAAAGTCTACAAAGGCTGCCAAGGTCTCCTCCTCAGTTTGGGTCAAGCTCCCGTCCTCCCTCTAAACAGCAGAGATGTGGTTGTGTCACTAGCGCATTGAGGCAGTGATCTGAAAGAAATGGGTATTTCTATCACCTTCACGGACCCACTTCAGGCAAATTCTCTCTCCACTTTATATTCAGCTGGCGGCTGAAGGCGACCGTCCTATTGTATTGGCTGCGAATGTTACTCTACCCCGATTCATCTAGTTGGCTAGATGCATCCAGGTCCTCCAACCTCTTGATTTCATTGGTGACTGTTTGAAGTTGAGAGTCTAGATTCCCAATAGAGGTTCGAGTCCAGCTACGAAGCTTCTGGTGCATGAGTTTGATCCGATGCATAAAGGCATGCAACGGGTTACCATTTGCTCCTCTAGCCCACACGTCCATGACCACACTCTCACAGCCCTCGTGCTCAAGCCAATAGAGTTCAAATTTAGACGACCGAGATTTCTGACACGAGATCTCCGACATGAAAAGGAGTAAGGGGGCATGGTCTAAGGCCGTCCTATCCAAGTGCATCACTTTACTGCAAGGATATTGGGTAAGCCACAGGGAGTTGGCAAAGGCCCTATCTAGCCTCATCCAGATACAATGTTGCCCCTGTTGGTTCATGTTGTTACACCACGTGAATGGGGTTCCATCATAACCTAGATCACAAGGACCGGTCTTGTCCACAAAGGCCTTGAAGGCTTTGCATTTTGGCCCCAACACTATAGGACGAGAACTTCTTTTTTCATTAGTGGAGAGGTAAGCATTGAAATCTCCGATGATTACCCTTGGGGCCTTGATGCTTAGGACATTGGTCAATTCCTCCCATAATTCTTTCTACTCACTTAGCTGGTTACTAGCATACATAAGGTTGACTCGTCGTTGTTGGAGATCACCAAGTGAGCCGCAAATCTTGATGACGCTATCACGTCCACCCATCCAACCTCTTTTTTCCATAACACTGTAATACCACCAGATCTTCCTTCAACTGGCACAGCAAAAAATTTCTAACATCTCCCTAACGCTTTGGCCACCCCATCTGCAGTGTCCCAGCTTGCATGAGATTTAAGTAGAATTAGAAAACCCAATTTGTGTTCTCGGTTCAAGTCCCAACATCTATCTTGAACTTCTTTCTTCCGAGCTCCACGGCAATTCCAAATTATTCCTTTGATCATTAAGACGTGATTAAAGACAACAGAGCACAGCTCATTGTGTTCTACCTCAATTCACAACTTCAAATCTCACTTGAAGCTGCCATTGATCTGCTATAGTCACCATAGCTTCAAATCTCACGTTCATCTACTTCCTCTGTATCAAAAACCTAATGCATGCACCAATGCTTCACCACTCCACAGCAGCGTCAGTTGTCAGAAGCAAAAGATTAAGCTCGCCGATCCTCTCGACTTAGTATTAACAGTTTTGGGCTTTTCAATCTAGTCCTAATAAAGTAAAGTTAAAAAAATAAAAAATTGTCAGCGTCCTAAAACTATAGACATAGATTATGCAGAAAGTACATCTTCAAATTTACTAAGTTATACATCCGAAGCATTATTTATATAAATTATACATAAAAATATATGCTTTTATTTTACTACTGTACGTATTTAAAAATACGCTTCTAAAGGGTAAATGAGTAAATTGCTCTTCGACTCATAACTGCCAATACCATATTTACGAGGCTTTTTCGTACAAATCACCGCTATCGTAACACCCTACACATGTTTTCAAACTTGCATGAGTTTATACCGATTTAAATTATTATAATATTTGGTTTGAAAACATTTAAAGTAGGGCCATAATGCCGCAAACCCACTTTATAAATAAATTTGATAAATTTGAACGGTAGTTTATTTTCGTACATTATTTATGAAACAAGACTAGTTTGGTCGAAACTTTACTAAGTAAAGCTATTCCCGATTTAGAAGAGAATAAATTATTACGAAGATGCTAGTCATTATTGCAAAATTGATAATATGAAAACTTTAAAATAGGATGATGGAGGTCTAGCTTATCATTCCATGGGTATAATCCCTAGAAGTTTGCAGCATATAAGCTAGGATAAACTGCATCTAATGGTACATAGATATTCCACTTCTTGGAACAAAATTCTACCAAACTGTTGTGCTGGCGTTGACGCGACTAGAAAATATAAATCTCTGGCAAACAAATTTTGTAGTTGATGTCATTATGAACATAGCTTAATTCATGGGTAGATGGTAAACTAGATGCATTCTCAGACATGATTTCTCCTTTCTTTTTTTATTTTATTCCCAGCGTTCCTTCTGAGCCAGGATCAAACTCAGATTTTGACTATGATTGGGCCGAACAGTGGTAGAACCTGGTGAACCGGGCCTACTACTAAACATTGATTCTCTCACTCATACTTCTTTTTATTATTTCATAGGGTCTTCGCTACCACCTTACATTAAGCCATTTCACTGTCGATGTAGCACGAAAGAGGGCAAGCTATGGTCAGAAAGAATAGCTTTGTAGACGATTTATTTGGGCAATCGATGGCATGACCTATAAACAAACAATTATCCCTACAAAAGCTCGGCCGAGCGGATCATATCATAAACTCGAAAAAGACCAGGGTCAGCCGACCCAGAAGAAGACAACTCGCCCTTTGACACCAAGGGATAAGAGCAGATAGCTTTCATGTTGGAAGCTAAAGAAAAGGTACTCCCCCTCCGAAAATGAGGATAGAGCTCGTAAAAAGGGCCTCAACCCAAATACTGAATAGAAAAATGCAGGCAGTTGACTTCGTTGACCCGGATTGAAGCCTCTAAGAGAATAATGCTGCGGATGATTTCTTATCAATACTGAACCAAAAGATATCACACCCGTTCGTGTTTCTCTTAGAGGCTTATAGCCAAACAGCTATCACTCACAATTCATCAGCCAAACAACACCCAGAGAAGAACTCTGCTGTATATAAATAAGAAATAGATAGATCTGTACTGGTCCCGCAGTAACACAAACTAGCTTTTCACTCAGTAATGGGTGAATATAGTTTGAAAATAATGGATAAAACACAAGTATGATCAAACCAGCAATAACACATTGCGATGACTAAGAATTAGAACTCAACTTTTGTTTCTCCGATATGAAATGAGCCAGAACAAATCAAAGGCAGGCAAAAGCAATGATATAATGGAATCGCGTAACCCCCCTCAGAACTTTGACGGCTCCTTCCAAAGGAAAATATCTGCCAACCAAAGTAAAATATGAATAATGAAAATATAAAGAAAAGAAAACAAATTAGGCTACCAACTACATGGGTCAAGGAGATGACTGCACATTTTATAATAACATCAAATTTTATTCCACCAGCATCACCTTCTGATGAATTAGGAAAGAGAAACAATACTTACCATCAATTCCAAAATTGTATTAGGGTGTAAATGTCGAGCTTCCCATAGGTGGAACTGCAACGACTTTCCCTACTGCTACTGTTTTTCCTGTAAAAGAATAAAACTATCATTAATTGACACAGACAACTGATAATCTTCTCCGAAAAAAGAAAAAAGATTATTAGTGAAGCATTCTAAGTTGCACCTTCGGTTCGAAGAGTAAATCTTCCCAGTTGAGGAAAATCAGCAAAATTCTCGATGCATATCAAGTTATTCACCTAAATTGAAAATTTCAGTACAGAATTAGTACTAGTAAGTACTAATGTTCACTCTCGTTTATATTCATTGTAAGTGACTAAATGGGCATACCTGAATGCGGCAAACAACAACAGCACCATTCTTCACAAAAAGAGGCTTCCTCTTTGGCTTCTTTTTCTTAGGGTCAGTTTCTTTCTTTTTCTTCATATCAATTTCTTCTATAAGCTCTACAATCTCACACTCCTCAACAACTGAATGGATATGCAACACTGCCTTGTAGCCAGCAGTAAAGATTGCCTGGCACAATAAAAGACCAGAAACAACGATTATCTTTTATACAGATAAATAACTCAACCTGGAATTCTAACAAAACAAGCAAAACTAGGAATAGATGTTCACAAATGTCAAGCATGGCAAGTGAACCAGAATATCTGATCAAAATTGTTATCTGCATAGGAGCAAACTATAGATACAACTGAGTTAAAAAGGCCAAGTAACAAGTGAAGGTTTTCAGCTCTGAGGTGAATAACAATATTGTAATGTGTTCGGTACTACTATCTGAAAGTACTGAAAATTGCTGAACTGTTTGTAATGACACAAGAACATCTCAAATTTTGAAAATATTTTTGTAAAGATATAGTATAACAATATAAGGTTTTCAGCTCTGCAGGTAAATAACAATTTAGTAGTGAGTTTATGTAGGCACTACTATCCAAAAGTACTGAACATTGCTGAACTGTTTGTAACAACACAAGGTTAAAAAAAAATTAATTTTAAAAATCTCTTCGTAAAGATATTTGAGCAACATTTAAACATCATGTATGTTTGGGAGATTTTAAATCAGGTCATATAAGGATTGAATTTAACCCTAATTAGATCTCATCCATATCAACAAGGTAGACACATTTGAGTTACACCCAGATCTGAGTCAACACATCCAATCTCAGATTGGTAGTATTCAACCATTGGCACGTACTTCCAGACACATTTATTGCGGATTTAAATCCTGGGGAGGGGGGTGGAGGGGGCTTACATTGTCAAGCAGCTCCAGAATTTGCAATTGGGCATTAAATTCAAAAACAGCACCAACCGGATTTGCTGCATAAAATAGGTAGTTCTTGTGAATGAATGATACAAATACTATAAGCATTCTCAATTGCAAAACAGTGAATGCTATAAGCTTCCATATGCTGAATTTTATCCTCATGCAAATAAATAAGAAACAAAGTAATATTCAATAAATAACTTAGTTATATCATGCCATTTCAATGGTTCACACACATACATGGAGATGTACGGATGCATATTGATTGCAACAACACTTGCCAAATCTCTTAATGAGAATGCCATCTATACCGAAAACTAAAATGATCAAATATCAGAACCCATCTAAAAGGAACCTAGGGCAAGATTTCCTAGTTTGGAGGTAGTACCGATACATTCATGAATTTTAAAAGAGGCCATCAAAAAGAGGTCTTCTTAAAACAGTAAAAAAGACAAAATCTGCTGACAACTTACCGACACTTGAAAGAACAAAGCCAGACAAGATATCCTCATCATCAATCCCAGACAACTTGACTCGAACATTTTCAGCAGGCCCAGCACGTCTTACTTTATTTTCATCATTATATATGGAAAGCACTTTAACATTAGCCTGTAGATCAGCAAATTCACCATTAATTTCCCTAAGCACATCCAGAAGAAATTAAACTAGAAGAGAAAAGATATAAACAAGACGTACTTTGTTAGGCATGACCAACAAGTTATCGCCTTCACGAATGCTTCCAGACTCTATTTTTCCCATGACAACTGTTCCCATGTCTTTGTATTTATCAATTATCGGCATTCTGCATACAAAAAACTGTGACAAGTTAACACAAATAGGATAAGTAGGAGGCAACCCATTCTCTTAATAAAATATAACTGGCTTACACCCACTTCTCCCAACACAAACACCAAAAAAATAAAATAAAATAATAAAATAAAAAAATAAAAAAGAAAAAGAAAAAACAGAAAACGAAAAGGGAACAAGTGGGTGACAAAAAGGCATCTTGAAATTTGGGCAACAAATGGATGCAAAATATGGATCATGTAAACAAATAGGGATTTTTATATAATTGCTGCCAAAACTTTCAAAATATCATAATTGCCACCAAAATTAGTGAGCCCTTTCAAAAATGACACCCCTTCAATTAAATCTGACTAATCACAATTAAAACAAAACTTACATTAAAAGAAAAGATCATTTTGCCTTTGTATAAATTGCTTGGGGGAAATTATATTTTACTCCCTTGTTGTTAGGCCTAAATTCATTTCATCCTCCCCTATAATTTCATTTGTCACTTTATCCCCTTTGTAATATTCAAACTAAAACCATTACTTTTTCTATTATATTTGACAAATCTACAGATCAAATTTTAAGATATAAAGTTGTAGATAATTAGATAAATTTTTCACACATTAAAATTACTTATCAGATTTCGAATAATAAAGATATGACAAATATATTAAATATATATATGTTTTCGTTATATATCTGTCATTTGAAATCTGATCAATATTATTTTAGATGTATAAAAAAACTTACCCAATTATTTACAGCTTTGTCTCTAATAAATATTTACAAATTTAACCTCTAAATTGGGCAAATATGATAGAAAAGTAATGATCTCATTTTAAATATAACCATAAGGGGATAAAGTGACACAAATGAAACTATATAGGAGTGATTGAATTAAAGCTTAATTACAGGAGGTAAAATGTAATTATCTCAACTGCTTAAATAGTACTAAAGCTATATAATGATACCAATATCATAGTAGAAGAGAAGAATATCTTCTTTTGTAAGAAAAGAGTCATAATAAATATTTTAGCTTTAAAATTCAAAGACATTTAGTTATTTACATGTATTTGTTCACCTTAACAAGTATTTGCTAGGAATATTCTATTAAAAACTAACCAATATAACAATTTTGAAAGAGTTAAAACTTTAAAGATTTTTAGTCGCAATTATGATATGTTAAATAATGTAGTGGCAATTATGATATGTTAAAAGTTTTGTGTCAATTATGAAAAAACCCAAACAAATATAAAAAAGTAGAATCATTCTTATACCTGAGTGGGCCTTTAGGATCTCGTAAAGGAACCTCGATGGAATCCAGAACTTGAAAGAGGCATGGACCATTCCACCAATTACAAACACTTTTATCTAATTTTGTCTTCATATTGGAACCAACCAAACCAGAGATAGGAAGAAATTGGACATCTGTATGGGTGTGCATACAAAAAGGAAACAAGCAGTTATATCATGTCATCATGAATTGAAGTTATATATCAATACTGGCTGATTTACTTAAGGAATCATTCACATGCTGCATGTAGACTTAGAAGAACAACATACTTCAATATCTATGAGAACACCTGAAAATACAATATTTTTGTATGAGGATTCACATAAACCTTTTTTACATCTAAGGAAGCATGCAGTAATTATTAAAGGACTGACCTTCTTCTTACTAGTAAAATGAAAGAAAAAAAATGCTTCAGCTAACAAGAAAAACCCTCAAGTTAGTTTCCAAAATTGTTACAACCTTGCAACCTTGGCATCAAATCAAATGACAAGATCACACCCACCAAGAGGAAAATAATTAATTCCACTTGGTATGCTATAAAGATTTATCTAGCCTATTCTGAAATATCGATCATTGATTGCAGAGGACATAATTCTCCTTACAAATGTATCAAGGGACAAAGGAAAACCACCAATAAAAGTAGAAAGTAGCATTTATCTGCAAATTACACAAAAAGATAATGACCACTGATAACCATTGGACCTTTAGTCAACAACCACTTGGGGAATTGGGTATATAGGTTATAAGACATTTCTTCTCTATAAGGGATAATTACACTTAAGACATTGTCTCCCTGTAGGTGGGGATAATAGCTTGCTTCACTTTTTGCCCTTCTATGGTGGTGATTATGGGCAAATGAGATGGATGGGATACTTGTACTTGAATGCCACCTTCTTGAGTGCCCAAAATGGAAAAAAAAAACAATTAAATATGGCTCTTGGCCTAGAGATCGTCTCGCGAAGACCCAGTTCTCTAGCGGAGCCCAAAAGGGGAAATAAAATAAACTTATTGCTTATTTCTACATGTACCCTCATCTTTTTTTTTTTTGTATATATTGACTCCTAAACTATGAAAAATATCTCACTTCCCTAATAGTGTTAATAATAAATGGTTTATTTTACTCTCATCTTTCTTTCCTTTTTTCCTCTAAAATAAGGGTAAAATGGACCATAGAGAGTCTAAAATTGATCATGTGACACATGATATTTTTTAATGGAAGAATCTAACAAATAACTTATGGAAGAGGCATTTCGAAGGTTTTATATAGTTAAAGGAGTCGATGTGTCACAAAAAAATTGAGAGTCCGTAGAAATGAACAATTCAAGGGGTCTATGTGTTCCTTAAGTACTATCAGTAAATTGCACCTGGATGCGGTCATTACTTATTCTATCTTTTTAATCTCTTTATCATCCATTTCCTCATCTCATCATGCTCTATTTCTACATATGTCATTTTCTAATTGTCCAACAATCTGCTCCATAAAGCTTATCTGGTCATATAGAATATCCATACTATTGATTAAAAATGACTTTCATATTTATAACTTAGCACCTTTAACTAGAAAATACAAGATTGTTAACATTATACAAAAACAAACTACTAAGAGATGTTAAAAGAAAAGCATTGGCTAAAATTTGTTCTGGAACCTACGATTTACTACATTAAAAAAAGGAGTGTACCCAATGCTCAAAATATTAATCTAGGAACGCTTTGTGATGCGAACATCAATGGCATTACACAGGCACATATATCAATGCAGTATCAGTGCAATTCATCTTTCAAAAAATTAGTCTCAAGTCAATTATTTTTATTATACATTTGCCATTTATAGTGTTTAAGATTATATTTATTTTTTTGCAACTATTTAGGGTGTTATTTGCTTATTGTCATTTGTAAGGCCTATATACATGCTAGCCTTTTACTCAATTTGAGTTTTGGGTGTGAAACTCTAGTTAAGAATGGATGTATGAAATATGATTCCTTTTCTTTTTTTAACTATCATCTTTCACAAAATCCCAACGATCCCATTATTTCACATCATTTTGATATCAAAGCAATGACTTTTTAGGATTCAAATCTTCTCCAAACTACCTCTTTAGTCTTTATTGCCCATTAATTTACCCATGCTACCCATCTTCCCCAAACTTTATTACCATTTCCACTGGACATAAATAGCCCACCTTTCAGGTTCTATATCGCTCTACACATCCTTCATTCGTCACTTACATCACGAATGTCAAATCATCACAACCTCCACCTCACGTCAAGTACAATGAGTTTCAACTTGCATGAGGAGATCACCATTGTGGAGGAACGAGAAGAACCAGCTGTCATTACAAAATCGTAAAGCAAGATCAAACTAAATGTGGAGTGTTTGTGCAATATTCAATCGTCCATTATCACCTAAATCAACCTTCTTCTCTATCATAAACTCCTCATAGCTAGCAACTTCTCCACTGACGTTGTCGCTGCAAGTAGTGCTCTTCACTGATGTCGTCACTGCTAGTGTAGCTTTCCACAGATGCCAACACCGCCGACATCGCTCCACCACCGCCAACGCCATCTTTTTTTAACTCCACCACCTACCTACCATAGCCTGCTTGTAGCCACCAACCCCTATCCACAGCTATCGCGTCCCCATCGACTTCTTTTGTCCCCATGATCAGTGCCCTTTCTAAAATTGAGAATTAGTCTTAACATTAGGAAGATTTGGGTATAAAAACCTAGCTTGAGGGAGTGAGATTGTGAAGCATATCTTCAAGCATGATGATATTTGGCTTAATTGAGGCGACTTGGAACGGTAAGAGCCTTATAGGGGCTAGAGCAATATGAAGAAAGTCTTAGTCCATTGCTTGAATTCACTAAAAACAAGTCTTATCATATGAAAATTTGGGTGTGAAACACTTATCTAAGGGTGGTATGAAACTCATCCCTAAGATTGATAATATTTGACTTGATTGAAGTGACTTGGAGTGTTAGAAAACTGTGGGATTAGAGTAATATGTATACTGCATGGGACGCGGTCGAGTTCTCTCCCACTTGGAGAGAATGATGCAGAAATCACTGACATATTACACGGGCACATGTAAGTGCAATTCCCTCTTCAAAAAATTAATCTTAAGTCAATTATTTTTATTATACGTCTGTTATTTATGGTGTTTAAAATTATATTTACTTTTTTGCAATTGTTTAAAGTGGTATTTGCTTATTGTCATTTATAAGGTCTATATATGCAAGATTCTTACTCAATCAAGGTCAACGAAGAAATGAAATTTTTTGAGATTTACCTCCAATGTGAGTTTTGGGTGTGAAACCCTAGTTGAGAATGGAGGTGATTCATTTTCTCTTTCTAACCATCATCGTTCCTAGAATCCTAACGATATTATTGTTTCACATCACTTTGCCTTATGTATTACAAAAGCCTTACGTATCATAGAACCAAAGTACCTCAATTCCAAAGCAATTGCCTCAGATACATGAAGCTTACAATGTGCCAACCATTTGTACACTTCACAAAAATATGAGTGATGCGCATAAACTATGGTTGTTCTACTTGTCTTTAAAATAGAAAAGTAGATAGATTTGGTAGACATTTACTTATGCCTTTATAATTTTCTACTTTTTTGTGGCAAAGAATCTTGTTATATAGTTATAAACTAGACAAGACCATTATTTCATTGCAATGGTCTTATTCACCAGAAATCTAATAGAAAGAAATCAAACAAAATTTTTGAAATTTCCCTTTTATAGTTTAAACTCAGTATTCAATTATTTAACAAAATACATGAAGCTCAAATTATAAGGGTTATGCCATCGTCAGTTTGAATATATTGCTACTTAGGTGAAACACTGTGGCATCTATTTTGGGCAGCTACCTGGAAATCAATGTGGCCTAATTCATAAAGGCTTCTTGCCAAATTTATTCAATGTTTATAAAAATTGAAAAATAAGATCCCTAATTCAACATTGATAATCTGCATAATCTGAACAATGTCTTCACTGAGCTTGAATCAACTTGATTAAACTTGAACAAGTGCTGCATAGTGGTTACCAAATATCATATCTATTAAAAAAGTCACTCTTTGTGGAAGCATTTCAATGCAAATGCTTCCACACAAGGACTTTAAGAAAGCATAAGCACTCATTCCCTCTGTAGCTCTCAAGTCTCAGCTCATCAATAAAAAGCTATCAAAGACTACTCAAATATCCAACACCATGACAAGGTTCAGAGTTTGAGGCTCAAATTGCTACCCTACGACACAGGTTCTTCAATTTACTAAGCAAACAGTCTGTCATCTAAAAAGCAATTTATTAACATAAACAATAAAGCTTTAGCAGCACAGTTTTTGCCTAAAGCAAGCATTTCTTCCTTGCTATCAGAAATAATTAATTGAAAACTAAACACTGGAGTTTCATAATGATATACTTGACGATATCATCACTAGAAAAATAAGTTATTCTACTTTCATGCTCCACTCATCTTGACTAAATCTTAGAAATGATACCATATAGTTTATAGATGTAGTAGTAATAATAATGAAAGACAAATTGATCTAAAACATATTAAAAGAAGTTATTATTCAAGTTAAGCATATTGAGACTAAATATGAGCCAAAAAGCATATCAAGCAAATCAAATTAGAAACTTCTAGATAACTGATTCTTTCTCTATATCTACATGCTTCAACAGGAACTCCAATTTAATGAAAATAAAGATATGCTAAAGATGCTATGCAGCACAGTAAAAATGAAAAAAAAAAAAAAACTGGTACCATTGTGATAGCTTACCCAATATGATGACAACATCAAAGGGTGATAAGAAAACAGAAGAAATGATTGGTTAAGGGGGGAAGGCTACCTTTCTTTTTATTTTTTTCTCAGAAGACTACTAGAACTCAAAATAGGTAAATAAATAAGTACACCAAGGAACTGCATCAAACAATCAACAAACATTTGCATTTGGTTGCATAACTAACATTAAACTGAGAAAGAAAAGATATTGAGATATATCATAAGAAATTAGGTTGTCTTACCTTTTTTAACATTGTAACCTGAAGACCTCAGAAAAGGCACCATCTTAGATTCTATCTCATCATACCTGACAGGAAATCAAGTATCCCTACCTAAATTTCCAATTACTTCTAAAGATGCTGAAGAATAAAAAAAACTGATGAAACAAACCTTTCTTTAGACCATTTCACAGTAGGATCGTCCATTTTATTGACAACAACAACCAACTTAGCAACACCTAATGTTTTTGCAAGTAGGACATGTTCACGGGTTTGTCCTCCTTTTTCATATCCCGTTTCAAACTCACCTTTACGAGCAGATATGACCTTTACAAGAGATATAATAAGACTGGTTAATAGATAATTGAGTTGCAACATAAAAGAATAATTTATGTCTACATGCTTACCAGAACACCTATATCAGCTTGAGATGCACCGCTTATCATATTAGGAACATAACTTTTGTGGCCCTGCATTTAAGATAATTGGCCAAATGAAAAATAATCAAAGAAAAAAAGAAATTAGAGAAATTTGTACTTAATATACTTTTTGGAGCTTTTTAATCGACTCCTCTGTTTTGATTTTCATGTCCAAATAACATTACTATCTACTGGACAAAAAGAAAGTTATCTCGCCTACTGGGTTTCCTAACCAAAAATGAGAAATTTCAAATATGTCCTCACCTTTTATGATCACCCCAACCTGATAGGCTTTTATGAAACCAGTAGGCCAATTATCCAACATGATAGGCAACTTTTTCTCCTCTTAAACATAGCATAAAAAAGGTAGGTAGATGACCAATTTTTGAAGGATATTTGAATATTCTGACTCTTTCATTAACTGTACCATCCTCAATTTCTAAAGTTAACTCGGGGTATTCTAAAGGGGGAGAGAGAGAGAGAGATGAAAAAGGTAGGGTCTGCAATATCCCCAAGGAATTAAATAGCACGCCAAACTTAAACCTTGGACATCTAAGACTCAACAGAATAATGAAACATAAAACATGATAGATCGGCAAACACGGACACCGCAGACACCGAAAAGAAGACACAACAACAAACAGATCCTCCATGACAAACTGGAAATAATAGCAATGTAGCAAGCTAGCAACTATAGATGAATATATATCACTTTGTCTTTCATGGCAAAAAAATAAGTATGCAGCAGGCACAAATGATCAGTCTGGCCAAGCACATAGATCTTCCTGACCCTCCACATAGGCAGGTCTTTTGGAACTCGGTCATTCCTGGATTGAGATTTGCCAATTAAACTCAAGAAGAATTAGCGAGCACTAAGGGTCAACCAACCCAACCTAACCTTACTAGAGTTGGAATATATATCAAAGACAATGCTCTAAAAGGCTTGGGGGATAAGGTGGTGCATATTTAGGAGTTTATAGGTTCATAATTAATAATAGTGAACTTCATAGGCATCCCTTAAATAAGTATAAAAATACCATAGCAAAATCTTCAATAAAATGTGGGATACCTACATTCTTGTCTATACACTATACAGAGATCTAATAATATCTGAAAATAGGAAACTATTGTAGTTGAAAATGATAAGGTTAATGGTCAAATAAGCTTTGGGTGATCTTATCCTGGATTGGCCCTAAACAGAGGAACTACCCATAAGTAACAGAATCCTCGTTGTTCCTGAGGCTCAAAGACCCAATCTTTGTTTTTTGTCTCATTGTCTCATCCCTGATATTACCCAAGGTTCCACTTAGTCAGATGCCCTACTCTCATTGCAAAGATCTGCGGTGTAGCTAGCCATGAAGTTCAACTCAACACACTTAAATATGTAACCAAATCAAATGCTTAATGTAATAATATATGAAATCATCTACAGAATGTCAAAGCACATTCCGAAAAGATGGAGAGCTACCGGAGCATCTAGAATTGTGAATCTTGTGCTTTCAGTCTCAAAATGAGCTCTTCCAACCTCAACGGTCTTCCCCTGGAGTGCATAAAATAAATAAAAAATAGTAAGCGAAAAAAAACACTGGTAGCAGTGATAATCCAGGTGATGATGATAAGTAATGCAACTATAACAGAAAATACACACCGCTTTATATGCATGTGAACTAGAGTGACCTAAAAGAGTAAACTCAAATTCTAATAAGTGCACCGCGTCATGCGTGCAGATGTGATTAACCAAAATAAGAACACTCAGAAGATCGAAAGATACAAAGTTCAAGTCCCAACTCCCAAGTTTTATGACCATCTATGCGTAGCGTAGAAAAATTTAATGAAAAGATAACTCTAGTGACCACCACAAAACCACACAAAGAGAAAAGTCAAAAACTACAGTAAGATGAACTAAAACAGTATGAGAAATTGCTGGCAGTAAATAGACCTTAACGCGCTCCTCCTCGTTCGTATCCATAATATAAGCCATGTACCTACAAATACGGAAGGACAACGAAATCATAAGAACCACACTGGTATTTTACCCTAGTCCCTCATTTTCTGGATATTTGAACACGAGAAGCAACTGAAACTACAAAATAATAGCCCACCTGATAATTACAATATAACTTCAAAACTAACTATGTGCTTGCAATTAACCATATGACTATCATGGTTAAATCATACAGTACCCATGCAAAGTCATATCCACTCTTTAGCCCTCAAAATATACTATTTTTGCATGTAAAATACCTTCCATTTTGTGGTTAATCATCATCTGACAAGTCACAGTAGTAAAATTACTAGCCAGCAATCAGAAAAAAAAAATTTGAAAGCTGCTCAAGTGGAGTATCTTGCATGAATGCTACAAAAGAACTAATTTCTCTTTTCAGCCTTTAAAAGGCTATCTTAATTAGCAATAGCGAATTAGCCAGTGCATAATAGTATAATGGGAAAATTGTATTCTAACCCCTTCTTTTGCCTTATTTATTTTGAACACTCCTTTATCTCCAATCTTAATCAGCCATTCTTCCTTGTCATAGGCCTTTGAAAAAGCCCCAGGTTGTCTTTAACTCAACAGAACCTGACTAAATGGCATCTCATGATGAATACTGTTCCATTTTCAACACCCAATTTCTGAAATACCAAAAATCCCCAAGGATCCCTGTACTAATTTGCTTGCTTTAGCTTATCAGTATAGGGTCCCAACTCTAGAAAATACAATTAGCATGAGCTCATCACAATGTAATGTTCAACAAATCTACAGGGCAAGACATATTATAGGTTATTCTGAGAAAAAGGAACCTATTTGCCAACAGTGAAATGAGCAAATAGCTTGCACACCCACTTGTCCAGAAAAATGTTTGCCTGCAGTAGACAGGTGGATAAGAGGCAATCTAATGACTAGGTGCTATCGTGTTAAGTGGGTGCTAGACTAACACACAGAGATAAAGGTTTCTTCAAAAGTCAACTAGAAAAAAAATTGATGATTAGAAGAAACGTTAGTATCAGGACAGCAAATAGAATAATATCTTTGTATCTCTACTAAGAAGTTAAGAACCATATCAAGCCTTTTAGAATTCTCAAATCTAACATCTACAATGAATTTCAATTTCAAGATTTACCTACACTTAAAACAAGATAAAATATACTGAGGTGGACACCCCTAAACAGACCTAAACGAAGCAGACATACTCAACCTAAGGCAGTGCCTAGGCTGTGAGATTGTCGTTTTCTTAAAATAAAGGCCCATAAGAAAATGGCACATGTATGTAATACACAATATAGAACACTTATAAGTTTATAACTTTTAGTAAGAATAAGGGATTCAAACAATAAATCTTCATCTATAAATGGAAGAAGACTTCAAAGATGATAGAACATAAACAATATTTAAGCAACAAGTTATAACTGCTATGATTCAAACAAAAATAATCATACCAGCTTTCTCGACTTTTGTCCTTTGCTTCCTTCTCATACTTCTGAATTGTCCTGTCATCAACCTGGCCACTTAGAAAAAGAATCTGCCCTCCAGTTGTTGACTTACCAGCATCTGTATCCATAGATAAACAGTAACATATGAGTATTAAAAATATTGTAATTTCAGTATTTCATACAAACATAAGTGAACATGAAAGTCCAGAGCTCACAATCTGTGAGCATTTGCATGGTTAAACGAAGCACAATCTGCAGAAAGAAAAGGTCAACCGATTTGCATCTAACTTTTGCACAGATTGAAGCATTTTGTTAAAAAAAAAATTTACAGAAAAGATAAAATAAAACCAAAAAAATCTCTGCAGAAAACAGAATTTATGTTAGAAGTCGTGAAAAAGCATAGAAACACAAGATTGTTAAAAATGAGTTATTAGACAATTACAATAGCAACTAGCAAGCAATGATTTAAAAACAATATAGTGTACATCTTAGTATAAGAGCCAATGTTTAAAGTTGCAGTCAAAATTGATTATATGGAAAGTCGAAATCAAATTTGCTTCAGTCAGAATTATCCAAAACTGAAGATGTTTCAGAAGCATCATTTATAACTGAGTTCCAACTGAAATGGCAAAAGTGACCAGATTTCAGCTGAAACTCAAACTTTGTTTGGCTAATCTCATGCATTAGGCCGATAAAGGCAAAAAAATATAATCACAAGATTAGGCATGTAATCACAAGATTTCATTTTGCTCGTGACGAATTTGGGTTCTCTTCCATTTCTAGAGTTGAATATGCAAAGAGCCTGCCCTTTCTGATTTTATTGGTTAGTAAGATTATGAGTCCATCTAACATCATATAAGATTAATGTGGGTTCAGTATTAGTTTGATTAAAGGTTCGAAAAATCAGGATCAGGATCAGCCTTCCAAAAGAACGATACGTATCGGCCAGATTAACCGTATTGGTTGCCTGGATCAAAACGGTCTTTTTTAATTACGTAAAATTCTAAATAATATTAAAAATTCTATCATTGAGGAGAGGTGATCCCTTCGAAAAAGGGAGAACAGAAACATTTCTAAAAATATAGAAAAAATGACAAAATAATAAAAATAATAATATTTCACATATGAACCCTAAATGTTTAAAAAAAGTATTAACTTACTCAAAAGTCAAAAGTTCGACAAATATCGAGCTGCGTCTCATAAATCTCTATGGTAATCCTCGTCATAATATGCAAATTGGTCCTAGCTTTAATAATTAACTATTCTTATTATTATTATGATTGTTTTTTCCTCATCAGCCGTACTCCTCTATTTGTGAATTGTATCTATGGTCTGTTTGTTAATCTCAGATGTATCACATAATAGCTAAATGAAAGAATAAATCGTCATCATCATCTTTGCCTCTGAAGTACATAAAGGTACCACTGCTCCTTTCAATATTTATTTCTAAAATTTCTCCTCTTGTATCACTTGGCATGAGAGGAGAGAGAGAGAGACATTTACTGCAAGGAGGAGAGGAGTGGAGGTTGGTCTTGTTGTCGTGTCAAACTGGGAAAAGGATAGAGGCCCACCCATTAATTCTTACCTTTTTGGCTTTTGCATTTCACCCTCCTTACCTACACCAAAATGGTCCCACTGATCTCGATCCGGATCAACCAATTCTATACAATCCGGGTAGATCACAATCATTTGACTAGGATTGAGCCTAGATTTGAATCGGCCGATCCCGCTAACCATGGTTTGATTTGAGTAATTTTGTTTTACTTACTACTCAGCTCAACGAGTCAACTAGTAATTGGCTAATGATATGGGGAACGGGGTGAAACTGAATTGGACACGAATCAGATAGTGGTAAAATCATATCCATACTCACCTTTTCCAAATATGGAAATAGATATGTATCGTAAACTTATGGTGTATTCGATGAATATGGATCGGATCTATAATATATCTGAAAAATCCAGTGAAACCCCATATTATATATAAGGGAAATTTGCAACCAAAAAACATACATATTTTATGGGTTTATTATAGTTCAATACCTACCTTATTGCTTTTTTCCCAAAAAGAAATCCCTACCTTTTAGGAAAAAAAAATACCCATTTAAGTTAATTTTAACTCACGTCACTTAACATAAACGAATCTAGAAAGAAATAGTTGATCTTATTCAATGTGATATTTTTAAATTTCTAAGTTACCCTCATAAATACTCGAAAGACCTCATGTAATGGTTTTACTCTCACAATTATATAAGTTTGTTTAGTTCTTCCTACTGATTTTTATATTTCAATTTTAGATTACTTATATCAATGGGTATTCAAACTATTATCTCAACAAGAGTATTTGATACTTTGAGAGGTATAGTTACTTAGTTTGTAATACGAAACCGTTACGGTGCTAAAATAGTAACAGTAGCATAGTTAGAAGTTTCACCGGAGACGGAATAATAATGGCCAAAACATAATGAAAAGTAAAACCAAATCATTGGTTAAAGCCGAAACAATCAAGATTTCTGATTTTGACATTTATTTTGGTACACAATAGGCTAGGCTAAAGCATTCTATTTCGGTCTAAAATATTCATTTTTTTCTAGGGGTCAAAACTGAAAACCAAAACTTCGAACCATGAACAATGGGGCGTTAATTGGATAATTTTTTGTAGAAGACAGGGTGCCTTATAGAAAAAATGATAAGGTAGGGTTTCAAACCATAAAAAGTCCCTAATGTAGGGGTTTCTTGAAAATTTCCCTATATATATTATATAAAGGGTGTTTGTCAGATTCCCATAAAAATACATAATCAAATCTTATTCTAGTTTCATGTCACTATTTCACTATCTCCATTGTATTTTAAACTACATGGATAAACAGATATAGATTCAGATATCATATTTCAACCAATATCAGTATCGACCTAGGACACAAAACTCAGATAGGAACCCTGATTCAAATCTGATCAGATCTGACCCAACCCCTTTCCAGACCTGTGGACATCATCTGCACCAAACCTATCTAGTAAAAGATCAATCTTTTGACACAGAAGTTGGGTTAGACCTAATTCATGAAAGGATTCCTAATGCTATCAGGAAAAGTAGCCAATCTTTTGTCATAGGAACTAGACACTTGTGGGAGCCGCACTTGGATGCCAAAAAACCTCAAAAACCTACATTAGATACTGCTATTTCTTTTGAGGTTTGTATGGTTGCAATTACGTTTGTCAATCTAGGTTGTAGCTCGCAAATAACTCGTGTTAGGCTCAAACTATGTCTCGAGATTGACTCGCTACTTTAATAAATGAGTCAAATACAAGCTACTCAAAGACAAGCAATTGTTAACTCAAAACTCAAATCTAACGGTTGAAATTTGGTTAGTAGTGAATAGGTATTCTAGCCATTAGATTGAGATCTAATAGTTAGATCTTTTATTCCAGCACTAAACGAACTTGGCTTAGCTTACCAAGTCAAATGAGCCAACCATAAGCTGGCTTGAATTATTTTCTAGCCAAACACGAGCTAGGATTTTAGCTTGTTTTTTCAACTTGTCTTGTGTTCAAGCTTGATAAATTTAGTTCCAAGCCGAACACAAGTAAAACCTAGCTTGCTCACCCCTAGAATAAGGAGAGATGACTCATACTAATTCAAAGAAACAGGCAGTATGTTGCAGTGATCCCCTAAAGTTTAAAATGCAATAATTAGACCCCGAAACTACAAGGGTTGAGATGGAGAGGATGTGTTAACATAAAATATGATATTACTGTTTCCTCCTTATCCACGTGACATTGTTCTACATTTCTATTGGTTGATATCATATGGGATGTAATTTGATTGGGCAAGGATGACAACAAGACAACTTTCCTCTCTCAGATTCCTCCTTTTCTCAATTTTGAAACCATCTCTCCCATCTACCCTAATCTTATATCCTTTCTCTCCTTTCCATTTCAAAATCTACTCTAAACACATCGCCTATCTTGTAACACCACCTTGCAAGTCATCATATCTTGGACGAGATTGCCAACATCAGCCAAGATCAATCTCCACGCCATCCGACGCATCGACAAGAATGCCCTTGTTAGCATCTCCCTCCATTTTCTAGATGCAAGACAATGTCTCGATTGCAGAGTTAAGAAGTAGGAAAAATAATCAAACCCATGGAATCCACCAACCGAAGTGTCGGAATCTACCAACGTTGTAAGCCTTTATATAGGCAAAATAAAGTTAAAAAAAACAAAAAGACGAAAATAGCCCTAAAAGGTGGCTAGTTACAACACTCATTAAGCCAAAGGGCCACGGGTGCAGCCCTTTTGTGCCTACAAGAATAAATGTGACGAAAAGCGGTGTCCCCACCAACTCTCCCAGGGTGAAAGAAACTCAACTTAGTCGTGTAGCTCTAATAGTACTCCAAAATATTAGGGTCAAGCTACTGTAACTCCTCGCAAGAAATTCACGTACAATCAAACTCTGGTCACCCATGCCATCGAACGAGAAAACGATGAACCCATCCTTTTGCAGTAGATGTTATTTAATCATCCAAAATAGCGTCTATCTTTTCTTGTTATGTGAATGAGAAAGGAGAAGTGGTATATGGCACAGTAGGAATATCTGGAAGAGTAGTAGATGTAGCATAGGGTTTGGTGGGGATGTGCATAAATAGTTGGTAGACTACTAGATCCTCAATATTAAAAGTACAACTAATGCCATAATTAGAAAGAATATCAATGACATAAGCATTAGCATCTACACGTTTCAGAACTTAGAAAGGTTCTGCACTATGGGCATGCAACTTTCAAACAGCTCCTAAAGGGAATCATTCGGGTCTAAGACAAATCATAACATGATCTCCAACATCGAACTTCTTAGCACGTTTGTGCAAGTCGGCATGTATTTTATACTGGTGATTGCTCGTCTTAATTCGCTTAGTGATCTCCTGATGCAACGAATGAACATGATGTGCAAAATGCTTCAACAGACTCAGAGACTCTAGCATGAGATGACATAGACAACAAATCTAAAAGTTTACGTGCTTTAAAACCATGAACAACTTCAAATGGACTCATGTCAATAGACCTATTAATAAAGTTATTATATACAAATTGGGCTATAGGAAGAATAACATCCTAGTTTTGGTTATGATTACTAATGAGACAGCACAGAAGATTTCCAAGACTACAATTAACGACCTCGGTTTGACCGTCAGTTTAAGGATGATAGGCTGTAGAGAATTTCAATTTTGTGCCAACCATGTGCCATAAAGTTTTCTGAAAATAGCTCATAAAGCGAACATTCCGATCAAAAACAATAATTTTTGGAAGACCATAGAACTTGACTATATGGGCTAAGTATAATTTAGCCATATGTGACGCATCAAAGGTCTTAGCACAAGGAATAAAATTGGCCAAAGTTAATGCAGGACGTCTCGATAGAAGAGTTAAGAAGTAGAAAAAATAATCAAACTCGTTGAATCCACCAATTGAGGTGTCAGAATCCACCGACAATAGAATCCACCAATAAACACTCAATATGCGAAAACTCTCAAAATGTTCATTAACCCATAAAAGATGATTACAAGCCTTTATATAGGCAAAATAAAGTAAAAGATAAGAAGATAAAAATAACCCTAAAAGGTGACTAGTCACAACCCTCGTTAAGCTAAAAGGCCACGGGTACAACCCTTTTGTGCCTACGAAAATAAACGTGACGAAAAGTTGTGTCCCCACCATACCTCCTCTGACATTAGCATCTCCATTATCCTCCACATCACCACCATATGTGAAACATGCAATGGTCCCTCCCTTGCCAATCCTCTCCATCACCGTCTTCCCCATCCTTGTCAAGTTGAAGTTCCTCTCAATTGACCTTGGCCACACGGCCATGTTCTCCCTAGTGCCTCCATAGCCATCCCTATTCTCCCCTACTCCTCCATATCTTGTTTTCTTTTGCCTCGCTGCATAATCTCCTTCCTTGCATCCTTCCCTACCTCGCTTCAAACAGAATAAGTAGAAGCAATTGCCATAAGGACAACTAGTGGCTAATATCGATGACCCCTCTTATTTTGCTTTTGTTTCCCATCAGCTTTTTTTCTAGTTTCTTTGCAACATCTTGAATCTAGTTTTGACCTATTCGACAATAGTTCAAAATCCATCAAAGTTGGCGACTATTGATGATCATAATCTGCTTTAAATTGTAATGTCATCAAGTAATGTTGAGTTGTGAGTTTGAGATTATGAGATGTTTTGAAAGGTTTATGTTGGGGTTGGGAGGGAAGAATGGTTTGGATTCAGTTTAGGGATGTAAAGGAAAAAGAATAAATGAAAGGTATTTCGATCATATAATAAAGTAATTTTCTATTCTAAAGGCATAATTGTCATAAAATTGACTAAGGCCCCTCACGCACCACACTATTTTGGGTCAAAAATAGAAATGCAGGTATAGCGCCAAACTGCAACACCGATTAGTTTAAAAGTGTTTTGGTTGTCGCATTTTAAACTTTAAGAGATCATGCTATTATTAGGCTATAGTTTAGAGGGTGTAAGTGTATTTAAACCAATGTAACAATATCGATTATTTTTTAAAATATTATTGATTATCTCAAACTTAAATTATATTGTTTAAATAGTTCATTTTACATTTCAAAATATAAAATAGGACTTGATATTAAATAGTTATTTTTTTAACAAAATCAAGCATTATAGAAAAGTTTTAAATTCATATTAATTATAATTTATACTAGAAAAAGAAATAATAAATAAAGGCAATATAAAATGAAAATGTAGAAAAATAAAAGTAAAAAATAAAACTGTAATACAGTAATACTTTAAATTAAAAATTGAAGAGTCCTAATAATAAGGGAACATTATCCAACTGAATATGGTCTATTTGAAGATAATCTAGTTCCTGAAAATTAGGGGAAATCAAATCCAAGTTCATAAAGAAAAGGAAATCCAGCACCTCACTCAATTCTAATAAAGCTTTACATAGATTTAACCTAAATTCATTTATAAATATAACCCAACAGAAACCAAAATACGGAACCAGGTGAATCACAAAATTAAGAGTCGACACCTCTCTACCTTAGCATAGTACTAATCTATTCTTACCTCTTGTTCTTTCTATTCTCTTCCACTTTCTAAGGAATAATTTTTTCAGTACCCATCTAACTTATGTACTTATATTTTGTCCCTTGCAACTTGGCACCAAAGTTTAATGTCTCACCCAATATGCGCATATTATGCCAGCATGAATATCATGGATGTGTCATGAATTTGCTTTAAGAGAGAGAGAGAGAATCTAACTTATGTACTTATATTTTGTCCCTTGCAACTTGGCACCAAAGTTTAATGTCTCACCCAATATGCGTATATTGTGCCAGCATGAATATCATGGATGTGTCATGAATTTGCTTTAAGAGAGAGAGAGAGAGAAGCATCATGATGTGAATGCTAGGATTAGCCATCATGTCAGAAGAGGAAGAAGATGATGATAATACCTCAAGTCAACTATAGGTCTGACCAAACTAAAACTTTACTAACTCTAAGGTACTAGGACTCCAAGTCGGGCTAGAATCATCCTAACTCAACCCAAACGAACTTGAAACAGTATTGACTAGAGTTAATAGGATTCTTAGTCCAGATCTGGTCCAAGCTATAATCCTCCTCTTCTTTGTTCTCTCTCCTCATCATGATGCGATCCAGGCTATACTCATATACTCAGTTGTGAGCATTAAAGATACAGTCTATCAAAGAACACATGTATTCCTTGTCCTCTATTTTTCCTCATGTCTCTGTCTTTCCTCATTCCGCTGCTGCTGCCTTATTTTCTTCTATTACTGTTATCACTGCCTTGCCCTATATACAGATGAATTGCTGATGCAAATCAAGTTTGTTGATGCCCTAAAGTGAAGAGAATATGCAGGTTCAATCTCTACACATAGATCTCTCTTCTGAAGCAACTTTTCTGTCTTTAATGCTTCCATAGTTGCTTCCTGTTGAATCTTGTTTCTTTCAAACCCTAGACCTCTTAACTAAAATCAGTCAGTTATTCAAGTGGTTAATTCTTTTAATTTCATCATTCCTGCATTAGCTTTCAGCTTTTATGTCATTTCTATCTAGTGGATTAAATCCTGCAGTAATAGATGTTCTCATTTGCTTATGGATCTGAATAGTTTGATCAAGTAGTTTGCTTTGTTTGCTAAATTTTAATTGGTTTCTTTGAATATATAAAGAATGTATAGCAACCTAGTTTTACTATCCATTGTTATCAAGAATTAACCTCATTTGCATTAGAATTTGGAACTAGTATCTTCATGTTAAACCAATTAATTGTATGCGGTATTGAAAACAATGAGATATAAGTTATTTCTAGTTAACACATTTCACTTTATATGCATGGTGCAACATCCTTATTCGTTACAAACTAGTATTGAGACTTCAGTATTAACTTCCTACATATTCATGATGTATCATGGTAACTAGATGTATACGACTATAAGTTTTGTATATTAATAAATATGTGCGCATTCGGTAGTTCAATCTATGATCTATCATTCATGGATGTTGATAAGATCCTTCCATTTAGCAGCACCTTAGGATAGCATAGCCTTAACGTTAATGGCAAGGTTGTAGATTAAAATTGACGTCCATGTAAAAAGTTCTAGGCCATCCATCAAATTTCTGACACATTTCTATAGCTTCTCCAATACTCCTTGTTAAAAATCAAAAGTATGGAAAATCTCAAAACTGCCAAAAGGGTGAAAAGAAAATACTTATACTGAGTTTCCCCAACAAAAACTAAAACACTTTGATAGGAACTTCCACCACAGAACAAGATTGAGAAGTGATTCAACTAAGTCTCACACGAAACAGGAATCAACAAATATAGAATGAAATATTCTGCAAAACTATCTAGAAACTTCAACAAAAACAACCAAGCAACTTTAAAAAAAAAAAGCAAGAAAGGCAAAAATAAAGAGAGCATCAGGATTAAACCGACAAACTTACCAACATGACCAATGAAAACAACATTTAAGTGTCTTTTTTTATTGTCTTCCTGCTCATCCAACTCTTCAACTTCCTCAGTTGTAGCCAACTCCTCATCTTTCACTGAAATTGCATAAGAAGCAATATTAACAAGGGGAAAACAGATAAAAAGCAACTGCCTACCCACAAAAGTTATGGAAAAACTACGCCTTCAAGGAATACATATGAATAAAGATATGGACATAAGGCAAGTGTCCAGAAACCAAGCTTTATCACTAACTGAATTATAAAGCAAAAATGGAAGAAGAATATCAATATAGCTGGTCGATGCAACATATGTTTGACATTCCTGTCCTAATAACTGTTAAAAGTGTGCAATATAGAAAAGTACAAAACTACCTCTTGCTTCCAACTGCACTGACTGAAGACTTTCTTGAATTTCCTTAACATCTAAAAATGAACAAGACAGTTAGCATCAGAGGATAGTGAAGCCTGGCTAAGAAAAACTACCAGAATGCTAAACCTCATCGTAATTGAAGGAAACAGAGCTTAATTATAAAGTACTAAAGTCAATGAAGCACGAATACGGATACAAGATACTGATTCAGCGATACAAATACAGGGATACAGCAAATTCTCAAAACCTAGGATATGAAACGTCTAGGATACGGCAATGAATAAATAATATCAACACAATTACATTCTAATAATAATCTATACATGTTTGTGTGCAAAAAAAGTTATATTGCAATGACAACCTACACATAGCATTATTCAATATTTCAATATATCTATTATTTATATAAGCATTTAATAGTAAAAATGAGATCAGTAGATATCAAAGACAATTACATAAAGAATACATCAACGTACAACAATTAATGCACCACAATGAGAATAGTATATATCATTGCATTCATATAATCATTTATCTACTAATTTAACAGAGAAAACCTAGTATTTTCTCTGTTTCACAGAGAAGTCTTGTTCTCTGAAAAAGAGAGAAAGATTTAGAAAATAAAAGAAGAGAATAAAAGGAAACGGAGTAGAACGGTGTGAGTTAGAGAGGAAAACTGGCGTGAGAGAGTGAGATCGGCGTCGAGGGTGTCGTCATCGGCTGGTTCGTCGAGAGAGAGAGGTAGCGGCGCCGTCGATCGTCGAGAGAGAGGGGCTAAGGCAAGTAACTTTCTAAAGAGGAAGATAACAAAAGGGGGGTGATCATCAAACTTTCCGGAACATTAAATTACCACCTCTCTCAGTCTTTGTTTCCAAAACAAAGAAGCATTACGGGGGACAAATAGACATCAAATTTGAAGGAAAAAAGAAAAACATAACAAATTTTAATCTCTAGCACAGAATCCACTTGAATCAGAAGATCCAATATACGGAAAGAAACAAGAACAGATCCAAGAACTCGAAATCAAAAAGGGTTTTGGACCTTCCGGGGGGGCGGCAGAAGGGGCTTGCGTTTCGGGGGCTGGGGGTTGGGAATCCTCCATCAGCTCGTCGTCCTCTTTGCTCCAATCGTTCTTCTCGCCGCCGTCGACGAGGGCAGGAGGGTGAGATGCTTCCTCCATTATACGCGGCGCTGTCTAGATCGAGGAAGGCTCTCGTGCCTGCTGTGTGTCTAGGGTTTTATACGATACGAAGAATCGGGTGAACTGCGATGGCAGGAGGCAAAGAGATAGAGGCGGTTTTAGCTACAAGGATACTTGCCCAGCTATGTTTTCTGTGTTTTTTAGGTTGGCAAACCCCACTAAAATTCAGAATCCTAATATTATAATAGTCAATTTTCATAAGTATACCCACGTTCCTATGAGATAAGAGTTCAAATTAAATTTGATTCTCTATCTATACAGAAGATAGACTTCAATTCAAATTTTAATTTAAACCAGATCTTAAATTATTAAAAGATAGATATAATTTTTTTAAATCAAAATTATAATTAAGAAATAAATAACCACATGTTTAACTTTTAATTTTTTAGTGTTTTTATTATATCCTTAAATATATGGAACCACAAGATCTCTTTTCTTTGTTAGTTTTTTTTTTATTTCTGAAATTTAACATAAAATATTCATGCAATAGAATAAATCTATTTTTATGTTTAGCAAAAATAAAATAAATATTATTTAATATATAAGAATAAAAGGTTAACCAACTCTAGTTTGTGAGGCGCACCGAAGCATAATTATTTTAAAGAAAAGTGGCATCATTTTATGCAAGTTTATCTGTCTATTTTTTCTCCAAGGTACAACATAAAACCTATTTTTAATGTCACCATTTAATATATTCCTTAGACGCTTCTATATCAGAATAGTATTCATTTAATCTGATGAGAGAGAAATAGCTAAAGGTTTTGTATTTGACGTGAAATTTTACGATAGACAAATATATATATATATATATGTGTGTGTGTGTGTTTGAGTTTTTTTTTTAATTTCTCCAATACTTTTAATTAGCTTATTAACTCTTTAAAGTAGTCCCTATGTTCGTTGTAAAACTTTGTAAGTATTAACCTCTAGTTAATAATTTAAATTGAAATATAATTCTAAAATTAATAACATTTTACTCTAGAAAGATACGGAGGAAGGGTATGCAAATAGAGCATTTTTATATTTATTTTAAAAGTTAAATATATTTTATCTTATGTACTTATCCTTAATCATTTTACCTCTATGTATTTCAAAAAGCCTCAAACGGATCCTTATACTTATAATTAAAGTGAAACTGTTAGTTTTTCCGTTAAAATTAATTAAATGACATCAAAATAACTAAGATGACCCTATCATGTTTGTTAGAGAAGAGATGCAGTTTTTGATATAATGCAATTAAATTACTAAAATAGCTATGGTACTTAGTTAAATTTAATAGAAAACTAATAGACTCACTTTAGTCATAAGTATAAGAATTGGTTTAAGACTTTTTAAAGTATAGAAGATTAACTAATTTTGGGCATAAGTATAGAGGGTAAAATATACTTAACCCTTATTCTAAATGCGCAAGTTGCTACAAAAATATACATGGTTTTGCACTTTGCAAATTCACTCTTTTTATTTTTCAAGGGTGATTTACATAATAAATCAATATCATTTTCCTTCTTGTACTCCTGCCTATTTATTATGATTTTTTTTATAATTTCACCAATTCTAAGTATAAATATGAATAGTTCTATTTTCACCTCTTGAATTGTCACAATTTTCTATAGTGACTCCTAAACTATTGGAAATACCTCAACTTGAACTTTCGTTAAGGTTCATTTATCTATTTCTATTAATAAATTATTATGTGATAATTATATGACAACAATATAATGAAAATACCCCTTGTAAGCATGTGCAAATCATGAACAACTAAGAGAAATTTTTATGATAATGAAAATACCCTTTTATATAGCCTCTATTTATCTTCTCCAGCACCATCACCGGCTCCTCCATTGAAATAACCACTACCCATATCTCCTCCTATGCCACCATTGGCACAAAACTCTCCACTCTCTACCCTACACACTGCCACTGCCAACTCCACCACCATCGTGGCTAAATCCTCTTCCTTTTTGTCCAACCCCTCTAACTCCACCTCCGACACCAAATCCTCTACCCTACTCATTACCACTGCCAGCTCTACCAACCGTCACCGTGGCAAATCCTCCTTCTCATGCAACCCCTCCTACACCACCACCATCAACTCCACCTCTGGCACCAAACCCTCCTCTATGACCACTTCCGCCACCAACTTCTTCACTGTCTATTCCATTCTTTTCTCCCTTTTAAACTAAAAAATGCTAGAGAAATATCTCCAGCTCTTTCCTCTATTTATGAACTCGCATTGATATCTAATTTTGGACCAAATCCTTAACCTCTATTATCTTCTTCAATCTTAGTTGAATCCTTCAAAACTAATGTAAGTGATATAATAGAGAAGATCTTGCCTTTTATTTTATTTTTTTGCTAGCTTATCAATGGATTTTATTAGTTTATCTATTTTAATTATGACCTATAAAATTTGTAAGTTTTGTTAGTTTGAAATATAGAATTATATAGGTTTATGTTAATTTATCTATAGATTCTAGTAGTTTTTATGTAATTGGAATATATATAATATTATTATTTTTTATTACTTTATCTATATAGATTATACAAGTTTATTTATGCAATTATGATATGAGGAATTCTATAGGTTTTTGTTAATTTATCTATGGAATAATGCATTATTATTTTAGAATTCAATATTACTATTTTCATATTCCATTGTTAGTATTTATGGAATCCAATATTAGATATTAATCCATAGATAATATTTTAACTGGATCATTTATTATACAGATATTTTATATTTATTATGAGTCCTATTCACAAAAGAAGTAGACTTAAGAACTCAAAGAAAGAAGATGAATCTGAATCACAGTTGTAAGGACAAGATTGAAGTTTATTTTGTAAAAGTTTATATTGTGATCTATTACAGTTTGGAACAAATAAAAGTTTATTTTAATGCTCTATAATTTGGAACAATAAAATCCTTAATATGGTGTAACTTAATCTATAGTTTGACAGCCTAGTTTGTTTATAAGATAATATGTAATTTCACACATTACAATTCAATAGCCAAGATTGTTTAAGTTTGTTACAATTTATGTTTTCGCATATAATAGTGTAACTCAAGTTATATCCAAGAGTATTTATAATTTATATATTAACACTAGAATAATTCAATCTATAGTTTGCTACCTTAGTTTATTTCAATATATATATTGGTAATCCATAAATGTATTTATGGAATCCATAATAATATTATTGGATTCATAAATAATATTCTCATAATCCAAAGATATAATACGAAATCCACATATATTATTGCAGAATCTAAAGATAATATCCTGAAATTTAAAGATAATATTTTAATAACCCATATACATAATTTTAGAATTTGTATAATGTGACTTGTTTAAATCACATTAAAATAATATCATAATAATCTATGTATTTATGAAATCGGCAAATATTATCATAGAATTCATAGATATTATTATGAAATCCATAGATATTATCGCGTAATCCATATATATTATAATGGAATCCATAAAATCTATTTTCAAAATCTATAGATAATATTTTACTAATCCGCAAATATAATTTTAGAATCCATAGATAATAGCTTAGTTAAATCACATTATACAAATGTAATAGATAAATTCAAGATGCACATCAATATATACATGTAGAAGTAGATTGACAAGAATAAAAAAGAAAAACATTTGAATGCCATGATTAATGTTAGAGCTAATGGTATAACAAACACTTAGTTATTAATATCATTTGGAGGTATCTGCAAGATTTTATGTTGTGCCTAATAATTTTGCATAGAATATTTTCCTTCTTATATATGTACTATTGTATTGGAATGATCTTCTGTTCTTATGTTTTCACATCAATCTAATTTTACTATTAGAGATAGCAATTTAATATTTGAGAATTGAGAACATGCCCTCTAGTGAAAATTCTCTTGTCCGTCAATGTATTAGATTTAAATTAAATTGTTAAATAAATTTCTTTCTTGAAATAATTATTATAGAAATAATGAGTTGAAATGATTATTGATGAAATTTTTATCTTAAAGACAAATAAAAAGTTTGTTGAACAATAATCTCGAAGAGAACAAAATGGAGTTGTTTGCTGCTGTAGAGAAGAAAAGGAAAATAGTAAAAAGTAATTGTTGTTTATTGCTGCAGAAAAAAAAAAGAAATTTAAGTACTATTTAGTAATTTCCTCCGTATTAATGCCATCTTTTCATGACAAACATAAAAGACAAAATAAATAATTAGTGCCACGATAAAGATGGGTAGACTTGATCAAACGGCCCAGCCTGCCCGTGCCTGGCTCGGTTTGGACCGGGTTAAGCATGGCCCAGACCTGATTTAGGCCCGGCCTGGCCCGAGCCCGAACTACCCATGGGCGGCACGGGCCAGCCCTTTGCCCGCTCGACCCGGCCTGAAATCCCGGCAAGTTACTAGGCCCACCCGTTTTGCTAAAGTAACCGGCCTCTGCTGTAGTAATTTGCCTGTTCTGCTATAGTAACTTGTTGTTCTGCTACAGTAAAAACCAACGAAAATTTTAATACTGTACCGTTTTGCATTATTTTAAGCACACCTTTAAAATTTTTTAATTTATTATTATTATTTTTAAATGGAGGAACATAAATATTTTTTAAAAATAAGCTAATAGTAAAAAAAATTCTAAAAATAGCTAAAATATGGGTTGGGCCAGCCCGCCCCGACTGGCTAGCTTGATCTCTCATGGGCCAACGGGCAATAATGTGCTAGACTATTCTAGCTCGGCCTGAACTCGGCCTGACCCAAGTAATTAGTGGGTCGAATCGTGAACAAATACTTAAGCTCGGTTGGCCCAAAAAGCCTGGCTCAAACTCGGCCCGACCTGCCCGATGATCATATCTAAAGATAGGAATGATTATTGTTGTAAAAATACATAAAGTTTTTATAATCATATATACATAAAATGAGTAAAGTGCAATCGGTAAACTGAAACGAAGAAGAGCGGAAAAAGATAATTCATACTAATTTTTGGTGCAAATCACCTTGTATAGTTAGCAACCATAGTTCACTAAATATTTTCTGTGATAAGGAATATGTTTTTTTTGATATTTGGTTTACAGTGAATTTATTGCTAGCCATTAAATATTACTTAAATATGATATTAAGGAAATAATTTAGCTTAAGGTATAATGTATACATAAAAAAATTATTATAAACATTGAAGGTTTGTTTGTTAATGTTAATTATTGGCGTGCAATATATTTGATATGATTGCAATTTGAGTATTGTATGCATATATGACTACCATAAATGATTATGATAGTTACATATATAAAGAATTATTTATCAATATAAAGTTACTTAATTTCTATCTCAATTGCATACAATTTTGTATATCAAATATAGACCAAATATAGAATTATATCAAATAAATGTGGTATTAATAATACTTATACTCTAAAAACCGATACAAATATTTGTTCCAATGGAGAACAAATGTGATTTAGGCTTAGAATAGAGTAGGATAGTTACAGTTCTATATATTATATCTTGAGAGAGTTAAGTGACACAAAAATGTTATTCTCTTTCGCTTGAGACGTGAGGCTTACTATTAGTTTCTATAGGTAAAACTGTACTACTAAGTTGAGTAAATCTAATCTCGATTGTAACTCAGTCACAAAGGAGGTATATACAATGTCACCATCTATATAAATAAATTAGGATTTCTTATATATATTTGGATTCCCTTAGAATGTTTCTTAGTACACGACTTGGAATTTTAGAATGAATTAATAAAATTGCATACATATATATGTGGCTAACTGTAGTTAATAATGATTGTCTGATATTTCATTTTTTTTTCAGCTATTTCTCCTGTTTTAGGTTTTGATACTAATAGTAATATTCCTAATGTTAATGGCTCAAACTTTACTAAACCTAAAATAATATTAAGAGATCATATATCACTAAATCTCTTATTATGTGGATTACATATGACATATATTTCTATATAACTCTTGGTAAATTGATTTAAGAGCAATAATCCATATTTCTACAACTATATAGTGATTTCTGCCCCAAAGAACTCCAACAAAAAGTGAACAATATATTACATCTGAAAACAGAATGTATTTATATTTGAAGTTTATAGGGATATTTAGACTTATTTTGGACACCGACCTTCATTTAAATCTTATACTCTCAAGTATTTCAGGAACTTAATTTCTATTGTCAAATTAATCCAAGTTAGTTATTAATTTAATTTAAATAAATGTGGTTTTACCTTTTATTTTGATTCCCAATTAATTAGTTCTGAAATATTGATTGATGGTCTTTATAGATTACATCTGGGTAGTTCCTATCCTATTACAAAACCTATTTAATTCTACATAGAATTGCTGAGCATGGAAGAATAAATAAGAAACCTTTCATGTTATAAACATAGAAGGTTAGAACATATTTCACAAGAAAGAATGCATTGATTAGTCAAAGAGAATCTTATCTTCTCTTGACTTCTTTCATTTGCGATATGTGTGGTCTATAGAAACAATAAGCAGTGTAGAGTCTTCAAAAAAAAGTGTGAAAAGACATCATGGAATGTTGGAGTTGATTAGTACAAACATTTATTATCCATTTTCTCATTGCATAAAGTGGGATATATATTTCCTCACATTTACCGACGACTACTCTAGATATGGTTAAATATATTTACTCTCTAAGAAATCAGAGGCTCGTTAAAATTTTCAAAGAAAGTATGAATTGGATAAATGAATTGAAGTAGTGAAATCAAATCGGGTGGTGAATTTTATGGTAAACACACCAGGTTCAGTTACAAGTCCTTTTGAGAAGTTTCTAGATGAGTGTAGCTTTGAAGTCTAATGCTTGTCAAACCAAGTTAAAATAAGAAAAAAGAAGGAACCTAACCCTAATGAACATGGTCAGGAGTATGATAACTAATTGTGCACTTCCTTTTGTTTTGTAGAGCGAAGTCTTAAATTGCTATTTATTTGTTAAACAAGATTCCTTCTAAGGTTGTGTCTAAAACTCTTTGTGTGTGAAACCTAGTTTAAACTCCCTTCACACATATGGATGCCTATCATAGACTAAGCTATATAATCTACATAAGAAGAAGTTGGACCCAATGATAATTTAGTGTATATTTTATTGGATATTCGGAGAAATCCAAAGGGTATGTATTTTTTTGTCATTTACTCTCATCCAAATTGTAGAAATTGATATAACCAAAGGGTATGTATTCTATTGTCCTTTGGATACTCGGAGAGATCTAAAGGGTATGATTGAAATGGGAGAAATGAAGCATATTTTATATGTTTTTACTATTGGTAGCCTGATATACTCTCAAATGTGTACACGTCCATATTTCATTCATACAATAGGAGTACATCTTAGATACCAAAGTAAGCTAAGCATAGCATATTGGAAGATTGCTAAAAATATTATTAGGTATCTTCAGATTACTAAAGACTATATGCAGACATATAGAGTCAGACAATCTTGAAGTCATTGGCACACAAATTTAGATTTTGTTCGATGCTTAGATGACTACAAATTAATATATGTGGTGATCGCATCCAATGAGATAGGTGAGAAGGGGAAGCTGAGTAATCCCTAGTGTGTGAAGTTCAAGATATAGTCAAATTTGAACATTGCAAATGACTTAAATATTTTTGAAAATCTCAAAAATCCAAATTAGAGCATATTTGATGTGCAACCTTGATTTTTGTGATTTGAGGTTCTTATTGCCTTGATGATTGATTTTATTTCTAAAGTTTTCTGGTGTTGATAGATTTTGAGGACATTGCAATTTGTTTTAAAAAAATTAGGCTTTTTGGCTTGGTGTACACCAAAATAAAAATGCTCGTCGACCTCGCTCATCAAACTGAAGATCTAGCTATTTTTAAACCAACCCGAGAACCCTAATTCTTCATTCTTCTCTTAATCACAACCTTCATGTGCACACCTTGAGATCTCTCTTTAACTCTTCCACCGATCATAACCCTAATTCTTCATTCTATCTTGGATCTTCACAAATTAATGTTATTTTTTTTATCATAAAACCTAAGATTTCATTTTGATTTGTGTTTTCTTTGGGATAATCTAAACTATAACTCATTTTCACAATGACCCCACACTGACTTTATAAACTATTAGAAATATCTCATTTGAACCCTTTCGTTAGAGTTATGCTACTTTTTTTTATCCATATGATGTCACGTGGTAATCATGTGGCTAGTATATGCCAATTTTACCCCTCATATACATGTGCAAATCACATGCAAGTAAAAAAAAGTTTAGGTGGATGAAAATACCCCCTCCTCTCCTTGCCCATTACCGCCCTCATCCTCCTCCTTATTGTCCTCCTCTCCAAGCTCGGCGTTGCCATGATATGATTTAGACCACACTAAGTCATTTCGTACATGGTTACAACCTATGTACCATCTCTTTGTTTTCTTCAAAAAAATAAGAATTCTAGTTGTCTCTTTCAAACGCCTACATACGTTTGCACATATACAAATTATTCGTTTGAACGCGCGGAGGTTGCGTTCGAACTCCTGTATATGTTCACACATATAGATAACGTGAATTACGTGTTCGAATGCACTCGACCCTGTTTGAACACGCGGAGGTTGCGTTCGAATGCCTGCATATGTTCGCATATACAGAAAACGTGCATTGCGCGTTCAAACATGCTCGACGAGAATGCACTATTTCTAGGTTTATCATTTATTATTTTTTCTTGTTAGGTTAGCCTCTTAATATGTGGAAGGTAACTTATTTGGGATAATCAAGGAATATTGTATTTTCCTTCCTTCTCCCTCTATTTTAACTCTTCTCCTTCATTGCTTAAACCATAATCGCATGTCACCTCAACGCCAGTTACTCCTAATCCCCCTCGACTATCAGGTCCTCTCTCCTTCTTGGGATCTCGACCACTTTTTTTCCCCTCTTTCTTCATCCAACAGCACCTCATGCCACCAATCCATCACCACCATCATCACCATCACCCATCATCTCCACCTCCACCTCCACCGTAACATTGCTTATTTTTGCCTTAGCTCTAGTTAGAATTCGTAAAGGGCATGAATATAACACACGTAGATAGGAAGATATGGAACGATCTCATCTAGTTTCATAATTTTCTGACCACGAGAGAATATTTTCCTCTGATTGTGTGGACTGCTTTTCTACATCCAAACTTGATTGGAAAGTTAAGGCTCGGTCTTCAAATGCCTAAGGAAAACCATTTTACCACCTCCAAATCCAAGAGACCCATAAATGGCTTATTCTATCTAAGACGTCCTGACCTAGGAATCCACCGGCCACCAAACACCCTACAAATCCAAGAAAAAAACAACCTATAAAGACCCTTCCTCCATCCCCAATTCCTCCATCTACGGCAAGTCACTGAGAAGGAAGCTCCCAAAGCCAGCACCATTGTTGTCTCTAGGAAGCACAAGGCCTACTCATCTGAGATAGTCCCGTCTCCTCTCTAAACTCTAGTGACCCGATCTACTTTCATGACCTCGTCTGCGCGCTTGCATGGGGGTGATGCCGGCCGAACGAAAGAGAAACCAAGAGAGAAGAAGAAGAAAGAGGAGGGAGGAGACTCACTGGTGTTGCTCAGTAGTGGAGGTGACGACGGTGGTCTGAGGTGGCCAACAACGACTTACCGAGAGGGAGAGAGAGTTTGAGGGTGAGGTGGGGAAGAATGAAAGAGAGAGAGAAAGAGAGAAAGTATGTAGAGAGAGATGGAGAGGTAGTGGGAACCACTACGTCGACGACATGTGGCGGGTACAATGGCGGTGGGCCAACCATGCCCAGCTGGCCTGACCTAGTTGGCCGGGCGTGTGGCTGGGGGCGTGTGGCACCCTCAACGTGAGTCCATGGTCTGCATGGAACAAGGGCATGCCATGCAACCATTAATTAATTTACTTTTTTTAAATTTTAAATTATGTTGCATATAATATCATTATTATTTCATTACTATCCTTATTATTATTTAATAATTTATTTTAATTATTATTTATTTAGTTTTAGGTCTGGGTTATTATAAAGATGAGGTAGGAGACAATAGAATGTCAATATTCTTCCCTAATCCCAAAATGATCATCTTCCACATATTTAGAAGCTAACCAAAATTTCAAATAATTCAAATTAACTCTAACATAATGATCTCAGCGTCGGGTGTTCGGACGCCGCTCTTAGGATTGGGTGTTCGAACGATAGGTGGCAGCAGTTCGAATGCCAAAACTCGAGAGCAGTTAACATGTTTTGGCGTTTGAATGACGAGTAACAACAGTTTGAATGCCAAAACCCAAGAACACATATTACTTGATAGGTTGTGGCTTCCGAACGCCAGTTGGTAGTCATTTAAATGCCAAAACCTAAAAGCACTTATTCTTTGATGAGCTTATGACGTTTGAACGTTGGGTTGTGACCATTCAAATTCCATATCCTGAAACTGCTACTATTGAAAAGAAAATTAAGATAATAATTTGGTTCAACCCAGTGAACCTATGAGGTCATCCGATCAGGCCCGGATCATGTCATTCTACCACGCTTTCACTCAATTTGTCCTCAAGTCAATCTCTAATACTAGTTGTTATGTCCTTGGCTAAGATGGATTAAGTGGTGGATGGATGGTGGTGATGATGGTGGCAACAGATTTATGGATGGTGGTAATAAGAGTGGTATTGATGAATTTGGAAAAATTAGGTGGGAAGACGATGGAGGAAGGGCTAGCCCTACAAGTCTAGGGAGGTGCGGCTGATGAGGAGGGAGGGAGGACGATGTCTTTGGTGATGATGATTATAATGCCCTCGCCTGGCACGGGCACGTGCACGTGCACGCCCACGCACCCACACGGCACGCGCGGCGCACGCGATAAGTCGAGTGGGGCCCATCACGTACAGATACACTCCTGTGCACATATAATCATGATATCATCAAATAAAACCTGCTAACCTATCCATGATCACATAATTCATCACCAAATAAAACATACTATTAACCAAATAAACCTATTAACGTATGAATATCCAAGTTCACAATAATATACACTAGACCACTACAGAATGTGGCAAGACCTACACAGGCCATGACAAACCATCAAGATATAACTAAAACAACTAATACAAGAGTACACTATGATTTGACTTGTATTATACAAATCATCGTCTAATACAAAAGAGTACAAATATCAAATACTGATACAACTTAATTTCTATATAAACTATTATCTATACTGTCTCACATCTATAACTCACCTCATCATCGCTCTAAAATATCTTCTCAAGATATCTCAAGTCGCTATCACATACCACATATCTGAGAGGGTTAGAAAAGAAATAAAGAGAATTATGAGTAAAAGGCTCAGTGAATAGACCTTACCCTGAATCAGTAATACCAAACAGAGAGTAAATCATGTACTGAATAATATAAATAAGAAAGAGCATCATGTCATGAATGAGTATATATAAATGTATCTTTAATAATATATAAATGAAAAGTAGATAACATGTCATAACTGATAAAAATATATAATCCTCGACAATGAGTAAACAAATATCTATGCCATACTATCATCATAACTTTCTCTCAAATATGACATATGATGTATGTCAACTATAACCATGCTATGATATCAAATGCAACTATATATGATGTATATTGACCACTCAATAATTAGGTAATCAGATGATAATAAAATCATATACATTTCTCAACATCTTAGTCATCAATGTCATCTCTATATGTCATCATCATACTAGACCACTGTGCATAGTTAACACTTGGTACCCGGTCTCAATATTATGCTTGAAGGCTCAGAGTATACTCTACCATCCGCAAAGAGTATCTCAAATATAACCATACCCTGCCATCTGCTAAAAGTATCAACATCTATCTAGACCAAGCACCCTTCTAGCTGATAGAAATCTCGTGAGGATAAATCGTCATATATATCCTAACGAACGGCATGTATCTGAATGTTTGTTGCGCACACAGACTAACGACCTCGGATGTAAGGCCACAGGATCGCGACTATGTCGAGCGATCGATCATCCACCAGGCGCGTCCTAACCCTCGCGCTTACTATGGTATTCTCACGCTTTCTCTCAACTATCCTATCAATCATATTTCATGCTTTCCTTCTAAATGACAAATCATATGCATATATCAAGTACGATAACAAGTCAATGCAAAATAGGAATTTAGGTGGAAAAGGAATTAAGAGAAAAATAATGGAATATAGTCTCCAACCATGTAGTCAACACATGCATACTCATACTAATCTATTACATGCATACTCATGCTACAAATCAACTGGACATAACATTATAATAGTATAATCATCTCTCATCATTTCTATTTATCATCATCATACTCATATCCAAGATCAGCCTAATTAGATGCATGATAAAAATATGCTCGACTGTAATTATCTCTAGATAAAGTCATATAATCATACTGAAGGCCAAAATATGCATGTACATAATATATAATATAACCTAATTTGAGAAAGACGCTTAGGGGATAAGACTACTCATTGTCTGATCAGAAGACCCAATACACGTATCCCTCATGTCCATCGATCAGTCATCACAAATCACTGGTAAGTCCCTATGGTCTCAAATAAGAGGGTTGGGATCTAGGTTGCGGCGGTGGCGACAGCGGTAGGCCGACGTCGGTAAGAGGAGAGAGAGAGAGAGGTAGGTGATTGAGAGAGTGAGAGAGAGAGAGAGTACGAGAGAGTCTTAGAGAGAGAGCATAAGAGTCTTAGAAAGAGAGCTATAGAGAGAGAGACGCTGAAGGGGTGCGGCAGCGACGACGGTGACGACGAGAAGCCGTCGGTGAGAAGGAGAGAAAGAGAGAGGTGATAGAGAGAGAGAGAGAGAGAGAGGAGGGTAAGAGAGAGTGAGCGAGTTAGAGAGAGAGAGAGAGAGCTATAGAGAGAGAGGCAGTGAAGGAGGTAACGCGACAGTTGCAGCGGTGTCGGGCCAGCCACAGCTAGTTGGCCTCGCCCGGTTGGCCGGGTCGGCGGTTGTGGGTGCACGTGGCGCCCTCAACGTGCGCCCACATTTGCATGGCACGAGCTCGGGCCATGCAACATCAATTTTTTTTAATAATCTTTCTTTTTGTCTCTTATTTATTTATTTAATTTATACATTATTATTTTTTTGTTTAATGGAAGGAGACTAGAGGAAGAAGAAGATAGAAAAAAGACAATAATCTTTCATAATCCCTAAAATAGTTGTCTTCCACACTTTTAGAGGCTAACAAAGATTTAAAATAATCAAATTAAGTCTAACACAATGATCTTAGTGTTGGCATTCCAACATCGTTAGACTAGTGTGCGAACACCATTGGACGAATTGCACTCTCAGGTTCGGACGTTCAAACTATCGGCGGTAGCCGTTCGAACGCCAAAACCTAAGAGCAGTCAATTGGTTATAGCATTCAAACCCTAGATGTCTTCGTTCGAATGCCAAAACCCGAGAATAATTAGCATGTTTTGGCGTGCGAACGTCGGGTTGTGCACCATTTGAACACCAAAACCCAAGAGCACTTATTTTTCAATGGGGCTGTGGCGCTCGAATGCTGGCGACAACCGTTCGAATGCCAAAACACCATCTTGTGTCGTTCAAACATTGTAACTTGAGATTGCTACTGTTGAAATAAAAATCTTAATGATAACCTGGTTTTTTCCCGCAAATCCAATGTCCTCAATAAGGTGATCCAATCGGGCCTAGATCACATCAAAGTGAAAAAAAAAGTCAAGGAAGCCGTCCTCCGTGGCCTTGGGTGGAGCTTCTGGTGGCTGTAGCAACTCCAACAGGTCTCCATCTGCCCAAGATAGAGGCAGTTGTATCATCAGTTGTAAGGTGGCACTGAGTTGGTGTCGAATCCCATCAAGCTGTATGTGTGGCCCATTCTGTTTGTAGTCTAGCGATATCTCCGCAAAGTCAAAAGTGATTGGACTCAAACTATAGAGCCATGGGGTGCCAAGCATGACATTTGCTTCTTGGAGAGCCAATGGGTGAAGATCCATTATTGACAAGTATTCTTTAATATTCAATGTGACCAAGATTGAGAAGACCTTGGGCTGATTTGAATCTAGGTGATGGAGGTTTGAGCTTGGATGCAAGGGGGTGATCCTGATTGGCTCAATAAAGTCATAGGCAAAATAGGGTTGCTCGGATGCGGGTCTTTGGTTTTCTCTAGATCCTCCTTGTATTCCAATGGTATCAAGCATGTCGATAGTCTTGTTCAAATCCCACCTCATTCGCTCTGCTTGGTTAAAGAGACAATCCCAACCGAGGAGTGCCTTCCCTCTTGCTTGCCAAGCTACTTGGATTGCTTCATCTGTTGGGTCAACACCTACTTGGGGGGTGGACCCTTAGGTGGCGTGGGCATGGTCATCCAACATGCTAGCAGTAACCTCTACTTCACCAGAGCTACCCTCTTCGAAGGTTGCAAAAGCGTTCTAAAGGCCGAAGTGCTAGCTCTCCTCAAGGATGGCCCCAAGTATGACACCGAGTGGGTTATTGCACTTGTCATCAAAGAATGTCTTAGGTGTATGAAAATGTTCTCCTCGTTTCAAATCTCCTTTATGAGTGAGACCAATAATGGGGCTGCTCATGATTTAGCCGGTCTAACTCTCAAAAACATTTGTCACGCTCAGACTAATATACCACTGTAATGTTGTAAAGTAGTTCTTATTGCAATGAGACTGTCTATGGACCTTTATAAAAAAAAGAAAAAGGAAGTCTTTAATGCCTTCCGGTTTGTGTCGTATTATCTTGCGGGGTTAAAAAAACTGCTGCCCTTGAATCCATTAAACCAACTTAAGATTTCTAAAAATTTTCATAATCATATTTTCACTTGTATTGATTAAAAAATTATGATTTTGTAAGCATTCTAATTAGGGGGGAGAGAAAAAATTGGGATCTATCTAGTTGATTATCCACCATTACCATCATGCCCGTAGCAATCAGATTTAATCATAGGGTCCTATAAATACAAGAGTTGTCAACAAAGAAATACATCATAAATACTACGTATGCAGGGTGAAACTGAAAGGAGACATGTTTTATTTAATATTATTTTAATATCGGGTCCAAACTATTTACAGTTTTAGATTTCTCTCGACCCAACTAGTCGCCACGCCAACTAATTGGAGACTTCCGCCGGACTGTCTGAGAAGCTCCGTCGCGTCGCCCTCATACCATGGAAATGGGTTACGAAGGTGTTCGAGAGAGGCTACACCATGTAGCCTCGCTCCGTCGGTTTCTTGGCTCGCGTCGGTCACCATTGTCGACGTCGATCTCCTCAAACCCCTCCAACTCTTCCTTCTCATAGGGAGCCTAGTGCTATCGCTTGTTGGGGCCTTCGAGGTCGCCTAGTTCGTGATCGCGCTCATGACCATCGCCATCGACCATCGATGGTGCGCGCCTCTCGCCATCGACCATCGATGGTGCGCGCCTCTCGCCATCGACCGTAGATGGTGCGCGCCTCTCGGCCGATCTCCTCAGTCAACTTCCTTCCACCTCATGTGGGTCGTCAGAGTTGTGGGAATGGTGTTCGCGTCCTCAGTTTGAGGCGCTGGTGATGGAGTTGCCAACAGTCACCTCCCTGCTTGCGTTTTTTACTTCGTCTCCATTAAGAGGGAAGAAAGAGCCTTCATTTGGACCAAAAGATCCCAAACCCGTGCTTGGTTTGGGCGAGACCGATGTTGGTTGGGCTCGGTGGTTGAGCCCTTTTCTGGCCCAACCTGAGGTGGAGTTGGTGGGCTGCAATCAGCAGCCCAACCTATTTTAGTTGGGTTTGGGCCTTAGCTCAGCCTGAGCTATTTTAGTGAGTGGCTTTTAAGGACTGCAGCCCACCGCAAGTCCTAGGCTTCAATTTGACCCAAGAGTAATTAATTAAACATTTAAATTAAAGTATAAAATTATTTAGGGATAAAGAAGATTTTTACTTAGATTATTAATTTGAGTAATTTCACGTGGAATACAAGTGAGTGGATTCACTCACAATTTTATTCATTTCATATTTCATGCATTATTCTTTGTGCTATGTTATACTTTGTGCTATAATCTACTACATCTAGCAGAAAATTAGTTGTGAGTAGGTATGACTAACAAAATAGTCTCAAAATAGATTGCTCTGCAAATTTTGGTAGTGAGTATATTTAGAAATTTGCAAAATATTTTAATTTAGATCACTACGATAACTTTCTTAGGTGATTTTGACTGGGTTATAGAATAGTCCTAGGTTAGATCAAAGTATTTTCTATAGTGACTTTAATCTCTTTTAATAGTTAGAGGAAAAGACATAGTTCTTTTATCATTGTGTTTATTACTTAGTGGCACCTCTTTATAATCCTAATCGGATGATTATGAGAAAAATACTCGATTGTATTTTGAGAATGACTTTTAATTAATATGGATTCATGGGCACAAATCCAAAATGAGGATTATGACATTTATAAAAATTAACAAGTTTCACATAATGAAAGTAGAGCATGTAATCAATTTATTATCCGTATTATTATTACTCTTGCTTTATGATTCTTATTATAAGCATGCTTAGTCTTGTTAGTGTATTAGAAATTATTGATCTTTGAATTATAAAATCATGCTTTAAAGATTATGATTATGGTTAGGTCTTTGCTAGATTTATCAACTAAGCTAAAGTTAGCTTATTAAATCTTCCGACAAATTTTAGATGCTAAGAAGCATCGTAATCAAATGAGGTGCACTTAGAACACACTCCCCCATTTATTTTTGCTTAGGATTTAAGTTTCTCGTTTTATCGCTATAGTTGTTTGGAATGATTTGAAGGGATAATTCCCTTTCCACCCTTCGAACTACCATCATTTTTCTAATGACTTTGAACTACTAAAAATATCTCACTTTACCATTTCATTAGGTTTATGTTAATTATTTCTATCTATAAGTTGCCATGTGTTCGTCACGTGACAACACTGTGATCACTATTTTAAAAGGCGGAAAAGGCGGCTGTCTCGCCATGTTGAAATGCGCTTGTGAGAGGCGATCGTCGCTTCGGCCCACCAAGTCGAGATGTAATTATTAGTGAGCGGGTCAGATTTTATAGTGGATCAGTTTAAGAACTAATCAATATAAAAAAATGCAAACGCCACTACTCTCGCTCGTTGATCTCTCTCTCTCTCTCTCTCTCTCTCTCTCTCTCTTGTTGCACACTAGTAAACCCTAGAACAACAACTCTTCCATGGCCGGCAGTAGCGAAGGCGACAACCATAGCTAAGGCGATGAGTGGCCAACGGCATTGGGTAGCAGCATGCGACACTCTCTCTCCCACAGTGGTACTCATATCTCTCCTCTCTCTCCCACAATGGTAGTCATCTCTCTTCCCTCTCTCTTTCAATCTCTTTCTCTCTCAATATGAATCCAATCACTGTCTCCCAATATGAATCTAATGGGTTTACTGTTTTCTTTTCCCGAGCTTAAATATTCCTAATTTTCCTTAGCTTAAGTTTTCAATTACTCTTAATTTGCTGTGGTATATAGTAATAGGAATTAATTAGAAATTTAGAGGAGTTAATTGCTAATTGGTTTATGAATTATTGAATTAAGATTACAAAGAAGGAATTTTTTTTTCACTATCATGTATTATTAATTGTGGGAATTACTAATTGCCTGCTATTTAAGTATATAATTTTTTATTAGAGGATTTTGAAATGTGTTTCATGTGAATAAACTAGAGTTGTTAATCAAATATCAGTTATCACTAATAAGCAATTAGCCAATTACTGTTTTTAACTTAGTTTTTAAAATGTGAGTAGTTACTAATTAGTAACTAATGTAGGAAGTAAAAGTGTAAATTGTAGAATAATAATTACTAATTACTACTTTGTTACGTTTTATTGTTTTACTGTTTTCACTTTTAAGTTTTATTGGAGGAAACTGATTCTATACAATTTTTTTAAAATGTGAGTTAATTGGATGAATTAAAAATGTGAAATACGAATTGTGTTTTTTTTTTTACTTTTTTGCCCATTTTATTTACAGATAGTTAGACATGGCCACTAATTCCTCTCAAACAGCATTCGCTGGGTCAACATCATCCAAATTTTTTGTGCCAATAGGCTCTAATGATCCTGGGTGGCAATATTGATACCTTCTAAATAAAAATAATGCTAATATAGTGAAATACATATTTTATGGGAATGTCACAAATGGAGGAATTAGTATAGATTCAAGAAGCATATTGCACATATTAAAGGCAATGTTGTGCCTTATTTAGAAGCTACTAATGAGGCCAAAAATGTTATTAAAGAGCATATAGAGGGGAATAAAAGGAAAAATGAGGATAAATCAAAAGAGGAAGCAAAATTAAGGGCATAAATGAATATATTTGGAGAAAGAGAAGATTAAGAAATTTTAGATGTTGGAAGTAAAAGACCAAGGAGTAGAGGTCCTTTAGACAAATATTCCTCTATTGATCCAAAGTTGCAATTAGAAAGCGGGGGAAGATAAAAAAAAATAAGTATAAAAGATACTTTTGGAAAAGAACATATAGATAGAGTGCTAATGTATTTAGCTCATTGGGTTTATAAGTGTGGCATTCTCTTTAATGCGATCACTGATAAATTATTTTATGTATTGATGGAAGCAGTTGGTCAGTATGGTCCGGGTTCAATTCGGCAATGCATGAGTTACTCTTGAAGAAGAAAGTGGCAAAAACATATGATGATTTAAAGAACCACAAGCTACATGGAAGAAGAATGGCTGCTTTATTTTGACTCACATTTGGATAGGTAAAAAAAGGAAAAAGCATTATGAATTTATGTGTCAGTTATGAGCTGGGGGTTAGCTCAATTAATAATTCCAAAGATTCACATATGGGAGAATACATCCATAATATTGTTATTGATGGTATCAAGGAAGTGGGAGAGGAAAATGTGCTTTAAATTGTGACTGATAATATTGTTGCTAATTTAGCAGTTGCATGATTGCTAAATCAAAACTATCCCTGTATATACTAGACATCTTGTGCCGTGCACTGTATAAATTTAATGTTAAAGATGATTTTAAGGAATGAAGGATTAAATGTTCAATTAAACGTGAAGAAAAGTCATTATCTTCATTTATAAACATCACAAGACATTGAGTTTGATGCATCATTGTACCTAACCTCTATATAGAGAGGGAGTGAGCTTCTTTGTTTAATCATTAGGGCATTGATAAATTATTTTAATCTTAGTTTATATTAGGAATAAGAGTAAGATAATTTAGGAGTAGAAGTAACTTAATTATAGCCGTTTATTTTCTTATAATTAGATCTAACTTAGAATCCTAATTCTACCTCCAAACCCTAGCTATTTCACCCCCATGAGCCACCCTATCTTACAGCCGTCTGCCACTGTTTTATTTATATCTTTTTATCTCAATCTTCAATTTTTGTGAAACAAAAACTATTAGAACATTAACCTCTGAAGCTACCATCACATAAATTTTCATAATTTTCTTGCATCCAAATTCGTTCAGGTGTGATTTGTAATATTGGTATTAGTGTCAATGTCCCAAATAATGGTTAACACATGATCCGAGACAAACGAAGGAGCAACCATTCAGAGAACTCATCTCTATTCCTATGGGTGTTTGCCGGGCACCATCGGTATAGGTGATAGTGATATTTAAAGAATTTTCGATCGAATTAAAGAAGAACTCGAAGGAGATACAAACCGCCTTCAAGGACTCGATCCAGGCCTTGACAGAGGCCCTACTAGCCACCCTCCACTGCCCTACGCTGCCAACATCGCTGGCCATTGCCGAAATGACCCCTCATAGTGAGAATAATTTAAGCCTTGAGGGAGGGGATGAGCCTGAGCCAACCTGTGGCCTTGAACCCTCTATAGAGGTCCCCTCCACCATAGATCATCCTAGCGGCCGCTACAATGCTAGAGCAGTCGCCAGTCGTGGTTGCAGGGTCATTTTCCCCATTTGTAGTGAAATCTAGGGCCAAAAATCGTAGGTTTCCACTAGCAGTGATCCAAGCGCTCCTGACCTAAGTTATTACATCCGAAACCTTTTCTCAAACCACCTGCGCCTAAGTCATTGCCTTCAATCGCGCCAACACTGGCAGGAACACCACCAATGACGATGATTAATGCTACAGCAAACTTTTGACCAGTGGTTGCGGGCTCGATGCTTTCACCACCACCGGTGGCCACGATTGACTTCCTCTGGCCGACTATCAATTGGTGGTAGCCACCACAGCCGCCAGCGATTGTCGGGTGGCCGAACACGATGGTTACCACAATGGGGGCATATTCCTTCTTTGGGATGGCCTCATTAGTGCTTCCTACCGTCGAGACCTTCTAGTAGTGGGACTAGGGGTCCCTTTTGTAGCTATTGGTGGTCAGTGGATGGTATGGATCATGCGTCCATTCCCGACCAAGCTTGGATTTAGGGAAACAGTCTGCAGTTAAAGGAGAATATTCTTCAAATATTCTCTCATCGTTAGAAAATTATGAAACCAGTGGTGATTATTCTATATCTTCTTATCTATGTTTTTTATATTCTCGCCTTTCACATATTCTAACTGCACCTAGGTGAAAATATGCAATATTGTGGTGAAGGTGGAGATGACGGGTGATGGTGATGATGGTGATAAAGGTGGTGAAATTGGTGATGGATTTGGTGGCACGTGGTGTTGAAGGGATAAGGATGAGGGTGAGAAATTGGTCGAGATCCCAAGGAGGAGGGCGAACTTGATAGTCGAGGGGGATTAGAGGTAACTTGCATCGAGATGACACACTGCTAGGGCTTAAACGAGGAGCGAGAAGAGTTAGAATAGAGGAGAAAGGGAAGAAAATTCAATATTCATTTATAATAATTCATTAGGTTGCCATCCACATCTTAAGAGGCTAACCTAACAAACCAAACTAAGAAGTAGTAACCCTAGAAACATCACATTCTCATCGATTGCGTTTGAACGGGATCGAGAGCATTCGAACATGCAATTCACGTTCTCTGTCGGTGCGAACGTATGTAGGCATTTGCATGCGTGCGTTTGAATAGGGTCGAGCTTATTCGAATGCATAATTTGTGTTCTCTGTTGGTGCGAATGTATGCTGGTATTCGCATGCGTGCGTTCAAACGGGGTCGAGCTCGTTCGAATGCACAATTTGCATTCTCTATCAATACGAATGTATGCAGGCGTTCGTAAGGAGCGTTTGCATGCGACCTCCCCGCATTCGAACGGGCATTCATAATCCTTATTTTTTGAAGGAAATAATTAAAAGAAAAATATTTTGCATCATTAATATTTGTCGATGTTAAAAGCACTTTTATCGACGTTTACTAAACGTTGAACAACAATATTTGTCGATGTATCTAAATGTCAAAATATAAATATTTTGCATCATATAATCTGTTAGCTAAAGTTATACTTCCGGCATTCGTAAATGCTAGTACATGTATTTTGTCTGGCTTGTATCTAAATGTTGGCACTTATAGTTTTCCTAGCATTTATAAATATTGGCCAACCAACTTTAAACCTATTTAATTAATCAATAGTAAAAATATTAACCGGCATTTATAATTGTTGGCTAAATTATTTGTGCCAGTGACTACTTATGTTGGTTAATATATCTATTGTGGCGCTTAAAACGCTAGAACATGTTACTGCCAACGTATATCAGTGCCAGAAAAGAGCTTTTGCCCGGTGTTACTAATTAAACACTGGCACAAACCTTTACCAACTAGGGCATACATGGTATTTGTATATATGTCGATAAACTTTTACTTGGTGTTTAAACAGTTTGTTGCGATGTATAAAAACACTAGCAAAACCTACTTTAGTGTAGTGTATCTGCATCATTGATTGGAATTAGTGCATCATTTTGTGATAACTTTTGCCCAGAGAAGTTACTTTCCATTAGCTTTACCACTTGACATTTGTAGACTTGATCAAATGGCCCAGCCCACCCATGCCCAGCCCGACGCGGCCCGGTTTGGATTGGGCTAAGCCCAGCCCGGACCCGGTTTAGGCTCGGCATGGGCCAACCCTTTGCCCGCCCGACTCGGCCTCGAAGCCCGCCCGTTTTGCTACAATAGCCCGCCCATCTACTAAAGTACTTTGCCCGTTCTGCTACAATAATTTAGCATTTTGCTACAGTAAAAACATTTTGGTATTGTACCGTTTTGCATTATTTTAAGCACACCTTTAAAAAAAATTAATTTATTTTAATTATTTTTTAAATAGAGGAACATAAATATTTCTAAAAAAATAAGCTAATAGTAAAAAAAATTCTAAAAATAGCTAAAATGTGGGTTGAGCTGAGTGATTGGTGGGTCGGGTCGGCCTGGCCCGACCGGCTGGCCCGATCTCTCATGGGCCGACGAGAAGTAACGAGCTAAACTATTCTAGCCCGGCCCGAGTGATTGGTGGGTCGGACCGTGAAGAAATACTTAAGCCCGGTTGGCCCGAAAAGCTCGACCCAAACTCGGCTCGGCCTGTCCGATGATCATGTCTAGACATCTGCAATAAATAAAGTTTCTATTAGAATAAAAAAAATATATAAATGCTATATTGATAGTCATGAAGAATATGAATAAAAAATCTAAGAAATTAGATACACAAAAACATAAATGATATGTTATTAGTCCTAACATTAAAAATAATACAAGTGATTATTTTATACCTATTAAGATCTCAAAGCATATATTTTATAATTTCTCTATCATCATCAACATTGTCATTACTATCAAAATTATCTTGGGGCCTTGTTTGGTTAATGAGTGGAGTATCCTCAGTTGTTCCTGAAACATCATCTCTAACATAAGTAATATTATCTCCTAGCATTGTACCATCAAATCCGTAATCAAATAACAAGCATCTCTATATTCTCTAGCGACATATCTTTGTTTATTTCAAATAAATCTCTAGGTTTTGTTCTTACAACCACATGCCAATTTTTCTCTATAGGATCTTGCACATAAAATACTTGCTGTATTTGAGAAGCCAATACAGAAGGTTCATAACATATATGTTGACTACTCAATAGCCTATTAAAATTTACATAGTTAATCCAAAATCATCCATGTTTACTCTCCTATTCTTTGATCTAACATCCACCCAATCACACTTGAATTGAACAAATTTAAAATGTCCATAGTAATTAAGTTCAATAATCTCAATCAATCTGCATTAGTATGTAGCATATCCTGTAATTAGGATTTTCTCTTTTGAGCTTGAAAAGCTTGACATCCTAGCTTTAACTACAACTCCATTATTTTGAGTTGTTATATTTCTTTGTTGTCTTTCCGCATGAAATCTGAATCCATTGGTAAGATATCTGCTATATCTTATTGCTTTATTTTTTGACCTAATGCTAACCATTTAACATCATCTCTTATAAGCTCAGGACTAGTCTTGATTAGTTGGTCACCCTATTTGAATAAAACAAAAGGAGTTAGTAAGACATTAAATTGTCGATAATAGTAATTAATAAACATACAATCTAATATTATTATACTATTACTTATTGTGAATTTTAAACCAATTAGGAAACTTTTCATTATGAATCCTCTCAATTTCTTTCTTTTTGCACATAGTCGTTGTTTCTTAATGACATTTGATGTGTTTCCTTCAAGTAGCTCTACATATTAGTTTTTATTCACAAAAAGAAAATTAAAAAGTATTATCATTTTACTTACTCAAGAAATGGAGCTACTACTTCGTAATTGAATAGAAATATGATGTGCTTGTGCCTATGAAATGTGGTCCAACTTTATCATCTCACCATTCTCTAAAGGACGACCAAATTGTATAAATAGAGATGATAAATCATTGTGAGCCAGTATTGTGGCATCGTTATTTCTTTGTTGTACAAAATATTAAGCATTCCTTTGCGAGTTACTCCTCTTCAACTGAACCCTTTGAACAACTTCTATTGCGAACATAAGACTTTCTCCTATATAGGTATCTAAGATAAGCTAACATAATTAGTTAGTAAGCATTATATATATATATATAATAAATTATATAAGAAATCTTTAAATTGGGTACATCCAACGATAGTGTATTGGTCTAACAATCTTAGCTTCTCCAGCAAGATATATAGGGGAATATCTTTCTAAATGGAGTGTGATAGCTATTTAAGATTCTAACAACTTTTGAGCACAACTCCTTAAAGAAATTGCTTAGTTCTATGAGAACCTTAGTTACATTCTTAGTCCCTAACTGATGCCAGGGATTCAAGTTATATAAGAAGAAATTGTAATTGTAGTGCCTTAAGCATCGTGGTTGATCTCATTGCTCGGCTATAGCATATAAACATTTTAATTTAAAGGAAATAAAAATAAGGGATAATTCTATTTCACCCTTTGAAGTACTATCATTTTTCACGTATAAACCTTTAAATAAGGGCCATAACATATAAACTTATATATAAGGACTATAGCGATCTTTCTTGGACTATTTTTAGTAGATTACCTTCCGAATTATCAAAAATACTTTATCTTTTTAACGTCATAAATAAAATCAAAGAATTAATTAAATTATTTTTCTATTTTAATCAAATAAAATTCTCTCTTGAGTTGCACATGACTTTCACATGTATATGAAGGGTAAATATATTATATTTTTATTATGTGATTATTACATATTAATTTATGGATGAAAATAATTAACAGAAATATAAGTGATGGAGTGAGGTGATATATTTTTAATAATTCAAGATAAAAAGAAGTGTGATAGTTCGGTGGTAAAAAAATAATTATCCTTAAAAATAAAGAGGGTATCTCTTCTACTGGAATATTCTTTTTTGTTTTGTATTACATTAGGATATTCCAAGGGCCATCGTAAAGCTAATGATTCCAAGTCACCGTAAGCAGTGATATCATCTCACTATCTTGCCTCTCCAAAAGAAAGTCTTTTGGTGGCCCAGGAGGCCAGGAGGCTTTTTATTCAAGATGCATGATTAGGTACAAGTTGCTAACCATATGACACGCACTACCTTATCAAATCGAATAAATACATCACCCCTGACATATTAAAATCCAAAGAAGAGCACCATCACTGTGTCATCTCTAGCAAATGGTTGTTTATTTATTTCTTAACACGACAGAAGATTAGAAGAATATGATTAACTCACTTGCAAAGAAGAAGGAAGCAAAGCTCAAAGAAAGAGTTTGTGGTGGGCCATTTGGAAGAAAAGGATTGGTGGAATCCCACTTAACACTTAAATGTTAAAATTCCCCTAGAAACAAAAGCTTCAAAAGATTTTTGTTTTTCTTAGAGAGCCAGTAGGAGGTGATGTGGAAGATAATTTATTATGTCAAGCAAAGTTTAGTTTGGTGGAATCCCACTAATTTATTTATTTTCTAGTGTGTGGGGGGGGGGGGAATTCACTGGTATATGCCACTAGTTGTCTTTTGTGGGGACTGGGAATCAACTGCTACATAACATCTGCTACTTGCGTAAGGGGTCTGCAGGTGGAAATTAGGGAGGATCGATGCATGAGTACTACTGCCTGCATCTTGGCTCACTGTTCAACACTTTTCTTTTTTGTAAGCTAGGACTTTTTTTTTTGTAGGACAAATAACTTATATAAAATAACTTATATAGAAAGAAGAGTGTTGTACTTTCGTCTATAAAATATAAGAAGTGAAAATTGAGCCCACCAACATATTTAGGACCTCTCCGTCAGGATGAAAAATATAATAGTGTAATTTTTAGTTATAAATACATAGATCAATTTTAGACTTTTGTAAGTATAGAAAAATAAATTTTTTTAAGGTTGTGTAAAATTTTCAGATTTTCTTTTTCCTTTTCTTTTTTTTCCTTTTAACGTATCAAAGTGATCTTTCTTAAATCTTCAAAGTACGTTGTACAATAAGAGCATTCCCTTAACATTTTGTTTTTCTCCTTGAAGACTCTGAAAATTGAAATAGTTCTATTGCATGTTTGAAATGATAAACTTATTTGGAAATGGGAGTAATCTAATTTAGGTTCAAGGACCACATTCTTTTGAAAACTCAGCTGAAAAGGTTCAACGTGATGACCAATATCCGCCATGAAAGTCCTTTTATTTTAATATATTTTGATTATGAAGCTTTTAAGATTCTTCAAACAATAACGCACAAACACATCTATCTTTCATAGCTAGTTTGAGAATAAAAGCATGCTTAATTGCTTAGTTTCATCATTCACAATCTACTGTACAAAATTCCTCTCTGTAAACCTGCACCTTTTACAGAGGGCAAATTAGGTCTTCCAGAGACGGCCCAGCACCGGCAAACTGGATCAAGCAGCGGCGGCCGCTGCACAGACAGGAAGATCCTTCTCCATGTTTGGCGGCTGGCGGAGAATCGGATTGCTCTCAAAGAAGTTGACAGGCTTGAGATCAAAGCTTGAGAACACTGTAGGCATGATAGGAAAGTCCTCCTGGCATGGTATGTGGTGGAAACCTAGGGTGTACCACAGAACAATATCCTTGTTCTCAATTGGTCTATCCCTGTACACCAAAACAAAAAACACTGGATTGGATTACATGTAACCATAAGAGAGATTTAGATTTATGCAGCCTTATCCTCACACCAAATGGCATGACTTGTAAGAGAAAAGAAGAGGAAAGAAGAAAAACAAAGATTGCAAATATAATATTGATTCATATATACCTCTCAGACCAAACTGCTAGAGTATCCTCCCCTTTGCTCTGGTAAGCAAAAAGTCCTCCGGCCCATTCCTCGCTCTTGTTGTAGGGTGTCACCCATATCTAGCATATAATCACCAAGAGAAGAATAGAATTGAGAAGTTCCTTTCTCAAGGAAGTGGAGAAACTTACCAACTAAACGTTATTGATCCTAAACTTTGATCGAAGAGAGTTTTTTTTAACAAAATGCTGTAGCCAATGATCAGTAGACATTACCTGATTATTAGTGAATGCACCTCTATGTTGTGGAGGATCCTGTATATCTAGCAAGCTGGCGGCGGTGCCCCCGGGCACCACCTTGTACCCTACCGGGTTCCCGACCCTGGTGGTCTTGGATGGGTTGATGACGTGGAACTCTGCCGGGTCATACAGCTTCAGCCTGATCTGTGCCTCTTTCTCCGTCTTGGCGACGTGCCTGGTGGCCTTGAGGTAGCTCTTCCTCGGGGACTCGCCGTTGGTGTCCTGCCGCGCCATCTTCACCTTGACAAAGGAGTTATCGACGCCGTCGACGTCCATGTCAAGGTTGAAGGTGATGTAGTGGTCGTGGATGACGCCGATGACGTTCTCGGATAGGAGGGTGCCGTACATCTCCTCCCCGTTGGGGACTTGGTTCATGTGGGAATAAGCTGATCCCTTCACCATTAGTATTCCGCTGAGCCCAACCTGTCACATATTTTGCAAATTAGTCCAAATTCTGTGATGCCCGTAATATTAATACCTGAGTATTCGTTTTCTAGCTTCTTGTGCATAACAATATTATTTGAAAGAAAAATGATCTAAACTGTCTTATCTACATATTATTCTCCTAAATTTATATTTGTGCGTACACCATATAGAGAGTATAGAGGTCACAAGCAGGCTGACAATTATGCTCGTATTATTTATTTGGACACTTGACCCATTAATTATTTAGTTCTACTTATAGATGGCAAACGTAAAGGGCTAGCTTATTCTAAACCTTTTTCTTCTTCTCTTTTCTAAAAAAAGAATAAAACAGTTCTAGAACCACCTAAAAGGCTAAAATTAATCATGAAACATACACGTTAAAAAAATATCAAACTAACAACCAAGGAAAAGGGTATTTGAGAGTTTCTGCATAGTTAAAAAAAAGTTAATGTGCTACAAAATAATTAAATTAGAAAGAAAAGGGAATCTATTTTTAAAAAGGAACAATAGCTAAGAGATCCAAATGCAATTATTCCTAGTCTTCATTGATATTTCTCATAAAAGATTACTAAACAGTAAGATAAGACATATTCTTCATAGACATCAATCAACAAGCAAAGAAATACCGCCACGTATCATGATAGATTTGAAACGTTCAAAGCGTTGGCTCGGACCCCTATGAGCCCTTTGCGACCATCGTTCAACAAACAAAACAAAGACAGCGAAACGAAACAAAACTAAACAAAACGAACGAAGGAAAAGACAGATAGATACCTTGATCCTTATGAGTCCGTCCGTTTGAAACTCCCAGTCCACTATGTAGTCATAGTTCGCTACCGATGCCGCCATCCTTGCCACCAGCGTCACCTTCGGCCTCACCTCCCTTATCTGCATATTATTTTTACAAAAACCACCCAAACTAAACACGAAATCCCAAAAAGAACCAGGGTACTTTTGCAAAAATAGCCCTTAGTTAAAATGCTCTCACCTCCATCCCGGAGATGGGACACTCGGAGTGGCGCCACGCGATATCCCCTGCGTACCGCTCGAACAGGCAGATCATGTTCTCCCTCACGTAGGGCCTCCCGTCCGCCGCCACGAACACCCCGTCTATGTAATAAGCGCCACGTGGGCAGTCGTTGAGCGGGACGAGTGGCATCGCCTGCAACCCGAACCCGTACTCCCCTGCATCCATGTACGTCTTAAAATACCATGCGTCGGTGGGGTCCATGTACGGCACGAATAATTCCGACGCGAATCCCTTGTACATCACCTCCCTCCTTATCCCGCTTTCCGGGTCAATTATCCCGACGGCGGATACCACTATCCCGGCTCTCGCGTCCGCCTTGATATGGAAGTCCCATCCCGCCCACTTCACCCAGTGATTATCCACAACCTCGAAGCTCGGGCCCATCGGCTGCTCTATCGATATCGGTTTGACCTTATTCGCGGATGTTCCGATAACTTTATATCGGTAGTCGGTGTTTGCCGATTTGGGAATGGGGATATCCTTCCCTTTCTCGGATATCTCGAGCACCTCCTTGGTATCCATGTCGACGAGGACGGTTAGGCCTTCGATTGGACGCATGTAAAAGTTAGCGGTGCCCTCAGTGGAGTAGCACTGGATCTTTATGAGCCTTCGACCTTCTTCTTGCTTCCCGAACCAGCCGAGTGAGATGGGGAGGCAAGCGAGGTCTGATAAGCGGACACCGCGGGCTTGGATAGTGCGATTGAATAGGGGGTCAGATAGCGGGGTCCAGATGGAGGTGGTCATGTCCTCTAATGTGAGGGTGGGGAATCCCGAGGCGGGGACGGGGTGGTGGGTGATGGATCTGTCGGATAGGTCGAGGGAGAGGACGTAGGCGGCGGAGCGGAATCGGACGACGGCGAGGGCGCGGCGAGGGGGGAGGGGGGAGGAGCCGCGACGGAAGGAGAGGACTTGGGGTTTGGGGGGGTCGAGTAGGGAGAGGGAGTGGATGGAGAGGGAGGAGGGGGAGGAGGAGAACGGGGGGTGGGAGAAGAGGAGGGAGCGGGCAAGGTGGATCTCTTGGATAGTTAGGGGGTCGAGGGGGTGGACGGGGAAGTCGGCTTCGTGGGAAGTGGAAGGGGCGTGAGAGGAGAAGGGATGGGATTTGATGGTGGGGTTGGGGAAGCACCACGGGGAGAAGCGGGTGCAGAGGAGGGAATTGGGTCTCGGTGGGGAAGTGAGGTGGGGCCCGGAGAGGGTGAGGAGGAGGAGGAGGAGGAAGAGGCAGGAGAGGGTTAGGAAGAGGAAGCGGAGGGAAGTGGATTCCATCTCTCTCACTCACTCTCCCTGTTCTCCTTTCTCTCACTTCTGTTAATGTGTGGTGTGGTGGTGGCGATGGAGTAGAATTAATTTAACGAGGGAGTGGAGAAAGTAGGGAGGAAGTGGACAAAAAGTGACGTGGAATCCTGGGTACTATTGCAAAGTGTGATGTTTCCTCTCCATCTCACTCCCATTGTCACACATCCGCCCACTCCCTACTCTCTCACTTCTACGTCACTATTAGGACAATTACTTTAATTATTTATTTTTTTAGTTCGTAATATTTGTTTTAATAAGTAGACCTCGTAAATTATATAAAAATATCTTATATCATAAGCTGTCACCGCAATTTTACTTCTCATTTTTTTTTCTAATTTTATTTATTTAAGAAAAAAAATGATGGCGTCTCTTTCAATTAATCCAGAGGATAGAATATGTTCAGTTGAGCAGTGAAATATCTTTTATTGCAGCCAAATTTTCAAATAAGATAATTTAAATTTAAGCCATTAGTTTTGACTCTTGTCTTGTAGAATATCTTATATGTCGGTAACGTCTGTACTTATTTTCTTTATATTTTGATAATTCATGATGTCATTGTGTACCAAAAGTTTTGGATCATTATAAAAAAATTATAATATATTCTTTTTAATATTTTATTACATTACGATAATACAAGGGCTAGGTATTGATTCCAAGTCACCAAAAGGTGGTCCAGGAGGCCAGGAGGCTTTTTATTCAAGATGCATGATTAGGTACAAGTTGCTCACTAGATGACACGCACTACCTTATCAAATCAAATAGATACATCACCCAGCAAATGGTTGTATATTTATTTCTTAAAAAATATTCCTTTCATATTAAGCTCGAAATTACACGACAGGAGATTAGAAGAATATGATTAAAGCTCCAAACTATCCAGGACTGTGGAAAGAAATATTAGATTTGGTTCCAACTTGAAGGATAGTATTAAAAAGAAATATCAAGATTAGGAAAGAAATATCAAAATTAGATTTTATTACTATTATTATTGATTTGGTTAATTTGTTTATTATTTGTTTTTCTTGTATATAGCAGCTCTATCCTAATCCGTTGGATAGACAAGTTTAATTGTAGGAGAGATTGTTGTAATCTCCTTTTATTTATGTACTTGGTTCATCTTAATGAAACACACAATTACCTCATTCTATTTTAATTTCTTTCTTTTACATGGTATCAGAACTAAAACCCTAGCAACCAAGTTCTATTGCAGTCATATTCTAATCCATCGAAACCTTTATTACCCTCAATGGCTGAAGATAATCATTCTTCTTCCCAAGGTGTTGTTCTACAAAATCCATCAAAGGTAGGGAAAGAAAAATCCCCTACTGACCACTCCAATCCTTACTTCATCCATCCTTCCGATCATTCCGGATTGGTTTTCGTTTCTAAGCCCCTCAATGGAGATAACTACTCCAGTTGGAGAAGATCCATGATTCGAGCCTTGAATACAAGAAATAAGCTCGGATTCATCAATGGGTCTTTCTCAGCTCCTTCAAAAGCAGATGATCCTAATGGTCACCTCATTTGGTTAAGATGTAATGATATTATCCATTCTTGGATAGTCAACACCTATGATCCAGAAATTGCTGACAGTATGAATTTTTATTCCACTGCCAGAGAAGTTTAGGAGGACCTCGACACTTGATTCTCTCAGGGCAATCTAGCCCGCATATTTGAGATCCAATGGGACATCGCCCTCCACAAGCAAGAAACCACTTCTATCTCCACCTATTACACTCGATTGAAAACCCTATGGGATGAGCTAGGGATGCATTGTGAAACACCACAATCGGAGCAACAAAAGGTAATGCAATTTCTAATGGGTTTGAATGAATCTTGCAGTGCAATCCGCGGTTAGATCCTCCTGATGAAACCTTCTCCCTCGGTTCGCGAAGCATACTCCTTCGTTACTCAAGAAGAGAAACAACGCCATCTAGGAGTTGCTTCCTCCTCCACCGAGCCGACCTCGGTTGCTTCCATGGCTGTCCGTAAGCTTTATCCGCCATCAGTAGGGAAGAACGAGAGGAGCGATCGTCCTGATTCTAATCACAGACACAATGGACCCTATTCTGGAAAGGTGCGACCCCACTGCACCTATTGTGATGTCGATGGACATTGGATCCAAAAGTGTTACAAATTACATGGCTACCCCCCCAGCCATCTAAAGGCCAAGTCCAATTCGGGCTTAAGCTCTGCTAGGCCCAATTACTCTGCAGTCAATCAGACAAGCTGTGAAGAAGGTGGACCTAACACCATATTCATAGAGGCCTAATTAAAACAGATTATGGAACTTCTCAATAATCAGGCAGAAGGTACCTTTAATCCTAAGGCAAATGCGGTCACAAAACTAGGTTTGTCTCAATTAGCTCGTCGAAATTGGATTATCGGTAGTGGTGCAACAAATCATATCACCTCATCATCAAAAATACTGCATAAAGACAAAGGTTGCTTGTTGTCACCCGTATTATTACCTAGTGGATAGAAGGCCAAGACTATTGCTAAAGGATCCATGCCTTTTAATTCCGTTTATAAATTGCATGATGTGTTATATGTTCCTACATTTAAAGTTGATTTGTTGTCAGTAGGGTGATTGACAACAGGCTTAAATTGTTTAGTGATATTTTTCCCTTATTGGTGCATTTTGTAGGATTTGGATATGAGGAAGATGATTGGTTTGCGTGAAATGCATGACGGACTCTATTATCTGGTGGCATTAGGAGCAGGAAAGTCTACCACTAAACAAGCCACATCCTCAAACCAACCAACATGCAACCTCACCATCCCACCTACCGATCTTTGGCACAACTGCTTAGGGCATGTATCATCTTCCCGTTTGAATTTTATTGCCCAAATTTTTTAAAATTTTTTTGCTAATTCTAATAAATCTTGCTCTATTTGTTCACTTGCCAAACAAAGTCGTTTACCTTTTAATGTCAGTAATATTTTCTCTATTAAATCATTTGATATTATTTATTGTGATATTTGGGGCCGCTATCGACATCCTTCCCTTTCTGGTTCTCATTATTTTCTCACAATTGTCAACGATTTTTCACGTTTTACTTGGATATTTTTGATGTGACATAAAGATGAAACACAACTGATTTTAAAACGTTTTTTTAGTTATGTTTCTACTCAATTTGAAACTCGCATCAAAACTGTTCGAAGTGATAATGGTGGCGAATTTATCTCTCTTCGTTCTTTTTTTCAAGATAATGGTGTCATTTTTCAACATTCTTGCGTATATACACCTCAACAAAATGGGGTTGTGGAACACAAACACTGTCACATTCTTCAAGTAGTAAGAGCATTAAAATTTCAAGCCAATCTTCCTTCCCAATTTTGGGGAGAATGTGCTCTTACTGCTGTTCACATTATTAATTGGCTACCTTCCCCAATTTTAGCCAACAAGACACTATTTGAGCTTCTTTACTCAAAACCTCCTACTTTTTCCCATCTACGAGTTTTTGGTTGCTTGGCTTATGCCACAAACATCCATACCTCTCATAAATTTGACTACCGAGCTACACCTTTCATTTTTATTGGATACCCGATAGGTCAAAAAGGTTACAAACCTTTCGATTTATTAACAAAAAAAAAATTTCACAAGCAGAGACGTCCATTTTAAAGAAGATATTTTTCCTTATTCTCCAAATAATACCTAACTCCACCACCACCACACATACAACCGCCTGAAATTTGTTCACCCATGAACCTTCTCCCCTCTACTTCCTCCCCACCACCACCACCTTGCCATACTACCACTATTCCCTCTACCAAAACACCCGATCCACCACCACCAACCAATATTCCTCTCCGCCGCTCCATTCGACAATCTAATCCACTTGTGAGGTTCAACGTACCTCTACTCCGCCATCACGCATCCTCCTTCTGATCCAATCACCTCCTCCTCTCTAGATTCACACAAAAGGATAAGGTACCCACTGACCAATTACCTTTCTTATCATCGCTATACACCTACACACAAATCGTTTATTATTTCTATCAGTTAAGAGCGAGAGCCGACCTCTTACAATGAAGCTATCACCAACCCTCAATGGCGTGATGCAATGAAGCTTGAGTTAGATGCCCTTGCTGCCAACGGCACATGGAGTTTGACCTCTCTTCCGACTGGTAAGAAACCCATAGGATGTCAGTGGATTTACAAGATCAAACGTTGCTTTGATGGCACAATAGAGCGACATAAGGCGCGTTTGGTTGCCCAAGGATTCACCCAAATGGAGGGCATCGACTACCACGAGACTTTCTCTCCCACAGCAAAAATTATTTCTGTTCGCTGTCTTCTTGCCTTAGCTGCTGCCAGAGGCTAGCCACTTCATCAGCTTAATGTCCACAATGCATTCCTCCACGGTGACTTGTCTGAAGAAATTTACATGTCTCCACCACCAGGGCTTCGGAGAAAAGGGGAGGAACATCTCGTTTGTCGCCTACACAAATCGCTCTATGGATTGAAGCAAGCCTTCTACCAATGGTTTACATCTGTCATCACTTCCGCTGGCTTTGTACAATCACGAGCCGACTACTCCCTCTTCACCGTGAAAAAATAAATCCCTAGACACACGTATATATCTAAACACTAGGCAATGATATCGCTCGTTCGCTTAAGTAAAAGTCCGAAGAAATATTAAGAACGAAAGCAGAGATGAATGCCAAGATTTTAACGTGGAAAAACCCAATCGGGAAAAAACCACGGATCCAAACTCGGATCAAAACCAATCACTATAATAGTAGCAGTTACAAGACTGACTCACAAAACACCCCGTCGATCCAAACGACTTTGTTTCTCTCAGTCTTGATCGCTAGAACCCACGATTCACTGCTTCTTGTGATTGAAGTCCAATCTCAGTAGCCCTCGAGATTGATCTTTCGTCTAGATAGCCCTTAAGACGAAAGATTAAGATTTGTAGATGCAAAGGGCCTTGTTTGTTGAAGAACCGATGTAGCCTCCAAAAAGTCTCCTTGAATAATCTTCTTCAACTGCCCTAGGTTAGGGCAACACTATCCTTATATATGATCTCCAAGATAGAGCCAAATCCAAGTCTTATCCGTACTTATGATCTTCAAGATAGAGCCAAATCTGAATCTTATCCGTACTCATGAAAGTCCAATAAATTGCAAACTTCATAGGTGCGTTCGAATGCGGCCCGAGTGCGTTCGAACGGCCTAACTTAATCTCAGGTGCATTCGAACGGGCCCAAGTGCGTTCGAACGCGACAGCTTGAATTCTTCAGGTTGCGTTCGAACGCGTTTGTGAACGCGGCTCTCTGTCTGTGTGAACGCAGTGCCCGTGTTCGAACGCGTTTGTGAACGCGGCTCTCTGTCTGTGTGAACGCAGATTTCGCGTTCGAACTCGTTTGTGAACGCACCGCGTTCGAACTCGTTTGTGAACGCGGTGTGAACTCAATAGCTTTTCTCCAATAACCTTGTAATTCTTCAGACCAGAGATATTCTAGACTTGTGTAAAGCTCATATACATGTAAAAAATACACTTAGAATATTTTGTACACAATTGCCAACAAATAAAAACCTAACACACCGAAAAGAAAGGCAAATCCTTTACCATTCTCTTAATTCATGTCGATGACATTTTGATCATCGGAAATGATCCAAACAGTATTGTTGCCATCAAGAAGCATTTGCATAAAAATTTCAATCTTAAAGACCTTGGCGAGTTAAAATATTCTCTTGGAATAGAAATTTCTGCATCTAGAAATAGGATTTTTATGTCATAGAGAAAATATGCATTAGAAATAAACAAAGATGCAGGTCTATTAAATGCTGCTCTAGTGGACACTCCTATAGAAAGAGGCTTAAAAATGTCAGATAACGATGAATTGCTTAAAGATCCAAACAGATATAGAAGATTGATGGGCCGTCTAATATATTTGACAGTTTCAAGTCCTGATATCACCTATTCTGTTCATGTCTTGAGTAGATTCATGCATCAACCCAGAAGACATCATATGGAGACAGCCTTACGCGTTGTTCGATATCTAAAGGGTGCCCCAGGTCAAGGTCTATTCTTTTTTTCAAAAAATGATTTGAAATTACGGGCCTATTATGATTCAGATTGGGGAGGTTGTCCTCTCACTAGACGATCCACTACAGGGTATTATGTGTTCCTTGGGTCCTCACTAATTTCATGGAAATCAAAACAGTAGAAAACTGTATCATTATCTTCAGCCGAATCGGAATACCGCGTAATGCCTGGAGCTTGTTGCGAGTTAACATGGCTTTGGTGCCTATTAGGAGACTTAGGCCTTATTCACTATGGACCTGCTTCCTTATATTGTGACAAGGCTGCTCTGCATATAGCAACAAACCCAGTCTTTCATGAACGCACAAGGCACATAGAAATGGACTGTCACTATATTCGAGAAAAGATTCAAGATGATTCAATAATTACCAAGTATATTGGCTCAGCAAATCAATTGTTAACTAAACCTTTGGGAAATGAAATATTTATATCTATGGTACGCAAGTTGAGCGTGCAAGATATCCACTCTCCAACTTGAGGGGGAGTGTTGGAAAGAAATATTGAAATCAGATTTGGTTCCAACTTGAGAGGGGTGTTTGTTGGAAAGAAATATTGAAATCAGATTTGGTTCCAACTTGAGGGGGAGTATTGGAAAGAAATATCAAAATCAGATTTTATTACTATTATTATTGATTTGGTTAATCTGTTTGTTATTTATTTTCCTTGTATATAGCAGCTCTATCTTAATCTGTTGAATAGACAAGCTTAATTATAGGAGAGATTATTATAATCTCCTCCTATTTATATACTTGATTCATCTTAATGAAACACACAATTATCTTATTAGATTTTAATTTCTTTCTTTTACACATGAGGCTCACTTGCAAAGAAGGAAGCAAAGCTCCGAGAAAGAGTTTGTAGGTGGGCCATTTGGAAGCAAAGGATTGGAGGAATCTCACTTTAACCTTTCAATGTCAACTAATTTTTGAAACATAGGGCTTTATTTAAAAATTCCCCTAGAAACAAAAGCTTCAAAAGAGTTTCGTTTTTCTTAGAGAGGTGATGTCGAAGATAATTTATTATGTCAAGCAAAGTTTAGTTTGGTGGAATCCCACTGTCACCTTTTAAAGTCAGCTAATTTATTTTCTCTTGTGTTGGGTGGGGGGCGGGGAATCACTGGCAGATACCACCAGATGTCTTTTGTGTGGACTGGGAATCAATTGCTACATAACATCAGCTACTTGCGTATGGGATCTGCAGGTGGAAATTGGGGAGGATCGATGCATGTAATTAATCTAAGGAGTACTACTGCCTGCATCTTGGCTCTCTGTTTAACACTTCTCTTTTTTTGTAGGCTAGGACTTTTTTCTTTTAGGACAAATAACTTATATAAAAAGAAGAGTGTATTTTCGTCTATAAAATATAAGAAGTGAAAATTGAGCCCACCAATAAACTTAGGACTTTATTTGGGACCTCTCCATCAGGATGAAAAATATAATAGTGTAATTTTAGTTATAAATACATAGATCAATTTTAGACTTTTGTAAGTATAGAAGAATAAAATTTTTTAAGGTTGTCTTAAAATTTTCAGATTTTCTTTTTCCTTTTCGTTTTTCTTTTTAACGTATCAAAGTGATCTTTCTTAAATCTTCAAAGTACGTTGTACAATAAAAGCATTCCCTTAACATTTTGTTTTTCTCCTTGAAGAGATAAATATTTCTATTTCTATTAAGACTCTGAAAATTGAAATAGTTCTATTGCATGTTTGAAATGATAAACTTTATTTGGAAATGGGAGTAATCTAATTTAGGTTCAAGGACCACGTTCTTTTGAAAACTCAGCTGAAAAGGTTCAAAGTGATGACCAATATCCGCCATGAAAGTCCTTTTATTTTAATATATTTTGATTATGAAGCTTTTAAAATTCTTCAAACAATAAAATAGTAATGTTGAAAGCACAAACACATCTATCTTTCATAGCTAGTATGAGAATAAAAGCATGCTTAATTGCTTATTTTCATCATTCACAATCTACTGTACAGATTTCCTCTCTGTAAACCTGCACCTTTTAAAGAGGGCAAATTAGGTTTTCCAGAGAAGGCCCAGCACCGGCAAACTGGATTAAGCAGCGACGGCCGCTGCACAGACAGGAAGATCCTTCTCCATGTTTGGCGGCTGGCGGAGAATCGGATTGCTCTCAAAGAAGTTGACAGGCTTGAGATCAAAGCTTGAGAACACTGTAGGCATGATAGGAAAGTCCTCCTGGCATGGTATGTGGTGGAAACCTAGGGTGTACCACAGAACAATATCCTTGTTCTCAATTGGTCTATCCCTGTACACCAAAACAAAAAACACTGGATTGGATTACATGTAACCATAAGATAGATTTAGATTTATGCAGCCTTATCCTCACACCAAATGGCATGACTTGTAAGCGAAAAGAAGAGGAAAGAAGAAAAACAAAGATTGCAAATATAATATTGATTCATTTATACCTCTCTGACCAAACTGCTAGAGTATCCTCCCCTTTGCTCTGGTAAGCAAAACGTCCTCCGGCCCATTCCTCGCTCTTGTTGTAGCGTGTCACCCATATCTAGCATATAATCACCAAGAGAAGAATAGAATTGAGAAGTTCCTTTCTCAAGGAAGTGGAGAAACTTATCAACTAAACGTTATTGATCCTAAACTTAGATCGAAGAGAGTTTTTCTTTTAACAAAATGCTGTAGCCAATGATCAGTAGACATTACCTGATTATTAGTAAATGAACCTCTATGTTGTGGAGGATCCTGTATATCTAGCAAGCTGGCGGCGGTGCCCCCGGGCACCACCTTGTACCCTACCGGGTTCCCGACCCTGGTGGTCTTGGATGGGTTGATGACGTGGAACTCTGCCGGGTCATACAGCTTCAGCCTGACCTGCGCCTCTTTCTCCGTCTTGGCGACGTGCCTGGTGGCCTTGAGGTAGCTCTTCCTCGGGGACTCGCCGTTGGTGTCCTGCCGCGCCATCTTCACCTTGACAAAGGAGTTATCGACACCGTCGACGTCCATGTCAAGGTTGAAGGTGATGTAGTGGTCGTGGATGACGCCGATGACGTTCTCGGATAGGAGGGTGCCGTACATCTCATCCCCGTTAGGGACTTGGTTCATGTGGGAATAAGCTGATCCCTTCACCATTAGTATTCCGCTGAGCCCAACCTGTCACATATTTTGCAAACCAAATATATGACGGCCTAGATTAGCTTCTTGTACTATGACAGTACTATTTGAAAGAAATACCATCTAAACAGTAGTAGTTGCAAATTATTCTGCTTAACTATATCTGTGGGAATTCGTTATTATAGGTAGGGTCGTTATTATAGGTAGGGGTGTTAAAATAAGCGAGTGGCTCGTGCTCCGCTGAGTTGGAACTCGAGCTCGGCTCGCTATATATATAATCCTTATTCAAGTCGCTTTTCTTATACAAATAAATATTTATATTATTAATAGCATTGATTGAGGAGGATGAGTTACACCAAGATCCTTGAGTTTAATCTCCATCACATCATATCATAGACCACCATCAATGTGACTCATCATCATTGTGCACTTGCCTAGATGTATGGCTTCACCATGAACGCGACATGCACATAGGTCTGCCTCATTCATCTCATCACAACATTTATATAGATGCCCATCACATTCATAGAACTGCAGTCCACTCAAACACCGGATGAGCATCCGTGGCAACCATCCTTCGTCCACTTAAGCACGGCTGCATGAGTACCTCTCCAAACCATCCTCCTCCTATTTCTTTAGCTCACTCCTCATCCTCCATTCCACAAGCCGCCGCCTTCACCTCCACCTCCTTTTTCTCTTTTAACAAGCCACCATCTTTAGCTCAATCCTACTCAATCTGGCTCAATTAGACTCAACTTAGGCTCAAGCTTAGCTCGAGTTTAACTGAGCCGAGCTTAAGCTAGAGTCGGCTGGCTTGCACTCCTAATATTTATAGGTACAAAACTCTCAAGCAAGTTGACAATTATAGCCATGTTTCAAGAGCAGTGGGTAGAGTTATTATACGTGCAATCCTAAACTAATGCAGTTTTCATATATATCCTCTTATTTATTTTTTTTACATTTTTAAGATATTATGTGAAAAATAAATAAATAAATGAGAGGTTCTATATAAATAAAGGCAATAGTTCATCAAGGATTAAAATATGGACTATTGCCTCTGTAAGTACAATTAATGGAGGGTTGCTTCGTATCTTTCATATATATCCTCTTATTTATTTTTTTTACATTTTTTTACATGTATAGGTACAAAACTCTCAAGCAGATAAATAAGAGTAACAGTGAAATCAGTTACACTTTTTGTTAGAAATAATTCTACAGGCGATCAAATTTGAAAACAGTAGAAATTATCTCTACCCTGCCACCCATCATTCAACAAAACAAACAACCGAAACGACACGAAATGAACGAAAGAAAGGGTTCATACCTTGATCCTTATGAGCCCGTCCATTTGAAACTCCCAGTCCACTATGTAGTCATAGTTGGCCACCGACGCCGCCATTCTCGCCACCAGCGTCACCTTTGGCCTCACCTCCCTTATCTACATATTATTTACCGAAAAGAAAAAGTTACCTAAAATGAAAACGAAATTAAAAAAAATAAATAAATAAAGTACTAACCAACTCTTATAGTTATAGTTATGAGTTTAAATCTATCTCCAAATAATTTTGTGGGACCTAAATATTTTTGTAACCTAAAAAATAGAAAGCTGTTTGTTCGGCCCATATTTAATCTTGAAACTTATTAATAATAAAAAATTAACTCTATAAAATAATTTAAAAAAAATACTTTGCAAAAAGAACCCTTAATGAAACTGCTCTCACATCCATCCCCGAGACGGGAGACTCCGAGTGGCGCCACGCGATATCCCCTGAGTACCGCTCGAACAGGCAAATCATATTCTCCCTCACGTACGGCCTCCCGTCGGCCGCCGCGAACACCCCGTCGATGTAATACGCGCCTCGTGGGCAATCGTTGAGCGGGACGAGTGGAAACGCCTGCAACCCGAACCCGTACTCTCCCGCGTCCATGTACGTCTTAAAATACCACGCTTCCGTGGGGTCCATGTACGGCACGAATAACTCCGAAGCGAATCCCTTGTACATCACCTCCCTCCTTATCCCGCTTTCCGGATCGATTATCCCCACGGCTGATACCACTATCCCGGCTCTCGCGTCCCCCTTTATGTGGAAGTCCCATCCCGCCCACTTCACCCAGTGATTATCCACAACCTCGAAACTCGGCCCCATGGGCTGCTCTATCGATATCGGTTTCACCTTATTCGCGGACGGCCTGATAACTTTATAACGGTAGTCGGTATTCGCCGATGTGGGGATGGGGATATCCTTCCCTTTCTCGGATATCTCGAGCACCTCCTTGGTATCCATGTCGACGAGGACGGTTAGCCCTTCGATTGGACGCATGTAGAAGTTGGCGGTGCCCTCGGTGGAAAAGCACTGGACTTTGACGAGCCTTCGACCTTCTTCCTGCTTTCCGAACCAGCCGACGGAGAGGGGGAGGCAGGCGAGATCGGATAAGCGGACACCGCGGGCTTGGATAGTGCGGTTGAACAGGGGATCGGATAGCGGGGCCCAGATGGAGCTGGTCATATCCTCCACTGTGAGGGTGGGGAAACCCGAGGCGGGGACGGGGAGGTGGGTGACCGACCTGGCGGAGAGGTCGAGGGAGAGGACGTAGGCGGCGGAGCGGAAGCGGACGACGGCGAGGGCGTGGCGAGGGGGTAGCGGGGAGGCGCCGCGGCGGAAGGAGAGAACTTGGGATTTGGGGGGTTCGAGGAGGGAGAGGGAGTGGATGGAGAGGGAGGAGGGGGAGGATGAGAAGGGGGGGTGGGAGAAGAGGATGGAGCGGGCGAGGTGGATCTCCTGTATAGTTAGGGGGTCGAGGGGGTGGATGGGGAAGTCGGTTTCGTGGGAAGTGGAAGAAGCACGAGAGGAGGAAGGTTGGGATTTGATGTTGGGTTTGGGAAAGCACCACGGGGAGAACCGGGTGCAGGAGAGGGAAGTGGGTCTCGGCGAGGAAGCGAGGTGGGGTCCGGAGCGAATGAAGAGGAGGAGGAGAAGGAGGCAGGAGAGGGTTAGGAAGAGAAAGCGAAGGAAGAGATTGGTTTCCATGTCTCTCTCACTTCTTCTTCTCTTAGTTGAGTTTGCGTAGTGGTGATGATGGAGTTGGGCTTTAAGGAGGGAGAGCAGGAAGAAAGTGGGAAAACGAAATGTCACGTGGAATCTTGAGGATACTACTGCAAAATATGTATTTCCTCTAGTTGCTTCGACGTCGGAAAATGGAAGTACGAACTAATAAAATAAAAGTTGGAGAAAGTAGACTAAGAAAGTGAGTCAGTCCATCTCTTTAATGCCATGTAAGTTTCTTAATTCTGGATGTACCAACCAGGTTTTTATATACAATATATTATTATTAATTATCATAATTATTTATTTCGTACTTAATACTTTCAACTTTTAGATACTATTAGATGAGTTAAGACTAGTTACTCAAAGTGGCTTTGCTGTGATGTTTTTGACTTTCTTCACTCTAATTTATCAATGCTAATTCACTCTGTCCATCTGAACACTTCTCTGTAACTATCATTTTAATCCTTTTATTTAATTTTTTTTTCTTCTGATTATATATATTCAAAGAAAAAATAACAAGAGGTCAAGATATTACAAAAAATAAATGAGAAAATTTATCTGAAACAGGTAGGTTGTTAAAGGGGTATAAGAAACTTACTTATATTTTTATATATGTAGTTAGTTAATTTTAAAATATACTTAAACTTTGTACTTGAAGAATCTTTTAATTTTTCTATGTCTTAACCAATAAAAAGTTTACAACTTTAGATTAAGGTACAAAAACCTAATGCAAACGTGCATATGATTCACTATTTTAGAAGTCATGCATGCCGCATGGGTTTCTTGAAAAAAATAAAATTATGGAAGACAACTAATATTTTATTTTTATTATTATTTATCACCTATCTTAATCAGTATTTATCACGACCTTTATATTTTAATTTTAATCATAAAAAGATGCCCCAACGTTATTCTTTTTTAATTAAAGGTAATCATATAGATTAATTAACAGTATATGTAAATTAATTTATCAAAATTCCTATGCTACGAAGTCAAAAAGGAAAAATAAAAAAATAGGTCACGATACAGTGTTTAATGAGCAGTAATTTAAGTAATTAAAATTTAAAAAATTTAAATTAATGAAATATTCTTCATTTTGACGGGGGGTTGTTAGATTAACCTTAATTCAGAGTGTTTTTAAAAATTAAACCCATGGGTCGAATGATAAACATAGATAAGGTATGAAATAAATAATAAGAAAAGTAAAATGTAGTGTATTTCAATCAATTTCTCTAAAAACATGCAAATATAAATGTCTAGTGATACGACTCATGCCAATCTATCTCACTTATATTGCTGGTCACTAATTGCAGAGAAGTGTTTCAATAATTGATTACAGTTATGGAATATAAATAAGCAACCTAGCTTTCTGTAGCCAACATATCTCCCGTAAGAAAATAACCTAAAAGTATACCATAATAGAAGCAAGCAAGTACAATTTCATAAATACCCATCACTAATGTTATTTCGAGAACTCCTAGGTTCTTTAGATTTTGTCTTGTGAGTTACTTCATATTTTGTCTTAGTTTCATAATCCTTATGATATCTTGTAATTACAAAAATAATTTTAACATTAGATGAATTTGCAGCATAACTAAAACCACATATGACTTTGTCCCTGCTCTGGGCATTCAAGATCTCATCGAATTTCGTCATTCCTTTTAGAAGGTTACATCTCTCATTAAGCGCTCTCATTCTTCTTCACCATCCTTTGATTTCTCTTTTAAATTCATTCAACTAATTCATTGTCTTAACCAAATGATCATGCTCTTCTTTGTATTTGTCCTGGAACTCTTTTTTTTTTTTTTTTCAAATTCATCACCTTTCAAAATTATAAAGTGTATAATGAGATGTATTTGAATCATGTTCATCTGCATTCAAAAAGTTATTAGAAAGTTTAGTAAATAATAAAGAAGTGGTAAAAAGCTGAATAATTTCCTTTTTGGGTTCAGAATCCTCATCCTCAAAATCATTAGTATTGTTGCAAGTGACTTATAAAATCTTGCCATTTTTCTCGAGGAAATCTAGGCATTCATATGCAATGTGGTCCATACCCTTAACATTTATAATATTGAACTACTTCTCCTTAATTTTTACTCATAGACTTTGAGCCATTAGAAGTAGAGACAATGAAGAATTTATGAGAATTACTATATTTCTCTATGGCTTTGCCTTTGAGCTTGTTGCCCGTGGGACCTTTCAAATTTTTAAAAAATTTCTTAAGTTTTTCAACAAAAAGATTCATCATCTTACGGTCTAGCTCACATTCTCTATGAGACTCTTCATCTCTATTAGTTGTCAAGGATATGCTTTTATATTTTCGAGGTGTATGAAGAAAAGACTCAAAGGTTTGTTAATTGCCCATAAGTTATTTCACTTTATTTAATCTATGTCCTTACTTTCCTCAGTAGGAATAGTTCACTCCGTCAAACATGAGAGGTCTAATAGAAGATAAAAAATTATTGCCTTGTAGAAAAATTTATCTCCTAAAGGATCTCTCTATTTGCTTTGATACTAAGGAAAAACTATAAACCCTAGGAAAAATTTTCTAGCCTCTTGCTTATTAAAATATTAATGCGGAACAATAACAAAAAAAATAAGCAAAAGTAAACATTAAGGTTTTTACAAACAAAAAACACAAATCGAGTAAAAAATCATGGATCAATCCAAACTCGAACATAAACTAATCATTAAAATCTATTGCAATTACAAAAAACTTAAATAATTACCCATTAATCTCTATAACTCAATCTATAACAATCTTGCCCACTAGACCCTGTGATGCACATGTTTTCATGATCAGTCCCTTAACCTCAATTACCCTCAAGATTGATTCTTCTATTCAGTCAACCTTGAGACATAGGTTTTCTCGATCTAATATAGATGTTTTGATTTGAGAGTGATTTAGCATGTTACGATCAAAGATATTATAGATATTCAAAAATCTCATAGTGATATAGGTAAAAGATCTCCATATTAATTCCACAAAATTCTCCAGATCTGATAAGATTCATAATGCCATTTGAATGTCCATCAAGTCATGTTCAAACATGATCACTTAAACTTAAAAAATCTTGATCATGTTTGAGGTGAGTCCACATATCACTTTGAACTCCTACAACTTCAGAAAATCATTCTATGTACTTAAGAACATTTGAAGCTATGTTTGAACACCTTGCAAATGCCTTGTGTACACTTTTAAGAAAACTTATTTTTTGATTCAAATTTTCTTCTTTGTTTGCTTCGATATTCTTCATCAACCTTCATAACAGTTATGCATATGGTCATACAAAATTTCTAGACATGGTTACATATTGAGAATATTTTCAAACAATTGCTAATGATACTGACCGTCTTGGTGGTACTTGAGGCTAGGGCTAAGGATAATATGCAACTAGTGAAGGAGGTTAACTGTAAGGTGAAGGTAATGATGAAGTGGAGACTAAGTAGTTGATAGAGTTAGCTTGGCAATAGATGATGGTGGTGGCTTGTCGATGAGGTATATAGGTAAAAGTTGTGATTGGCTATAGTTGCGGCAATAGCAAAGATAGAGGTAAAAATAGTTAAGGCAAAGTGAGACAAAATGATAGTGCTTAGAGATTAAAGAGAAAACTATGGCCAAGAGATATAAAGATAGCTAGAAAAAAAGTGGCATGTTCAATAAATTAATGTAAGCCTAAGATACAAGACATAAGACATTATTTATAAAGAATAAAATAAAGAATCCTAAAATCCAATAAGAAACAAACTATTAAAATTATCTATATTAGTCTAGATATTTCTTTCGAATTTTATCACCGTTCCACCTAAGATAGAATCCAAATATGAAAAATATCTAAATACAAAAATATAGATCATGACATCATTGATCTGATCCTTTTAGTTTCATATTTTCAGATGTTGTATGACTATTTTATGATTATTTTCTAGAACTGTGGCTATGAATTCCTGTAATTTAAAAAGTTAGGCTAATTTTGGACTTAGGCTCAATTCTAATTTGGATCGTATCAATCCACCACACATTCTTTCACATTATCCTTAAGGTGAGAACTATATCAAAGACTTAGGTGGTTGAACCAACTTATGTGTGAGTGATTGATCCCACTCGCAAGCGTCCATTGTAATTGTGTATAGCAAAATCAAATCTTGTTCATCCACTGGGGTGGGAGATGGTCAAGTGATCCCGTTCATCCATAGCTCCCAAAGATTCTTCTTTCTTACCTTGGCAGTGTCATATATGTTGGCAAAAAAATATGGACAAAACTGCCTTCATCTCGGTTAGGATGTTGCGGATGATGCTACCATGAAAGTGTCACCTATGACCTATTGGTTATGGGCTCTAGGTGATGGAAGCAAATGAATTCGACTAACAAGCCAAGGGCAAGATAAAAGCATGGCTTAATAATTTGCACTAATTGTAGCTCTTGAACTAGAGCTAGATCATTTCGTGCAATCGACGATAGTCAACAAGCATGGCTATTGACTTTGATTCCAATGCGGGTAGTAAGGCCAAAGGCGATGGTTGAATTTGATGTATATCGGTCCGAGATGTGTGAGGCTATAGAAAGGGTAGTGGTGATGGTAGAGGTACTTACAATGATGGTGCTCACAGCTAAGAGTGGCCTTTAATCATGTTGAGGCAACAGTGGGGCTGTTCGCCAAGGGCTACGCATAGGTGTGACCATGACTAAACCTATTTGGTAATCCAATGGTAGATCCAAATTTACTATTGTTTATGATTTCTTGAATCACCTTTGTGTACCCCGTAGTTATCACCTTCCAATCAATGAGAGCAAAACACATTTTGGCCATCAAGGACTTGATATCTAGATCATTCAAATTCTATCCTGCGGACATGGCTCTTGTAGTGGGCTTGCCAAGGAATGTTAGCTCTAATACTAAATGATACTAATCAATTTGATGGTACACATTTGTAAGGCTAAGGATATTATGATACTAGTGAGGGAAGTTGGCCATAGGATGGAGGTGATGATAGATTGAGGCTGAGTAGTTGATGGAGGTGGCCTGAGGCATTAATTGGTAGTGGTGGATTGTGCATAGGACTATCAAAATAATCACTCAAGCTCGGCTAAAAAATGAGTTGAATTGAGCTAGATCTTCAAAATAGGCTCGAAAATAATTTCAAGCCAAACTTGATCATGAGTCGGTTTGATCAAATAAGCTCGACAAGACTCAAAATAATTATAATATATATATATATATATATAATGAGAAAATATATATTATATTATAATTATATTATATTTTAAGATTTACTTAAGTGGATTGTTATATACTCTAATCTTATAGAGTTTAGTTCTAAGTTTTGATTCTATTAGTTTATAATTTTGAATTAGGCATTATTTTAAGCTTGATTCAAGCCTAAAATAAGCTTAATTAGTCTTGAAATTTAGTTTGAATTGATTAAGACTTGGAATTATTTATTGATCAACTCATTTAGGTTTGAGCTTAGCTCGAGCTCAAAATTAATTAGCTTTAGCTCAAAATTAGCTTGAAATTGGATCGAATTGAAATAATTTCAATTCAAACTTGATCACAAATATAGGCTCTAAATTAATTTTAAATCAAGTTTGATCAGAGCTAGGCTTGATCAAGTTGGGCTCGAATTACTCTCCTACTTGTGGATGTGGTAGATAGTTAAAAGCTATAATTAGACTACCTTTAAGAATCCTTTAATTTACATATATGCAATTTTCTTTTATCAGGTTAATTGTATTTTACCCTCTTATTGTTTGTGGCACTTAACTTAGATATAATCTTAGTTTAAGTACAACTTTTTTTTCATCGTATTTGATCATACTAGAAGTTGAATTTGACAATCCTCGTTGGAGACAGTTGTGGAAGACCATATATGCTTTTCGATGTATCTAAAATAATATCAATAATATTTTAGAGGATAAATATATTATAAATATATTTATATTTAATAGATTTATTATATATGTATTGGTATTATTTTAGATGTATTAGAAAGCTCATCTAATTCAAATTTAACCTATATTATGGTTAAATACGATGAAAAAGATAACAGATGTATTTTAGTTAAAATCATATAGAAGTTAAGTGTTTAACAATTTAAGCCAAACCACACACGGATAAAATAAAAATTTCTCTTTTTGGTTTTAAAAGAAATATTCTTAAACTTTGTAGCTCAAGAATTTTTCAAATTTTTGTTTTTTGCCTGTAAGAATCTTTCAATTATTAAGAACAAAATTTCCAACCCTCACATCTAATGGTCTTCGTAGGTATCTTCGCAAACCAGGATACTAGCAACATGACAATCAGGATTGCTGACATTTTCTATGTCTTATCCAATGAAGAAGATTGCAACGTCGGATCAGGGAACAAGAACCTGATGCAGACCTGCATATAGAGTCACTATTTTTATAAGTCATGCATGCCGCATTGGTTTGTCGACATCTCAACCAACAAGCAAATGTAAACGTCAAAGTGGAACGAGCTCTGCCAATTTCTCTCACTTGTATTGCAGGTCAATAATTGAGGAGCAGGATTTTAGTTTAGAGAAGGGAATTAAAGGGCAGTCAGTACCTTTTGGATCTTGATCATTGATAATTGTTTTTTTTATTAGTTTCCTTCTCTAAATTAAAATCACTAGTGATAGGACATGCGGAAGATCAATTCATTCAACACTTTGAAAAAAGGAAAGATTATTTGTACGAACTAATGAGATGCCAATTTTATTGTTGTCCTTTATTTTTACAATGAATCAGACTGTATTAAAGGGCAGTGCCTTTTGGATCTTGATCCATGATTACTTCTTTTTATTAATTTTGACAATGGGTGCTTCACTAGTGATAGGATAATAATATAATTATCCTTCTTTCCTTCGTTTTACATTGGCAGTGGGTAATTTTGATTCTGCTTACCAGTTGGTGCTAACAAATTCCACTTCCCACATAGGTGGAAAGGGTGGTTAAGTCATGTAATCTTATGCTCTTAAATAATAAAAAAACGATGGCTTTATTAATAATATAATTAAAAATATAGAGTGTTTGTTTATAATTTCTCTATTGTTGCTGCAACCGGTGATACTTATCTAATGATTAAAAATTAATGATCTTTCCATGGAGAAATGCAATCGGAATCTCTCTTTTCTATTTTTATCATTTATGAGCCGAATGTTAGATGGGTCAACCCTCTCTAGATACAGAAGCATTTTAAACTTTTAGTTGTCTAGTCTAGGTTTCAAGCCATATGTGTCATCAAACTGTCTAGACGAGACATGCTCTAAGCGGTTGCATTGCCAAACTGTTTTTTCAAACTAACCGTACTATCGAGTCATCAACCGAATCGAGCCAAGCCACAAAGCCACCAACTACTAAATAATTTCTCTATAATACTATTTGGGGTTGAAGTTAAACTCATGACCTCTTTAGTCTAAGCAAGATACCTGTTAACTCTAGTAGACTTGATTGTTCGCAATCTGAATATCTTTCCTCCTTAAGTGAAACGGCAGCCGGATGATAAGGAGACAGAGATTTGAGAACCACAAGCCCAACGTGATTATCGAGGTGATAAATATTTTATCAGAATAAGGAGACAAAGATTTGAGAATCCCAAGCCCAACGTAATTTTTGTGCAGAATATAATAGTAGAAAGATTCTTGTATAAATAAATAGAGGAGAGAGAATACTGTTTGTTTTTTTTTTTACTTTTGGGTGCGAAAGGAAATTGGGAGCAGAGGAGTGGGACTGGGACTGGGAGTGCAGTCATCTCTCACAACAGACAAGATGCATAACTCCACAATTTCAAATACACTATAGGGGAAACAAGTTGCACAGATAGGTAGCTGAGGTGCACTGTTAATAGAGACTAGGGAAATTTGCCAAAAAAAGCTACTACTTTATGGGTTATTTTTAAAGGTTCGGATGGAAACCTCCCAACCTCTTAGTTTTGTTTTCATTTCGTTATATAATAAACTTGCACATATTACAAATTTTAAATGGATTCTCAATATAGTGAAAAAATAATGGAATTTTGAGATCCTTCAAGTACAGCAAATTTTTTTTTCCTTTTTTTTTTTTTTTGAAGGAAAGCCGGTAGACTAGTGTATTCATATGAATGATGGGTTACAAATTTTATCCAGTACAGAGCCCGCCCAAGCCATCGTTGAACGAGAGCATGCGGCATGGCAAGCTAGTAGATGGGCTTCCAATTGTTCCGACGACTTGTGTAATAGATTCGAATCAAAGGGTTTAGAGATAACCATTTGTTACGGTCTTGAAAAAGCTATAGAGTCATCTAGTCTTGGCAGTTCATTATGCCTACAATAATGTTTACTGCCACCTAACAGTCATTGAATTTCCACTTCTCCACGTTGTCCTACACATATGGTAGGAATTTGATGCCTTCTAGGATACCCCAAGCTTCATCATAGAGGGCGTTTTTGCAAGTCGAAAGGTACTTAATCTGTCCAAGCTTACCCGAACTGGAGATATAAATCCCTATACCACCAATAGAGGTGCCTTCCCAAGACCTACACGTTAAGGCACTATCGGTTGGTTGGGAGTCCAAAGTGAGCAAGTAACTGTGGTTGTTGAGCTTATGCTGGTCTAAAGAAGTAAGCAATGTGGAAGTAGTTGTGACCCTCATAAGAACTACTGTAGGACTTAGGGTGCCACCTTTGGAAATAGTTTCATAGCGAGTTTTTCAAATTTTCCAAGAGATTCTGAAGCACACAGCAACTTCCTCTTTGGATAGTCCTCTGTTGATCTCAATGACCTAATCTTTGAAAGAAGAAGAACATTTCTCTATCTTTAAACCGAGAGGGCTAGAGAACCAAACTGCTCAGGCAAAGTCACAATCTATGAAGAGGTGGTCGAGCATTTCAATGTGGTTGGAGCAAAATGGACAAGTTTCCTCCATGTCTCAGATCCGCTTCTTAATGGATGATTGGAGAGGGAGTGCACCAGCAAAACATTTCCTGAGGAAGACTTTAACCCTTGGTTCAATTGAACTGTTCTTCCATATCATCCTCTATAGGTTGGCTAATTTAGCGGTAGATGGGTTACACTCCCATAGGTTTTTTGAAAGAGTTTTGTAGGTTGATCGAACTGAGAATATTTCGGTACTAGCTGAGCGAGCTGAGGTCCAAACCAGGGAGTTGTTGTGAACCACCAAGTCTGATCTCAAATATAGGTTGCCTATGTATCGAGATGGGGCAGTGGGGTAAGGTAATTGAAGTGAAAGGCCAGTATTAAGATTAGGCATAAGCATAATAAACTGATGCATCCAAAGACGCTGAATGACGAATAGAGGCTGTTTTGCTTGGAAGCCAGGGATCCTCGCAGATAGAAGTAGTTGCACCGCTGCCCATAATTACATGATAGATGCTGGCGAGACTGTCTTTCAACTAATTGATGGCGCTCCACGTCAAGGTATCGTTTGCCTTAGCTTGGCTTACTAGAGTGAGGATGAAGGGTAATATTTGTCGTAGCTTTTCCTTGTCCTAGGTCGCTTTGTCTCCCTTGTTCAACTAGATTAAGCTTAGTTCATCCTCAATGGTTCTAATGGCCTTCTAGATGTTGTAGCTATTCTTGTAGGCCCAGTTCTTCATCTTCTTGGATAAGCTTGCCAAGCTATTGGTGAACGAAGCAGGAGTGTAGGTGTTGACCTATTTTGTTCTACAAAAATTCAGAAAATCCTTAGATCATGTCCACTAATGCTCAAATCTAAATTTTCTGGGATGTTGTTTGGCGACCTTAAGAGGAGGCGAGGATTATGGTCATTGTTGATAGCAAGAAGGTGGAGAACTTTTGCCAAGGGGTGTAGGGCTAGCAAGTTAGCCAAGGTAAGGGATTTGTCAAGCCTTTCCTTTACTCATCTAAAATACCATAACAAACCAAACAAATAATCTATAATTACAAGTATCACAAGTCTCAACAAACCTTCAAGATTACATGTCCATATACAAACTTAAAATATAAAAATCATTGCAGGAGCTAAAGTCTAACTATGAAGAAATAGAAAAAGCAACAATAATAAAAAAAACTAAATCTACTACTCCTTGATGTCTGCATCCTCCACATTTAATTCTAAAATGTTTCCATTAAAAAGGCGGTGAGTACATGGCCCAGCAAGTATAATCCAACAATAGTTTATGAATAATGTAATGCATGATTAATACTAATGCATTGTAACAACCTAGCTCTTTAAAAAAAAAATTGGGCACGACGTAACTAACCACATTGTGGTCGGCCTTGTGCCCAAGTCGAGCCTAGAAGGTGAGAAAATTTTCTCACTTGTCGTGGCAAGCCGTGGGGCAGCCATGTGCCACTGGCTTGGCCAGCTAGCATGGTGGGCCCTGTCGTCGCACCCACCCTCCCCCACCACCTATCCCCCCCTCTCTCTCTCTCTCTAAATTACTCTCTAAATTACTCTCTTTTGGTCTCTCTGTGTCTCTCACTCTCCTCTCTCTCACACTCTCTTTCTCTCCCTATTGCCGACACCGGCCTGCCGCCGCCACCTCCACTGAGCGTTAGTGAGAATCCTCCGACCTCCTCTCTCTTCTTCTCTCCTCTTCTCTCTCTCTCTCTCACCTAGGCTCGGGCTCATCGAAGCTAAGCCGCCAGTCGCTAGCTGGCCAGCAGCGGCCCCTCCTTGCCGTCCCAGATCCAACCTTGATCCAACCTTCCTTCCCTTCCCTTCCTTTTTCTCTCCTTCTCTTTCTTCTCTTCTTCTGCTTCCTTTTCTTTCCTTTATTCATTTTCCTCTCTTTACTAACTAGAACAGAGAGCTTTTCCTTTTTGGCTTACTTAGTAATGTAAAGTAGAGGAATTAGATAAATAATTATTATTAATATATATATATATATATATATAATTATTAACATAGTTATTAGCTAAGTATAATTAGTATAATAATTGATTAATTATAATTATCAGTATCTGTATATAAATATAGCTATAGCTTATACATGATTATTAGATTAATATATATATAGATATATTGATAATAAATATGATATTCATGTTTATATTATATATAACTATTTTAGCATTTTTATTATTATATACTGTTTTGTATAAAATAAAATACTAATCTATGATAATTACTTTTATATAAACAGATAATAATTATTTATGTATAACTAGTGACTAGTTAAGTAAAAGTAGTAATTGCCAAATAATTGAATTATACTTAGTTATTTTATGTACATGTATTTTTAATTATATTATTGTATATCTGATTCTTGTATGGTTTTATATCAAAAAGATTAATTATAGTTAGAATAAGGTTATCATAATTATATATATATATATATATAATATAAACCTAGTTATTTAATAAAATCTAATAAATTATTATATTTTACACCAATAAATTCTAAATGGGATAAACGACTAACTTTATACTACTTAAATATTTTTAGATCCCGAACCCCTTTAATTGAGACCTCGTGGAGACTACTAGCAATGAGTTGACACTTGGTTGATGGACGTGAGGGATACATGGTTCGTGTATTCTAATAAGTAGTAGTCTTATTCCCTAGACGCCTTTATCAAATTAAGATATATTATATAATTATGTATATGCATATTTTTGGCCTCTAGCATTATTATATGACCTTATCTAGAGACGATTTAGTTGAACATATTTTATCATGCATTTGATTAGACTGATCTCAGATATGAGTAAATTGGTGATATATAGAGATGATTGGAGATGACTATAATATTATGAGTTTATGTTGAGATGATCTCTAACATTAGTATGCATGTGATAGATTGGTATGGAGATGCATGTGATAGATATATGGTTGGAGACTGTATTACATCATTCTTCTCTTGGCCTCTTTATCACCTATATTTTTTGAGTTGCATGATCTGTTGTAATACTAGATATATGTATATAATCTATCATGTATTAGAAAATTATAAAAATACGTATATATATGATGTGATGGCTGGGACAGTTTTTGGTCCAAACTGGTACTAGACATACTCTTAGTGTATGATAGAGTATGGTGATGGCTAATGATTGTACTCTAAGTATATGATAGGGTATAACTATCATTGATATACCCTTGACATATGGTAGGGTATGATTATTTACTGAGATACCCATAGCGTATGGTAGGATATGATTATCTTCAAACATACCTTAAGCGTATAGTAGGGTATGATTATCTTCAGAGATACCCTTAGCGTATGATAGCGTATGCTTTGAGCTTGTGGCATAATTTGTATCGAGTTTGGTACTATGTACCGTAGTCCAACATAGTGGATAATATTCAGAGTTGAGACGGATGATTGTAATACTGAGAGATATGTGGATTGTATTTGACTCTGATATATATGATATCGAGTGGTTGGCATGCATCACGCATCATTTTTTATGTGATTATTATCATTGGATCATGATTATTATATCATATGTTGTTATATTCGGTGATGTTATATTATAATTTCATCATGAGATAATATTGATTACACACACACACACATATATATATTATCGAGAATATATATATATATATATATATATATATGCATGCTTATACAAGGCATCATGCTTCTTTCTGATTCATATTATCTAGTATTGATTTACTTTTTATTTGATATTATTAATTTGGGGTAAGGTTTATTCACTGAGCCTTTAACTCATGACTCTTTATTTCTAATTCCCCCCAGATATGTAGTATGTGATAGTGAGTTGAGATGTTCTAAGAAGATATTTTAAAGTAAAGATGAGAAATGAGTTATAGACGCGAGACGGTATAGAAGATAGTTTATATAGATATTGATGTAATGCCCCCCCCCCTCCCACGGCACGCAGGGCTCACGCGACAGGACGAGCGAGCCTGTCACGCATAGATACACCTATGCACACATAATTCATCACCAAATAAATCAGACTATTAATCCAAATAAATCTCTTAACATATGAATATTCAAGTCCACAATAATATACACTAGACCACAAAATAAATTATGATATCATCAAGTTAAACCTGTTAACAAATTCATAGTTATATCCACAATAATTACACTAGACAGCTACATAATCTGATAGGACCCACACATGCCATGATAAACCATCAAGATACAACTTATAAGCACTAACACACGAATATAATATAATTCAACCTGTATTATATAAATTATCGTCTAATACAATGGAGTATAAATATCAGATAATTATACAACTCAATTTCTATATAAATTATCATCTATATTATCTCGCATCTATAGCTCACCTCATCATCACTTTAGATACCTTCTCAGGATATCTCAAGTCGCTATCACGTACTATATATCTGAGTGGGTTACAAAAAAATAGAGTCATGAGCTAAAGGCTCAGTGAATAGACCTTACCCCAAATCAGTAATGGCAAATAGAGAGTAAATCATATACTAGATAATATGAATCAGAACGAAGCATGATGTCATATATGAGTATGTATATATGTATCCTTGATAACATATATATAAATAAAATCAATATTATCTCATGAATAGGCATATTATATCCTCAACCAAAAATATATCTCATAATAAAATTATAATATAACATCACCAAATATAATAACATATTATGTATAACAATATTGATCCACTAATACTAGTCATATAAATGATAATGCATAATGCATATTAACCACTAGATAATTATATATGTTAGAGCAGATATAATCCACATATCTCTCACTATCATAGTTATCCATCTCAACTCTGAATATCATCCACCATGTTGGACCACGGTACCTGGCCCCAAACTCGATACACATCATGCCACAAGCTCAGAGCATACTCTGTCATTCACTAAGGGTATCTCTGAAGATAATCATACCCTGCCATACACTAAGGGTATCTTAGAAAATAATCATACCCTACTATACACTAAAGGTATCTGAGTAAGTAATCATACCTTGTCATACACTAATGGTATATCAATGATAGTTGTACCATGTCATATGCTAAGAGTACAACCATCAGCCATCACTATACTTTGTCATACGATAAGAGTATGTCCAGTACTAGTCCAGACCAGATATCGTTCCAGCCATCACATCACATATACATATATTTTCATTATTTCGTATACATGATAGATCATATGTATATATCTAGTAGTACAACAGATCATGCAACTCAAGAGTTTTGGTGGTAAAGAAGCCAAGAAAAAAATGATGCAATACAGACTCTAATTTTGTATCTAACACATGCATATTTCTACTAGTCTATCATATGTACACTCATGCTAGAGATTATCTCAATATAAAATAATAACAATATAGTCATCTCTAATTATTTGTATATATCACTAATGTACTCATATCCTAGATTGGCCTAATCAAATGCATGATAAAATATGCTCAATTGAAATCATCGTTAAATAAAGTCATATAATTATACTGGAGACCAAAACATGCATATATATAATTATATAATAAAATTCTAATTTGAAAATGACATGTAAGGGATAAGACTACTCAAAGTCTGTTCAGAATACACAAACCATGTATCCCTCACATTTGTCAACCAACCATCATTCATCGCTAGTGAAGTCTCCAGGGTCTCAAATAAAGGGTTTGGGATAAATATTTAAGTAGTATGATGTTAGCCGCTTATCCAATTAGAATTTGTTCGTGTAATTAAATTTTATTAAATAACTGAGTTTATAATATATATATATATATATATATATATATATATATATATATATATATATATATATATAATTATGATAACCTTATTCTAATTATATATTAGGTTATAATAATTCTCTTTTGATATAAAACTATAAAAGAATCAGATATAAAATAATATAATTAAAAATACATGTACATAAAATAACTAAGTATAATTCAATTATTTAGCAATGACTACTTTTATTTAACTAGTCACTAGTTATACATAAAATAATTATTATCTGTTTATATAAAATAATTATCATAGCTTGGCATTTTATTTATAGAAAATAATATATATAACAATAAGGGGCTACAAATGCACATTATATATATATATAAGTATACATGAACATTAATGGAAACTTATATAATTTTTTATTATCTTTAATAAAACTAAATACATTAATCTAATAATGATAATTAAGCTATAAGTACCAAAATACTTATAATTACAATTAATTATATTTGTCCTACTTATGCTTAGCTAATAATTATATTAGTGAGTATATATATATCTTTAAACTAATTAACTGCTTATTTAAATTTAATGCAAATACAATAAATAATTTAAAATAAAAGAAAAAGAAGAAAAGAAAAAAGAAACTCTCTATTACAATGCTGGGCTGAGCCCAGCACTGTCTCTACAGGAAGAGAAGAGAAGAAGGAGAAGAGAAGAGGGAGTGCACCGGCCTCTACTGGCCAGCCAGTAGCCCGCCTCTCACTGACGGCTTAGCTCCGGTGAGCCCGAGCCTATGGGCTAGAAAAAGAAATGGAGAGAGATAGAGAGAGAGAGAGAGAGAGAGAGAGAAAGGGAAGATAGGAGAGAAGAGAGAGGAACCTCACTGGCGCTTGGTGGAGGTGGTGGCAGTTGGTTTCAACGGTGACACATCCATGAGAGTGAGAGGAAGGGAGAGAAAGATTGAGAGAGAGAGGGAGAGATTTAGAGAGAGAGAAGGCGGTGGGGGCGTTGGTGGTGGCTGCGGCGGTGGTGGGGCCCACCGCACCAGTTGGCTTGGCCAAGTTGGCTGGGCCGGTGGTTGGGGCATGTGGCATCCTCAACACACGTCAGCCTTGTTTGCATGGCACGCTCGTGCCAGGCAACCAATAAGGTTTTTTTCTTTTCCATTTTGCTTCTTTTTTAATTTAATTTAATTTATATATTATTATTATTATATTTTATCACTATTATTATTACTATTATTATTATTATTTTAAATCTGGGTTATTACAATTGAGTTGTACCATTATAGATATTTGTACTCCATTGTATCTAAGTTAAGAGGAATTCTTTTCCCCTTCCCTCGTTTCTTTGTTGGTAAGTGCTGGGTTGGCCTGACCTCTGTGGGTTGAGTCTAAGAAGAATTCTTTCCCCCTCCTCATTTCCTTGTTGGTGAGTGCTAGGTTGGCCTGACCTATATGGGTTGAGCCTAGTCCCTTTTTTTGGCTTAGCCTATCATATTTCTGGGTAGTTTTAGCATTTTAATTATTTATTATAGATTAAGAAGTTAGTGATGACTTAGTTTTTGCGCAGACCTCTCTAGGACCAGCATGAACCCCAAAGTGAACCCAATTAGAGCAAAGTCTTCTCATCATCGGGGAACTTAGCATATCTAAGTAAGTGGATACTGTTATGAATTAGTTATGATGTGAGCTTGTATGCTAGAACAATTTCCATATGATAGGATCTCCACCATGGTGGAAATGGTTTGTAGAGATGATAGGATCTCCACCATGTCAAAGGTGGTGCTTTCGTTGAGGTTTGGGTCGACACTTTGCCTCCCTCACGGTTTGGACTTTCATATAGTAGGGAGGTTGTAACCGCTGTGGCCAATGGCACTGTCAATGCAGGGGGGTGGTGTTGGGTAAGGAGGAAGCCCTCGCCCAACACGGGCACGTGCATGCCCACACGACAACGCGTCACGCGCGGCGCACATGACATGACGGGCGGAGCCCGTCACGCATAGATACACTTGTACTCAACATAATTCATCTCAAAAATCAATCATACTATCAATCAAATAAACCTGTTAATATATGAATATCCAAGTCCACAATAACCATACAAGACAGCTACATAATCTGATAGATCCCACACAGGCCACAACAAACCATTATGATACAACTAAAATAACTGATACATGAGTACACTATAATCAGATTTGTATTATACAAATCATTGTCTATACAATGGAGTACAAATATTAAATAATGGTACAACTTAATATCTAGATAAATTATCTTCTATACCGTCACATGTCTATAGTTTACCTTATCTTTGTTCTAAAATATCTCCTTAGGATATCTCAAGTTGCTATCACATACCATAATATCTTGGAGATCAGAAAAGAAAATAAAGAGAGTTATGAGCAAAAGGCTTAATGAATAGACTTTATCCATAATTAGTGATGCCAAATAGAGAGTAAATCATATACTAAATAAAAAGAATCAGAAAGAGCATCATGTCATAAATGAGTATATAAATGTATCCTCAATAAGAGTTATGATGATGGTATGATATAAAGATTTATTTATTTATTGTTGAGAATTATATACTTTTATCATTTATGACATGATGCATGCCGACCAACATCAAATGCAATCACATATGATGTATATTGACCACTCGATAATTAAGTATATCAGATGATAATGAAATCATATGTATTTCTCAACATCTCGATCATCACCGACATTTGGGTATAATATCATTATACTAGACTACTGTACATAGTCAACACTCGGTACTCGATTTCAACATCATGCCCGAAGGCTTAGAGCATACTCTATCATCCGCAAAGAGTATCTTAAACATAATCATACACTGCCATCTACTAAGGGTGTCAAAATCTATCTAGACCGGGCACCCTTCTAGCTGATAGATACACATAAGGATAACTCACCATATATGCCCTAACGAACGGCATGTGTCTAAATGTCTATTGCGTACACAGACTAACAATCTCGGACGTAAGGCCATAGGATCGCGATTACGTCGAGCAATCAATCATTCACCAAGCGCGTCCTAATCCTCACGCCCACTCAAGTATCCTCATACTTTTTTATCAACTATCCTATTAATCAGATTTCATGCTTTCCTTCTAGATCATATGCATTTTATTCAGTACTATAACAAACCATACATATCAGGAATTTAGGTGGAAGAGGAGTAAAAAGAGATATAATGCGATGAAATCTCCAATAGTATATGTATCACATACATACTCATACTAAAGATCATCTCGACATATAGTTATAATAGTATAATCATCTCCAATCATCTCTATATATCACCAATATACTCATATCCCAAATTAGTCTAATTAAATGTATGACAAAATATGCTCAATTGAAATCATCTAAATAAGGTTATATAATCATGTTAGAGGCCAAAATATACATATACATAATTATATAATAGATCCTAATTTGAGAAAAACGTCTAGGGGATAATAAGACTACTCACTATCTGTTCAAAAAACACAAACTACATATCTCTCACATCTACCAATTAAGTGTCAACTCATCACTAGTAGAGTCCACGGGGTCTCAAATAGGGGGTTCGGGATCTGAAAATGTTTAAGTAGCATGAAGTTAGTCGTTTATCCAATTAGAATCTGTTCATGTAAAATATGGTGGTTTATTAGGTTTTAATTTTATAAATATACTATTATTATTAAAATGCTAGTGATGAAATAAGATTAAAAGGATTACTCTTTTATGCTTATTAAAATAGTGTAAATATGTAATTATAAAATAAAAGGCTAAATATGTCTAATTATACATCAGAATATAAGTGTAGGCAAAAATATAATTACGACTAATTTATGATTCTTACTATTCTTAATTATATAATATATGAAATAAGCAAATAAATATACAAGCCTACTATTTTATTCTATACAAAAATAATATAACTAGATCGATAGAATTACATACTAGCTATATATAAATAATGAATATTAGGGTACATTTATAAATCTCACGACTATAATTAATGAAGCTATTAATCTTTCATACGACAATAAGCTTATATGAAAAATAGGTATATTTAGGTTTATAATATAATTAATCATTAATTACAATCAGATAATAATTATATTACTGAATATATATATATATATATATATATATATATATATATATATAATTAACTACAACTAAATACATTAGTTAACATAAAATCCTTAATTAACAAAAAAGAAAGAAAGAAAAAGAAAAAAAGAAAAAAAAAGAAACTGCTACACTGCTGGGCTCGAGCCCAGCACTATAGAAGCCATGAAAGAGGAACCGAGGAGGTAGAAGAAGAAGAAAGGAAGAAGAAAAAGAAAGAAAGAAAGAAAGAAAGAAAGAAAGAAAGGAAGGAAGGAAAAAGAAAAGAGAAGAGAAAGAGGAGGGGAGGGAGGGAAAGCCGGACCGGCGGGGAGGGGCTCGGCCACTGTTGGTCAGCCAGTGACCAGTCTCCCGCCGGCGACTCAGGTCTGACGGACCTGAGACCACTAGAGAGAGTGAGAGAGAGACAGAAGAAACAAGGAAAATGGCTCACCTCGGCGGCAACGACGGTGATAGGTCGGCATCGGCAAGAAGGAGAAAAGAGAGAGAGAGACTGAGAGAGCGACAAGAGAGCATTTTAGACAGAGAGAGAGGGGGGAAAGTAAAAAGGAAGGAAGAGAGAGAGGCGATGGGGGGGGGGGGGGGGGGGGGGAGGAGGCCGGTGGTGGCGTGGTGGCGGCGTGGTGGGGCTTGACGCAGCCAGCTGGCCTAGCCGAGCTACCCGGGCTTGTGACACATGGCGTCCCCATGTAGTGCCAAAGCTGCTTGGGTGGCGCTGCATGGGCACAATGTGGCCGGCCACATCGTGCCCAAATTTAAATTTTATTTTTAATCTTTTTTAATTTTAATTTAATTTTTTTTTGGATAGGTTGCTATAATTGCTAAGGCTTTAATGGTCTTTTTTTATCCTCTGAGTGCTCTTTGCGTAGGATCTAGCAACCACCTTAGATTTTTTTTTTAAAATACCTTTGCCCATGCGGGTGGTTTGTCATCGGCGGTTGCTGGTAGTGGTGGTGGCACTGGATAAGACCTAGTCGGTATGGAGATAAGTTCTTAGTCCTCCATAGTTGCTCCCTTGAATTAGCTTTGGATCACTTGTTCATTATCTTTCGAGGAATATTGACTTTGATACCAATGTTATAAACTAGATCTAGATAGATTCGGATGTAAGAAAATTATGAAAATTTAGGAGGTAGTAGTCTTGGAAGTTAAGATTCTAATAGTTTTAATTTCACATAAATTAGAGGTCAAAATAAAAAGATATTTTAATGAAACAGTAGAGGAAGGTCAGAATAGGACAAATTGATAAGTATCCAATGTTGCGGTGGTCGTCGGAGGGTGGCGAACGGCCAAGGGTAGTGGTGGATGGCTGTATAGTAGGGTGCTGCTAGAGAAAGGTGGTTAGGGTTTGGAAGCTTTAGAAGTTCTACGGTTATGATATACTCTTAGAAAGATAAATATAATATAACAACTACGTTAAAATAGTAAATGCGATAATAAGAAAATAACTAAACAAGAAGCCAACTCCTCTATATATAGAAATTGAGTACAATGAGTTGACTTGTTGAGGGCTTACATAAGAGATAAACATAAATTAATTAAAAGATAAATAGAATTAATCCATTGAGCCCAATATTCTCATGATACGATTCAATCTGACCTAATTCGTATCACTTGTTGAGCATCAAACTTATCCATATTTAACGTATGATGTAGATTGATTGAAGTCGCAATGAGAGCTTCTATGACAACTTAATGAGTTGTTCATTAGGTCTCTCTTATTTATTTGGTATTGTAGTTTTTGTTTTAGGGCATGTTTTTCTCCTTATTGTAGCTAATTTTAATATGTACTCTTTTATTCGGGAACTCAGCCGCTTTTGGTATTATTGATGAACTTGTTATGACTTGTGGGCTTTACTATTATTTCTATTATTTTGATTTTATCTAGTGGTGATGTGTATGTTGCTAGCTCTCCTACTGAGAAACCTCATGTGGAAAGCACGTGGCAGATTGCGGATGTTTTATCTTTTGTGCAAATTGTTTAAATACTTTTGAGAAGCAAAAAGAACCAAGAGTTAGAACTAAAGTGTAAGGATAAATTAAAGTTTACCCCTCTATAATTGGCTCGATTTTAATTTATACCTATGTACTTCAAATTTAAGTATTTATTTGGTTTTCACCGAGTTACAATTATTTGGCGGTCGCTAATAGTATATGAAAGGACTTAATTACCCTTATAAAAATATTATATCAAGATAGTTTGGTCATTTAGTAGCTTACTTATAATGAAAAATATTGATGATAATAAACCAGCTTTAGTTTTAGACAAAAATTTTAAATAATAATTTGACCTAAACTAGGGGATTAACTTCTTAAATTTGAAGTTAAAAAGGATAAGTTCAAATTAGGCCAAACCACAAAGGTAAATTATAATTTGCCCTAACTATAAATATGACTCACTACCCCTTGTGAACCAAGTGGCTCATAAATACAATGGGCTGAATCGATTTGTCCTGATCTGATTTACCAACTTATGTATAACTCCTTAGGTTTACTGTTTACATCTTGTACCCCTCAACTATAATTCAGTATCACTTTCACCCCTTTTAAGAAATAAAGTGGGCAAATATACCTCCTAAACTATTTAAATATATCACTAAACTCTCTCCATCAATATTTTATTAGAATTTGATAAAAATAATCTTAAAATTTGACTGACTTAATAGAGTAACAAAATTGCCCTTGTCTTCATTCTATATTGTTCTCTCTTCTCTTTAGTAGTCTCCTTGACAACTTCTCTTAATATTGAACTTTAAACTGATATTCTCTAATTTTTTTTTTAAAAATTAACTTTCGAACATGATGAGAAAAAGAAAGTAAAGATATTTTTATTCATCTAATCTGTTAATTAATTCTTTAATATTTTCCTAATAGAATTTATAATGGAAGGTACTTAATGATATAATTAGATAATTAAGGGGTAACGACTAATATCCGTGTATGTGTTCTTTTCATGAATGATTTGAAACGATAGCTCAAAGGGTCAAAATGTAATTAATCCTAAATCCCTAATAAAGCCTTCCTCGTCTTGCACTCGAGTCGCATACTCCTCGTGGAATAATGACGGGCTCTCTTCTCATCTCATCTCTATCCATTTCCCGCTTCGCTCTCCTTCTCAATCCCTCTCTTCCATTGTATAGAAGCAAAGCTTCCTCACTCCGTCGACCCCTTGTCTCCACCTTTCTTCTCTCTTGGAGCCTCCCCTCCAAATCCCTTTCTACTGTGCCCTCAGCTTCCAGTCTCCGTGCTTTGGACTCATCGGTTCATGCTTGCGACCGAGAGGATTTGATCGTTCTTGGCATCGAGACGAGCTGCGATGACACTGCCGCTGCTGTGGTAGGTTTCTTGAAGCATCTGGATTTCTCTGTTTCATAATTGGTGAAGAGAGCTTTTCTTTTTCTCGATTTAAATACATTTGGATGTTTTCTTTATCTTGTTCTCAGGTCAGAGGGAATGGGGAAATTCTTAGCCAAGTTGTGTCTTCCCAAGTAAGCTCGCATTTTGTTGTATCTTTAAATATGAAATTATGTAATAGATGGAATTGATTCAGACTGGTAGTCCATTATCTTGATCTTCTCACTATTTCTATTTGTTTGTTTACTAGTGAGATTATCTCAATTTCTAGTTGAATTTGTATTTTTCTAAATATCTTGTAGGATAATTTATTTTTCTCGTGGTATTCTAATTTATAAATATAGTATTATGAATAACTATAATATGCACCTTTTGTATAAATTCATTTGTCCATAAAAGAACTACTGAAAGTTGTCTGAAACATGGTAGGTACCCTTTTTCTCCAATCGACACTATGTTCTTTGTAATAGCCAATGCTATGGATAAGTGAGGTCAGGGAACAGAACAAAGCATAAAAGAAACAGAAATAAACAATATAATGTAAAAGCTAGGAGGGCAGAAATAATGAAAGGTTGTTCAGACATTATACAACTGGAATTCTTGAGTTAAATTTGCCTATGACAACAAAACTGCATTCGACTTATGTAGGATAAGTAGAAGTGATTTGTTTCAAGAAGAATGTGCTGTAAGGATGACAGGAAGCCAAAAAGAAAAGAAATAGAAAAGAAAATAAAATAAAATTACTGCAAGAAGTGAAAATAAAATAATAAATAATTTGGCCGAAAATTTTGTTGCTTCAATACTAAATACCAAGTAACATCTACAGTCTCAAGTTAATTGCTTCTTATAAATAAATTCTTCTAAAGGACATTTTGAAATAATGGGTTTCATTTATTTGGCCAATTGACCACTCAAATAGAATGACATTATTAGGTATATATAAAGGGCTCAAGACAATGGCCTTTAGGCCTTAATCTATTGATTGAAATACAGACATTAACATGAACTTGAAAATTTAAGTTTCAGGGAAAGGTTTGAGGTACTGCCTTCGTTTTGGTTTTAACCAAGCTTATGGAGTTACGACTTCAGTTGTTTCTGGTTCTGAATCTATTGACCAGCTGAGAATAAAAGACTGTGAAATTCAAAGCATCTAAATTCTAAACTGTACAGTGTTGTCAAGGATAAAGAAGTCTTTCTGACTATCAAATTGATAATTATTAATATTCACAAAATAAGATAGCACGACTATGCAATTATTCATTCTTTATGGCTTATTGTATCTTATGTTCATTCTTTAGTCTTTACTCTATTATGTACTTGTTGTGGAGATAATTTCTCTTCCAAAAACTTGTATACTCAAGTTCACCATTCCAGCATCTTCACATTCACTTCTCTTCACACCTTTCTCCCTCCCCAAAAATCTAACCGTACTAGTTCACTCAAAGTTGTTCTTGAAGCTCATCTTTATGTAGTTGTTCCTTTTATTTTATGGTGCTTGTCTTTTCGTGGTAGTTTCTTTTTTTACATGGGATATAGTATTTAGATTTTGACATTTTGACCTTTAATGTTCACCTTATTAAGGCAGATTTGCTTGCAAAGTATGGGGGTGTTGCTCCTAAGATGGCTGAAGAAGCACATGCACTAGTAATTGACAAGGTTTGATTTCTTATTTAGTGAAATAGTTGATGCCACATTGTTTTCAATCTATTTTTCTAATTTTTTTCTAGTTTTGCAGGTTGTTCAACAAGCACTTAATAATGCAAATTTGACAGGAAAAGATCTTTCTGCAGTTGCTGTAACTATTGGCCCAGGCTTAAGTCTTTGCCTAAGGGGTACGACAAAGTTCTCATGACTGCCTTTTCATATTCTGAAGTTTTGAATATTTAAGTACTCTTATTCTCATGATTAGTTCTCTTGATATTTGATTGTTGAACTGGCAAAATACTATAGATACAATTATAAAATAAAAACATTTCTTAGGAGATATTTAGATATATTCAAATTAATTAAGGAAATTATTCATGTTGTACTGTGACAAGCTTCTTTTACAATACTTTATAGTTCGTCTAGATTTATTAGGAATGAATCATCTACATTTATGCCATAGAAGCTAGTTTCGGCCTAACATCGACTAAATCGACCGATATTTGATCCGTTACAAGTCAAGATTGATCATATTGGCCGAAACATCCCAAAAGCGAGAGAGAGAAAGGGAGAAAGAGAGGAGTGAAAGAGAGAAAAAGAGAGCTCGTCGGAGAGAGAAAGAGAGAATATAAGAAAATAGTCTATCTAAGGTCATCAGAGGTCGATGGAGCCGGATCTGTGTTGAAAGGTTTTGCCGAATATTGATGGAGGCCGAAACAACATCAGAGAAGCATTGCCTTAGGGGAGAGAGAGTGGGAGAGGAAGAGTGAGAATGCTAGGGAGGGAGAGAGAGAAAAAGAGAGAGAGAGAAAAAGAGAGAGGGAGAGGGAGAGGGAGAGAGAGAGAGGGAGAGGGAGGGTGTTTTTTTTCTTAAGTGAGAGAGAGTAAAAGAAAGAGTAATGGGAGAGAGAATGGGATAGAGAGTTTGATAAGAGAGTTATTAGGAGAGAATGTAAGAATCTTTTTTATTTGTATAATAGAGGGAGAGTACGAATGGTAGAAATGGAGAGAGAGATAGAGATTGAGAAAATAGTATTTATTTTTTCAGTTTCTAGACTTTATATATGATAAATTTATATTTATATCTTATTATTTTTTTTCTAAAAGTTTTAGAATTTTTCTTTTTTTAAAAATTGTTAAAAATTATTTTAAAATACAAGCCAATACAAATGGCCGAAACCACCAATATGGCTCATACATATTGCTTTTTTGGATAGTTGATCCTGATCCTGATTCTGATACTTGGAATGTTGATTAATGCCATTTTGCACACTTTTTGTGAATAGTCATTATTAATATCCTTCAGCAATAGGGGTAAAACTTTATTTATCTTGCTCTTGCTAGAACTCACATTGGTGGGAACCTTCTACATGTGAAGTCATTTTCCTTGTCCAGCTAATGTCAAACCTTTTGTGATATAAAACTTTGTGGTAATTTGATAATTCCTTTGTCTTGCGATCACTTTGTAACATATATAGTGTCATACACATAGAAACAAATTTTTTTCATCAGATATGCATAAGGATTGAGAACTATGAAGCACGAATAGCTCTCCTAGGGAGAGGTTCGTGTTGGACACTTCTCGAACACACGGGTCCAAAGTATTCTTAATTAAAAAAATATAAAAGAAATATTGGACATGGGAGGGATACGGCGGGACACGAGTGGGACACCAACAGGACTACTATTGGTGTTAACAGGTCGGGTTTGTGTCCTTTTTATTAACCCGAATTCAAACCCAAATTAATTACCCCAAACCCTCACCTCTCAGAGGAAATCTCTCTCTCTTAGCCCAAAGTCCTCACCTGCAACGGACGAGCGGCTGCGATGGATGAACATGAAGAACGAGCGGCTACGATGGAGTGACCACGGCGAGCATAACGAGTGACTGCGACGAATGAGTAACTGAGCAGCTTCTTTGAGGCCGGTTGCGATGGACGAGATTCTCTCTCTCCCTCCCTCATCTTCCTCTTCGCAAGCAGACCTCTCTCCCTCCCTCCCTCCCTCCCTCCACGCAAGCAGACCTCTCTCTCTCTCTCTCTCTCTCTCTCTCCTTGCAAGCAAACCTGCTCTCCTTTAAAATGATCTCACTTACCTTTTTCTTTCTCCCTCTCTCCTTTAAAGTCTTTCATTTTTCCCTTATTTTTCTTTTGATACCAATGGGACTTAAATTTAAATTTTTATTGTTTATATTAATTCTAATTAGTGTGATAAACTGATAATGTTATAAGCAGATAGTGTAATAAACTTTTTTTAGATGTATCAATAATTATATATATTTTATTTATTTATTTATTTCTCTGTGTCCGTGTCTTATTTTTTCAAAATTTACCGTATCCATATTGTGTTGTATTCATGTCCCGTGTTCAAGTCCGTGCTTCATTGATTGAAAAGATAATGAAAAGGTTGATATAGTATTTTAGTTAGATTTGTTCCTTGAAGGCTTGTAATACGATAGTTTCGATGAATAACCATGTGTAAGTCTTAGTAAGGCAGAGTACATATAGATAAAATAATTGCAAACTATAAAAGACCCAGATGACCATGTTAACCTTCTCTAGAATTTTAAAATTTTCTGCAATTACTGGAAATTGCAGTCTGTAGCTTTAGAACTCACATAAGAAGGGAGAAGTGTGAGTATGGAGTCTGTAGCGTGCAACAATTACTTTCTCATTGAGAAAGCTGAAAATTTCAACATGTTATTGGTCCATGGGTGGGGTAGCAAACAGGTGGACCTTACTATTTAAATTGTTGGTGACAGTAGTTAGTTATCGACACCCATAAATTGGGTATAGCACCCTGTTAGGAGTTTGACCTTACTCTTTAATCAATTGAATTGAGACATCTCTACCACTTGCAACAAATTAAGCTCCCTTCAGACCTTTTTAAACAAATCGCATTTACTTTATATCATTTCAGTATTCAAATTAAATGTCTGGAGATATAAAAATCACATGCGATGGTTAGATATAATTGAAGAGATCTAGTCTTCTTCCTAACCATTGGTGGGGCTTATCCCATGAGTTGTCGACTTCTAGGAAAGGATGATATAAACTCTAAAGTTGATCATTGATCATTCATTAGTTGGACCTGCATCCCTTTAAGATGTGACCAATTATATGCAAAACATCCTGGACTGCTATTATTTTCTTTGACTCATATGGAGGTGTTTGTTTCTGTAATAGATTCTTGCACATATTCATAATCATGTCAATATGGGTATACAACTTTCATATGTAGTGATCCATTTTTCTTATGCAGTGGGTGTTTCCAAAGCTCGGAGAGTAGCTGGAATGTTCAACTTGCCTATAGTTGGAGTTCATCATATGGAAGCTCATGCATTGGTTGCTAGGTAAGCTTCCATACTCATGCATTGGTTCTCCTAAAACTGCAAACCAAACCGAAACATTCGAGTTTGGTTTGGTGCCAATATTAAAATGAGGTCTGCGGGAAAATGTTTCAGTGCCCTAATTTGGATCAAGATGTTTGATATTTTATATCTCTCTGATTAGATATTGGGATATCATCAATATAACATTCAAAACCTGGAAAGATTATTTTTTATTATCTTACTTCAACACCTTTAGATATAGCTCCCAAAAATGGATAGGAACATTTCCTATTTTCTTGTTTTCATCACCTTATTTTGCATGTATTAATATCTCTGACAGTTTGGAGACAGTGACATTTAACAAAATAGTTGTTAAGCCATCAATTGATATGTTGGATTCTTGTGAAATTTATGTTTTCTAGGTTATTTAGTTTAATGCCCCTTGCAACTTCCCTAGAAGTTGAATCTATAAAGTAGAAACTACTGACCATGGTTATCGTGCCAACCCAGGCCTACTTACCAGGGCCAGCAATAGTTGTGCTGACCATGCATCGACATAATTATTAGAAGAATCCATGATTTCCCTATTCCCTCCTCCCTCCCATATCAGCTGATTAATGGGTTTTCATAAGCTGCTTATGTGCTTGTGATTTTCGCATGCTCATAAATCATCCAAAACAAGTGCGAAAAGAAATATAAGGCATGATTTTAGTGTATGGCTAGAAAAAAGATCCATTTTTTGAAATTTGGAGAACCATGAAAATCAAGATAAATAAGTGAAATTGGTTGTTATTGAAGGGTAACCAGGTACACTTATCTTTAGTCAATTATCCGAATATCTGATACAAATTCCAACTACTGGTGGAAATTATAATCAGATTCAGAAAAGTTAATTTGCTAGCTTACTCCAAAAATTGGCTTACATTAGTGAAGTTAGTGATTCTTCTATGCAGGAACAGAGTACCTTCATAGAATATCAGATTAGATTTACTAGTCTTGGTGGGTCATAATTGAGTCCAATCTAATTGAATTTAGTTTATTTGAGTTATGTTTTATTATTTATTTGAGTCATTTTTGTATATTTTCATAACTTTAATATTTGAACTTAACTTTATCTTAATTTAGGGTGTATTGGGTCAAACAGTTAGTAATTGGTTAGGTCTTTTGTCATCACTATGAGGCTGTGGTCTCTTTTGACCTATTTCTACTAATGTGACTGTGAATTCTCATCCAATCCTTACTAAAAAAATTTGGGATTTAAATCTCTCCGAACTGCCTTAGGAGAAAGAGTATATTTTTCAAGAAATAAAGGAAAAAGAGTAAATTTTTTTTCATGTTCTTCAATGGATTGATTAGTATGGGGACAACCACCCAGGATACTTTCTGGTGAGCAAAAGTGGGCCTAATAGTTATTTTCCTCTTCCTTTTCTCTCCTTATTTCTAGTTTCTTCCTTTATTTGGCTCCTTTCAATTTATTTGTTTGGTTTGGTCCTCATTCCTTAGTGTTGCTTCCACAATCTGTTCATCTATTTTCTTTTCCTTTTATAAAGTTTATGTGGATTTTTCTTTTGAGCTGATTCACCAATGATTTCTTGGGCATTGATACTTTATGTTTGCATGTTTCCTCTAAAGGCAGTATAAGTAGCCCTAATCAAGCTTCTTTTGATACTTCTAGCATAGAAACCAAGACCAAATCTCAAAACACAAACATGCAATACTTGTTCTATTGCTGTCAGTCTTTATTTCTGTTTTTCTTTTCTTTTCTTTTTTCTTCTTTGTTGATCCAAGTCTTCCTTTTACTGCTCTGCATCAGAAAAATTATTGCCAGTAGGCTCAGAGCTAGATTGTCCTATTTGATTCCTGTTATTAGAGCTAGTGATCTTGTATCAATGTTTGGGTTGTATATGCATAATAAAGAATAAGCTTCAGCCTCATACTATATGCGATATAAGAATAAGAGTGTGACCCTAATCAGCTAATCTGGTACTGACATCCCATTTATTTATTTCTATAGCTTATGACTTGTGTCTTAGTTGGTATTGGCATTCCCAGTTGGTTTTCTCCATCAATCTGATTATAATAAACTAATCTCGTAATTTCCTTTTCTCCTTGAAATAAGCTTAAAATTCTCAAACTTCAATTTCCTCCATGACATCTAGGTTGAAGATTCCAGAAATTGAACTAGACAATTGATAAAGTCAATAGATAGTGGATTGGCTTCATCTCGGAATTGTTTGGTATGCAATGAAATGTATTTTTCTTATGCTTATTACTTCCTTCCAGGCTTGTACAGAGGGATCTGCATTTTCCGTTCTTGACTCTTCTTATTTCAGGTACCCTATTTTTGTTTGTTACATGATATTTCTTTGCCAAAAGCTCTATGTTCTATCTAAAATCTGATTACTTTTATGTGTCATTAATGAGTTGTTCCCACCTGGTCCAAAATATGATTATATTCTTCTTGATTATTGAAGACCTTCATTGTCTTTCTTTGCAACAAGTATAATTAATATAGTGGAAGTTACCATATTCCTTTTACATGGTTTATAAGCATACTGGGTCAATTATTTTGTCTTTTCATACATGTGAGCAGCCATTAATTGGCAGTCATTCAACTATCTTACAAATATGCCATTTTCCTTGTCTTTTGTTTGCTTTTTAAATTTTATAGCCATTGATGCACTTAAGTCTAGTTAGTCTATTATAATAAATTGATTTAATTGTTTCATATTGTCATACGTTTGTTATGTATCAGTGACTTATATATATTATTTGTTATGTATCAGTGACTTATATCTATTATTTGTTATGTATCAGTGACTTATATCTATTATTTGTATAACAATTAAAAGTATGTAAAATCTGTTGATGCACTTCTATTTATCGCATTTTTGTTTGAGGAATGCCAACTATTCTTGATGTAAGGATATGAAGGTTTTTTACTAGCTTTACATAGTTCTTATGTCTTAGGAAATATACAACATTAATGGTCTGTTCAAAGAAGTTATATGTTGTTGGTTGAGCAGATAAGGATTAAGATAATGAAAGACATTGTGATTGATGGAAAATCACAGCATTTAACTTTGTATGGAAAAAGAAAGTATATGAAGTACAATTTTAATTGAAACAGGATTTATATCTTCTTTCTACAGGTCAAGGTAATTATGTATGTACTTGTCAATGTCCAGTATGCTTTATTTGCAACTGTTAGGTTTCATCTCACGTTCTCTTCTCTAGATGCTATTTTTTGTGGTTGCTCTTGGCATGCTATTATAATATAGACTTTCCTTGTTGTTGGTTCCTAGCAATTTGCAGTTGGGTGTCTAACCAGGTGCCCTAATCAGGTGGACACAATCTTCTCATTCTCGCTCATAGTCTTGGTCATTATGTGCAACTTGGGACAACAATAGATGATGCAATTGGAGAGGCATATGATAAGACAGCACGATGGCTTGGCCTCGATATGAGAAAAGGTGGTGGCCCTGCTCTTGAAGAACTTGCTCGGGAAGGTGATCCAAACTCTATTAAATTCTCAGTAAGTTCTTTACCGATGGTTTTGTATTTCGATTGGCAGTGATATCGAGATATGAAACAAGCGTTTTCTTGTATAGTACTTTATAAGTTTATAGTTTATACTAGTGATAATATTGTCGTCAGATGCTTTTTTTCTGAAGATTTTTTTTTTTTTCTCTTTTCTATCTCAGATCCCAATGAGGCAACATAAGGATTGCAATTTCTCATATGCAGGTTTAAAGACTCAAGTTAGATTGGCTATTGAATCTAGAAATTTGTAAGAGATTACAATGATAAAACCTTTTGTTCTTATATAATGCCTATATGGTAATACCTACTTAAGTATTGAAAACACTTTTAATGGTACTGCTACTGAAATTATTATGTCATCTTTTGCAGGAGTATATTTGTTATTTGTTGACTTGTTATGTGGTTGTATATTAATTTCAGATGCATAGACAATATTCCCATTTCTTCTGCAACTTTGGATGAAAGAAGGTTAAGGGCAGATATTGCTGCTTCTTTTCAGGTTTTAGATTACTGATGAACTTTAATTTATAGCCCATCATTTGGCTTTTCAAAAATTTAGTATCTTTATATGAGCTTAACAATAATGCATTCGGGTTTCTGCAGCGAGTTGCTGTACTACATTTGGAGGAAAGGTGTCAGCGAGCAATTGAATGGGCATTGAAGATTGAACCTTCTATTAAATGTTTGGTAAGTAAATTTGTTTATTTAGGGCTAAAATGGGGCTTATGTTTGATGTCGATCTCTTTGTGAAAACTTCTAGGTAGTTTCGGGAGGTGTTGCATCAAATCAATATGTAAGAACTCGTCTTAATCATATTGTGGAGAAGAATGGCCTGAAACTTGTATGCCCTCCTCCAAGCCTTTGTACCGACAATGGTACGGAATTTCTCTAATTTGTCTTTCTATGCTGATTAGCTTCAGAGTTGTGTGCAACTGGTTATTAAATCATTTTTCTGGTGGTTACATATTAGTTACAATGGTGGGCAAGTTGATTAAACACCACGCATAATGGCTGATTAACAAAACTGTACTAAACTCTGAGCTATGATATCAATTTGGTTGGGCTATTTTGAGGTTATTCCACTTCTTTTCCTAAGGCCATGTTTGCTTTGAATTTACAGACCCTTAAACTAGTTCAGTAATCAAACATCTTTTTATCTTTTTCATATCTAATCAAATTTACTCTTCAAAAGATTAAGATTAAGAAATAAAACTAACTAATTGAGTTCGGAGCTTAGTTTCAAACCAAACAAGACTTAATGTTTTTTGCTTGGCCAGTTCTGAATCATATTCATCAAAACTAAACCATACTAGTATATTCACAATCACTCCCGTTTGGCATGGTTTGATTATGTATGTTTGGTTCATGATGATGTTCCTGTTTCCAAAATCTTTGCTTGTGTAGTAATGCATGCATTGATGGTTTGCGTTTAAATACATGTTCTCCTTGGCTTATTAGATTTGTAATTGAAGTAATGATTTGGAATAGGTGTGATGGTTGCTTGGGCTGGGATTGAGCACTTCCTTTTAGGGAGATTTGATGCTCCACCTCCTGCCAATGAGCCTGAAGATTCCCAGGTTTTAACTGGAACTTTTAGATTGACATTGTCTTTTATCCTTTATGTTTCACACTTTGATGTTTGATAAAATTTTGTTTGTTAAGCCTCACCATTTTAGGTGCTTTCACTAAGTCAGGAACCTGTTCTTGGCTATTACATTGCATTACTGCTTCATTTGTTATTGCCCTTCAACTCTCTGTACAAGCTCATTGTGCTGAGGTAAAAATAAATTTGTTCAGAGATTTTATGATAGTGCTATATGCCTATATCATGGCTGTCAGCAACTAGATAAATTGACGTTGTCAAACATGAAGATGTTCCGGACAAACTATGCTTGACAGGAATGGGTTACACAAGAAATATCCATACTGAAAACAAACCAACTTTAGATGGTAAGATTGTGGGATTAAGGGGCTTATCAATTTTACATTTAGGGTCAGCTTAGGCATGGGTAAATTTGTGAACGAATATCTTATACCAACAATGCAAATCAGACACTATCCCTGTTAAGAACATCTTGTGCAGTTGGATCCTTAAAATTTTTTTTCAAAATCAGATAGTATGGTTATTTTCATGTTTTTGTTTTTCCAACTTACAACATGCTCTCTTAATAGAACTCTAGCATAATTTCAGCTTAAATATTGGCTTCAAAGAATGTGTAAATTTAAATTGTGAAAGAAGCTTTGATGCAGGTCTTCAATATCTTATGGTAGATACCCAAATTCTAAAACTTGGTATCAAAAAAATGATATATAATGATCATATCGACTGTATCGATCATATCAGCAGCTCGTACCGAATCAAACTATTCTTTAAATATTTTAAAATTTAAATATTATTTTAAAATACCGAAAGTTTTCTAAATATTTAGAAAAAGTGACAAAAATATAGTAAAATAATAATTTCCCTCTTACACTTGGTAAAGGGTGAGAAGTGGGAGGAGAATGTGTAAGTGATAGAGAGTAAAAGTTGAAAGTTGGAAAAGAAGGTAATTAGAGACATCAACTATTAATGTTCTCTAGCTCCAATTGAACCTAAATCTTAAAACAGAAAAAATTTCAACTAGTTTCGGCAAACATGCCTTGAGGCTCATAATTATACATGTGGCTTCATGACCAGAGTTTGTCGTTTGAAGAGGCATCTATAATTTGTTGGCCTTTTTCCCTTTACTTGTCTAGGAAACATAAAACTGTTTCTTGCATTGGGACTTCGCCTGTCAAAAGAGTTGCTCTTTAAAGGATTGATGAACATTTTCTCCAGACTCAAAACTTTTCCTTTATTTGGAACTCCGCATGTATGGAACAATAGAATCTTGAAGTGTGCATTTCCACCCTAGTGAAGCATTTGCAGTCCCCATTAGTATCTAGCATAAGAGCCTCTTGAGATTCAATTATCTTTTTCTAGATGTGCTTTACAGAACCATCTAATGTACATCTTAGACACCTGGCGGTAATCTGTTAATATGAATATTATAGCTCCCTCCGTTATCCATAAGAACACGTCTTTGCTTCAGTATAGGGCTGTCCAAATAATCAAGCCGACTTGAGCTTGGCTCGATAATGTTTGATCAAGCTCGGCTCAAAAATAGGCTGAGCCGAGCTTGATCATTAAAGCTAGGCTCGAAATTAAATTCGAGCCAAGCTTGATACCGAGTCGGTTCAATCGAGTCAGCTTAATAAGGCTCAAATATATATATATATATATATATATATATATATATATATATATATATATATTAATATGAGTAATATCAAACTAATATGAATTATCAGATCAAAACCCTTTCACCTATTTAGAATTTCAGCTATTATTTTCTAACATAATTATCTTTATTGTTTGTAATCTATATTTTGGTTGCTTGTAATTTTCTAACCCATTTATCTTTATTGCTTGTAATTTATATTTTGGTAATATTTATATCTTTATAGTTGAATTAGGTTTTATTTCAAGCTTGATTCAAACCTAAATTAATTCAAGCTTGCTTAAGCTCGAAAATAGTTTGAAATTGATAAGATTTGAAATTGCTAATTTAGCAACTCGTTTAAGCTCGAAATTGGCTCGAGTTCGAAATTGGCTCGGATTGAAATTATTTCAATTCAATCTTGATCACAAAGACAGGCTCGAAATTAATTTCAATCCAAGTTTGATTAGAGCCAGACTCGATCAAGCTCGGCTCGTTTACATCCCTACTTCAGTATATGCTTTTCATCTATAGTCCTATAACGACCTTATGGAAAAACATCGCTATGAAGTGTCACCATATTTCTGCAGTGTAGCTTCTCTTAATTCAGCAGAGCAACTTAAATTTTAGTGTTCTTAGAATTGATGTCAATCTAAGAATTCCAAAACTTGCAATCCAACTACGTAAGAATTCTTTATTCATTTTCCCTTTAATTGTGAGTCGAGGTAAACTCTTTGTTTCAGCCCCAAATTATCAACCTATAACATTGTTGGGAACTTGAAATATTCATTTTACTTTCTTTCCCTTCTGCAAATTGTGTTTTCCTTGATGTTCATCTTGCATTACTTGCTAATTACTGTAACCAGAGCTTGGTATGATTGTCCAACAGCAATCATCATATATGTATGAGATGCAAGGAAAACAAAGTCACTTAACAAATGCTTAGAAGTTCTATAACTGATGTAGGATTTTTCATATTGAAAGCAGGATTGGCAACCTTGGGCTGTTTTTTTTTTTTCGTTTTTCCAATGTTAGATAAGTACTGTAAGGTTTATTGCACTCTTCGGAATTTGTATTGTATCTTTTATTGTCATGTTTATCCTGATCACATACTCTATTACATCCTAAAATTAATGAATAGCATTTATCCAGATCTTATGATATCATGCCCTAGACTAGTGCTCCTAAAAACAGTGAAAATTTGAAATGCAAAATAATGCAATGAGTCAGAAATAAGAATTCAGACTCGTGAAGCAGGGTTTTTTTGTTGATAAAAACCCTGCTTTTAATATGAAATAGGATGAAACCGAAAACTGGTTGACAAAAACCAAGTAAAAATATATCGAGCTTTATTAATTCTAATAAGTTCATATCATAATAGAAACCTGGTTATGTTTCTCGAATTAGTTCTTTTTGTTTCTGGCTTAAGCATACTCAGATAGGTGCAGGCCTTCCAAAATAACTTTAGCTTCTTCTTTCCCTTCCCTTTGGTGCAATTCTCTTAATATTACCATTTTTTACGTTTGGAGTTCCTATACTTTTAATACATACTAACTATTTGCAATAGAAATGCTACAATCTCCATTATGTTTAAAAGTTACTGTGGCACTTCCTGCAATAAGAGGATTATTCTTTTCCATTTTCCTAGTAGCGTTTTGAGTAATCCGTCAAAATGAACCCTGTACCACAATCCATTAGCATTGACATTACAGTCCGAGCTTGACTTTGTAGTGCTTTCTCATATATATCTTGGTAAAAGGTCAGATAAAAGTTCTCAGCCATTTGGTCTGAATAATTTCAATAGGATGCTCCTGCTATTGTGGCTGTGAGCAGTTTCTTTACCTTTTTGTTGTTATTCGGAGCATGTTAGGTATTGGATTGTGTAAATAAACTTCAATTACTCCTAAACACTAGTAACTTGGTGAGAATATTGGTGCTCTTCTTTCTAAATCTTGCTTCACTTAGAATTATAGCACCTAACAGAATATTCTCTGGCACAGTATGATTTGCGTCCACGGTGGCCATTGGGTGAGGAGTACGCTGAAGGGAAAAGTGTAGCTCGCTCGCTCAAAACAGCCCGTGTACATCCATCACTTACATCCATCATTCAAGGTTCTTCTCCGCAGGCATAGATACATTAATTGCTCCTATACTAAAACTGGTGGGTAAGACTTCGATTTTCAGATTGATTCATCTGGCTGGCTTTTATTCCTGGAAAGCTTAACCTATTTCTCATCATTTCTGCAGTAGTCAACAGGAATTATTTCATTCGAAGTCAGCTAAATTACAAAATCTGTGAATCAGCCTACTTGCTTGAGAAGTGAAGATTGTGCTTTTTCTAAGGAGTTAAGTAACATCCGAGCAACCGAGGGAAAGTAGGCTTCTCTGAAAGTGTTCATTCTTATTTATTGTTAAATGCCCATGTATCGACATAATTCATAGAGTTGTACATATAGTTCAGTTTTGACTAGTTTTGGCAACTTGATGCCAGGGCAATCTTTAAGGTGATTGTAATGTTTACGGTATTTCCCATTCTAAGAATGTTATGCACATATGTGTGATAGTTTTGTGTGTGTTGTTGCATGGGAAAGGAATCTACTGCAAACTTGAAAGGAAAAAGAAACTTAAATAATACCAAATTACTATTAAAATTGCTCATCTGAAGAAGTTAGTCTTAAACAGTCATGATTTAGGCATGCAATTTTTGCTTCCTTTTTTTTTTTTTTGGTCTTGATAAAAGATTTGGGACATTATTAAGTTTCCACTTATCGTACTAGAGTATTCTACCTGACACTTTAGGCTGTGCTCGGATGCTAAAGTAGCCTTCCTTGTTTGGTGGTAAATTACAGACGTTGATTGATTTGAATAAGAGAAAACGAAAAGAAGGTATAGAAGTGTCATAAGTACAGTTTTCGAATCTGTGGGCAATTTTTCTGGAGTGGGATTAACCAACCTCACTAACCCAAATGGAGAGAGGGTTGGTAAGGTTGATTCCAAAGAACAAAAGTAGGTGTTGCCTTTTAGACGTACCTACCGCTCTTCACACCAAACCCAATAGATGCGTTAAAAATATATGACATGCCTGAGACTTTTTTGGATCACTCAAACCTTACCCTTAAATAACAAAGATTTCCGGATATTATATATGGAGCTTCGATTCAACCACGATTATAGCTATAATGTATTGATTGTGAGAACAATCTTTCTTACAACGGGAAGTCTCTTTTTGTACATCTTATAAACTCTAACTCTTCGAAACCCATAAAATCTTGCACAGGAATTCCATGCAGGAAGATTTAACGCGTATAGTTAGATGCACGCATTTGAGTGCTGCTGTTGTATCCGAAAGCAAATATAGTTGATGATTATGATGGTGTAATTAATTATGACCATAACTGTACATGCAATCAATACATTATAATACATCTGAAGACACGTCTAAAACAACACATGTAGAATTGGCCCTTTCGGAATTCATCTTCCTTTGTTATGTTAGCTGCTGTAGATACCAAAGGAAGTTTGCTAACATAACATGATACGATTCGATCCATATTGGCTCCATGCGGGACATTGAGTTCATGAAAATGAATCTATTTATCTAGTTGAGTTAGTAGAATCAATAAAATCTATTTTTTTGCCAGTGTGTGTTTGAAATGCCTGCATTACTTTCGCATCGACAGAGAACGGAATTGGCACGTTCGAACGCAATCGAGCGCGTTCGAACGCACCGCGGCGAAAGTATGGGTTAAGTTAAGGATGTTAGAGTTGTTTGGTATGTTTTTGTGTTACTTATGGAATCCTTTGGATGAGCCTCTATATATATGTGGAGGAAATTCTAATTAAAATATTATCTAGATTGGAATTGGCTTTAGCCTCATCTTCTTCTCTCTTGACTCTAGCCATTGGCGCTCTCTCCCACTTTCCTTCTTCCACCATCCAAGTCTTTGGTCGGCTTCTTCCAACCTCTATCCTCCCTCTTCCACAACAACTTCTCCCCCTTCACACCAAGAACTAACCATAGCATCCATTTAGCCATTGAAGGGCTATCAAGCTAGGATCTAAGTTTCGGAACCGCTGTGGATCGAATAAGGCCGATTCGTAACAACTGGTATCAAAGCCAACTTTCCTCGAACCATTATGGCTACCACAAGATCTAAGGTGGCTAAGCAAGTAAGTGATCAAGGCGTGGAGATGGACCGCGTGGCTATATCAAGATCTTCATCCCCTCAGAGTTCTCGAGGATGAATAGAAAGCCCGCCTAATCTCGCGCAAACCCTAGTGCTTATGGCATAAACTTTGTTGGAGATCAAAGCCACCCTTGTAGATAGGAATGTATACCCTCCAAGGCGTACACCTGAACAATATCGAAGACATGAAGAACCCCCCTTACCTAGAGAGGGAAATCGACGATGACCAATCCTGGAGGCACTTTGGAGACAGCACGATGAGCCGCATGGGCGCCGCGCCGACTTACCTCCCCTTCACCCAGGGGAACCTATAGCCCCACAACCAGAGGAGGAGCCTTGGGATGAGTGGGAGGAACTTCCTCATCACTCAAGGGCCCAACATCAAGGGCCGCTTCGTCGAGGACATGAGAATGGGCACGACCAAATGCTACAACTCCACACTATTCAAATTGATTTTCCTAAGTTCAGTGGTGGGGACCTATTGGATTGGATTTATAGAGTGGAACAGTTCTTCACATATCAAGGGACATCTAATCATCAAAAGGTGTTATTGGCCACATTCCACCTTGAAGATATAGCGGTAAGGTGGTATCAAGCAACACATCGAGCTCATCCCTTCGCCACTTGGGAGGAGTTTGTCGATGTGTTTTTTGTGCGTTTCAGATCATCAGACTATGAATACTTCCAAGCCACCTTAACAAAGCTAACCCAAAAAACTTCAGTAAGAGCCTATCAAGAAGAGTTCGAAAGGATAAGCAATAGAGTCCATGGGTGGTCGGACTCGGCCCTTAAAAGTACTTTCATCCCTAGGCTTTGCCGTGATATCCAAGCGGAAGTTAAGGCTACTCGTCCTACATCCTTACTAGAGGCATTCTTAGCGGCTCAAATGATGGAAGAAAAGATAAGGGAATTGAAGGCTACTCATCGCCCCAATTGGAGCGTTGCGGACCCGCGTATTAACACCAGACCGTCGGTTTCAGTAGTGGCACATTCGGGGTGGGCTCGGCCAAACCTTAGTCGGCAAAACCCTCCATGTACAAATCCAGACTCTCGGGGACAGCCAAGGGTGACAGGGCGACGCCTCACACTAGTAGAGGTCGAAGATCGGCGTTCTAAGGGCTTATGCTTCTATTGCAACGAGTGCTTCATACCAGGCCACAAATGTGCCAAACAACCTGCAGCCATCATGCTCATGGAAGAGATGATTGAGGAAGATCCTATTGTAGATCTTGAAGGGCAGTAAGTGGATGAAATGAATCACATCGAGGAAGACAACTCGCTAGAAGTTCAAGCCGAACTCTCCCTCCATTCGCTTGCCGACGAGTCGACTCCGAAAACCCTTCGAGTCGAAGGTATGATTAAGAAAAAAAGACACTAATTCTTATTAATTCAGAAAGCACCCACAACTTTGTGGATCTACAGATGATTAGGCGATTGGGTTTAGAATCGGAGCCTTTTAATGGCTTTGATGTGATCATCGGGGACGGCACCGTGTTGAGGATTAAGGGAATATGCCGCAAGGTACAGCTGCAAATTCAAGGCCACACCTTCTGAATTAACTTCTACCCGTTGGCTCTTCGAGGGGCCGACATGATGCTTGGGATGCAATGGCTACGGAATCTTGGACCGATCACCTTTAATTTCACCACCATGGAAATAGAGTTCAACCCGATCCAATTAACGACCGCATCAAATAAGGAACCTTTTGAAGTCCTACAATCCCTAGAAGGGTTGCCAAAACCCGAGTGCCGCGGGTTCCTCATGCAACTCATCGAGGGGACCCAGGATATGAAGGACTCAACCCCCATGGATTGTCACCACCTAGAGCGCAAGACCATTGCATCGAGATCTTGCCAAGGGCGGGCCTAGCCAATGTGAGGCCATATCGATACACATTCATCTAAAAGGAGGATATATCAAAGATGGTCTAGGAGATGTTATCCAGCAGGGTGATAAGGTCAAGTAGGAGCTCTTATTCTTTACTCGTCTTACTTATGCGGAAGAAGGACGGGTCATGGAGGTTCTGTGTAGACTATCGAGCTCTCAATTCCATCACCGTTAAGGATCGGTACTCTATTCTAATGATTGAAGAGTTGTTGGATGAACTAGCTGGTGCATGTTATTTTTCGAAGTTGAATTTGAGGGCTAGATACCATCAAATCAAAGTCGAACCATCTGACGTGCACAAGACGACATTTAGAACGAATGATGGACACTATGAGTTCTTGGTCATGCCTTTTAGTCTTACCAACGCCCTAGCCACTTTCCAGAGCTTGATGAATGATATATTTAGGCCTTACCTAAGGCAATATGTGTTGATATTCTTAGATGATATATTAGTATACAACCACACATGGGAGAAACATTTGGGACATTTTAGGACGGTTCTTGGACTACTTCAGCAGCACGAGCTAAAAGCAAAGGACTCCAAGTGTTCATGGGAGCAACAAAAGGTCGACTACCTGGGTCACATCATATTAAAAGATGGAGTGGAAACAGACCTTAAGAAGATTCAAAGCATGGTAGATTAGCCATTGCCAAAGACTACCAAGGAACTATGCGGTTTCCTTGGTTTAACCGGCTACTATCGCTGGTTGTAGCGAATTACGGCAAGGTGGCAGCTCCCCTCACGGCCTTGCTACGAAAAAGGGCATTCTCATGGACGGACAAAGCCAGGGAAGCATTTGAAGCTTTGAAGAAGGCAATGGTTTCAGCCCTGGTCCTTGCCATAGCAGATTTTACCAAACTATTCACCATTGAGTGCGATGCATCCAGAGTCGGTATAGGGGCAGTTTTAATGCAAGAAGGAAGGCCTATAGCCTACATGAGCAAGGCTTTTCCGAGCGTTCACAGCTGCTATCAACCTATGAAAGAGAGATGCTTGCCATCATCCATGCTATCACTAAATGGAGGCCTTATCTCATCGGGCGGCGCTTCACAATTCGCACGGATTAAAGGAGTTTACCATATTTTTTTGCGCAGCGCATTCACACACTAGCCTAACTAAGGTGGGTGTTTAAGCTACTCGGATATGACTACGAGATCGTATACAAAAGGGGGACTGAAAATAGCGCCGCCGACGCCTTATCTAATTGCCCAAACCCAGCCGAGTTAGCAGCCATTTCAGCACCGATTTTTCCCTTTTTCCAGCAGTTGTAAAAGGCCTACAAGAATGATCCAGAAGCCAAGAAGATGATGGATGACCTTGCTGCAGATCCTGATTGTAAACAAGGGGTGTTATTGAGGGATGGACTCTTGATAGACAAGGGGAAGATCATTATTCCAGATGACCGTCAATTGCGCTTGGAGTTGATATGCCACTTCCATGACTCTCCTATGGCTAGACATGAAGGGGTGTTACGCACCTATAAAAGGTTGAGTCAGGGTTGCATATGGGTTGGGATGAAGAAGGATGTGCAGGCCTATGTCAAGGCTTGTAAAGTGTGCCAAAGGATAAAAACGGAGTCAGCCAAACCTGCTGGATTGCTTCAACCGCTTCCCATTCCGACCAAGGTTTGGGAGGATGTCGCCATGGATTTCATTAATGGCCTACTCAAGGCCAAGGGACATTCTATTATATTGGTGGTGGTTAATCGTTTCAGCAAGTATGCGCATTTTTCAGCCTTAGCGCATCCTTACATGGCAAAAAGGGTGGCTGAGGTCTATATGCGCGACGTGGCCAAAATGCATGGTATGCCAAAATCAATTGTTTCAGATCGTGATCCTATATTTGTGAGTCAATTTTGGCAGGAATTCTTTACACTCCAAGGGACAACTTTTCAAATGAGTTCAGCCTATCATCCTCAAACGGACGGGCAATCTAAAGTGCTGAACCGTTGCTTAGAGTAGTATTTGAGGTGTTTTGTGGGCGAGCGACCACGACGGTGGATATCTTATTTTCCATGGGCGGAATGGTCGTATAATACAGCTTTTTATTCGGCTATTGGCATGACTCCGTTTGAGGCCGTTTATGGACGATCCCCTCGTACTTTGCAGACATACTTGCCATCAGTCTGAATGGAGCAAACCGAGGTAGATGCCGTTCTGAGAGACCGTGATGAGGTGATGAGGAGACTCAAAATATATTTAGCGGCTGCCCAAAATAGGATGAAGCAAGTTTATGACCAGAGGCACCAAGAAAGGTCCTTCTCGATTAGGGATTGGGTCTACATCAAGCTCCAACTATGTCGGCAAAGCTCGGTTAGACCAATTCCCAATCAGAAGTTAGCTCCAAAATTTTATGGACCATATCAGGTGATCGAGAGGATTGGACCAGTAGCCTATCGCCTTGACTTACCTAAGGAGGCACAGATACACCCAGTATTTCATGTTTCGAATCTCAAAGCTCGAGTTCCCCCTACCGAGCCCATCGGAGGTGTTCCACCCGAACCAATGACGACGGAGGTCGAAGAGTGAATCCGAACCAAGCACCCCTACTCCAATTTGGATCCTAGCACGCCAACGTACTCGAGTTCAAGATGAGTGGATGATTGAGATTTTGGTGGAGTGACAAGGACGCCTAGTGGAGGAGGCGACATGGGTGACTGAAGCTGACTTCATGGACCGTTTCCCGAAGCTGACACCTTGAGGTCAAGGTGCGCGGAAGCGTGGTGGAGTGATACGATTCGATCCATATTGGCTCCACGCAGAACATTGGGTTCATGGGAGTGAACCTATTTATCTAGTTGAGTTAGTAGAATCAATAAAATCTATTTTTTGCCAAGGTGCGTTTGAACGCAAAGATCGCGTTCGAATGCCTGCATCATGTTCGCATCGACAGAGAATGGAATTGTCACGTTCGAACGAAAACGGGCGCGTTCGAACGCCTACATCACGTTCGCATCGATAGAGAATGGAATTGGCGCGTTTGAACGGAAATGGGCGCGTTTGAACGCGGCACGGCGAAAGTATGGGTTAAGTTAGGAATGTTAGGGTTGTTTGGGGTGTTTTTATGTTACTTTTGGAGTCTTTTGGGTGAGCCTCTATATATATGTGGAGGAAATCTTAATTGAAAGATTATTATCTAGATTGGAATTGGTTTTAGCCTCATCTTCTTCTCTCTTGACTCTAGCCATTGGCACCCTCTCCCACCTCCCTTCTTCCACCGCCCAAATATTTGGTCGACTTTTTCCAACCTTTATCCTCCCTCTTCCACAACAACTTCTCCCCCTTCACACCAAGAACTAACTCTAGCATCCATCTAGCTATTGAAGGGCTATCAAGCTAGGATCTAAGTTTTGGAACCGTCGTGGATCGGATTAGGCCGGTTCATAACATAACATTGTGTCGCACATATGGAACAAACATAAGGTGGAGTAATTATTTTGATATGGGTTGCAAATGGAGTATGCTAAAAAACATCAAATTCTCATGTTTTTGTTGATTACTAAATAAAAAGTCATCACTACTGCTTAGTGGGTTAAGCACTTTGGATTCTCCTCCTCTCTCCATGAGAGTTTTCCCCATCTCTTCTCAGAGATAGATCTCCATTGTACTCAGCTGCCCACCTTCTCCAATTTCCTCTCTCTCACTTGGCCCTGCTCCCCCTTCTCTCCTCTTTCTATACGCCCACCATTGCCCTTACCTCTCTACTCCTTCTCTTATCTACTCTCTGTTGCTATACTTGTCAACCTTCGAAGCTGTTCTCCTGCCGTAGGCTCAGTATCCCCCACCTTAGTTCATCCGTCACTCTCACTCAGCTTCATAGCTTAAAGTTGCAGCTCATTGCGCTACCAGTTATAGCCAACATTGAGGACAAACTCCTTAAAAGATCCTCCAATCTTCTCATAGGAGATACTATAGAGGATGCCATTACCCTGGTAGGATAATGTAATATAATCAAGAAAGCCCAATCTTTGCCTTATGGGGAAACTCATCAACAACAAACCCCACAATCCAGCTAGTCTAAAGGATGCGTTCATGTGAGCTTGGGTTCCTGAAAGAAAACTTGAGTTTTATCAAGGGGGGTAAGAATGTTTATTTAATGGCTTTTGAACTCCAGATCGATAGATGGAAGGCCTGGTATGATTCGCCATGGTTTTTAATCGAAATCTTTTTGCTCTCGCCTACTTTCAACCTAATAGATCAGTGCACTCATAGCCCTTCACCTATGCTGAGTTTTGGGTCCAATTTCATGCCATTCCCCTAGAGTACCTCTCCACTAACATAGCTCACGCTCTACCCAAAAGGGTTGGCTATTTCTTCCTTCATATTCCCTTGATGAAGCGAAGTGGTCAAAATTTATCCGAACCTGTATCAGAGTTGACATTTCCAAGCCTCTCACTTTATCTCTTATTGTCACCTTGCTCAATGGAACTATCCAGGAAATTGAGGTAAAAAATGAGCACTTCCCGTGATATTACACATTTTGTGCTTGGCTCGGCCACAAGCAGTCAGAGTGCTCTCAACGGGGCAAGCTCGAGATGAAAATTACTGGTGATTTCCCTCCGCATATCCATCAGAAACACTTTGAGATGCTGAAGCCGAAATTCCTCCACCTAAGTGGAGCGCAAACCTTGCATGAGCCATGATATCTAAAATGGGAAGGCAAGTATCTTTTGTCGACCGAAAAGGATAAGGCCCATGCAAGAGATCGTCACCCCTAGCATCGGCTTCGCCAGAAAGGAATAATGGCTCTAGTGAGGGTTTGGACATTGCATACCTCTCTTCGACAGACGATGTTGTTGTCAACACCAAAGAGACTTCTTACTTTAGTGTATGATGTGACGTCTCTAGCTTTCCCCTTCGTTCACGTCCAATTGCCACCATTAGGACATCCCCTATCTGTGGCCAACCAATTACCCAATGCTCCAGACTATCAATTCTACCGCCAAATCACAACTCCATGCTGACACATCGACCCCTCTTCACCATACTCCAATCAGTTCCATTATCAATCATTACAACCTTACTCGAATTAGCTATAACCATTTTTCTTTTAACCCAATTTATTATGGTCCAAACGTTTCTCTCTCTTATTACTAACATTCATAATTATTAGAATGTTTTCTCGTTGATTAGATAAATGTTTTCTCATTGATTGAGATAGAAGTTTTCTTATTGATTAAAATAAAAGTTTTCTCATGAGATAAGCGTTTCTTTTCAATATGGTAACTCATAGCCATAAAGCTTGATGGGAGCTAAGCTATATATAGTGGATTTGGTTCCTAAGCTTATTCACTCAATTCAGAAAAGTCACACCATCAAATTAGAGTTTTGAGAGCTTAGAAGATCCAAAGCTAACGTAAGAAAAATCATAAGTTTTGAAGTATGAATTTGAACACCAATAGCCGAAGATACAATGATCTTTTAGGAGTTTAGTTTTCGATCCTTTATAGAATTTAATTCCGTATTTTGGATTGTATTCTTTTCTTCTAACATTTGGTATCAGAGCACTTTTTAATCTTTGCCTTGGTATTTATGAATAATATCTATATTCTTCTCTATTTGCGGCCAAGATTTTTGTTATAAATTAAAGTTTCCTTTTGAGTTGTTTTTGATGCAAAAAATAAAGTTAGAAATCCTTAAGATATTGATTTTCTAAATATTCTATGTTTAATAAAAAAAAAAAAGGAAGAAGTTTTTTTGCATCAAAACATTGATTATGCCAAGCTGGGTCTAAACTAGGTTTGTGTGACCTGGATGAAGATTGAATATGAATTTGCAAAAATGATATTTCCCATCATTTTGCGATAATACCATTTTTTTGGCTTAGGAAAATAATAGTTTTGAGATTTACATAGTTATAAAATTTAATTCTTCAGCATTATTTTATATTGCTCGCATATGTTATTTATTTATGCTTAGAATAATATATGTAATTTTAAGTTGAATTAAATTGTGCAAATTGATTGATTATGCTCATTATGTATTGCATGGATTAATATCTATGTTCTAAATTAATGCATGCAATTTTGGGATGAATTTTGAAATTATCATAACATGCATAATATATGCAATAAAGAATATTATGGTAAAACTTTGAATTATAAAAAAAAAATGTCTAATAAGTGATTTATATGATTTTATTTAATTAAACGATAGCCACAGCGTCTTTAATTAAATGAAATTATATTTTATAGTTTGAAAGATCACATAAAATAATTTTAGATATTAATTGTAATTAATTATTTAAATATAATAAATTTTATCCCACAAGAAATTTTATTATAATGAAATAATTAATTAGGACAGATATCGAATTATTCATAACTTACCCATAGGAATTATGAATTAAGTGATTATTTGATAGTTTTATCATAAAGTTTAAGAGATTAAACTATACTCATAATATACCCATAGAATTATGAATTAAGATAGTTTGAGAAACTCTATCATAAAGAATAATGAATTTTATTGAAATAAAATTTAGCCCATAGACAAATTTTATGTCATTTGATTTATTTTTTCCAACTATGATTTACATTGGTAAAACATAATTTCATTTATGCCTCAATTTAACATAAGCATGTAATATTAAATGCAGCTTCATGACCTGAGAATTTATCTGATATCCATTGTGATATTCTCGAATTGAAAGGGGTTAACTATAAAGTATGGAAGGAGAGAATTCTCCTTCATCTCGGGTGGATGGACATTGATTATGCAATAAGAAAGGATGAACCACCTACAATCACTACAACTAGCTCTTTAATAGACATTGCGCTTTATGAATGATGGGAGCAATCTAATCGTTTAAGTGTGGTATTCATTAAGACTAATATATCTGCTAGTATTCGTGGTTTAGTAGATCAATATGAAAATGTTCAAGCCTTGCTTAAGGCCATTGATGACCAGTTCATCACTTCAGAAAAGCCTTTAGCAAGTACTCTAATTATGAAGTTCTCTTCTCTAAGGCTCACTAATGTCAAATATGTGCTTGAGCAAATCATGCAGATGAGGGACATTGTGGCTCAACTTAAGAAACTAGAGGTTGAGATGTCTGAAACCTTCCTAGTGCACTATATTCTAAGCACTCTTCCACAACAGTACGGACCTTTTAAGATCTCGTATAACACATAAAGAAAAATGGTCAATCAATGAGTTAATAACTATGTGTGTTTAAGAAGAAAGGAGAGAAAAACTCAAGCTAATCAGAAGGGGAAGGGTAAAATACCACCCTAAGCTAATATCAAAAAAGAGGCCAAGTGTTTCTTCTGTAAAAAAGAAAGGATACATGAAAAAGGAATGTGCCAAATTTCAGAAATGGCTTGAGGATAAAAGTAATCCAATCTCATTTGTTTGTTATGAATATAATATGGTTAATGTTAATATTAACACTTGGTGGATTGACTCTGGATCTACAATTCATATTGCAAACTCCTTGCAGGGTATGCAAAACCTAAGAAAGCCAGTGGGAAGTGAGCAAAATATTTTATCTGAAAACAAGATGAGCTCACATATGAAGGCTATAGGAACATGTTTATTAACTTTAAGCAGTAGCTTTATTTTGCAATTAAATATAACTTTTTATGTTCCAAGTTTTTCACGAAACTTGATTTTAATTTCCAAACTTGTACCATTGGGATATTCCTTTAAATTTTCAAACACATCATTCAGTTTATTTTACAATTCTGGTCGTGTTGGGAATGGTATTTTGTCTAATGGTCTTTATAGTAGTAATTTATAAAATAATGTCACTTATAATTCAATACATGTTCACACTGGCACTAAATGGTGTAATATTAATGATGACTCCTCTATGTTATGGCACCGGAGATTAGGACACATCTCCCTAGAAAGAATTAAGAGATTAGTGAATGGTGGAGTACTTAGTACTTTAGATTTCACTGATTTTGAGACACGTGTTGGCTGCATTAAGAAAAAGTAGACCAATAAGTTCAAAAGGGATGCCAATACGAGTTCGGGCTTATTAGAAATCATACACACTAATATATGTAGTTCAAATGTGAGCTCATATAGTAAAAGATACTTCATCACTTTTATTGATGATTACTAGCGATATATGCATCTCTACTTGCTTCATAATAAGAGTGAAGCATTAAATGTCTTCAAGATATTTAAGGTTGAAGTAGAGAAACAATGTGGAAAATAAATTAAAATTGTGAAATTAGATAGAGGTGGAGAGTACTACGGTAGATACACTGAAGATGGACAAGCACTTAGTCCATTCGCTAAGTTTCTTCAAGAGTATGAGATAGTTGCCCAATATAGGTGTGGCAGAAAAAAGAAATCGAACATTGTTAGACATGGTGCGAAGTATGCTTAGCAGCTCCAATCTTTCTAAATTCTTGTGGACTGAAGCACTAAAGACGACAGTGTATATATTAAACTAAGTTCCAACCAAGGCTGTCCCAAGGACACCATTTGAATTATTGAAAGGTTGGAAACTGAGTTTGTGACATATGCATGTTTGGGAATGTCCGTCTGAAGTTAGGATCTATAATCCACAAGAGAAAAAGCTTGACCCAAGGACCATTAGTGGGTATTTCGTTGCATATACCGAAAGGTCTAAAGGTTATAAATTTTATTGTCCATCTCATAGAACTAGGATTGTGGAATCAAGAAATGCAAAATTTCTTGAATATGGCTTGATGAGTGGGAGCGATCAAATCAAGAATATAGTTTCTGATACTAATCATTTAGAGTCTCAGTCTTCCACTTTAAGTGATAAATTATTAATTATTCACAGCACACCTCAAGTACAAACTGGTGTTGAACAACCAATTATCGAAAGTCTTTAAGTTATTGACAACAGTCCAGTAGATTAGGTTGTTCAAGAGATGCATGAAATTTCTGAACAACAAGTTGAACCTCTACTTCTCAAGAAGATGATAGTATGACATTAAGAAGATCTACTAAAATTAAGAGGTCAGCAATTCCTAGTGACTATTTAGTATATCTACAAGAATCTGACTATAATATTGGAGCCGAAAATGATCCTAAGTCTTTTTTACAAGCCATGAGTTGCAAAGAATTCGAATTATGGTACAATGCCATGAAAGATGAGATGAGTTCAATGAAGAGTAACAGAGTTTGAGATCTTGTTGAGTTGCCTGATGGTGCAAAAGCCATAAGTTGTAAATAAGTTTTTAAGACTAAAAAGGGCTTATTAGGCAACATTGAAAGATACAAGGCGAGACTTGTTGCTAAGGGATTCACTCAAAAAGAAGGAATTGATTACACAGACTTTTTCTCCTGTATCTAAGAAAGATTCCTTGAGAATTATATTGGCATTAGTCGCCTATTTTGATCTTGAGTTACAACAAATGGATGTAAAAACAATATTTCCTAATGGAGATTTAGAAGAGGAGGTTTATATGAAACAACTTGAAAAATTCCTCTCTAGTGAAGGTGAGCATTTGGTTTGTAAGCTTAAGAAATCCATATACAGTTTAAAACAAGCATCCCGTCATTGATATTTTAAATTTCATGGTATATTTCTTCATTTGGATTTGTTGAAAATCCCATAAATCAATGCATATACTAGAAGGTTAGTGGGAATAAGATATATTTTCTTGTTCTATATGTGGATGATATTTTACTTGCAACCAATGATAATGATTTGCTTCATGAAGTGAAACAATTTCTCTCTAAAAATTTTGATATGAAATATATGGGTGAGGCGTCTTATGTCAATGGTATTAAGATTCATAGAGACAGACTTCGAGGTATTTTCGGTCTGTCTTAGGAAACCTATATTAATAAGTTTTGGAGAGATTTTGGATGAAAGATTGTTCACCAAGTGTAGCTTCTATTATGAAGGGTGATAAGTTTAATTTAAACTAATGCCCGAAGAATGATCTTGAGAGAGAACAAATGAAGAACATTACATATGCTTTTGCTGTGGGAAGCCTGATATATGCTTAGGTCTATACAAGGCCTGACATTGCATTTGCTATAGGATTATTAGGATGATATCAGAGTAATCCAGGTATGGACCACTAGAGAGCAGCAAAGAAAGTAATGAGATATCTTCAAGGAACTAAAGATTACATGCTTATGTATAGATGGACAAATAATTTGGAAGTGATTGGATACTTAGATTCTAATTTTGCTGGTTGTGTTGATTCACGTAAATCTTCATCTGGATATATTTTCATGATAGCTGGTGGAGCTATATCATGGAGGAGTGTCAAGCAGACCTTGATTGCCACTTCTACTATGGAAGCAAAGTTCGTTTCTTATTTTGAGGCTACTTCACATGGTGTATAGCTTAAGAGTTTCATATCTGGGTTTAGAGTTATGGATTCTATTTCCAGGCCATTAAGAATTTTCTACGATAATTCAATTGTTGTTTTTATCGCTAAGAATAATAAAAGTGGAAGTCGAAGTAAACATATCGACATTAAGTATCTAGCCATAAGGGAATGTATTAATGAAAAGAAAGTGGTCATTGAGCACATAAGCACTGAATTAATAATCGTTGATTCTTTGACTAAGGGCATGCCACCAATGAAATTCAAGGATCATGTAGAGAAAATGGGACTTGGTTTCACTATGTAATTATATATACAATCTATGAATGAAACTCTTATTAATTATGATGTTTTCTCATATTAATGTGCATCATAAGTATTTTAGAAAATTCATAGGACTAAGAATAAACATAAGGTTTATTCATTTAGTGTTATCACATAAAGTATAATACTTAAGAATTAAACATATCGTAATACATGGAAGATAATACTTGTTATCAAAGGACTTATCGCCATGATTTGTATGTTTATTTCTTAAAAAAAAGATAATCAATGATATTAAGTTAAGGCATCAATCAGGTCAAACGTATAGACCAAGTAGGAGAATGTAACCATTTTTCATTTAACCCAATTTATTATGGTCCAAACGTTTCCTCTCTTATTTCTAGCATTCATAATGGTTAGAATATTTTCTCATTGATTAGATGAATATTTTCTTATTAATTGAGATGGAAGTTTTCTAATTGATTAAGATAAAAGTTTTTTTATGAGATGAACGTTTATTTTCAATATAGTAACTCATAGTCATAAAGCTTGATAGTAGCTAGGCTATATATAGTGGATTTGGTCCCTAAGCTTATTCACTTAATTCAAAAAAGTCACACCATCAAACTATAGTGTTTGAGAGATTGGAAAATCCAAAGCTAACGTGAGAAAAATCATTAGTTTTGAAGTGTGAATTTGAACACCAATGGCTAAAGGTATGATGATCTTTTGGGAGATTAGTTTTCGATCCTTTATAGAATTTAATTTCATATTTTGGATTGTATTCTTTTGTTCTAACAATAGCTACCCCCTCTCACCTGACAACCCATCCATCTCCAACTATCACAACTCAGAAGATCAACCTAATGTTGTGTAAGCAGAACAATCCCACTCAAAATCCAAAAGACCCTCGGACATGCAAAACCCCATTATTTATGTACCCATCCTTACTCGCTCTACTACCATCATATTAAAAAATGACCCCCACTATTCATGTTCCCATCCATACTCTACCCACCATCAGCTCTTCAAAAAGCGTTACTATCAAAACCCTAAAAGAGTTCATCAGCTCTCTCTCATTCTGTTGACTCCCCTCAATCAACTGGTGTTGGAGATGCTGGAGTTTTGCACAGAGAAGTGATGGAAGGAGATGGCTATTCTTATCTATGCCTTGGTTTCTCCATGTAGCAACGCCAAGCGAGCAGCGCTACTCCACTACTGGCAAATCAATAAAGATCACAGCCTAGAATTATCGATGCCAACAATTTGAAGCACAAAAAGCTTCCTCCATAGTATAGGTTCCTTGTTGGCCTTTTGTCTTAAACAAAGTGTAGCAGTGAAAAGTCCAACGTCATTATCTCTTCACTCCCTTTTTGCAATAGCTTTATTGTCGGCTCTTAGGGGCGTTTTGACAAACTTTGGTTGCTTTGGGATGACTCCACCTCGGTGCAAGTTCTGGAAGCTTCTCCTTACTACATTATCACCAATATTGGTGATTCAACCTCAAACACTAAATGGATTTTTGGCGGTGTCTATGGCAATCTCGCCACGGCCTAGATGAGCAACTATGGGATTGTATAAACTACTATTCCACTAGCCCTTTCCCTTTTGCTACATGGGTGACTTCAATGCCATCACCATTGCGAATGAAAAGCTTGGTGGCACTGTTTCGTCCTACTCCCACTGCTTTGCTTTTAGTAGCTGAATTAACAACGCTGGTCTTCTAAATTTAGGATTCGCTAGCCTAAACTTTACATGATCAAATTAAAGATCGAGATTAGTTTGTGAAAGACTAGATAGAACTCTAGCTTCCATTCTTTGGTATTTGAAATTCTCCATCGCACAGGTATACCACCTCCTAGCAATTAGCAATGACTACAATCCACTACTCTTGATGTTGCACCCAAAGATCAGACATTTTCCTTGTCGCTTTCGATTTGTGCATTGGTGGACTCAACACCACAATTTCATTTCCTTCTATCAGCAAAGCTGGTCTGCTAGCTACATTCTTGGAGATCCTATCTCAAAAAATATGTTATTTTTAACTCGCACGATCAAGCAATAGGCTTGTTCCAACACCCACAACCTCCAAAAGAAAATCAAGTCTATTGAAAATGAGATTCTCTTCTAGAGAATTGTAGGAACTAAAGTGAACCTAAACTGGAGACAGCGTTCTAAACACGAAGATCTTCTCCTCAAAAGTGACATGAGAGGCAAATGTATTTGCAAATGGGTGTTTCATAAAATGTGCTATAATAATGGATTAATGTAATGGTCCCCTTGGGTCGGGACCGTCACAAGGTGTTTAGCGCGGTGTGGCTCTATGGTATGTCAAGAGAGATGGCCACGCTAGAGCGGAAGATGGCATTCAGTGGAGGTGGTGGTGCTCGGTTGTAGTGGAGGTAGAATGGAGATGGTGGTCGAAGCAAAGTTACAACACTCCTAATATAAAGAAAATAGATACTGATATTGATTGATTAGAGAGAATGCTCTCCACACCCTTTATTTGACAACTAACTGAATTAATTCAAATGACTTGATTCAACTAGATCAGCCCTTGCTTGTTGAGCTCAGGTCTGACTAATCCCCTAGGAACAACTAAATGCTGAAATAAAAGATTAAATCCTTGGGTCTAATCTAAGATACAACTTAATTAAACAAATGATTAACCAAAATTAGTTAAATTAAAATCTCAGATCCTTATTGCAATTTTGCAAGCCGTCTTGATTCGAACCCATCGTTGCCATTTCTGCTACTCCGGCTCAAGCTATCAGGAAGGTGAAAGAACTCATCTTTCACAAATTAGAAATAATTTTACTATGCTAGAAGTGAAGGTCATATTTTATGAATTAATGAAATGACAGCCAAATGAATATAATATTACTATTAAGTATCTATTTTCGTCAAAGCAAGTTGATTATTTTATCAACATTATTGAAGATAAACATCTCTTGTTAATGTTTGGAGTATGCTCATTGTATAAAATAAACTATATACTTATTTGATAGTAGATTATAGAAGCATGGAGATGGAATATGCGTGAATTCCCTAGATATATTAGTAAATATATCTATGGATTATGAAAATTTTATCTATGATTCCATATATTTTTTTATGAATTCTGTAGCTATAAATTTAGATTTCGTACATATGTTGTCTAGAGTCCTCTCTATGTATATATTATGTTCCTCCATTGTTATAGTACTCTCTATGTGAAAGAGGACAATAGCATACAGTATAGATGTAAAGTTGTTTTAGTTATTTCTATTGGAGAGGTGAAAAAGAAAGAGTTTGCTGCAAAACTCTTCGTTACTATTGAAAAGAACAAGAATGGACTAATGTTATATTACTGCGGAGGAGAATTAATGTTGTGGACCAACCTAAGGTGGGTTTATTTGAGGTGACGATGGTGGGTGGTTCTGTGGTGTGGTCATTGGAGATGATGAAAATGAAAAAGAATAATTGAGATGATGATGGTGTAGAGTAGTTCTGTGATTTAGAAAGGAAGAAGTGGGAGAAAATGGTCAGACCTAAAGAAGGAGGATCGGATCAACAAATGAGGAGGGAGGAGTTAGCCGATAGCTAGAATTTGAGAGGGGGAGAAGATGGCTGACTTTAATGGACTAGGGGGATCGATAGTTGAGGAAAGAAAGGAATGACATCGATTTGATAGGGTCAGCCTTTGATTGAAAGAGAAGATTGAGAGAGATAAGAGGTAGGGGAAGGTAAAAAATAATAATATTTTTAATGCCATAAATGTGGCTGCTCGCCACATATTTATTTCGAGGCTAACCCTAATAACTCAAAATTAAATAAGCTGTAAACCTCAAACAACTATTGAAATAACCTAATTGGACTAAATCAATATTTGAGTGTTTGAGTACCTCGACGAAGGTTATTCTCTAGTTCAGGCATTCGAATGATGTTAGTTGGGTATTCAAACGCCGTTAGCTAGATGTTTGAACACCTTAATGAAGGCTACTTATGGGTATTCGAATGTCTTTGGATATGGTTCTAGCACTTCAACGAAGGCTGCTCCCGTCTGATGGTGTCCAAACATCATTAGATGCAGTTTGAGCACTTCGACAAAGGCTGATTTTAGGTTCAAGCATTCGAATGTCATTGTCTTGGTGTTCAAACACACCTCAACGAAGACCATTCTTAGATAGAGGCATTTGAATGTCATTAATTTGGTGTTGAAACACTTCGATGAAGGCTGAACATCATTGACTTGGTGTTCAAAACACCTCGACAAAAAGCTGTTATTGGATTGGAGCATTTGAATCATGTTGATCGGGCATTCGAACGCTTCGATAAGTCATGTTCAGTAATTTGAATATTATTGGTGGGGCATTCAACCACCTGAGCTCTTGATCAAATCATATTAATTAATCTTCTCTCACCAGCTATCTATTTAAAGTATACGTTACATTCTCTTTTCGAATGAGTATAAAAATAGAAAAATATAAGAAAAATAATTACATTTACTATTGAAGGTCATAGTTATTTGGTCCCGGCATTATAATTATTTATAACTGAAATGAGTAAAGCTCAAAAAAAAAAATTTGAAATAGGTAGTAAGACAAATAATAATTATAATAATTAGTTTATGGTGCAAATCTCCCCGTATTCAAACCATGAAAAGCCGAGTTTTTTTTCCAAATTTTCCAAATATAAATCTTAGCTCTTTGTAACATCCAAAAGATGGTCAAAGTTATCAATTAATTTTAAACTAAAAACCTGGCCTAAGCTAACCACCAATAGCCATCCTAAAGCTTGCCAATAACTTCCCAAACAATAAACCCATTCCCTTCCCCAAACTACATTCCCACGGAAGATACCTAACAACACGTGGAAAGATTTCCTACTGCTTCGAACGGTTCTGATCCTCTCTCCCTTCCCATCCAACGGCTAATATTCAATACGTCTTTCAATTTCCCTTTTTAGCCCGTCGAGTCACCTCCTATTTATATACTTCCACACTATAGAGAGAGAGGTCGATAGAAACATAGCAATGGCGATGTCGTCCTCGTCGATGACGGCTTCCAAGGCCATGATAGCCCGACCAATCTCCGATCTAACCCGGTTTAATCCGGTCAGACCGAACCGGCTCGCCCTCCCGGCTCGCTCCCTTTCGGGCTGTGGCGCCGCCAGCGTGACATATCGGCCACGGAGGGCCACCTCCGCGAGATCAGAGGCTGCGGTGGGTTCGGAGGAGAAGAAGAGCTCGGCGCCGGTTACGACAGATTTGGTGGAGAAGTCAGTGAACACGATCCGGTTCCTAGCCATCGACGCCGTGGAGAAGGCCAACTCTGGCCACCCGGGTCTCCCCATGGGTTGCGCTCCGATGGGCCACATACTCTACGATGAGGTCATGCGATTTAATCCGAAGAACCCGTATTGGTTTAATAGAGATCGGTTTGTTCTCTCGGCGGGACATGGGTGCATGCTCCAGTATGCCCTGCTCCACCTCGCCGGATATGATAGCGTAACGGTACGCCACTCTTGATCAATTTTATCTTTTTTTCTTGATATTATATATGGGTTTGATTTGAATTTGTGGATTTGGTAGGAAAAAGATTGCAACTTGGTGTTGATAGTTGCTTGTTAGATATTGAGAAGAGTGGTGGGGTTTACTCTTCGATAGAAGATGCTTTGATTGTTTAATTGGAATCCTAAGTGTTAGATTGTAATATGTAAAATGGTTTGCAAAGTTGGATTAAATGCCAAGGTGGTAACATGATGATTTCATCCTTTTTTATGTTTGTAATTGGATAGTGTCTTAGATAAGAATTGGTTTGACGATTTTAAAGCCATAGGAGTAGAGCAATCTGGTATTCTTCTATGAAAATATTTTTTTCTTTATACTAAAAATTGTAGCATAGATTAATTTGTTAGACAAATAGATACTTTTCTTTTTCTGATGTATGAGAGACAGATCTACTTTTATTGTTGCTGCTAATGCCCAACATCAGCCAATCACACTCGGCCGTGCATTTCCAATCTTGTGTAATTTGCTATTTCAGCCCTTTGTCTCTGTCTTTTCAAGTCAAGAATTCTTCAGTTCGATTCACCATAAAAGAAAGAAGAAAGAATAAAAGCCACTAGTCCGCTCCTTGGATTGGTTCTCGCGAATCACTCCTTCATGCTTTCAGTGGCTTAAGAGTGCCTTCATAGTAAATAATTGATGGAATCTGTACTCTAGACCTCCACTTGGCCCCTGCCATTTTAACATAGCCTTCACTAACATAGGCATTTTGAAGGGAGGGGACCTTGTTTCAGAATTTTCTGGTTCCAATACTGAGTATTAGGGATTTCTAGTTGCATTTGATTTCTTTTTCAGAATACGGACATAGATACAGTAATGGAAAAACAAATTTGGAGATATACCATATATTGAGCTGCATATGCTAACCTACCGCAACACATCAGAACTTAGTATGGAAATAATCTGTTTATTTATTTTCTTTAGTTATTGATGAGTGATATTTAATCTTTCAGGAAGAGGATCTGAAAGCTTTTCGGCAGTGGGGGAGTAAGACTCCTGGTCATCCTGAGAATTTTGAGACACCCGGAGTTGAAGTGACCAGTGGTTTGCATCTTAAACTAAGCATGGTCTAATTGTTCTTTGTTTAGCAGAATGTGGATAGTTTTGCAAAACTGTCACCTAATTTCTCCTCTTCTCATCTGTATAGTTGAGACTTAATTTACTTTATTGTATAGGTCCTCTGGGTCAGGGTATTGCAAATGCGGTTGGACTTGCACTTGCTGAGAAACACTTGGCTGCTCGTTTCAATAAGCCTGATATGGAGATTGTTGACCACTACACGTAATAGACATCTTCCCGACTCATCTCAATCTTGTTTGACTATCTTCATAATCACTTAGAATTGTATGATGTGAATTTTTGGTGCATGCTTGGGCTTTAGGTATGTTATACTTGGAGATGGCTGCCAAATGGAGGGCATTTCAAATGAAGCTTGTTCTCTTGCTGGCCACTGGGGTCTAGGAAAATTGATTGCTTTCTATGATGACAATAGCATTTCTATTGATGGAGACACTGACATTGCATTTACAGAAGATGTGAGTGCCCGATTTGAGGCTCTTGGTTGGCACACTATCTGGGTAAAGAATGGTAACACAGGTTATGATGAGATCCGTGCTGCTATTAAGGAAGCAAAGGCTGTCAAAGACAAACCGACATTGATTAAGGTCATTATTATTTTAATTTTCTCATGTTAAATGAATCTGTGTTTTGGCCTTGACTCATGTTGTGAGGGATGATTTGTACAGGTCACTACTACTATTGGGTATGGATCACCTAACAAGTCAAACTCATATAGCGTACATGGGAGTGCATTAGGTACGAAGGAAGTTGATGCAACTAGGCAGAACCTTGGTTGGCCTTATGATCCCTTCCATGTTCCTGATGATGTGAAGAGGTATGTGACCTCGGAAATTTTGTTCATGGATGAAAATTTTCATCTGATAACCTACTAATTTTATTAATCCATCTCAGGCACTGGAGTCAGCATGTTCCCCAAGGTGCTTCTCTTGAGGCTGAATGGAAAGCCAAATTCGCAGAGTATGAAACCAAGTATAAGCAGGAGGCTGCTGAACTGAAGGGCATCATAGAAGGAGAACTGCCTGCTGGATGGGAGAAGGCTCTTCCGGTGAGCATTGCTTATACTTTTATATACTTTTGATCTTTCCATGTGGTCAAGAATAGTGAGAGTATCATAATATGTATCTCTAAGTTCTGTTACTTTGTTGTTTGATTTGCAGACATATACCCCTGAAAGTCCTGCTGATGCTACCAGAAATTTATCTCAACAGTGCTTGAATGCACTCACTAAAGTACTTCCCGGACTTCTTGGAGGCAGCGCTGATCTTGCATCCTCAAATATGACATTGCTGAAAATGTTTGGTGACTTCCAAAAGGACACACCTGAGGAGAGGAACATCCGTTTTGGTGTTAGAGAGCACGGAATGGGTGCCATATGCAATGGTATTGCACTTCATAGCCCCGGCCTCATCCCCTACTGCGCAACCTTCTTTGTATTCACAGACTACATGAGAGCTGCCATGAGGATATCAGCATTGTGTGAGGCTGGAGTAATCTACGTGATGACCCATGACTCCATTGGTCTCGGAGAAGATGGACCCACCCATCAGCCTATTGAACATCTTATTAGTTTCCGAGCCATGCCCAACATCCTAATGCTCCGGCCTGCAGATGGTAATGAGACTGCTGGTGCTTACAAGGTTGCAGTCCTTAATGGGAACAGGCCGTCGGTCCTTGCCCTCTCTCGTCAGAAGCTCCCTCAGCTTCCTGGAACATCTGTTGAAGGGGTTGAGAAGGGAGGCTATGTTATCTCCGACAACTCTTCTGGGAACATGCCGGATCTCATTCTTATAAGCACCGGTTCTGAACTTGAAATTGCTGCAAAGGCAGCAGATCAGCTGAGGAAGGAGGGGAAGATGGTTCGGGTTGTGTCACTTGTTTCATGGGAATTGTTTGACGATCAACCGGAGGAATACAAGGAGAGTGTCCTTCCCAGTGCAGTCACTTCGAGGATTAGCATCGAGGCAGGATCAACACTTGGGTGGCAAAAGTTCGTCGGAAGCAAAGGGAAAGCTATCGGTATTGACCAATTCGGTGCGAGTGCTCCTGCTGGAAGAATATACAAGGAGTTTGGTCTGACAGTCGAGAATGTCATTGCAGAAGCTAAGGCACTATAAGATTTTCTCTTGTCTTACGTTCATCTCTTGGCCAAAAGGAGAATAATATGGACTCTGATAAGGAGGAGAGTAAATTAAGGCATTAGACTTTTATTAAATATATATATATATATATATATATATATATTCTTTTCATTTTGCTCTTAGCATGCACGAGATTGTACTCCATTTTGGTTTAGGGGATCTAATAAGCAATTGCAATGAAGACTGGCTTTGTTCTTCTATCTGCTTTCAACACTATGTATACCTGCCATTGAATGTGAACTATGTAGCCATATCAGATTATATTCTGTTTGCTTAAAATTTGTTTGATGCTTATTTTGTTTATTAGTATTTTTGAATACTCAGTTTGGACATCTAGCTGAAGCCTTCGTGAGCCACAACACGGATATTCAACTTTTTTTAAAGGCATATACAACTTTAGACATTTCACAGCATAATGAGAAGATAAATGTTGAATAGCCCGGTAGAGATAAACTAATCAAATATCTTATTTTCTAGTCTTGACGACAACTTTCAGTTGTAAACTTAGGCATCTAATAACTTGCGATGGTCCTCACTTCTAGTAATTTCAGAAAGAAAAGAGAAAGGTTAATGGATGAACATGAGAATTTTGTCATCGACCCTAATGATGCAGTTAGGAAAATTGGGCAGAATTTCCGATTGTTTGCGATATATGACCCATATATGTGTAATTTGATGTTTCTGCTATTTGAAATTTCTTCTCAAATCTGTGATCTCAAGTAATGATATTTGTCTACGTCGACAACAGATTTCTTCTCAAAAAACTTAAAGAAAAAACTAAGTGAAATTTCTACCCTTTGATTTCAAAGCTTTTAAAAAAGACACTCTTTAGTCTTTACCTTTAGATAATCGATTTGCTGTTAACTACAATGACTTTGTATATATATTGTAATCCATATGCATCTAATAATTTGCCATAGGCCTTCCTTCTTGGTGTCGGCCCTAGCTCTCTACTAGGGTTAGGTCGCCTCCTCTCCCTCTTGACCGAGGGGCTTCTCGGTGACCGATTTTCCCTCCTCACCCCTCCCTTAGCCATGCGCTAGGGGAGGGGAGAGGCTCTTCTCCCTAAAGTTCTCTCCATCTCCCTCTTTTATCCTCTTTTCCTTCTCTCCTTGTTGAGCTTGGAGTTCACCGGCTCGATGGTGGTACCAAGCCATCTAGGCCAAGATCGTCACCTCCTTCTTCTCCAACACTGCTCCCCTTCAGCTCTGATCTTGATGACATCTCTCTCTACCCTTCCTTCCCCCTACCCCCCTTCTGACTAGATCTCGCTCAATCCTCTCTTCACCCCCTTCCCCGTCGGAACCCCGTCCTCTTGGTGATGCAACCTCCAGCCCAGTCGCCCTCCCTCCAATCACTACTTCTAGTAGCTTTTGGACTGTCCAACCATCATTTCCTTCGGCTTCCCACTCTATCGTTGCTTTTTTTCCCCCATGCCACGATGGTTGCTAGTTTCTTTAATTTGCTAGAGCTTGAGGCCGTGACCTTTACCAACCTCCCTCTATCGCCACCGGCCTCCCCTCCGCCCCATCGCTTGCTGGGCCTCCTTTGCCCTGGTTGTTGTTAGGTGTTGGATCAGCCATGGCTGTGGGCAAGTGATTGCCTTGCCGTATATGCTAGCTTAGTTTGCTTTTGTGGAGTTGGTGTAGTATCATGATCTCTCAATAGTTTGGTAGATTCTACGGTGATTTTTTTTGGAAGGTTTAGTTAGGTCTGTCGGTCTCTATGTGTGTTGGGTCTATTTTACAATGCTAGCCCTTTGATGATAAGCGCTCTAAGTTTAAGTCTCCTGCATTTGTTTCTTCTCTGTAGGGCTGCCTCAGTAGGCCAAGAGGGAGGCTTGTTCAAAGGTCGATGCCTTATCCCCTTCGTTTGTTTATTTTCACAAGTATTTGTTCAGTTATATATTGATACACAAGGTTAATTGTTGGTCAACCAATTATTCAACCAAGAGTGGTGCTTGTTATAGGATTTTATCCTATCTCTGATTTTTCATTTGTATCATATTGTAAATGTTTCATGAAGCTTAATAAATTATCTATCTATAGACATTTTTAAAAATAAAATAAAAAATGCCAGTCTTTATTTCAAACTATCAAAATGTTCATTCACAAACATTTTATGAATGAGCATGAGAAAAATTCTCATGATCCACAATCAATTAGTCGTAAATAATCTATGAACATGATGTTTTTTTTCTAAAAAAACAATCCATAGATTAATTCATTCAAGCAAAGCTAGGTTATATTAAAAGTTTACAGATAGATTAATCCAATCCTTACAAACTCAGTTTAAAACTATAAAATTTGCTAGACTATTGACTGTAAGGTTGCTACTCTTACTAGTAAAACAAATCTTTAAGAAGGAGGTTTCGGATATCCATCGAAGGCTTTCAAAAATGAGAGGAGAAATGGTCCAAACCACTTTATTCGGGTTTGTTTCATTGATCGATGTAATGAGATTTTTGATCGATGTTAAAAATTCAAATCCTTTTATCATTAGCTAATTTGGAAGTCCCTTTGATTGTCAAAAGTAAGATTAGCAGTTCTCCATGCAAAGCATTCTGACATTGTAACCACGTCATGCTACTTCCAACCATCCTACCCTCCGAGATGGGATTATCTATAAGGGAAGATAAGAAGACTTGGTTCTATCGAGAGAAGTAGCCTGCCCATGCAAAGCACACAAAGAGGGATCAATTTCACTCCACTGAAGAAAAATTTGTTCCTACACCTCCAAATGCTCCAAAGAATATTAATGCAATAACAGAATAACTCTTAATTAGGTAGGTAAGATTTTAGTTTTACTAACCATTCATCTAGTCTGAGAGAGATCATCTTGTTTGAAGTGCTAATCTAGTAGGAATACCTCCGACAATATTTCTTCATATAAAAAGTTTGATTCTTGGAGGGGAGTGATTGCTTTTCCAAATTATCTTTCAAAGTTGGCTTGTTACTGTTGAAGAGGAAGAACTTAACCAGCTTCCATTGGAGAGTGCACAATAAGCCAATTTGGTGGAGAAGCTTCCAGTGAAGTTTAGAAAATTGGATCGTGCATGCTTTCTAATTGCCTTCTATCTAAATTTTGTCTTATATATAGCAAAATGCTCTTTCTCGAGATCAACTAATCCAATTTGTTTTTTTTCTTCTGCTGGATGACAAGTTTCAATTGTAACTCATATATTGCGATAATACTTATTTCCAGTATTCTTAAAGAAATTGTTAAATCGTCAAATTATTCCTTCACAAATATTTTGTGAATGAGCATGAGAATTTTCTTATCATCTAACGCAATCAATTGGCCACAATCCACGAATCTTTGTAACGAAGTCTTCGATATACCACCGCTCATGTGTGCATAATTTGATAGTTCAATTATGTGGGATTTGTAGCCCTTTAATTTCAAAGTTGCCTAAAAGGGAATAATCTTTTTACTACTAGATGATCATTATTACTATTAAAAATATTAATTTCTATGATATTTTTTTTAAATAAATAAATAATTTTGTTAATGAATGTTTAGATAAGGCACATTTTCATAATTATAATTAATTGTTAGTTATTTAAATAACATCCTTTCAATTGTATCTTTTAATCTTCAAACTACCGTAACTACTTATTAGTTATTTAACTAATGGTATCTTTTAGTTGGTGTCTTTGTATTTTCTATAAATATAAGATGGTGCTATTATTTTGATATATGAGAAGACCTTAGTGCTTGCTATTACCATTAACTCTTGTTCAGATCAAAGTTCAATATTATGAGTCGCACCTTGATTCGTGATGGTTTATATCTCGAGAACGTGTTGCCTTTGTAGTTTCTAATCATGAGTGCACAAAAATTTATTCAAGAGATAGATTTACTTTCACCTAACCGTTGCAAGAGCTTAGCTATTTGATTTCATTTATCTACACTTTTCAGTTTTCCAATAATTCTTGAATAAGTTTTACTTATTTTGTGATTTCAAATAGCTACTTCTAGTGCTGTATTTTCATCATATCATTGTATAACAATCTCAATCACTTCGATGAAAATAACTATAAGTGATGCAAGGTTAAAAAAAAAGGCGTCGAAGGTTTTGGCCTACCATTGTACAGCTGACTAATGGCTTATCTTGCCTTAAAGTTTGTTGTTAGAGTGATAAAGATGTGTTATGTGATAGAAAAGGAATGTTGCATTTTGATCAAGAATTCTAATGTAGAAGAAAATACTGTAAAATAAAAATGGGATGAGGATAATGTTTTATGCCGTGATACTATTCTTGGGTCCCTTACCAAACACTTATTTGGTATATATTCTCATATGAAGACCATAAAGGAGAATTGAATAGTCTTGGAAAATAAATACAAACATAAGTCTTTGGTAACAAAAACTATTATCTTTAATTATTTTGATTTTAAAATTGTTGACAATAAGCCTATTTTTTCTCAAGTTCATAATTTATAATTTATTGTATAACAAATACTTTCTAAGGGCATTTCTATAGAGGATAAATTTTAATTTGGTGCTATCATTACCAAATTACTACCAAGTTAGAAAGATTACTGCACGTCTTGTAAGCAAAAGTTGAGGTTCTTCAATGTCAACTCAAAATTGAGAAAGAGTCAAGGCTTCGAAATAATGCTAAGAAAACCGCAGAAATGACAAAAGTTGCACATATTGAAACAGACAATAAAAAAAGGAAGAAACCTTGATTTAAAAAAATTTCGTGTAAGAAGAATAACAACAACAAAAAGAATGTAATTTGTTATTACTATAAGAAGAAGGGATGCTACAAAAATAAGTATTGCATTTTTAAGAAAAAGCAACAACGATCTAGCAAAGTTGAAAATCTTATCGTTGTTGTGTCCAAAGAAAATTCAGTAGTCTCTATATCAGATTGGTGGGTAGATACAGACGCAACTCGTCATTTTTATGGAGATAAAAAATCTTTTCAAAAAATATAAACTTATAAATAACAATGTTTCACTCTCTATATAGATAATTCTTCCTCTATTGGAAGTAGTTGGAAAGGGTTCTATAAAATTAAAATTTACATTAGTAAAACTCTTACTCTACTTGATATATACCATGCTCCCGAGATTGGAAAGAATTTTGTTTTCGGTAATTTGCTTTCTAAGCATAGTTATAAGCTTATGCTTGAATCGAACAATTTGTACTAAGAAAAGCTTATTTGTCGACAAAGATTATGATGAAGATTGTATGTTTAAGCTAAATTTAATAAAGAATGATTCTTCTATTTATTTTTCCTAACTTTTTGTCATCATGGCATGCTAGACTAGGCCATGTGAATTTTAATTCAATCAAAAGAAATCCTAACAGTTGCACATATTTTTAACAAAATATTTTCTAAAAGGAATGTGTCTTCTTATGAGTTATGGTTTGATCGAAAATATAACTTAGAATACTTAAAATTATGGGGGTGTCTAGCTTATGTTAGATTGCCCGATCTGAAAATATCAAAGTTAGGGCCAAGAACCACTAAATATGTTTTTATTGGTTATGCTTTTAATAACAAAGCATATCATTTTCTAAAGATGAATACAAATGTTGTGATTGAATGTAGATATGTCGAATTCTCTGAGAATAAAATATTTAAAGAATCTAAATCTCTAGAATCTTATTTCAATAATCAAGGGAAATCTCTAGATTATATTTTTTCTGAAATTCTTTTGAAGATGTGGAAATTAGGAAATCCAAAAGAATTAGAAAACAATCAAATTTTGGTTCTAATTTTATAACTTACCTTGTAGAAAGCACTTCAAATTCTGTTTTGAAATATTTTTATTTTTGTTTTAATATGGAGAGTGGTCCTTCTAGTCTTGATGAAGTAATAAAATCAAGAGATGTCATTTTTTAGAAAGAAGCTATCAATAATATGATGTGATTCCGACTAGAACAGATCACCACAAAAGACATTGATCTTGATATATCAAGTCTAGTTATCTTATTTATTATACTTATGTGGTTTAGTTAAAGTCTTAGTAGGTTAAGATTTATTTAATTAGCTAAATTCAAATCTACGTAGTTTTAGTAAAATATTTGCAAGATAATCTACAGACATCCAAATAATATCAAATCAATTGGAGAAGGTCGGCGACTTCCTCATCTATTACTTTTATATTTAGAGTTTTCACAGATTCGGTATCTATCTACAAAGAAATGAAGAGTTAATCTGAGAAGATTTAGTTAAATTTGTTTAGGACTTTTTAATTTATTCTCTATATATAGGGCATTATGTCTTGTATCTTAGGCATACATGGAATGAAATATTAATTGGCTTTTGCCCTGGCATCTCTCTCAACTGGGTCGTCGGTCTCTACATCTCCCTCCTCCTCTTGTAGGTCAATCATAGCCTTCAACCATCTATTGCACCTGCATCCACAAATCTCAGCCACCTCCATCAACTACTCGGCCTCCAATCCATCATTACCTCCATCCTATACCTAGGAATTCGTGCCTCCACCCACGGATCCCAAATCCCGTGTAGACCCGAATCTCAACCACTACGAATCGGATCAAACCGGTTCATAACATGATAAAATGGAGTCCATTTTATCTAATAATACTTAGACTTTTGTAGACTTACCTTCGAGATCTAAACCTATTAGATGCAAATGAATATTTAAGGGAAAGCTTAAATCTAATGGATCCATTGATAAGTATAAGGCTAGATTAGTAGCCAAAGAGTTTAGATAATTTAAGGGCATTGATTATTTTGATACGTATACTCCTATGGCTAGAAAATCTTCAATTAGAATCTCAATTTCATTGGCATTAATATATAACTTTAAAATCCATCAAATGGACATGAAAACAATATTTTTGAATGCTTATTTGGACGAAAAAGTTTTCATGGATCAATTAGAAGTTTTAATTTAGTAAGGTCAAGAGAATAAAGTATGCAAATTGGTTAGATATGGTCTAAAACAAGTCTCTAAGCAATCGCTTGAGAGATTTGATCATGTTTATGCTTTCTAATGAATTCTGGTCAAATAAAGTAAACAAATACATTTATTATAAGATGATTGATGATGACATTGTGATCATATGCTTGTACGAGGATGAAATGTTTCTTTTTAGCAAAAGTATTTTATGCATTAAAATAATTTAAAAAATTTATCATCTCACTTTGATATGAAATATTTGGATATTACAAATACTATTCTTAGTATGAAAATATACAGATATAGAAACTCTTGCATTGTCACAAAGTCATTGTATAGAAAAAATTCTTAAGAAATTTTCTTATTTGTTTGATTTTTTTTATTGATTCGCTAATGTGGACAAATTCTATGCCTCATATTTTTATTTTATTGTAATAGTTAAGCCATTTTGTTACAAACATATAGCAAATCATATAATAGAAAGTCAAGACATATATGTCTTAAACAAAATTCTATGAGACAGCTATTATAAGATGAAGTAATCACCGTAAATTATATATGATCGTGCATAAATTTAGCGGATCCTTTGACTAAAGGCCTTAACAAGAATCTAATTAGAAAACCATCTTGTGAGATAGGTCTAAGACTAGTTAAATAATATCACCAAAGAATGACATCCCTACATAAACCATGGATTTTCATGCTCTAGGTACAAAGGAAAAAATAAATTTGGAGGGTAATGATGTAGCACCTACAAAAAATTATTTGATAAGTGCTATGTTCCTACAATGAACGAGTTTGGTCAAGTTAAACTCTTAATGGGTTTGTATAATAGGTGTTTAATCTACAAGAGCGCATAAAAAAAACTCTACCTATATAAGTGCAAAGTAGGGGTGAAAATGAGTTAGATTAACTCTGACCCAACTCGCTATCCAACCCAATTTGGATTGGATTCAGATAAAAAATTTCTATCTGATTCAGATACGGATAGAATTTTTGAAAAAAAAAAAAACCCAGATACAAATTCGGATACGGGTCGGATATAATTTTTGGATTCGGATACGGATATCAGATATCCATTTATCCGCATATTTTTTGAATGATTTACATTTTTTTAGTTTGCTTATTTAAATAGTGAATTTTGATATTGTTATTAATGATGTGTTATATATTATTTGTAGAGATTAATTTCTCTAATTTTATATGTATTTGACCAACAAAAAATTTAAGTTTTGTGAAACTCTTAATATTTTTATGTTAATTATGTATAAATAAAAGATAATAATTTATTTAAAATACAATAAACATCCGTTTAAAATCTGATCCTCTATCCGAAAATTATCCATGTTTGTTTAGTTAAGATATGGTTTTAATTTTACTATCTGTCCAAAATCCATATCCAAATCCATATCCGGACTAAATATATGGATCCAGATATGGGTTGAGCAATATCTAATATGTTTTCACCCATAGTGCAAAGTCATGGTGCTTATGTCAGAGTTTGGTCAACTCATAGTATACTCATAAAGTCCAGATCAGCACATGGCCATTGATGCACAGTTGGAAAGAATATAAAGATTCTGATAAAAATGTGTGTGAATTATCTAGTTGTGTCATGGATTTTACATCCATTAATATGCAGATATAATTTTGAGGATTTTACACTATGTGAAAATTCAAACCATATGATATTTTCACTTATGTATCAATATATTTGTATAACTGTAAGTATTTTTAAAATTAAAGTTATTATTTTTTTTAAATAAGTGGAGGATTGTTAGAAATATTAATGTCAATGACATTATTTTAAAATAAATAAATAATTTTGTGAATGGATAATTAGATAAGGTACACTTTCATAATCATAACTAATTGTTAGTTATTTAAGTAGTAATTGCATCTTTTGGTCTTCTAACTATCGTAACTAATTTTTAGTTATCTAACTACTGGCATCTTTTAGTTGGTGTCTTTTTTATTTTATATAAATAATAAATAGTGTTTTTGTTTTGAGATATGAAAAAGTCATTAGTGCCTGCTTTTATAATTAACTCTTATTCAGATCAAGATTTAATATTGCGAGTTGCACCTTGATCCATCAAGAATATATTATTTTGGTAATTTTCAATCTTAATAAGTGGACTGTAAATTTATTCAAGAGATAGATTTATCTTCGCCTAACTATTGCAAGAGCCTAGTCAATTTTCCAGTTTTCCTACGATTACCGTTAGCGTGCTCCTTTTTTAGAGAGAAAGAAAGCTCGTAGGCAAATATTTTATTCATTTCAAAATCAATCAATTACAAAGCTTATGCATATAATTAAAAGGAGAAATATGTGTTAAACTATAAGTAGCTTGAAATATGTAATCATTTAGGATTTACATAAATAAGAACATTTGCATAAGTAAGCGAATACAACCCATAAAAGGGACCTTAAGTAATACCATATGGCAATTTTAAGACTGTAAGTACTTCACAAGACTGTGGAGAGAACATAGTTGTACACACATACAAAGGGACTCAACGCTGCCATTGGATGCATACGGTGATCACTGGATAAGAAAAGATACATTGAATTAATAAGTTGGCTGCTAGCTATCTTGACCACATCTACTAGTATTGTGCTGATAATAACCCAAAATAGCAAGAAGGTAATAACATTAGCAAATAGGAAAGTAAACAAAGAGTCGTCATCCTACAATAAGAACAAATGAATAATCTTGCTTCAAAATTTGTCATGCCCTCCTTGGAACTTCAACTCTAGGGGATGGAAGAGAGAGAGAGAGAAAAGGAGAGAAGAGAAGACCAAATATCCCTGAGGATCAAAATCCCCGCATCTTACCTTGGATAGGCGAAAAGGGCACTCAAGAACTCATCATCCCCTTCTCAACTCACAAGAAGTAGAAAGTGACATGGGAGATCGTCTCCTTCACAATCCACAAGAGAGAGGAAAATAAAATGTTAGAAAAGAGAGAAGAGAAAGAGGAAAACAAAATGAGAGCGAAAATAGGAGGAAAAGCAAGCAAAACTAATAAAAAAATTATGGTGAGACAGCCTCTCCCCTCCACCAAATCCCCTACTAGGGTTGGAGGATGGGAGAAAGGGAGATCCAAGGGCTGTGCCTTTGTTAGGAAAAACATAATAGAGCTAAGTTACCCTATTAGCATGATTATTGTAGTGATCTTCGTGTCACATATTAGTCTCTTTCCCTTCGCTTTCTTGATCGGTTCTTTTTTCTTTTTCTTTTAAAAATAAATGGGGATCAGTCCAAATAAGATTTGTTCATAGCAATAAAATTTTAAAAATTACATAGAGAGGAGAAAGAGGCAAAAAAATTCTTAGCAAAGAAAGAGTGATAGTACTGACAAATCAAAAATAATTCCTCGTTTAAATCGCCTTTATCTTAGTTTTCCAATTAAATTTGTGTTGATTATGTTTCCTTCAAATTGACTACAATTTGATGACAAATATAAAGTTAATGGCTTTTCTTTCGAAAGGCTTCATGAAAATTTGTATGGGCGATATTTTTGTAATGATAAATTTGTGGACAAAATTTTAATATTTAATTGAGTTGTATGAATTAGATTAAGTGTATAATTAAGTCACATAGTTTATGGATGTCAAAATATATGAACATTCCAAGTCAATTGATGCTTAATTGAATTTAGAAAAGTAAAATTTCATCTTGTCAGACTAAAGGCATCCGAATGGGATAAGTGACATCTAAATGGCATGCATAGGATAGTAAAGAAAGCTCATATTCAAAACAAGTTTTGAAAATTCATTTGATGGCTTGTACTCCTATCAAAATTAGAATTCTAAAAATTTTTAGTACTAACTTTGAAGAATTCTCTAATTCCCTAGCAGAGTTAAATTCTTATCTATTTAAGATAAGCTTCTACATATGTCCGATTGCAAGTTCTACATCAAAGATCGATTAAGAACATCGGACAAGCTGAATCAAATTTATCAACATCAACACAGAGTTTGAAGCGTGATCTATAGTGGCATACTCTAAATCAGATGTGGAGGCAATCTAATCATGAAGAACTTAATTGAGACGGATTTCAAAAGAGACGCGAACTTCAACACTTAAATGATAGATAGTTTGGGGGCTTATATATACTTCTTGTTCTCATGAACGATATAATATAAATTACACACTAAGGAGTTTCTTTAGTGAAAGAAATCGTCAATAATTAAGGGTATATTTAGTTTGGTAGAAGACCAAATTCTTTGAAAGAATAGCATTGGGAACCATTAGGACCTGACCATGAAGCATTGACCCAACTGTCAGGGTTGAAAGCCTTGCATGTTGTTAATTCTACTAGATACTTACTAGCTCTGAGTGAATGGTAAAGACTATGAATGGTAAGGATCATGCCTTGGATACCCTATAGTTTTAGAATGTGTTAGATGGGTGTCTATGTTTCAGAGTTTCACCGATAATAATCCTGCTGCTCATGACCTAACTATCCTTGCTCTTCGAGAATATACATGTAAAGAATGAACTGATCCACTGTTGGATCATCTCTGTAATCCAGTTATTTGAATGAAAGAACCCATCTCAAAACTTTTATCAACAAAAATAAAAAAAACAAAAATCTCGGCGCATAGGTCAATTACTCCCCTTAGTTTGTCTTAGGCTAATCACACCTTAATTGGCACCCTTAACTAATAGCCATTTTCATTTCATATAAGCCCTTCCTTATACTTTTTTATTTGTCACTTTGATTCCTTTAACTATTTAATATCTTTCAACCTCATTAATGGTGTTAACTAAAGATATCAAATAACCATCTACCTCTCAAATTCTTTATCTTCTTTTATGCTAAATTAAGAATAAAACAATCCTACAGAGCCTAAAACTGATTGTGTGATATCTTCTTTTTTTTTTTAACTAAAAAAAATTAATTAAAAAAAATATTTTAGAGGTTTTTACATAGTAAAAGGGATCGACGTGTTACCAAAAATAAATGATGGGGTCTGTATAAAATGAGAATGGCTCACGGTTGTAAGTATAATTATCCCTTTTTGTCTTATATAATTTGGTGGAGAACAATTGATCATATTATCTTAGTTTTCCCCTTGGATGAGCAGTTTCAGTTGTATATATAGGTAGAGGTGACAGACCCATGGCATTAAAAAAAAGTTTCGGGTTTAATATAAATGAGCTCATATCATAAACGGGTTGACATGTTCAATGCGATTATTAAACGGGTACTGTTTAGATTTGTATTATCAACCCGTTTAACGATATGATCATATAAGTTAATGGTATAATTTCACCCTTGAACTATTATTATTTTTTATATATATATTTTGAATTTTGTTATCACCAGCATACTTCCGAACTAAAACGAAAAAAATTCACAATATATTTCCTCCAACTAAGAAAAAAAAAGTAATTAATGAACCCTTATATTAAAAACCTCTTTAATCTGTAAAAATAAAGGTTCAATGATAGTAGTTTACGAGGTTTAAATAAAATTATTCTTTTAAGTTACTTCTCTAACCTAGTTAACTTTACTCCCATCTCCCAAACTCTAAACCTAATAGCAACATCCTTTAGGTTGTGTTCGATTTGATGTGCTACATCTAGTACTTAAATTTAAACCTAACCCAAACCCATTAGGCCGGCCCGACCGCCACTGTTATCCATATATATTTAATAACTACTTGTGATAGTGCTCGTTTCCAGTATATCAAAGCATTTCTTCACAAATATTTAAGGATAAGCATAAGAGAGGAATTTCCTTGAGGGGGGTATTTGGCAATCAATTATAATCAGAGTAACAAGACTAAAACTCTAGAAGTACTTTAAACTTATGAAATTTTGGGTAATCTAAAAGACCACTCTGACTTCCGTAATTTAGTGGGCATCTCAGGTTCAAGAGTAATGCATTACTCTGGATTAGTTCTTACAGAATTGCCAACACACCCTCAATCTATAATCATAAATGCATAGTTTAAAGTTTCAATTATGTGGAATATCTGGCTTGCAACTTGGGCTTGTTTAATTTCCAAGTTCCTTAAGATGGACGAACTTTTTTATTGTTGGTAGCATGCTCATTGAAGTTCTTTTACTACTAGACTGTGAAGAAATTTTGGTGACCATATTAGTCTCTCTCCCACCCTTAATTTATTTTTATATGTTTGGTATCCAAAGTAATCCTGCTTAGAAAGTAAGTAACAAAACATCTAGTCCAGTCCAGAGAATGGTGGGCATTATGAGAACGCCCTGTTAAGTTGGAATCAAGCTTCCAATCTCATTGTGCTTCTGCACTCCAAGAAAATTAGAGAAATTTTAACACCATACTTTATAATATAATTATGGTTTACATCATATAATTTTACTATTTGTAAATTGAGTCTATGATTTAGTGAATATATGCAGAAAATATTCTAGGTTAAATTTGAACAAACACCATAAGAATATTTTGTTAAGTAAAGATATTTTATTTCTAAAATAACTAATAAGTTTTTATTTTTAAAATAATTAAAATGTCCTTAGTATGACTTGGTTAAGAATATTTTCATAATTTTCTTAGTATATTTAACTTAAATAAAATACTTTATTAAGTTTAACTAACCGATTTAATGGCAGTGTATTTTCTACACATATTCGCTAAATCATAAGAATTTATTTATAAATAGTAAAAATGTAGTGCGTAGATCATAATTTTATTAAAAGACAGAGTATTATATACAAATTTCTTGGAAAATTGTAATTGTACGTAACTTTTCTACTTTTATCTTTGCGCGTCTAAATTTAAATTTTAGGTGTACATTATCACAGGTCTACCCAAATGGGTATTTAGGTGGGTGCTTAGCTTCTCAAAATTCATATTGTTCTACCTGTAGTGCTATCAATTGGCTAAGTGAGAGACTTGCTATTAGAGTTTTGCTCTATCTCCTCAGTTTCTTTTTTTTTTTTTTGTGCTTGAGTTCTTGTTATGATATCTGTGTTAACTGTTATTCAATCTGTACTACAGCCAAGTGTGGGACTTGCTTCTATACCTCTTGTCCTATTTCCTCTCAACATCCTTTATATCATGTTATAATCGGTATATTGAAACAAATGATACGATCAGTCTACGGAAATTTTTTCAAAAAAATAAAATAAAATAAAGAGTTTCATATGAGATTCCTTCAATCTTCTGAAATGTATAGATTTCTTTTTATACTTGGACTAGTTGGATTTGCTGTATATGTGAGTTCTCTTACTCTGATGATTTAATGGTTCAGTAGCTAATTTCTGTGGTAGCTCTTGAAGAATACGGCCCATTTATCGCCCTTGTTAACTGTCATATAAAGTTCTTTAAGGTGTGATAAAAGATGAAGGCAGTTCAAACTCACAATTCATGTCTATGTGCGTATCATTGCCTAATGTTGTGCAGTCTCAGTTTTCGTCAGAGCTTCTCTTTCCTCAGAAGAATTAGATGCTCTTTTTAAAAGCCTGCTATCAAGATTGCTGATCAGTAAGATGCCAATTGAGTACTTGGGTCTACCCTTCTCCAGAATAAAGCATTAAAAGCTAGCAAAGGATTGTATTACTGCTGGATATGATTGCCAAATAGAAAAGTTGCATACTTTGTTTTCAAGACTTGAGTGAGCTAACAAAGACATCCTACTTTAAGTTGCCTTGGTTGTAAAGAAAATGGAAGGCTTGCTCTGTAAGCTCATGATCTAATCTTATGGAGACAAAGACTAGGATGTCACTATGATGCCAAGTATACTGCTTATTATGATGATCTTTCCATGGCAACATTATTACTAGGATGTCATTGTGATGGCCAAAAGGTACTTGCAAAGAATACTGCTACTTCAAAAGTGCAAATTTATAGTCTGGCTTGCACATAGACAAGCATGAAAGTTTTGTCTAGTTTCATGGACTAAGTGCTAAAATTGAAACGATTTCAAAGTGAAAATTGTTTATATTGTTGATCAAAATTGAGATTAAGTAGCTGAGATAAATCACTTGCTTCAAATGTCAATAACCTCGTGCTTAGGCAAAATAAAAATACTCATACTGTATGAGTATTCTTAGGTTCAAATCTTAGCGGCATCGATTTAACTGGGATATAGTTAAAGTTCTCGCTTCTCCCTCAAGAAAAGGAATCACTCGCTTAAATAACATGGAACTAGGCATTTCTCCTTTATCTGCTGCTTTGCAACTACATTAAGTAGGTTTCCAACCAAATGATCTGATGGGTAGGATCTATGTGGATTTGATCAACAAATGGTAAATTAGGCTAAGAAAAGCATGCCACTAACTGACCATCATGAGCAAACTTTTCCTTTGGTTCTTCTTTTTCATTGCCTTCAGTATCAAGATGTTAACTTGTTGATCTCTCTCTCCTTCTGCATCAAGATTTCAGATATTTTGATAGAATAAAAAAAAATGAATTTAATTTAGATGGATAGATATTTATACATTTTAAATGACAAATAAATTTGACAGGATTTAGACTCATGACTTCTGTTATGATACTACTACAAACTTAAACGATTAGAGAACAATAATTTTATATTTTATATTTTCCTTGTACAATCCATTTTACTCACTAGGCTTTTTGTGAGGGAAAGAAAGATACATTAAGGTCCACCAAAGTGGTCCATTATTGAAGAAGATTAGTTTCTTTGTCTGAACTATAACTAGTCATAATTTATAAAAAAGAAAAAGATATAAAGAAGCTTTCTTGCAATGAATGTTCTTTCATCATTGTACTATGAATACTGTGGACTGTGGTTGGTGCCAATGAAATCTATCATGTTGAACCCCTCTCAGTTCTATGAGCCAATTCTTTCTACTTTTCTCTTCTCCTCTTTTGCTTTTGTCCTTTTTGTTCATTTTCCTAGTGGAGACCCTTTGCCAAGATGCACATACACACAGCCAATGCCAGCTTAGGTTTCAGAACAACCACAAGCCTTTTCCAGTCTAGTACACAAGTGATTTTGGTTGCTAGTGAAGAGGTTGTGTAAATGAAGAGATAGATTCATTCCAGCTTCTTTCCTTTTCTTTGGTGGTATCATATATATTATGTCCTATTGTCTCCTCTAAAGACTGGCTTGTAGTCTAATCCATGATGAAAGATGATGATCTTACTACTAAAATATTGTGGCTGCCCAAATAGATGCCCATCAAATGATCTACCTCACTTTTATCTAAAAAGGTGAGTTTGGATCAAGTGGTCTATATGTCAAATGACACTATCAAAGACCTCTAATTTTGATACTAGTTTGACTCATTAATACCTCCTGCTCTAATATCATTTTAACTCACTAATTATTCTAAAAGAAAATTTAAGTTGATAAAGAATAATGATCTTATTCTTTAATAATCAAACAATTGTAATAAAATATTGAAATAATCTTATGTAGTTGCTATTGAAAAAATTTTAAAATATCATAATTGTCACTATATTCTTCAAAATATTATAATTATCACCCAAATAGTTGTTCTCTTTTAAGAAATCTATTCTTAATCTAACGAATCATGATTAAAACTAAACTTAAATTTTTAAAACTATTTAGCCTTTGTATCAATTGCATAATGTTTCAAAAGCTATCTAAATCAATTGCATAATGTTTCAAAAGCTATCTAATAGGACAAGAAAATAACACTTTATCAAGACAAAAATTACTGATTTTCTTTTACACTCTAAACTTTAACAAAAATAAAGGATAGTATATATATATATTGTTAACTTTATCAACAATCTATTAGAAATATTCTAAGAATACCCTATTAAAAACTAATCATAATGGTAATTCTGAAAATATAACATTTCAACAACAATTATGATATTTTAAAGAACGTATTGAGATTTATAACCTTTTTGAAAGTTTAATATCAATTATCTAAAAAGCCCCTAAAATATAAGAAGTGATTTGAATGAGTTAAATTTGACCACAATCCATAAACTTGACCTAGTTCATTTAAAACTGGTGCTACATTCTAAATAAACCAATTCATATGATAGAATGACTCCTCAATTGCCGTGAACATTGTAAGCTTGTTCTTTTAATAGAAGTCTTTAGACATAGATAATTCATTTAAAACACATTGGTACATCCCAAGATTTTTATCTAGTTTCAACTCGATTTCGATATGCTAGACCTGTGCTCAAATATTATTACACATGCTCATAAAACGAATCCTTGTGATGGAAAAAATAAAGAAATCCACCAAAAGCGTTCCCAGGCTAAAGGATGCATAGTCTAAATTTTGCAAACTTGTGTTCGGTGATAGAGTCACTAAAGATACAAGCCCCTCCTTGAATATCCCACCTTGATCATCTCAATTATGCCAACAAGAGGGGTTGAGCCTCCTCATGTAAGTATTACAACAAGACAGCAGGAAGACATTTTTACTAAGTTGAATATCATTTGGTATAAGCTAATAATTATTCTGACACACTCGAGCAAACTGTCGTCACAAAAGAGCTATCATTTAGAGATTATTCTGACCTAGTTTTGCTCATCTAATACCCAGCCCTGAGCTAAAAGTCTGCAAAGCAAGTTTTAATTGTGCATTTGGTGCTCTTTGAAACCCCACTAGAAATTTCTCATTAAGGTTTGATTTTTGAAAGCAAATCATTTGAGAAGAGAGTTGTCGATGTGAAATAAATAGAGATCACCTAAAACTGACTTGATCAGGATAAGTAAACTTGCATACAAAAGGTTCTTTGCTTTCCATCCTGCGAATTTTGTCTTAATGCTTTCCACCACAAACTTGAGAGCATTAGCTTTAGGCTTTGGAAGTAACAAAGGATTTCCCAAAGACTTTTCCCCAAGTGCAAGAAGCTTGACCCGAAGGCTACATAATTAGACTTCTATTTGAGTCGTTAGCCCATTTGCTAAAATGGATGGCAAATTTATCAAAATTAACATCTTGCACAGAGGTCTTGCAATAAAACTCAATGATATCTTTGAAATTGATATTATTTTTAGTGGTGACTCTCCTAAAGAGAAAGAGATCATCAGTAAACATAAGCTGGGATAGCAATGGAGCCCTTCTCATTAGCTTTACACTACAAATCCTCTTCCACTTTGCTTCATGATCCAAAAATAATGAAGGATGTTAGCTCCCAAAATGAAATAAAAATGGGGATAGTGGACAACATATTAGAAATTTTATGTATTTGACATGTATATTTATTAACTTTGAGTTAAGTTTTAAGAAGGGACTACATATTATCAATAATGGATTTATTATGGAATTAATTTAGCTCAAAAAGTACTTTATTATCACATATTCACTAATTTAAATTTATGAAAAAAAGTGAATAAAAATTGGCTCTAAAGTGGGTATTATAGTAATAAAAATTAAAGAGAAATGAGTTTAGTATTATATTGGATATTTGAAAAATATTAGTATAATATATAAGTGTCAAACTTCTTATGGGCTTTGGGCCCCAATAAGGGTACCTATTTTGTCGATAAAGGATACTATGTAACTTCACTCACACACGTGCATCGTCTAACCCGGCTCTGTTCGATTCGCTCGCAAAACAAGTCCAAATTATTTTTTGTCTAATGCCCGAAGTAGCGTGACCCTTCGATTTTAACTATTAATCAATTAGTTGATTGAACCCGAAATGGTGCATCCGTTCGTGACCAGTTGCATCCATTTGTCAAGCCTGTTTAATTCTATAAATAGGCTATCAGTCTATATTATTTTTCCACAGAACTCGACTATATAGAATTTTACATTCCATAATCTGTAGGCTTATTCTGTTTATTTATTTATTTATTTATTTATTTTGGATTAGATTTCTTGTAACTTTTAAAATTAGATTATTACCGCCAACAATCTTAAGACTAATTTTCTGGTTGTTAATCTGATTCCTATCATTGTTCTTTTCTTGTTATCGAATTTTTATTTTTCTTTCATATTTTTAGATGGTTGAAATAATAAAAAGTACTATTACCCCTTTCGCTGCTCCTCTAGTTATTACAGTTTATAGAGAAAAACCTAAAAAGTTTTGTGGTATAGGATTCAAGAGATGGCAGTAGAAAATGTTGTTTTATTTTACCATATTGAACTTGGCTAAATTTCTACATAAAAATGTGTCTAAACTCCGAAAGGAGAAAGCAGATAGGTAAGTAGTTGCAGTAGTAGATGCATGGAAGCATGCTGACTTCCTTTGCCAAAACTATATCCTCAACAGACTGGACAACCCGTTGTACAACGTGTACAGTTTAGTCAAAATGTCTAAGAAATTATGAGAATCCTTAGACAAAAAGTACAAAATAAAAGATGTCAATGCAAAGAAATTTGTAATCGGTAAATTTCTTAAATACAAGATGGTTAACACTAAATTAGTGATTAATTAAGTGTAAGATCTTCAAGTAATAATTCATGAGATCCACGATGAATGAATGATGATTAATAAATCATTCCAAGTGGTGGCTATTATTAAAAAAATTGTTATCGTCTTGGAGGGAATTTAAAAATTACCTAAAACACAAGCGCAAAGAGATAACACTTAAAGAACTTATTATCAAATTGAGGATAGAAAAAGACAATCGTATTACTGAAAAGAAAATTGGAAGCTAGTACATGTCAAAGGCAAATATTGTGGAGTCTATAAATGACAAGAAAAGGAAGCACACTAACGAAGACTCTAAAGGTCATGACGCAAAGAAGTTCGAAGGCAAATGCTATGTCTGTGACAAGTAAGGATATCGTGCTCAGGACTGCCATTTGCTCAAAAAGAACGAGAACTCCAAAAAATAGAACTCTGAGAAGAATAAGTCACAAGCCAATGTAACTAAAGTGGAAAACCTTCGTTCTAATGTTGATGAGAATAGGTGGATATTTTTATCTGAGAAGAAGAAGCCACATTTGCGCCAGCAGGTGGATGTTTTTATCTTATCAAACTGTGACAGATGAAAAACTTTATATAAGCAATTCAACGTCTTCTAAGGTAGAAGGAATAGAAAAGGTCATGTTAAAATTAACTTTAGAAAAAGAACTTACTCTCAATGTTGTAATGCATGTGCCCGACATTCGAAAGAATCTAGTTTTGGAATCATTACTGAATAAGAAAGATTTTAAGCTGGTGTTTGAGTCTGATAAGTTTATACTTATCAAAAATGGCATGTATGTAGGAAGAGCCTACTTGTTTAATGGTCTCTTTAAGATGAATGTAATGACTATGACTCCAAGTATAAATAAAGATGAATCTTCTTCTTCTTACTTGCTTGAGTCTTGTAAAATTTGGCATAGTGGATTAGGACATATTAATTATGGTACATTGCGTAGATTAATTAATCTTAACATGTTGCCTAATTTTTATATTAATTTGAATAATAAATATGAAATATGTGTGGAAGACAAATTGGCTAAAGCTTTGTTTCATTCTATCGAACGAAATACAAAACCTCTAGAACTTATACATACCGATGTATGTGATTTAAAATTTATTCAAACTAGAAATGTGAAAAGTATATTATTACTTTTATTAACAATCGCACAAGATAATATTATGTATATTTGCTAAAAAGCAAACATGAGGCATTAGAAATGTTTATATATTTTAAAGCTGAGGTTGAGAACCAATTTAGCAGAAATATTATAATGCTAAGAAGTGATAGAAATGGTGAATATGAGTCACCATTTGCACAAATATGTATAAAAAATGGAATTATTAATCAAACAATGACTTCTTATGCTCCACAATAAAATGATATTGTTGAACATAAGAATAGAATTTTAAAAGAGATAATGAATACTATGTTAAGTTCTTATTTACTCTAGAATTTATGGGGCAAAGATTTGTTTTCTACAAGTCACATTCTTAACTGGTTACCCTATAAAAAATTGGATAAAACACTTTATGAATAATTAAAAAGTTGAGAACCTAACTATAAATTCTTAAGAGTGTGGGGGCTGCTTAGCAAATGTTGCAATTCTAGTTCCTAAAAGGATAAAAATTGGACCTAAAACTATTGAATATGTTATGCTCATAACAGTAGTGCATATCAATTCCTATTACACAAATCAAATAGTTCTGAAATACATGAGGATATAATTATTTAGTCTAGGAATACATCATTTTTTGAGAATATATTTTTATATAAATCTACATTAAAAGTAAGTTCTCTCAAAAGAACTTATGAAAATATCGAAAGAGATTAGAAGACTAAGAGTCCATTTAAGAAGGAAATAATAATGAATCTAGACGAAGTAAAAGGGCAAGGACTTCATCTTTTGGTCCTAATTTTCTAACATATTTGTTAAAAGAAGAATTTCATAGTTATAAGGAAGCAATGTCTACTCCTGAAGCTCTTTTATGGAAAGAAGCTATTGATGGTGAAGTAATACATTTTGCAAAATCATAGTCGAGAATTTATAGATATTGCACTAGTGTGTAAACATTTGGGTTAAAATGGATCTTCAAAAGGAAGGTAAAACCATATGGTTCAATTGACAAATATAAGGCAAGACTTATAGTCAAAAGATATAGACAAACAGAGAAAATAGATTACTTTGATACATATTCACCAGTAACAAGAATGGCGTTTATCCGATTAATAATTACTCTTGCGGCATTATATAATCTAAAAATACATCAGATGGATGTTTTTGAATGATGAATTAAATGAAGAAATCTATATGGAACAAATCGAAAGGTTTATGGCTCTAGGACAGGAGAAAAAGGTGTGCAAACTAGTTAAGTCTCTTTATGGACTTAAACAAGCACCTAAATAATGGCATGAAAAATTTGACCGAGTTATGGTGTCAAATGGTTTTCGCATTAATGAATGTGATAAATGAGTTTATGTGAAAGACACTTCAAATAATTATGTCATTGTATATCTTTATGTGGATAATATAATAATAACTGGTAGGAATATTAATGTCATTAAAGCTACCAAGAATATGTGGCTAACAAGTTTGACATGAAAGATCTAGAAGTTGCAAATGTGATTCTTGGTATAAAGATCACTAAGATAATTAAAGGATATATTATATCTCCATTACATTATATTAAGAAATTGCTTGATAAATTTGATAAAAATAATAATAATCTAGCCAGAACACTTGGAATCTTCATCTCACAAAGAATACAGGTAAATGTATATCTCAGTTTAAATATTCTCGAATAATAGGCAATTTAATGTACGTCATGAATTGCACTTTCTGAATATTACATACTCTGTGAGTAAACTAAGTAGATATACAAGTAATCTAGAAAATGATCACTAGAAAGCGATAGTTAGGGTACTTAGATATTTGAGATACATCATTATGAATTATACTACTCAAGATATCTAGCAGTACTTGAAGGGCATAGTGATAAAAACTGGATATTTGATACAAAAGATACCAAATCCACGAGTGGATGTCTTAACACTTGGGGGTGCATCTATTTTATAAAAATCTTCTAAACAAACATGTATAGCTAAATCTACTATGGAATTTGAATTCATACCATTGGATAAGGTTGGAGAAAAAGCCGAGTGACTTCAAAATTTCTTAAAAGATATTCCTATATGGCTGAAACCTGTGTTTGTAATTTGCATACATTGTGATAGTCAATCGGCTATATAAAGGGCACAGAGTCAATTGTATAACAACAACTGATAATATGTACGTTTTATGACAATTGCTCAAATGGTATAATATCCATTGGTTATGTGAAATCAAATAATAATATCATGGATCCGTTAACAAAGGGTTTAACAAGAGATCAAGTGTATTGTTCATCAAGAGATCAAGCATATTAGGATAAGCAATGCTTTTAATGACCCTTATACCTTGAAAATTTAAGTAGAGTATGGCAAGATACCACCTAGAGTAATAATACAACGGCAACCCAACCTAATTGACTAGAGATCCCAAGATCTAGGTTCAAATGGACAATCAAGTTGTAGGGGCATTCTCTGAAATAACTAAGGAATTAATTTTCTATTCCTTTTCCTATGATGATATAGTGATAAACATGTACTAAGTGTAGGATAAGCAAATGCTAATAATGACCCTTATACTTTGGAAATCTAAGTGGAGTATGGCATAATACTTTTAAAAATATCTAGAGCACTCAAAGAATTATCAGGCATGTCCAGAGCCAAAATGGACACAACATATAGAAACGACTATGTTGAAAAGAAACTTTGTAAGTATTATTGTCTTAGTTTATATAAAAATGAAATAGTTCAAAACATTATGCTCACTAGTTAGAAAAAAAAAATACAGTAATACTTCACTAAAGAAGGTTCAAAGCCAAAAGCTACCTATCCTGATAATTTTTTTTTTTTTTTTGGCACTCTCAATCAAGTCTGCATTTCATATGCATTTACAGCCAAATCATTCATGTGGTGGATTGTTAAAAAATTTATATATTTGATAAAAAAATTTATTAACTTTGAGCTAAGTTTTAAGTGGGGATCACACATTATCAATGATGGATTAATGTTGAAATTAATTTAGTTCAAAGAGTACTTTATTGTCACATATTTACTAATTTAAATTCATGAAAAGAAGTAAATAAAAATTGGCTCTAAAGTGGGTATCATGACAATGAAAATTTAAAAAAAAAAAAGAGTTTAGTACTATATTCGATATTTGAGAAATATTAGTATGGTATATAAGCGTTAAACTTCTTATGAGCTTTGGGCCCTAATAGGGGTACCTATTTTTTGGGTAAAGGATACTATGCAACTTAACTTACACACACGCGCTGCCCAGCTCAGTGCCTAATATATGTTCGGATTTGATCTAATTCAGGTCAATTTGTTAGTTGAGCCCGAAGTGGTGTGATCCTTTGACTAGAACTGTTTATCAGTTTGTTGATTGAACCCGAAATGATGCATCCCTTTATAATAAAATTGTTAATCAAATCGAAAATTGTGCATCCATTTATGGTCAGTCGCATCCCTTCGTCAAGCTTGTTTAATTATATAAATAAGCTATCAGTCTACATTATTTTTTCACGAAATTTGGTTCATTCTTTTCAATTCTAGTTCAAGTATTTAGTCTGTATTTGAGAGGGAGTACAATACGGTTTAGGTTCAACAAGGCATTTGAATAACTGCTTCCTTTCAAGTGCAAGGTAGTTGTTGTTTCTTGGAAAGCCGACGTTTACTATTCTAGAAGCAATCGATGGAGAGCGAATTAGTATAAAGAGATAGTATCTAATACTAAACTCGACTATACATAATTGTGACATTTAGAATCAGATTATTACCGCCAACACAACCTTCTTACAAACCCCTTGAATGAACGAAAAAACTAAAACTCATATTTTTTTCCATTAATAATCACTACCAGTGATGACATAAAAAGGTAAGAGTATATCCACCTTGTGAAGACATCTGAGAAGCCATAAATTTTTAAACCGTCTCACAAAAATGACCACTCCATTCAATCAAAGGCTTTCGACATAACAACTTTAAGAATGAATAATCTCATTTTACTCTTGGAGGAGCTTAAGAAGTGCAAACATAATTATCAATTATTTGACGACTTGAAATAAAGACATTATGGGCATTCAAGACCAATAGCCATCCTAGAGGTTTCAACCTTGAAGCAAAAATTTTAGAAATAATCTTGTACATAGTGTTGCATATGCTTACTAGAGGATAGTCATTTTGCCTAGAAAAATCTCTTTTCGGAATAAGAATGATATTAATTTTATTTAGGTTCAAGCCCATGTCTCCTTCAATGAAAATGATTGACTGCCTTGCATACCATGTCCTTGAGAGAAGGCCACACCGACTAAAAGACGCGAGCATTAAGGCCATCAAGGCCGAGAGTCATATCAAGAGCTAAACCTTTAAGTGCAGTGCTTATCTCCTCCTCTGTAGGAATCTCATCTAGACTTGCACTAGCATGTTCTAAATTTTCGGTCCAGAATCAACATAATGATGTTATAGATTGAACATGGAGGGATGGTTAAACAAAGTAAAATTAGATTTGAAATAGAGATAAAAGCTTTTATAATTTGGTTCAAGTTTTGCATTCAAACACTATTTTCTAGTTTAAGCCTAAGCTATATTATTCTATGAATCGCCAGCACTAACTTGAGTATGGAAGAAAGAGTTATTTCTGTAGTCCCAAGTAAACCAATGGACTCTAGAATGCAGATGCCAATATATTTCCTTCATAACCAATAAATGTTTATAAAGGCTTATAAGAGAACTCTGATGTATATTTGTGTTGCTCACGTTCGAGTTAGATTGGAGGGATAGTATTTCCTTCTCTATTTTAGCAATCCGGAAATGAAGGCTATTAGTGTTCTTCTTGGCCTACGCAATTACTTATTTTGTGAGAGTGGCTATATTGACTGAGAGTTTTTGTTAGGATTGAGAGAGTTCGTTCTCATTGACATCCCTATAAATAAGAACAAAAAAACTCATTTCTTAACCATCAATTTTTAAAATAGAACCTACGAGGACCCTCCTTAACGACTGATGAGATTTTGAGGAGAGGATTATGATTTTTTGAGATAGCAACAAATGGTGAATTTTGGCGGTTAAAGAATAATGTACTTTCTTATCGAGGACAAATAAAAAGATAATATTATTTTATTTGGGAGAATATTTGTTAGTCACTGATGAGCAATTATCTCAAAGAAACAATGTTAGGATTCACTTTTTTTAGATACAAAAATAAGGGAGAATGTCTCAAAGTTTGTAAGTGAAAGAAAATTTTACAAATCAAATCCTACATTTTTCTATTTTCTGATTAATACTCCATCTTTAATAATTCTATAATCTGATCCCTCTTATTTCTCTATAATTTTCATATATACTTTAATATTATTTTGACTAACTGATATTAACTCTGTTATATGAGTTATATTCCTTTAGTGATGCCCTTTCATTTGGTTATGGTTAAGTTAAGTTGACTCAAGATACTATATAAAAATAATAGAGAAAATCAGAAAAATATAGAGTGTAATTTATAAAATCACCTAATATAAAAAATTAAATATAAAATTATAAATAACGCACTAGATTTTAACTATATTATAAATAAAACCATCTCTTTCTTAGCATTTAATAATAAAGTCTCTTATTTTCTAGAAGGAATAGAACAAAAAGTAGAATATTTCATCAATTTTAAATAATATTCTAATATTTCCTAAGTCTCCCTTATCTCGCTCCTCTAATATGAACTTTGAGGCAGCATTTCTATAATTAAGTTAATCTAATGGTCGAATTAAATAATATCTATTTATTTAACGGTTTTACCAAAATAGAGAGCTTTATTTTTAATATAGCCAATATGTACACTGGTACTGTTATCAAATGATGGTGGCTTTATCTAGAAGCTATAATGATGGTAATATGAATAAAATTAGAGCCACTAACCACGAGATTAGCCTAATCTAATCTTCGAAATGCAGTCACGGGTTTTGTGCAGCTAATATAGCAGCTTATGAGGTAATTGCTTGCGTCAATGAACTAAAAGAAAAATAAAATAATACTTCAACCACGTTAATGCGTTGAACACTAGAATTAATCACTCATTTATTTATGCATCTCCAGGTAGGTGTCCTCTTTTATCAAGTACAATAATATTGATATGTTTTTGTCTTTTAAGTTTGATACTTATTTATAATGCCATCTACACCTGACTGAGAATGTGAGACGATCATTGAACGGAGGACAGGAGTTTGGATATCCTCTAGGTTTTGATTCTTTGAGAATAATTTCTATAGTGCTCACAGATTAGGGGTGAAAACGGATCCGATAGTACTCAACCCATATCCGGATCCGTATTTTTAGTTCGGATACGGATTCGAATACGGATATTAGACGGATAGCAAAATTTAAAACCATATCCTAACTAAACGGATATGGATAATTTTCGGATAAAGGATCGGATCTTAAACGGATATTGATTAAATTTAAAATAATTATAATATTTTATTTAAATATAATTAACACAAAATTATTAAGAGTTTTATAACAAATAATTTTTTTTAATGTCAAATATATAAAATTAGAGAAATTAATCTCTATAAATAATATATAACGTATTATTAGTAATAATATTAATACTTACTATTTAAAAAAGCAAACTAAAAACTGTAAATCATTTAAAAAAATATGCGGATAAACGGATATCCGATATCCGTATCCGAATCCAAAAAATATATCCGACCCGTATCCGAATCCGTATCCGAATTTTTTTCAAAAATTCTATCCATATCCGAATCCGAATCCGAATCGGATAGAAATTTTTTATCCGAATTCGATCCAAGTCGGGTCGGATAGCGGGTTGGGTCGGAGTTTATCCGACCCGTTTTCACCCCTATCAGAGATTGATGTTCTTTGGGTTTTGGATTTTGTGAGATGAGCTGTTGCTGAGATGATTAGTTTGTTGTTTTCTTCTTAGTAAAAATCTATAATTTTTTATTAAAGTAGATAAACTTGTTGTACACGTGGAAGGTAATTTATCAATTTTTTTTCTAAAAAAATAAGCTTAATTTATGATAGAGATATTATGATATGATTTCTAAAAAAATAAGCTTAATATTTGAGTCATCTAACCACGTATATTTTAAATCACTAATTAATTATTATAAAAATATAAATCTATGCACATGTGTTGACATCTAAATACGATTAAATTTAAAAAAAAATAATTATTATTAAAGTTAGCAGCTTTTGTGTCAGCTATTTTATGTGTGATTGTTCCGCATCCTGTCCTCTTAGATTTAATTGTAAACTTTTATGACGACAAGGTGAGAGGCGTTTTCAGCTTGGGTTTTGCTGGACAACCTAAAACGAAATCTTAGAAAGTGCTAAAATGAAATCTTAGAAAGTGCCTAATTTGGGACAAAATTGAATTTAAGAGACTGTTGGAGGAGCACAGCACATCCTACCACCGACAAAAGCTAAGCCAATTTAAGACAAAAGAGTCTCAGTTGTGGCCCTAATCTATTGATGAAGAAAAAGGATCTTTTTTAGATTATCCATCACAGTATACTATTACTGTGGATATCTTTATATTTACTCAATAGGATCCAGTTCAATTCCAGTCTAAAATTTAAGCTCCAGTTATCATCATATTCATTCATACACACCAGCCCTAACTACTCAAAAAGTGTGAATCTATCTTATTCAAACTGGAAACCCAAAGAGAGTGAGTAGTGATATGAGATTGAAAGCAGCAACAACCATCTCAACAAACTTAGGCTTCTAATCTGGTGGAGATTAGGTAGCAATTCCAGGAGCAAATTAAGGATCTCCTCAAATCCTATTAAAAGAGAAAAAGAAAGAATTAATAAAAAAAATAAATTTTTAAAGAAGAGAATTAATACTTGGCCTTTTGCCACGGCCCCAAGCAATTCACCAGGGGGTCCCCACCACATCAGCATCCCACCTTTCCCTCCGCATCGAGGAAAAAAATAAATAATAATAATAATAAATAAATAAATAAATAAAAGAGAAGGGAGGGGGGGGGGGGGGGGGGGGGGGGGGGTGGTGGAAGGGCAAAGAGGGAATTTCTGAGAAATTAAGCCTCGGATTCTTCTACCTTCTTTTCGTCGTCCTCCCATTTCTTGAATCCGAACACCTTCCTCGCCTCGTCCAATGACGCATCTTGAGGGCTTAACCTCCGCCCCCATCGGCGGCGGTAAGCTTAAGGCGGAGAAGCCGACCCATCACCACCCCAATTACCACCACCGCTTCCTCCTCCGCTTCCACCACCATTCGTCCCCCTTCTCGAAGCTCCTCTTCTGGTCATTCCTCGCCCTCGCCTTGTTCCTCGCCTTCTTCCTCCTCTCCCCAGCCAACACCGCCAATAGCTCCCCCAAGGCTACCGCAGACCACCGCCGCTCCCTCCACTCCGCCCCCTGGGGCGGGCCCGCCTGGGAGAAGCGGGTCCGCAACTCTGCCCGGATCCGCCGCGAGCCCAACGGCCTCTCCGTCCTTGTCACAGGCGCCGCTGGATTCGTCGGATCCCACATCGCCACCGCGCTGAAGCGCCGCGGCGACGGCGTCCTCGGCCTCGACTCGTTCAACGACTATTATGACACCTCCCTCAAGCGCGCCCGCGAGGCCGTCCTCGACCGCGCCGGGGTTTTCGTCGTCGAGGGCGACGTCAACGACGCCGCGCTCGTCCGCAAGCTGTTCGACGTGGTGCCCTTCACCCACGTGATGCATCTCGCGGCGCAGGCCGGCGTCCGGTACGCGCTGGCGAACCCGGCGTCGTACGTCCACTCCAATGTCGCCGGGCTCGTCTCCCTCTTCGAAGCCGCGAAGAATGCCGACCCCCAGCCAGCCGTCGTCTGGGCGTCGTCGTCGTCGGTCTACGGGTTGAATTCGCGCGTACCCTTCTCCGAAGCCGATCGCACCGATCGCCCAGCTTCGTTGTACGCGGCGACCAAGAAGGCCGGGGAGGAGATCGCACATGTTTACAACCACATCTATGGGTTATCCATCACTGGCCTCCGGTTCTTTACCGTCTACGGCCCATGGGGGAGACCGGACATGGCATACTTCTTCTTTACCCGCGATATTCTCCGGGGAAAGCCGATTACCGTCTTCGAAGGGCCCGGGCACACCACGGTCGCCCGCGATTTTACCTACATTGATGACATTGTGCGCGGTTGTCTCGCGGCTTTGGACACCGCTGGGAAGAGCACGGGAAGCGGTGGTAAGAAGCACGGGGCGGCGCCCCTCCGCACTTATAACCTTGGGAATACCTCCCCGGTGCCGGTCGGCGACCTTGTTACTATCCTGGAAAGAATTCTTAAGGTCAAGGCTATCCGTAAGGTCGTGAAGATGCCACGGAATGGAGATGTGCAGTTCACACACGCCAACATCAGCCTCGCCGAGAGGGAGCTTGGATACCGGCCCACCACTGACCTCCAAACTGGCCTCAAGAGGTTCGTGAAGTGGTATCTGGATTACTACTCGCCTTCATTGTCGAAGAAAACTGGCAAGCGCAGTGGAAGTAGCAGCGCAAGATGAGTGACGGCGGCTGCTGCACTGCCGGGCTGGTCAGGCTTCGAATTCTTCTCCTTCCCTATTGATGCTCTTACGGAATTCTTTCTTTTTCCATTTACCCCCCTTTTGAAATTTCTTTAGTTAGCTTCGAATTGCTTGTTTCTGTTACTTCTACCTATGCTTCTTGGATTTCTAGCTATTTTACTATGGCATTGTTAGAAGATGAAGAAGAATGAAGAGAAGGTGGAGGAAGGAATTAAGAGTCCTGCTGGTAAGATTCTTTTCCACGCGTTGTGCGGGGGTGTAAGTTTGCAGGACATTCTGGTGATCTGTACTGGAAAAAAAGAGATGGAATCAAACCAATTATGTTCTTTCAGTTATCTCTAGTTGTCATCTAATCTTTCTGAGCATTGTTAGTACATTTCTCCTATTGGTGTTGTTGCGTGAAATAAATGACTGATCTTTATTATGAGAAAATATGATACTTGATTAGAAGTTACTTCATATTACATAATTTATTGTAGAGGCCTATTTACCAGAATCAATTTTTTTTTTAAGGAGATTAGAATCAAATTGCTACCACTGCTGTGGGTTTCAGCATTTGATTTGGCAACAAATGCGATAGTGGTAGGTTTTTCAGTTTTGCCGTTCTTCAATTTTTCTAGCATATTAGAAACCAATTTAAGTCCATAATTTAGTATAAATTTTATGTCGCTCATAGAGTCATAGTTTAAAGATGCATTAGCAATAAGAGTGAGAATGGAAGGAGCAAGATGGCTGTCTGTGAATCTACTTTACCAACTCACATCTGCAAATACATTATAAAGAACTCTTGCATCTGGACTATTGGTTTCTTTTTCTGATGGGAGCTGAAAAGTAAAGAAATACTTCACAAGTAGCAACTCTTGCTTCTGCACCTGCTTGATGATTACAAACTCTTGCATCTGTAATCTTCGCCTCTTTCCTAGTTGGAACCCCGTTGACAAAGAGAAATCTAAACTTTGAATGACATTGTAATGAATAATGATGAAGCATGTCTAGTGTTGTTTACAGGATATGTTCACGAATATTCTCGTGGCTGATTTTTATGTGATGATCATGTCTAGTCATGACTGTGGAAACCTAACTTCATTGCAATATTAATAGGAAGATCATTTCAATTTTTGACAGCGCAAGCCACACTTGAATAATATCTTGATTCCGGAATGTTCTTAGTCCATCTTCCTCTGTACTTTTTTCTGATAGTTCAACTTTTCCTTACTATTGTATCCACATCTTCTCTTGTAGGCATGTTTTCTACCATATGATCTGGTTTGCCACCCTTATTATTTTTTGATTCAAAAATTCTATTCATAAATGTAGAACATAAATGAAAAGATAGGTAAGTGACAAGAGAAAGAAGAATGAGGACAACTAAATAATTGATCAGGGATTTTATCCACTTATTACTTTCTTCCATTATTACACGACTTTCATCCATTTGAAGACAGATTGCTATTTTCTTTAGATGATAGGTAATATTTAGGCTGAAGTAGTGTGACAGTGATCTCCTATGGAAAATGCATTCCCGAGTGTATATGGTGATCCAAGGTGGAACTTAATTCTCTTCTATCATCTTTCCAATACATTAACGAACCATTTAAGAACAAGGAGACAGCTAGGTTTCATCATTCCCCCCTCTAGTTCTTATTTATATACTTGATATCTAATATTGTTGCTTATGGTAATCACTGATAAAAGGTAGAAGATATCTATCTCTAGGGTTGATCTTATTTGCAAGATAATTGATGCACATCATCCAACCATCATCTTCTAACACATTAACTATTTGAAAATAACAAAGAGACTACTATGGTTCATCACTTCTTACTCTAAAAGCTTGGCGATCATGTGATTTACCTCTTAATATCTGTTTTTATTGCGCCTGAGATCTGATAAGGATAACAAGATAATCTCCAACTGGCTGGGTCTTGTAACCGATTGCTCTTCTATGTGGCAAATGTTCAATTCTTCAATGAACCCTTAAATTTCTTCAATGACCTTATCAATATATCTCTTCAAGGATTTGAATTTAGAGGTACATTACTTGGTGATACTTCATTTACTTTGCACCTTTTTGATCCAACAGAGAGGATAAGGACATAGGTGTGAAGCAGTTTACCTCTTAGATTTCATGTACAAACACTTAGAGATGAGATTTTGATGTCTTTCAGGATCCAAGATAGGGACAAATTTGTACTTTTTATTTTATTTTTTGTTGGAATCCTCATCTAGACCTTAATTCATTACCATCATGGAACTTCTACTTGATGGAGCTCTCAGTTTTAAATTAATTTTTAAGGACTGCCTTCCACTTCTTGAGATCTTTTCTCTTTCTCTATAGTTGCAGCACAAGATAAAATTCAAATATTTTGTCTATTTTTCATAATCATTATACGGTAATGATCAAGTAGTTCTTATTACTGCCTTTTATTCTTATTCTGCTATGTCTTGTCAGACATCACTGCCCTTTGTCCTAAGACTTCTCACTTTCTTGCTCTTGATTTATGTTTCTCCTCAATCCCTATGTCTTCGAGCAAGTCTTCCTGATGTATCCACTTTGGAAAACATGGTACCATTAATAAAAAGATCCTGTCTATAATGATCTAACCATTAGTCAGCTCCTTATCATCTGCGGTCCCATGATATACAAGTATATCAATGTGTTCTTTTACTTCAAAAGGAGAAATTGGTGGGCTACTTGTAGGCTAAGACTTCATCTAATCTTTAGTCTCTTTTTTCTTGCTAGATATTGATTGGTCATCGCCTAGACACCATAATGTTGAAAGCTTAACTGAACAGTAGAATCTTCTCTGTACTCCCTTAATTATAGCATCACTACAATGGCTGAGATATGCTCCTCTAACTTGGGAGATTTGATTTTTGCAAAATATTATTTTTAGCCACCCTTGCTCTTCCTTTTTGAGACATGAAGAATGAATTGTTGCTCTCTTTATGCACTATATTAACTATTAAGATCTTATACAAACATGATGTGGACAGAGGAGGAAGCTGATCTGGGAATCCATTGTCTAGATTCGGATATTCAGCTGCAGTTATAGGAAGGTCACTTTGTAATTTTTTATTATCCTCTCAGCAACTCCATGTAGCCCACTACAATGAAAGTGTGGTGCTTGATTCATATCTGGATGTGGCAAATCTTACAAACTCTAATCAAACATTTTTCGGTGTAGCCAAGTGGTTTAGGGTTATCCAGTATCATTTTATGTAACTCTTTTGGAATTAATGATGCAATTCTTTTTTCTTTTTGCTAATGTGTTTTTACTCAATAAGCCTTTCGAGGTATGCATGCTTTAGTGGATGGATGCTTGTTTTTCCTTAGTATTTTTTACTTTCCTGGATAATAATGAATTGAAATACACTGGATTGGAATACAGAAGGTTAGATGACAGTAACAGGCTTATGCGTGTTTACAAGGTTCTTCACTTGTATAAATTAAGTTTCAACTTTTATTCAACCAGGTGAGTACTTTGTTCGCAGGACTCTGGCAAAACTTGATTGATCCTTAGAGTTATTGAGAATCAGAATGTTGGACCTGTTCCTACTATGGCTCCCATTGTTGATGATGGTATCTTTCTGTTCTTCAGTGGGTAGGAATGTACAGTGTTCCCGTGTATGGGATTTTCTTTTTTTCCTTTTCAGTTTCTTCTTGCCTTCAATTTTGTGAATTGTGACATCATTGTTTTTTGGTAAAGGAGGGATTATATCTTGTTATTTCAACATACTCTGTTATTTTGATCTTTCACTTGGTGCAAATTGTCTCTTTCACCAATTTGCCTTCTGAGTTGGAATGATCATTCATCTCTCATTTGAAATTGTTGCATACCTTGCTAAGAAAAACACAGACATATGTTTGAAGAGTCTAATATATGCCATTTTCATATACTTCTAGGGTTAGTGCAAAATTATTTCAGTTGCCAATAGTTTTACATCAAGATATCTGGGGTTTCTAGGTTTTGGTTCATTCTAATTGTATGTGAGAACTGCACGGCCCAACTGTTATTGTCTGACTAGGTTTATCATGCTAGATTTCCACTAGCTGATGTGTTCATAACTTTCGCCATCTGAATTGTTCTTTAAAGATAACCCCGATCACAAAAACTGTATTTTAAATTGAAAATGCAATTTTGGAGGCCAACCTTTATATACACACACATATAAGTGTACAGGTTATTCATGGAGATTTCTGAGGTGATAACTGTCCAGGCATTGTGGTGAACTAGATGTGGTTTATTGAATCTGATCGTTTTATGGATAATCTTGTTGTACAAGTGCAGAGCAGCTGCTGAAATGATTTGCTTCTAGATTATATCTTCTAATATCAATGTCGAGATTGACATCACAATAAGAACAAGTTATTCTATTCTAGATTTTTGTGATTTGCATACACATGGCATTTTCGAACTTTGAATCTTCAGTTAGCTATCCAGTCAGAGATGGAAAGATAGGCATGGGCAATAGAGTTATGAAATTCTATTGGAACTGATGGAAGTGATGTTTATATTGCTGTATTCCTTCTTACTAATATGTGCATTCTGGTTCTAAACTGTCTGGAATTTTATCCCCCGTCTTCTTTTGACATTACTAAAGAAAGTTGTTGAGGAAATTGGGGCATTTGATTCATTTGGAGTGATGTCAATATATTAGTCAGAAAAAGTATTTTTTTTGGATTGTATTGCTTGTCTTGTACGTCTTCATGATGGAGATGTGTTGGATCTTTGACTAAAACTTGTATTTGAATGACTTCTTTTGTCTTAGGTTTTAATGGTCTAACGGTTTTAATGGTTTTTTCTTGTTTCTATTTGGTATTTGTGTACATTATTGCACTCTTGTATTAGAATGGCTTGCAAAGGTCAAATTATATGTTCTCACATCTGTATGCAAGTTTGGTCTTGTGACTTTTTCTAGCAAGGAATGGATCCAGTTTTTATGATAGAAAATGAATTAAGGCTAAGGCTCCCCAAAATATTGTTGAGATTTCCAATAGGGTAATTTACAAAAATAAAATCTAGTAAATCTTCTATTTGAGATATGAGATCCATTTCTTAGTTTCCTGTCCAATCAAGTCAACTTCACTGTTCATTTTTTCATCCTCTGAACTGCCTTCTCTGCTCATATGAAAAAGAAGAGAGCTATATAATGCATTTATTAGCTGCATTAATTTGGACATGCAGGTCCTTTATAATAATTAAAAAATACTCCATAATATATTATGAATTGTTACATAAATTAGTTATACATTAGATAAAACTTTAAGCAATGTGATCTGTCACATAACTTAGTAATACGTTGGGGAAACTTTGAAATACATCATAATATTGTGAAATATAATTTATTTTGGGCGAATTAAATATATCTAAATGCTAGCACTTTTGCATAAGAGTTAGAAATGCTTTTTCCAATGAGTGTTTATCAAATCTATTACGTAGTTAAATCAACGTAGTATGTGATTGTAAATAGCATGATCCATACAAAAAATTTATAATATGTTGCAGAAAAGATGAAAGTCATCGTTTAGTGAGTGATTATGAGAATTATTTTATGGTTAAATAAGCATTATATGTGAGTGTATATAGCATGATCTGTTAAAAAAATTATGTAATATGTTATATTAAAGATAGTGTCTTCTTCTAATGAATGTTAATCAAATCTGTTCCATATTTGAATCAAAGTAATATGTTTGAGCTTAGCTAGCATAATCCATAAAACAAATTGTGTAATATGTTGCAGAAAAGATTAAGTCATCTTTCAGTAAGTGTTTATCGGATCTATTCCATACTAAAATTAGCACAATATGTGAATTTAGCTAGTATGACCCATAAAAAAAAACTACGTATTATGTTGAAGAAAAATAAAGTCATCTTTTAGTGAATGTTTATTAGATCTATTATACACTTAAATCAGCATAGTACAAGAATAATTTAGCTAGCATGATCCATAGAAAATATGTGATACATTATACAGGAAAGATATAGTCGCATTCTAGTGAATATATATATATCAAGTCTATTTTGCTTATAAATCAACCTAATATGCGACTTAACTAATAGGATCCGTAAAAAAAATTAGGTGATATGTTGAAAAAAAAAAGAGTCATTTTCTAATGAATGTTTATTAGATCAACTTAAATTAGTATAATAAGTGAATTTACCTTAACATGATTTGTAACAATTATATAATACGCAGAAAAAATAAAGAAATTATATTTTAATGGGCAAGATTAAGTATTTATTATCCATTTCTCTACCAAAGATAAAAGTGATAGATCGATGAGAAACTTCTCTCCTCTCCCGGTGAAGGATAATTTGGAAAGAAAATAGTAAATTTGACTTCACAATGAAAACTAAAAGTAAATTTTGATCTCTCAAATTGAAAATGCACTAGATTTATTTGTTTTTTTTTCAAATTACCAAGAATTAGGAAGGAACATTTGCACTTATCCTTCCGTACCAAATCCTAGACCTTTTTGAACTATTATCTTTAAGAAAAAAGACACATTTCTTTTTTTCTTTTTAAAACAAAGAAAGGGATAAAAGAAGGTAAATTCTATTCTATGAGAAGGACTTGTGCCGATAGAGTGTCGGTAGAGCGATTGACACTCTCTTTTCTTGTAGCTATCCCAAGTTGAGAAATCTAAGGGCACATATGAGAGCCCAAATGCAATAGGGGAGGGAGAGAGATGAAAATCCCTTGTTTGCAATGGAAAGGAAAGCTTCCTATGCTCTAGGGGTGGGTGAAGACATCTACTTGTGTTGTGCATCATCTTCAAAGTTGTCCAAGGAAAGTCTGATGCATGTGAGGAGATCTTGGGCTTCGATTGCGGTTGACAGCCATAGCTCCAAAAGGCAACTTGGATGAATACCGGAGGAGATTCCTTGCTCAAAGCCCAAATAGACAATATCATCCTTGAACTAAAAATGCTTGAAAGATATAGGGAGAATTAAAGACTTTTATTGTTTGGCTAGTTTCTAGGGAAGGGCGTTCTCTCAGCTCGATTGAACAGTATTCTTGCTAAATTATAGAATAACATTGATGGGCTTTCTGCATCAAATATGAAAGAAGGATTCTATGTGTTCAGATTTGAGAAGGAGGATAACATAATGACATATGCATTCACTAATGGCCTATGAACGATTCTTGAGATGGTTCTTTATTTGATACCATAGTGAAACAACTTCAAACCTTTGCCGCATCCGTAAGGGATATTAGAAATTAGAAGCTCTTACTCAAATGATGGCTTATTTCAATAAAATGTTAAGGGTGAATGAAACAACCTTGGACCACTCTTGCGGCCACTATGCTAGGACATGTGTGAAGGTTGATCTCAAAAAATCCCTTAAGACAACATTTTGGCTAGGACCAAAGTCAAAAAAACTTGGACCAAGCTGTAATATACGAGAGCTTCCCATTGTTGTGTTACATCTGTGGGTGCTTTGGGCATAAGGTTTATCGATGTACCAGAAAGATATCCTAGTATAGGCCCGGTAGAGTAGAACCCCATCGGGCCTTGAACCAACCCTCTAAAGTCTCAAATTAGAAAAGCAATGAATCTAAAGGCAATGGAAAACCAAGAAACTTGAGTGGCAATATTGGTAAAAAGGCTCTAGAGCTAAGGTATTATGGGATTGAGACTAAAAGGCCTACTACCCTCTCATGTAAGGTGTTCCAAAGTCATGCAAGCTATGAAACTAAAAAGACACAACGTCTCATGCCTGACAAAGGAAAAGGCAAATTAAATGAACTGCATGAAAAAGAGCCTAGTCAAGGGCTGTTTGGAGCTATTCTATTGAGCACGCCACACAATGTAGAATTTAGAGATAGGGTGGAGAAGGAAAATGGCCAGTACTATACCTTTGGATACAACTATTTAGAACTCGACGGTTCTAAAAAATGGATTGACATCGCGATAAGAACAACAAGATAAGATGGTTCTAATGCCTAAATTATGGATTATTGTTGTTAATGGAATATCAATCCGCCTGGGTTCTAGTCAACGTCGAGTGACTAAGTCTCGACATTGAGTGACTAAGTCTGATTTTGTCGAGACAAACAAATAGAAGTAATAATAAGGGTCACATGAGGACTCCTACCCTACAGAGGTGTAGCATAATGGGTTGGCAACTATTAGGTCAAGTCCAACCTCGACAAGTGACAGTGGACTCTCAGAACAACATGATGGGATTATGAGGACCCTCAAACAGGCTTTACTCCTAGGGATGGAGGTAGCCTCAAGCATAGATCTGGACATGGCCAGCTCCAACTGGCCATAATTGAATATGATAATAATAGCAATAGATATGGAGGGTGGCATGGATGAGCTAGGAGCGACGGTAGCTCACCACCTTACAAGATAGGGCAGAAGGACTGAGTTCCTCCAAGGGGAAGCTGTGAGTCCTTGGAAGTGTAGGAACTTAGTCTATGAGTGCGTTGAATTATTAGGAGGGTTCATTAGCATTCATATGGTCCATATGTTTAGAGAGGACGACCAAACTAGGCGGCCAACTAGGGTAGAGGAGGCTCCAAAAGGTACATCATTGGGCCAGATTGTAAAATCCTCTTAGAACTTTATAATATTCTTTCTGATGTTTGCCTTTAACTAAAGGTATTCACCTCAGTTGAATACAACTCACATATTCAAAAAAAAATTCACAATATCGACTTAAATGAACTAAGCATGAGTCGGCTCAAGATTACTTAAGGTCAAGCTCAACCTCAGCTCAAGCCAGAGCTAAGCTAGTGAAATAAGACAAGCTCGAGCTTAGCTCATTTAATAACTAGCAAGCTCAAATCTATCATAAATGATTGAGCTATGTATAGAAATATAGGGGCTCTATTAATATTTTCTTTTTGAGAGCAGTTGACAAACTCTCGAAATTTGCACTGTAGGTAAGTTGGAGCTCTTGAACTCTATGTTATGTAGATATTTCTCTATATTGAAATTTGCAGAAAAACAAAAGAAATATGGTGAACTCCAGAAGGCTAATCTGATACTTCCCTTCGAAGTCTTCCGAAGTATCCTCCAAATGTAGTAAACCTTATCTTATGGTGAAAAAGAGAGATAATTATTTGCAAGATTGTATTAGACTTCTGATTCACTATTTTTACTACTAATAATGGGTTCGAGGTGGGAGCATCAACCCTTTCTGCAATGCTGCCCTTGCATGTTCATTCAATCTTAACCTGCTTCTCTTCTCAAGGTTTGAAGTGGAATGAATCCTCTCTAAGTGATCAGGCGACTTATCCACTTCACTTAAATGGATAATTTAAATGCCAACGTGAAATAACTACCAGGGGATAGGAGTTCTTAACTTCGAGCAGCAGAGGTTAACATAATCTGAAGCAACTAGGCAAAGGATTACTTGCCAAAAAGATAGGAAAAAACAAAGAAAAGGAGAAGGCATAATGACTGAATGTTGGATGGTTACTTAGCAAAAGAAGATATTCGCATCCAAAAGTGACTAAATGTTGCACTTTCCAGATGTGATAAGTGTTTACCCAACATTATAGCTTGATTCATATTTGTCTAAATTACACCTCAACCCTGAACTATATACTCTACTATCACTTATACACCCTAAAAACACACCCAAAAAAAAGGCGTGACAGTACAACACCGGAAGAGAGAGATTGATAAAGATTATTGGGAGAAGAGATTGGAAGGAGAGCTATGAAACTTACAATTCGGAGAAAAGGAAATGCAAAGAAAGGGAGAGGAAAAGAGATTACAAAAATTGGGAGTGAGAGAGCTTAAAAGAGAGAAATCTTGAGAGACAAAAGAAGAACGAAGACCATATCAAAGTAAGAGTTGCTAAAGAAAAAACGGAAAAAGAGGTGGAGGGCATTGAGAGAGATTGAGACTTGGAAGCAAGAAAGGAGTAGTATAGTGTAAATATGAAGAAAAAAAGTGAAGTTTCTGAACAAATAAGAGTTAAAAATAATCATGTGACACTCAATGGAAAGACAAACGGTAAACAAAGAGTATAGCTGACACAACTTCATAGTTCAGGTGTAAATGTAATTTAGCTTTCATATTTCATAATAAAAAAGGCCTGAGGCTCAAACATAAACATCTCGCACCCAAAGAAGAAGAGTTGGTACAGTCAATTCGAAAATCAAAATCTCTACTCAAAATCAGGGTAAAAACACAAGCTTGTGGAGTGTTCCAGTTTCAAAGGGCCAAATCTAACATAAATGACATCTAATATGGTAGACCTCAATCAAGCATCAGCAATTGTCACTTCAACCTCTACGCCAGGTTCAATGGTAATTGAGGTGATCTGCTTCACCACTTCCGGCGAGCTAAAGAGATCAATCACCCTCTTGTGGATGCGAAACTCAAACCGATCCCATGTGTTGGTTCCTGTGAAACACGAGTGACAATGTTGCAGTTCAATAACTACTAGCACAAAAGCCAAATTGATAGAATAATCAAACCGGATTGAATACCAAAAGGTTAAAAGGCTTCAGTAAAGCTAAATCACCAAATAAACAAGCACTACCAACATGACAATTCAAAATTGAAAAATACTTGTATACACATCTTAGATGATGTAAATCTAATTGCAAAGTACAGTCAAGCTATGATGCACAAATACTTTGTTTGCCTTTCTGTACCGATATCCGATACGTACTGGATACAACTGAAGGAGTATAAAAAGAATCAATTTTAATTTTCCGACATAGCACCGAATATGGCTCTAATACCATAGGTTACGACTTCGATACATTTCTTGATTATCCAATCAATTTTTTTTTTTGCTAAAAGATGATATAAAACACATATTTTATATGTATATACAATTATCCAATTATTCATAATATTTTAAAGCTTTGTTTATTTGATAATGAATTAAATATGTAATTTGAAAGCCATTTAAAGATTAATTGTAGATTAATAGTTATATTAGATTTCAACATTTCTGTAACATTTTGAGTTTCATATCAGTGTCTATTACAATATTATTCCAAAGTTTTAGGTATGTAAATATCAAATCTCTTTCTTTCTTTTTTCTTATCATTTCTAGGATAATCATTTTTTACCATATGGTTGACAACAGATTGAAAAATACATTTATTCATTTATTTATTGGCGTATACATGCCGTATTCGTAACCAACTTTTAAAAGTTTGTTGTATCCCTTTGTATCTTCCTATCCCATATCTGTATCAATCCTTTTCATCCATTAATCAGAAGTTTGAACTCAAGAAACTGGTATGCAATAGAAATCTTTCACTCTATTAACTGCATCTTTCTTTCAATTACTGGAAGTACATTAGTCATGCAACAAATTGTCCAGCAACCAATATCCATCTACTTCATTATGGTAATCATACCTAACTATTTCTTCCCATAAGATATGGGATTGACCGGAACACAACCCAAAATAAAGAAGACTATGCAAATTTGTAAGAAATTCTATGATTGAATGCCAATCTGATGTGGATCCACTACAGATCTCTGTCTACTTCCTAACTAAATAGAGCTGAGATAGATGTTCCGCTTGCATAGTCAAAATTCTGCAACACCAGAGCTGCATAATTAGATTTAACAAACTACTCTCTGTTTATAAAGTACAACCAAAACAAACAAAAATTATTTCCTGCAAACTAATAATTTCCTAAAGTGCCAACAAGGACAAAATTGCAACCTAGTCGTCTTTCTAAACAATGGTACAAAGCATCAAATATGAATAAAAATGGTTCAACACACACACACACAGCAAACAAGATATCTTAGCATTGGATTTAGCAAACTACTTTCTGCTTATAAAGTACAATTGAAACAAACAAATATTTCCTGCAAAATAATAATTTCCTAAAGTACCGACAAGAACAAAGTTGCAACCTAGCCGTCTTTCTAAATGATGGTACAAAGCATCAAATGAGAAATAAAAAAAGTTCAACACACACACAGAGAACCAAAATATATTAGCATTACCAAATCCAAACACTGACTTTCTATGTTTATATGCCTTATCCAACTTTGTGCATTTTTAATCCTCCACCCTCAAATTACCATACAAATAACTGTGACTATCATCCATATTTACCCTTAACAAAAACATTGACCAAAACCTGCACAACCAAATCCAAATCCAAATCCAAATCTATAGACATTAACAATATATACACTATTCAACTCTCTTCTTTCTTAATTCCCAACTCATAAATTACCAAGCAAACAATAATTTGCCCCTCCATTGCTCGATGACTCTTCTTTTAATATTTGTTACCATCATCCACATGTACTCTTAACGAGAAGATGAACACTCAAAACATATAACTACGCATAAACAACTCAAAGCTAGATCTCGACAAACATAAGATTATACCTTCTCCGCAAGGGGACTTCCTGGTGGTGATGTGGAGGACCTTCGTGGGCATGCGCACGGGACCCTTAACCTTCAACTGCTTGTCCTTGGCTCCCTTCACCAAATCCGTGCACACTGTTACCCTCATCGCAGATCGAACTCTTTCGTCAGATCACAGAGGAAAAATATCGAAGATTTAGAGGGCATCGAGATCGACGGGTACCTTTCTCAAGATTCTTAACGTTCTTGGAAGAGAGAGTGATGCGGATGCGATTCAGGCGCTCCTGCGGTTCCTCGAACCCTAGCTTCGCCGGCTTCATAGCCCCATACGCGGCCGCCATCTTCGTCTTCCTGGGAACAACAGCAAGAGAGTCGATACAAACCTAGGTTTAGGGTTTTATACGAAAAGGCCGTCCATGGATCTTCTTATTTGACCATGATAACCGTTAGATCATGATCTAACGGCTATCCATAATACCTTCTCAGATGTAATCTTCTTTGACCATTATTACCGTTGGATCATATGATCTAGCGGCTGTCGATGAGACATTCTCGTATGTAATCTTCTTTGACAATGATAACTATTAAGCTCATGACGAAGCGGCTCAATAGGCTTGTTTTACTTTTACTTTTATTTTATTTTTTACATTATTAATACGAAAAAACGGTTAAAATATCTTATTTTACTCTCAGAGTTAATTTTAAAAAGTTACTGAATATTTCTAACAGTTAACTTTGAATATATTTATGTAATGCCATGAGATAATTTTATAAAGTATTTTTGTGGCAATCTTAGTAAAAATTAATGATATGTAATGTTACGTGTCAATTATACTCTAGTAAAAATAAGCCATGAGGGAAATATTAACTTTAGAATATTTCTTCTGTTAATAATTTTTTTGAATTATTTTCTTGATTTTACTATATGATATTATTCTTAATTATATCAAATACAATTCCACAAATAATCATGTAAACAATGTGATGTAGTAAATTAGAACTACATCAAATATAATTAATCATATATCTATGGCAATTGAAAAAAAAAAAGCATTGTTTAAAAAAAAATGCAGTAACGTGGTCTTACACCCTATTTAAATTTTGATCAAAACTTAAATGCCGAAGATGCTCAAGAACATAAACTAAGTTACAATTAAACTGATTTGAGAGATAATACGATAATTTGGAGAGACACCTACTTATTTACTATTAAATTACCGTAGTAGTGATGAAAAGAGCAAGTTGCAGTAGCCATTATTAACTTTTAGATATCCACATAAACACTTGTTATCGTCAACGAATATAAAGATGATACAGCTGCTAGAGTGGACCATTCAACACAAGTTATAAAAGGAGAGGACCTTATTCCACTTTGGTGTACACAAATTTTTTGGATAGTAAAATAATAAAATAAATAACCTGGTCTTAAGCCCTCCACCACTCATTTTTATACTTATACTTGTGTCCATTTTGTCTTTAAATAAAGGGGCTAATCTTTTTATATGTAAGTATCCAATTATAGTATAATTAATTTTTATAATGAAAAAACCTTTATAATTTTTACAACCCTATTTTTCTATATATATATATATGTAAGAATCTAATTTTAGTATAATTAGATTATTATAATGGAAACTAAAATTTTTACAATTCCTACTGTATTTACTTGCCAAAGAAAGTAGAGCGTACAAACGGTTAAGTTAGTGATAATATGCTTACTAAAATCGAACAATTAAAAATTTTATTTTATCATCTGCACCAATTATATAAATATTCAATTTTGTAAATAATATAACTAATGTAATAAATTGCACGTGTAGCAACTTTAATCATTTTTAACTATAATAGTAACTGACAAAAGAATTAACAACTAGAATTACAATAATTAATAATAAACACATTGTTTATAAAAAAAATACGCTAGCATATTGTCACAGACTTGATCCTTTTAATCGGTTTACTAGTTCACGTGGCACTCTACCTTATTTATAAGATGAAATAAGCCTCAAAGATAGTGTAAAAACAAGAAAAAAAAAGAAACTTCAATAACTTAGAAAAGAAAAAAAAATTTGTGAAGTTCTTGCTTCTATTTTATTCACTAACTTTAGATAGATTACAAGTAAGTGTTTATGATCTTATATAAACAAAAGAAAACTTACTGAGTTTCCTAAATTTGTCATAATATGTTTACCGAAAACATTCATAAAAAAATTACTTAATTAATTGCAAAACAAAAAAAGAACATAAAATTTCTTATGTATTTGACCAAACACACAACCAAATATATAGGTTATTTAAATAATAAATCATAATAATGTTTGATTTTGTCTCACTACTCATTTTAGTTTTACTTTGTGATCTCACCCAAATTTTTCAAAAACACTAAAATTACCGTAATGTCTTAAGCTTTTCAAGTCAATATCACATGTATATTAAATGTTATATTTATCTTCTTCTTTTTAATTTTATATTGATCATAAAAATATCTTCATTCTTTTTCGGAAAGAGGAAGAAAGAAAAGTTTTTATTTTTCATTGTTTAGTTACAGCAAAACAGTATTACTCCATTGTTATTTTTTTAGTAGTAATAAAAAGTTTTGCAACAAACTTCTTCCTTTTTATATTTTAATAGAAATAACTAAAAATTATTCATATATATTGTTATATTATAATTTTCTTTCTCACATTAATGGTGATATAAAAATAAATGAACATAAAATATATTCTTTTGTTATGTAAGTGGAATACTTTTTCTACACATTAAAAAAATTCTACCATGCTAGAAGTGAGGGCGAAATGTTATGAATTAATAAAATTATTTTAGTTTATGGTACAAACTATCTCATATATATTTTACCAAATATCAAGAAAATTAGTAAAATCAATCTAACCCATAAACAAAGAAAATAACATGTGAGATTTCTTTGATAGTCGCATGTGTTCTTTTTAATTGTGAAAAGATATAGATAGTATTATATTAACAGTCTTTCCCATCAAATAAACCTATAATTTATTAAATATCAAAATAGATAATTTACATTAACACTGTATTGTCTATTAATTATAGTATATCATACTCTGATCAATAAATGGTATATTTGGCTGGTGAAAAATAGAGAAAGAAAATGACAACTTTTTATAAATCTATAGTGTTTCCAAGAAGAAAGAAGAATGGATAAATTTTTCAATTCCCTAAAATCACCCAATTTCACTTATTTTATTTTTTTATATACTGCATACTATCACTAATTATAATAGTTACTCACTTTCATGAAATATTTTAAACTTTTACTGAATTATTTACTAGAAATAACAACTTCTATCACTTGATTTCCACACTTTCTATCAATTCAAACATTCTTGTTTGAATTCTTACACACTATGAAAGTTATAAAAATAGCTTTCTAATCTCGTAGATATCTTTGTCATGAAAAAAACTTTCTAATCCCATAAATATCTTGTTTGATGATGAAGAGCTTGTAGACAGATATCCGGGATTAAGAACTGATTACATATTTATAAGATAATAAATATGTATCCTACTCTATCAAGGGGCAATATCTTAATAAAGTTATTATCATATTAGTCTTTCTGTAATAATATCTTTATATGATAAATTACTTCAATGATCCTGATTAACATAAACCACATAATAGATAAAAGTCTAACATAAGTATTTTCTTTCTCATATGCATGTAAAGACTATAAAGAATTTGTATAAAGTTCAACATAATCTTCTAACATTTTGCAACATCTATTTTCCTGATATCATTACAAATATTATCAAAATTTTTTAATAGACTATCTTCTAACGTGAACAATGACATCTAAAGACACTTTGAGATTATCTATCATTAAATCTGAAAGTCTTTATTCTATAATTTTTTATAAATCTATAACACATGCATAGTCCTAGCAAACAAAGGTAAGTATATCAATATTTTCTTCATACATCAAACATCTTAAGAATTTTATTGTTTAATAATATAGTGGTGTATAGTTTTATTAAACGGTTGGATTTAATTTCTTATTAAACTCATGCAAACAAAGTTGTGAACCCATATTTATTTATCCAAAATAAAGTTTAATAAATATATAAAATTTGCATAGTGCTCCATTTATGAATGTAATTTGTCTCATATAAAGGGAAAACACTTTTATTTATCATTTATGTTTTACCTAGTGCAATCACATTAACACGATATCATTTATTATCTAAATAGAATTTATATATAAAATATTAGTGTATTTCAAAATGTGTTAATAAATCAAAAGTATTTAATAGAAAAATATATTAGTGTGTAAAGATCATGTAGAAAAAGATTATGGATGTGAATCATATTAACGATTTAATAATTTAAAATCATATTAAAAATAAGAAGACCTTGTATGTCTTTCCCCCACCTATAGTTTTATTTATGTTATTTTACCCTCGTATAATTATATCCGAACTAAAATCGTTACTTTTTTCACCTAGTTGAATTTAAAAATAATTATTATAAATAAAGTTGTAGAGAATTATATAAGCCTTCTAATGTATCTAAAATAATATTGATAAGTTTTAGGTCACAAAAAATATGATAAAAACATACATCTATTTAATATATTTATTACATTTTTATTATCTATAATTTAATCAATATTATTTTAGTTACCTTATAAAGCTTATTCAATTCTCTATAATTTTATCACTAGAGTTATTAAAGAAGATTACAAACGATAACGTCTCATCGAGAGCCACTAGATCATATGATCCAACGGTTATCATGGTCAAAGAAGATAACAACTGAGAAGGTATTCTGAATAGCCGTTAGATCATGATCGAACGGTTATCATGGTCAAATAAGAAGATCACATAGCAGTATATGAGAAGGCATCATGGGCGGCCTTTTCTTAAAACCCTAAACCTAGGTTTGTACCGGCTCTCTTGCTCTTGTTCCCAGGAAGACGAAAATGGCGGCCGCGTATGGAACTATGAAGCCGACGAAGCTAGGGTTTGAGGAGCCGCAGGAGCGCCTGAATCGGATCCGTATCACTCTCTCTTCTAAGAACGTTAAGAATCTCGAGAAAGGTACCCGTCGATCTCGATGCCCTCTAAATTTTCGATATTTTTCCTCTGTGATCTGACGAAAGAGTTCTTCGATCTGGGATGAGGGGAACAGTGTGCACGGATTTGGTGAAGGGAGCCAAGGACAAGCAGTTGAAGGTTAAGGGTCCCGTGCGCATGCCCACGAAGGTCCTCCACATCACCACCAGGAAGTCCCCTTGCGGAGAAGGTATAGTCTTATGTTTGTCCAGATCTAGCTTTGAATTGTTTATGCGTAGTTATATGTTTTGAGTGTTCGTCTTCTCGTTAAGAGTACATGTGGATGATGGTAACAAATATTAAAAGAAGAGTCATCACGCAATGGAGGGGCAAATTATTGTTTGCTTGATAAACTATGAGTTGGGAATTAAGAAAGAACAGAGTTGAATAATGGATATGACGTTAATTCCTATATATTTGGATTTGGTTGTGCATGTTTTTTTGTCAAGACCTAGCTTTTAGGTATTTAAGCCTAGTTATTTGTTTAAGGTTCATGGTTGTGTTAAGGGTAAATATGGATGACTGTTACAGTTATTTGCATGGTAATTTGGGGGTAGAGGGGTAGAGGATTAAGAACACCCCAAGTTGGATAAGGCATGTAATTATATAAGGTCAGTGTTTGGTTTGAATTTGGTAATGCTAAGATATTTTATGCTGTGTGTGTTGAACTTTTTTGTTTATTTGATGCTTTAACCATCGGTTGGAAAGATGATCAGGTCGCAACTTTATTCTTGTTGGTATTTTATGAAATTATTAGTTTGCAGGGAATAGTTTGTTTGATTGTTTTAATTGGATTTTATAAGCAGAGTAGTCTGCTAAATTTAATGATGCAGCTCTGGTGTCTTAGAATTTGACCATATGAGCAGATCATCTGTCTCAGCTCTCTTTAGCTAGGATGTAGACAGAGATCTCTAGTGGATCCACATCAGATTGGCATTCAATGATAAGAGTTTCTTACAAATTTGGGTAGCTTTCTTTATTTTGGGAGTTGTGTTCCAGTCAATCCCATATCTTATGGGAAGAAATAGTTAGGTATGATTATTGCACTGAATTAGATGGATAATGATTGCTAGACAATTGGTTGCATGACTAATTTGATGAGTTTATTAGTGGTGTACTTCCAATAATTGGAAGAAAGATGTATTTTACCGAGTGAAGGATTTCTATTGCATACCAGTTTTTTGTGTCAGTTCTGCTTAATGGGTTGAAAAGGATGTTCAGACTGTACGTTGCAATTAGATTTGCATCATGTAAGATGTGTATACAAGTATTTCTCAGTTTTGAGTTTTGACTTGTCATGTTGGTAGGCTTGTTTATTTTGTGCTTTAACTTTACTGAAGCCTTAAACTTGTTAGTATTCAATGCGGGTTTGACATTATTCTATCAATGTGGCTTTTGTGGTAGTTGTTATTGAACTGCAACATTGTAACTTGTGTTTCACAGGAACCAACACGTGGGATCGGTTTGAGTTTCGCATTCACAAGAGGGTGATCGATCTCTTTAGCTCACCTGAAGTGGTGAAGCAGATCACCTCAATTACCATTGAACCTGGTGTGGAGGTTGAAGTGACAATTGCTGATGCTTGATTGAGGTCTACCTGTCAAATGTTAGATTTGGTCTTTTTTTAGCAGGCATTATTCATATCTAGTTTTAATTATCAACATACTAGTCTTTGAAATTTTGGTACTTTGAAACTGGAAATCTCCACAAGCTTTTGTTTTCTGGCTCCTGATTCTGAATTGAGATTTTGAGTTTAGAATTCCAGTTTTCTTGCATGATTGTACTTTCTCTTCTTTTCAGTGATAAGTTGCAGTGAGATAGTTTATGTTTGAGCGTTGCTGCGTTGGGCCTCTTCTTATTATGAAATATAGGTATTGAGAAAAGTGAACGATGCTTTAGATAAATCATGAATGACTTGCAAGGGCAGACGTGTTGATGCGCCAACTTGGATCCCATAACTACTTGTTTACTGGATATATGAACTTATTTTAGTATGTCTTTTTATATTTGGTACAGTAATCAAGCAGCAGCTTATTTTAATATTAGTTTTTTACTACCTACTTCTCTCTCCTCTTCTCTTTCTTCTACTGTTTTTATAATTATTGATTACTATTTAATTTTTGAAAAGGTGTTATTTTAGTTAATTAATCACTTTAATTATTTTCCTTTTTTATTCTTTCCTCTCTTCATCTATCTATTGTAAAATGATTGTTTAGTTATTTGTTAATATTTCTCCTTTCTGTCACATTAGGAGTAATAACTATACTACTGCATCGGTTTATAACTATCATAGTAGCACTTACTCTGCTTCAAAATAAGCATATATAATAGATATATTGTATTGTAATAGATAAATAACACAACAGTGTCATACAAGTATTAAATCTACTCTAAGGTACTCTGCGGCCACAACATTTACCCCTATGATATTAATAATTTATTGTTTAATAAGTAAATATAAATCTTCACTGTCATACTTCTAACATGTTCATATTATGATCACATGTGATTTTTTAGATAATAATTAAGAAAGATTTAAGGCTTGTAATCTTAGAAGGAAGAAGATAGAAAAAAAATTTAAAGTACATTTTTATATTTAAATTTTGAAGTACCTTAGTTTACCCTTTTTTTTAATATTATTTGCTTGCACACACCTATTGTTTTTAGGATGCATTTCATGACCACGTGTAACGGTAATTTCATGAATCCAGTCACCAAATTAGTACGAGATCCTGATCGACGTAATGGAGATAACGACTTCACGAGGTAGGCCCAAGAAAGCCGAGCAAAGATACATAGACCTTCACATTTCATGGTGATACTAAAAAGTAATATTAATTAGCCCCGAATAGTTTTCTTAAGCCTCTTTATTCTGATATAGTAATTAAATAACTCAACTTTTTCTAATATACTATTCCATCACTCTCTCCTCTTATTTCATATAACTTTTCAAAAATTTAATAATAATTTAGAATTACTATTTTACCTCTACAGTAGATAATATTTAATTCTATCCAATCAATACTTTCATTGGTTAGTTTAAAATATCACAAATTTTCAATACAAATTTAATATTTTTATTATTTAAATATTAATTTATATCACATTAAAAATTATTATTACTTCTTATATTAATATTTTAATTAAATAATAAAAAATAACTTATAATGATATTAATTCTCTTTTCATAATATTAATAAAATACTTCTTTCAAAATTAACCTTAATTCTACAAATAAACTTGAAGGGGAAAAAGGCAGTTTTATCCGCCGACCGTAGAGAAGTAGAGCACAAAAGAATACAGTAAATCACACTGCTAATTTACTGCATTAATTATAAGTTGCCTCCAAGTAAACGCCAATCAAACAATTGATTAACTGTACCTTAACACAAACAACTGGTTGATCTCAGGAGGTTAAATTTTAGATTCATCCCAACAATAACAGTATTTGTCAAAAGACGATAACTTGGTAACATCTTAAAAAAAGAAAACAAAAACAAAAACAAAAATCTGTGGATTTAGATACTTGTTCAAACCCTACTTTTTTAAAAGTAAAATACATTCTTGACCAGCAGCAAGACCTTTTCATGGAAAAACACCAATGATACAACTACTCGAGGTGGCCTGCTGCATTCTAGTAGAACCTAACCTAATTCATTCTACAGGAAGAAAAGAACTTTTCTTTTTCATTGTCAGCAAACCACACATCAAAAAGCTGCATCAGTAGAAATGGCATACATTCCAATCCTATCACACCGAGAAATTTGAGCTAGTAAGTGATTCGCTCATGGATGATCAGGACGAGTCTCATGTTCTGCTTCCTCGGCATCTTCAAAGCGCTGGTCGTTGATTTGCAGCTGTATGGTAAGATGAACAGATTAGCTGCAGACAAATAAAAAGTCTAATAGGTCCTAGGAGAGTATATATTTGCTTTGACAAATCAAAGAAACTACTATAGACAATTTAAACCTTAAAGGTATATGCATTTGCAATTTAAGTACATGGTGAAATAACCAATCATGGTTAATCTTCACAACAAAGACGGCATCTCAAACTTGAGAGATCACCGGTCAATCTTTGTGGTGCAGCAATTCAGTGATCAACATCACAGAAGTAGATAAAAATGCAATATTTCGCAAGGCGGTTGTGGTTAACAGCAGGCAGTCCACTGCATATTGCTGAGGGCAATATAACATTTTTAATATATAAAAATTTAAAAACAATTATAATATATATATATATATATATAATATTTTAATAATCTACTACACTATAGTACAAGGATACATAAAAGATAAATCACAATTCACAACCATGACCACAAGTTTACAACATTTGTTAATATATTATGATCAAAACAATGAGCTGATAAAATTTAGTGGTAGAATAGAACACATAATAGGAATGAGAACATAGCAAATAATATTGTTCACTTCCATTAAATCACACATGACAACATAAGTGGAGAGTCTGGAGACTGTTCCAGCACGTGCCCAACACTCCATCTGTCCATCACTTCTGTTAAGTAAAGAGAAGTGGAGAAGGAAGGCGATGGGAAACCCTCGAAAGGGATCTCCTGTCTACGCCGCTGCACAAGGCTGACCTCCACGCTGTCACACAAGTTGAAGATCTCCACTCATGGCTGTACAGTTGAGAGGAGAGAGCTTGAGAGAGGAGAACAAGAGGGGAGGATTTAGGTCAGTGAGGTTTTTTTATTTTTTCTCTATTATCTATTGCACAGCCCACTACCGTTTGTGCTCAACCCATCCAACCCAATAGCCACCATGTTGACCTGCTAGGCCAGCTCAACTCAATAGCCACCAAAGCCCAATTATGCGATTCAACCGCATAATCCGGGTGCAGTGTGTGGACGGGGCGGGTGGTGTGCCACCCCGCCAAGGTGGCCATCAAAATTGTTTTTCAATGCACCAAATTAAGGTAGAAGAAAGAACAAGCAAAACCAATCTCAGCCCTTAAATAGAGACCAATCCTAGTCAACTGAAGTTCTGAAGAAAGCAGAAAACCAACATAATAGGAATTTAGAAAACACTATGAAACTAAGGAAAGCAACATATAACAGAAAACTCTCAAACATAATTTTTTTTAAGAATTAGGTTGTATACCACAAGAATCCTTACAATAGGAAGCACAAGTATGAAATTTTATTGAAAGATTAGATGAATGTTTATCCCTTATCCCTCATCACTATTTAATTGAGACTTGAGAGGGTCCTAATAATGTGGTGTGTTAGGCTATTAAAATAGAAATTCGAGCTTATCAGATAAATTTCAAGTGCACAGGTGAATCAATAGTCCATTCAATAACCATCAAACATGTTCTCCAGTACCTGCGACATGCCAGCCTGTACATCATGTTACTGTTCAGTGTACTCCCAGTTGTTTTTAACAAGAATGTCTTATCAATTTGTTGAATAATATCAGCATTCGACTTTCTCTAGGACTGGGTGGTAACTACTCCACAAAGTGAAGGAAACAGAACTATTTCAAGTAAACTACAATAATATATGTATGACTCAAATTACGAGTAGAAATTACAAACTAGCAAAAACAGAACTGCAATGCCCAAATGACGTTTGTTAAATCTGTACACCCAGGAAAAACCAGTTAGTGACCATGTTGTAAGGTCATGACATAAACTTTACCCATGAGATCATGCAAGTTGCAAATCAAATCAATTGACAATTCATATCTCAGGAAACATCAAAACCTAGGAATATTGCAGGTCCATGTTTCCAACTTGTACAAGGTAAAACAAGATCTCCTCTAGCAGATTCTCTAGCTTGATTTAAGACAAGTATCAAACATACTGATGTATAATATTGAACATAAGTGGCAATATTGGAAGTTTGGTAATGTATATATGCATGTATATCTTATGACAATTCAGTTAGTAAAATTTGTACCTCAAGCATTGGATGTGCCAGGTCATGATCACCATTTGCATGACCAATTGGATTGGCAAGATCTGCTGATGGTTGCCACTCAGAATCACTTCCTGATATTAAGAAAGGAGGATACCAGTATTTATTCTGGACTAAGAACATAATGGATGTAAAAACACAACATCAGTCACATACCATCAGCCATATCTTCATCACCAAAAAACCAACTATTTTCTTCTTCACCCTCTGAAAAAGTATTAAAAGAGCACATGTTTGCATGATTTAAATTTATTATAAGAACTTACAGAAAGTAACACTAGGAGAATTATTAAACTTCCACTAACCAGCGGTAGGCTCAGGATTTAGTTCCGCACATTGACAAAAGATGTCAAAGAGAGTATCCACTTTAAATCTTAGTTAAGGATCCAAGATTTAATTGGGGTAAAAAAATCATCATTTCATTGGTTATTAATAAACTAAACTCAGGATTCAGAGATAACAATTTTGTATTTTACCAGCAACCGCAGTACTTACCAGCAACCGCAGTACAGTAATTTCACGAGCTTTATATCATTAAACTAAACCCATACAGCTGGAAGTATACCAACTGCAAAGAAGTTTGATATGACTTGGTCCTGAAGGTGTAAAATTGGTGATGGTGGGTTTATTGCAGCATTCTTAATCTACACAGGACACTAAAAATGACGTAACCAGATGGAATAGCTTCGTGATTTTCCGATCTACATCTTTAGTGTTAAACCCCTTGACAGATTCACACTCTATTTGGGTCAAATCTGGTCGAGTTTGATGGGGACATTGCTAGTGAGTGAAGTAGTAACCAAGAAGTAGAGGAATAGGGAGAGGAGATCGACCTTTAAGGTTAAGGGTGGTGCAGCCAGACAAAGAGGTTTTTGGCGGCCAAGGATGGCAGACTGGGAGGGAACGGGCAAGTAAGAGGAGAGATGAAGATGGCTAGGGTTTTCAGCAAATAATTCCTTTCATTTGTCAATTAAGGTTGCACTCAACATATATATATAAAAGCTAACCCTAAACCGACTCGAATTAGGACTCCTTTGACTTCAAGCAACTTGACTTAGCCGAGTAATACTCGAACTCATAATACATCCAATGACTCGCCTAGACTAATTAATTGACTTGACTAAAACCATTAATCAATTAAAAAAGTTAGGTCCATAATTAACTAGTAACCAAGTTTGACTCAAACAAAATAGCAGGTGCTAAAATAGTAAATGGCTAAGCTAGAATAACTAGGCTCGAACATACAGTTGCAGGAGTATAGATTTACTAAGCAGGATACACCATTACTGAAAGTGAGACAAAAGTTTGTACGCCTTGGGTCCTTACACTGACCTCAGTTGAGAAAATACTGTTACATGCCCTAGACTCCTTTCACACTTGAAGGTTGCTAGGTATATCTCATAAATTACTCTTTAGTGCAATCTCTCCCTCTCAACAGGTAAAAAGGAGTTATAATATTCAGAGGAGTTTGATCCACAACACTGCATGATCCATCTTACACAGAATAGATCTATTTATTGGCAGTTCATAACTGTCAAGTAATCATTTCTTATAATGCATTATAATCGTGTTAGTGATTAATGTTCAAGACACCTGTTGCTGCTACCATGTAGGTGATTTTTTTGTATGAGAAGATGGTCGAACATGACAAACAAATAAGGGGTTGTCCAGAAACACTAAATTACCTGAGCAACAGAATCAAAACTCCAATAATTAGAGAAACAAAGGTCAAAAATTAACAACATGATGTTTACAGTTTAAGATACTACAATATTGGATAAACCTACAATATTTTAAGGAGTAAAATAAAAAAATTACTTGGACCTGTGGCAATCACCAAGCCTATAAGCAAACGTGTCTGCAAGCCGCTGCAGGGACCTTACATGCTCAAGGCCCTACAAGTTCACCAAAGCGACTAAAGCCATGAGTTCACAGACCATTGTGCCCATAAGTGGGTTATGTCAATCATTCAATCTCCCTTACTTCCAACAGCACCTCTCTCTCCCCATCACTCTTTCCTATTTTCGTTACCAATACTGAAATTAATTCCTAAGATTGTTAAACAACAAAAATCAAGTGATTTTCTAGGTATAGTTCCTAGAGTAATCACTCGAATGTCCACTCCTAGAGTAATCACTTAAATGTCTATCCAGGGACCGGATTCTCAAGCTCTACTGTGGATTTGAAATTCAAGGTATCCAAATGGGTGCTAAAAGATTTTAAAATTTGTATATCATATATGATTGTAAAATATTAAATATTTTTTATACAAGGGTTCTACGTGTCGGCTTCAAAATTGGAATCAAGTACTTAAAAAAATGATAAGTATTGGTCGTATCGATTATATCAATCTTCCATTCAGACGATTCGGATCAGGGATCGGCCAAATTGGCCATATTGGTTGTTTCGGCAATACGGACCGTAATCGGCAAATACTTCAATCCATAGTTTTATATTTTCATTTTCAACCTACCATGTTTAACCTCTTCTTGCAACCTCACAACCAAACCTCTAACTTCTCTTATTTGCTTCTTCCATCTTAAATTTTTGATAGATTAGCTAGTGGCTATCACGCCATCTCCTATTAGGTCAGTCACTACTAAAAAGAAATTATTTATAGGTTCTGTAATAAATGTCCTACTTCATAAAGGATGGAACATCCAAATAAGATGATCTTTGAATATAATTATGCTAGAAGCATGTCGCATGTCATTATCGACCCTAAAGATCATTAGGACATTTGACACAGTCCTACTGTAGTGCTACACCAGCAAGCTCTGCTGGATGCATTGGATCCCATATAAGAAGCTCGCTCTTTACCTGATCATTCAAACATTTTGTGGGCGGCACACCTGCTCTATTGTTGCATAGCATGCATACAAAGGTTTGAACTTTGAACTAACAATATGACCATACAGAAAGAACAAAATAATGATGATAACTAGGACAATGAATAAAAGAAAAGAAAATGATACAGCTATTTCACTTAAGGATACAGTTACTAAAATCTGAAGGCACCAGGCGCATTTCCGTGACAGTTGAAAGCTCCGTATCTTGATCATGTTCAGAATCTGAGACATCAGAGCCATCAGACTCCTCCTCATTTCCCGTTTCAATCTTCAAGAACATCCGAGGAAATGTATAGTAAAAATCAGCCCAAGATATTTGAATATAAAATAGGCCAACAAGAATTTATTTTACTCATGTTAGGTTGGTGCCTCTTTTTTGCATACCTTCTAGAGCTCGAGCATACTGCACATGCACAATTACAATCAAGTAACTGGAATTTATAATTAATTAATTACATTATCCTATTTTACACATTGTCTCAGGAAAAAACCTCGCCACCCCATAAATGAAGACCTGATTATAGTAAGTTAGTAACTATAATATGATATTAACCAAGTAAATAAAAATGGCCTCAAATAACTAATTGATTATGCTATCCTATTTTACATACATACATTCATACATATGCATATATATATGTTGTCTCGGGAAAAAATTTTGCCACTCCATAACTGAAGATCTGATTATAGTAATTACAATATTATATTATCTAAGTAAATGAAAATGACTCATATATTTCCTGAAACAGATGCCAGGAAAGCTAAAACTTAAGATGATTTTCCAATTGTAAAGATGGTTTTGTATGGATTAGTTCTTAGTTCAAAAGTTCAAGTCAGTTTGCAAAAGTTTGTTCAATAGGAAAAGGTATGTAAAAACAAGCTCAAAAATGGACTTCCTTGTGTTTAAAAGACAAAAATATAGTTAGGCTTAGGGCATATAAAATCTTCAATGTTAATAATTTGAGAGAGTTTCAATGAATTAGCATCCTTCCTTCAATTTGAGAAAGCTATTTATATCCAGTTAGAAAGGAAGTACAAAAGGAAATCCAAGAACAGAAAGCAGCATATGCAGTCCACAAGACCACCTAAATATTTCTTTGGCCATGAGTCTTGCGCATTAGGAAGAAAAGAATTAATATCCATCAGAATCTACCACCACCCCCAAATAGAAAAAGAAAAGTATTACTATTTCCAATCAAGAACTAAGTGTTGTGAGAGACTGTGCATGTCAGATGACACATCTTGTGTTAGCAATAAGGATTCATTTCTTCTTTACTTTTCTATCTAATAAAAAACCCCACTAAGTATTGAACCAAGTGTAAGTTTTCTTAGATCGGAAAACAACATTTCTAGCGAAACAAATTCTAGCCAAAACTAGACTAGTGAATCGCATACTCATAGCAAGTTGCTCCTAAATGGATAAGGAGAGAAAATACATAGTACAGAAAGTAAATGCCCAATAAATTATTTTACTTGTTATTTGGAGTCATTCATTTGAGATGTGTTACAAAGATCAGAATAGAAGTATAACACTAGGTGCGTCAGTTTTGCATCAATTAAAAGCCTATGAACAAGTTATTTAAAGAGAGAACAATCCTTTCAAAAAGGACAGCCAACATACTTCAGAGTCAAAAACATCAGTTAGAGCCAAGAAAGTTCTAGAATTGCTATCAATCTCTAACCCTAACTTCTTTAACAGCAACTCTACAAAGCAGGAGCTACCTGAGTGTAAATACAGGGCGTCGGGTACGCCTCGGGATCCCTCGACACGGCATGTAGCGAAATCGACAAAAAATCCACGGCGTAGCCTTTCTCTTTGTCGCCATCACTCAGCCAAATCACCCTCCTTCAAGAGAAGGATCACGAAATAGAAACGGAAGCACAAAAAGGAAGGAGAAGGTGAGAGATTTCTAGGGGAGAGGGAGAATAGTACTTGGTGGTGATGAAGAGGGTGCCGGGCTGCTCCGGCGTCCGGCGTCCAAGGACGACGGCGACGCCGGGCTGGACATGCATCATCTCCTCGCCGGCGTCGGTGTCGAGGCGTGGCTCATCGCCGACACGATCCACGAAGGGCTGCAACCCTAGAACCATGGTGCTCTAGTATCCTCCTCTTTTTTGTTCTCTAATGGGGTTTTGGGGGGTTTTCTCTTTTGCTTTCCTTCTGATGTGGAAAGGATGGAGGATTTCTTTAATAGAAAATATTGGAGGAGTGGCGCGCCAAATGGCATCGTGCTCTTCTCGATACGATGCGGTGGACTCGTGGGGCCGCGAGGGAAAGCTACTTGGCTAAAGCGGTATCGTATATTGAGTTTTTGACCAAACTAGCCCTATCTCAAATTATTTTCATACAAATGAATCGCCAATTGATATCAAAAGATCACGTTTTAAAGTTAAAATGACGATAGATTCAGTTAAATATTTGCCTTGTTTTTTTTATTATTATCATAAAATACTGATCAAATCAGCGCTGATAAGTGTCTATTTAGAGTGATCTATTTAAGGGTACCAAAACAAACAAGTGGCTTAGGCTCGATAGGCTCGACCCAAATATAATATATATATATAGTTTTTAACTCAACTTTAATAATTCTTATCTTATTATTTTAAGGTTTGGCAGCTTGGGCTCGATCCAGCTTGACCTAAATAATAAGCTTAGTTCATTTTGGGTTAAAAAATAACATAATTTTAGGTTTGGGTTTGGTTTGAGTTTGGCTTGCAAATAGGCTTGAGCTAGGCTCGGTCTAGCTCAGCTTGAGCTCAACTCGACTTGAGCTAAGCCGAGCCCAAAACCTAAGCTTGACTTGAGATTAAATTTAAGTAGAGCCTGAGTTGGAGCCTCATTTACACCCGTAGATATATTTCGGTTAAAAACTTAACGTGTATATTCGTAATACTATAAGTCCATTTTGTTTCTAGATTCTTTATTAGAAAAGATGGGGGATAAAATCCAATTAGACATTCATTAGGAATCTTTTTACTATGTTTTATTTGACAACTCCATCAAGTCATAAAGCATTCATGGTCACCTCTACATTTTTCTTCAGAAGAATAATCATCTATATGTGTCAGTTGGAAAAGAGACATTTTTACCTTTGTGGGAAGACTTATCCTCATCATTTCAGTCTTAAATGTTATTCCCAAATTCTAGCTTACATCGACTTGGGTTTCAGACTTTATGCTTGAGTTTTCAAACTTGCCCCTGGATTCTTGTGGGAAAAAGGAGAGCACAGAAAGGTTTATATCTAGTGATTAGGACCCAAAAGCTAAACTAAAAAATTAAGGTGGATCTTTCTATTAGAGATCTCTGATTGGTCAAAACGAACCCTACGGGTTATAATACTTTTAAATTCCTTAACAACAATGATATGGATTGGGTAACTGTTATCAAGAAGAATTATGGAAATTTAAACATTTGGGATAATCACACCATTAGGAACACATCTTGCGCATGGAGGGCTATCCATAACGAGACTAAAAATATGAGAAGTATTAAACACCTTGTAGGTCCGAGCACAAGTGTTAACATTATCAATGATCCTTGGTTAACTAAGACTCCTATGTTATACATGCTTACCTTATCTGCTTCTAATCAGTTAATTGATCTTATGCACGTTTTAGATTTGCTTAATGAGAGGTAGTGGGACCTCAATATCATTAGAGATGCCTTTGGGCCTGACTTACATGATCTCATCCTAGTCATGCAAACTGCAGATTTATGCTTTAAATGGATCTAGTGGCTGAGTAATATTAGTTAGCCCAATGCTAAAGCCATCTATAAATTTTATTAGGCCTAAGACCTAATTCGATGGCCAAAATGGAAAGAATTATGGAAGCTCAAAATTAATCCCAAGGTTAAGCTTTTCCTTTGGAAGGTTCTTAAAGGAAGAATTCCTACTAAAGTCTTGCTCCGTAGCCTTCATATAGGACCTCCTCAACCATATTCTATATGTGGGATGCAGAAAGAAACTATGGATCACTTTTTCTATATTTCTCGATTCATCTTTAGAAAAGAGAAGCAATAGTTGAAGGATTAAATCCAGTTGCGAAGGCAAGGTGCAGGCCTGTTATGTAGGCGCCAACTCCCAATTATTTCTTTTTTTTTTTTGATATGCCACTCCCTGAGCAGAGTGAGAGAATGAAGTGGGCTTTGGTAATGTTTGAATTTGCACCCACCCTTGAGGTATGGAAGGTCATAGCCACCTATTTGTATTCTTTAATCTTGACACCAATTGACTAACTATGATTGGTCCTATTTGGAGGGCACTCGTAAATTTAAATTTAAAGCTACATTGTCACAAAGATTTGGTTTGTAATAACCTGGTCCCGCTATGTGCCTCTCATGAGGGTTCTTCCTCATGAGTGTCACATGGAGATTAGGAGTCCAACAATATACCATCAAAATTAAAGAAGACCAAAATAATAATGAAAGTGAAAAAAGGGCCTATAGGACATAATAAATACATCCAAATATAACAGTAAAGGTAGAACCCCCTTATAAGAGTATATATTTAAAAGTAAGATATAACAAGAAGACAATATAAACCCCTTATACAAATAGTATAAAACAGAGTATAAAAGAAGAGGGGCCTGACACCCTATAAGGTAAACTACAGCCAAGTATCTTGCTAGGGTGTTAATCAATCTACATCATATATCAACTCGGAATGGGCCTAATGCTCTATAGGTGGTACTATCACTTGTCAAGTATTATGGATAACAACACATCCAGCATAGAAAATGTATGCATAACTATGCAGTTGATAATCATGAACGTAGAATAAAAATGTATGACTTGTATTTAGTTAGCATGGTTCGACTTGACTCTCGCTAATCCTATCCACCACTTACGCGTGGTGCGCCTCCCACATAGGCATTTGGCCACTAACATTATATCCAATAATAGGGGTGCAAACGAGTCAAGCTTAAGAGAGCTGGGCCTAGCTCGGCTCGACTTGATTACTAGATTTTCCTAACTCGAGCTCAGCTCGAGCTCGATTCGAGTTGGAAAAGGTTATGATACACTTAGTTAGGATTTTATCTAATTAGCTAAATCCAGCTCTATGCAATTTCAGAAAAATATTTGTAAAATATTCGACACATATCCAAATAATATCAAACTAGTTGGATAAGGTCGACAACCTCTAGATCTATAACTTTGATATTCATGACTTCTCCATATTCTAAATATATCTATGATAAAACGAAAGCTTAATCCAAAAGGTATTCAGAGAAGATAAGGAATACTGGTTTAGTTGGTTTGTTAGGATTTCATATTATTTTAGGACTTGTTGGCTAGCCTCTGTAAATATGTGGATGACACCTAACTTTACATTGCTATTGGATTCTTGATTTCTTGCCTCCTATCTTCTCTCTAGACTCCTTCCTTGTAACAACCCAATCCACACAAAAAAAAAAAAAAAAAAAAAAACAATTTCTGGGCACGACGCGACCGGCCACACTGTGGCCGGCCTCGTGCCCATGCAAGCTGCGCATGCAGCTTGCGTGGTGGGGGCGCCACGTGCCCGCTGCCGCTGCCGCAGCCAATGGGCTGCGACCAGCTGGCCGCGGCGGGCCCCGGCGCCGCCGCAAACCGCCCCCCCCCTCACCGCCTTCCCTCTCTCTCTTTAAATCTCTCTCTCTCTCTCCCGGTTGGTCTCTCTCTAAACTCTCTCTCTCTCTCTCTCTCTCTCGCCGAGGCCGGACTATCGCCACCGCCGCCACCTCCACGAGCGCCGGTGAGCTCTTTCTCCTCCTCTCTCTTCTTCTCTCTTCTTCTCTCTCTCTCTCTATCTCTCTCTCTCTTTCTCTTTTTCTTACCTTGGGCTCGGGCCCGTCGCAGCCGAGCCGCCGGCGAGAGGCCGGCAGCTGGCTGGCCACCAGCTGCCGGTGCCCTCCCCGCCGGCCCGGGTCCACACCTCCCTCACCTCCTTTCTTCTCTTTCTCTTCTGTTCTTCTTCTTCTTCTTCTTCTTCTTCTTCTTCTTCCTCTTCTTCTTCTTCTTCTTTCTTTCCTTCTTTCTTTCTTTCTTTTTCTCCTTCTTCCTCAGCTCCTCTTTTCTCTTTCTGCACAGTGTTGGGCTCGGCCCAGCACTGATGGCAGTTGTAATTAATTTATTAATTAATTAGTTTATTTATGTTATTTATTTAAGTATTTTGCTTCTTAATTAATGCAAATAGATTATTTAGACATTAACTATTTTAATAATATTATATATCCTTCAATGTATTTTTATTAATGATAATTTTTATAATTAATGATTAATTAGGCATAAATATAGGTAATACTTATATTTATTTATTTATTTACATATCTATTAGATTAATAGATAGATTTGTAAATTATAATTATTAGATTTATATTCTAATATTCTTATGATATACATTTTTTTTAAGTAATTCTAATTAATTTATTATACATTATTATTTTGTAACAAAGAAGATAATGGCTACATAGTCCCTAATTAATCAAGATATAATTTAATTATAATTAGGTTTTTATCTATATTTATATTTTATTTATAATAAAAATCTAGCCAATTATAAAAATAAGTAGAAATTCTAAAATCTAATAAATCATCATATTTTACTCGAACGGATTATAATGGGATAAACAACTAACTTTATGTTACTTAAACATTTTCAGACGATCCCGAACCCCTTATTTGAGACCCCGTTGTCCTTGCTAGCGAGAAGTGTCACACGGTTGATGGACGGATGTAAGGGATACGTGGTTTGTATCTTCTGATCAGTGTGAGTAGTCTTATCCCCTAGATCCCTTTCTCAAATTAGGTTATATTATATATTATGTACATGCATGTTTTGACCTCCAACATGATTATATGACTTTATATAAAGATGATTTCAGTCGAGCATATTTTATCATGCACTTGATTAGACTGATCTGGATATGAGTACATTGGTGATATATAGAGATGATTGGAGATGATTATGCTATTATGGTTTTATGTCGGGATGATTTCTATCATGAGTATGGATGTGATAGATTAGCATGAGTATGCATGTGATAGATTAGCATGAGTATGCATGTGTTAGATACATGGTTGGAGTTGCATTACATCATTTGCTCTTGATTCCTATTCCACCTAAATTCCTGTTATGCATTGACTTGTTATTGTACTGGATATATGCATATGATCTGTCATTTAGAAGGAAAGCATGAAATATGATTGATGGGATAGTTGATAGAAAGCGTGAGGATACCCGAGTGGGCGCGAGGGTTAGGACGCGCTTGGTGGATGATTGATCGCTCGACATGGTCGCGATCCTGTTGGCCTTACGTCCGAGGTCGTTAGTCTGTGTGCGCAACAGACATTCGGACACATGCCGTTCGCCAGGGCATATGTGGCGAGTTATCCTCACGAGATTTCTATCAGCTAGAAGGGTGCCCGGTCTGGATGGATGTTGATACCCTAGCGGATGGCAGGGTATGGTTATATTTGAGATACTCCTTGCGGATGGCAGAGTATGCTCTGAGCCTTCGGGCATGATGTTGAGACCGGATACCGGGTGTTGACTGTGCACAGTGGTCTAGTATGATGATGACATATAGAGATGACATTGATGATTGAGATGTTGAGAAATGCATATAATTTCATTATCATCTGATTACCTGATTATCGAGTGGTCAATATGCATCATATATGGTTGCATTTGATATCATAGCATAGTCATGATCTCAATGCATCATGTGTCATATTTGAGAGAGAGTTATGATGATAGATGACATGGAGAGTTGTTTACTCATGGTCGAGGATTATATACTTTTATCAGTTATGACATGTTATCTTCTTTTCATTTATATATTATTGAGGATACATTCATATACTCATTCATGACATGATACTCTTTCTGATTCATATTATCCAGTACATGATTTACTCTCTGTTTGGCTTCACTGATTCGGGGTAAGGTCTATTCACTGAGCCTTTTGCTCATGACTCTCTTTATTTCTTTTCTAACCCCTCAGATATGTGGTACGTGATAGCGACTTGAGAAGATATTTTAGAGTGATGATGAGGTGAGCTATAGATGCGAGATGGCGTAGATGATAGTTTATATAGAAATTGAGTTGTACCAGTATTTGATATTTGTACTCTTTTGTATTAGACGATGATTTATATAATACAGGTCGAATCATAGTGTACTCTTGTATCAGTTGTTTAGTTGTATCTTGATGGTTTGTTGTGGCCTGTGTGGGTCCTGCCAGATTATGTAGCGGTCTAGTGTGTATTATTGTGTATTTTGATATTCATATGTTAACAGGTTTATTTGGTTAAGAGTATGATTTATTTGGTGATGGATTATGTGATCATGGATATGTTAGCAGGTGTTTTGATGATGTCATGATTGTATGTGCACAGGAGTGTATCTGTGCGTGACGGACCCCGCCTGACCTGTCGCGTGCGTCGCGCGTGCCGTGTGGGCGCGTGGGCGTGCACGTGTCCGTGCCGGGCGGGGGCGTTACATTCCTCCTCCCTCTTCACCATCCTTCCATCTCTACCGTTGGCAAGGTTTCTCATCGCTTCTAATCTCCCTCGATTGTCAAGCCACCCCTCTTCTTTGGGATCTCGACCACTTCGTTCCATTCGTCTACTTCCCTTAATCACTTCCACAATCCACCCTCATCTCTATACTCATCCATAACCTTAACATCCACTCCACTCGTCACCACCACTATCACCCACGTTATTCCGTATTTTCGTCCCTTCTATAGTTAGAATCTGTGAAGAGTGTAAATATAAAAGTTGTATATTAGGAAGATACGGATCCAACCCAGACTGCTTCCTATAATAAATTCAGATATTAAGGAATTATTTTATAGTCGATCTTTTGGTTCTAGATCCTATCAATTTGGCCTATCAAAGTGGTATCAGAGCCTATTAGGTTATTTCGGCTCTTCTCCAACTTGATGAGGCTCGAGCTTAGATTGACAGCTCTATGGGAGAGTAGAAAAGGAAAGGAAGAGGTAGTTCAGGTGATGTCGGTGGGAGGATTTGGGGGTTGTGCTACTAGTTACCCATTAGAACAAAACCCATTCGATTCCTAAAACAATACAAAAAATGAAGTATTTAAGAAGAAAAGAGGAGGAAGGAGTACCACGGTGGCCACGAGAAGCGTGTGACGGAGAGGAGAGAGTCGACGGCACTGGTCGACCCCTTTCTAGCATAGATCAACCCATTTCTACGAGAAGTTCCATAGGTAATAGAGAAAGGTAAGGGGAGGAGTACTCATATGCTCACCAGCGTCACCGCCATTTTCTCACTCAAGCTCATATTTGGAGGTGGAAGGAGGAGGAGAGGAAGGGGCCAAAGAAGAGGGCTGGTCTTCATTTCGGCGAAGGTAAGGTCAGTGAATTGGGGGTGGCAGAGGTGATGTCAGAGATAGCCGATGGGACCTTGTAGACCACAAAATATCATTTCGGTGGCAATGGTCGACGAGAGCTTTAGTTGGGATGGGTTTCGCCATTTTGGTGGTGGAGGAGTGAAGGTGGAGATGGGTTTCATTATTTTTGTGGTGAAGGTGGAAGACTAAAAAGGATGAGTTTCAGTTGAGAGTTTGGGATGGGTATTAGACAGGTTTAGGATTTTTATATACATATCATATTATTTGTTGGATCTTAGATCCAACGATTCTAAACTTATATATATATATATAAGCCTAATCGAGCTGAGCTTGAGCGAGCCAGTGCTGGCTCGGCTCGATAATATATTCGAGCTCAAATATTTAGCTCGGCTCGGCTCATTTAGAGCTCGAGTTGGGCTCTAAAGAGCCAAGCATGCAAGTCCACATGCTTTTTTGATAGCCCTACTCAATAATCATAAAAGCCCCCAACGGATGGATCGTCTGCTCATCACTAGCCAAATAACATGACCAATTGTTTGCTTCCACAAACTAAGAACCCTAATTATAAGCCCACCATATAAGTTAGTATTACAGATCTACACTGCTCTCTAAGCCCCTAGCTTCTTCGCATGGCTGTGCCGCAAATCATGAGCTGTCACTCAAGGATACCCTTACCCTACATCATCGGGTACCGCCTGGTCTATATTATTCTACCATATTTGCTCTCTCTTGGATACTCAAGAGTTGACTCTCGTTAATCGATAGTAAATTGCTCATTGCTTAGCAAATTCACCGACTAATTGTCTAGGAACCATAGGCTAGGTGTGAGCCCTATTATATAATAATATAAATATCCCCTACTTCTAACTCTGACTGAGAAAATGTCGAGTATTATCAAGATATAGAGATCATTCTCTTTATAGTTGTGCTCGTCGGAGGTTGTCATGTCTAAGCATGCTGATGAATATGCATAACAATCAAAATAATAGTAGTTACGTCAAACATGTTAAACAAACATGTGTTATTATGGTAAATAGGCTATCATGTCATAAATGCTTATTTAAATTAGAAAAATTTGTATATAACACCCTTCTCTTTAATGAAATTATGGTGTACACCATACATTTCCACTATTTGCAAGCCCTATGATTTAACAAATATATGTAGAAAATATCTTGTGTTACATTTGAACTAATACCATAAAAATATTTCGTTAAGTAGAGATATTTTATTTCTAAAATGACTAAACTGCTTTCATTTATAAAATAACTAAAATGCCCTTAACTTGGTTGATGATATTTTTATAATTTTTTTAGTATAGTTAATTTAACTCGGAAGTTGATTAAGCTTAACTAACAGATCTAGCAATGGGGTATTTTCTATACATATTTGCTAAATTATTGGGCTCAATTTATAAACAATAAAAATGTAGGATATAAATCATAATTTTATTAAAAGATAGGGTATTGTATTTTCCTTAAAATTATAACATATTAAATCAAGTGATAACAACTAGGTCAACACCTATATTTAATATTTAAAGGGGTAGTGAATGAAAGAAAAATAAAGGAAATGAGGAAATAAAGGAAGAAAAAGCCCACAAAGGGCTCAGACTTTGTCTAGAGAAAATTAAGCTCTGGCTGGTCCAAATCCAACCTAACCAAGAAGGGATCGGGCTGAGCATTCTTGATTAACTATTCTGTGAAACTAGATTGCATTTAGTTGATTGTCCTTGACATGGATCGCACTCGCTCTTCGTAGGTTGTAGACATGCTTGATGATTACTATGCTCATCGGTTGTGCTTCAAGACATGGTAGATGATAGCCAAGCACATGAATATTTGAACTCCTTACACTTGTGGAAAATTATGCTCCTTTGAAGATTATAGAATTCTCAAATAAATGATCTTTGATCTTCCTTAAGTTCCTTGAGTTGTTCTAGTCTCTAGTATCATTTTATAACCATGGATGATCCTTTGTAATTCATACTAATTGAATTACAAGAGAAAACATTAAGATGAATAAATTTCTAACCTTTCATTCTCAATTCGGATTGACTGATTTGAATGATTATGTAAGACCGTTGCATTTTGCTCTTTTGGCCTTTATTCTTTGTTTTTCCCAAGTAGTGTGATTTAATAATACATACAATTTTAGATTGTACAACATAAACACTTGCGTTTTGTGTCTACAAAATTGTCATTAGAAAATATTACATTTACAGTCGACAAAGAGATGTTCCTAACGTCTATGAACAAATGCCAATATAAACTTTAGTGATTATAATCTACCTAATGTTTAGATAAATGCTGGTATAAATGTTTCTTGATGCTTCACCAATTTGTGGTGGCATTTAGGAATAAAAAATTAGCAAAAGATCGTTTTGTTGTAGGGAAAAATTATGAATCCTTAAGTATGGTCTGATACCAACTAAAATATTTAAGAGATAGAAATCCTAGTCAATTAGGTTAAGATAAATATTGAAACTCAAAACAAAAACCAAATAGGAAAAACACGATAAAACTTGAGAAATTTTTTGAAAGTGAAAAAGTTTCTTTCACCCTTGAGAGGAAAAAATTGCGAATCTGATCGCACACTGATTAAACTATTTTATTTAAATGGTAGATATAAGATTCACTTTTATTCGTTTTTACAACACTAATGACTATTGATTGAAGTCTCTTTCTTGCTCGCACTCTTTTATGATAAATTACTCTATGAACTATATTATCTCCTATTGATTGTCTTTGACATGGATAATGATAGCACTCCTTTGATAGTAGACATGTTACTCGTTAATAGTTAAGCTCCTCAGTTGTGCTTCAAAATATGATAAGTAGAAACCAAGCACACTGATAATTGAACTCCTTATAGAAAATTAAGCTCCTTTGAGGATTCTAGAACTATCCATGATGAACTTTGACTTGAGTTTCTCTTTAGTTCACTAGCATCTGGGATCCTTTTATAAGTGTGAAGGAGTATCTATAATTTGAACCAGGTGAAGTATAAAAGGAAACCCCAAATTTGAAACAGTTTTTGAACTTTCCTCTCAGCTTTGGCGTCGATCAGTTTGAACAGTTCTAAGCTGAATTCGCACCCGACTTATATTTCATATATGTTCCAACACCAAAACTATCTCTTGCTTCTTCGACACTTATTTATTTGATTTCTTCGCACATACAAGTCTTTTAGGACTAGTGTGGCTTGATCATATAAAATCATATATTCTACAATATCAATATCCTAGTATTTTGTGTCTACAATTTTGTTATTATAAAATATTTCACTTACAACTTGATCCATGAGAGCCAATCTATACGGTAACTTGTCCAGAAAATGTCTCCCTAGATTCAATTTAGAAGTTATTAGTTGGAAACCTGTTTGATTATCTCCAATATTTCAATATTTAGGGAAGAGAACTAATTTTGAGGCTTGTATTTTGTTTTTCTTCTTATGTCCAGATATAATCAAATCATGCAAATAAATGTATGAAAGAACAAAATTTGATTGCGTTGATTGACATTCTAATTAAGTGCATATTTGATTATAAACTAATAATAATAATAATAATAATAATAATAATAATAATAATAATAATATTATTATTATTATTATTATTATTATTATTATTATTATTATTATGAGAATGAGAATTATTTTGAAATTTGCTATAATTCAAAATTGATTTGGTTATCATAAAAGTAGTAATTTCAGATTAGAAAGATTTTGGATTTTGAATGTTTGAAATTTTGAAAATTATTATATAAGCTCCTATATATATATATATATATATATATATATATATATATATATATATAATAGAGGGACCCCACACAAAGTGACATGAGAACTCTCTTCTTTTCATGGTAGTACAGCCTAATAGCCCATCTTCTGAGATGGATGCTTCTTCTTTTACTAATCAACCCATCATATCAAATTCATGCTTCTTCTCTTCCTCAATCTGACAGGAGATTTCTGTAAAGCTTATATCCAAGAACTATTTACTACAAAAGTCCAAGAACTCCCATGTTTTTCCTACCATGGTTTACTTGGCTTTGTTAGCAGTGAACTTTCTTGTCCTACAGTCATTGTTAAACAATCTAATGGCGACGATATTTCCAACCCCTGCTATACAAAGTGAGTGCGACTTTTGAGAATGATCTTGGCATGATAGATTTACTCTATGGCTGAATCAATGTTGCCTCTATGTTATTATTCATGGGCAAACTCCTTATGAGGTGTCGAGTGCATTCGGCACTCGTGCTTGTATTCAGAGAATCTGATCACTAAATATGCACATCATGCAAAGTCTTTGGCTTTTGCTCTTGCAAGTGTCGGCAAGCTAGTTGATGATGACGACCTCGTGATGTGGCTTCTTCACTGGCTTAGTTTGAAGTATGATTAGATTGTTGATGCTCTCAATGTTGCTCGAGCGCTTTCCTTCTCGAACGTTTTTAGTGTTGACAATTATGTATAAAATATTTTAAGTATTTTTATATTTTTATATATGTACATGAGTATTTATATAAGTCTAGAAAGTATTTGGATTAAAGAATTACAAGATCAAAAGAAAAAGATTTTCGTATTCACACTGCATTCACACTGCGTTTGAACGCCGCGTTCGAACGCGCTCTTAGGAGTTCACATATACAGAGAGAATGTATTCAGACCGTTCGAACGCGAACACAGGCGTTCACACATACAAAGAATGCGTTCGGGCCATTCGAACGCACCCTACATACGTTCACAGCACGTTCACACATACAGAGGAGTGTTTTTGCGCGTTTGAATGCAACCTGTGAAAATCAAGCCACCGTGTTCGAACGCACTTGGGCCCGTTCGAATGCACTTGAGAACAAGTCAGGCCGTTCGAACGCACTTGGGCCGCGTTCGAACGCACTTACGTAATATGCAATTTTTGGACTTTTGTGATTACGAATATGACTTGGATTTGACTCTATCTTGGGTACATATAAAAGCATTGTGATGCCTTAACTCTAGGGTGGTTGGTAAAGACAATTGAAGGAGAATTCTTGAGGCTACATCATTTTTTCAACCAACAAGATTTGACTCTTCTACAAGGCATTAAACTTTCATCTTAAGGGCTATCTAGACGAAAGATTAATCTTGAGGGCTACTGAGGTTGGATATCAGTCATGAGAAATGATAAATCGTGGGTTCTAGCGAGTAAGACTGAGAGGAACAAAGTCGTAGGGATCGACGGATTGTTTTGTGATTCACTCTTGTAACTGTCATTATTCTAGTGATTGGTTTTGATCTGAGTTTGGATTTGTAGTTTTTTCTCATTTGAGTTTTTCCACATTAAAATCTTGGTGGAACATCTTTGCTTTTGTTTTTTAATATTTCTTTCATTTTTTACTTAAGCAAAGAGTAATATCATTGCTTAAGGTTTAAATACATACGTGTGTCTAGGTGTTTTTTTCACCTCCTTCGAGGAAGTTGTATCTCTTCTTCTTGAATTTGAATTAGGGCTCTCTACAATCTATATCTAATCTTATTCCTATTTATCTTTCTATTCTCATGGAGGTCGATGTGATCAACATGGATGCTCCAACAACTCTGGTGATCACGGCTAAGGTGGTGCAACTAATCATATGACAACAAACCATCTTCTCTTGAAAGTATTACAGCCTATAAGAGTTACGACACTCTCATGGTGGATAAGAGTGAGGGGGTCTTCCCATTAGTCTCTCAAAGAGATAATAATTGTTAATTTATATTTTATTTTATCATTGTGGCTTTTATGTTAACTTCTTCCCAATGACCAACAAAAGATGAATGCAAATAAAGAAAACGATAAATATTAAACAAAATAAATGCTTGCCTCGGCCATCAAATAGAGTCTTTCAAGGACTCACTTTGAATCTACGAGTTTCTTTTTCTATCTCATTATATGAAAAATGGTGTTAACTTGGCAAGCATTCTAAATTACCCTTTCAAAGGCGTGCATCTTCATTTCTTTATTCTATTCATTGTAACATGTGGGGTTTTTCCCCAATGGTGTCAATTGGAGGTGAATTCATTAGCAATTGGAGGTGAATTCTTATTCAAATACTCTAGGATATGACATTAAGGATTAAGATCAGTCTTATATTTTTGGCTTATGCTTACATGTATTCTATTTATTGGACTTATGCTTTTCATACGGCCACATATCTTATTAATCAACTTACCACCTCCATGCTTCATGTGTAATCACTGTTTGAGAAGGTATTTCGCCGACGAATTATTATATATTTCTTTTTGCACATTTGGACATACAAATTATCCCCATTTCATTCCATTTGGCAAATGAAAGTTTTAATTTAAAAGCAAGAGCATGCATATCTCCTGGCCATAAGAGGTGTCACAAAGGCTACAAATGGCTAGACCCAATCACAGAGTAAGATTCTTCTTTCAAGACATTTGGTACTTGATGAAAATTTATTTTCTTTCAAGACATCTGGTACTTCCAAAGTCATGTTCTAAAAGAACTACATTCTATCACTAAGTCCCTCAACACCCACTACTACATGCACCTCTACAGCTTTTATTGAGTGAGTCAATCTAATTTAGGTGAACATATTATCTCCCCAACATCCACTTGTGAAGATCATGCACTACCACCAACAAATGCAGATTTAATTACACCATATCGGACTCATCATATGGTCACTCACTCATTGTCACATAATACCACCGAAGGTATTATGTGCTACTCTTTATCCTCTTCTAATTACATTTCTTTCTCTTCCTTCTTGTTAAACCCATCTCTTACAACAGTGCCTGCAAAGATTCACATAGCAACAAGCAATGTAAGAAGAATGTGATGCTCTTATTAAGAATATGACATGGTCTCTTGTTAAATTTGAGCTGAATATGATGTTGTAAGATGCAAATGGGTCTTATTTATTTATTTTTTTCCGAAAGAAAGTTCGTAGACCGATGTTATAAGAGTTAGGTTCGATTACAAATAGCTTTCAACTGCTCCCCTGACCAAGTTCCAGAAATTTTGGAACAGAGAGCATGCTGGGCCAAATTGTGGGCAAAGAGATTGTTACATCTGCTGGTAAACCTTACTTAATCTATGGGATACTTCTAAAGGTGCAGTTTGCAGTCTTGGATGACGTGATGTGTAAAGCAATCTAAGATGACATCAGAATTGTTGATCCAGTTAACTATCGCTTGGCAGTCACTAAAGAGCCACATTTCATCAATAGTATGGATTTTGCCAAACTCCCTTAGCCCTGCTAGGATAGCCTAAGATTCACCGAGTGATGGGCTAGGGTAGCTATCAAGAAAAATGGAAATAGCTAGGGGAGGGGGGAGGAGGGGCTAAGACTGATGAAGATACTAATTCCTCCGCATAGCTCATTGCACCAAGCCACGTCAACCCAACCTGCATAGGTGGAAGGGCAACTGGGGTCCGAAAGTTGAGAGGCACAACCCACCTAATCCTAGAAGAGAGGTCTAGGACTACAAGATATGAGCTCATTTGCCTTGAGGGCTACTTCTCTCGGGGAGGCTTGCCTGTTACCAAAAATCTTGTCACATCTTGCTTTCCAAATACACAACATGAGGTAGAAGCAGTAGATAACATTCTTGGAGGATAGCTTAGTATGGAGATTGAGGATCTAGTCTTCCAACAAGCAGGCATGAGCAGAATATTTGCACGCCAAGCAGCTCTCGCAAAAGGACAGCTGAAGAAGATGTGCTCGATGGTTTCACTTCAAGATGAGCACATGGGACAAGTCTCATCGATTTTAGGCAATCTTCTGTGAAGGATGGCTCTGACTGGGATAGCGCGAGCTAAGCACCTCCAAAGAAAAGTTTTGACTCTAGGTAGTAAAGTTTTTGCATGCCAGATTAGAGACCAAATCTTCCTAGGGTTACCACCTAAGGTTGAGTTGAGCCAGTCGCCATTGGATACTGCATTGTAAGAGGCTTTAGCCGAGAAGACAGCGTTCTTTGCCGTTGACCAGAAGAGCTTATCAGGTCGCCCAGCTGAGTGAAGACTGAGGTAAGAGCTAAGGATATATGTAGCTACTGGGGGTGGAAATATGCTGTGAATGAGCGATTGCTTCCATGAACCATCAGTGATTAGATCACTTGCCAGTCTGATAGAGTTGGGTAACTGAAGGTTCTCCAAGATGGCAGGTGGTAGCTAAGGGTTCGTGCGAATAGAGATTGAAGCTCCATTTCCTACCGTTCAGCGAGCATATCTGAAGGGGATATCTTTCACTTTAAAGATGGAAGACCATGTTGCAGAACACGATCTCTTAAGGCCTGCTGCCAAAAGGAATTAGAAGGATAATACTTTGCCTATAGGAGGATGGCCCAATCAGCATTAGGGTTTGATACTAGACGCCAAGCGATCTTGAGGATGAGAGCTTCGTTGATAAAGCTCGGTTGTCATATGCCAAGGCCTCCCTTTGAAGTAGGTTTCCATATGGAGTCCCATTTGCATAAGAATAAATGTTTGCCATTGCTGCTAACTCCCCACCAAAAGTTTCTAATGACATTGTTTAAGTCTTTCAGCAGAAAATTAGGCAGTGAAGCCAGCGCCATGAAGTAGACAAGAAATGAGCTGAGAATTGACTTAATTAGAGTGAGTCTACTGGCATGAGAAAGAAGGTTGCACTTCCAGGCTACTAACCTTGCTCTTATCTTATCAAGAATGAAGCAGTAAGCTTGACTTTTTGGAGTGAGGTGGAGGAGAGGATTGACTAAGTACCTGTCTCTAGGTTGAATAGATTGGAGGTTTAGTTTAGATAAGATGTTTGCATTTGTTGAAGAGTATTGAGGATTCGTCAAAGTTTAATTCTTAGCTAGAGATTGAGCAGAAGCGGTCTAGTATAGTTGTGATGACTGATGCTTCATTCGAAGAAGCCTTGCCAAAGATTAATAAATCATCTGCAAAGAGGAGGTGGGAGTGCACTGACACTGTACGAGCTGGCTTGATGCCCTTGAGGAGACCTTCATTCGCAGCATCCTTAAAGAAATGGGAGAGAATATTTGTGTCAAGAATGAAAAGATACGGTGAGAGAGGGCATCCTTGCCTCAGTCCACGAGTTGGCTTGAAAATATCGCTTGCATTGCCATTTATTTCAACAGCTAGAGATGTAGAAGAGATGCATTAGTAAATAAGCTTGGTATATGCCTCCGGGAATCCATAGAGCTTAAGGCAATTCATGAGAAATTTCCAATCCATCCTATCAAATGCCTTTGATAGGATCTGGCGGTAAGGCCATCCGGTCCCGAAGCCTTATCCGGATCTAGACTCCTTACTATACTAGCAATTTCATTTTTTTTTGGTGGACTACAAAGGTGGTCAGTAGAATCGCTAGAGATTCTCCAGAGGGAAGTCCAATTTTGATGCTCGAAATCTTTGATACCCTTAAGATCAGCTGCCTTGAAGAGATTTCAAAAATGATTAACAAAAGTTTGTTTGATAAGAGGCGGATCATAAATTAAATAGAAATTTGTATATAACACCCTGCCTTTTAGCTAAATTTGTAATTGCACCCTATATTTTCATTATTTATAAATCGAGCCATATGATTTAGGGAATATATACTAAAAACACGCGAGTTAGATTCAAACTAACACCGTGAGAATATTCCGTTAATCAAAAATATTTTATTTCTAAAATACCTTAAATACCTAAAATACCCTTAGGTTGATTGTTGACCTTGAGGTTGACCCATGAGAGGAGAACGCAGCCATGACCCTCGCTCGCGTCCTCGACCCTCGCCCCTTATCAGTGTCCTCGAGCCTCGCTGGCATCCTCGACCCTCTTCCATGTCCTTGAGGTTGACCCCTGATCTCGGCAGAGCTACTACCAAGGGACAGTAGTCGGCAGAGCCCTCGATCCTAGTGGTGTAGCCAAGAAGATCTTGTGCTCAATGGGGGCATTCGGCATCCTCAACGGGAGATCTTGTGCTCGGGTAGACTTCGGTGTCCAACACCTCGCGGACGCCGAATCCCAGCAAGGGAGGTTGGGATGAGGATGAGGAGGAGGGAGGAGGGAATGAGGCGGGAGGAGGGAGGAGGGAGGAGGGAGGAATGTTAGGTGGGGATGATGAGGAGGGAGGAGGGTTGAGTTTAATTGGTTAGTTGGTTTAGGTTGGGTTGAGTTTAGTTGGTTAGGTTTAGTTGAGTTGGGTTGGGTTGAGGGTATTTTTGTAATCTTCATAGTATAGTTAACTTAAACCAGAGGTTGGGTTGAGGGTATTTTTGTAATCTTTATAGTATAGTTAACTTAAATTAGAGGTTGGGTTAAACTTAACTAACATATCTAACGGTAGGATATTTTCTACATATATTTCCTAAATCACAGAGCTTGATTTGCAAATAGTGAAAATGTAGGGTGTAAATGCAAATTTAGCTAAAAAGCAGGGTGTTATATGCAAATTTTTCTAAATTAAATTCTCATTATCAACCATGAGATGAAGGATATATTTCTTCCTTCTTCGATAGATAGTAGTAGAATGGAAAATTTTGGTGTTGCGGTCACCACGTTGAAGCCACTTTATTCTAGAACGCTGACGCCAGAATATTTCACTACAATGGAGCAGACTTTCGTGCTTAGATGATAAGGCATTTTCCTTTGCAAGGTTTGCATCGCACGGGCCTATTAGAGCCTGAAGAGCGAGAATATCTTCTTCTACCTCCCAACCTCCTTCTGGAGGTTATGTGCATTGGAGCAAGCCTAGGTTTTGATTTTACGAGTAAGGATTGCAAGGGTTTTTGGTAGAGGATCATCAGGTTTGTAGCTAGTGGTCCATGCTTGCTTGCAGAACGGGATAAAATGTTGATGTTGGGTCCACCAGTGCTCAAAGCAAAATCGATGAGGGTAACATCGAGCTTTCGGCTTCATCATTAGGAGGATGGGGTTATGATCGCTACTGATAGCTGGGAGGTGAAAAAGGCAAGCAGAAGGGAAGGTTACATACCAAGAGATCGAGGCTAGAGATCTATCAAGCCTTTCACGGACTAGGCTGTCACCCATGCGCCTATTTGACCATGTGAACGCCGGGTTAGAGAAACCAAGGTCAATGAGGCCTGCATTACTAATGCGATTATTAAAGGCAACACGACGAGAAGAGAAGGATTTGTTCCTTTCATCCTTCTCTGGAAGCCGAGATGGCATTAAAGTCACCCATACAGCAGAGGGGAGAGGGGCCAGAAGCATAGCGACTTATTCGGTTCCAGAGATGGTCATCTGGGCCATAACGAGGGTCGCCACAGATACCACCAAAAATCTAATCCACCTTGTCGTCCGGATCACTTACAGTAGCGAAAATGAAACTTGAGGACATTTCTAGAATTTGGACCTTTAGAGAATTGTCCCACAGTAGCCAAAGGCCACTAGCATGACCATTTGTGCTAACAATGCAACTTTCACAAAGAGGAAGAGAGGAGATTATAGAGCTTGAATTTCCCTTACTGCATTTCGTCTCGAAAAGAAAAGCCATAGTAGAACAAGTGCTGTGGAGGAGAGTTCTAGTGTTGCGAATTGTCGCTAGGCCTCCACACCCCCGACAATTTCAAGCCAAAATATTCATTGGTGGTCCGACAGCGGAGCAACGCTCCCCACCTTGGTAAAGTTGTTGAGAACGTCAGTAATATGATAGCCTCTCCCAGATATGGGAGAGGCTTCTTTTCTTTTGCTAGGAGAAATATTGGAAGTTGGGGAGGTAGTGAGAGGTATGGTTACTTGGGGAAGGGAGGTAAGTTTATCGACACTCGGGGTAGTTGAGTGACTTGGAGAGGATGTGGGATAGGCTAGAGGGGACAGGTATGGTGGGCTGGGGGAAGTGAAGATAGAGGAGCTTGAGGAGTGGTAGCTGGGGGAGATAGAGGAGTTAGAGATCTGATGAACTCCTTTAGAGACTGCGTGCAGTTAGGCTTTAAAGGGCTGACCAAAGGGAGTATGTGAATATGTATTTCACGTAGGCCTAAAGCAGCATGCTGATTGCAGAAACTAGTAAGGCTTGGCTGATAGGATGTAGTCGAGTGGACAGACTGAGTAAGGGTAGTTTAGTTGTGCTGAGTTGTCAGGCTAGGAAGACACTAACGGGTTTTGGCAGTAGGGCTAGCGAGTAGGGGTGAAGCCTTAGGAGCTAGACTGGGCGGGTAGAAGGGACTAGAAATGATTCTCTTAGGCTTTTCATGCAAGTGGATTTGATAGAGACGTATAGAGAGGTGGCTGAGTGGCAAGTGTGGATGCATCGTGCGTTATTTTGGCGACAAGTGGATGGTGCATTAATGAAGGGGATGGCGTCTCTGCGGGCAAGATATCAGAGGTCGGCATGACTGGGAATGGCACCCACACCAGTAGCTCTTCGACCGGAGGAAGAGGAGGGCGCCGGCGAAGCAGTTGAGAGTAGATAGGGGGGGGGGGGGGGGTCACATTATTAGCCGGAGTAGTTCGCTTTCCTTCCCACTAGGGTAGCACGGCTCTTAGGAAGATTGCGATGCACTAAAATGCAAGAACTTTGGTTTCAACATCTCAAATAGCTTTTGATGTAGGTGCTGAGGATAATCGACAATAATCTTCATCTCTAGATCACCTCTACGAGGGCATTCAAGAAAATCATGTCCAATGCATGCATAGAATGAGCAGTCCCTTGGGAATCGCTCATACATGTTTTGTATCTCATGAGTTGTTCCATTGAATAAAGTTACAGCGAGAGATGAGACGAGAGGCCTCATCATGTCAATGCTGATATGAGTTCTAATGAATCTCATCTATTTTGCTTCCTCTAGAGAATCTGATGGAACTAGGTAGCCAACTTTCTCCGCTAGAATGCGTGCCGTGATGGCTGATAGATACTTCAACGGAAGGCCATGGAATTGGACCCAGAATTCAACATGAGTGAAGGTCAATTCCTTAATTGGTTTATTTGGCTAGGACTAAGCAAGCACAAAGAGATCCCTATTGAATGTCTAGGGAAAGCCATACCATGCCTTCCATTTGTCAATCTCGAGTTCAAATGCTATCAGTATGAGTTCTTACCAGGATTCAGAAATTCGATAGTTCCTTTTGGACTCCAAGCTTTAGTGAAGGTGACCTTAAGCCCGAAGGGATTATAGGGTTTGCTCGTGATGAGCTTGCCCACCAGACACAGGTTGAGCTTTAGCGAAGAGATGATGTTGTCCTCGGCCAGAGAGATGGCTTCTTCAATTTTGTCGCTTTTGAGGAGCTTAGAAAACTTTTTTAGCTGGTCTTCTTCCGTAGTGGTCATATTTGTTGTAGCAAAGAGACGGGAGATAGTAGTAGTGTAAGGTGGGTAATGCGGGACTGGAGTTGTGAGAAAGGTGAGGTGTGGCTATCTGTAACAAGTGGAGGAGGGTGAAAAGAAGAGAGAGAGCAGGAGAAGGTTGAGGTGAGTGGGAATGAGATATCTCAGGAAGAAGATAGAGAAAACTCTCATGTAGAGAGGAGAAAAGTCACTGGGGAAAACTAAATAAAGAGAGAAACACACTTAGGATGTAAATAGGTCTTACAAAATTAAGCAAATATTGATAGATCTTTCGAAAGATACAAGCTCACTTAATAGATAAGGGGTATACCCAAATTCTCAGGCATGACTATGGTGAAATATTTAGTCTAGTTGTTAAATCGAGTACTATTAGGCTTAAGTGAGTTTTTTTTATGTTAAAAATGATTCTCTACAAAGAGAGCTTGAAGAATTAGTCTTTGTTTATCGACAACTGGGCTTTAAAGCACTAATTTATCCTTATCATGTGTACAAGCTACACAAGGCATTATACGGTCTCAAACTCTTCATATCGGTAGTTCGGGGTAGTCAAAAGAAGTGAAAGTAGAGGAGAGGAGAGGTAGTCTGGGGTAGTCGGTGGGAGGGCTTGTCGCTCCCAGTTGGCCTAACTCGGTTGTCCGCGTCGACGGCTAGGGGTGCATGGTATTTGACTCATGGTCGTAGATGCTAGCCATAGTCTTGCAATGCAATTTAATTTATTTTTTTATTTTATTTTTAAATGTTTTTTATTTTTTATATTTTTAAATGAATCTATGCTAACCAATTCAGACACATGCCTCGCTCTGCTTGGTTGGGTTTGCATACTGATCAATTTTGCTAAAGAGCATTTTGATTCAGTTTTGACATGAAGAGCTGTGACCCTTCAGATAAATTAGATTTTTATAACTGTTAATTTGAATTAGATTCTTACATCCAACCTTCGGCTTCTCGAGGAAAGAAAGAAGACACAAATATGGGGATAGAAAGAGTGGAGTTGAAATTGCAGTAGCTTTTAGTGATAATCTAGGAAGAGTGGAGTTGAAATTTCATCAGCTTTTAGTGATAATTTATAGCTCGACCTTAGAATTAGGTCAAGCTCAGTTCGAATATAATTGAGAGGAGCCTAAACAAAATTTCTGATTTGGAATGAATTTCGAGCGGAGCTTGAGCAAAACCCTTACACCTCTAGTTGAAGATTTAAGCACCCTCCATTATTCAAACATAATTATGTGGTACATCATCATAATTTACATGTCACCTACACATTCAAGATTATATTATCTAACATAGCTTTCTCCTCTAAACTATAATAGAGAGTGGTTTGGGTCTCATGATAGCCTGATGACTCCCCAAATAAGCTCCCCATCTCCTCAGGATTCTCACATACCCAAGCGTGATGCTTGAGCTTTCTTAACCTACCAAGCTCCTCAGCTACTTCCTTCATCGTTGGCCTATCGTCCCCTCTGATACTTATGCATGCCATTGCTAGTTTGGCAACTTCTTCAATTAATCCCATGTCTTCCTCATTTATAATTTGATCGTCTAGCAGTTCAAGGAGTCGACCTGCCTTCATAGCATACATGAAGTCTGACGAGAGGCTTCTAACTTCCTCCAATGCTTCAAAATTCAATGCTTTCTTGCCGGTGAGGAGTTCCAAGAGAATTACACCAAAGCTATAGACATCACTTTTATCTGTCAACATGCTTGTTTGCAGGTACTCTGGATCTAAATAACCGTAAGTCCCTTGTACCAATATGACAGATTGGGTTTCATCTATTGGAGCCAGCATAGAAGCTCCGAAATCTGACACCTTTGCCATGTAATTCCCATCCAAAAGAATGTTGGAGGGCTTGACATCTCCATGAATTATCGGCGGGGACGCAGATGAATGTAAGTAAGCGAGAGCTTCTGCCGACTCGTGAGCAATCCTTAGACGAGTTTGCAAGGAAACGTGGGACGTATTGTTCTTGCCATGGATAAGCTGAAACAGGGTGCCATTAGGGACAAACTCATATACCAGCATGGGAACTTCCACCTCCAAGCAACAACCAAGAAGTTTGACCACATTCTTGTGGTTGATCTGGGAGAGAATTATCATCTCCTTCCAGAATTCCTTCTTTTGGCTCTCGTTGATGACCTTCGATCTTTTTATAGCTACTACACGAGTGTCTTTGAGAGTACCCTTGTAGACAGTGCCATAACCTCCACGTCCAAGGATTGTATTGTCGTCAAAGTTGTTGGTTGCCTCTTCTAGCTCTTCTTTTGTGAATATCTTAAATACCAATCGCTGCTTCGACCTCATCTCCTCATATAACAACCATCCGCCGTGCTGTTGAAAATATTTCGCCTTGAGTTGTGTTAGCTTTCTTCTTACGGTTATGGTGTATATGCAGAAGACAAGCAGGATCAAAAAGATGATGACACCGGATTCTACGCCTGCAGATAAATCAAAGCCATTTGTAATGTATCAAAATAAAAAGTGGTCTAGCTCTAGGGGGGATTGGATAATTTGTAGAGATAATTAAGCTGGTGGAGGATGCACCATACCTATAACCAGATGTAATATTTTGTCGAGAGTATTCTCATTGGCACGCTCGGCTATATCTGAAATAAATCATAAAACTAAGAACACCAGTTTAATTACCAGTGAACAGGAAAAAAATATAATAGAATTTAACAAGCCAGGAAACGAGGGAGAGAGAGAGAGAGAAAGAACCTAGGCATGATTCAGTTAGATAATCAGAACAATTGAGTAAGTTGAAGGTGAGTCGACGTCCCATGCCGAAATCGTACGATACGACGCTGTTGTTGTGGATGAGCGTGTAAGTGATTTCCGTCGTGATGGAATTGAGCTCGAAGCCTTCCATTCAGCAGACGGGTGATGCCAATGGCGTAGGGGTTTGGAACATCATCACGCGTATCTTTGCTGCCCAGAAGTGCATTGACGGATCCCGCAGCTGTTGGCAAAGAAGTCATCAGCAGCAACTGCATCTAGCGGTGGCGACACCCAGAGGATGTGATTGAGTAATTTTTCCATGGGATTTCTTTTGGCTTCCAATAGTCGTTAAGTCTAGCTAGATATATAATGAAGAGGTGGAGGGAGAAACAAAAGCCAAGAATATCGAACGCGGAGATGACGGTGACTAAGTTGACTTGACTTTAATGTGCAAAAAGGGCTGTCCGTATAGTTTGAGGATTAAATATAATACGTCCTAATCAAGTTACCACTTTATCACAGGGTTAGATCTAGTTTAGAGTTTGTTGCTACGTAGTTTTAATTAACAATATCTGTCGTCTTTATCGTTAAACTCTTGTCGACTAATGAGAATATAATGTTGGAAATGTGCTTCAAATCGGTCGAGAATCCAATAAATTACGGTTACTAGCTTGGAAGCGGAGATGACGGTGACTAAGTTGAGTATAAAAAAGAACTGTCCGTATAGTTTGAGGTTTAAAAATATAATACGTCCTAATCAAGCTACCACATTATCGCAGGGTTATATCTAGTTTAGAGTTTGTTGTTACGTAATTTTAATTAACAATATCAGTAGTCTTCATTATTAAACTCTTGTGGACTTATGAGAATATAATGTTGGAAATGTGCTTCACATCGGTCAAGAATCCAACGAATTACTTGGCTAGTTGGCTTGTCATGTTTGATAAATACGCCGAGGTACTTTTAAGAAAATACACCTATAAAATGAGGAATCAATAAGTATTTTCCCCTCTTTAGTTGAAGGTTTCAGTCGTGTTAAAGATGGTATTTTTATTTTATTTTATTTATCTCTTTGATCGAGTAGCTATGTGCAAAAAATATATTTCATAGTATATCCACTGTAGAATAGAAGTCTGCGTGCATTTTATTCATCCATTCAATCAATTCATTCGAGCCTTAGGATTAGACTGTTCTAGTTCGATAAGGCAATTAAATAGTGTGTTCCTTTGGTGTGCAAGACTATAGTTATATCCTGATAGGCTAATATCTATTCTTCTAGAAGCAAGTGATAGAGGGAGAAATAGTCTTAAGTACACGGTGTTCAATACTAGAGTCCGCTAATACAAAATACTATATTTGATATGTAAGTTCTTTTAATATATTTAATTATTATGTTTGGCTCGGTTTTTGTGACTATTTGAATTAGATTTGTCGCTAATAATAAATGCTATTAGATATAATGCAAATGTCAGTGTTATCTGCATTGACAACTTTAGATGGCATCTAGGCAAATGCCAGCCGATAGTGGCATTTAGCCTTGTTTAACATCATTTCTCTATTGCTAGTATAGCCCGATTTTCTCGTAAAGAGGGAGTGAATCCAAAAAGAATGGACTAGTGAGGAAGAGAGAGACACACAAAGTGAGGAAGTGAATCCAAAAATAATGGGCGAGTGAGGAAGAGAGAGAGAGACACACACAAAGTGAGACGAGAGTGGAATTTACATTAGGTGTACAATTGACATTAGGAAGAAAGATTGGTCATTTTAAAGTATGTAATATATCGGGAGAGAGAGTGAGAGAGCGATTATGATCTTTTATCGAGGGAACATCCGATAGACAGGTTTTTTTACAACTTTCAATACACTTAATTTGATAGTGGATTAGTCCATCCTTTACAAGATTTTCTCCGAATAGCAAGATTGACAAAGAGGTAAAAAAGCAAATCAACCTATTGCATTCTTGAATGATTGGTAGATGTGCTAATTGACTTCTAAGCCTCTGCATTAATTACATGTACCACGTCTAAACAGTAACTAAAAACAATGGCATTTGGATTTTCTCCCTGCCTGAAGAGTTCTTTGATACCCAATACTAAAGCTAGGGCTTTCCTAACTAGAGCTTCGTACTTATAGACATTCGAGCACTTTGAACTACTAGAGATAAGATTCTAAGACCAACATTTGCTCCTCCTTGCTAAGCAGTATCTACCCAACAAAATTTGGTTTCTACCTGCAGAGGAGTTCCATTGTAATAACCAAACACTGCCATGTGATTACCATGAGGCTTACCCCTCACGTGAGCTATCATGTGGGGTTTAGGAGCTCAATAACACGCTACCAAAACAAAAAAATCTAAATAAATTAAATGGAAAGTAGAAAAAGAGGTTTACAAGCCATAATAAATCCATTCATGATACAATAAAAGGGGGTAAACATCTTTTACAAAATTACATGTTTAGAGTAGCTACAATAAGGGGACATAAATCCCGTAACATGAGTTCAAAATAAAGCATGAAAGTAAAAGGCCTATGGCCCTACTAGCTAACTGCTACCATGCATCCCGCTAGGGTACAAGTCAATCTGCATCAAATATTAACATGAAATAAGTCTAACGCTCAGCAAGTGGCACTATCACTAGTTAATAATCATGAATAATAATATGCCCATCTTAATAAGATAATGGGAAGTGCACTATATGTTATGAACTAGATCTAGATCAATCCGAACGTAAAAAAATTATGAAAATTTAGGTGGTGGTAGCCTCATGAGTTAGGGTTTTAATGGCTCTTACTTAAATTGGAGGTCAGGATGAAAAGTTAAAAATAAAACAGTGGAGATAGGCCAGAACGAGGTAGAACGATAAATATCTGAAGTTACGACAGTTGTCGAAAGGTGGCGGACGGCTAAGGGTAGTGGTGGACAGCCGTAAAGTAGGGTGGCTACTGGAGGTGATGGTGGCTATGGATTGAAGGTAGAATTAGAGTTTCTAACTTAGATCTACTACTAGAAAAATAAAAGACAATCTAACAATTATGATAAAAATAGTAAATATGATAATAAGAAAATAACTAAACTCAATTAATTCTCAATACTTGGATATACTTAGATTATATGATGAATAATAAAGAAGCTATGCCCCTCTATATATAGAGGTTGGGTATAACGAGTTCTACTTGGACTAGCCCTAAAGGCTTATACGACTCAAACTAGGACTTGCCTTAGACTAACCCTAAAAACTTATATGACTCGAACTAGGACTTGCCTTAGAGGCTTACATGTCTTACTTGAACTTGCCTTAGTGGTTTACATGACTTAACTAGACTTGCCTTAAGTGCTTACATAAGAGATAAACATGACTTAGCTAAATCAGTCTTCCTTATCCTTCTCGGGATATTTCTTCATTCTGCCATAGATAAAGTCCAAATCTGGAGAAACCTTGAATAATAAGTCATAGATGAGGACATCATCGATCTTTTCCAATTGGTCTGATATTATTTGAACGTCTATGAAATATCCTTCGAATATTTTTCTAAAACTATGCAGAGTTGAATTAGTTAACTAATAAATTCTAACATAATAAGACTCTAATTAAAGCAAATAAGCAGATAAGATAACTAGACCGAATCCATTGAGTCCAATCTCCCCTTGATGTGATCCGATCTGACTTGGTTCGCATCAATCCACCACGCTTCCGACCATCTGGTCCTCAAGGGGTCTATGGTGGTTTCCACACTTTCGTTCACTCTTGAATTTTATGTCCTCGATCTTTGTATGGATCTCATCTATGACGTAGAGGAGGGGCCTAGGGTGAGTTCTGCTCTAGGGCCCACTTATTCGAGCCATAGTCTATCCTAGTCGCAGTTAGCTCAGACCAAATCCTAGCCATGGGTGGTTCGAGCCTAGGTCTTAGTGTATACAGTTTAGGCCATGAGTTGGGTGCAGATGGTTCGAGGAAGGGAGTGGATGTGATGGCTTGGACCAGGAGCACTTGATTGCCGTTGGTGGAAAGCAAGAGTTTTTGGCTCTAGCTTCCACCACGGGTGGGGAAGACGGCATCATGACCGTTGCTAGGGGCTTATCTAGTGTTAACTACGATGGAGGGCTCGATCTACAAGGATGAAGAGTGCTCCACTACAACTAGAGGGTTGATTGCCGCAGTTTGGATGGTCTCCTAGTTTCACCATTATTAGTACTTGAAGGTGAAGGTGGTGCTTGTTCTATGGTGGCGCAGGGCGGTGCTAGCAAGCCTGGATAGCTACCATCAAGGCTTGGAGAGCCTTCTTGATCCTTTTGGAGCTCTTCTCGACGGATCTAGCGACATCGTTAGGAAGTTCTTTAAAAATTGTCTTCGCCATGCCGGCGGCTTGTTGTCGATTGTTGCTGGTTATGTCGAAGAAACCTCCATAAGGATGGAGACAAGTTCTTGGTCCTCCATGGCCGCGATCTCTCCTAGGTTAGCTTTGGATCACATGTTCACCATTATCTAAGGTACATCCGCTCTGATACCACCAGATCTAGACCAATCTAGACATAAGAAAATTATAAAAATTTAGGTGGTGGTAGTCTCATGAAGTAGGGTTCTAATGGTTCTAATTTCACTAAATTGGAGGTTGGGATGAAAAGTTAGAAATAAAATAGTGGAGATAGGCCAGAATAGGGTAGAACGGTAGATATTCAATGTTGCGGTGGTCGTCGGAGGGTGGCGGACAGGCAAGGGTGGTGGTGAAAGGCCATAAAGTAGGGTGGCTGTTGAAGGTGATGGTGGCTACGAGTTGGAGGTAGAATTTGGGTTTCTAATTTAGATCTACGCTTCGGAAAATAAAGACGATCTAACAACTATGATAAAAACGGTAAATGCAGTAACAAAAAAATAGCTAAACTTAATTAATTCTCAATGCTTGGATATACTTGGATTATTACATGAATAACGAAAAAGCCTTGCCCCTCTATATATCGAGGTGGGGTACAATGAGTCCTACTCGTACTAGCCCTAAAGGCTTATACGACTTGAACTAGGACTTGGCTTAGACTAACCCTAAAGGCTTATACGACTCGAACTAGGACTTGCCTTAGAGGCTTACATAACTTAATTAAACTTGCCTTAATGGCTTACATGATTTAACTAGACTTATTTTAAGTGCTTATATAAGAGATAAACATGACCTAGAGATAAACATAACTTAGCTAAATCAGTCTTCTTTATCCTTCTTGAAATGTTTCTTCATTCTTCCATAGATAGATTTCGAATATGAAAATAAGAAGGTTATAGATGAGGACGTCATCGATCTCCTCCAACTAGTTTGATATTATTCAGATGCCTATGGAATATCTTTCGAATATTTTTCAAAATCTGTACAAAGCTGAATTAGTTAACTAACAAATTCTAACCTAATAAGACTCTAATTAGAGCAAATAAATAGATAAGATAACTAGACTCAATCCATTGAACCCAATCTCCTCTTGATGTGATTCGATCTAACCTGGTTCGCATCATGAATAATAATATGCCCAGCTTAATAAGATAATAGGAAGTGCACTATGCAATTGAATATATAATGTAAATTGAAGTATATATGTCATGAAATGGCAAGCATGGTCCGATAAGATTACAATTATTTTATCAACTTACATGACATGCTCCTACATAGGCCCTCGACCATCCACACTTGCTCAAAAATCATAGTGGCCCTCAAGGGATGGTAGACCCTAGTGGTAGAATCGCCTGCCCATAACCCAACGAACATTATGACCGGTCGTTCACCTCTGTAGACTAAGGGCTCCAATCGTATGCCTGTTGCCAAAGTTAGTATCGCACATCGATATGACTATTTGAGCCCATGGCTCCATAATATCGCACCACAATGCAGTAATCTCGTGAGCCGTCACTCACAGACGCCTTTACCGTGTGTTATCGGGTACCTTTAGGTCTACGTCATCCTACCCTTACTCCCTAATTTAAACACTTTAAAGGGGTTGACTCACATTGATCGACAGTAAATCGCCCATCGCCTAGCTAAACGGCTACCTGATTATCTAGAATCTATAGATTAAGACCTCAGGCGTAGACCCACTATGTAGTACTATAAATATCCATCACCCTAACCTTAGTTGGGAGGTGTCGGGTACTGTCGAGACGTAAAAATTATCCCCTTTTAGGGCATGCATGTGTGCAAGTGGCATGGTAAGATAAACATGACTAGCACAGCATAATAGTAAGCAAGGATATCTAAGCATGTGGATAAATTGCACATCTTATTTAAATTAAAAATAAATCATGTCAAGAAACATGTTAATTAAACCAGTTTTGCTATAATGTATGAATTAGCATGTCAGTCATCACATCAAACGATAATCCAAGAGTTAGTAAACTACTTGCCTAGATTTGCTAAAATTCCTAGCTATGACTAGTCCCCACCTAATCACAACTGACTTTGGGGGTGAGCACTAGTCTTAGGGTGCTCTATGACAGGATCACTAGGTCAGCACTAAAATCCTAAATTTACAGAGTAGAGAAAGAGGGGACAATTAGTATTAATGCTGAAGATCATGATAATGAGGAAAAAGAAAATCCGGTTCAATCTCTGCCCAGCCCAAGAATGAGTGAGGCAAAACCCCAAAAGGCTTAAATAGTCATATCGATGTGCGATACTGACTTTCGTGACAGGTTTATGATTGGGATCCTTAGCCTGCAGATGTAGACAACTTACTATTCGTTGGGTTTCGGGCAAGCAATTCTACTACTAGGGTCTACCATCTTGTTTAAACACCCTAAAGGGGTTGACTCTCATTGATTGATAGTAAATTGCCCATTGTCCGACGAAACGACTATTTGATTGTTTGGGATCCATAGACTGAGACCTCAGGCGTAGGTCCTACTATGTAGTACTATAAATATCTCCCATCTCTAACTCTGGTTGGGAAGGTATCGGGTACTGTCGAGACGTAAAAATCATCCCCTTTTATGGTCGTGTACGTGTGCAAGTGGCATGATAAGATGAACACGACTAGCACAACATAATAGTAAGCAAGAATATCTAAGCATGTGGATGAATTGCACATTATATTTAAATTAATAACAAATCATGTTAAGCAACATATTAATCAAACAGGTTTTGCTATAATGTATGAATTAGTATGTCATTTATCACATCAAGTGATAATACAAGAGTTGATAAACTACTTACTTGGATTCACTAAAATTCCTAGCAATGAGTAGTCCCCATCTAATTACGGCTGGCCCCGGGGTGAGTGCTAGTCTTAGAGTGCTCTATGACAGGATCACTAGGTCAGCACCAAAATCTAAAATTTACAGGGTAGAGAAAGAGGAGACAATTAATATTAATATTGAAAATCATGATAAGGAGGAAAAAGAAAATTTGGGTTAGTCTCTGCCCAGCCCAAGAATGAGTGAGGCAAAACCCCAAAAGGCCTGACCTAACGAGTGGGGTTAAACCGACCCAAAATAGAGCTTGTCGGGCTGGGCACCACCCAATCTGAGCCCGGCACACACGGGCTAGCACAATTGGGCTGTGCGGTGCCCAGCTTAGGCTCGAACACACAAGAGCTCGGCATACTCGGGCTGGGCATGACCCAGCTAGAGCTCGGCATACTCGGGCGCACACAGAATGGCCCAAGTTTCGACTCGATGCAAGTCCGAGCTTGGCACTCCCTAGGTTAGATAAGTTGGGGCACTACCCCACCGGGGAGGCACCACATCCCCTCCCCCACAAGGGGGAAGATACTGAAGCTGGCAGCCAACCGCCGCCATCCCACCGCGGAAGGAGGGACGGTGAAGACGCGTAGCCCAAAGCACTGTGTTGACACTACCTAGAAAAGAAAGGACGAGGATGGGGGACTCACCGACGATGATGAGGACTTCACTAGCCCGACCATTGCAGCGACGATCACGGCGACGATTAGAAAGGAGGGGGAGAATAATGGAAGGAGAGGGATGATGCTCGAGTTCTCCTCGAGGAGGGGAAGAAATAGGGAGCGAGAGAAAGAGGGGAAGGAGACGACCCTCTGACCGGGGTCACCCCTCCGCACACAACGACGATGGCGTGTGCAGGGGGGCTAGGCCTAACCTCCTCCCTTCCTCTTGGCCTGATAAAGGCATACCTTTATCATGCCAAATCAGGCCTAAGGAGAAGGGAGGGCGAGTGAGGGTGGGCACGTGCAACGCCCTCCAAGTTTTTAGGTGTTACATCCATCACAGCCATTGGACCTAGGTTTAGTGCTTGATCAGTCTACTCTTACAAGAGCACCTACAATCTTATTGATTTGCTTAAGAGCTTGGCTGAGGCTTAGCTTATTCTTTTTTTTCTTGGTGTTCCTTGCTTTCCAAATAACACCACGTAGTGATGAATGCATTCCCTAACTACTTTTTGGATAATTTAGTGCTATAGTGCAAGATTCAGTTTGCTAGGCTTCCTTGAAACTCATCAAGATGCAACCAAAGACCTCCAACAAACCAAGTAGCTTTCAAGAAGTTTGATGGGTTACGGTACCAAAAGATCGGCTACGGAACGATTCCTTCAAGATCTGGATTTATTATAGGAATCAGTCCGCGCAACCGTGGGAAAATATTCACCAAATATTCTTTGGTAGTCAGAAAATTACGAAACTAAATGGATTCAATTCATAACTGTTAGAATCAAAAAAAAAATTGGGGTTGAGAGAGGAGGGTGCACGTGCAGCCCCTCCCCTCTCCCTCTCCGGCACGCGATGAGGCGTAGGGCAGAATCGCGCCTAATCCAGATCAGAGTAGATTAGGATTTTTTTTATTCCTAATCTATAATTTAAAAATCCTAATCCCCTCTCTCTGCTTAACCATCTCAGCCCCTCCTCCTCTTCTCTCTCTTCTTCTTCTTCTCCTCCTTCATTTTCTTATCTTTTACTCACAGTCAGAGTCACGCCATGGAATCGGCCTGCCGGAGCACCGTCGAAGCCAGCGGAGACCACCACGTGACTCCTTAGTAAGCCCTCTTCCACCCCTCAAGTTTAATTTCAATTTAATAAAGTAAATTAGAAATACCTATTTTGGGCGATTTTGATTTCGTCGGCAAATTAGGCTGGCCGGCTGCTTCAGGTCGCAACCGCATCGTCACCGAAAGCTTCGTGCTCCAAGCCAGTATCGATGATGTCTTCTAAGGAGCCCTTGTTGCCCCAATCGCCGTCGGCCTCGACGTGGGCTGTCGGTGGTGACTTCTCCTCCACCTCGTGAGGATGACGAGAGAGAGAGAGAGAGAGAGAGAGAGAGCCGGTCGTGACCCGCCGCCGGCAGAGTCACTGACAGCCACTCTCTCTAATTTTCTTCCCTTCCTCGCGTTGGACTCGAGAATGGAGAAAAAGGGGTGGGTTGGGCTCGGGTTAACACGAGCCAACCCCTTTTTTCTTTTAAATTTGGGTTTGGGTTTGGATTTTGGATCCATAGACCCTACTCAAACCAATTGATTGGATGGGCTGCGGGCTAAACCGCAGCCCAATCCATTTTCTTGGCTGGGCCTTAGCCCAGCCCGATTAGTTCTTTTGGCTGGGCTTTGGCCCAGCCCAATTAGCTTCTTTTTTTGGAATGGGCTGGGCCAGCAGTAGCCCAGCCCAATCTAATGGGTAAATTAAACCAATTTTAATTCTTTTTAGTAATTTTTTTAAAATTTCAAAATGTTGATGTTGTTCAAATTAAAATTTATTATTATAATTTATTATTTAAGGTGGTGATTTTTAGTACGTGAGCTAGAGTTTGAGAATTCGGTTGTCTTGCCTAAACTCAGGTGAGTGGGTTCACTCACATATTTATTTTATTATATTTCGTATCTTTGTAAATTCTCTGTGTGCAAATTATTTATTTCACCCTTACGTGTAAAAATTTAATTGTTGCAATTTCTGTGTGTAAATCTATTTATTTCATCCGTACGTGTAAAAAATTTAATTGTTATATTTTTTGTGTGCATTTAATTATTATATTCAGTGCATCACCATACTTCGTGCAAATATTGAAATTTGTGAAAAGAAAAAATGAGACTAGTATTGGTACGACTTAGAGAACAGTCCCGGTATAAATTACTTGCGATTTTCCGTGGTGATTCAAGTCTATCTGGAAGTCCAGGGAAAAGTCCTAAATTAGATCACTGCGGTGACTTTCTTAGGTGACTCTCGAGGGGTTAGGGAACAGTCCTAGGATAAATGAGAAAAATTTCCTAGGTGACTCTAACTTCTCTCAACAATTAAAGGAAAAGATAGAGTGTGTTGATCACATGGTGATACCATTTGATGACCCTAATCGGATCAGCTATGAAGAAAAGTCCTGAATGTCATCTCGAGATGCCTTCTAGTTGATGTGGATCCACAGGGTTTAGACCCATTGAGACATATGATAGTATAAATATTAAAAGATGTTAATGTGTTGAAAACGTGCAAGGTTACAAGATGTGACATCTCTCTATTATTATCATTATTATTATTTAGATAGCATGCCTATTGCATATTGTTATGGATATTGTTGCTCTTAGTTTAATTTATTCAGCATTAATATGATTTAAAATTTATTTGATTTTCGAGTGGATTCCACTCACTGAGCTATAGTTGTTGGCTCATGGATTCTATTTTTTGTATTTGTTTATCTATTTCAGGTAATAGTCAGCGGGGCGACTAAGCGAGATGTACCCGAACTCCACCTCCACTTAGGATTCACCTATTTACTTTTCCGCTCTGTTAGATTCTATGCTATAGATTAAAAGTTTTATTTATTTAGTTTAGAGACTCAAAAACATTAACATTGTTTTAAGTTATTGCAATTAGTTTTAAAATTTAATAAAGCAAAATTTTATTTTATTTATTTATTTTGCCATTGTACATGTAGAAAGTATTGTTAAGGATTCGTGTATCTCAAATATATTGAGATGCATGGCCGGTCATGATTCCTATTACGGGTCGTGATAGTAACAACCTGAATTTAGGCCCCTCACAGATTTGAACTGTAATTGGGACGAAAACATGAAATAATGCGGGTGATGGTGGTGATGATGGGTGGAGTGGATGTTAGGGTTATGGATGGGTATGGAGATAAAGGTGGATGGTGGATGTAGTTAAGGGATATAGACGAAGGGGAAGAAGTGGTCGAGATCCCAAAGAAGAGAGAGGACTCGACAGTCGAGGGAGATTAGAAGTTAGGAGAGACCTTGCCAACGGTTGAGGTGAAAGGTTGGTGAAGAGGGAAGAGAGAAAGAGATTAAAGAGAAGATAGGAGGTAGGAAATTAATAATCCAATAGCATAATGAATTTAGCTGCCATTCACACCTTTATAGAGACTAGCCAAAAGCCCTAATAACAATAATTAACCCTAATCCTAGTGCAATCCCGCTGATCGTGTTCGAATGCACAAAAGACGTTCTCTGTATTTGCTAACGCGATGCAGGCGTTCGAACGTGCCTGATCACGTTCGAACGCTCTTTTCGCGTCCTCTATATTTGCGAACCTGATGCAGGCATTCACAATGGCGTTCGAACGCAACCCCTTTTGCATTCGGACGCGACCTGCATGAATTTTATTTTAATGAAAATAAATAACTAATGCAGTAAGAAAAGACCTTAACTAATTGTATCAGCCCACCACGCTTTCCCCACCTTGCCCTTAAGGTGAAAAGTTGGGGAAATGCTCCAAAATGTCAGTCTCCAACTCTCATGTTGCCTCATCGGATGGTTTGTCAAGCCACTCGACTAGAATCTCCATCTCTAATATGGTACCATGTCATCGTTGGCGCCTAACAAGTACGCGAACTGGCTCTACGATCTCTATATCCTCTAATGGCTCTTGTAGAATTGATTCAACAACATCATGATCTCCAATCCGCTCCTTCAACAATGAAACATGGAAGATAGGATGCACTCTCGACCCCTCTCGCAGCTCCAAACGATATGCAATCGGATCGATACGCTCTAATACCGGAAACAGATCAAAGTAGCGATGCGCTAACTTTTGGTTATGCATCGGACGTAAAATCACCTGTCGATACGATTGCACCCTCACAAACACCTAACTACCGATGTCGAACTCCTGCTTCCTATGGCCACGATCATAAACTTGCTTCATGCGGTGTTGAGCAAGTTTAAGATGGGCATGCAACCTCCTCAATGTGACGTCTCTATCTATCAAGGCTAAGTCCACCTCTGTCCAATTTGCAGATGCCACTAGATCATAAACGCAGAATGTCAGAACTGTGCGTCCATACACCACCTCAAATGGAGTCATGCCAATGCTGCTATGGTAGGCGGTGTTGTAAGACCACTCTGCCCATGGTAAGAACTCCAACCATCATCTCGGCTTCTCTCCAACAAAGCACCTCAAGTACTGCTCAATGCTTATTGACCACCTCGGTTTGGCCGTCCGTCTGTGGATGGTAGGCTAAACTGAAGTTCAATCGAGTCCCTTGCAATCTATAAAACTCCATCCAAAAGTCACTCATAAATACACAATCACGATCCGAGACAAACGTACGCGGCATGCCAAACCGAGCAACATCCCTCACAAATTTTAGCCACTGACTTGACTGAAAATAGATGTGACAATGCTGAAAAGTGCGCATACTTGATCAGTCTGTCAACCACCACAAAGATAACGAAATAACCAATTACCAACGGAAGACCCTCTATGAAATCCATAGAAATATCTTTCCAAACACAATCCGGTATAGGTAAAGGCTGTAGTAATCCGACCGGTTTCAATATGGTTGCCTTAGCCCTTTGACAGACTTCACAAACACGGATAAAACTCCTCACATCCCGTCTCAATCCTGGCCACGTGCAACTCTGAGATATCCTCCTATAAATCCTCAAGACATCCTCATGACCAGCCTTTGGAGTTTGTAGAAATGCTCTAATAATTTCTGCCGCAATCCATCATTTGCGAGCACCCGAATGTATCCGCGGTCCAGCAGCAAACCGCCTTAGTTCTCCAAGTCTGAATCGCGCTCCGGAACATCCAACACCTCCTGCAACAATCCCAAAATATTTGGGTCACATGTACAAGCATACCTTAGCTCGTCAATGAAGAAAAAGGTAGGAGAAGAATAGGCTGCAAGCTCGGCGGTATCGAGTTGGTGCGATAGTGCATCCGCCGCTCTATTTTCTGTTCCCCTTTTGTATTAGATTTCATAATCATACCCCAGCAAATTTGTGACCCATCTCTGCTGTGCCGGAGTGTGTATACGCTGTCCCATAAAGTATGGAAGGCTCCTTTGATCGGTTTGTATAATAAATCGTCTACTGATCAAATAATACCTCCACATTGTCACCGCATGCAAAATTACCAACATCTCTCTTGTAAGTCGATAATTACTGATATTTTTATGATAAAGCCTTACTAAGAAAGGCTGTGGGATGTTCTCCTTGTATTAATACAGCTCCTATGCCAACTCCCGATGCATCACATTCCATAATGAACTCTTTGGTGAAGTTTGGTAGCGCTAAAACGGGCACCGTCTTCATTGCTATTTTTAGTTTTTCAAAGGCTGTAGTGGTTTCATTCGGCGATGAAGCAGCGATAATATCCAGTCAGCCCCAAAAATCCTCTCAATCCAGTAGTGGTAATAAGAATAGGCCAAGCGGTCATGCATGCTACCTTTTGAGGATCTGCCGCTACACCTTTTGCTGAGATCATGTGGCCTAAATACTCCACTTGTGGTACTCCCCATAGGCACTTGGACTTCTTGATCTTTAATTGGTTTTGCTTCAACAAATTCAGCACATCCTCCAAAAGGCGCCAATGCTCCAATTCAATCCTGCTATACACCAAAATATCGTCAAAAAATACCAAGACATACCTTCGCAATAAAGGCCGAAATATATCATTAATGAGGCCTTGAAAGGTAGCTGGAGCATTGGTGAGACCAAAAGGCTTCACTCGGAACTCGTAATGTCCGTCTAAAGTCTGAAATGCAGTCTTCTGCACATCCGTCGGGTGAACTCTAATTTGATGATACCCGGCCCTCAAGTCAAGCTTGCTGAATATAGTTGCCCCTGCAAGCTCGTCCAGCACTCCTCTATAACCAGAATGGGATACCGGTCCTTGATGGCAATAGTGTTTAGTGCCCGATAGTCAACACAAAAACACCATGTCTCGTCCTTTTTTCACGCCAATAGCACGAGTGAAAAGTATGAGTTATGACTTGGTTGAATGAAGCCTTGCTCCAACATCTCGGTTACCATCTTGGAGATAACTTCCTTTTGCACATGTGGATACCGATATGGCCTCATGCTCGCCGGTGCAACTCCTTTGGTTCCTCTAACAGTCCAGCAAATTTGTCTAATAAATTAGATAACTCGATGGTAGTATCCAGACTCATTTGAGGCGCATCTTCTGCTAGTCCTAATTGTAGAAGATAGGCCAAATCACTCGCACATGGCAGCCCCACCATCGGCTGCAGTGCATGAATCGATGGAGATCAAACGCCATCAAGCCGCACATCTTTATTTTCTTGCTTAAATTTCATCCACATGATTTGGAAATCAAAAGTGACGGGTTCCAAGCTTTGTAACCACTGAGTGCCAAGGACAATGTCCGCTCCTCGTAGTGCCAACGGATATAAGTCCACAATGATGTCATGTCCTTGCACCCGAATACCGACCCAGCAACACAAGCTCTCTACCTTAAGCTTCGTGCCGTCTCCAATAGCAACGTCAAACCCTGTGGTCGGTTTAACATCCAAACCCAATCTCCTCCTAACCTCTCGTCTAGAAAGTTGTGTGTACTTTCAAAATCGATGAGGATGTGCACACAATGCTTTCTAACGAGTCTGTCTACCCGTAACGTCCTCGATGCGGAAGTATTTAAATATGCATGCATCGATATTTTAGCTTGGATATCTTCCTCTGCACTCTCCTCAACGGCCTCCTCATGGACCTCCTCTGGGCACTCACCATCATCAACAACCTCATCATCCTCCTCAAGACCGTCGATGAGCATCACACTCCCGATTGGTTTGGAACACTGATGACCGGGGGTGAAACGTTCATCGCATCAAAAGCAAAGACCCTTCGCTCTTCGCTCCTCCATCTGGGCAGATGTGAGAGTTCGAACGGGGAGGTCTTGTATCTCCTCTAACATCGGAAGAAGGTCTCAAAGGTGGTTGCGGTCTAGTACTCACAATCGCTATTTTTGAACCCGTAGAATTTCTAGCCAGCGTTCTAGGTGCAAACCACCCATCTCGGTTGCCCCAACTTATTTTTGCTGCCATCTTGAGAGCTTTATGTTTTTACTCCATCCTCATGGCCTTCTCAAAGACCTCCTCAAGAGTGGTAGGACAAAGAGCATGAACATCCACTTGTATCTCCTCTCGCAGCCCTGAAATAAATGTGCTCATCAATATCGGTTCGGACTAAGGTGGCTCACAACGATTACTAACTCTTTCAAATTCTACTTGGTACACCAATACGGTCGTCCTCTAAACCATCTTACTTAATGTGGCAGCAAAATCTTCATATGCCGCTGTCCCAAATCTGCGTGTAATCCTCTTACAAAAGTCAGCCCTCCGGTAAATCCAACATCATGAATAACCGATCTATACTAATATAATGCCGTTCCTTGGAGGTGAAAGCTTGCCATTTGGACCTTTGCGTCCTATGCTATCCTTTTACAATCAAAGTATTGTTCAACTTGAAACACCCAATCCATTGGATCACCGCCTTGGAATTTTGGAAAGTCCAAGCGTGCGGTTCTCCCCCGAATAGCATTGTCGAGGTCGCGAAAGATTCTTGGTTCAAGTCTGAACATTTGTGCATGTTGATCTCCTTCTCTAAATCCTCGCGCACGTCCATCACCATCTCCAAAGGGATCAACCTCATCCTCAAAGTGCCAATCCGCCTCATTGACGAAGCGCATCGGTGCCGCACGCCTCTCGGGTTCCACCACCGCCGGTCTTGGGTTTTGTAACGGAGGTGGGGGATGATGTGTAGACATAGGTTAAAGATGATCATTGACACTAACATGTCGCACTTGGACCTGTCGGGTATCGGTTTGGTGTGGTCCCACCGTTGGTCCTTCTTGAGGCACCGATCGTCGTTGATGATATGACAAAGCCGATCGGTTCATGACATATTCCTTTAAATCATTGTGATCCTTTTGCATTGCGTCAACTCTATGCAGCAATGTTTGGAACATACCCCTAAGTTCATCCGCCAAGCCCATATTCACTCCCATAGACGTTGGTTGACTCGGTCCTGCCATAGTCGCTCCAAAGGAATTGGCCTCATGGTTAGGGTTATCGTAGGTTGAGTCTTCCCTTGTCGGTGTGGTCTCCATTGGTCTCTTTGTTGATGTCATCTTCCTTGTTTCCACCATTAATGGAGGTCTGAGTTTCGCCTGGCTCTGATACCAAATTGATATGTTACGGTATCAAGAGATCGACTACGGAATGATTCTTTCAAAATCTAGATTATTATAGGAATCAGTCCGCGCAACCGTGGGAAAATATTCACCAAATATTCTTCGATAGTCTGAAAATTATGAAACTAAGTGGATTAGATTCGTAACTCTCTGATCTACAATTTTTTGTATTTACTCCCTTCGCAGATTCGAACTGAAACTGGGATGAAAACACGAAATAACACTGGTATTGGTGGTGGTGACGGGTGGAGTGGATGTTAAGGTTATGGATGGGTATGGAGATGAAGGTGGATGGTGGAAGTCATTAAGGGATATAGAGGAAGGGGAAGAAGTGGTCGAGATCCCAAAGAAAAGGGAGGACTCGACAGTCAAGGGAGATTAGAAGTTAGGAGAGACCTTGCCAACGGTTGAGGTGATAGATTGGTGAAGAGGGAGGAGGGAGAGAGATTAGAGAGAAGATAGGAGGTAAGAAATCAATAATCCAATAGCATAATAAATTTGGCTACCATCCACACCTTTATAGAGACTAGCCAAAAGCCCTAATAACAATAATTAACCCTAATCTTAGTGCAATCCTGTCAATCGCGTTCAAACGCGCCGGATCACGTTCGAACGCACAAAAGACGTTCTCTATATGTGCGAACGCGATGCAGACATTCGAATGCAGTGTTCGAATGCGCTTGACCGCGTTCGAACACACTTTTTGCATCCTCTGTATTTGAGAATCTGATGCAGGCGTTCGCAAGGGCGTTCGCATGCGACCCCTCTTGCGTTCGAACACGACCCCTCTTACGTTCGAACATGACCCTTCCTACGTTCGAACACGATCTATAGGAATTTTATTTTAATGAAAATAAATAACTAATGCAGTAAGAAAAGACCCTAACTAATTGTATCAAAGTTGTAGTGGAAAACTAGATATTCCACTGTTTCAGCGTGGGAATTACATAGGGAGCTCACATTGTTGACTTGAGGGACCTTGCGGCTAAGAGTTACATGGACTAGGAGAGCTCCTACCACAAAGCACCACACAAAAGTTCTTATCCTAGGCATAACATCACTGCCCTTCCAGATGACCATCCATAACCTTTTCACATCTGGGCTTGAAGATGAAGTACCCTAATCCCCTTCTTCTAGGACCATCCATAACTTTTTCACATCTGGACTTGAAGATGAAGTACCCTAATCCCCTTCTTCTAGGACCGCATGAGCAGATTTGTAGGTGAACTTGTCACTCAATGCAAGTTGTCTAGATTATTTTATCTAGCTATCTAGCGATGTTGCACTGATGAAAATATTAAAGATACTAGTAGAAACCTCAGTCGGGAAGAGTGGGTTAATCATGTCAATCAAGTTGTAGCATTTTCGCATGAAAATATTAAAGATACTCGTAGAAACCTCATACTTCCTAGAGTACTTTCCGGGTAGCATTTTCACATGTTAATCAAGTCAGTTGCTCTACGAATGTCATGAGGGAATTTATAGCTATAGATAGGGGTGTAAACGAGACGAGCCTGAGCGAGCTCTAACCAAGCTGAGCCAGACTCGAGCTTTAGCCGAACCGAGCCTGAGCTGAGCCAAGCCCAAGGCATTCATCTAGCTTGACAGCCCTAGCTATAGAGTTCAGTGCTATAAAGAAAGTAAATGTATAGGCCTTATTGTGCATAGGTAACTTCTCAATTATAAATATATTTAATTATAAAAGTTATAATCAAGTGTACTTTTCACACATAGAATATCATATTTATCACATTACTATACATAAAGGTGTAAACATAAAACCAGACATGTGTAAAGAATCTATTGCAGAAATACAGTTTTATAATATCCAAATTATGACATAAGTTTAAAAACTAAAACCTGATAATTAAAAATTATATTATATAAAAAAATGTAGATAAATGAGTCTTCTTAAATTAAAATAAAATCACATTGATATTATATAAGATTTAAAAAATTTATTTCCGAAATATAATACATGGCCAGAATTAAGTTTGCTTTTACACTAAAGAGAAAGAAAACTTCTCATTTGATAATTACTATTTAACTTATTTAGTATAATCAAAATAATATAGCTAATTTATTTATTTATTATCATCAAAATCAAAAAGTAAACTATCAACACTAGGACTAACAGATATATATGCATTCGATTTTCAAAAGCCCAATCATACTAATTAAAAAAAGACCCTAAGAAGAAATAAGTGTTTAACATTATTTTAAAAGACAGACTAAATGAAATCCAACAACCATCAATTAAAATATTATATAACACAATTAAACATCAATCAAAAGCACACGGTCATGGAAATTCGGTGGAAATTACTAGCTAACTTTCAATCAAAGGCCAGCTTTCTTCACTCACAATGCTCTAGATATTAGGAAACATCATGACACCCCCAAACCGCAATTTCCATCAGAAACGTATTAAAATCTTCTGCTACGAAAAGCAAATAAACCCACATAAAATCTCTCCTCATGCCAATATACTACTTCGATGCCTGGTACTAGACAACTCAGAAAATAAAAGTACACCCCTTCTTCGTCTCCAACTAGTTCGCCAATTCCATTATTCATCTCAAATCATTAATGAGATAGAAGAGTGAAGATCAAACAATACGAATCATTTTGCAATTCTGCATGCAAACTTGCATATTAGTAGTGTAGAAAGAGAGAACGATCAACACCTATTCTTCAGACCATTGGTAGTGGAAAGAATTTTCATTTCAAACCAGCTGACAAAATAACATCAATGGTTTCATGAGAGCTAATGATACAAGAGCATTTGCACAAAAGCATGTCCCTAAAATTCTACAGGATTTCAAATAGCTAACAATGCCTTCTGCGTAATATACAAGGAAGCTATATAGTATTGCAATATCAAGAGGAAACATGTTAACCACATGCTAGAGGTGATGATCTCAAGGTTAACGGCATCAACCATCGCAAGCGACAATATCTGATCATCCGAATCATTAGTCTCAGATCCCAAAGATTGGGCCTGATGACCCCTATTATGAGGGCCAGGGTCTTCGTGATCTCCAGAACCTGGAGGATTCTCAAACCGGTCCTGATCTTTCTTCTCATCATTAGAACTCCCAGCACTGCCACCTTTTGAGAAACCTTGTACTAGGTCTGGCTTTGCTTCCACTCCTACTCGTCTCAGATGAAGCTGCTTATCTTTTGTGATTAGTTGAAAGCAAGAAAGAAGAAATCCAAATAAGAAAAGCTTAGAGTACCTGAAGGTATAAGTTAACCTCATCTGGACGTGAAAGAAATGGGAAATCACCTCCAGTTTTCAGGACTGCTCGCCTTGCTCCAGGATATCTTTCACTTAATTGATCTTTCAATTGTTGAGGAACAGCAGAATAGTCGTTTGTCTGCAAGAGTAGAGATGTAAAATTCACCTAAAATAAAATGCTTGTAGACATCAAGATTTTGACAATTTTTTTTGCAGAGAACGGAGAACCAAAATAAACATCTATGCCTCCTTTTCTTTTCTTTTTTTCTTCTTTTCATTGAAAAATGACTTATGCTAAGTCCAGAACATTCTGAACCGTAAAGCATGATAGATCTGCATCTGCAGTCACATAACATATTCTTTTTTTAATCTAATAAACATAATGTTCTCAAAATCATTTGAATATTTGAAATAAAGAATTTCTTCTAGCCCTTCTTTCTCTTGAAAGAAATGTTTTATGAAGATTCATTTAACATAATACATCCTGATTACTGCATTCCACTAAAGAAATGATCATATTCAAAAGTTACATTTTTTTTGGAGGCCCATGTACTCTAGCATCCCCAAACCCATATGAATTTATCACATTCATTGAACTAATATGAAGAGATTATCTTCATTGTGTGTGTGTGTATATATATATATATAATTAATATAATATATTCTTTACATAGATGCATATACATATAAGGTTACAAGCATTAATATATGCATATATATACTAATGCACCGGATCATATATGTTATTCCTATTATAATGGAATACTTGGTATACTGAAACATATTTGCCATCGTCACTAGATTAGATGAATTAATAAGAAATACAAACAGTCACTCATAGTACTTACATGTATACATAGACCTATTGAACATATATATATATACATTTATTTATTTAATGCTTGATCTTTTGTAGGTATTTTGGTTTCAGGTTTTTTATGGCTTGAGTGTAGATTTCACTTCCTATAATAGAGTATAATAGTAGACATAGAACCTATAGAAGATAGATTAAGTGTGACTCAACTGAGATGATTTCAACGTGTTCAAATTTCAAAGAACATGGCATGATAATAAACGTAGGGGAGTGACTTTCTAGAAGTAGAAGTGTACCTTGAAGGGGGGGAAAGACCAAAACTGACATTCGATTAAGGCATGAAGCAATAAGAAATACATCATATCACTTCATTTAGAATAGCCTTAAATTAGACAGCATGGATCTAAGTCATTTGGGGACGATAAGTTGTTCTTGACATTGTGGTCGCCGACTTGTTATTAGCTTTTTAGTTTTAGTTCAGGACTTCAAGTTACGCAGCCTTGGCCAAAGAAAGTTCATTTTAAGAATATCATATAAAGGTCTTCAGCTAAAAGAACTGTCCCAAGAAGCAATCCATGCCCTCACAGGCAGACTTCTTCAGTATGTCTAGTATTTGTTGTAGCACATATGCAGGTCCTATGCAGGTTTACCCCATAAGGAACAGCGTAGGGACTACAAAGGCATAGAGATGGGCCTATCTTCTGCCTTCCTCTTCAAGATCCTCACTATCTTTTAACTACAAAGTTGCTTTGCATATATTTTAACAGCTTGTAAATATCAAGTGCATGTGCAACCACACATGCGTCTGCATATGATATGCACTAACAAGCTCCTTGACTGTCTGCATACTGCAACCTCCTATTAGAACATTGGTTAGGACATAGAAGAGAAGGAAGGATATAGCTATACTTATATCATGAGATCTTTTACTTTTGCACAATATGGTGTACTATACGAGATCTTTATAATATATCCATACTTATATCAAAGCTAAAACAAAAGTAATATCAAAATATTCAAGAAAAGTAGAAATTAAAGAGTGCAAAATTTACTGATCTATCAGTTGATGCTTAAAGCTAATTCATATGTTTCAGTATACTTTTAGCTAAATCATAACGTTTAGTGAAAAAGATATACTAGTTTTCACAATATAAGATTACAAAAATATTTCAAACTAGCTTCTGACCAAATCAAAATCCCAGCCTTTCTAATTTGGTAATTTGACATTGCCATCACGTCAACTTTTATATCTTGCAGGATTTTAATTTGCACTTAAAATTTGTACACTTAAATTTCAAGCCACGGAAAAGAATTGCTAGGTTATGCCCCTATATGTGCTGCAAACAAAAAGAACAGCCACACTAACAAACACATGCATTGCATATACATGTATATAGATATACAATAAAGTAAAACATAGCTTAGAAGATCTATTGCAAAATGAAATATTGGTGACATACATCCATAATAGTGATGAAAGAATCTGAGAGTAGGAGGGGACCAACTGATGCCACACTTGCATTTAAAGTTAACCTTGAAGAAAGGTCATCCCTTGACAATGTTTCAACCTGAAATTTAATAGATCCAGTTGTCATCATGGAGATAATAACTGCCATTTGTGTAAATTAAAGTGCTCTTTAAGAGGGGGAAGAAAGAAAGTACACAACTGCCATTACAACTAATTCAACTAATTGCAAAAAGGTTCTAAGTATTAGTTTTCAGATCGGGATTGGGTCCTTGAAAAAATAATATGTATCAGTCATATTGATCTTCCTTTTTGGATGATTTGCTCGGGATCGGTCATATCGGCCTATCCATTTCGGGATACGGATTGGTGGCCCGTCATTTCAATCCATGGTACTAAGTTACTAACTATTTTCAAATTTACATCCAAACTCGAACAAACATGCTAGGGCTACAAATCTACAACATGACTTACTATAATGCTTTCCAACTTCTATCTCGATAAAGCTAGTACTTCCAGCGATATCGTTCATACCACCATAATCTCCCTTCTATAACTATTTATATGGGCATTTTCCGGTATATTACTTAATTCTTGTACCGAATGCACAGATACATCAAAATTAACACTGGAGTGATATATACAAGCAGCATCCCTGTAGCTCATTTTATGTGACTGGACCATATAATATTCATATAAGTTGCCTACCTATGGCCACACATACCCATTTTAGTATCAAGCAAGACGAGGTGAAGCAGAAGTACACACCTTACAACATGTATAAAATTTACACCCAGATCCTCATTTTTAATCTACGACATGGGGTTCTTTTGATAGGTTGACTATAGAAAAGTCAGAGAAAGCAATGTACATCCAAAAAATTCACTATTAATTATTTTATAACAAGAATTACACTATAAATATATCTTGTGTTGCTTGAGTTTTCTTTTTATATTCCGGGATCCACAAAGCCACAGGAAACTCCAGTCATATATGTATCAGATACTATATCAGATAAATACTTCACGGATACATATCCTATATCTACAAAATTAGTAGTCTCTAACTATATACATATATATTTTGTGTATGAATATTAATATAATCATATATATATAAGAAACAGAGAAAACAAAAATTAAAACTCAAGCAGGAGTATGGGTTGAACAGGAGATCTAAGCAAGAGTATGGGCTTAATTTGACTCCACTAGCCAGCCAAGTAAGCAAGTCAGCAAATAATTATCTACTAATAAAGATATAAACTTGATGTGTTATCTTCCCAAGCAAGCCATTTTCCCTGCCGCCACTTGATGTATCTTGATAAGCAAATTTCAACACCAAATAGAGAAGAAACTCTTGTATCTGCGTTACTAAAGACTTAGCCTCACCAGAAAGAGGGCCAAGCAAAAACCGGGCATTGTGCCTATGTGGAGTACTTTTTTAATTTTTTTTTTATTTCCATCAATCATTATCAAATTAATTTGTTATTTTCTTAACAAACATGATATGACAAGTGGAACCTATTTTTTTTTAAAAAAATTCTTATTTCTATCAATCATTATCAATTAATTACTAGTCAAGTTGGATCTTCACGACAGATTACTAATCGAGTTAGATCATCTTCACGATCAATTGATTTCTTAGAAGATTTAGATAAAATTAATGATGATAATGATGGTGATATTGACGAGACCCAATCTGATGGTGATGATAGAGATAAGACATGCATTCTTGCTACACAAACTTCTTAGAGATGTATTATTTTTACAGTAGGAAGAAAACTTTGCATATGCCACCCAAGATTAAGATCATAGAGTTAGACCTAAACAAGTACGAGAAGAATTTATTAAAGACAGAAGAAAGGAAAAGGACCATGTCAAACTCAACATAATTACAACCAGATGAGGGAAGGACTTAAGTCTGTTGATAGTAGAATATCAGGAGAGGTGCACCCACATGATAGTATGAGTTTATCATTATTACCATTATATCAATCACAAACACTAGAGTCACAACATTCTTATTGTACTCTATATCCACAAGTTGCATATGCTTATAGTATGCCTATGCCGGTGCTAGTCATTCCTGTGCATATTCACTATCCATATCTTATTATAAGATAATTGCAAAATTTTCAGTTGTATGAAGACTATGTGAGATGTTATAACAAGCAAAATTATTAGTGGATACGTTTTGAAAATTATCGACAATATTTAATGCAACATTTTTGTGTTATTCTTACGCTGGCAAATAAAGTCTTTGATCTTCCTCGTTATTCTACGTTTAACTAAATATTAATTTTAAATATTAAACTACATTCAAGGTTTGAAAAATCGGGATGGGGATCGAGATCGGCTAGATCAGCCATATCGATCGCCTAGATCAGATCGGATTTTTGTAAATTACGTAAAACTTTAAATATTATTTAAAAATGTAGAAAAATTTCTAAAAATTTAGAAAACATGACAAAAAAATAAGAAAATAATAATTGTTCATATATGAGCCCTAAAAATTAAATAGAAGTACTAACTTACTCAAAAGTCAAAACTTTGATGAATACCAAGTTGGCTCTCGTAAATTCCAGTGATCTGGTGCTCTAAAAAGTAATTACGTCATATCATTCATATCAAATAGATCTTGTTGTCTCTGAGGATGATAAATCAATATATGAATCTTGTGTCTGAGGATATAGAAAAGGATAATAACTAGCATATGGATTATGTGATTGTTTCAAATAATAAATATTTAATGAACCATAGTTTGTTGGAGTAAGATTTGCATCGTCAAAATTTGTTGGAGCTAAATCTCTCCATTAGAAAATAAGAGTGAGAAGAAAAGGAGAAATAAGTGAAAGAGAATGAAAAAAAGAGTAAAGAGAAAGGGAAAGAGCTTGGGGACATTAATAATTGATGTCCCCGAGTTGGACTCGGACTAGATCCATAATAGATCTAACCCGGTTTGATCAAAATCGGTCGATCCTAGCTGATCCTGATTCGATGAACCTTGGCTATAATAAATTTATATTGTGTGTTGAATATTATTGTGTTCAATTATATTATAGAGTATTCAATTATATTATAGAATGTTCAATCATTAATATTAATTTTAATGAATGTATCCAATCATATTATGTGTTAGATAATATTTATATTCAAACTAAAAATTAAAAATTGACATGCCGAAAACCCCAACATATAGATTATAGTACAGATGTTCTATAGATTATAGTACAAAGTAAAAGCCGAGTTCAAACAACAAGAAGCTCTCATTGTTTTGATGACTAGAAATACAGTCCTTAGTCCAAGAATACCATGAATCTTGATGAAATCCAATAGCATCTTTAGTTCTTGGCTTCTTTCCATCTGCATGGGATATCTTCCTTAGCTGATATCTATTAATGATTCTCCTTTACATACCAAAAGATATTCCAGTCAGATTAATAGCTAATATTCATGACGTCTACATCTGGTAAGATGCTGATAATAAAGATTTTATAGAAATTTCCCAACTGTTTGAAGAACATAAATAGCATGTATAGGATTCTAATATGAAGATTAAATGCTGACGCAAACTGACTATCCACTAACACCAAGAATTTCTTGGTTGTCTAACAAGCAGTAAAAGTAAGGAAGATAATGAATTTATAATCACGCCATTCATATTTGATTAAAGGTGAAAGGTATTTAACTATTAATGTTCGATATATTAGCACGTGACACTTGTAGAACTTCACTTATTATGGGATTAACATAGTTGGCAATATAGACTTGCATTAGGGTGTCTATTTCAATTATATGAAAATCAAGGAAGTGGACATGGAACAAAATATAGAAGAAATAAGTTTGTCAAGACTATCTTCTCTCTACATGCCTTTTCCTGAAGCAAAACTAGATCCCCAATTATTTTGTGAGTTTCATCTTACTCTCATGTTACTCAAAAAGTCAGAAGCAAGAACAGAAGTACAAAGTATAAACCCCTAGTCAATAAGGCAATATTCAATAGTTCTCCGTGCATCCATGCCTTATGGTTAAAAGGAATCTCCATTACATACCTTGCTTTTGGAGTTTATTAAGAATTAAACCCTGTGATTTCAATATTTTAATTCAACCCCACAAATTTTCACTATATCACCAGAAACACCCAGAGAAACAATTGCATATCATTGTATTTGCAAAAAAACACCGAGTAGGGTGTTTTTGGTGATGTATTAAAAATTGCAGAGGCTGAATAAAAATAATGAAAGGGAAGGTGTATACCTTAATTAGTACATTGTGAAATGGAAAAAAAATCCCTAGAAAGTATTTTACCCAACATAGCTGATAAAAAATATCAACTATAGAAATCAAAGCTCACATAATGCAGAAACACCTGGAGAGTTAGCATATAGAAGACATTTTACATAATCCTAGAATGATCTTTAAAGCGTGAGAATATAGCAATATATTGTTATGTGCACCTGGCCAACAACAAAGTCCACAGAGTCCGCAATGAATGGTTCATGTGGACCATCACGGATTCCTGTTAAGATGTATCGCTTCAGCAAAAAAGAAGGGGTCCAACTAACGCTGCGACATCAAAAAAATAATTGTCGGATTGAAAGGCTTGAAAATATCAAGATCTAAGGAAAAGAGAAATATTAGAATCCAAATATGGTGGCTTCTATTTCTCAGGATATAACAAACATAATGCAAGAAAAAAAAATCTTAAAAAGGAAAACTAAAAAGAAGGGACAGCAGCTAGTATTAATGAATATAATCCACCTTGGATGGAAATTTCAAACTTCCATCGGATATATAAAATGAGAGACTAACCCAAAGCTATTTCTAGGTGACACACTGCAGCCTATGCTTTGACAAATACCGTCTTCCCATTGTGATTGATTTACATCAGAGTATCAGATGTGCCTAGAATTCCTAACATGTCTCTAGGACAATACATCATTCAAAATTGGAATATGCATGGTGTCAACATACGCATAGAAAGAAATCCAAGTTTGCACTCAAGAGTCATTTTGACGCGATGATTGTTTTGCCTTTCTAGACTACCATGAATGAAAGTAGACATATTTGAGCAATCAAGTACATGAGCCGATGCTGTAATTGTCATACAGCAACTGTAATTATATATTCTCATACTTGATCCTTTGGATGAGTCAAGTAGTTAAAAATTAATAAAACCTGATTGGATCTCATAGATTAGCCAAAACTACCTTGATTACCCTTATTTTGGTAATGGTAGGATCTGCTGACATCGAGATGTGAACTGAAACTTAAGTAATTGCTCTTTCTCAAAGCTGAATTAATTTCAGCCTAAGAATCTCCACAAAAGACTTAAATCAACTCAACACCAAAGTCAAACAGAGATCTGATCTAAGGCAGTAGTCTTGAAAGGCTAACAGGTAAAGAACAGTAAAATAATATTTTGATTAAAGCAATAGATGTTTATTCTGAAAAAAGTTGAGAAAGAAGTTGAAGGGTTACCAACACAGATTGACTGGAAAGGAGGGATCAGATGATTGCATGGTGCAAAGACAGATTGCAAGAGTAGCTTGTACCTTCAGATTTCATCAAAATCTCCCTTTGAAAGGAAAAGGATAAAGAAGAAAAGAGTATTTTAACTAGCAGCGGTGATTAAAATTTGTATCTTCAAAGCTACCAAGTCACTGGGTTTCATGTTCTAGATTGGTTTATTTGACTTGGGAAAGAGAATCGAAGAGAAGGAAGCAAATAGAAGCAATTATAAAGCCCAAGATGGTTTATAATTCTGAATAGAGGAGTTATCTTTTGATACAGTTAGGTGAGGCAAGAATTAGGAGATGGGATAAAATCCCACTAACTTAAGAATGCTGTCAGCTGATGTAACATTCTCATTGGTAACATCTGATGTTTCTCATAATGTTGCTTCCAGTAATTAAGTTGCATAAGCAATATAATACTCCTATATCTGCCTAATGGGAGAAGGTGATCTAAGATAAATTTTAATTAATTTTCTCCCTTGTCCAAGTAATGAAAAATTTAACATGAAATGCCAGATGCTTTTCACAGACAAAAACTGTTTTTGAACTAAGGCATATTGTATGATAAATGAATAGATTCTTGTCGCAAATTGCTCATAGTCAATAAACAGAAATTATATAAAAGGATGATGCTATTTGAAAATGCATAGATTAGAAGATTCACCAAATGATTAAATTTGAACCGCCATACATCAAGCATGAAATCAGACTTTGGAAGGAAAACGACCAAATGTTCAGAAAAAATTGGAAATTACAGGTTTGCAAAACTAGAAATTAAAGGGATGACAGGCCATAAGACAGATATTAGAATCTTGTGCTGCCAGCAGATTTACAGATAAGACACTAATGTGGTAACATAAGATAAGTATAGTATATTAACTTGTATAGTGCAGTTACAGAACAGCATTTTTTATAATGCAAGATGAGAATGCATACATTGGTGACCACGGCATGGCAGTTGCAAACTTGTGAGTCTCTAAAAACGAGTTTGACAGGACCAATGATTTTACCCGCCGTGGACGGTGTTGAGCAAATATCTGTGCAAGAAATCCTCCAAGAGATGTTCCATAGATATGTACCTACTTATAGAAATAGGGGTTAGTTGAGTTTTTATTTGATATCATACACACCAAGAAAGATGAGGACCTGAGTTTGAAAAAATAGTGAAAAACCAGACACACACACAAAGAAAGTGTCACATCATTTATTTAATAATTAACTAAATGATGGTGCAACAATGTGTATCATGTCATGCTACCTTTTCCTCGGAGGCGAGTTTCCATCAAATCGCCCATTTTCATTTGAGATTGCTATCTGTTTGAACTTGGAAACTATAGTTTCAACTTTCAACTGTTCTACTTATCACATGCATAATTGAAAGGCATCAAAAGAGGATCGTTAATTCAGGACTGTTTGTCCAGTAAAACAAGTTTCTACATCCCGTATACCTCAAATTTTATGGCATGTTTTATCCTACTCATGGATGTCGTTCCCATCAGCACAGTCGGCACTGGTCGATACATGCCTTCCTAGTGAATTATTGGTACCGATATGAGGAGAGTATCTCAATACTCCCTTATGACCACCCATAGCAATGCATTCCACAAGGAGTTAAGCATATTTTATTTATAAGCAAGCTAATTTAACATCTTCTTCATCCCTTTTGATACCTCTTTTCATTGTGGTGATCGATCTATATAGATTATCATTCAAATTTAGAAATAAAAAGAATTCAGTTTTCCCAAAGAAAATTAGGAAGAATGATGAGATTAAAATTTAATTGCATATGTTACACTAATATCTAATGCTGGAAGACTTTATATTAGCCCTAAAAACCTATTTTAAGCCCCACAGAGAGGTTTAAAGATTGTTTGTTTTTAAATGTAAGATTATTAAGTGTGCCAAAAATACACCGACTTGGCATGACATATGCCAGTGATGCATACCATGCCGAGCCAAGGTCTGCAAGCCTCCTATCTTTGGCATGACAATCCTTGATTATACTTAATTGGTTGTCATGTATATATTGTCAATAATAGATCTTCAACCATAACATAAACAACTAATTTAAACCTACCAGCTAAGATGCAAACATAGATCCAAGGAATTGATGAAAGATCGATATTTCTCACAGATTAATTAGTTAAAAAAAGTGTACAGATGCAGCATACAAGTATGGATCATTGAGCGTTCATTAACATGATTTAGAAGTCCTATAACAAATTGAGCAAGATCAAGGCTCAAGCAATAAACACTAAGTAACCTTATAGGCTATTTTCGTCTCAACGAGGGTTTTCACTAGCCTTATGGGGCTATTTTGGTCTTTTTGTTTTTCAAGCTATTTTTGTATTTTGCTTTACTTTTCCTATATAAAGGCTTATAATCCTCTTTTTCTTGGTTAATAAATATTTCGAGAATTTTCACATATTGAGTGTTTGTTGGTGGATATCAACATCGATGAATTGTAATACCCCGATTGGTGGATTCTTCGGATTTGATAACTTTTCTTACATGTTCTTCTCAATTTACAATAGAGGAGTTTGCCCTACATCAGTTTTGGTATCAGAGCCAATTCGATTCTCATTTTATGGATGCTTCACCTCCTAGATTCCACACTGTGCCACATTTTTTCTTAGATCAATCGCTCCACGAACACCGGAGCACTACGAAATTCGTCGCCTGTCAACATTTAGTTTCAGATCCGAGTTGCACGAGGAGATCACCATTAATAAAGGGCAAAAGAAACCATTACCATTACTAAATCTCCACGTGAAGTTAGAAAATCATCAAAAGTAAGTTTTATTCAATAACTCATCTTCTCATCCTGTTGTAGATAAAGAAAAAAGAAAATCAAAATTTTTAATTCAATTTATCGTTTCCTTTTTATCTTTGAGCATTGAATTTCGAAACTTCAAAATTACGAATTTCAAATTTAGGAGATATTTGTTTTTCTTATTTACCTCAATTAGTTTCCTTAATTTTGGGGTTAGTATCTTTCTTATCCTAACTTTCTAAATCTTTCAAAATTTTAATTACCTTTTTTTTTCAAATTTTGAAATACACATTTTCCCTCCAAATCAAACCCAAAGCTTAAACCCATTAACCCATCAACTCAACCAGACCTTTTTAAATCCAAATCCATTAACCAACACCAAACCCATCAATTCAACCAAACCCTTTTAAACCCAAATCCTTAACCAACACCAAATTCATCATTCCAAAGCCCAAAGCCCACTAACCAACTAAGACCACTAGCCTAAACCCCTCCATCATCATTTAAACCAAAACCTAACTCAATCCAATAACCCAAACCCTCACGTAACCCTTCCCTATCAATCCTTCTCCCAGCCAATCCCACCCCAATCTTCTTCTCTAGCCTTATCCTGTTGACGCCGCCTCCCTTTCCCACACTTCTTTCACCTTTCAACGGCGTCCCTCTACTTGCTACCATCACCTTCACCACCATAACCTCACCTCAACATCGCTCCGTCGAGCTCTTTGCCGATGTTGACTCGCTAGGATCCTTATCAAATCGATGGCACCACCACCTCGACAATTGCCGTTCATCAGCCTCCACTATTGTGAACGGCACCATCACCTTTTTCGTTGCCACTGTCACCTCCAACATCGATATTGCCGCAACCGCCATGTTCGCCGCTCCGCCGCACCACCCCACCTCCAACACGAAGCCTACCATAGTCCATCGTCTTTGTTGGCCCCATCACACCCAGCGACCCTCCACCGTCGACTTCAGCGCCTCATCGCCACTCCCTGCGGCCTTTGTCAACCTCCATCACTTGCGTCGTCACCGCCATTTGCTCCCTACTTTGTAGCCTGCGCCACTGTCTTCCTCAGCCCCATCACACCTTGTGGTATTAGCAACAGATACAGTCATCACTACTACCACCACTACAACTTCCTCCACTACCACCTACCGCTGCCGCCGCCACTGTTGCTTCCTTCACTGCTGTCTGCCACTACTGCTGCCGCAGCCACTACCGTTGCCATCTGTGCCGTTGCTGCCGCTGTTGAAATGCTGGCATAGTTGTCACCTGTACCGCTGCTCCACTACCATAATGTTTTTTCGTTCAAATGCCTACATACATTTGCAAATACAAAGAATGCATTATATTTAGGGTTATTTTTTTGTTTGTTTTGCTTATTAGATTAGCCTCTAAATATATGGAAGGCAACTTTATTTTAGTTATGGAATGAATTGAGTTATTCCCCAAATATTCTCCTCTTCTCTCTTCTTTCCTTCTACCACGGCTACACCGCCTCTAACCCCGTCGACCAGCATACTACCATAGACCCTTAGGAGAGGCCCACTTCTCCCTTTTCTTCTACTATTCCTACACCTTCTTATTCACATCCACCATCCGTAACCTTCCACCATGATCAACCCTATTGGTGTCACCCCATCATCGCTAGTCAACCACCACCATATTCTATCTAAGAGTCTGTGCCTCTACCCATGGATCTCAATTTCCGCTCAGATGTGAATTCATCAATTCAAACCTTCCGACCTTCGTACACTGTTTTGACGATATCTCTCAATCTAGGCATCCAATTCAAGTGAAATTAGATTCGTTGGAAAGCTTTCTCCCAGGGTTACAACATATCAAAATTTCGCGACGAACCAACAACTAGATCCATTAGAAAATATCTTGAAAACTCCGTATAAATTCCTATCCAAAACTAGTTGCACGTCGGATCAACCCTTTTTAAAGGGAGATTGTATCAATATCCTTTATTTCTTTAGTGTTATTTGTCAATCTCTAAATAGCAATTGTCTTTCTTTTAGTGTGGATTATAACCCTACATCTGTTTCATTAACACAAACGCTTGAGCCTACTAGTGCCTACCTACTTATATTGTTTACTCAAATTAAAATAATTAATATTAATTGTAGAACTAACTAGGCTAGAGGAAAAATCTTGACATATCTAAAGTCACCATCTTTATCTCAGGAGCATGTAATACTGGTTTACAACTTTTTGCTAAATCTGACTGACTTTTATTAAAAACTTCATAAGTGGTTATAGATTATTTTATCTATTTCTCTCTTATTATTCGTTGTGATCTCTTGGTTTATTTCATTATTCATTTTCTGCATTTGTTCCCTCACTAGTGAAGACGCATTGCATGAACCTTCATAGTAGTAAGATAGTCTTGAGCATTCCATCTCAATCTATTATGGAACCCAATGCTATGAAAATTTTCGTAGATTTTTACAAGGGTTTATTAAAAATATTACGACTAGATTGAATGACTTCAATGCCCGCCTTGAGACTATTGAGATGAGTCATGAACAACAATGAGAACAAGAGTGACGTCGGTGCATCCAACATGAGTGCCAAGCATGCCATTACTTACTCTCGTATGAATTTGTTTTTTATTTTCACAACGAAGCTCTTCGATTCTTAAATTCTCAAAAAAAAAACTAAATTCGAGTGTTACAAACCAGACCGATGAGGGTTGGGTTGGTTATTTGGATTAAAGGGAGATCTTGATGGTGATTCGAGTGTTCCATAACTTCCATATTTCAAATTTTAAGATCATTGCATTTTGTTACTCAGAGATATTAGGATTTTGCACACAAAATGGTGATCATCCTTTTTCTCCCAACATTGCTATTCATCTTATCTGTTCTAAAAATCAAAGTTGTGCATGAGAATAAGAGGTGGTTATACACAAAATAATAATTTTTACCAAGCGTTCAGTTAAAGTTGATGATTTAGTAAATTGGTATCTTTCTATTAGAAGCAATTTCACAATAAAAAAGAAATCTGATGTGTTAATGATCATCCTTTATAGCTAATAAAGGTCTTTCCTTCCACTGGAATTGAAGCTTGGCACTTCTCAAAAGCTGAAGCATTTCTTTCTAGAATCTCTAATAGTTTGAACTCAGTATGGAGAATGAGCTGAATGCTGTCAGTCGTTGCTTCATAACCTTAGCAAGATGCCATTCACCTTAATGGTTCTTCCTATCACCTTTTTCTGACTAGGAGGGAAATCCATACGAACTATATATAGGCAAAAGACCCTTGTCTGGCTTCACCATCTTGTCAAGTTCTATAGTTACTGAGCTAAAGTTTTGATGCAAGAAAACATAGCAAAAGTAACTAAATCCGGGGAATCCACCGACCGGAGTGTTGGAATCTACTAATAGAACACCTGGTATATCAAAACTCCCAAAATATATATTTATTGAAAAAAGAGGACTACAAGCTTTTATATAGGCAAAGCAAAGCAAAAGACCAAACTAACCATGATACATTAATAAGCAAAAATAACAAAAATAGCCCTATAAGGCTAGTCAGAATCCTTGTTAAGCTAGAGAACCACAGGTATAGTAGTGTCTACATCAACTCTCTCCGAGTGAAAAAAAACTCAACCCAGTCGAGTGAGGGTGTGGGCGGCTCTAATAGAACTCTAAGATGTTAGGATCAAATTGCTGTAACTCCTCACAAGTGATCCATGTACAATCAAACTCTGACCAACCTTACCAGCAAACTAGAAAGCAGTGAACTCCTTCTGTAGGTAACAGGTGTAGCATATGGTCCAGTGGAAATATTTGTAGGTAGTATGTAAGCCACTAAATCTTTGATATTAAAAGTTAAACTAATGTTGTAATCAGAGAGAATATTGATGACATAAGCATTAGTCTCTATCCGTTTTAGAACTTGGAAAGGTCTTGTACTACGATCATGCAACTTATGAACAACTCCTAAAGGGAATCGTTTGGGTCTAACATGAATCATAACATGATCTCCTATATTAAATCGACACGCTTGTGTAAATCAGTATATATTTTATACTGAAGATTACTTGTCTCAATTCACTTGTTGATCTCCTGATGCAATGAATGAACATGATGTATAAATGCTTCGGCAAACTCAGAGACTCTAGCATGAAATGACATGGACAAAAGATCTAAAGGTTTGCGTTTTTAAAACCATAAAGACCTCAAATGGGCTCATACTTATAAACCTATTGATGAAATTATTATATGTAAATTGGGCTATAGAAAGAATGGCATCTCAGTTTTTTTTATGATTACCAACGAGACAATGCAAAAAAATTTCAAGACTACGATTGATCATCTCGATTTGACCATCGGTTTGGGGATGATAGGCTATGGAGAACTTTAATTTTGTGTCAACCATGTGCTATAAATTTTTTCAAAAGTAGCTCATAAAGCAAACTTCGAAGTCAAATACAATAGTTATTGCAAGACCATATAACTTGACTATATGGGTAAAATACAACTTTTCCACATGTGACGTATCAAAGGTCTTGACACAAGGAATGAAATAAGCTATCTTAGAGAAGCGATCCACGACCACAAAGATCAGATCATGTTTTCCAAATGTGCATAGTAATTAAAGGACAAAATCTATACTCACGTCTTGCCATAGTTGATTAGGCACAGGTAACTGAGTATAAAGCCTAGTGTTCTTTTGATATTTTGCCAGTTGACATGTCTGGCATTAATGAACTAATTTTGCTATATCACGCTTAAGACTTGGCTAGCAGAATTGACGCTCAACTTATTTGATAGTCTAATCATGTCCAAAATGGCCAAATAGACCATTGATAGGGATCTCTCAAACTATTAAGTCACGTCTAGATATACGGGAGCAAAAAGCTTGTTAGTTTTAAACAAGTAACCATCCTAGAGTGAATAATTATCCAAAACTACATTCGAGTCACTTACCAATGTGAGAACAATTTCTCTAAAGTCAGAACAAGATTCCTTTATTATTTTTAAATTTAGTGACTTTGATGCTAACTCAAAATAGAAGACTAACCTGTCAGCTAAACGCATCAGCTGCTTTATTCTCAACCCCAGCTCTATGTTGAGTACAAAAGTGTACACCTATAAGAACTCAATCCAACGAGCATATCTCGTATTGAGTTTCTTCTAAGAATTCAAGAATCGAAGAGCTTCATGGTTTAAATAAAGGATAAATTCAAGTGGGAGTAAGTAATGACGTCAATTGCGCAAAACTTAAATAACCACAAAATTTCTTACCATATGTGGAATACTTTTGTTTAGCCTCATTAATTTTCTCGCTAAAATAGGATGGCATTCCATGCTAAGAACACTGTTAATCCCAATTCACGAGGCATCACATTTCACCTCAAAGATTTTAGAAAAATTAGAAAAACGCATTACAGGCGCTGCTATCATCCTTCTCTTGATTTCTCAAAAGCTTTACTTAGCAACTTGCCCCAATGGAAATCTCCTTTCTTCAGGCAAGCAGATTGATGAGTCGATGAGATGATAGTACTAAATCCTTTGAATTTGGAATTTTTTTTTAACAGAGAGTCTTTATTCTTCCTTTTTTTTCTTGATCTACAATGAGAAGAGAGGTTAATCTATTGAATAACACAACTTACTTTTGATAATTTTTGAGCTTCATGTGGAGATTTCGTGCTAATGATGGATTCTTTTTGTCCCTCATTAATGGTGGTCTCCACATGCAACTCGGTTTCGAAACTCACCATGTCTGTTGCGTAGTAGGGTGATTGCTCAAGCGAAAAATAGATGCGGTGGGGCATAGAGTCCAAGAGGTGCAGAATCCATAAATTGGAATTTTTAGCTTTGATACCAAAGTTGATGTAAGACAAACTCCTTGATCGCAGATTTGAGAAGAAACATAGCAAAATTAACTAAACCCAAGAAATCCGCCAAATGGAGTGTTGGAATCCACCAATAGAACACTCCGTATATCAAAACTCTCAAAATATTCATTCATTAAAAAATAAAGGACTACAAGCCTTATATAGGCAAAGCAAAATAAAAGACCAAACTAACTATGATACCCTAATAAGCAAAAATGATAAAAATAGTTCTATAAAGCTAGCCAAAATCCTCGTTAAGCCAGAGAGTTACAAGTGCAACTCTCTTGGGCCTATGAGAGTGAGCATGACGTATAGTGGTGTCCTTACCAAGTTCAGTTGCAAATGGACTCAAATACATATAAAGTATGGACTGATAAGGATGTGGCACAATACTAGAATGACATGGCTCCTATAACTGACAAATGGCTTGCTCATAATGATAGCTAACTCCAGAATATCACATATGATACATCTCAAGAGTGAAAAATGGCTTGAATCAGAGTGATGAGACTACTTCTCTAAGTTTTCCTAGAAAATTATTACATTCCTTATAGTTAATGATCTCCCTTCCGATCAAAGACAAAAAATAATTGATGCTATAGTCCTATTTATATTTTAAAAAAATGTCCATCTTCTGATGCATGCAAAGAGAATAGCTACTATAGATAAAAAAAATATAGAGATCAAATACAACAATACATAGTAGCAACATCTAAACTACTTTGTCAAAAAATAACTCAACAACTTTAAATAAGGAAGAAGAAGCACTAAATACATCATGAGACATCTAGCAAAAACAAAATAGTCAATAATTGAATCCTAAGAAGAAACAAAATTAAAATAAGTTTGATTCCTTACATGATGAATATTCATGGTGTCCAAGAATTTCTCAAATGCATGAATCCACTCATGGTGATTCCAAACACGAGGTATATCAACAGAAATCACTCGGTAACCCTGAAAAAGAATTCATGGTTATACATTACTCATTTCTTCAAATTGGTAATAGAAACAAAATAAGTAAATAATAATGCTTTAACAACATCCCATGAAGAAAACGAGGATTATTGAAATATACATGTGTAGCAGACCAAGCATGCTAAAGATCCAGTTGGTGAAGAAAAGATTGATACAAAAACAAATTTGAAGATCAATTGTATATCTTGCAATTCTTACAAGTTACGACATTCTGCTTTCTATTTCATAAGCATGTTACATCACACTACATGTTCCTGAAACATCTGCCAAACAATTATCCAGTTTCCCCAATTTAGTTAAGTGTATTATCAATAGTTTTACAAGGATGCAGCATACCAAATTACCAACAAATGATGAAATGGATTAAAAATAAAGTGAATATTGTATTCTCTCTAAAGTACCTTCATCGACAAGGACATGATCTGCTTGTAGTATACATCAGCTGTTCCTGCAATTCCAGGAATGCAAACAAGTGGAGGGACAGCCTTGGGACCGAAATCATAGTACCTCCAATGCTTAGACCCAATCTGCAAATAATGCATTGCATCTTAGAAAAATACGCCTATACCAACATATACTACTCCAGCATATCAATTTTCTTAACAAGGTTGATCCTGCAGACCAGGATATCCTCAGATCAAAACCGTCACTAAACTCTAAACCACACTACAAAAATGATAATGCCCTAAAATAATTTAGGAATATAAACAATCAAAAATCAACCAGAAGTCTACTATCTAGAAAATGATGTGAAACTTCTACCGACGCATAATTAGGCAACAGGGTAAAGAGTAATCTAAACATAAAAGCAGGTCTGTAAAATAGAGAAACATAATAACTTTACAGAAGATTAATATATGCTTCACTTCCAATCTCATAGCAGCAAGAATTAATAAATGACGAAACATAAACAACATTAAAGAACTCAATTAGATAACTGAAATCATAGGTGGTATATCAAATAAGATCCGTAATTGGATCCTCCAATTGGATTTGTTGCTAAGTTTCACAAAAGCTCAGGGTAGAAAGAAGACACAGGGAGAGATCTGGTACCGGGATCTGGTGGAGGGGAACGAGGGACTTGAAGTGGACGAAATCTCCCGGCGCCGAGGAGACGCCCTTCATCTCTCTCTCTCTCTCTCTCTCTCTCTCTCTCTCTCTCTCTCTCTCTCTCTCTCTCTCCACTCGACGATCAAAGGAACGGAGAGAGAGGAATCCAGGAGAGATCAATGATTGCTAAATCTATTCGAGGAGGGGCAGAGTGGGAAGACGACTTTGGGTTGAAGGGGGAGGGGGGGTGTATTTTGGGTAAATGGAAACAAACAGAGATAAGAAGAGTTTGAGCTTAGCTGTCACGAAAGCTAGACTTAAATAATTCGTGCTACAAACCAACCTGGACACGACCGGAAGCTCTGTTTTGCTAGCGTGGGAGAGGTCCGACCGACCCCGCACCTGTCAGTCAACTGGGACGAGGTGGCGAAGGGGCCCACAGAATTAAGGATTAAAGATAGCGCGATTATGATCATGGAATGTGCGCGATCATGCATTAACGTGAATTCGGGAAAGCGATAGGACCGACTAATCCGCGGGTTTAACGCCCTACAGCTGGCGGTGCACGTCGGAGGAGCCTGGTGGATTTTCTTGCAAAACTTGAACTTTTTTAGATTTCAACTAGCCTGTGATCATTAAATTACTATAGTACCCTTAGAACAATGAACATAAAACTATCCTAATATGATCATCCAATGGGTTGAGGTGGCCAATGGAAAGAGGTGAAAGGGGATAAAGGAATCCATCCTGACATGACAATGATGTGACAAAGGTGATATGAAAATTAAGTTTATTTAGACAGTTAAATATTATAATAGTCATATTTCATAATTTAAATATTATTTATTAAAATTATATCTTATACTGTATAGTACTAGATGTCATTCTGTAATATTATGTTGGGTTAAATATAACTTGATTAGGATTTTTTTACAACGAGAAAAGATGGGTTTTATTATGAAAGGAAAAGAAAAAGGAGTTTAGATGAAAATAAGGAAAATAATGAGATGTTTAAATAAAATTTTGACTTTTACTAAACTCAAAGCTAAAAATAACCTCACATGTCTTTTATTCGAATGTCCCTGTGTCTAGCTTATTTGGAGATGGGTACTAATCTCGACAGGCTTCGGATCTCGATGTCTAGGTACGAATGTACTTAGGTATGGTATATTTACGTATTGATAAAAATAAATATCTTATTTAATTAAATCTAATTTTTAAATAATTTTATGAATCACATCCTATATTTTATCTATTTTATAATTCGCACTCCGTTTTTGATAATTCTATGACCTGACTCCTCCACTTTTTCTTTAATTTTTATTTAACACCTTGGATTAATAATTTATTAACTACCTAATACCTTATCTTTTTCATCCTCTCATCTGATCCTCTTTCCATCTTCCCTCGTAATCTTTAATCATCTCAAACGAGGAAAAGGAGGAGGATGAGAGGGAGGACGAGAGAAGATGGTGGCGATGGTGATTGTGGGAGGAGATGGATGGTCCGAGAAAAATTGTAGAGGAGCAGAGAGGATGGGATGGGGGCGATGGTGTATTTTAGTAATTTGATTAATATCAATTAGTTAAAATAATATCAGGGTGTTAAATAAAAATTATATGAAGAAAAAAAAAGTAGTTGAATTATAAAATCATTAAAGATGAGATATAAATAAAATATAGGGTGATTATTTCTTAATTTTTAATTCTGACAAACCAAGCTTAATTAGATCGATTAGATTTGTGTACAAGTTATAAGAACTTCGATTGATTAAACAATCAAAATATTTTGCAATTCCATTGATTAGAATATCTGATCAATTTTGCTAATAAAAGATTATTAGATTATTATTTATTTGATCAAATTCTTAGCCAAGAACAACCTCAATTTTGACCATAATGGTGTTGATACTTTTTCTTTGGTCTGATAACAAAATGCCAAGTAGCTCATGAAAAACATATTCTCGCCCGAGGTTCGTGGGCAACCGCCGCCCCCTCTCTTCTCTTATCTCCGCTCCTTCTCCCATCCATTTAACACTAATATTAGATTTAGAAGAAAAGAAATGGTCTTTTCTCATATGGTTTCTTGCACTTTGAGGGCTCCATTCTTTCTTTCTCTCTTTTTTATCCTTTGTTTTACCTATGAAAGTAAATGCAAACATTCCTTGATATCATCATCACCCTCTCCTAAATGTGAATATTATACTAAAAGATGGTGAGCAGACAAGCAATTATAGTACAAAATAGTCTAAAAATAAATGAAAATGTAAAATGAACATTATAAAACATGCTTAATACCACAATAGTAAAACAAAGCATAACTAATTTGATTGTCAATAAATTATTACTTAGTCATAACACATGTCTTTACCTCAATCAAATTCTCAAACCATATAATAAATTCATAAAGAGCCACAAGATCATATAACACTACATGCTCACATAAACTCAACTCATCAATCACATAATATTATATACTCATACAGAGTCATAAATTATATAACAATATAAGCTCATACAAAATCTAATATATATATATATAACAATAGTGTTAGATATTTGATGGGTTATCTATGGCCATGGATTAAGGAGCTTAACCGTAAGCTCATACTCTATCTCCATCGTCATCATAGTACATAGCAGAATCATGAGCACACAACTTCAAAGGGGCGTCCTAACCATATATCACAGGATATCATTTAGAGCTATCACTCCTACATCATAATTATTTTTCTAGTATTATCAAGTGTTTAGCCTTTGTACAAGATAGTGTGAACGTCTAAATGTCACACAGGTTAAGCACTCTCACATGTGGGTTAATAATAATATAAGTATATAATATGCTTTATCAGTATGATACAACTTGGTCTATATTAGCTCCACTCGCGACATTGGGTTCATTGGGATAAGCATATTTATCTAGTTAATTTTTGTTTGAAGAAATAAAAAGATTTTTGTTATGGCATGTTCGAACGCAGTGATCGCGTTCAAACAGGCCATGCGAACGCCTGCACGCATTCACAAAAATAGAGAATACAATTTGTGTGTTCGAACGAACTCAGGTCGTTCGAACGCCTGCACACATTCGCAACGACAAAGAACTGTAATTCTGTGTTCGAACGTGATCAGGCGCGTTTGAATATACCGTGGCAAAAATTATTGGTTTGTTATGATTTTTTTTAACTTAGTTGATGGGTCCCTAGGGTGAGCCTCTATAAATATATGAAGAAAACCCTAATTAAAGTTTATCTAATAATTAAAAACAACATTGTGTCTTTATCTCCTTCTCTACTTACTCTAAGCATTTGCGTCCTTTTCCATCTCCTTCTTTCCACTGCCCAAATCTTTGGTCGACTTCCTCTAACTCTTAATCCCCCTCTTCTACAACAACTTCTCCCCCTTCACACCAAGTAATTAATCTAGCACCTATCTAGCTATTGAAGGGCTATCAAGGTAGAGTTTATCTAACTTTTCGCTATTATTCAGCCGCTATCTCATGATCTAGCCATCCAAATCCTATGATTTGATTAAAAACTCTTTTCAAGGGTGACAACATATCTAAAATTCAAAAAGATCCAATGGTTATATTATTTGTTGTTTCCTTCGAAAGTTTTATCCTCAATCTAGTCCAAAACCGTTACGGATCGAATCAAGCCAGTTCGCAACAAATTGGTATTAGAGCCAACGTTCCTTGGACCGTCATGGCTACCACTAGATCAAAGGTAGCAAGGCAAACAAGCAATCAAGGCTTGGAGACGGATCACATGGCTCCGTCGTGGTCACCATCCCCACCTTGTCCACGAGATCCCTTGGAGTACTTAGCGGGTTTAGCTGATCTACCCCAAGCCATAGCTTCCATGGCACAAATAATGCTAGAGATCAAGGCAACACTTGGGGACATGAACCAAAGTCATACCCCTAAGCAAATTAATAATGGGGAAGTTAATCAATGCGGCATCCCATCTAGAAACAATGAGAAAGATCCAACCAAGGCGGCAGCTTCTATGGCTCCACCATCGGTTGCTGCCCCACCAGATCGTCGACCTCCACCATTGAGCCTTATTGAAGACAAGAAGATTGTCCCTTACCACGAGATAGGATCCGACGAGGACCAATCTTGGAGGTATGATACACTTAGTTAGAATCTTTTCTTATTGTATTAGGTGTTTATTTTTATTAAAATAAAATTCCTGTAGGTCGCGTTCGAACGCAGTTGGAGTCGCGTTCAAATGCTCTTGTGAATGCTCACGTTTGTCAATGCCCACGTTTGTGAATGCCTTGTGAACGCTCGCATTTGAACGCCTTGTGAACGCCCGTGTCGCGTTCGCAAATCCAAAGAAGGGGCTTTTTTGAGTACGTTCGAACGCGAATGATGAGAATCCTCTAGAATTAGGATTTCATATTATTTTAAGACTTGTTGACTAGCCTCTATAAATATGTGGATGGCAACCAACTGTATTATGCTATTAGATTTTTGATTTCTTGTCTCCTATCTTCTCTCTAGACTCCTCCCTCCTCCCTGTTCACTATCCTTCCACATCTACTATTGGCAAGGTTTCTCCTCGCTTCTAATCTCTCTCGTCTGTCGAGTCACCCCTATTCTTTGAGATCTCGACCACTTCATTCCCTTCATCTACTTCCCTTAATCAGTTCCACAATCCACCCTTATCTCCATACCCATCCATAACCCTAATATCCACTCCACCCGTCACCATCACCATAACCCATGTTATTCCGTATTTTCGTCCCTGCTAAAGTTCAAATATGTAAAGGGAGTAAATACAAAAGTTGTAGATCAGGAAGGTACGGATCCAACCCAACTAATTTCGTAAATTTCTGACTACCGGAGAATATCTGACGAATATTTTTCGACAATTGTGCATATTGCTTCCTACAATAAATTCAGATCTTAAGGAATTATTCCGTAGCCGATCTTTTGATTCCAGATCCATCAAATTGGTATCAGAGCCTATTAATTGGTATCAGAGCTTATCATTTGGTATCAGGGCCTATTAAATTGGTATTAGAGCAGGTAAACCTCAGACCTTCATTAATGGTTGAAACAAGGAAGATGACATCAACAAGGAGACCTATGGAGAGCACACTGATAAGGAAGGACTCAATGCACGATGATCCTAACAGTGAGGCTGATTCCTTTGAAGTGACCACGGTAGGACTGAGTCAACCAATGTTCGTGGGTTTGAATATGGATGAACTAAGGGGCATGTTCCAAACATTATTGTATAGAGTTGACAACATACAAAAGGATCATAATGAATTCAAGAATTATGTCGTGAATCAATTGGGTTCATCATCTCCTCGACGATGAACGGAGTTTCAAGAAGGACCAACGGTGGGACCCCATAGAACCGATACTCCATAGGTCCAGGTACGTCATATGAGTGTCAATGATCCCCTCATACCTATGCCTTCACATCATCTCCCACCTTCGTTACAAAACCCAAGACCGACGGTGATGGAACTCGAAAGGCGTGCAACACCAGTGCGCTTCGTCGATGAGGATTGGCACTATGAGGATGAGGTTGATCCCTATAGAGTTGGTGATGGACATGCTCAAGGATTTAGAGAAGGTGATCAACATGCACATAGGTTTAGACCTGAACTAAGGATCTTTCGTGAACTTGACAACGTTATTCGGGGGAGAACCGCACGCTTGGACTTTCCAAAATTCCAAGGCGATGATCCAACAGATTGGGTGTTTCAAGTTGAACAAAATTTTGATTGTCAAGGTACAGTGGAAGATGCAAAAGTTTAGATGCCAAGCTTTTACCTTCAAGGAACAGCATTGCATTGGTATAGATCGGTTATTCGTGATGGTGAATTTACCGGATGGGCTGATTTTTGTAAGAGGATTACACGCAGATTTGTGACAGCGGCATATGAAGATTTTGCTGCCATATTAAGCAAGATGGTTCAAAGGATTACCGTATTGGAGTACCAAGCTAAGTCTAAAAGAGTTAATAGTTGTTGTGAGCCACCGTGGCCCGAACGTACATTGATGAGTACATTTATTTCAGGGCTGCAAGAGAAGATACAAGCGGATGTTCGTGCTCTATGTCCTACTACTCTTGATGAGGCCTTTGAGAAGGCCGTGAGGATGAAACAAAAGCATAGGACTCTAAAGATGGCAGCGAAAACAAATTTAGGCAATCGAGATGGGTGATTTGCACCTATAATGCCAACTGAAAATTCTACGGTTTCAAAAATAGCGGCTGCGACTACTAAACCACGACCACCTTTAAGACCTTCTTTCGATGTTAGAGGAGGCACAAAACCCCCGTTCGAACTCTCACACCTGCCCAGGTGGAGGAGCGAAGAGCGAAGGGCCTTTGCTTTCGATATGATGAGCGTTTCACCCCCGGTTATCGGTGTTCTAAACCGATCGGGAGTGTGATGCTTATTGATGGTCCTGAGAAGGATGATAAGGTAGTTGATGATGGAGAGTGTCTAGGGCATTGAGGAAGGTATCCAAGCTGAAATATCGATGTATGGATATTCGGGTACTTTCGTGTCGAGGACGTTACGGGTAGACGAACTCTTTAAAAAACATTGTGTGTACATCCTCATCGATTCGGAGAGTACACACAACTTTCTAGATGAGAGGCTAGTGAGTAGATTGGGTTTGGATGCCGAACCGACTACGGGGTTTAACATTGCTATTAGAGACGGCACAAAGCTTAGGGCGGAGAGCTTGTGTCGCTGAGTCGGTATATGGGTGCAAGGACACGACATAATTGTGGGCTTGTATCTGTTGGCGCTGCGAGGAGCAGAAATTGTCCTTGGTGCTCAGTGGTTACAGAGTTTGGAACCCGTCACATTTGATTTCCGGAGTACGTGGATGAAATATAAACAAGGAAACAAAGATGTGCAGCTTGATGGTGCTCGGACTTCATCGATTCCTACGATGTAGCCTATGGTGGGGTTGCTTGATGCCTATGATTTGGCCTATCTTCTTCAATTAGGACCAGCAGGAGATGAGCCTCAAACGAGTTCAGGTACTATCATTGAATTTTCTAATTTATTAGATAACTTTTCTGAACTATTTGAGGAGCTGTAGGAGTTGCTACCGAGGAGAGCGACGAACTATCGCATAGAGATTGTACCCGGGGCTGCACCATCGAACGTGAGGCCATATCGGTATCCACATGTGCAAAAAGAAGTTATCTCAAAGATGGTAGCCGAGATGTTGAAGCAAGGCCTCATACAACCAAGTCATAGCTCATACTCATCCCCCATGCTTTTAATGCAAAAAAGGGATGGGACATGGCGTTTTTGTATTGACTACCGAGAACTAAACGTTATTACTATCAAGGACCGGTATCCCATTCCGGTTATCGAGGAGTTACTAGACGAGCTTGCAGGGGCGACTATATTTAGTAAACTTGACTTAAGGGCCGGGTATCATCAAATTAGAGTTCACCCGGCAGATGTGCACAAAACTGCATTTCGAACTCCGGACGGGCATTACGAGTTCTGAGTGATGCCTTTTGGTCTCACCAATGCTCTAGCTACTTTTCAAGGCTTCATGAATGATATATTTTAGCCTCTATTGCGAAGGTATGTCTTGGTATTTTTTGACGATATTTTGGTATATAGCAGGATTAAATTGGAGCATTGGCGGCATTTGGAGGACATGCTAAATTTGTTGGAGCAAAACCAATTAAAGATCAAGAAGTCCAAGTGCTTATGGGAAGTACCAAAGGTAGAGTATTTAGGCCACATCATTTCAGCGGATAGTGTGGCGACGAATCCTCAAAAAGTTGCATGTATGACTGCTTGGCCTATTCCTACTACTACCACCGGATTGAGAGGATTTTTGGAGCTGACTTGTTATTATCGTCAATTCATCGCCGGATATGGCAAGATCGTTGCTCCTCTTACTTCTTTGTTGAAGAACTCTTTAGATGGACAGATGAAGCCACTTTAGCCTTTGAAAAATTGAAAACAGCAATGACGACAGCACCCTTCTAGCGCTACTAGACTTTACCAAAGAATTCATTGTTGGATGTGATGTGTCGGGTGTTAGCATAAGAGCTGTACTAATGCAAGAAGGACGTCCCATTGCCTATCTTAGTAAGGCTTTATCGCAAAAATCTTAGCAATTATCAACTTATGAAAGAGAGAGATGTTGGCAATTCTACATGCGATGACAAAGTGGAGGCCTTATTTGATCGGTAGACGATTCATTATCCGAACCGATCGAAGGAGCCTTCCATATTTTATGGGACAAAGTATACACACTCTGGCACAGCAGCGATGAGTCACAAAATTGCTAGGGTATGATTATGAAATTCAATACAAGAAGGGAACATAAAATAGAGTGGTGGATGAACTATCGCGCCAACCCGATACCGCCGAGCTTGAAGCTTATTCATCTCCTACCTTTCCCTTCCTTGATGAGCTGAGGTATGCATGTACATCTGACCCAAATATTTTAAGATTGTTGCATGAGGTGATGGATGATCCAGAGCGCCATCCAAAGTTGGAGAATCGAGGCAGTTTGCTGCTAGATCGCGGATTTCGAACGTTAGAACGTATTGGCCCGGTTGCACATCATTTGGAGCTGCCGGAGCGATCGAGAGTGCATCCTATCTTCCATGTTTCATTGCTGAGGGAGCGCATTAGAGATCATGAGATCGTTGGATCAGTTCTACCGGAGCCATTAGAGGAGATAGAGATCGTAGAGCTAGTTTAAGTACTTGCTAGACGCCGACGACGACATGATACCAGATTGAAAATGGAGATTCTAGTTGAGCGGCTTGGCAAGCCATTTGATGAGGTGACATGGGAGTTGGAGACTAATATCTTAGAGTGTTTCCCTAACTTTTCACCTTGAGGGCAAGGTGGGGGAAGCGTGGTGGGCTGATATATTTAGTTATGATATTTTCTTATTGCATTAGGTATTTATTTTCATTAAAATAAAATTTCTGTAGGTCGCGTTCGAACGCCCTTGTGAACGCTTGTGAACGCCCGCGTTCGAACGCCTTGTGAACGCCTGTGTCGCGTTCGCAAATCCAGAGAAAGGGCTTTTTGAGTGCGTTCGAACGCGATCGACGGGAATCCTCTAGAATTAGGATTTCATATTGTTTTAGGACTTGTTGACTAGCCTCTATAAATATGTGGATGGCAACCAACTTCATTATGTTATTAGATTCTTGATTTCTTACCTCCTATCTTCTTTCTAGACTTCTCTCTCCTCTCTCTTCACCATCCTTCTACATCTACCGTTGGCAATGTTTCTCTTCACTTCTAATCTCTCTCGTCTGTCGAGTCACCCCTCTTTTCTGAGATCTCGACCACTTCATTCCCTTCGTCTACTTTCCTTAATCAGTTCCACAATCCACTCTCATCTCCATACCCATCCATAACCCTAATATCCACTCCACCCGTCACCACCACCATAACCCATGTTATTTCATATTTTCGTCCCTGTTAAAGTTCAAATATGTAAAGGGCGTAAATACAAAAGTTGTAGATCAAGAAGTTACGGATCCAATCCAACTAGTTTCGTAATTTTATGACTACCGAAGAATATCTGACGAATATTTTTCAACAGTTGCGCAGACTGCTTCCTACAATAAATTCATATCTTAAGGAATTATTCCATAACCAATCTTTTGATTCCAGATCCATCAAATTGGTATCAGAGCCTATTAATTGGTATCAGAGCTTATCATTTGGTATCAGAGCCTATCAAGGCACCATAACAACAACGCGATGAACCGCAAGGGTGCCGTACAGGTCACAGCATATCATCAAGAGCATTTCACTATTATATATATATATAACAATGGTATATATATAAGTATACAAGTACAAAGTCACCTGCTAAAATATAAGACAAGAATAAAGACACACTTTGGAAAATGTCAACTCATATATCATATAACATAACACATCGAGCATATAGCACTAACCACACTCTACTTTTCACCCACTAGCAAGACCTCTAAGGGACTCCACTTGTTCACCTAGATTTTTGGAAAGGAGAAATAAAGAAAGTCGTGAGTTAAAGGCTTAGTGAATAGACCTTATCTCGAATCAGTGATGCATAACAGAGAGTAAATCATATACTAGATAATATGAGTCAGAAAGAAGCATCATGCTATAAATGAATATATAAGCAAGTCCACGATAATCTTAGATTTATAGTAGATATCATATTATAACTAATAAAAAATACAAACTCTTGACAATATATAAATAAATTTCCATGTCATGCTATCATCGTATCATTCTCAAATATAACACATATGATGCATGCCAACTTTGACCATGTCAGGATGTCAAATATAATGGTATTTAAAACATGATAATTACTTGATAATTATATGCAATTCTCAGTATCACAATCACAATCATATGCCTATTATTCTCTTTGATAATTAAAAAAATAAGAATTAAAATTAATGCAAATAATTACATATGAATATATGTACATAACTCTAATAATTACTATACCTAGCTAGGATTAATATAGTAATTTATATTGCAGGTATTTTGCTAAATCTGGTATAATTAGATTTATTTACTGACCATGATATAATTAGATTTAATTCATATAAATTAAATACCTTCGATTAACTATAATAATTAAATAATTAATAATATAATCAAATATAATTTAAATAGTAATAAACAATGTTTTAAAAAAATTACTATACTCAATTCCAACCCTCCCCCAATTTTTCCCTCACTCTTCTTCACAAGGAAGAAGGAGATGGGGAATGGGCCATAGCTCATTTACTCTAATGGGTAAAAGGCCAATCTCAGCCTACTCCATCATCTTTTAGCCTTTTTGGATCACCACAATATCCACAACCCAAGAACCTGTTAACCAATTAGATGATTAATTAGTAGAAAGAATGTATATTCATAAATATTAATTATTAGAGATTAACTATTAGGAAAATGATTTAATAACATAGATGTAAACTGTATGCCTAAGATCATTAATCTTAGAAGGACAATTAGGTAAACTATACACCGTGTTTGATCAAGCGTGTTAACTATCGAGTATGGAGGTTGAACATTTATATAAAAATGATGATTGTGAGGTAGAGTTTATAGTTCTTACGGTACCCAATAACGTAGAGTTAGGACATCTTTGTGAGCTAGGGGCTTGTGATTTCTTGCACGGGGTATGTTGATGAGTATGAGGATGGGCTTATGAGCAAAGTCTTTAATTTGAGGCCATAGATATTAATTTAATTATAATTGTCTTACATCGTGTTTATTTCACTGTTATTTCATTTACAGTATGTTATCACCATATTCTGCTTACATAAATTTATGTATTTTAGAGACATGTGATAATAATTATATTAATCATGACATGATATCATAAACTATTATATGTGAGGTTAGGATATTAGTTCTAGTGGTATTCGAAGACGTAGAGTTAGGACATCTTTTGAGTTGCGTGCTTCTTCTTCCGTTGCTTATGATGATTTGAGCCATGTGTTTCTTATTTCGTAGCGTGCGATAATATAGATATAGAGAGTTATGGGCTTACGACTGATATTCTTATTTGTTGGCTATAGACTGCTAATCATATGCAATATCGTCAGACATGTATGTGTGATATTACCTCTAGACACCTAATTCTCACCTCATTTTTTATATGACTTGTGGACGGATATGAGATTGCTCTACGTGAGCCTATGATGAAGTAAATAAAAATAGAAATAAACTCTATATGAGCCCTCATTATAATTTATATTGCATGATAAGTTGGGACATAATACATGGATATGGGATAATTGCGATTTTGGTTATTTATTTTATTTTAGCATCTTCACATATTATCATATTCATGTAATTATGAAAATCATTTTTGCTATATTCATATTATCTTTATAATATTGTAGATTATACTTACTGCACAGCACCTTTGGTGGAATTATATATATTACAAATTTAGAGGATGATCATAAGTTCACCATGGAGTAGTTGCTGCACAGACTTACAATATTTCCCTTTCTATTATATAGTGTATGTTATAACTCCTACGTAAGTTGGATAGTATGAATTTGTATGGACATATGGTTCTGGAGATTTATTGCAGCATATGACTTATATAGTTCTTGTCTTGTTGGAGTTATATTTATGTGAGTATCTGACACGTGATTAACATGTGTTATGTGGTGGTGGTGTTTCGAGAGGGCTAGATGAGGAGGAGGGAAGGACCCACAAATTCTAAAAGAGGAGAAGAATTCTTACACTAAACCCTAGCAAAGCGAAGGCAAATGCACGAAAAAAAAAAACAAAACATAGCTCTTTTTTTTTTGTGTATGATCAACAAGGCATGCAATTATATTTCTTAATATATGTTGATTATATATTGGTCACTAGTACTAATCGTCATTCAACAACTAGTTTTAGCATGTTATAGCCCCATGCTTGGTCTCTTGGTGTGCCAAGAAACAGCAAGAGTCATCTCTCGCCCATTCACGAAAGCTAAATATTGAGCACTTGCTTAAACTACTGCCAAACTATTTTGGATACGAATACTCTTTTATGAATTGAAATTCCATCGTAATATAGAACTCTCACTATCTCTGATCTGATAATGTTTGAGCTCTTACACTTGTGAGCATTAATTGTGATTTTCACTCAAAAGCTAAACATTACGAGATAGATATCCACTGAAAAGCTAAACAAGTCAAAAATAGTTCAATATCATGATATTGTAATTCGATTAATCTCCTCCCTTTAAATCAAATTGCTGATATCTTTACAAAGGACTTGACTTCTGCTCCCTAAATCAAATTCCTGCACTTGTGGCTTTAGACAATCTAGTCGCTGAAAATCTATTGAAAAATCTCATTCCAAATGAGTATATATATATATATATATATAAATCACTGAGTTAATTCCTGTAAGCTATTCAATTCGAACTAGAACCCAATGAGGTTACATAGATCCAAATCTAATTTTCAGTATTTATCTGTCTGAACCCAATCTGATTAAGCCCCTACCTGATGGTCTTCAAGAAGGGGTGAAAATAGGTCAGTAAACTCCGATCCGATCCACTATCTGATTTGATTCGGATTGGATTTGAATACAAAGTTTCTATCTAACTTGGATACAGATTTAGATACCAGTAGGATTTTTTTAAAAAAAAAAAAATATCTGGATACCGATTCGGATACTGATAGAATTTTTATTTTTAGAAAACATAGATATGGATATGGATATAAGTCGGGTATAATATGGATATTAGATATCCTTTTACTCGTAAATAATTTGTAATTTCTTAACTTGCTTATTTAGATGGTGAGTAATTATATTGTTACTAATAATATGTTATATGTTGTTAGTAGAGATTGATTTTACTAATTTTATAGATATTTAAATGCAAGAATTTCTTTTTTGTACTTTAAGTATTTTATACTAATTGTGTCTAATAAAAGTCATATGTTATTTAAAATCTGCTTTGTATCCTTCTAAAATCTAATTCTCTATTCAGAAATTATTATCTATATCCGTGGTTTTAAATTTTATTATCGGTTTAATATCTATCAGTTTTCACCCCTAGGACCTTAATAAAAGCTGCTAAAGCTTCACTTTATCATGCACGAAATTACCTTATATAATGCCAGACCCAATCTTGGTAAGTGTTATAAGATTTTAAGACAGAACTTCATTTTAATTGGGCTAGAAACCTAGCTTAAACTACTGGACCAATCTATACGCCCACCAGCCAAGCCCATTAGAATAGGCCCATAAAATATTGGGCAGACAATATTATGCCTAGCATATGCACTAAGTCTGTAAACTAACACTAGCTTAGTAGTTGGGTTCTATCTAGAAGGGAAAATGGACCGGATACTAATCTGATAATGAATTTAATTACCATGGCTGTTAAGTATAACTACATATACAAATCAGACAACAATATTATTTGTATTCGCTTTCTAAATGCATTAGAACTTATGAGATAATTACTAGATGAGATATTCTTATACAAGTATAAAGAAAAGTTCTTTTATATCACTAACTTCATAATATTTTAAAACTAAATGATGTGCATATATGAATTTTAGACTAAGATCAACAGAGTTATGCTAGAGTTGTGGTGTCTTCTCCCTTTATATCAAGGGTCTTCACTGCTGCCATCGCCACCAATGATTGTCCTCTCTCTCCGCCAAGCGATTAGGTGGATGGGAGAGGCTCTTCCCCTCCTCTTAGTGTTTTTCCCTCTCTTCCTTTCCCTCACTCTCTTCCTTACCTCCTCTCTTTCTCGCCCGCCCTATCATCATATCTTCTTGTCATCCTCTTCTTAGTTTCTCGAATCTTCCTCTCTATTGTTCCCTGTCACATCTTTCTCTTCTCTTTCTCGATCTTCACATGGCTCCACCTGTCTACTTTCTCTCTTCCTCTATGGTCTCGCCTTTCCTTTCTTCCCTTTTCTCTCATTTCTTTCTTCCCCCATCCATTTCTTCTCATCACCACCACCCCATCAATGTTGCCTCTTATAGGAGCTCCCTTTTGACACTTTCACCACCCTCTACCTGAGTGCTCTAAGGTAGTTGACTCTCCATTTCATCTCCCCAACCCATTTCCACTTCGCCACTTGTTGTCGACTCAAGCATTGGCTCCACCTTTCTGTATCAAATTCCCACCCCACGAGGACTCCCAATCTCTGTCATACTAGTTAGTGCCTTATATTGGTCATCCATGCCTCACGTCGACCTCCGATGCTTTGTCACCACCTTAGACCTCATTGTTGCTACTCTCCCTTTCTGTTGTTTATTGTCTCTCAAATTGCTTCTGCCATGGTTTGATGCTTAGATCTTATGATGGATTTTATTTTGTAAAAGCTTTGTTTTCTAGTTGAGGATTAATTATGCTAAGAGACTTGAATCTATTAGTTGCTATTGGCTTTGCCTCTTTCTTTATCTTAGCTTTATCTTTCTTTAGGGTTTATAGTTTAGTGTTGTAGTTTTGTACTTATCATGTCTTCTGTGATGTCAACTAAGCATAGGATGTTGGTCCACCTAGGCACCTACGCTTATGTTATGTTTATCTTCTCAAGCTTCTTGATGTTCTTAATTATGGTGCTATTGATGTCAACCAAAAGTGAGGCTTGTTTCGAGAGTTGTTGTCATACTTCCTTTATTCTTTGTTAGAATGCTTGTATATATAGTTATTTGCTTGATACTATATATTTTTTTGTTGGTCATTTTATATTTCAGAAGCCAAGAGTAGGGTTTGCTTAAAAGCTTATGCCCTATCTCTCTCTCCCTCCTTTCAGTGTTGTAATCGCTTGTAAAGCTTAATAAATTATCTATAGATTTTCTCTAGAAAAATGATATGTTCCAATATATATCTGTATCTATATAACCTATTTGGATATGGATATAAATTTGAATGTCAAGACAGATAGAAACTCTCAAACCATATCCAACAAAACTCAAATACAAAATAGAATCAAGTCGGATATTTCCATTCTACTCTTACCCGCCAATGATAGAGGAAATGGATTTGATTTGTCTCATAGACTTGCTGGATTGATTTTTAGTAAAATTTTTACTGAATCACTTTATACGTATGATTTGAGCCTATTTTAGATCTTTTTTTAGAAGAATTAACCCAATTATCTAATTTACATGTTAGGAAGGATTACTCCAATCCTACATAGACGATTCATGGATGCATGAAGTAAAAGGATAGATAACAAGTTTTGAAATATATATATATATATATATATATATATATATATATATATATATATATATATATATATATATATATATTATGTTAAATATATACGATATATTATATAGTTATTATAGTCTATGCTCTACATTTTTGACCTAATTTGACCAACATTAGATTTTAAATTTATTGACCAAAAAACACTTTGATGTTAGTTTGTCACACTGAAAGTAACCATAGTCCCTGGTTTAGTTAACCATAAGTACAAAGTTATGAAAATGCCCCAAATTTGTTTGATTAATAGTGGATGCAAAGAGGGAAGAAGTAAAAAAAAAAAAAAAAGAATAGTATAATAATAATAATAATAATAATAATAATAAAGTTCTCCCCAAGAACAACAGCAAGGGTATTTTAGAAATATGTATATACATATATTTTTACATTCTATAGCTAATAAAATATTCCTATGTTATATTCTATTTTAGTGAATATATTCAAAATGTAAGGTTCTACCTGAATATATGGTTCTAAATATAATTTCCTTTCAAGTTTTCCAGTGGGTGGCTATGCAGAGTAAAGCTCAATGTGCCTTAAAAGTAGATGCCTGCCTTTTCTTTTCTTTTCTCTCTTTAATTTTTCCTCCAAAAAGTTTAAACTGCATGCGTAGCAGAATCCAATGCTATGTTTCCCAGCCTTTAATCTTTTGCCAAGATAGGGGGAGGAAGCCTTTTGATTTCATAATCATTCCCACTTTCGGATACTTGCAATAGGTGGAGGTCAGGATACCTTTTTACTTTGAAAAGTTATCTCTATTCATCTTATGAGTAAACAAAATTTAGAAAGATACAACAAACAAACAGTAGAATCATCTCCAACAATCTAGTTGATAGTATTAAGGTATTTTGATTATAGATTTCTCATACAATCTCGGATTGAGGTGTTCTTAGTTCTCTGGAATGCTGATTTAGTTATCAAAATCGAGTTCGATCAGGAGATACTAGGATAACAAATTTATTATAAAGAAACAAGTGTCGAAGAATACCTAATGAGGCAGGAGGAGGAGGAGCTTGGTAAGTGAGGAGTGCTTACAATAAGCTTTAGGCAAATGAAATATTTTGTAGTCTAGGAATATTGTGAATCACTCATTATCATATTAACGGTTAAATTATGACACATATTTATATATTTATTAATTCATTATGATAGAAATCCATGCTTCATGTATTGTATATGTATTTTAATGATACTAATCATGTCATACTATTATGATCATAGTTAAATACTGCAACACGTGCACGAGTCGTTATGTTATGAGATCCACCTAAGTAGTGGTTGTTTACTTTCTTAGTTTGAGTTGCTGGCAAAGTATATATTTATAGCTACGACCTCAATCTCATAATCATTATCAGCCTATGCCAGAGATCATTAGTTTAGGAAGATAAGTGTGATAACTATTAAGTGTGAAAGTTAAACACTTGATGATCTTAAATGGAGATTGTTAGGTTAGAATCATAACTTGAGCAGTTATTAAATCGTTTAAGGGGATTGACGAATCTTAGCGTAGCAAGAGGAAAGAGCGAGCAATAAGGCTATGATCCAATGGAGACTAGCCAAAACATTAAAGACAATGATAACAAGGGAGAAGAAATAGATAGGGAAAAAATGGAGAAAGAGAAGGAGAGAAGAGAAAAAGAGAGAGAGGAGAAAAAAAATAAAACTCATAATAGAGGGGAAATGCCTTGTCTCCTCCACCTAGCCACTTTGCTAGGGGACTAGAGGGGGGCTATTTGCCGATGATGGCGAGAAAGACCCTCAAGGAGAGGTGATAAAAACTCTAAACCCTAGCATAGCTGTCTACTAGGTTTTCAAACCGATGAGAAAATAGAAACTCTAAGGGGATAAAACACATGCTTCATCTATTTCTCAAGAACAAAAAAAATACTTTATATAAAATATAGAGAGAAAAATAATAATTGAATGCTTCTTTGAAAGCTTCTCCTTCTCCACTTTTTGATTCTGAGGGGGAAACTGCTCCTCTAAGCCTCTCAACAATTTATGAACTTATTTAGATATACAAGAAATTGTCATAATATAGTTAAATCTATAAGACAAAAATATAATTTTTGGCTATCTATCTCCTGATAAAACTAATTAATGACCTAAATTTCTTTTGTTACAATGAAATGGTCACTGTCTACACTTTATTGTATTAAATTTATTTTCTAGAGTTTATTTATGGAGAAAAAATTCTTTAAGTAGAGAATAGTGTTCCTTTTGCCAGTAGAGTCAAAATTATTATATACTATAAATGTAAGTGGAGATATAAAAATAGGAATGGATTAATTATCTTATGGGCCCCACATAATTTTATTCTTTAATACAATTAATAGATAGAAGTCTAGACTAGATGCTAGCATCTCACCTGGGAGGGTGGGATGATATATCCCAAGTGAAAAGGTAAGGGCATTATTATTATATTACCCTTATATAAAAAATAATAAATTTAGATATATAAATAACAAAATTAATAATCTTAATTACTCAAAATTTAATTTTATTATTGTCAGTATTTTATAATTTATATTTATTTAAAGTAATTTCTATATTAAAAAATTATATTTTTATATAACTTATTCTATTATTTTGTATTACTTTTGATTTTAATTTTAATTATTTTGAATTCAACGTGATTAATTTTTATAATCAATATAATATAATGTAATAATATTTTTGGGACAGTCAATAATAGTTTAAAATAGTAATTAACGTTACTATTTTTCTTTATTAAGGAATAGTTTTGATTTAAATCAAATGGTAGATTAAAATTATAATCCTAGAGAATATAATGTCTCTTTAAATAAGTGTAAGGATGACTTATCCCCTCTTATTTAATCCTCAAACCAAACACAACATAAGAGTATTGCCTCCTCTCAAATGGCAAGACTACTTAGGTGAGGAGTAGTCATTACCAAAAAAAGCTATAATACTTCTTATCTCACAAACTGATACAGCCAATTAACATGACCACCATTCCACTAAGAGAAGGAAAATAGTAACAAGGAAAATTTGTACATAACACCTTACTTTATAATATAATTATGATTGATATCCTATATTTTTATTATTTTTATTAACGTGAGAATATTTCGTTAAGTAGAGATATTTTATTTCTAAAATAACTTAAATACCCTTAGTATGACTTAATTAAGGATATTTTTATAATTTTTTTAGTATAGTTAACTAACTAACTTAACGGAAGGATATTTTCTGCACATATTCGCTAAATTATAGAGCTCAATTTATAAATAATAAAAATATAAGGTATAAATTATAATTTATTAAAAGATAAGATGTTATATATAAATTTCTCTAATAATTACAACAATAGAAAATCTTAAAGACTTTCCATCATCTTTGCCCACAATCAATTGGCAATCACAAAGTATCTCCTGGACCCACGTACCCTTTTAATTTGTTGCTATCCACGCACTTAGCTCTCCTTTTCTAACTCTTCCTTTTTAATTATTAATAGATGTTATTCTAATAATCTCTCAATTATGGCCCTACCAAAGCAAACCCTAGCTCTAGCTCTAGCTCTATTCCTCTTCTCTCTTTCTCTCTCTTCTCAGTGGATTCTTCTTTCCAATCATTTCAAGGAAAGTGAGATCTAGAGAGAGAGAGAGGGTATCAGGTTCTTGCTTTACATGAAGGGCCGCGTTTGTCAATATGCATATTGATGACTTGTGGTGATGAGAAACGTACATTGGGTTGGCGAAAATGCTTCCACACACCGACTTTAGACAATTGGTAGATGCCACGTGGTATTACACGTGATTTAAAGCAATCGATTTGGACTTCCGATGCCGTCCGCATGTTGGCAGCTGGGAGGATATAAAATAAAAATATGAACTTACTTTGCATTTAACACCCTTCCTTTTAACTTATTTATGATTATAGCCTGTATTTTTACTGTTTATTATGTGCATAAAATTCTCTATGAGTTAGATTTATACTAATATTTAGACAGACGGCATAGAAAAATATGATTATTGTGGGTATTCTTATAAATTTTTTAGTATAGTTAATTTAATTTAAGGATTTTAGTTGATAGATCTAATAGCATGGTTTATTCTTAAACTACTTTTTAAAATATAAGGCTCGATTTGTAAATAGTTAAAAATTTAGGGTATAATTATAAATTTATTAGAAGATAAGGTGCTAAATGCAAATTTTCCAAAAATAAAAAGTTGAAATCTTCATTCACACACCTTTTCCGTCTCTTAACATTTGATTTTTTATTTATATATTTATTATTATACACGTTATATATTTTATATTTTATTTTTTAGACCAAGGGTCCACCAAGTTCATTCATTTGTTAGATTAGGTACATCCCACTCTGGTGGATTTGTTGTCCATAGTTTGCAAGAATGATGAGAGAAGGCTAGAACAGCTAGGTAGTGAGCTTGGCGGTTATTTTCTCTGCACATATACCACGGTTTTGCTCTAGGTAGTGAGCTTGGCGGTTATTTTCTCTGCACATATACCACAGTTTTGCTCTAGGTAGTTCCGCTTTCAACGTTTGCACTTTCTAATAAGCCCATATACATGCCACAGTATGTTGCAGTTGTCCCCCATAATAGCTCTTACAACTTGTTGGCTATTAGAGAAAAATGAGGCTTTCTTTCCTACAAAGTTGATTTTAGCCTTTTGGAGTCTATGCACCAACCCAAGTATTTCTCCATGTATGGTATTAGTGCACCCCTGTAATAAAGCTGACTTGGCCCAACAGAAATTGCCTGGGTATTCATAGACAACCACTCTGATTCCCCCAAGGTCTTCCCCTCTCCAAGCCGCACCGATCCAACAGATTAGGTCCCCAGCTTTCGGTGCCTCCAGGCTAGTTTCCTTCAGGTTGTCACCGTCTGGTGCATTTTCTTTGGGTGTCAGTAGTAGTCACCTTGCCTCGAGTACTACTGCCCTAGGGGAGGCTTCCTTCTATCTGAAAACCACATTGTTCCTTGTCTTCCAAAGGGTCCATAGTATATTGAATACTTGGCCTAGCAGGTCCTTTGGAAGGGAATCCTTCAAGTCTAGAAGCTAGTCCTCTAGACTTGAGTGGTTGTGGACATTTCTGATGTTGAGACTACTTGTAAACCAAATTGCCTTTGTCATTTCACACATTAGAATAAGGTGGTCTATTGTTCCCTAAGCTTGGTTGTAGAAGGGGCAAACGTCATCAGCCCAAGGGATTCTCTTCTTCATGATTGCACCTACCAGGATGGCATTGACCAAGCTGCGCCATACAAATGTTCTGGCTCTTGGCATTGTAGGTCCAAATAGCTTTCCAGAGCTTTGCTTTCCTTGGATCAAAAGTGGAGCTGTTCTAGCTCCCTTTTGATAGAACAGTGTAGGCAGATTTCGTCGAGAAAATACCATTGGTGGTTGGCATCCATATGTGTTTATCCTTGTCATGATGAGGATGGTGATTGATACCAATCTTTTTGATTGCATCTACCATCTCTGGCAGGAAGATAGAATGAAGCAAGGGTTCGTTCCAGCTATTCCACCTCATAAGGTTGGTGACTTTAGTTATGCCCGGAGGAAGAGCAGTGCTGGTTAGGTCTCGAGATGGCACCCAGGGGTCGTAGGAGATGGATATTGTTTTTCTATCTCCTACCTGCCACCTTAGGTTTCCTTTGACTTCCTCTCTAACTTGGAGATTAGAAGATCAGATCCATGAACCTCCACTTCTAGCTTTAGCTCCCCAAAAGGATTTGTGTGGAAAGTACTTAGTCTTCAAGATGGTGGCCCATAGGGTTGAGGGTTCCTTCACCAAGCGCTAAACAAGCTTGGCTATAAGGGCTCAATTCACTAGAGAGAGCTTTCTAATGCCCAAACCCCCCACTTTCTACATTCTTGCAAATCATGTCTCAGCTTCTCAGGTAGATGTGATGCCCACTCTCCTTCACACCCCACTAGAAGTCTCTAAGTAGTGCATTAAGCTCTTTGAGTAGTGTAACGCCCCCGCCCGGCACGAGCACGTGCACGCACACGCGCCCACACGGCACGCGCGGCGCACGCGACAGGTCGGGCGGGGCCCGTCACGCACAGATACACTCCTGTGCACATACGTTCATGACATCATCAAATAACACCTGCTAACATATCCATGATCACATAATCCATCACCAAATAAATCATACTCTTAACCAAATAAACCTGTTAACATATGAATATCAAAGTCCACAATAATATACACTAGACCGCTACATAATCTGGCAGGACCCACACAGGCCACAACAAACCATCAAGATACAACTAAAATAACTAATACAAGGGTACACTATGATTCGACCTGTATTATACAAATTATTGTCTAATACAAAAGAGTACAAATATCAAATATTGGTATAACTCGATTTCTATATAAACTATCATCTATACCATCTTGTATCTATAGCTCACCTCATCATCGCTCTAAAATATCTTCTCAAGTCGCTATCACGTACCACATATCTGAGGGGGTTAGAAAAGAAATAAAGAGAGTCATGAGCAAAAGGCTCAGTGAATAGACCTTATCCCGAATCAGTGATGCCAAACAGAGAGTAAATCATGTACTGGATAATATGAATCAGAAAGAGTATCATGTCATGAATGAGTATATGAATGTATCCTCGATAATATATAAATGAAAAGTAGATAACACGTCATAACTGATAAAAGTATATAATCCTCGACCATGAGTAAACAAATCTCCATGTCATCTATCATCATAACTCTCTCTCAAATATGACACATGATGCATGCTGATCATGACTATGCTATGATATCAAATGCAACCATATATGATGCATATTGACCACTCGATAATCAGGTAACCGAATGATAATGAAATCATATGCATTTCTCAACATCACGATCATCACCGATATCTCGGTATAATATCATCATACTAGACCACTGTGCACAGTCAACACCCGGTATCCGGTCTCAACATTATGCCCAAAGGCTCCGAACATACTCTGCCATCCGCAAGGAGTATCTCAAATATAACCATACTCTGCCATCCGCTAATGGTATCAACATCCATCCAGACCGGGCACCCCACATAGTTGATAGAAACCTCGTGAGGATAACTCGCCACATATGCCCTGGCGAACGGCATGTGTCCGATTGTCTGTGCGCACAGACTCAACTGACCTCGGACATGGGCCACGAGATATCGCATATCAGCGACCATAATCATCAATCCAGGCACCCCTAACCCTGACGCCTACTCGGGTATCCCCACGCTTTCTATCAACTATCCTATTAATCATATTTCATGCTTTCTTTTTAAATGACAGATCATATGCATATATCCAGTACAATAACGAGTCAATGCATAATAGGAATTTAGGTGGAATAGGAATCAAGAGAAAAATGCTGCAATGTAGTCTCCAACCATGTATCTAACACATGCATACTCTCGCTAGTCTATCACATGCACACTCATACTAGAAATCATCTCGACATAAAATCATAACAGTATAATCATCTCCAACCATCCTTATTTATCATTATCATACTTATATCAAAGATCAGCCTAATTACATGCATGATAAAATTATGCTCGACGGTAATCATCTCTAGATAAAGTCATATAATCATGCTGGAGGCCAAAACATGCATGTACATAATATATAATATAACCTAATTTGAGAAAGGGATCTAGGGGATAAGACTACTCACCGTCTGATCAGAAGATACAAACCACGCATCTCTCACGTCCGTCAGGTAACTGAGTGACACTTATCGCTAGCAAGGTCCACGGGGTCTCAAATAAGGGGTTCGGGATCGTCTGAAAATGTTTAAGTAACATAAAGTTAGTTGTTTATCCCATTATAATCCGTTCGAGTAAAATATGATGATTTATTAGATTTTAGAATTTCTACTTATTTTTATAATTGGCTAGATTTTTATTATAAATAAAATATAAATATAGATAAAAACCTAATTATAATTAAATTATATCTTGATTAATTAGGGACTATGTAGCCATTATCTTCTTTGTTACAAAATAATAATGTATAATAAATTAATAGAATTACTTAAAAAATGTATATCATAAGAATATTAGAATATAAATCTAATAATTATAATTTACAAATTTATCTATTAATCTAATATACATATAAGTAAGTAAATAAATAAATATAAGTATTACCTATATTTATGCCTAATTAATCATTAATTATAAAAATTATCATTAATAAAATTACATTGAAGGATATATAATATTATTAAAATAGTTAATGTCTAAATAATCTATTTGCATTAATTAAGAAGCAAAATACTTAAATAAATAACATAAATAAACTAATTAATTAATAATTTAATTACAACTGCCATCAGTGCCAGTGCTGGGCCGAGCCCAACACTGTGCAGAAAGAGAAAAGAGGAGCTGAGGAAGAAGGAGAAAAAGAAAGAAAGAAAGAAAGAAAGAAAGAAGAAAGAAGAAGAAGAAGAAGAAGAAGAAGAAGAAGAGAAGAGGAAGAGAAGAAAGAGAGGAGGTGAGGGAGGAGGTTGCGGACCCGGGCCGGCGGGGAGGGCACCGGCCGCTGCTGGCCAGCCAGCGGCCGGCCTCTCGCCGGTGGCTCGGCTCCGACGAGCCCACCCTCGGGCAAGAAAGAGAGAGAGAGAGAGAGAGAGAGAGAGGGAGAGAGAGAGAGAGAGAGGAGCTCACCGGCGCTCGAGGAGGTGGCGACGGCGACAACCGGCCTCGGCGAGAGAGAGAGAGAGATAGAGAGAGAGCATCCAGAGAGAGAAAGAGAGAGAGAGAGAGAGAGATTTAAAGAGAGAGAGGGAAGGCGGTGGGAGGTTGGCGGTGGCTGCGGCGGCGCTGGGGCCCGCCACTGCCAGATGGCCGCAGTCGGTTGGCTGCGGCGACGCAAGGGGGGGGGTGCGTGGCACCTCCCCCATGCAGCCCCACTGCATGGGCACGAGGCCGGTCACACTGTGGCCGGCCACGTCGTGCCCATGCAAAATTAATTAATTTTTTTTTTTTGGTTGGGTTGTTACAAGTAGGCTGACTGGAAAGATATGTGTCGACATGAAAAAGACTGGGATTGAGGCTAGCATAGATTTGATTAGGGTAAATCTACCAACATGTGAGAGAAATTTAGCTTTCCAGCCTTGAAGTTTGACTTTAATCTTCTCTGCAACAAAATTGAAAGCTTCTCTCTTGGATTTCAGCATTAGGAGTGGGCTGCCGAGATAGCGATCCTATTTGTCCAACAGCTTGACTCCGAGAATATCTAGAATCACATCTCGGTTTTGCTGGTTTGTTTTCCTACTAAAGTAAGCTGCAGATTTTTCAAAGTTGATCTCTTGCCCAGAGAACCTATAGTAGGTGTCAATGGTAGTTTTGAAAGTCCCAGCTTTTATAGCCGTGGCCTTTCTGAGTCAGAGTAGGTCATCCGCAAATATTAGGTGGGAGAGCGGTGGGGCTCTGTGGGCTACTCTGATTCCTCTTAGCTTGTGGATGCTCATCTCATGTTCTAGGAGCAGCGAGAGAGTGTTTGAACCCACTATGAATAGATAAGGGGAGAGGGGGCATCCCTAACGCAGCCCTCTCGTTGATTTGAATTGTCCATTCACTTGTCCGTTGATTTTGTTTGCTATGCTCATGGTTGAAATGCACGTATGGGTCAGCTAGATGAAGTTGCTCAGGAAGCCAATTAGTCTGAGTCCATCACATATTAGCCTCCACTCCATTCTATCAAAAGCTTTTGAGAGGTCCTCCTTGAGGAGAAAACAACCAGTGATACTCTTAGAGATCATTATAGAGTTTACAACCTTTTGCGCAATTACTTGATTATCTAAAATTTGCCTACCTGGGATGAAGGCGCATTGAGCCTTGGTTATGCTCTCCTTCAGAAATAACTTCATTCAATTTGCTAGCAGTTTTATGATGATCTTCAACATGATATCGCAGAGGCTGATGGGGCAATAATCCTTTATTCCTAATGCATTAGACTTCTTCGGGATGAGAATGACGTTGGTGAAGTTGGTTTCTCACTCCAATTGGATTTGGTTGAAGAGACGAGACACCATATTGTAGACCATGGTTTTGAGTTCTGGCCACATGAGCTGGAAGAACCTTGTGTTGAGGTCGTCGGGTCCGGCAGCACAGTCAAGAGCGAAGTCTTTAATCACCGAGGATATCTCTTCCATAGTTGGGCATTCACAGAGCTTTCCATGCTGGTCTGGAGGTTTGCCAGCTTGGTTGAACTTATGGAAGAGAGCATGGGAGAAGATTGATGGAGGGTTAGTAGAGGTCCGGTTGAACGACTCTGAAGAACGAAACTCTCTTCCCGTTAAGCGGGACTGACCATGCGTTATATGGCCATCAATCCGCAGGAAGTTGACGGAGTTCCTCCGCTTTCTTGCCGTGGCTAAGGCATGAAAGTAGCTATTGTTTCGGTCACCACAGGCTAGCCACTTTGCTCTGGAGTGCTGGTGCCAGTATACTTCATGTTTGAGCAGTATATCCTCGTATTACGAACGTAGGGTTTGTTCCTTGAACCAATCTTCATCACTACAAGCATTGGATTGGAGATTCATGATTTCCTCCTCTAGAGCTTTCATCTTTCTCGTAATGCTCCCTACATGGGTTGAAACCCAGTGGCGCAGCTTCCTCGTTAGGGTGGCTACTTGCTTTGAGATGTTGCCTTCCGGCATGAGATTGTTGCATGCTTCCTTACAGAAAGGGAGGAAGGAGTCTACTTTGGCCCCCTGGTTTTCAAAACAAAATTTCCTACAGTGATGGGATCTTGCAGGATCTGTCTCAAGGAGGATTGGATTGTGATCACTGGTAATAGTCAAGAGATGGACTTTTGCAATTGGAAACCGGTTGCACCAGTCCATCCTTGCTAGAGCTCTATCTAGACGCTGCCTGACTCTATTCGAGTTGGAGCGCCTATTGGACCAGGTATAGGCTGGGCCAGCGTACCTAAGATCTATTACTTTATTGATGTTGCTGATGAACTCCTTTAGTCTGCTCTGATTAGTAGGAAGGCCCCTGTCTTTCTCTGAAGGGCTTGCAATGTCGTTGAAGTCTCCTATGCAGCATAGAGGAGCATCTTGGTTTGAGGCATATGAGGAGATATTATCCCATAGAGGCTAACTTCCAGTATGGTAAGGACTACCATAGATGCCACCAAATGTCCATCCAGCATCCTGGTAGGAGTCTCCAATTTTGGCAAAAATGAAGCTAGGGTTGGATGCTATGACCTCAATCAATAGATCGTCATGCCAAAGAAGCCAAAGTCCTCCGGCTCTGCCCGATGAAGGAACAATATGGGAGTTGTGAAGAGGGAGAGAAGAAATAATGGCTTTGGATTTGTCGAAGTCACATTTTGTTTCTGAGATGAAGACCATGATAGCCTTCGTGCTGTGGAGGATACACATTAAGTTTCGGATTGTCGAGAGTCATCTATCCCCTCGACAATTCCAAGCTATTATCTTCATTTCGGGTTTGGCGGCGAGGGGAGAGTCGCCCCCTGTAGTTCATTAGTGACTGTAATGGCTTCATCCAAACTTTCTGTTGTTACCGGAGTTGAGTCTGACTTCCTTTTTTAGGGAGGAGGGGGACCAATTGATCCAGGGCTTTCCTCTTCCCCGGGGAGCAAATGGTGCTAGTGGGTGTCGGCTTCGATCTCGCATTATAAAAGATTAAAGTATTTTCAATGTGGTGCAGCGTTACAGGAACAGTGGAGAAGGGACTTTGCATGGAATTAGACATGGGTGTAGGAATAGTCTCATTGGGTTATGTCTGGGCAGGGACCGAGATAAATAGATTTCTAGGTTCCTTTGTTCTAAGTAGGCGAGGTATTAAAGGAGTCAATCAAGTTGATGGGTATTGAGATGAGTGTCACATTTTTATTGGCCTGGGGGTTAGAGACAGCAGTTTTGATGGGCTCCGGATCAGAGTGTAGCTTCGCTTTTATGACAGCTGTGATGGGTGGCGTGTTAGAGCTGGCCGGTGAGTGTATAACGTGTTAGAGCACATTATCATAACTGTATGTTAGAAAATATATGTATATAGTTTTATATGCTACAAATATTATATGATTGTCTAGTGATTAAAGATTTGAAAATCATCTAACCTTATTTTAGAGAAAAAGAAAAAGAGAGTTGAGAATATAAATATTATTTGATATTTTTTTATTAAAAAAACAAAGAGGTGTGAAATATTAGATAGATGAGAGAGAGTCAAAGTGAGTATACAAAAGTGATCACTAATTTTGGGAGTTTAAATATATTAATACTAAATAATAGGGTATATATTTTTATATTATGTTTAAATTTTAAATCATAATCTTAGAGTTACAATATTGGATTTCTTCTGAGGGGTAAAACCGAATCAAATATATATCCGGTGGTTCTTAACTCATCTTTATTCATATTTTTTGTTCCATTATGGATTCCAATAAAAATATTGGACGAATAATAAAATTTAAATATATATTAAATAAATTGACACAAAAATTTTCGTATATGGATCGATTAATTTTTGAATAGATGATCGGATCTTAAATAGATATGGATCAAATTTAAATAGATTAGGAAATTATTCTTGATACAATTAATACAAAATTCTAAGAATTTTTAAAAAAATTGAATCTCAAATACATATAAAATTAATAAAATCAATCTCTACAGATAATATAAAATACATTATTCATACCAAAGAAGTATTCACTATCTAAATAAGCAAAATAAAAGTTATAAATTATTCAAAAAAATATGCAGATAAACATATATATAATATCTATATCTATATTCAAAAAATTATATCGAACCCATAACGTATATCCAATCGAGCTTTTTTTTTATAAAAAAAAGTTAACCTTATCCAAATTTGTATTCGAGTTTTTATCTATTTTTAAATTATATGTATTCAATACTATATCTGAGTCAAATAAAAAAAATTTATCCAAATTCGATCTAGATTGCATTGGATAGCGGATCGGATTAGGTTAATATAGACCAATTTGCACCCGTAGTTTCTCCCGAATTTAGATATGCAGTAGTTGTTACTTATAATATGAACTTTTAATCTTCAAATATTAAAGGTTATGGGTTAATGCGATCAAAGCTAATATTCTTATTTGAATTGATAAAATATTTGATTGAATACCATCGTTCAACCCTTCCTCTAGAAGCAGTAAAACTGAGTTCAAACCCTAATAGAAGCATTAGAGCAATATTTATACAGATAGAATATTTTTTATTTTTTAGTTCATAACCTAAACTTTTTTTGCGTTACGATATTACCCCTAAAAATATTTAGAAGTGTTACTAAAAACTGATAATAGTTCAAGAGTACAAATGTAATCAACTAAATAAAGAAAACTAAATAATAATAATAATAATAATAAAATGTTTATTTATCTTTGTAATAAAAAAATATTATATTATGTTCTATTTCTATAAAACAGTCTGACTCACTGCACCACCCCTCCATTTTTTAAACGTTAGTTTTTGGAAGACTCCCTTCCTCTCCTCTTTTTATATATACCCCACTCCCCTTTCCTCCACCCTTTGGCCTTTTTCCCACCTCACCTCTCCTTTCCTTCTTCCGAGAAGAAAGAACGAGAGAAAGAGAGAGAGAGAGAATCCCACTTCCTCTCCTAGTTTGGCAACATGGGTTCTTCGCCTGTCCTCGTCCTCCTCCTCTTCTTGTCCTCCTTTCTCCTCTTCACAGCGCCCACATTTGGTAATCCAGAGCTTAGAGCTCTCATGGAGTTGAAGGCTGCTTTGGATCCAACAGGGCAGTTGCTGAGCTCGTGGACGAGCGGAGGAGACCCATGTCGTGGTGCCTTCGAGGGAGTTGCGTGCAACGAGCATGGGAAAGTAGCCAATATATCGCTCCAGGGGAAGGGGCTCTCCGGCTCCATTTCACCTGCCCTGGCCGAGCTCAGATGCCTCTCGGGTCTCTACCTCCATTACAACGCGCTCACGGGAGAGATACCAAGAGAGATCGCGAACCTGACCGAGCTAAGCGATCTCTATTTGAATGTTAATAACTTCTCCGGCAGCATTCCTGCGGAAATCGGTAGCATGGTCAGTCTCCAAGGTGAGTTGGAAGAGAAGAAACAAGAAATAGATTTTTGACAAAATTTTCACTTGGGTTTGTCAAGTTATTATGATTAGAGCGAGCATTTTGCTCTCTTGGTTTTCTGAGACCTTTCTCTTTCTTCCATTGCTCTCGTGCAGTTCTGCAGCTCTGCTATAACCAGTTGACAGGCAGCATACCTACCCAGCTGGGGCTATTGAAGAAGCTTAGTGTGCTGGCTCTGCAATCTAATCACTTAACTGGTGCAATCCCTGCTAGCTTAGGAGATCTCACTCAGTTGATGAGGTTGGATTTGAGCTTCAACCGGCTCTTTGGTTCCATTCCCATTAAATTAGCCCAACTAGCTCAGTTGGTAGTCTTAGATGTCCGGAACAACTCACTATCTGGCAGTGTCCCTTCAGGTATCTTGCTTTCTTTTCCTTTGGATTAACATGATATCCATACTTTAGCTCCATTTGTTAACTTACTAGTTTGTTTGTTTGTTTGTTTTTTTTTTCTTTAATTCTTGGATGAAGATTTGAAGAAACTGCAAGAAGGATTCCAGTATGGAAACAACAATGATCTTTGTGGGACTGGGTTCTCTTCTCTCAGAGTTTGCACTTCTGCTGATCTGCTCAACCCCAACAGGCCTGAGCCTTTTGGTGCCGGCATCCCGCAGTCGGTTGGTCTCGATGCACATTGCAATACCACTCACTGCTCTAACACTTTGAAGTCGTCGGCAGTGGCCGTCATTGTTGTCGTCGTCGTCGTCTTTGGAATGATGGCATTTGGGCTTTTTGCTTATTTGTGGTACCGCCGCCACAAACAGAAGATTGGTAGTTTGTTGGATGTTTCAGGCGATCGGCGTAGCACTGGCCAGAGCAAGGACTCGTATCGGCGAAGTGCCTCTTCACTCATTAGTGTGGAATATTCAAGTGGTTGGGATCCATTGGCCGATGGGAGGAGCGGAGTTGGGTTCTCTCAGGAGGTCTCACAGAGCTTTAGGTTCAATCTAGAGGAGGTGGAGTCGGCCACCGAGTACTTCTCACAGGTGAATTTGCTCGGAAAGAAGGGCAATTTTGCTGCAACTTATAAAGGGACCTTACGAGACGGGACTATGGTGGCAGTGAAGAGAATAAGCAAGACAAGCTGCAAATCAGAAGAGGTTGAGTTCCTCATGGGATTGAAGACTCTGACTTCATTGACGCACGAGAATCTTGTAGGGTTGAGGGGATTCTGCTGCTCAAGAGGAAGGGGGGAGTGCTTTCTTATCTATGATTTCATTCCAAATGGCAGCTTGTCGCAGTATCTGGATACGGATGATGATAAGAATGGCCATGTTCTTGAGTGGTCGACTAGAGTTTCTATCATCAAAGGCATTGCTAAAGGTACTGTAAAGTTGCATCTCTTGTCAATATCCAGTTATCTTTCTGTTCATAGATAGTAACATAAAGTTGTGCATCTTGCTTGTTTACGTTTCTGTTCTTGATAGTGATTGTCATCTGAATTGCATCCCATTATTGATGCTTGTCGATGAAAGTTGTCCTCACATTGTCATCAAATCTAGAGCAGCAAAACAAAAACAAAGAAAATTCTAGGCTTGCATTCTTTGAAAAGCAAGAATCCCTCTTAAGAAGTTAGGGATCTATCATAGATACCACATAAAAGACAAAATGTGACAGATCAGAATACCGTATTGCCATGAGAAACCAAGTGGACCTATTGAAAAATCAGTACAGACACCCAAATTTCATATTTACCCTACAAAACATTACACTATTATTAGTTTGCAACATCTGAAGTATACTCCTTATTGCAACATCTTAAGTATACTCCTTATTGTTTAAGTGATATCTGTCTCTTGAGTGGCATTTTTGTACACCCCACTAGGATTTTGAGGGAGAGCCCAAAACTTTTAAAAATAATTGGGCTACTTGTGACATTTCTATCCTTTTACTGGTGCTTCTAATAGACACTAAGGTTCTTGCAGGGGAATCTGATGTTTTGAAAAGGAGGGCCAGATCTAGGTTTTTTTTTTAATTTTTTTTTCCGTTGGTAGAAGTATAACAAGCCCCTTAGAATTGAATACTAGAATCGCAGTTATAGCAGTTAGAAATTATCTAAAGTTTGTGTTGAATTTTCCTCACTTCATCCAGTAAAAGAAATTACAGCCACTTCATTTCCTTTCTTCATTATCCAATTCGACATAGAAACAAAATAATAGATAAAAACTATAGAGAGGACAGTTATTTATTTATTTTAGTTGTTTTGATTGACACAGCTTGATAACTTCTCTTTCTTATCCAGGGATAGAGTATTTACACAGTAGTAGGCCAAACAAGCCCTCTCTAGTTCACCAAGATATATCGGCAGAGAATGTTCTACTCAACTACAATTTCAAGCCTTTAATATCTGGCTCTGGTTTGCACAAGCTCTTAGCTGATGATGTTGTCTTCTCTGGCCTCAAGGCTAGTGCTGCAATGGGTTACTTGGCCCCGGAGTACACTACCACGGGGCGGTTCACAGAAAAGAGTGATGTCTTCGCCTTCGGTGTTCTTGTCTTCCAGATACTTACAGGGAAGAGGAAGACTACACACTTGCGGCTAGGAGCTGAATCCGGTAAGCTTGAAGATCTTATTGATGAGAACTTAAAGGGCAACTTCTCCAAACCAGAGGCTGCTAAATTAGCAGGCATTGCATTGGTTTGCACAAGTGAAACTCCAAGCCACAGGCCAACAATGGAGGCATTGCTTCAGGAGTTGAACAAGTGACATATTTTAAGAGAAATGGGAATGTACCTGATCACTAATCACTGTAGTAGAAGCATGTTAGTGTTAATTAATCACTTAGGATCTTGAGATCTTATCATGTACTCGTTTTGTCTATTGACTTTTAACCTTTTTTTGGGTCCGGAAGCATGTGATCTGCCAAGGCTCTTGATAGAAGAGAAAGAAAGCAGATGAAGACAGCTCTTGCAACTTTTTTTCACCCTTGTGCATCAATGTACTATCTGAATCGCATATTGCATACTGTTAATTTATTCCATGGAGAGAGCTGAGGTTGATGGGCAACATGTGAGTCCAAGGTGTTGTTTTATGTAGTTATGTTTCCTATGTGCTCACAGGAAATGACAAATGAGTGCCTGTGGGGGGAATAGTCTGCCGCACTGAGCTGTTCATGAATGATGATTCTGTGAGATGTCCAAATTGAGTTTTTGGCCTAACTCCCCTCTCCCAAATTTATGTACCAAAATGGATCACACCAAACTTAATATCAAAAGGGATTGAGATTTTGGCCTAACTCCTCCCCCCCACCCAAATTTATGTACCAAAATGGATCACACCAAACTTAATATCAAAAGGGATTTATTTTTCTATAGCTGTCCGTAAAATGCTGAAAGTTCAGCATTTTATTTTTTAATAGTAAAGCATCGTTAAGTTTAGTATTTTTATCTGATCTTAAAACATTGAACTTAGTACCATTTTATAAGCAGAAACGTAATTCTTTTGACTATAGTTTTGTAGGTTAATAAAACAAAATATTAATATCAGCGGTTTATTTTGTAGGCCACTAAATTGATAAGTGTCTAAATTGTATAAAATTATGACAAATTCAACATTTTCATAATATTATGGAGTTGATCTGATCAACATGTGGCAACTGAGGACTTAGCTGAAGTAATGAGTATATCATCAGATATAGAACACTAACAAGTATTTTATCAACTAAAAACATTAACGAGTTGGGTGTCTCTCTTAATAAAATGTTTACATTTTCCTCATTTTATTTAGGATTTTCTTGAGCCCGCAACAACTCATAGAGTGCACAAAGAATATGACACTCATCTTAGAATATCATTAAACCCTCTTGCCTCTTCCTTCACAACGCCTTAAGATCTCTCTCTCTCTCTCTCTCTCTCTCTCTCTCTCTCTCTCTCTCTCTCTCTCTCTCTCTCTCTCTCTCTCCCTTCTTCCTCCATGGTCATTCTCCTCGACTTGCAAACCCTAATCCTCAGTGTGTACCTCCACCCTTTTCCTTCGATGCTAGTGGCAAGTATCATCATCACCATTTTCAGTGTCGGTGGCAAGTATCATCACTACCGCCACTTATTTTAGAGATTATGGGAGACATCGTCGGAGTTTGATAATTTGACATCAACATTTAATTATTATTTCACTAATTATGCATTATCAAATTTGGAAAAGCATAGTTATAGCTGTTTCATGGGCTCGATTCCTTAATTTCATACTTTCCAAATTTAATTAGAAGTACTTTAAATCAAATGGAAACTTATTAGACTCAATCAATGCATTCAAAGATGAAGCATTTTCCTATTATGCAAGATATTAAATACTAAATTCAATAAAGATCATATCATTGACTATGTAAATATAAATTGATATGTGATCAACCTAGAAGTCAAACCATCCCATAACATAACATATGCATGAAGATTATTTAGATTTGCAAGGATTACTTTTACACTTAAAAGGTAAGGCAGTTATTTCTTTAGATCTTTTCAAAACATGTTTCACAAAAATTCTTTTTTCTTTCTCAAAGAATTTTCTTTTCTTCGTCTTTTTCGTCATTTTGTGAAGCCATAATGAGTTAAAAATTTCTTAAGTGCTCGTGTCAATATATCTTTCACTTTTATATATCCTCTAAGTAGCCCTTTCTAATATAATTATAATAACTTTTTCTATCATGCAATTGCCGTAAGACATTAGTCCATCTAATATGAGAAAATTTGGATATTATGCAAACCTTTTAAACATTAAGGATAACTTGAATAATTTTAGACTTGCCATGCACTCCCTCTTAGGTTATATGCTTTCAAACCGACATACAAAGTCAAATATAACAATATCTATCTATGAGAATAATATATAACTTACTTGATTAAAATATAATGATCAAATAGATAGGTAATCAATATGATTCAGAAGGGTAAGCTTCCGTCAAAGTCTTTTTGAAAATTTTAATTTTTAATTTTTTCTATTTTCTGAAAATAAGAAATTAAAAATAAACAAGCCAAGAAGTAATCTAAAGATTAAAAAAAAAATCTTGACCAAAAGATATATCAACCAAAATCCATTGAATTGAAAGATATTGATCAAATCCATAAAATCCAAGCTAAGAGCTAAAATAATAATAATAACAACTATGCCCAAAATCCAACTCACTTTTAAGTTTTCAATTCAACAATTGAAAAAGTCATCAATTAAGATTTTATGATCAAGTACCAACCAAACAAAAATCAAACAATTCAATAAAAATAAAAGATGCCCCCAAAGAAATCCAGACCACATGATATGTCTATGAAATGCAATAAGGCCCAAAGAATATGTCGATAAAATCTAACCAAAATTCATAACTAGGGATAAATAATTTTTAAAAAACCTCTTAGCTGAAGTAATCTAAGAGTGGATAATTCAAGTACACCACCCAAAGGGATACACTGAAATCATTTTTTCTCACCCAAACTGTTTGTACTTTCACATGATGGGCTATCATATGTGATTTTTTAAAAACATAATTTCTTTCTCTAACATAAAAAATAGTGAGAACACCAAAATTATGCATATCATTATAAGCACCAAAATCTCTTTTAAATAGAATAATTGAAGTGTTTATGTGCATCAAACTTGTCATACAAATGAAATGACGTGTCACAATATGTTAGGTAGAACGGAATATCTAGATTTAGCTACTCTTTAATAGCACATTTATAACAAGTAGGAACATAATATTTTTTAAGAATATTCTTTCTACTCGTAGTATGCCTATCATCACAAAAATACATAGGTCTCACTAAATAAGGAATAGAAATACTATTATCTCACTTTCTCGATGTAGAAGGTATATCCAAAGAGGTGTTTTCGATATAGCCATGTTCTTTCATTCTATTCGAGCTCTATGTGATCTCTTTCATTGCATAGGATTTAACTTCTAATCAAAGAAGTGGGTGTAGGCATGTCCTTCCATTAATCCTTTCTTCTTCTTTGCATTTTCTCGACTGATCTTCAACTTGAAGAGAACTTTTGAGAAAATTGATTAGCTTTTAATAAATTAGATTATAATTTCTCTACTTCGTCAATCTTCCTCCAATTCATCCTTTTCAATTTTCAAGTGGTCTGCCTTTATTTCAAGTTTCAAATTCCTTTTTAAAAAAAAAATTTGTAAGTCTCCTTAAACAACACACTATAGGTAGCTTGAAGATCCACGTTGATATCCTCATTTTTTTTGCTCTCAACCCATCTATTTGTATGAGATATAGCAGAAAACTCATTAGTAGATAACAAGCGAGAATCTAGAGTTGTATACTCTTTTTGGTTGGAATCCATATATAATGCTTGAAACTAATAAACAAACAAATACAAAATAAATCAAATCAAGTAACAGACTAATATTCCTATACTACCCCTTGTTGGTCTCGAGGGATGGAGGAGGCTAGGTTAGTTGAAAGATAGTTATTAGTTTAAGGACGCAAGATGACCTTGTAGTTTCAAGGTAAAAAGGGGTAAAGAAAATGCTTCGAGCTGATGTTTGAGTATCAGGTGTAATGCTGCTGAAGTAACCCATGCCATATTCTCCCCAACAATGATCACACTCATGCGATTAATCTGAGGTTGATATGATCTGGTACCAATTAAACTTTTCAAAGGAGTATTAGGAAACCTAGATTGACTAGGTTTAGATAGATATGGAATAGTAAAAGCCAAAGACCAAGTCAAAGTTCAAATCAATCAGAATAGAACTAGGAAAGTTAAATCCTACTAGGTTTAAAAAATTGATTATAAATCAATTTTAGAAAATCAAAACCAATTAGGAAAAGGAAACTCAAATCAGGTCGCTAAGAAAACCAATTAGTCGGTGTAATAAATCTGAATCCTTCTAGGACTATGAAAATTGAACACTACAAAAACTAGTAAAAACTAGTAAGTCAAAAAGTGAAAACTAAGCAAGAGTAGGAAACGTAAAAAACGTAAAGCCAAGAACAAATGGGAAAAGTAAAAGCACATCAAACACACTATCACAACTATGATGGACAAACCTCCTTGAACGAAAAGAGAAAAACATCACGGACCTAATAAACCTCTTAAATTAATTTATTTCACATTCAAATGTAGATACAAAATTAACTTATAACCACTCTTACCATACTTCGAATGATCTCTTGGATTAAAGTCCTCTTCCTCGAACTTTCCATCTTAGGTGAAATAGATCACTTCTCGTTGATTGTGCTCAACTCAACATGGATCAAATTCTAGAATTCATTGTGTCAGTGCAGATGTTGATGTACATATTCAATTTAGCTTCGCTAGTAGTCAATCAAACTTTGATGTAGCATAGCATAGGGATATATGTAGATAGCTCTTCTTGCACTTTGATAGAAAGTATGTTTGGAATTAGAAACTCGTAGATGATAAACTTGAAACTCATCGAGTTCTCTCTGAATTGATCATCCTTCTAATGTAACACTTATCTCCAAATACATGTACCTCTCATATGGGTCAAACCCATATGATTTTCACATGACTTATTAGTCAATATTTTTATACTATATACAAGAAAAAAACATAATATTTTTATAAATAATATAGACAAAAATAAGCCTAAAGTTTTATAGGTTATAATAAGCCACAAAATATATATCCATAAATATATACAAATGCCTACACAAGAGGCTATAGACTAGCTAGCTTAATTTATAAAAATAAATTAATAAACAAAATAATTATAAAAAAAAAATCTTGGCCAACTTCTCTATGAACTCGAGCTCATCTACAAATCTAAAAAAAAATTTATCGAAAGGTGGTGAGCATAAAACCCAACAAATATCTACCTATATAGCCTACAAGTAGTATAAATAAAGATATAATAATGTGATAAATATGAATATGCCTCTCATGATCATAATCAATATATTAGTACCACATACTCATCATGTTTATCTAATGTGTACATGCATTAGCAATCTATAACATGACATGCATCAAGCTAGACTATCCTATCCTCAAACTCAAGCTCGCGACGAGTTTCACTTGTAGGCCATATCAATACTTCATAATATGATATGCATTATTTCAGACTAAAGTTTTTAACTTAGGCTATGTATAACCATACCCATAAGCCAATTAACACTCACGCTCCTAAGGGAGGGTAGATTCTATCTCACCTGATGAACAATATAATCGATTGTCTACTATCGTAGACTAAAAACCATAGTCATCAACCCATCACATTAGTTAGCATCGCATATTAATATTATTCTTTAAGCCCTTGGCTTCACATTATCGCATTATCATGTGAAAAGTCATAAGTCGTCGCTCATAGACATCCTCACCCTATGTCATCGGTTATCGCTAGGTCTACGACATTCTATCATTCTCTCTCTAACTTAAGTGCCCTAAAGGGTTTGACTTTTGTTGGTTGATAGTAAATCATCTATCACCTTGCGAAATGGCTACCTAATTATTTGGGATCAACAGATTAGGACGTCTAGTGTGGGTCTTACTATATAATAATAATATATCCCTCCTCTTACCCTAGCTAAGGAGGTATTGGGCACTATCAAGATTTTGTAGTCACTCCCTTTATTGTGGATCAACAGACCGGGACTTTCAACTTGGGTCCCACTATATAATAATAATGATATATTCCCCACCTCTTATCCTTGTTGGAGAGTTGTCAGACACTATCGAGACTTTGTAGTGTATGAGTGCTAGTGGCATAATATTATACAACATATACAAGCATAATAAAATACACATTATTATCATGGATTACGTGTATTATATATAATCATGCTGATAAATATGCATAGTAATTATATCAAACAGCAAGTAAAGTTAACATGGACTATTTGCATTAATAACAGTAAACAAATATTCACACATACATGATATGAACACAATGATGTCATAAAATAAGACATTTTATTATCTATACTACTCCTAGACTATGAAAGGTTTACTTGCCTAACATCACTTCCTAGACAATTAACTACAACTGCGCTATGAAATCATTCTCACTTGGTACATAATCCACATCGATAGTAACGGAATAAAAATATAAGCACAACATTCATGACAATAATTAATTAAATAATCATACTAACATTCACTATAGGCTTGGATAGATCCACCGAAGAATTCTTATATTTATTAATCAAGTAAAGCTAGCATAGCTTTACTAAGACCTAATGCATTGTAAAAGTAATTAAAATAGTTTACCTTAAATTATCATTCTACTAATTATTATCGATTTAAAGTAAAAAAAAATAGACAACATTTAATTAACTTACTTCGTTTGGTCTAGGCGTTCAAACTTCTCAGTCCAAAAGTAGAAGGTTGTTTTAGGATACAATTTATATAACTTATTTTACAATACTAAAACAAATAAAGAAAAATATAATTAGATCTTCACCAGCTCCTCCACAGACTCGGGGTCATCTACTAATTTGAAAAAAAAAAAATTCTACCAAAAGGTAAGGTGATGACCATAAAGCATAGTAAGTATATATCTCTATAATCTAAAATAGGATAACGAAGGATGTCACATGGTATATATATATGCCAATATGATTATAGCAATTCACCCATGCAATATATTTATATTAATAGCTCACATGTATTAATAAAAAAACACATAATATGTATCATTTAAACTATCAAATTATTTATATTAAGTTCACAATGAGCAATAGCCATAATTATCATAACATACTCAAAGAGTTATCTACCACATAATAAATATAGACTCACACATCATCTCAAACATCGAGAAGGGATAGGCAACTAGTAGTATTGTCGCCCTTACATGCCTGGCGATGCTGTATATAACTAGTTGTCTATGGCCATCAAACTAAGAACCCTGGTCATAAGCTCATATCATCACAGATAACGAAATCATCACATATAACATAATCATCTCTCATAGCAAAAACAAGAGCACACTACTCATAGACGCTCTGATCCTACGTCATCGGGCATTGCTAGGTCTATCAGAAATGCTACAACAATCCATGAATAACTATGAAGTAGTAAATTAAATATAATTATGCTAAATAATGAATAAATATTTACCTATATATGATATAAATGTCTGTTGTCACTTCCAAGTTAATCAACTCCAATTGCATCATGAATCATCCTTGCACAATGAATCTACCTCGATAATGAAAATAATATATATAAGTACAAAGCTACCTAAATTAATTATGTAATTAATCCGGATAGCTATTACGGGTTTTGATGTATGTTCACCTAAGAATCCTTACATTTATTAATTAGGTAGAGTTAGTATATTAATTTTGATAGTATGACACACTATTAATGGTTATTAAATACAATTATCATCATTATCACTATTCCTCTAATAATTGTTAATAAGAAGTAAATTAAAAATAGACCACATTTAATTAACTTACTCATTGAATATTAAAGCATCTTTAATATGGTTATAATTTATTAATATTGGTTTATAATAATTTTTATAACTAATCAAAACTACCCTCTAAAATAATGTTAATAATTGAGATTCAAATTGGCAAAGATAATTAACTAAAATAAGTAAATTATATTAAAATAAATTAAAGATCAATTAATCTATTTGGCTGGCCTAAGGCCCAAAGTAATGGGTTGGGTTGTAACTAACCTAGAGGTTGGAAGTCCAAACTAGCTAAAATTGCCACTTGGGCTAGGCTGTAGCCCAACCCACAACAGATATAGGTTAGGCCACAGCCCAACCCACAATAGAATTGAGTTGGGCTATCTATAGTCTAATCCACGGCTTGAGCCATAACCCAACCCACCAAAGAATTGGGCTTGGCCGCAGTCTAACTCACGACTTGGGTGGCTGCCTATAGCCTAACCCAACCAAAGAATTGGGCTAGGCCATAGCCCAACTCACAACTTGGGTTGAGCTACCTACAGCCCAACCCAACCAAACCCGTGCTGCGTTGTGCCATACCTAATCCAACCCAACCACACAACACCCCCTTCCTTCCTCACCCAAAGTAAGTTGAGGAGGAGGGGAGTGGCTGTCGGTGAACACCACCATTGGCAGCCGACCAACACATGCCCCCTTCTCTTAGGTCGGGGGAGTATGCATAGCCAAAAGGTAGTCGGCCAGGGTGGCTGGCGACGAGGGGGAAAGCTCTTCGATGGCCAGTGGCCATAGAGTGGCCTACACCATCGCTCAGGCTACGCGGCCCTAAAGCAACGTGTCGTTAGCTTCCTCTTATGGAGGGGAAGCTTCCCAAAAAGCCAAGGAAAGGGGAAACTGATGACGATGGTTGAAAAGAATAGCTCAAAGCCGACGAAGGGAGATTACCACATGTAGCCTCCACCGGGGAATGGAACAGCCCACCAAGGGCATCACGAGGCCTTGGCTGGTCAAATTTTCGACGAAACCCAAAGGAAATAAAAACGGGAGAAAAAAAATTAAATTCTTTATTAAACCCATATTACTCATACCTGGTTGAAGAGGACGTTTCGACGCATCATTCGATAAGGTTGGTGGCTCTCCGGCACGGTGAGAGAGAGAAAAGGTTATAGCGGTGGTTATGAGATAAAAGGGAGGAAAAAAGAAGAAGAGATGGAGGAGGAGGACGACGTGGGGGTGGGGCACATGCCCCTCACCTGCATTATTATTATTTATTTATTTTATTTTATTTTTTTAAACTGGTATGGGATGGGAGTATGGTGGCTCGTGAAGAAAGTTTGTGGCTAAGATTTGGAAGGTCGGAAGAGTTCTATGGTTAGAACCTACTCTTAAAAATATAAGGACGATCTGACGGCTATAGTAAAAGATAAAGATGACATAATAAAAAAAAAATTTAACTCAATTCTCATTCTACGATGATAATTTATACATGTCCACTCTATTTATAGGAGTAAAAATTGTAGCGTATCAAATTCACATGCGAATTTTTTAATTTATTTGAAATTTAAAATAATAAGATAAAGTCAACTAATTAACTTAACTCGACTTAACCTATATGATTGGATCATAATAATTTCTTACAAGCATATCAGTCTAGATCTAATTCGTAACATCACTTAAGAACTTTGAAAAGTCCAGATAGTGTTTCAGGTTAAATTTCTCCAATCTAGACACCCTCAACCGCCCTAGCATAATGTGCTGTTGGCCTTCCCTCTAGTAGGGTTATTGTCTTTACGATGTGCAACATCTGATTCCTTCACCTCATCAAATTTACTTCCTACATGGGTCCTACATGGTCTCCCTATCTTCCAACTCTTTCTTGCTTGGTAAATGTTGCCCGTGTCTTCAACATCCTCCATGACCTTAGATAAAAGAAGAAGAAAATATTTGTTCCTTGCCAATATAGCAGGTTACAACTCCATTTACCACAAGACCCTAGTCAATCCAGTGACTCAAAGAAACAAAACGCAAATTGATAAACTAAATCAGCTAAATCAAATTGATAATCAGACTAGGATTCCCGTCTAGTCCAACCTTTCCCTTGTGCATAGCTAGTAAAGGAAGATGCGTAGCTACGGGTGAAAACGGGTCGGATTAACTCCGACCCTACCCACTATCCGACCCGACTCGGATCGAATTCGGATAAAAAATTTCTATCCGACTCGGATTCGGATTCGGATACGGATAGAATTTTTGAAAAAAATTCGGATACGGGTCGGATAAATTTTTTGGATTCGGATACGGATATCGGATATCCGTTTACCCGCATATTTTTTTAAATGATTTACAGTTTTTAGTTTGCTTATTTAAATAGTAAGTATTAATATTATTACTAATAATACATTATATATTATTTATAGAGATTAATTTCTCTAATTTTATATATTTGACATACAAAAAAATTATTTGTTGTAAAACTCTTAATAATTTTGTGTTAATTATATTTAAATAAAATATTATAATTATTTTAAATTTAATAAATATCCGTTTAAGATCCGATCATTTATCCGAAAATTATCCGTATCCGTTTAGTTAGGATATGGTTTTAAATTTTACTATCCATCCAATATCCGTATCCGAGCTAAAAATACAGATCCGGATATGGATTGAGTACTATCCGATCCGTATCCGATCCATTTTCACCCCTATGCGTAGCCCATAAGAAAATCTAAATGAAAATAACTATAACACTTTAGAAAATCAAGGCGTGATGGTCTTAGCGATTTAATGGTTTCTGGTGATAGCTTTGGCGATTTGTGGGGATTTTCTGAGAGATCTCCTGATTGCAAGCTTTTGAAAGGAATCTTTCCGCTGAGCTATTCTGTTCTTTTCTTCTCCAATTGCAGACATGGTGTACGACCAAGCTTCTTCCGGACGACGACGACGTCGTGCTGGCGTTGTTCGTGCTTATCACTTTGACTTCTTATAATAATAAACTTCCTCTGCTTACCAAATGTTATATTCTATTTTAAGACTTCCAAATTTCTAATGTTACAGTGATATCTAGGTATAACTTACTAATTGGATGGGTGACTTATATAAAAATTTAAAAATTATTAATTATTAAATATTAAATATATATATATATATATCGTTAATTCATTTAATAATTTATATTTAGAAATTATTAAATCGGCAAGCGATGGAAATACTTTTTCTCACACTTAGTAATTCTTTTAGCAATTGTTAAATTTCTATATAAATTGAATCAGTAACGACGTTTTTACTTAGATTTCTTTTTAAGTTTTAAAGTCTATTAGATATATAAAAAAAATTTAGAGGACATAATAAGTGTATTGGATTTAAAAACTTTATCAGCGGTTAAAATATTTATCAATGGTCGATTACAACAGTTTTCGAAGAATTAAGCACCTAATAAATGAAATTGCATGTTATCAATATATGGAACCAAATTTAATGTAATGCTACTCAAACATGTATTTAAGTGTTAAATGACATAAAATTAGGAAAATTAACAAGGAGCATATGTGATCATATATTTATCAGACTACCATATTTATCTTTTTCATTTTCTTTTGAAGGAGAAGAAGTTAGAAGACAATGTACTCGATCTCATACCAAGCACTCACTCAAGTCTTGCAAATTTAGAGCAGTTTTTTACTAGTTTAGATCATTTCTTCCAGATTTAGAGCATTTTCTTTGGAAAAAGTAAAGTTTAAATTTGTATATTAGGTAAATATTTGAGTACCAAATGACATGAAATAGAATGATGATAAAAGAAATATTAAGAAAATATATTGTTAAATAATCTTTTAATAAAGAACAAACTGACATTAAATGCAAATTTCCAAGTGATTCTGCATTAGAAAATGAAAATTGGACGAATTTACTTACAAGGTGCAAATAAACAACTTCAAGTTTTGCGTGCAAAATGTTCTTTCCCGGCCCTCTTGCGTTTATATATAAATATATATAGATACACACACACACACACACATAGCTAGAGTACTTTGGAATATTGGAAGCTACAAGAAATCCTATGGAGAAATCGGTCGGTCACATAATCCTTTGGGTGTCGCTACTGCTGATGACTTTGCCAACAGCGGTGGCATGCAAATTAAGATACAGGCGGCGTTTTTCCAATCCCCTGCTGATGACTTTGGCATCAACCCTGGCGGCTGGATGGAAGGCTTTGAGCTCAATTTGACCATGACGAATAGCACCTTTCCACAACTACCGCGAGATAGTTCAATCTCTCAACTGCCGTTAGGCCAAGCTCCGACAAACAACTGACGTAGAAGACAGTTGCTGTATCGATGCTACCAACAAAGAATGGCCACTGACCCTGAAGTCCGTCGGAAGTAGCTTCTAACTGTAATATCGACAGAAACAAATCCTATTCATGGCGGCTAAATAGCTCACACTTAGCATAACAGGCGGTTAAATGGCTCGTTGGGAATGGAACATGGGAGACTGCCAAGCTCGACATGACCACCTACGTTTGCGTTAGTGACAACAGTGAGTGCGTTGACTTACTCAATGGTTCTCGTTATTTTTGCCGTTGTTCCGAGGGGTATCAAGGGAATCCTTATCTTGTTAAGTTCTATATTTTTTTTCCTGTTCACTCGTAATTAAACTGGTGACCTTAATTTTATGATTTATTTCAGATATAGACGAGCGTGACAATAAGGATATTATCTACGCGATCTCCCGACAAAAATTTTCCTGTGCATCCTGCACCAATTCTCCCTAGAGCTAGACCACTTTTTTATTTTTGATACATTACAAATGGCTTTGATCTTTTTGATTCTGCTTGTCTTCTGCATCTACATCATAATCGTAAGAAGAAAGCTAATACAACTCAAAACGAAATATTGTCAACAGCACGGCGGATGGTTGTTATATGAGGAGATGAAGTCGAAGTAGCGATTGGCATTTAAGATATTTACGAAAGAAGAGCTAGAAGAGGCAACTAACAAGTTTTTTGGTAGTTACTTGGAGGTGAAAGTTCCCGTGTTGGTCTATGAGTTTGTCCCTAATGGCACCCTCTTTCAGCTTATCCATGGCAAGAACAATATGTCCCATGTTTCCTTGCATACTCTTCTAAGGATTGCTCAGGAATCGACGGAAACTCTCGCTTACTTACATTCATCAGCATCCCCACCGATACTTCATGGAGATGTCAAGCCCTCCAACATTCTTTTGGATGGAAATTATATGGCAAAGGTGTCAGATTTTGGAGCTTCGATGCTAGCTCCAATAGATGAAACTCGGTCTGTCCCATTGGTATGTACAAGGAACTTATGGTTATTTAGATCCGGAGTACCTACAAACAAGCATGTTGACAGATAAAAGTGATGTCTGTAGCTTTGGTGTAATCTCCCGGAACTCCTCACTGGCAAGAAAGCATTGAATTCTGAAGCACCGGAGAAATTTAGAAGCCTCTCGTCAGGTTTCATGTATTCTATATATGAAGGCAGATCGACTCCATGAACTGCTAAACGATCAAATTATAAATGTAAGACATGGGATTAATTGAAGAAGTTGCCAAACTAGCAATGGCATGCATAAGTATCAGGGGGGAAGAGAGGCCAACGATGAAGGAAGTATCTGAGGAGGCTTGGTAGGTTAAGAAAGCTCAAGCATCACGCTTGGGTATGTGATAATCGTTAGGAGATGGGGAGCTTATTTGGGGATTCATCAAACTATCATGAGACCCAAATCACTCTCTATTACAGCTTAGACATAGAATCCTGATTGAGTTGATGATGTGTTAATTGTGCTGATATTCCACATAATTATACATGAATAATGGAGGATGCTTAACTCTCCAACCCATATATTAAGACAAATTCCCGCCGTTAATGATATCATCAATTTTGGCTGAATATGCCTTGCTTTTGCTATGGTTACCTGACAACCTTAAATATATGGTCAACATGTAAATAAATTTGTAAATTAATCATAGGTGAGAATGCCTTCAAAGTTTAAAGTGCTCCAAGAACATTGATGGGTGCTGTTAGAGGGGGATAAAAATATGGCGTGGGGATCTTAGAGAAAGATGGTCCTTAGAAGTGGTTTCACGTAAAGGTTACTCAAACTATTGCCTATTTTTATATACACCTTCTGAATTTCTTTCAGTACACATGGACTCCCTAACTATTGAAAACCTCTTACATTTGCCTCTCCTCCCAGATGAACCAAGTAATTAATTACAATTTGCTATTAATTATATCACATGAGATAACATGAGATACATGGGCATCAACTCAATAACTCAAAGCTTTCCAGTAGGAAATAGTTAAAGTTATCAAAAAAATCCAACAAGAAGTATACTTTATACTTTTCCTTTTATGAAAAAGGACCGGTAGGCCAAAATTCAAGCTAAGAATTAAAACAATTAACTATCAAATAAACTAATTTTCTTTAAACTAGAGAAAATAAAATATCTAACTAAAAAGAAATGAAAAGGACGCAAAATTCTTTTGTTACAGTGCTCTATTGGAGCATAGAATCTGAGGAGGAAGAAGAAGAAAGGAAGAAGAAAGGGAAAGGAGGAGGAGGAGAAGAGGAAAGGAGGGGGACTTGGGCCAAAGGGGGGGACTCAGCCAATGACTGACCTCTCAATGCCGACTTGATCCCAACGAACTCGAGCCAAAGAGGAATACGCCACTAGTCTAATTCTCTAGTAATCTCTCCATCTATCGACTACGTACCCTGATCCTGTAGTTTCGCACTGTTGTTGTGGCTTGATTGGAATCATCATCATCATCAAGAACACCCCCACCTTATGACTCATCATCCATTGCATCAAGTCTACACTCCCTATCTGAAGGCTCACCCAAATCTCCTTGCAACTAGTACCTTTTCTCTATTGCCTCAAATTTCGTATATAAATTTCATTAATTGAAGATGACTGGTTCCAAATATTGTAGCCACTACACATTTAAGATGATATAACAGCCTTGTAGTCCCAAGGATATATATCGATGAGAAAATAATAGTCCTACAATTGGACATTCGCTTCATGACATATTTTCTTTTACTTTGAGAGAGAAGGGAGGAGGCTCACTAGTGTCAGGTTCTCGATGGAGGTGGCGGCGGGGTTTCAAACAGCATCAAGAATCCATGGGAAGAGATAGAGAGAGTTTGAGGGAGAAAGAGAAAAGCGATGAGGGATGGTAGCGGCTACGGCTTTGGCGTCGGCGTGGCCCACTATGGCTAGCTAGCCTTAGCTAGTTGGTCGTAGCCTATTGATCGAGACAACGACGGTAGGATGCGTGACACTCCCCTCACCCGCACAGATTGCATGGGCACGAGACTACCCACACTATGACCGACCATATCGTGCCCAAAAGAAATTTTTTATTTTTTTATTATTTTCTCTATTTTTTTATTATTTTCTCTATTTTTTTATTGTTGTTTTTAAGGTTAGATTGTTACAACTGTATTTCTACTTTTCCAAATGCCCCAAAAAATAAAGAAACGATATGAGAGGTCTAGTTGAGAAAGAGTGTGGATAGTGGTCACCAACTAGTCGCCTATTGAGTTAAGAACTATCTCCTATTTTGAAACCTAGTTGTAGGTAAACTAACTATACGAGAAAGGACATTGAAGCAAAGATTGTCAATAGTTTTCTTATTAGAGTCGCACATTAGACAGACATCATCAATGCCTATTGAGAGTGGCTCTTATAGGGAGCGCCACTGCTAAAAGAATGTTCTAATATGAGGTATAGCTAAATTGTATTTTCAAATTAACTTCCAAGATTTGTTAACCTCTAAAGAGGAGGTCGAGCTCGACCAACTTCCTTTCATGATGGCATTAAAGGCAGACTTGGTGGATGTTCTTATGGAAGGCTAGGAATGAGCTAGTCTTCAAAAATACTAAGAAAGGCCTTTTGGAGGTTTTGCGTGAAGCTGAGAGATCTTTCATCCACTCCCAATTAATCAAGATCAATCCCTCCCCATCTAACCTCACCCAAGCCCAAGGGACCTTCACAAATAGCGATCATATTTGCATTGTTGACGCTTCATGGAATGGCTACCACTATGCTGAAGTCATTCGTATAGTTATTTGCGAATTTTGAAATAGCTTTGATTAGGTTAAGTTGTTATCCGTAGACCATTGCGAAACTACCTTAATGGGGAGGTCTTGGCTACCTTAGAAGGTTTTAAAGAACTAATCAAGAGTGATACACAACTAACCGCTTGGATTTATTCGGGTTCTCAGGTTTTGGTTAAGGCATTCAAGACCAAGGACTTCAACATCAACTAAAAGTTTCGTAGTATTCTACACAAATGTTTAAAGCTCCGTTTACTTCATAAGTAACTTTTTTTTAATTTTAAAATACAACTACTTATTTTAAAATAACAGCTAAACATCATAACAATCTTATTTTATAGTATAAATACTAGTCATCAAAATTATACCTTATACAACACGCTCAAACTAAATTACCAATTACTCTTGTTATTTATCCTATCAATCTATTTATATCAAATCAAAAAATATTTATCATAATTTTATAAAAATAATATTTATTTATCTTTTTCTTTATTTTATATCATATCAAAAATAATTATTACTCTTATACCAGAATACAATTAGTTATTTCTAAAATAAATCTCACTTTAATAATAACAAGAAGGAATTGTAATTTCTATTTCAACTATATTCCAAGTATGAATGAATGAGGCTCTTCTTATCATCATATCAAAGTTTGCTACATGAGCAGGACCAATAACATCCATGCTCACTCTCTATCCAGGTTGGCCGATAAAAGAAACCCATGTAAAAATTTGACCGACCGTCCTCTGGATTGGTCTTGAACTACTTGAGCTTAATAGAACTTCTAGTGCAAAGGACATTTAAATTAGAAAAGAAAATCAACCAATTCTACAGAGAAACAAAAGGATGGATAAAAGCAATAGAGAGAACAGTCATTTGTTTGATTTAGTTTTATCATTTTACATATCTTGATAACTTCTCTTTCGTATCCAGGGATTAAGTATTTACACAGGGAAGAGGAAGACTACACACTTGCGGTTAGGAGCCGAATCCGGTAAGCTTGAAGATCTTATTGATGAGAACTTAAAGAGCAACTGCTCCAAACCAGAGGCTGCTAAATTAGCAGGCATCGCATTGGTTTGCATAAGTGAAACTCCTACCCAAAGGCCAACAATGGGAATGTACCATGATCACTAATCACTGTAGTAGAAGCATGTCAGTGTTAATTAATCACTTAGGATCTTGAGATCTTATGATGTACTCTTATGTCTATTGAGCTTCAACCTTTGTTGGGTCTGGGAGCATGTGATCTGCCAAGGTTCTTGAGAGAAGAGAAAGGAAGCAGATGAAGACAGCTATTGTAACTTTTTCTTCACCCTTGTGCATCAATATTGTACTATCTGAACCCCATATTGCTTACTGTTGGTTGATTCCATGGAGAGAGAGCCAAGGTTATTAAGCAACATGTGAGTCCAAGGTGTTGTTTTACATAGTTATGTTTCCCATATGTCCACAGGAAATGGCAAGTGAGTGCCTGTGGATAGTCTGCTGCACTGAAGGAACTGCTCATGAATGATGATTCTGTAAGAGGTCCAAATCTGAGAGACTCTATTATTGAGACCAGAGATGGCATTGCCAGATTCATTCTGGAGTTTGAGTGGTATTTTGCAAGATCCGTATTGAGAAAGTTTCGAGGAATTCAATCAACTAATGGAGGAATCCTGCTACTGAGGAAATGAAACTATCTCATCTAGATGACTACCTTAATGAGACTAAAATCTAAGTCAACCATCTAAGGGGGAATTCACTTGTAGAATAAGTTCCATATCGGTATAGTTATGCTCAGTTATTATATTAGTATAATGTATATTTATTATCCTTAATGGGATATAAGGTTGAAATAATAATTTAGAAAACAACTAAAATATCATATAATAGATTGATAGTTGATTAGAATAATATTTTTTTATAATATAATAGTAATTAAAAATATAAAAACATTGGATAAAAGAGAAGAGGAAAGAGAAGTAACTATTAGTAAATTAGTATTGAGATAAATAATTTTTTTACTTGCTTTACTAGTGTATGGAAGCCTAAGATGCACATACACAGGTATGGACACGAGAATGGATATAACATGATACGGACAATGAAATATGACAAATTTTATAAAAAAAATAAACAAAAGAATTATATATATATATATATATATATATATATAATTGATATGTTTAAAGAAATAGTTTTCTAAACTATATTATAAATACAAAGGCATGTATAAATTATTCATGACAGAAATAAAATTTACACAATAACAAAATGTCAAAAATGATGTGCTAATATGTGAAAATACAATTCAATATTATCTGAATAAATAACTAACTACCGTTTACTTTAGTATCTTATCATTTTTCCAAGCCTTCCATGAGTGGCCATCCTCATCTCTATTGTCATTACCCTATCATCTCAAAAGTCTAATCATCTTAGTACGGCCATTTCGAGTACGATATTCTACTTAAATTTACTTCTCTTCTTACCAAAAATAGGATGGAAGAATTCATCCCTCTCTCCGAAATTTATTATGTTCTGATGCACAAATCTAACATCTACCTTGTTGGCAAACTTCTTACCACCAAGAATTGTAATATTGTGGGGCTTAAAAATGCTTTAACAAAATCTTGGTTGCAAGAAGGTTCCCTCAAGTTTAAGTGTAGGCAAACATATTTTCCTCCTTCCTTTTGAGCTTAAAAGTAACTACTAGAAGATATGGTTTGGCATGATCTTTTAATAGGGATCTTTTCATCCTAACTTCTTTTTTTCCAATATCCTAGTGGATTAGTGGTGCTTTGAGTATTCTAAGTTTTGGGTTTAGTTGCATAGTGTCCCCATTGGATTCCAGTCACCTCTCATATTGGTGAGCTTATAACCTCTAATGCTATCAAGATTTCCAAATGGATAAAGTTCATGCACACAAAATCAACATCGATGTCATAAAGCCCCTCACCAAAACCCTCTCTATCTCTCTCCCTCTTGGCGGAACTCTCAAAGTTGATATCAAATACAAGCACCTCTCTTATCATTGTTTTTTCTATGGACACGTAGACCATGATATAGGAAAGTGTTTTTATAGACAGAAGCTTGAAAACAAAGCTAAATCAAACTTTTGCCTAGAGCTAAGACCCAAGCTATTTGATCTATTGAAACCAAAATTTCTTAGACTTAGTGCTAGTAACTATGATCCCCTCTCATGCAATGGTAGTAAGGACTTTCATCGGCCGTAGCACATAAGCTAGCTAGAAGAGGCAGGCAAATCTAACCCCATCTCTCCAACTAGACAAGACGATGTTATGTAAATAGTCCTCTTACATCGCCTTTGCATGAGGTGTCAATCCCACCTAGCCTTGAGGATCCGATTTTCCCTACTAAGGACTCTGAGTGCACTCTTGTCAACATCAGCGTTAGGGGTAGCCAGTCCCTTTAACAAGATTGTTTGCCTCTCTCCTCAGCCCCCATGCCTCCCACCGAAAGCAGTGTTAGTGGTGATGGCCTTTTCACTATTCTTGTCCAACTTAGACATGATATGGCGAAATCCAATACACTATGTGGTACTAAGAAAGACAAAGGTTAGTCATTTCTCGATAGTTGTCCCTAGTTTCTATTACTCCAATCCTCGACACCACTAAAATCTACTCTCCTTCATGCTTACCTCACATACTTGCCACATCCCTCTCCCTCCCTTATGCAAAAATCAAACTCCATAAGATCTATCAAAAAAGTAAACCTGAAGCCCCATATTACTCAAGTACACCTATTACAAGTCCGCAAAAGAACCACTCCGCTATAGACATGTCACCTACACTCCTTTCCCCATCTAAAACAACTCCACTAAAGAACCCAAAGAAGCAGTAAGCAAAGAAAAAAAATCTCCGTTCCAAGAGCATCCTTAAGCAAAATAAAAGTTATCATTCTCCACTCCTCACTCTCCAATTGCCCACATATTTCCCATAGTCCTAATAAGCACCACTTCATCGATCTCTCACTAGACATTCTTGAGCCTCTTCTTGACGGCAACAGTCTTTCCTCTCCAAGTAAGATTATTGCAACTTTTCCCTTCGTAATGGCTATATGGTCATATCTTTAGTGCTTTTTCTAGGGACCTGTTGTTACTCTCTATTGACAGCACTAGTTTCGAGATTTTCGAAGGTTCTTAAAGCATCAGTTTTACATGCATAAAAGGTGTTACCTATGATCATGATTGGTTACCTGGCTGCATTTATGATGATGTTCATGATGCTGACAACTCTCTCACTTAGGAGGGAATTTTCTACTGCTTGGCGACCTCTCTCCTTCTCTATTGTGTGGGTGACTTTAAATGTGTCACTTCTAGGAAAATGGGTGGTTAGCCTGTCAATGCTCATCAATCAAAGGAGCTTTTGTCTTATATTAACAAAAGACTCCACACCTAGGGTTCTTAGGCCCCGCCAACATGTGGTCCAATCAGCTCTCCAATTGGTCCTTATTAACAAGTAGCTTGATCAAAGGTGAGCTTGCTCTTGTTAGTGCCCTCTTTCTAGCTGTAGGGGTGATGCATCTTCCGACAATCTTTTTTTATCACAATCCTATTCTCTTGGATACCTCGCTGGTGGAGAAATAGATGCCCTTTCGGTTCAAGAACGAGAATTGAGGGTTCAAGGTTAACTCCTATTCCACCTTTTGTAAGGATGCTTGAGGAAAGACATTCACCCCTTCTTGTGCTCTTTCTGAAAACCATGCCTCCTTCGCTCTTCAAATCACATCATGGCCAAATGAGATACTGGAAGCATTAGCTATAATCTTTCCTACTAAAAAAAAGCTCCTCCACCTTTAAGAGTGTTAATTGAGCTTGAACTACCTGAAAGAGAACCATCTTAAAAGTTGTCTTGATGACCTGTACTTGAAAAAAGAGATTTATCAGAAACAAAGATCTAGAGTAGATTGGCTTAAGTCGGGTGGCATGAATAGTAAAATTTTCCATTCTATGGCCACTACCCAAAATGGCACAACAATATCTATTCCATACTCTTTAGCCCAAAGAAGTATGTTAAGTTTATATCATACTTGTAAGTATGTAACAGTTAATGTTTTGTTTTAATTAAATCAAGATGCTTTACTTGTATGTAGAGCTTAATTAATTGAAGGCACTTTAATCATCAAAAGCAATCAAATTTGGGCAAAACTGGACTTGGTCTTAGCCACATGGGCCATTTGGCCAATACAAACCAACCCTACCACTTAAACATAGACCACTATTCATACCAAAATTTTTATCTTGGGTGTTTTTTGCTCTTTCTTTCAGTGTCATTAGTTCAACATCCTACAATCAGACTGTAATGGCTAGATAGGAGTTGCTTAGGAAGAAAATACAAGTTTCAGTAGTCAAAAGAACTCATCTTAGAATTGGGCGTTCAAATAGCCCTTCAGGTGTTTGAATGTAAATTTCCAAGAGCAGAAGACTAAATAGGCATTCGAACGGTCCTACAGATGTTCGAACACAAATTTTCGAGAGTAGAAGACTAAATAGGCATTTGAACGCCCCCAAAGTCATTCGAATATATTTTCCTGAGAGTTAGAAAATAAATTGGTATTCCAACGCCCTCAAGGTCGTTTGAACACTCAACAACGAGGAATTTTAGTTTAGGTGTTCTAATTAAGTATTTTTTGCTTATGTAAGGCAATAAGATTCGAGTCTATTTGATCATATTTCAAGTCTATTTGAGTCAAAGAGCCACTTATAAATAGATGTATTATGCACCTAGATAATTTTCTTGGATTATTGAAGTTAATTTGCAATATCACCTCCTTCCTCCTTATTCAAATACCTTCAAGTTTTGTTACCCTAGCCACTATTTAGGATCTTCACTGTTGCCTTCATCTTCGTTTGGCCGAACCTCTTTGACCTTGAAAACGATCATACTTCTTCTCTATCTCTTTCCTATTGACTACTTGGACTTCCACCATTGTCATCTCACCACCTTAGCACAACCCTAAGCCAATCACTACCACACCTCTTCAACCTCTCCTTTCTTCAATTCATCCTGATATATTTGTTCTCCATCTCGAATCTATCTCAATCACAAAAATACTCTACCATCTACCGTTTGATCTAAAATTATATTTTAACTTTAGAGATCCATAGTAACCCTAACTTTTTGCTCATGAATCAAAATCCAATTCCATCTTTGGATTTAGACTCGCAGTGATCGTGGGGTTTGGAAGGTGACGTTACATATATTAGTAATTGATTTGATTCAATTCAACACCAAGTGTTTGCTTGTTATGTTTGGGCTTTGTTAGATCAAATTCAAGTTCAAGTTTCAGCATTTGTTAGATTTAATTGACAACAATTGTTCAAAGAACCCTTGAGCAACATAAGTTCAACATTTGTTCAGATTGAATGTTCAAGAATTTACAAATTTTCCAGTTTTGAAAAAATGATATATATAATATTCATAAGACAAAATATATGAAACTAGAGTATTGATTCGGTAACAATCCAAGCTACATTTGTTGGTATTCAAAATATAGTCAAATTTGGATTTATAATTTGATCATGTCAAAGGATAAAAGCAACTCCATCTCCACCAAAAATATTTAGTCAATATCCACCTCCCATCTATTTATCCTCTTATTTCGTTCCTCCCAAATTAGCAAACCAAAATTTTTTTTAGCATGGACACAGCATCTTTTTCTTGTGCTTCATTTTCTTCCGTATCCTTGCACATTTTTTATAAATTCAAGTAGCAGCATTTAATTCAATGTTGAATTCATTCATTAACTATTCTTCTATTACTTGACCTTCCGTAAGTGTATCTTGAATTGGTCCTTTGTGCTCACCTGGGTACTTATCTCCTATTTATATTCCTTCCTGAATGAGACAGATTTTAGAATGCTACCAAATGCAACTGATCACCTGATTTATAGTCTCATAGTTTTCACCTTTTTTACTATTCAAATAGTTCATTAGAAGGAGCAAAACTTGTCCTAATCAAACTATAATTTAAAAGAGATTCATTTCCTACTCAGTTTATTAATCTTAACTTCTACTTACTTTCTCCTAGCACTTCAGAGTTTGCTTCATCGTCCTGTGATATTGATGCATCTGCTACAAAATTCTTTACTTATTTTTTCCATTTTACCCTCTCTTGTTCATAAGCTAGCACATGAAATTTGTGATCTAAATGCCTCTAAAAACTAATACTTTTAATGAACCTTAATTTGATCTTTACTTTGTCATATTGGACTTCTTCTTTAAAAGGCCATTGGGTTGTCAAATCTTGCTTGCGTTTGCAGAATAAAAAAAAACGATTATCTTCTTATCTCTCATCTCCCTCAGTATCCAACCCTTTGCAGAAGACAAAAGTGACCAACTACTGTTCTTCTATCAATCATTTGCAGCCATGCTCTTGTAATCAAGTTGGTGGAAGATTTGAAGAAAAATTAAGGCGAATAGGTACAATATTCCAAGTTCAATGCTTGCATCAGCTCTGAAGCAACCACTGACGGCTGATAGGGATGCAACGTGGCTTTATTTTTCCTTTGTTCTTCTAATCTGCAACTCTTGGTATACATATCTCTATCTTAGGCCTTAAGGAAAAGGATAGATATTAGTATCTATTTAGTGTCTCTATCTGATGGCTGGGGAAAGACGTAGGACCTCATCATGTTTTCATTATCTCGACACTTCTCTCCTCAATATAATATTTCTCTCTTTGGGCTTTGCTATCATTTAGCTGTATGCATACAATTTACTCATGGCGATGCTTCTACGTGACAATATCGTTTAATATATACTTCTTGCTGATTTTGTGGACTATGTACAATTACGATATCCTCTCATTTTCGCTATATCGATATATATCATAGTAATATAATGAGGTGCTTCTGCTTTGGAGCTCTCTAAAGTATAAGATTACTATCACCCAATAGATATGCAGATGGAGATATTTACCGAACATTAGGCACTGTGTAAAGAAAACTTCACTCGAAAATGGCCAAGATGAACCCTAAATGATAGTAAAATGAAATACTATAGGTTGATCAATATTACAGTGAAAATTAAAGGCAAACATAGATAGTTTTGAGAGCAGTTGTTATAGTAAAAAGAATATACCACACAACTATATATTGTTGTAATTTGTTTGTGAAATTATTACGTCATTACGATGCATTAATGTCATCGGAGAAACTCGATCAACTTGCTTGATAACATAATTTCTAACCAAAATACTGCAAGTAGATGGCAGCTTTACATATAGCAAAATTATATGTCCAACTTGCTATAGATTACAAATAGGTCTGTCCCTTAGTTTATTCGAGGTGTAATGCTCACATGTACATGAATATCTTATATCATCTGATGCTAGATATAATAAACACAAACTCGTGAACTAGAAAAATTCTCATGCTTCAAGTTCTTCTTATTGAATTTGGCAACACTGTTAGTTTTTTACTTTGAATCTCTCAGCCTCTCCCTTGTGCATACATAGCATAGAGTATGGATTACCTCATTGTTCACATTTTTCTTATATATATGTGTGATAGGATATGCATAGTAGAGTTAATATATCAATTAATTCGTGAAGAGTTTCTGATGATAACTTTGGTGAATTGGAGATTTTGTGAGGAACTCTGGTTGCAAGATTTTGAGAAGGAATATTAATTAATTATTTACCCCAAGTCAAGCAGCAACTCTTACCTCAGACTCAAGCTTAATTTACTAGTTTACACCCCTATTTAGTTAGGACAGCCCTAATTAACAAGAGTCGATTATTTGATCACAATAAGTAGTCTACTTCCAACTTAATATCTAAATTAATCTATATATTTTAGACACCTCAACTATCATTTTATGAGCTCGGCAAACAAACATAAGTTATTTAGCATCTAATTACTTTGAAGTTAAAAAATAGTAACAAGATCAGTAGTTTATTTTTAAACTAAACCACTGAACAAATCATCGTTTTAAATAAAGATTTGATGTGTTTACTATTGTAGCAATATAAGGCCTTTGACTAAGGCGTTACAAGTAAGCATTGATAAGATCAACATTTTTATATGCCAACTAAAAGTTTATAGTTTAAAATGCTAACAAATTCAACAATTTTCTCTAAGCTCATGGAATAGGAACAAACGTATCTATTGCTTGAGGTAATAAGAGGTAATAAGTTTGGGGGATGGGGATTCTAAGAATGCCTAATTTGGTCAAAACCTCATTAAATTAGGGTTAATTAATGGCATCCAAATGTCATGAATTCTTGCTCATTTTCTCAAGTAGACACTTTAAATGTTTTACGATATATTAACCCCCTCAACTATATAACATCTCACATTACTCTAAATCTAAGACTATTATTTAAAACTTCGTTCACATATCAAATAAGGTTCAAATAGAAAAAAATAATTTCTATTTTTTATTATCAAAATAAGAAATTTATTCTAAAAATAATTATCTCTCTGTTCACTTATAATTTTAAAATAAGGGTGTAATAACTATTCTTAATATGATATATAGTGAAGATAAAAACAAAAGTAATTTATAATATCTATATCTATATTGTAAATATATATAAAATTAAATATTATTTCATAATAATAATAATACTTTCTATAATATACTTATTTTCATGAAGTATTAAATTATTGACATTTATAATGTTCAAGTTGAATTTAATTTATGTAGGGTAAAACAAAAAAAATATATATGATAAGAAAGAAGAGAATAGAGTTGAATAATGAATTATGTAAAATATTTGAGAGAGGGATGAAAAATGAGTGATAAATTATAATAAGATATTTGAGAGAATTTGCAGTTAGATTAATAGTAAATTAATAATTGGGTTAGTGTGTAGTATAAAATATAATTTTGTTAAATAGTATTTGTATTATGAAATATTATTATTCTTATGTTTAGCTTATTATTCTAAAATAATGAGTTGTAACTCGAAATTAAAAAATATATATTTTATAACTGAGTATGGGGTAGCTGCCGAATAAATCAATCTAATTTTAAGATCATTTCTCAAAGTGAAGTCTGGCTCAGAAAAGAAGATGGAAAATATTAAATGACCATCTAATTAATTATTCTTATTAAGTATATTCTAACATCTAATATCTAAAAAGAAGAAAGCAAGACAAACTTAGCACAAATAAACAAGTCCTAAAATGAGTTTCGATGGGAATTGTTCTTCCAAACTATAGTATCATCAAATGATCAACCAAATCAAGCCGAGCAATCAAGCTAACAAATAATTTTATCTTATACTAATTAATTATTAGAGGTGGTCTTTTATTTAAACTCTCATTAACATGGCAGTAATATTTAATCTCCGACAAGCCAATACCACAACGTGCGAGACACGTCAGCTGAAGCTCGGTCGCTTCTTCTCCAATGGCAATGGCAGATATGCTTGGTGTACGAGAGACCAAGCGTACCCTACCCTCCCTTCTTCTCGACGACGACGTCGTGGTGGCGTTATTGCTCGTACTTATCGCTTTGACTTCATTCTCTAATATTAACAAACTTCCTCAACAACCAAATGCATGAAAAAGAAAGGAGGAAAAAGAACAAAAGATTTCCTTCAACTTTGTTGTTGCTTTGAAGTATGTGGTACTCGATCGCAGCAGCTTTCTTTGAAGCATTTAAACAAGAGGATAGATTGATAGAAAATACCCAGTTTTATATTAACAAACTTCTTTTTTCTTTTTTCTAAGTTGATGGTTTGTTTATGTTTGATTAGATGGGTGGTATCATTTAAAAATACATAATAAATGGATTTCTTTTCTTCTAATCTTGTTTGATTATTTGTTAAATATTTGTACTACTACTCTAAGATCGCCAATTACCCTACTCCAGCTACCATACGTTTTTAATTCTTACGAGAGATGTACACTGCTACACGTGTATCATATAAATATAAAGCATATTGAATGGAGCATATATAAGGAATATCCCTCTAAATTCTCTCAAAACACTTATTATAGTTTCTAGTAAAAGACTTATTTTTAATTAATATTAGTATATTTTTAAGGCATTAAAAGCAAATGCTAGGAACAAATAACAAATGTTGATATCATAGAGTGGAAAATACAATAAAGACAAAGAAAAATAAGGTGTTTTTTAATTAGGTTATCCAAGAAATATAATAAAAAAAGGTAGCCATAATAAATAAAGATACGAAGTGGCTCAACACTCCAGAGAGAGAGAGAGAGTTGGCCGTCAGTAAATATTAAAAAATTAGGGTCTATTATTAATCATAAAACGAAATTAGGTGTGATAACTATCTATCTCTCTAATCCATCCTCTAATAAATTTGATTAACAACTTCCTAATTATTTTCTGAAAGCCTAAGTTAAGCATCAGCTTACTCGTACCCACATCATCACCCTATCGACTCCTCTCATCCTCAGCTCTCATCCTCAGCTCCCCATTGGCCACGAGAGGCGTTGACCCCCAGCCCGCCTCTCTAGTCTCTTCCAAGATAAGTACGGCCAAGTCCTCTTCCCACATCTAACTCATATATCATCTCGCTTCTCTCTGGAAAAAAGTTAAAAGTAGTTGTCATAGATCTCTTGCTCTTAAAGTCAAGGAGCAGGTAGGTTCTACGAAAAAGAGCAAACCTTGTCGGTTTCTACAAAGTCAACTCTTTACGGAGATATATACATCCACAAAGTAACAAAGAAATTTGAGAAAGAGAGATGAAGCTTGTTTGGTGTCCAGAGACTGCATCCGAAGCTTATCTTGATGGCGTGAAGAGCCTATCGAAGAAGGACCTCTCCGGCGCCGACGTGGCCGAGCTCATCTCCGCCATGGCCGGCGGCTGGAACGCGCAGCTCATCGTCGAGGCCCGTGCCGGCTGCTCCGACATCTCGACCAGCCTCGGCCTCCTCGCGGCGGCCCGGCACACGCACGGCCGGTACGTTTGCATCCTCCCGGACGAGCAATCGGAGGCGGACCACGTGGACGCGCTGCGGAGGGCCGGCGCGGCTGAGGCGGAGGCGGCGGAGGTGATGGTGGTCGACGGGGAGGCGGAGGAGGCGATGAGGGATTTGGAGGGGGTGGATCTCATGGTGGTGGACGGGAGGAGGGGGGACGCGGGGGCGATATTGAGGGCTGCGAGGCCGGGGGTTAGGGGGATGGTGGTGGTGAGGTACGGGGACGGGAAGAGGAGGGGTGGGGCGGCGGCGTTGGCGGCGGGAATGAGGGTGGTGAGGTCGGCGTTCCTGCCGATAGGGAAGGGGGTGGAGGTGGTGCATGTCGGGGTCGGGAAGGGCCCGAGCCTGGGACGCGGCCGGCGCCGCTGGATTCGGCACGTCGACGAGGATACCGGCGAGGAGCACGTCTTTCGACGTTGATGCTGGATAATTTATTTTTATTTGTTAAAATTTTCTTTCTTTTATGATTATTATTATTATGTTCTTTTTTTGTTTTGGTTTTGGGGGTTTCTTGATGCAAAGATAAAGGTTGTTGATATGCTTGCTGATCTGATAGTGCTTTTGGCTGGTTGTAAGATACTGAAGCTAAGCATTGTAAATATTGTGAGTTAATTAATCCTAATGAGGAACAAAGTGTTGTTGGGCACTTGATATGGAATATAGTATATATGATGATCAAAATCAAAAATGAAACTTTGGTATGAATATCTTGGTAAATATGCATGACAATGGAGTTGCCTCTCCATTGATTTCTTCCTTAATATCGCTTGTTTAGAAATTTCAATCTCTTTCTTTTCAAAAAAATAAAATAAAATCTTAGAAACTTTGTATAGAAGTAATGGAAGAGAGAAGGGCAGTTGCCATCTTGTGGTTTCTATTTTTCTTTTTATTTTCTTTTGAGTAGGGCCATTATAGTTCCCAGCTTTAACGGAAAAGCTGTTAGTTAGCCCTACTGAATGAGAAATTATAGATAGATGTGTCAATTAAAGTGAACAATAAAGTCTAACTGCCTGTTTGAATGCATAAAAATTCCATAGGAATTTGCTATACAAATTTTGTTTTCTCAATTTAGGTATTGGCATACGGAAAATATCTCATTCCAAGGTTTGATTGCGTATATGAACACGACTAATATATTGACATACATTCTGTCCTTTGCCTAAACCCTTTTCGGCGGCTCCTGCTCATCTCTCTATTTTTAACTCCAAAATTTTCTATAATATCCTAACACGAAACAGAAAAATGAAGTAGGACAAAAAACTCATGTGTTTTTTTATTTCTACATAATAAAATTCTTACTAAAATTCAAATATATATACCCTAGTAAATTTGATTTTGTCCAAATTGTCAATTCATGATTTAGTCTTGAGTGTGACACAATTATAAGGTTGGATTATGCTGCTTATACTGAAGTTTGTAATCTATTTCCTAAGGATTAGAATTTGTTCAATTATGTTTGGTGTCTAGTTAATTGAATATTCTCCTAGTAAAATGGTTATTAAAATTCCAAGTAGGGGAGAAACCTCTGGGCATTAATTAATAGAAGTGATGTTAGTAGTGTGGCTAAAAGTATCTACTTTTTCTTTTGAAGGAAATAGTGCAAATTAACCTGCTGTTAATAGAGGTGATGTTATAATTTGATCATAATCTTTTAAGCATAGATCTTGCTAGCTTCTTTATTTGTTCTAAAAAAAAGAAAGGGAATTTATTCAAAGTACACAATATTCAAAGCATTCTATCCGGTCTAATTAACCTGCTGTTAAGCTTTTAAGCATAGATCTTGTGCTAGCTTCTTTATTTCTTCTTAAAAAAGAATAGGAATTTATTCAAAGCACACAATATTCAAAGCATTCTATCATGTCTAATTAACCTGCTGTTAATAGAGATGATGTTATAATTTGCTCATAAACTTTTAAGCATAGATCTTGCTAGCTTCTTTATTTCTTCTTAAAAAAGAAAGGGAATTTATTCAAAGCACACAATATTCTAAGCATTCTATTTACATCATGTCTAGTATCATTTGATCCCTATGTTCTGCTTTTAATAATTAAAAAATTATTCTGTTGTTAATTTTTTTTCTTAAATAACAATTTTTATACAAATTAGTTAAATTAACTATAGATGTAAAATGACATTAATATCTATAAGAAAGTAACTTTTTAAGGTTAGAAATTAGTAGAAAGAGCAATCAATTTTTAATGTCAATTTTTTTTTTCTTTTTAAACTTTCGAGTGTAATAAAAATTTTTCTATTTCGATCAATTGCTGTCGGGTTAAATTTAACTCAAAATACTTTTAAGATATTAAAAGCGAAAACAGGGCCGACTAAAAGTACATACATATTAAATTCCAAAGGGACTATAAATCCAAATGCCAAAAGATTAAAAAAAACTAAAAGATTCTCCAAATTAAATTTGTTAGGTATAATGCTGTACTTTGACTAATATTTTCCTTAATCCCAATAGCTTTCTGAAATGAACTTAATAGGTTTAATTAAGTTGTTCGATTTATTTTATTAGATCCACTTGATTGCAAATTAACAAGTGATTATTTTGTTATGTTTCTATTTCCATTACTTTAGGCCTTGTTTGATGACATAAAGTGAGTAAACTAACTCCTCCTATTGCTTTCAGTGGACCTATAAATATAACTTTATGCATCGTGCCGAAAGGAAGTAGCAAAGTAATATAATGATATTACATTCAATGATTCCTACCTACAAGTGGAGCTCTTAATAAATTTATCAACTAGACATCATTATTTAATCCTATAACTTCATCTATTTGCACCAAATTAATTTACTTAAGACTAGCTAGGCTGTATGCTTGGTATATTCTAAAGATGGCTTGTCTCATTTTTGAGTCATTTTCTTTCAAAGAACATAATTATGAAGAGACACCCATTTATTAATGCTGATATTTATCAAAATAACCACCAGATTTAAAGAGAGTTAGACAGAGGAATATATAGTTTATTTTGGAACCTTAAGCATAGGATGTTGTAGGGATGATTAATAGGAGACAAAGAAGCCCATAACAATAAGGGTTCCTTGTTGAAAGAAATATAATGGTGAACAGTGAATCTTTTTTATTTTTGGGGTACTTAGATAAGTTATAAATTTATTTACGAGATTAGAAAACTTCTAGTTCATGTGGGCGAGAATCGCTTTCTGAGATAGCAATTTTGTTATACAAAGGTCACTTACTCAACAAATAATTCTTGGCACCCATAGAAAATTAAAGTGTGGATGTAAAAATCTCTCAATCATTGGGCAGTTCATATGTATGTTCATATTTTCCTATATTAAGGTAACCAAAATTACTTCACAGAGAAAGTGATTTATATTAAGTGAAACCATTGACCAAAATGTACATATATTTTCCTATATACAAAACCCAACTAATGGGATAAATAAATTTGGAACTCACCTGAATGGATACGTTGTTTAGTGTGGAAGAAAAATATTTTGTGAATAAAGGGCACTGAGATACTCGAATCATCATTTTGGTTATAGACCAAGATGGATTAGCTTTCTAATAACAACAGCTTATATCATACTTTGTAAAGCTACTCAAATGGATAGAGTGCATCACACAGTGCAGAATAAATGCAAACTACGCAACCATATATGCCACATCTAATTGGATAGAGAAGAGAAGAAAATTTGAATATAGGGAGCAACTATAACTGCATTTCTTCGTGGATTACAGTAACAATCAATTTCCCATACAAGACTTAGCACTACTTTAAATTACAATTTACAAGATCTTGTAACTAAAATCATGCTTCTCGCTTTGAAAAGATCAGCCTTACAGTGAATGCTGAAACATCATGAAGAAAGGTGAATAACTAAAATGTAATGTGATGTACTTCATGAACAATCTAACCATGGTGTATTTTCTGGCTGTTAATTAATCCACTCACTTGATTAGATTGTTCCTCATAATAAGGGGCATGCAGATTAACTCCAAAATAACCCTTTAAACCCTTGAATATTCACCCTGGAGTAAAAGAAAAGTAGAATTTTCAGCATCCAATATAAAGATAGGAACCATGCAACATATTAGAAGCTCTCAATTACAACACATGAAATGCAAGAAACAACATCAAGGATGAAGTTTACTTTTAGAGGTGTTCTTTACGGCTTACACAGCTTCTTCGAAGATACCTTATAATCAATCCCAACTATCTCTGTTCCTTCTAATTGCCTTCTTCTGTGAGAGAGCTTTTTTATTCTGAATCCTCTTTTGGTCTTCAATAGCAGCACTTAAGTCAAGAGAAATAAGAGAAATTACAATTCTAGCTCCATTACTCACAAATCAATATAATTATATAATAACATTTTCAGGTCAAAAAGAATACTCTAGTTTTCTTTTATTGTGAAAGTCATATATAAAGCTTGTAAATTGGCATGATTGGCATGCATCCACTACTATCATGGAATCAGAATTATTAATTTGAAAGATACACGAGATGAGCAAATATGGATTAACTACCAACGACCAGGGAGCTAAATACACAATTTTCAGTGAAAATAAAGTAACAGTGTTTCTTAAATATATTAATCTTAAATTAGGGGACGTCATGGCTTACAATTTTTCAATCCTTTTCTTTTGTTCTTCCGAAGGAGGTGGTGGAACATATGATGCAGCATTTATGATAGCCTGTTTAGAAACACAAATAAAAGAAGACAATACATGAGAAGGGCAGGGATGTAAGAGAACATACAAAAATAGTAGGCTATGAAGAAAGCTTCTACTGCTTCCAGAAGGAAGAAAAGACTAAAGGCTCACTGGTGGACCTGTAATTTCTCCAGAGCATCTTCAATATTACCTCTGCAGAAATGATAGAATATAACAACTGCATTTATAACTTGTAGGAAATAGTACAGAAAAGTTACATCAGAAAAAAGATGAAAACTTACTTCTGTGTTCTAGTCTTCGTAGAAGAGATCACAAGCTCCCCATCCTTGTTAATGCGATTCTTTTCCTGTAAATAGATCAAAATCATATGATAGTGAGTGAAGAGCACAAAAAATAGTAAATAGGAAACAAAACATAAATAGCACAAAAAATCAGTAAGATGGAAAGTATATCAACTTGGCACCATTCCAAGGGAAATATAAAAGGAAGACATCTAATCCAAGGGGCTTAAAGAATAACCATTTGAAGTATTCGCTCCTTGATTCTCTCACCCAGCCAATGTGCTCGCTTGACATTAAAGCGCATGTCCACCTTAGTGTTCACTGAAAGATAACATATGTTAATAACAAAGAAAGAAAGATAAGAAAGCAATTAATACCACTTAAATGCATTTTCTAACACTTTTACATGCTAATATAATTAAGAACTTGCTACCACCTGGCAAGATGAAAACACAAGTCAAAGACAAATGATATATTAAAAACTTGGATAGGCATTGCAAAACTGCAGTATTATCCTTAAAAAAGATTCAGAAAAGCTAAAGTCTAAACAATTAACTAAATAAAACTCAAATTTAAAGACTCAGAACATCTACCTTGTCAATAAACTAAAATTCCTAGTTGCTCAGCATATCATCCAAATCTTTTACCCACAATAAGGGGGGGATCAGCTAGAGCACAAAAAAAACATGAAAAAGCTCCAAAAAGTTCGGAGATTTTTATAACCATTGACCAATATATGCATTCATTGTGATATCCCCGAGCCAAAAACAAATATTAACACATGATCTCTAATGGTATTTACTCAGTTTCAAGGTTGAAATTCATTTTTGTTCTGGTAGAATGTGGTGACCTTTAACTTTAGGTAGATCTTCATTGGTGTCCAATAGCAATTATTCAGTTTCAAGGACGAAACTTTACTTTAACAGTGTTAGAATGCGGAGAGCCTTAATCTTTGACCAAACCTTAGTGTCTAATGGCATACATTATGAGTATATATTCTTCTAATTTTGAAATCACAATATTAGACAAAAAAGAACTAGTTAAGCATGACTAATAAAAAAGATGTAATGTTTCCTCAAGGAGAATATGTTATGCTAAACTGGATTTTTGGTAATTACTAGATTAGCACTAATAATTTGATTAGTGAGCTAATTGAATTTACATTCCACAATTGAATGATTACCTAAGTGGGTGTTCACTAATTTAGAACTTTATTCTTTTATGTTTTAATGTAATTTAACCAAGGTTCGTCTGATCAGCTGATCCCAATCCAGACCCAATCCTAGTCATCGGTCAAGATCGGCCGGTTTTGATTAAACCGAGCCAAATCCAATCAATTATTGATGTCCCCAAACCACTCTTTCTTTTTCTCTCTTTACTTTTCTCTTCTCTCTCTCTCTCTCTCTCTCTTTCACTCCTTTCTCCTTTTCTTCTCTCTCTACTTTTTCTAACAAAGAGATCTAACTCCAGGTCCTAGATATCATTATTTACAAACTTTATGGTTATTATAATGATGACGACCACAGGGATTTATAAGAGCCAACTCAGTATTCATTAAAATTTTGAGTTTTGAGTAAGTACTTTTGTTTAATTTTTAGGGCACATATGTGAATAATTATTATTTTCTTTCTTTTGTAATGTTTTCTAAATTTTTAAAAAAAATTCTGCATTTTTAAATAATATTTAAAATTTTATGTAATTAAAAAAAGATAAATTTACATATAACACCCTATCTTTTAATCAAGCCCTATGATTTAGCACATATGCAAAAAACACCATATCGTTAGATCAATTAGTTAAACTTAACTAAATCTCTAAGTTCAGCTAACTAAACTAAAAAAATTATGAAAATATCCTCAACTAAGTCATACTAAAAGCATTTTAGTCATTTTAAAAATAAGGGCATTTTAGTTATTTTAAAAATAAAATATCTTTACTTAACAAAATATTTTGACGGTGTTAGTTCAAATCTAACCCAGAGTGTTTTCTATACATATTCGCTAAATTGCTCTCTAATTTATAAATAGTAAAAATATAAGGTGTAAACCACAATTATGTTATAAAGTAAGGTTTATATACAAATTTTCCATAAAAAAAAAATTCTGATCCAGGCAACCAATATGGCCGATCTAACTGATCCAGCTGATACGTATCGTTTTTTTGGAAGACCGATCCCGATCCCAATTTCTCAAACCTTGAATTTAACAAACATGGGATAATTAATTGTCTATAATATGAGGTGCCAACCTAGCATGTAAGAAATATAATGCCTCATGCTATTTCTAGAGCAAGATTAAGAACACTTATAGCAGCCATTTTTAGATGGTCCTCTCCTTAGAAGGCTAGAATAGAGAGAACAAAAGAGAGACATCAGAAGGAAATTAGGATGCCAAAGAGAAAGCTCTCTCAATGAATGTAAGTTCCTACTCATGAATTTTCACTTCTCAAAGGTATGTTCTATCATGTTTCTTTTTATCCCTATGGTCTCAAAGGTATGTTTTATTATATGCTCTTTTTATCCCTATAGTGCATTTCTAAAAGAAGGTAGAAAGAAAGAAGATTTTAGACTAAATTAGAGACTCTTAAGCTAAAGGTGATTTCACATGTTCTTTAATCTCTATAGTGTTACTCTAAGATTGGACATGAAAAGAATAATTCAAACCTAATTAGAGGTTGTTTTCTTAAGTGTTCTAAGCAAAGTTTGGACTCTTATTTCATACTTAGAAGAACTATTTTAGATGCATAGTATCATCAAAAAGGAATACTCAAAAATTATTATGACTATCATGTTTGAGGTTTATATGTAGATTTAGAATATTAAATATTGAATTCTCACTAGTAAAGGTAATGGTTCTCAACTTTCTCCTACACTTTTAATCCCTGTGTTATTTTTAAGAATAAAATTAGAAAAACCAAAATTAGGGGTTGCTCTATTAAACTGTTTTGTGCAGATTTTGGAAATTCATCCATCACTAGAGAAACCTTTTAGATATGTTGCATAACGTGGGCTGTTGAGGAAAATACCATCAAATATGTTTCTAGATTGTATAATCAATTGGTATCTTGCTTCTAATTCAGCTGATGGTAGTATTTCAAATGAGTTCTCTCATGTTGCTTTTAATTCCTTGGTAGTACTTCAAGGATGAAGTTGACAGAAAGATAGATCCACAAGAATTATGAGTTGATATTTGAGAGACTATTATGCTGATTTTGGGCTTTTAATTCACAAACTGAGAGAGTATTTCTCACATAGTGTGGTCCAGAAAAGTTGACTTTTGTTAATATGACAAGTCCTAGATTGGATAAGTATAAATAAGTCCCTAAAGATTATTGTTGAGGCTTATATGCAAGGTTTCGAAAATCGATATCGAGATCGGGATCGGCCGTCTAGAAAAACGATATATATCAGCCATATCGGCCGTCTGTATCGGATCATATTATTTTAATTAAATAAAATTCTAAATATTATTTAAAAATGTTGAGAAATTTCTAAAAATTTAGAAAAAATTATAAGAAAATAAGAAATAATAATTACTCACATATAAAGCCTTAAAAGTAAAAATCTCTCTTCCTCCCTCTCTTCTTCTCTATCCCTCTAACTATTAGTCTGAAGTATCCATTCTCTCCCACTCTTTCTTTCTTTTTATTTTTCTCTCTCTCTTCCTCACCCTCTCTTTTTTTTTATCTTTTCCTCTCTCTCTCTCCCTCACTCTCTTCCTCTTTCTCTCTCTCTCTCTCTCTCTCTCTCTCTCTCTCTCTCTCTCTCTCTCTCTCTCTCTCTCTCCTTCACTCTCCCTCTCTCTCTCTGTAGCTATTGGCTGCTGCAGTCAGCAGCAACAGCTGCTGTTGCAGGGCCGAAACCAGCCAACCGGCTAGTTTCAGCCCGGATCGGAATTGGCTATTAGTGGGATCGGGCGAAACTGGAAACTATGCTTATATGTTGAAGGTTTCTTTGATTTTAGGTTCTTTATCCATGATTAGAAGATGTATTTCAGATTTGATATTGTCTAAAGGAAGTGATTAAGTTGCATTTTAGTCTACTTATCTATGATTAGAGGATATATTTCCAGATTTGATGTTGCCTAAGGGGTTTGGTTTTGTTTTAGCAAAAGTTTAATCATTTAAAAAGTTTGGTTGTTGAAGTGGATTGTTTCAAGATATAAGTAAGAAGTATATTTTATGGTATTAGAAAGAGTAGTATCTTATGTAATTCAACTAGAATTAGCTGAAAATATTGTGCCCAAATACTTAGAAGTTGTGGAGCTTATAAAGTACAATTAGCTAACTTAATTTATTAGTAAAATTGTAGGATGTTAATTAGAGATTTGGTAGTATAGAAATAGGAGCTGAAGCTATGTTGTTTGCATTTTTCATGTTGATTTAAAGTCACTTCCAACTAATGTTTTCGGAGCTGGAAATTGATTACCTAGATGTGAGTAGAATTGGTTTATCCTATGTATTTAGGTATAGTATTTTTCAACTACAAATGGAATTTGGATTTGGTATGATTCTCTATTTGGTACTTCTTTACACTTCTGATTCGATGGAAATGTTCTCATGTTTGATATATGTAAAAGTTTGATTTTATAGATGATTCTGTTTGATATATATATTTTCATAAATGCATTATACGAATTATGCACAAAATGAGCTTCATATTTGAAGCTTTGTAAAACTATATTAGATTATGCAACCATTATCAAAATTTCTTTATATCCAGTGGTTAATTACTAAACACTAAGGCCTCATTTACTTTAAGAATAAGATCAATTTTAGAATAAATATTTTTCTTTGTTATTCCCAAAATGAAAATTTTATTCTAAGAATAACTATTCTTCTATTCACTTATATTCTGAAACAAGAGTGTAATAATTACTTTTGATGTGATATAAAGTGAAGAAAAATATAGAAAAAAAAGCGTTTTATTTTTTATGAAATTACCATGAATACCCTTTAGTTTAATATAAAGTAGGTTGATGGGATATATCAAAAGTAAATTAGTAATTGAATTAGTGTATGATATAAGATGTAATTTTAATGAAAAGTATTTGTATTCTAGAATAAGGTTATTATAGTGTTCAACTGGTATTCTGGAATAAAAGGTTATATTTTGGAATAAGAAAAAAAGTTATTCCTAAAGTGAATGGGGGTTAATATGCTATCACATGGAAATAAATCCAAAAATTCTATTATCTTGGATTATAACTGGGACAAAACATGGTGCCATGGGGGTTAATAAAAGGCGACCCTAGTATAGCCAATACATTAATAATCTGGTATTCTAGAGTTAACATGAGGCAGGTCTATCAACACTCGGCATGGTTATTAAAATTGATAATATACTTGAGATGTTATGTTTATTCTAGCTTACGATATATGGCATGATTTTGATTATGCTATATGCATTGGATTTATGCATTGAAGCTTCATTTGGAATTGGAGCTATTTGCTTACTGTGATATGGTTTTCATTGCATATTCGGTTTTTTTCAAATGATTTTACACATTAGGCTAGCTGTGACCTTATTATATTATCTGCCTCATTTTAGATATCTCTTAAGAAGTGCGAGGACATAGCAGGACTCATAACAACATTAATTTTTATCGCACATTAGTTGTCTCTTGTTGTGAAAATTGTACTATTTTGTATTCTACCCCCTATCAAGGGTAGCTACTAAACTCTTGTGGTTTGTATTTGTATGTCAAAACTCAAAACCGTTAATTATGGCATATAGACATTTGATGATACTATTGTAAATAAGACACCAAAGCTTCATTTAATACAAAGATATTTCTTTAGATGTACCACCACACTAGTTAAAAATTTTGAGTATTAACTTCAGCTTTTTAGAAAAAAATAGTGGAATTATTGGGTTTTAGTGTCTATAGATAGAAAATTGTGGAAGATGTTCTGGTAGGCCTTGCATCCTATTGAAAATAGATTTAGTAGGTTGCGGCTGGTCACATGCCTATCTACTATAGTGCTAATAGTAAGGCTGTGACAAGAACCCTCTAGAAATTGGTGCAAACTTCTTGGGCAACACAACTGGCCACTTTCTTGGTTGAAGTTTAGGAGCATGTGACCTAAGAGCAATCCTCTAGAGAATTGCTAAACATGGGAATAATCTCTAGCCTAGACAAGGGTGAAAAACAAGATCTAATTTAGGGTTCTGGTTTTGTCTCTTAGGCTACAGCTAACCTAAAGAGAAAAAAGGAAGCCTAATCCTCATTTCTGATTATATGTCCCATTGAATAAGTGGTGATAAACAATAAGATAGTCGACTGAGAAAGCCAAAATGAAGTGCATTTCAATTGATGGACTTGATAATATGAATTGCAACAAAAACCGTAAATGATTTCATAAAGCTGCAACAAATACTCTTTATGAAACTCGAACATGGATTTTGGTCTTTCGCAAGAAACTGTCTTGAAGATACAGAGAAGAGAAAAAGGAGAAAATAAAAGTATTAACGAACCTTTATTGACATTTTGACCACCAGGTCCCCCACTTCTTGCATAACTAACAGTGACATGATCTGTAAAATAGAAGTATTTTATATCAGATAAAATCATAAAAGAGAACATCGTATTCGGCTTACATGTTTCAATATTCAAGAAAGCCAAACGAGAACGATATCTGGACCAATGTACTTCACTATTATATGCATATACCAGTTTCGTCTCTAAAATTCTCTTGGCATCCAATGTACTTCACTATTAAACGCATATACCAGTATCATCTCTAAAATTCTCTTGGCATTAAATTTTATGAGATTTCTACCAATCAGGATTCTGGAAGGAGCTGTTTCTATGGGTCAAAGCTACGACCATAATGTGCACAAATCTTTCCCTCATGTAACTTGGCAATACAAACAAAGGGAAGTATAATCTTGCAGTGCATAATAAAATGAATATATATGTACAGAAACTGTGACAGAAATTGTATGCACATCAAGAGTACAGACAAAGCACTAAAACCTTAGGGGATGCTCCTTCCTATGGGAATTTGGGTTTTTCCAATTTAACTAGTATCATAATTTCTGAATCTCTGCGTGAATCAAGATTGAGATTGAGGAAAGGCATCCATAAGTCATTAGTTCTTTAGCATCCAGATCAAGAGAAAGAAAAAGTGGAATCCAAGCACTTAACTACTTTTCCTTCTTGGACTCTGTTGCTCATTATTCCAAGCTAGTGAAGAAAGTAAGATCAAGACTGATCGGGCCCTCTCCTTCGCTAATGCTCTCTTTCTTTTCTTTTGCTGGTTTTTGGTGGCGCTTAATCCTTTGGTCGGCAAAGACAAAGAGTAGGAAAAAAGAGAATCGTAACATTGTCCTTCTAGTTTTTTTTTTTTTTTTTTTTTTTTTTATCCCTTGCTTGAGTTTAGCTTAATCATGCGAAAAAGAAGAACCATTCATGATGCTTGTTAATGTATATACTCTTATCATGTACCTGAGGGACAATATAATTCAACCATGTATTTATACTCATTCTCAATGTTAATACAAGTGTGTTCTTCCATTCGTCACATGGTATCAGAGCCCACACTAGGTTACCATCTCTAACCTTCTTCGTGAACTCGTAGCTGATCAATCTCTCCGGTCGACGGATCACACTCATTTCCTTCGACGCTTCGCTGCCATTGATCGTTGCGAGCTCGAGTGGCAGCTCCAAGGTCTCCATCGACGCCGCCGGCGAATCCGTCGACTCCGGCCCCTTTCCGTCGATTCCGCAGAGGAGGAGCGACATCTCCTGGCCTTCGACGCCTCGTCGCTGTCGACTACTACGAGCTTCATTTCCTTCGACGCCTCGCTGCCATCGATTGTCGCAAGCTCGAGTGGCAGCTCCAAGGTCTCCATCGACGCCGCCGGCGAATCCGTCGACTCCGGCCCCTTTCCGTCGATTTCGCCCCTTCTCTAGATCTCTATCAACACCGCCGACTCTTCCTTCAGGCTGGAAGCTTTTGATCGGAGAGGCTTGCCAACTCCGGCGCTTCCTCCAACTCTGGCAACGGCGATCGTTACAGGTTGGGCACCTTTAGGACTCAACGCAAGGTGAATCAATCCCTATCTGAGAAATAATTGATTAGATCAATTCATCTCAATTTGTTCTTGCTCGAAGTCTGATCTAGCAAAGGGTTAATTGATTAAACTTGCTACTTGATTCAATTCATCTCAATCCTATTTGAGAAATAATTGATTAGATCAATTCATCTCAATTTGGTCATGCTTGAAGTCTGAGCCAGCAAAGGATTAATTGATTAAACTTGCAACTTGAATCTGTTGCTACTATTTTTCAATGGCTAATTCTGATACAGTCCATGATTATCTTCCTTCTTCCGCTGATTTTATGCTTGTAACCGCTGCTGATTGGCCATATTGGTGTGCTACAGTAGAGAGTGCACTTGATGGACATGACCTTTCAATTCATCTTGACAAATCTAGTATTATACCTTCCAATGACTCCAAAGAGCATGCTACTTGGAAGGCTCATGATCGTCGTGTTCGAGCATATTTGATTGCCTCTATTGACAAAGCACTTCATCCGGATTTTATCCGATTTATCACTACAGCTGATCTTTGGTGCCACCTTCGATCTCGTTTTGTTGAATCTAGTGGTGCTCGGGAGTATCACCTTCTGTCCAGTGCTCAAACAGCTCAGCAGGGTGAACGATCCATTCAACAGTTTTATAGTCATATGCGAGACTTTTGGCGTGAGTTGCAGGCATTGGAGCCTTCTAATTTTCCTTTGTAGTTTGCCAGCACCTATGAGACCTTTAGAGAGCGTCGCCAGTTGTACCAGTTTCTGTATGCTCTTCGCCCGGAGTTTGCTCCTTTGGCAGGAACTTTGGTTCACCGTGGCACTTTGCCAAGTTTAGAGTCAGCTGTGGCTAAGCTAGTTGCTGAGGAGACTCGACTACGTACTGTTCAGTCTCGATATGCTCCACCAATGGCCTTCCCTTCGACCGGGGTGGAACAGGTTCTTGCCGTTGCTTCTGCTAATTACTCTCACAGAAACTACTCTCGCTCTCGTCCTCAATGTTCTCATTGTCATAAGCCGGGACATCTGATTGAGACATGTTAGGAATTGTATCCTGAGAAACGCAAGAATCACAAACAAAAGAGTCGTCTACGTCCGACGGCATCTATGGCTACTATTGTTTCTTCTGAGATGCCTTCCACCATTCCTGTCTTGCATACTGCTCCATCAGATCGTCTTCAGCAGATTGAGCAAACACTGGCACAACAGAGTCTGCTCCTCAGTCGTCTTTTACATAATCCAGTGGCCACTACATCTGCTTCTCCAACAGATCACTCAGCCATGTCTACTCCATCTGGTATTACTCATGATACTTGGATTGTGGACTCTGGTGCTACTCAGCATATGACTCCAGATTCTTCTATACTTACTGTTTGCTCACCCATGTCGCGTTTGCCACCTCTTCAGACTGCAAATGGATCTCTTCTTCCCATTTGTCAGTCTGGATCTATTACCACTACCTCAGAGCATTCCGGTCGTCTCACTTTACCGCATGTCTTACATGTTCCTGATCTGAGTATGAATCTTCTCTCAGTTAGCAGTATTTGTGATTCTGGCTATCATGTCTTATTTACTGCGACTTCTTGTGTTGTGCAGGATCCACTTACCGGCCAGGAGATTGGAGTTGGTCGTAGAGCTGGTGGCCTTTACCACATCTCTTCTCTTCATCTACCTGTCTCACCTATTTCCCATTTTGTTGGTGCTACTCTCTCTCCTGTTGATTTGTGGCACCGTAGGTTAGGTCACATGTCCAAATCTCGTCTTAAAGGTATTTTCCATTCTGGAGCCTTAGGACGAGATTCTTTTGGTTTTAGTTCTATGTCGGATTGTGTGAGTTGTAAGTTAGCCAAACTATCAGCTCTTCCTTTTTCTTCAAGTAATAGTAAAAGCAGTTCATCTTTTGATCTTGTTCATTCTGATATATGGGGCCCTGCACCTTTATCTTCCAGGTGTGGATATTTGTATTATGTGAGCTTCATTGATGACTTTTCTAGATATACTTGGGTTTATCTCATTCGTCATCCCTCTGAGATTCCCCAAATTTATCAAATTTTTACATCTATGATTCACACTCAGTTTCACAAACACATTAAGGTTTTCAGGTCTGACTGTGCTCGAGAGTACACCTCTACTGCTATGCGTTCCATTCTCCATTCTCATGGCACCATTTTTCAACAGTCTTGTCCCTACACTCATGAACAAAATGGTGTAGCAGAACGAAAACATCGTCATATTTTAGAGACTACGCGTGCTCTCATTCTTAGTTCATCTGTCCCTCGTTCTTTCTGGGCAGAAGCTCTCTTGACCTCGGTTAACCTTATTAACTTTATGCCTTCTCCTCTCCTACAAGATCGCTCTCCTCATGAGGTTCTTTTATCTGTTAAACCAGATTATAGTATTCTTCGTGTCTTTGGATGTACTTGCTTTGTTTTTCTACCTGCTCATGAGTATGACAAGTTGTCCGCTCGATCTGTGCAATGTGTTCTTCTCGGATATAGTTCTAAACACAAAGGTTATAGATGCTATGACCCTTTGACTCGTCGAATGCGGATTGCTCGTCATGTCTCTTTCTTAGAGAATATTCCTTATTACTCTCATGAGTCTGAGGACCTCACTTTTCTTGAGCCTCCAACTTCGACATCTATTTCTCAGTCTCCTCTTGAGATAGTGCCCACTTCAAATTCTCCTGAGGAGCCTCTTGTTGGAGGTCCTAGTGATTCTCTCCCTTGTCGTCCTATCACTCAGGTATACTCTCGACGAGTTATTCATGTACCTCCTTCATCTTCTCCTCCTCATGTTCCTTCTATTTCTTTTTTGGCTCCACCTCTTACACCTTCTCCTCCAGCTGGTACTGTGGGTCTTCACCGATCTCAATGTGAGCATCGTTCTCCTCAGAGATATGGATTTATTGATGTTGCATGCTATTCTTCTGAGTTCCACACCTTTCTAACAGCTCTTCACGCAGATCATGAGCCTAACTCTTATCAGGAGGCTGTTGTCCATCTTGAGTGGCAACATGCTATGAATGAGGAGTTTCAGGCTTTTGCACATACTCAGACATGGGATGTTGTTCCTCTACCAAGTGGCATTGAACCTGTTAGTTGTAAATGGGTTTACAAAATCAAGAGACGACCTGATGGATCTATTGAAAGATATAAAGCTCGTCTTGTTGCTAGAGGTTTCACCCAAGAGTATGGCATTGATTATGAGGAGACATTTGCCCCTGTAGCTCAGATGACTACTGTTCGTACTCTTCTTGCGGTAGCTGCCATTCGTCGCTGGCCTTTGTATCAAATGGATGTAAAGAATGCTTTTCTTCATGGTGATTTGGCAGAAACAGTTTATATGCAGCCTCCACCGGGATTATCTGTTCCTTTGTCCCATGTTTGTCGACTTCGACGTGCTATCTATGGTCTCAAGCAAGCACCCCGTGCTTGGTTTGAGCGGTTTTGTCGAGCAATGACAGAGGTTGGTTTTGTTGAGAGTGATCATGATCACTCTATGTTTACGCGTATTTCTCCGCAGGGACGTGTTATTCTACTACTCTATGTAGATGACATGATTATTACAGGTGATGATTCAGCTACTATCAAGTCTCTACAGAAACATTTGTCTCAACACTTTCAGATGAAGGACTTGGGTCACCTGCGTTATTTTCTTGGTCTTGAGATTGCTCATAGTGAGAGAGGTATACTTGTATCTCAACAAAAATATGTTTCTGATTTGATTAGCAGGGCAGCTATATCTGATGATCGGACAGTTGATACACCTCTTGAGCTTCATGTGAAGCTTCGTCCTACCGATGGAGTGCCATTGACAGATCCAACTAGATACAGACAGCTTGTTGGACAACTTGTGTATCTATGCATCACTAGGCCAAATATTTCTCATGCTGTGAGTATAGTTAGTCAGTTTGTGGCGGCTCCTCGATCTACTCATTATGCAGCACTACTCCGGATTCTCAGATATGTGCGGGGGACTCTTACTCGCTCTCTATTGATGTCTGTTCATTCATCTCTTGTTCTTCGTGCTTATTCCGATGCTGATTGGGCTGGTGATCCTACCACTCGTCGTTCTACTACTGGATTCTGTGTATTCCTTGGTGATTCTCTTATATCGTGGCGGAGCAAGAAGCAAGATATTATCTCTCTCTCTAGCACTGAAGCAGAATATAGAGCCATGTCCACTACTTCTAAGGAAATCATTCGCCTTCGCCGTCTATTGAGAGATATTGGCATAGCAACTCCTACACCCACTGCTCTTTATTGTGATAACAGGAGTGCTATACAAATTGCAAGCAATCATGTATTTCATGAGAGAACAAAACATATTGAGGTAGATTGTCACTTTGTTCGACATCAGTTTTTAGCTGGCACTATTAGTCTTCCACATATATCATCTATGGAACAAATAGCAGATTTCTTCACCAAATCGCATCCCACTCCACGCTTTAGTTATCTAGTTAGCAAACTCCTTGTGTTTGATCCACCTTGAGTTTGAAGGGGGGTGTTAATGTATATACTCTTATCATGTACCTGAGGGACAATATAACTCAACCATGTATTTATACTCATTCTCAATGTTAATACAAGTGTGTTCTTCCATTCGTCACAATGCTTAATCTTTCAATAAAATACTCGTTATATCAATTAATAAATGGAAAGAATTAGGCATGTAATTAGTTCATAAATCATGATAAGAATTCCATATGTATGGTTAGGTTCCATACATCCATTGGAACCTATACAGGTAAAGTCTCTCTTGACCTAATGGAACTAGGAATTTGAGTTTGTTTTAGGTTTCTTATCTATCCCTTCTTAAAAGATAGGATGGAAGTCTTCTGTAATGATGATTATAATTTTATTAGAAAGAAATAAAGAAAATATGCTTTCTTCATCTTCCTATGCATGCAGCAGTGTGACGCCAAACTCTTCGATGTGATTTCGGCAAGTGAGAGTGACTCTTTGTTCTTTTCTTCCTTAAAATCTTTCTTATCTCAATATCCTTTTGTTTTATATGTTTTCTTTGATTCTTTAAAGCTGATACAAAAGAAGGCTTTTTGTTACTGTAGCACTGTACTGTCAATACTGCAGCACTGAGCCATCGAGGACTGTAGCAATCCATAGAATTTTTCTTCTCTTATCATTGATCTTATTCTTCAATCATTTGTTCTCCTAAATATGTATTACATCAATTTGGTACGAGAGCTATATGTCCTGCATCACATTTCTTCTCCTAGAATTTCTAACAGCCTCAACCATCCAACCCAACATCTCCAGCTTACCGATATTCAACCTAAGCATATGTCCACCTAGTGGTCCAGTAGTTTGGTTCATAAAGCATTTTTGGTCTTATAATAGTCCTATACAATTTATGTTTAGTGCAATAAGTATACAATGATAATACAACTTGCTAGATGCATTTCAGCAATTTGGGCATCTTGCTATAATTCTATATGCAATATCATTATAAATAGCTCTCCCTTTACATCCAAGATAATGACAATACTCTCTTTAAGTACGTCTTGCTATCAAGAATAGTTTATTTTCCACTTTGATGCCTCAATTCACAAAACCTGTTCTTCATATACTTTGTATCTAGGAAACAAGAACAATTCCATACTCTCGCCGTATCCATATTGGATACCGCATCAAATACTTGATACAATATTTGTTGAATTTTTTTGGATTCATATAGGATACTTCCTTAAAGTATCCCTAACAATTTCCGGGTATCCCAGCAAGCATCACCCAAAATTGATCAAACAATAGTACAGAGGAAGGGCGATAACGTAAATTTTCTTCAACATTTATCCTGACATGTAAGTGCTAATTTAAACTTTCTCCCAGCAAATCAACCTAGAAAATTATCAAATCTAATGGTCTCCTTCCTTCAGAATTGATTAACCACCAGGAACCAAAAACCCCCTTCATTGTAACCAATCCTTTCTTCTCATTCCCATTAATTGATATCAAAAGTTTACCTTCCAATTCCTTTTAACGTCTTACTTATCGTTACTCGTCTTTCTACCATCTCCTCATATTGCCTGTCGTGAACTCATTCAAGACTCTATCTTTACTTACCGAAACTAGCACTTCCCTAAATTCCTTCCCTAATCCCCTTAAAATCAAGTCGAAATATAAAAAAACGAAAAACCAATCGCCGTACTAATTTCGAATATAACAAAACCAAGGAAACAATAGCGCTTTACCTCACCTAGGGTGATCTTAGGAGTAGGATCGGATCCTGCGGAGAGAGCCCTCTCCTCCGCTTCTTGGAGCACCTGCTTCATCATCGACAACCGTGCCGAGACCTTCTTACCCCCATCGGCCGATTCCGACGCGGCGCACCGGACTCGACCGATTCCGACATGAACTCGGACAAGCTTCGATGGAATCCGGACGCTTAGCCTCGGGAATGGGGAGAAGTGGCAGAGCTCTCGCAGGAGGAGATGGCTTCGGAGAGTCGCCATTAATTTTGTGGAGAAGATGCTCTCGCAGCTTATGGATGTCCGCGCGAGAGAAGTGGTGAGGACTGAGAGGGAAAGAGACGGATCGAGTTTGAGCGGAGCGAGTTATGTTGGCTTAGACGTTAACGGACTAGGCTGTTCCTGGGCCGGGCCTTGAAAAGTAAACCCAGTCTGAATTTTGAAGCCCAAACAGCCCAACCCCTCCCCGCCGGCCTGGCTCCCCGTCCCCTTCTCTTCTTCTTCTTCGTCTTTCTCTTCTTCTTCATATTCTTAGGTCGTCTTCTTCCTCCAATGCAATTGTGCTGGGCTCAGCCTGAAAATTTTCCCTCATTTCTTTTTCTTTTATTATTTATTTTATTTTATTTAGTTTAATTATTTTTAGATTATTTACTCACAAACATAATTATTAGCTAAATATGATTATAATTATAAGCATTTACACATAAATATATCTATAGGTTATACATTTTTATTAGATTAATATGCATAGCTTTGCTAATTATAATCATATTCATATATACCCTTATTCATATTTAGTTATATATTTCTAGCTACTTATATAGAATAGTAGGTTTATGTATTAGTTATGATTAAGAAAAAATTATTTTATATGCAGTTTCAGATTACCCGAGCAGAAGTAAGAATCAATGCCCCTAATGACCTTTTGAACCCCTAGGTAGCATATTGGGGATGCCCCACCATGGTAGTAGGTTGGACATACCAGCTTGCGCTTATTGGGCGCTTATCGTGTGGGCCTCCGTTGTTTACTTAGGCGGTTAGCACCTAGCATTGGTCTCTGTGAGAAAATCTCTAGGCCAAAGACCATTTGTGGGCCCTTAACACAACACCCTAAATTTAACACCCTACAGACCTTTTGAATCCCCCAGGTAGTACGTGGAACTATTTCGCACATATAGTGAGCATGCAACGGCGGGCATAAATAAAGCTTCCGCTTGTCTTGACAATGTGCAGCTGTGCGATTAGTTGATATAGTTGGAGAATGTAAGGAATACATATTTTGTGCATTCTATGATTATGTAATGAATAGTCTTATCCCATCGACATTTTTCTTAAATTAAGATATATATATATATATATATATAATATTTATTTGTATATTTTTATTTTGGTTTCCATCATAATTATATGATCATATATAAAGATGTTTGGAAATGATCATATTCTCATACTTCATTTATTATGTTGATCTGTAGCATGAATATGCATGTGATAGATATATGATTGAATAATACTTTTTTCTACTCGTTAGTGACTCACATAATCACAATATACAAATATCTCAAGTTATTTTTATCAGCATACCTAGTATCAAAACTTATGAATCTCAGTTTTACAACCTCGACTTCTATCTCAATTAATCAATATCTAGTTCATAAAGATCAACCACTAGCATAATCTTAAAATAAATCGACTAGTATTCTTGATGATTTGCTAAATCATCTTAGAACCTAGGCTCTAATACCACCTGAATTGTAATGCTCTTGCCCGACACGAGTATATGCTCACCTATGCGCCCACATGAGATGCACGACTCACACGATGGGATAGCCAAGGCTATTATGCATAGATACACCTATACTCAATATAATTTATCTTAGAGATAAATTATACTATAAACCAAATAAAACTATTGACATATACATATCCAAATTCACAATAATATCTACTAGACTACTACATAATTTGACAGAACCTACACAGGCCACAACAAACTATCAAGGTATAACTAATACAACTAATACAAAATCATCCAATCTGTATAACATTTTTTATTATAAAACTCATAGTCTAATATAGTGGAATATATATATAACATCGATACCGCTCCATTTCTATGCAAGCTATCTTCTATATCATCTCACATCTATAGTTTACCTCATCTTTACTCTAAAATATCTTCTCAAGATATTTCAAGTCGTTATCACGTCCCATATATCTAGGGTAGGTTAAAAAAAATAAACAAAATCATGAGCAAAAAGCTCAATGAATAGACTTTACCTTGAATCAATGATATTAGATAGATAGTAAATTATATATGGAATAATACGAATTAGAAAAGAGCATCATCTCATAAATGAGTATATAAATGTATTATCAATACTATATAAATAGATGATAGATATCATGTCATGAATGATCAAGTATGTAATTCTCGATAATATATCGATAAATAAATTTTTAGTTATACCATCATTATAACTCTCTCAAATATAATACATATAATGCATGTCGACTATGATTATCTTATGATGTCAAATATAACCACATCTGATGCATGATACTCGATTAATCATATATATATCAAATAATATTGGAATCATATGTATTTCTCAATATTGTCGACCAAGGTGGGAGGAAAGAACAAGAAAAAAGAAGATTGGAAGATAGAAAATGATTCAATAATTCCAACATGACTAACCAAGTGCACACCACATATATTTATAGGTGGCTCGCTCTCTAGCTTAACTAGACTTGGTAGTCAGATTGAACATGCATGAGTATAATTGCCCAATATAAGCAGAAACACTTAAAGAAAACATCTAGACCTAGGAACCTCGTTGTCGGAACACCTTAAACTCTTTTTAGCACTCAGGATTTGTGTACAAATGCTTGGAAGGCCATTCGAACACCTTAAATCCCTTTCTTCTCTCGGGGATTTGTGTTCAAACTCCTAAAAGGTCGTTCAAATGCCCTATATTGAGAATGATATTATTAACTAGTGGAACTTTTATTTCTTCATATACAAACTATAAACTAACCCAAAGCTGAACCATAGCAACCCACCTCGCTTCCCTTACCTTATCCTCAAGGTTTGAAGTTGGGGAATCAATCCATAATCTTGGACTTGAGATCCCATTTGGTCTTGTCGGATGGTTTGCGAAACCATTCAACTATGATTTCAATCTCTAACCTAGATTCATGTTGCTTCTGTTGTCGTGTTAATACTCAAATTTGTTATTAAAATGAAATTCATCTTTTGGCTCGAGTAGAACCAAATTAACTAATTGGTCCAACCCATCTTTGCCTTCAATAAGGAAACATGGAACATTGGGTGCACTCGAGTTCCGTCTGGTAGCTCCAGCTTGTAAGCAACTGGTCCAACTCAGCCTAGCACTCGAAATAGACCGATATATCTAACAATAATTTCCAATTTCGAATTGCGTGCAAGGTGACTTGACGGTAAGGCTGAACTCGCACAAACGCCATATCGCCTATATTGAACTACTTGTCTCGATGATGTTGGTAATAGATCTACTTCATATGATCTAGGCTATCTTCATATGAACCTACAATCAACAAAGAGTGTTATTGCATTTGTCAATGCCAAATTGACATCCATCTGCTCGATGGAAGCCATCGGATTGTATCCGCACAAAATGGGTGCCACAACTTCTTCAAACAAAGTCATTCTGATGCTATTGTGGTGAGCAGTGTTGTATTACCACTTAGCCCATGGAAGATATTCCAACCAGCATCTTGGATCTCCTACGAAGCACTAAAAGTATTGCTTGATCCCCCAATTCACCACCTCCATGTGCCTGTTGATTTGTAGATGATATGCCAAACTCAAGTCCAGACAGGTGCTTTGTAGTTTGAAATATTTAGTCTAAAACTCAATTATGATCTAAAACTATTGTGCAAGGCATTTCATGAAGTTTCACTGTAATAACTCAGAAAATAAACAAATAAATAAATATAATATAATAATAATATTTAATAACAATAATAATAATATATAAATTAAATTAGAAAAAAAAAGAAGAGACAAAAAGAAAGAAATAAAAAAAATTTAAGTGTTGCATGTCGTATAGTCATCTCCAATCATCTCTATATATCACCAATATATCACCAAAAAAAATTAAATTTTATCATGCTCGACTAAAATCATTTTTAGATAAAGTCATATAAAAAAAAATAAACTCCTTGATCTAGGCCGGTCAGGTAATCATACTATATCTATAAACATCAATAATATCACTAGTCTGCAAGAAAGAACATACATTGATTCTACTCTAAAGAGTGTTGACATCTATAAATTATATCATGTTCTACTCTAAAATACCTCAACCTATCCAAATCTATCACTTATTCTGCTAACTAAAATCATATAACAATGTAATGCCATGATCACCTATGACAATATAATACGTTGTATTTTAGTAAATTATCTCCAATCTACTAAATGTATACTCTAATACCTAAATATGCTTAAACGATCATCCATCAATATTATCCCTAATATTGGGTAGAACGGTAAATACATATTATTTCAAGAACATCCGAAATATTTAATTCATGTTTCTCTTTTTAGACAAATTATATTGCTAATCTAAACATATTCACCATCAACTGATATCATCATAGAATTTAGACAATAGTACAAACTCTCTTATTTAGTAGTATACTGCTCATAAGTATAAACCATTATACTAATTAGTAAACAAATCAATATAAGAGATCACACATATCCATATAAGACTACAATATCACCTATATTCATCATACACTCTTCAAAATAACATACAACACATTTGATCCATTCTACTAATGTAACTCATAATACAACATCAAATAAATTTATACAGCCTTCTGATTCTCCACATTATCTTCCTTCTTAATTTCCAATATCTTGATATGATCTTGCCTCGGGCTATGAAGCTTTGATACCAAGCTTGATACGATCTTCCCTTTTGGGCTAAGGCTCTGATACCAAATTGATACGATCTCCCCTTAGGCTAAGGTTCGATATCTTCCGATTCTCAGATCTGGACTGATTTTGGCATGGAATTTTATAAATAGATCCTGAAAGATACCGCCGTCGGATCAATATGAAATTTTGATATGTTGTAGCCCCAGAAAAGAGCTTTCCAACAAATTAAGTTTCAGGTGAATGGGAGTTGGAGATCTCGAGATATCGTCCATTTAGTGGACAAACGTCAGGATGATCTATTTTGGATCCGTGGATGGAGGCACGAGATTCTAAATAATGGTGGTTGGTGGATATCAGGCGTTAATGGGGTGGCACCGGTGAAAAGTGGTGGTGGAAGGGTTATGGTTGATGGAAGGGTTAGGGCAAGTGATGGATAGATTGGAAGAAGAGGGAGAAGAATGCCACCCCTAAGGGACTAGGGTGATTGGTAGGTCGAGAGAGGTTAGAATCGGTGTCGCCGGGGATTGAGAGAACAAGATCGAAGAAGACGAAGGAGGCAAGGCAAAACTCAATTCTCAATTCAAATTCTCAATCTGGTTGCCATCCACATCCTTTTAGAGGCTAACCAACAACTCAAAATTAACCCTAACAATACAATTTTCGCCGACCGCGTTCGAACGCACTGAGTTCACTTCTCTCTGGATTTGCGAACGCGATGCAGGCGTTCACAGTGCATTCGAACTGAGCGTTCGAATGCACAGTGCACTCTCTTTACCCACGTTCACAACCCCATTCACAAACGCGTTCGAACTCACTCCACCCGCGTTCGAACACGACTTACAAAAAACTTATTTTAATAGAAATTAAACACTAAAACATGAAACAAAAACACTCATAAAGTGAATCCAAGCTCAATACGACATTGGTGAAGTCCGAATCGTATCATATTTGAATGTCTAAATTCAATCTACCTCAAGAAACAAACATGATAAAATTTATAATGATCTTTCTATCAATCATTTTCTGTATCCAAACTATTTATTCCTCGATTCACATAATTCTAGTTTGATCATTATCTATTTAATTACTATCACTACTAGTATATCCACCAAAATATCACTTAATGATAATGATATTCAGATCCAAAGACTATCTACTGAGTTCTACTAAGTAATCCAATAATCTCTTCAATATCTTAATAGATATAATACTCAATTCATCCATTACCACACAACTATTTACTAATCTATCATATTTGATCTTTAAGAATACATATATATAATTTAGATAAATTCATAAAAGTACTATCCATGAACTAATAAGTTACTAAAATCAATCTCCCGAGTTATTCACAGTATTACAATTTGTCAATAAAATATTTGAAACCAATTTATTCATATAAATAATAAGATGTCCAAAAATACTAACTATCCAACCTTTATAATATATCTTCTCATATTTTAGATCAATTCACATCCTTAACGTTGCAATTTATTAGAAATCAAAATTTCATAATTATAATGGAAATATCAATCCTATAATCATTATCTCCCAATCAGATATCTTTAACTTAAGATTCAAATGCAAACATATAAGTTATTACAATTATTAAGACCAATCTCATCATTCTAAAAGGCTTGCTCAGTAACTTTTAGTAATAATTTAACATGTAAGCCAACGGTTATATAAATGCTAATATAATCACATTCTATACATCATTATATGTTTATCATTTAAAAGTATAATAAACATCTATTGATACACTGTATATAAAATATCATAGTCTTCCGTATTCCTTTCATTACCGTTCTATGTTAGTTCAACTTCCAAATCTTCTATCATTCATAATAAATAATCATATCTATATGCACTATGAATAAGTCTATCAAGTTATCTCTCCAATTAGTACCCTCAAAACAACTAACATGGCAAAACACATAATATCTCAATTTAACATCTATGATTAAAAACTAGCATATCTCATTTCTAGTTAAATTACTTAAACCTTATATCTCTTCAAGAGTTTCAACTTAATATTCTATCAGATCCTCTATACAAATTCCATCATATATACTGAATAATTTAATCTTATAGCATCATTAAAATCCTTCTATAACATCATTAATATCACTTAATAATCATAATAAAATAAGTCTATATATTTGTAATTATAATTCATCACCCAAAATACACAATCTTCATGCTATAATATTCTTATCCTCTAAACCAATATCTAAAACGAAACTAATAATTAAAATATATTTTCACTCTCATACAAGATATGTCATGAGGCTATCAACTTAGCAATTATCATCACCCTATATAATTTATTTCATTATCATTTTTTCTATCTAATCAAATTCATATAATTAACAACTTCTAAACTAAATCAACTATCATGTCATTTCGAAATACATACATAAAGTCTCAACTACATAAGTCATTCTTAATCCAAAGCATGTATCTATGACATATTTCTCATACTTATTATCCCTTTTTGTAGTCATCAAGAAAATCCTCTAGCAATATTATTGGACAAGCATATCCCTATTAAATCATCCATTTGCTTATACAATCAAAACTTACCAATATCTTTGTAAAAATAATCTATCGCACCAATTTGAAAAAAATTCTTTTATATTTACAATTCATAATCATCTATCGTATCACCTCATATCTTTTTCACCATATAAAATCATCACTACTCTTATTCTTATCTAGAAAACATATTAATTATCTATCTATAATCAATAGTTATAACTCTCATAAAGAATCAACATAGTCTCTCTGTACATATACCTTTTTCCATAATCTCATAATCCAAAGTGTATCCATAAAAGAATCCAAAATCCAAAATAACATTAAATCTACTCATAATAATCCTTCTACACAAAATATACATCTCCACATGTTTACAAATTTTTACACTCTCACATCATATGAACATGTATACATCTCCAATATTATGCTCTACAGACTATAACATCTTGACATCAATAACATCACTGCATGCTTTAGTAATATCTCTTCCTATTCATTAGTCGCTTTGATAAATTCTTAGTATACCAATATCTCAAATTATTTCTATCAATATCGTCAAGTATCAAAACTTAATAATCTCAACATCACAACCTAGACCTCTATCTCAACTAATTAATATCCCACTCATAAAGATTGACTACTAGCGTAATCTTAAAATAAATCGACAACTATAATACTTGATGGTTTGCTAGATCATCCTTAAACCTATGCTCTAATACCACCTGAATTGTAACACCCCCACCCGACGCGAGCATGTGCACGTGCACGTGCACGCGCCCATATGGTACGCGCGACGCACGCGATACGAAGGGCGGGGCTCGCCATGCATAGATACACCCATGTGCTCAAATAATCCATCACCAAATAAATTATATTATTAATCCAAATAACCCTATTAACATATGAATATCCAAGTTCACAATAATATACACTATATCATAAAATTAATCATGACATTATTAAGTTAAATTTATTAACAAATCCATATTTATATCAACAACAATCATACTAGACAGCTACATAATCTAGCAGGGCCCATAAAGGCCATGACAAATGATCAAGATACAATTTATAACCACTAACACATGAGTAAAATATAATCCGACCAGTATTATACAAATCATCATCTAATATAATGGAGTACAAATATCAAATAATTGTACAACTCATATATAAACTATCATCTATACTAATACGATCTCCCATTTTGGCTAAGGCCTGATCTATTCCGATTTTAAGATTTGGACAAGATCTGACACGGAACTTTGAAAATAGATCCCAAAAGATGCTGATGTCGGATCAACGTGATATTTTGATATGTTGTAGCCCTGGAAAAGAGCTTTCCAAAAAATTAAGTTTCAAACAAATCAAATAGTGGGATCTTGAGATATCATTTGATTAGTAGACGAACATCGGGGAGTCTGTCTTAGGATCCATGGATGGAGGCACGAAATCTTTAGTGATGGTGGAGGTTGGTGGACCGACGTTAATGGGGCGGCACTGGTGAATAAGTGGAGATAGAAGGGTTATAGGTGATGGAAGGGTTAGGGCAAAGTGATTGATATATTGGAAGAAGGGGGAGGAGTGGGTGGCCCCTAAGAACTAGAGTGATTGGCTGGTCGAGAGAGGCTAGAAGCGACGATGCCGAGGAACGAGAAAACATGAGAGAAGAAGATGAATGAGACACGGCAAAACTCAATTCATTCAATAATTGATACCATAGTTGCCATCCACACCTTTAGAAGTTAACCAAACAATTCAAAAATGATAATTATTAACATTAAAATAGTAAATTTTTGCCGACTGTGTTCGAACGCGCCTGATCGTATTTGAACGCACATTGTTTGCACTCTTTGTATGTGAGAGTGTGATGCAAGCGTTCGCAGGCGTGTTAGAATGCACATTTCACACTCTCTCGATGTACGAACCTAATGCAGGCGTCACAAGCGCATTCGAACGCACTCCACCCCCGTTCAAACACAACATACAGAAAACTTATTTTTTTTTTAAGAATTAAACACTAAAACAAGAAACAAAAACACCCCTAAAGTGTATCCATGCTCGAGACGACAACGGTGAAGTCTGAATCGTATCATATACTATCTCGCATCTATAGCTCACTTCATCATCGCTCTTCTTGGGATATCTCAAGTCGCTAACACGTACCCTATTATCTTGGGGAGTTAAAAAAAATAAAGAGAGTCATGAGCTAAAGGTTCAGTGAATAGACCTTACCCCGAATCAGTGATGCCAAATAGAAAGTAAATTATGTACTGGATAAAATGAATCAAAAAGAAGTATGACCATGGATATATGTATCCTCATAACATATATAGAAATAAAATCAATATTATCTCATGAATGGGCATATTATGTCCTCAATTAAAAATATATCTCATGATGAAATTATAATCTAACATCACTATATATAACAACATATGATGTATAACAATCATGTTCTAGTGATACTAGTCACATCAAGGATGATGCATGCTAACCACTAGATAATCATATATGTCAAAGCCAGATATAATCCATATATCTCTCACTATCATAATTATCCGTCTCAACTCTGAATATCATGCACCATGCTAAATTATAGTACCCGACTCTAAACTCGATACACATCATGCTAATTACTATTACGATGCATATCATCCTATATGCATATCATCCTAATTACTAATGAATAATTAGGGATAATACCACTTGTTGAGCAATAAGCTCATTTCGTGTAACATTGAATGCAGATTGACTTACCCATGGGGAGAAGCTTACTAGCTGCTAGCTAGTAGGGTGATAGCCCATTTTTTTAGTTTCATGTTTTATTTTGAACTTATAATCAGGGATCTATATCCCCATTTTGTAGCTACTTTGATCATGTACTCTTGTTTGGGACGTTTACCCTTCTATTGTATTATGAATAGATTTGCTCTGGCCTGGAGGCCTTTCTCCGTTGTTCCACTTAAATTATTTGGATCCCTTATTTTGATGACATGTTATTAAGCTTCTAAATCCCAATGTGACCCTCACGTGAGGGGTAAGCACTGTGAGAGCCACGTGGCAGTATTGGGGTGTTACAAATAATTTGTATAATACAGGTCAGATTACTTATATTCGTGTATTAGTTATTTTAGTTATACCTTAATGATTTGTTGTGGCACGTGTGGGCACTACTAGATTATGTAATAGTTTAGAATAATTTTTATGGATTTGGATATTAACTTGTTAACATATTTATTTGGTTGATAGTGTGATTTATCTTTAAGATAGATTATGCGAGCACGTGTTTCTGGTGTATGGTGGCCCTGTTTGGCATGTCGTGTGTGCCACGCATACCGAGTGGGCACGTGGGCATACCCGTGTCGGGCGAGAGTGTTATAGTATTAGACGATGATTTGTATAATACAAATCGGATTATATTATACTCATATATGAGTTGTTTTAATTGTATCTTGATGGTTCATTGTGGCTTATGTGAGTCTTATTAGATTATATAGTGGTCTAGTATATATTATTATAGACTTATATATTCTTATTTTAATGTGTTTATTTGGATTGTAGCATGATTTATGTCTGAGATGGATTATGTGAGCACACGCGCTACGACAAATCGCGCTTGCCATGTGGGCACATGGACTAGCACGTGCCTATCGAGCGAGATTATTAGAATCTGGACCGTAATGACACATCCATGGGCACCCCGAATGCATCCGCAATCAAGTAGAAGGTCATCTCAGCCCTCCAAGTTAGGATAGCTATTTAGATCGTCTTTGATTTCTTACAACTCTCTAACACATGGGTCAGCAAAACTTGCCCTCCTCAGCTCCTCGAGAAAGAGAAAGGATGGCATGGAAATGGCCGCAACGTAACAACCCCAACCTAAAAAATAGGTGGGGATAGGGGCCTCACTCGTCCCTTCTTCCCTCTCCATACTTGGCCTAACAAATGAGTCACTTTGTCAGGCCGGGGGGGGGGGGGGGGCGCAAGCCTAGCACCCCCCCTCCCCCACCCCAAGCACACCACCATTAGAGTGTGTAGAGGGGCGAACCTCGAGCAGTGGCCACCTCCCTTCCTCTCTCTCTCCTTTATTTTTTCCCCCTCCCATCAGTTCACTCACCTCACCCTCCTCTTTCCACTATTCCCCCTCCATCTGATCGTTGTCGTGGTGGTCGCTGTCATGGTCAGGCCGACAAAGTCATTGTCATCGGTGAATCCTCCTTCTTCGCTCTTTTTTCCTAACCGGTGATAGCCTGGCACTTCAGGCGCGACGTATTCATTCTCCCTCTACCTTTTATGGTCAGACGACATTAAGCCACCGGCATGGTGGTCGTTGTCATGGTCTGGCAGGCAAAGTCGTCATCAATGTGTTACAAACCGACTTGATCCGATTCGTAGCGGTTGAGATTCAGGTTTGCATAGGATTTGGGATCCGTGGGTGGAGGCAGGGATTCCTAGGTATAGGATGGAGGTGATGATATAGTGGAGGCCGAGTAGTTTATGGAGGTGGCTCAGCAATAAATGATAGTGGTGATGGTTTATGGATGCGATAGATGATTGAAGGCTATGATTAGCCTATAACTATGGTAAAAACCGTACGGGAGGTAGAGATGGTTAAGATAAAGAGACAAAGGGGGAGAAGTAGGCTTGCCCTACAAGACTAGGGGGATCGGTGGTAGAGGGAGATTAGAAGCTAGACGAGACTGTGCCAACGGAAGAGGTAGCACTGGTCGGTGAAAGGGAAGAGGGAGATGTAGAGGCCAATGGCCTAGTTGAGAGAGATTCTAGGGCAAAAGCCAACTAATCTTTCATTCCAAGCATGCCTAAGATACAAGCCATAAAGCCCTATTTATATAGATTAACTCAAAATGTATAAAACAAATTTAATTAAATAGTCTTCCTTATCTTCTCGGATTGACCTTTTGTTTTACTATAGATAGATTCCAAATCTAGAGAAGTTATGAATAGAAAAGTTGTAGATATAGAGGTTGGTGATCTTATCCAACTAGTTTGATATTATTATGATATCTGTAGAATATTTTGTAAATATTTTCCTAAAATTGCACAGAGTTGGATTTAGCTAATTAAATAAAATCCTAACATACTAAAACTTTGACTAAACTATATAAGAATAATAAATAAGATAACTAGATTTTATCTATTAAACCTAATGTCTTTTGAGGTGATCCAATCTAATCTAAATCACATCATTCCATCACGAATCCGTTCACGTTGTCCTCAAGGTGAGAAGTAGTTACTATCTATGAAAAGACGTCTCTTTAGTAACCTTAAAATTACCTTCATGATGTTTTAGTGTGGTCTTTCTTATGGTCAGCACCTGGTCCGAGGAAGATATGCTCTAATACCAATGCAATGCCATTCCTTAGAGGTGAAAGCTTACCATCTAGACCTTTGCGTCCTCCGCTGTCCCTTGATAATCAAAGTATTGTTCCACTTGAAACACTCAGTCAATCAGATCACCATCTTAGAATTTTGCGAAGTCCAAGTGTGTGGTTCTCCCTCGGATAGCATTGTCGGGTTTACGAAAAATCCTTAGTTCCGGTCTGAACCCTTGCGCTTTTGATCTCCTTCTCTAAATCCTCGAGCTTGCCAATCACCATCTTCGAATGGATCAACATCATCCTCTAAGTACCAATCCTCTTCATCAACGAAGCGCATCGGTGCCGCACGTCTCTCAGGTTCCACCACCTCTGGTTTTGGGTTGTTTATCGGAGGTAGGGGATGATATGTAGGAATAGATAAAAGAGGATCATTAATATTAGCATGTCGTACTTAGACCTATGGGGTATTAGTTAGGTGCGGTCCCACTGCTGGTCCCTCTTGAGGTACTGATCTTCGTTGAGGAGATGATGAAGCTGATCGGTTCATGACATATTACTTCAAATCATTATGATCATTCTACATTGCGTTCACTCTATACAATAATATTTGGAACATGCCTCTAAGTTCCTCCGCTAAGCCCATGTTCACACCCATGGAAATTGGTTGACTCGGTCCTACTGTGGCTGCCCTAAAGGAATCGGCTTCATGGTTAGGATTATCATAGATTGAGTCTTCCCTTGTCGGTGTGTTCTCCATTGATCTCCTTGTTGATGTCATTTTTCTTGTTTTCACCATTAATGAAGGTCCGAGGTTAACCGGGCTCTGATACTAATGATAGGTTATGGAACGATTCTTTCAAGATCTAAATTTATTATAGGAAATAGTTTAGTCAACTGAGGAAAAATATTCACCAAATAGTTTCCTATAATTAGAAAATTATGAAACCAAGTGAAATCGATTCATAACTCCCTGATCTACGTTTTCGTATTTACATCATTCTCAAATTCGAATTAAAACTAGAACGAAAATATGATATAGTACGGATGATGGTGGTGGTGACGGGTGGAATAGATATTAGGGTTATGGATGATAATGAAGATGAGAGTGGATGGTGGATATTGTTTAAGGGACAAAGAGGAAGAGGAAGAAGTGGTTGAGATCCTAAGGAAGCGGGAGGACTTGATAGAAGATGGAGATTAGAAGTTAGGAGAGACCTTGCCAATGGTAGAGGTGGTTGGTTAGTGAAGAGGGAGGAAGGAGATTAGAGTAGAGAGACCAGAGGGAGGATTGAAGAGGCAAGAAACCAATATTCATTAAGCATAATGATTTTGGTTGCCATCCACACCATTATACAGGCTAGCTAATAAGCCAAAATAATAATTATTAACCCTAATTCTAGTGGACTCCCGCCGATCACGTTCGAATGGGCCCGACCGCGTTCGAACGCACAAAAGATGTTCTCTATTTTTGCGAATCTGATGCAGGCATTTGAACGTGCCCCCTTCCGCGTTCGAACGCGACCTACAAAAAATTTATTTTAATAAAAATAAATAACTAATGCAATAAGAAAAGAATCTAACAAGGTGTATCACAATGAGTCCTTCTCCCTTGCTCTTTCTTTCTCTAATCGATGATGGCATGGCGCTTCGGGCACAACGCGTTCATCCTCCTTCCACCTTTTGCAGTCAAATGGCATAGGGCCATCGGTGTGGGTTCCCCTCCCCCCTCGTGGGGTGTTGTCGATATTTGGAGGAAGGGTCCCTTCCCCTCTAGTGCAGTACCCCAACCGATTAGGCTAGGGACTGTTGCTCGGACTAGGTGGTGCCCAGCCCGAGCGCTTTGGTTATGTGATGGCTGGGCTTGGCCCAGCTCGAGCACGTCGTGCTCTTGGGATAGGTTTGGCCTCGCCTATCAGCCCAAGCCTTTTTAGTTTTGTTTTATTATTTTTGGACTAGGTAGGGCCTAAGCTCGATTGTTTTCTCCTCTCTTTATTATTATTTTTCCCCTCTTTCACTACCCTTATAAATTGAGAAATTAGTGCTGACCTAGTAATTCTGTGGCATAGCACCTTGGGACCAGCGCACTCCTCCATGAATAAAGTGAGGACTAATTATCACTAAGATTTTAGCAAATCTATGCAAGTGGTATATCAACTCTTGAATTATTGCTTGATGTGATAAGTGAAAATATAAGCATTTATGACATGCTAATTCATTTATTATAGTGAAACTTGTTTGATTAACATGCTGCTTAACATAACTTTTATTAATTTAATTATGATGTGCATCCATCTAGATGATTAGATATCCATTTTTACGATTATGTTATGCTAGTCATGTTTGCCTTATCATGTCATTTACAATACATGCACAATCATAAAGATGATGACATCTACGTTTCGATGGCACCTAACACCTCTCTGGCTAGAGTTATGGGTGGAGGATATTTATAGTATATAATACCTAGGATCCATGCCTGAGATCTTAGTCTGTGGATCCCAAATAATTGGGCAGTCGTTTTGCTAGGTGATTAACGATTTACTATTGATTGGTGAGAGTCAACCCTTTTAGGATATAACAACCCAATCCAACAAAAAAAAAACGAATTACATGGCACGACGTGGTCAGCCACAGTGTAGTCGGCCTCGTGCTATGCAGTGGTAGGAGGGCAGCGCGCCACGCACCCCAGGCGTCGGCCCGGCCAACCTAGCCGGGCCAGCTAGCGCGGTGGGCCCTGCCGCCGTGCCGCGGCCTCCCTCCCACCACCTCTCTTTCTCCCTCTATATATCTTTCTCTCGCTCTCGCTCTCCCTCTCTCTCGGCTCTCTCTCTCTCTCTCTCTCTCGCTCTTGCCGAGGCCGGTCTATCGCCGCCGCCGCCATCCTTGGAAACCACCGCCGCCACCTTCGCGAGCGTCGGTGAGCTCTCTCTTTCTCTCTCTTCTTCTCTCTTCTTCTCTCTTCTTTTCTCTCTCTCTCTCTCTCTAACTTTCTCTTTCTTTACCCTCATGCCGTCGTCAGCCTGCCGCCACTAGGGTAAGCCTCTCTCTTTCCCTCTCTAGCTCTCTTTCTCTTGCCCTTGGACTTGGACTCGTCGGAGCCGAGCCGCCGACGAGACTCGGGGAAGATGAACCTGAATCCACTAATTATCACGACAAGTTGTACGAGTACAAGAACATAAGAGACTAGTCATTTTAAGGATATGGTATTGGAAGCGTGGTGGATTGTTATGATCTAACCACATAGTTTAAGTCGAGTCAAGTTAATTAGTTAGCTTTATCTTATTATTTGAATTTCACATAAATCGGATAATTCATATGTGGATTCGATCCACTGGAGATTTCTACTCCTATATATAGGAGTAGACATGTATTGATAATTATCATTAAAGGAATCTAAGTTTAGCCAAGTTAATATTTTTGTTCTTATACCATAGCCGTTAGATTATCTTTATCTTTTTAGGAGTAGATCATAGCTGTTGAATCATTTTGATTTTTCAAACCCTAGCCACCTTCCTCCACTAGTAGCCGCCCTATTTTATGGCCATCCATCACCACTCTTGGCCGTCCGTCACTCTTCGACAACGGTTGCAATGTTGGATATTTACTATTCTGCCATATTTCAACCTCCCTTCACTGTTTCATTTATAACTTTTCATCCAGACGTTGAATTTTCATGAACTAGATCCATTAGATCCATCACTTCTAAGGCTACCTCTATATAAATTTTTATAATTTTCTTACATCTAGATCATTTCAAATTTGGTTTGTAATATTGTGATGCGATCATATCAATATTTCCAACATGACCAACAAAGTGCGCCCCCACATTTATTTATAAGTGGCTATTTGGCTTAACTAGATTTGATAATCAGATTAAACATGCTTGAGCTCGACTGCTCGACATAAGCAAAAACACTAAAAGAACACACCTAGACATGAGAAACTTTGCCGTCGGGCATTCGAAAGCCTTAAACCCTCTTTTTGCTCAAAAATTTGCTCTCGAATATCTAGAAGGTCGTTCGAATGCCCTATTTCGAGAATGAAATTGTCAACTACTGTAACCTTTATTTTTTTCAAATAAATTATAAACTAACCCTAAGCTGAACTGTATTAACGTAATAAGACAATCAAGCGGTAGAAGAATGAACAAACTTGAAAAAACAATAAAAGCGAAAAAGAATAGTCCTGGACTTACAAGGGAAAACTAAATTGGGACAAATATTTTCTTGCAAGGAGAAACCAAAATAGGACAGGACTGAGTTATAAGTTTTAAAATCTTCGGAATTTAGTTCTTACCTACGGACCGATTGCATCCCCACTCCCGTCCCGTCGGTTAGAAAAGTGAAGGGGCATTCTTGTCATTTCGTGCAACGGTGACGGAAATACCAATTCTCCAGTTCCTTTTGCCCCTTGGTTCCTCTCACCTTCCCCAGCCTTCTAACGGGACATTCTTCGCTTCTCTGTATCCCTTCTCTCCTCCTAGTCAAAACCGAGGCAAGCGTGTTCAGACTCCTCCGGTCAACCACCGCCTCGGTTCGCATCATCTTCTATTCTCCTCCCTCGTTCAGACATTTGGGAAAGACGAGAAGGAGGAGGAAGAGCGAAGAGAGAGGAAGAGGAGAATAAAATAATCCGGAGATAGATCTCAAACAGGGGAGGAGGCGGACGCAGGCGAATCGGGCCATGTCGATATCCGACTCGGACTCCTCCCACAGCGGAGATCACAAGACCTTTCGCCAGATTAGCCGAGATCGTAAGTGACCTTCCAAATCCGTTTACTTTCTTGTTAATTAGTTGCTCCTTAGAGTTTCCTCCAATTTGATAACATAGTCAAACAGTTAAGCGCGTTTCTTTTGATGCTGCTGCGTTGTATTGGTTCAATTTTGAGGCCGATCTGGGATGGTTTGCTAGTAGTGTAAGGATGTGTCTAGTAGAAGATTGATTTAAGTAGAGGAGGTCTAGGTGAAGATGGTAGCCAATTATACAAGTTCAATGATACTTGTCTGCTGTGAGATTTTAGTATGTAAGTCTTTTAGGTTCTATCAAGAATTCAAGATGGTGAGTGTTGTACTGGTAATTGTTCCATTTGCTGGAATTTTTGTCCTTGTCTAATCTTCCTTAAGGGATCCAGAAGTTCACATGGGTAAATCTTGGCCCTATTTGGTAAATCTCGGCCCTGTTTGGTTGTAGGAAAGAAAAGCTTTGATAGTGGATGAAGGGGTCCTATCTCTATATAACCGGGATACTTATATTTATCCTCTAGAGGTGTCCAGTTGGTTGCGTAGCATAAATATGTGTGTTTATTTCTCATGACAAAATTTAAAAACAGGAGCTTTACATCTAAGGATTGTCATGGTCAAATAGAGAACAAGAAAGTAGAAATGAGAGATGAAAAATGAAAATCAGGACAATTATGATCTGATGGGAAAAACCATGACAATCCTTTTACCATCTATTCCTTAATTTCATATCTCTGATTTCCCTTCAACTTACACTGATCTCCCTTTCTCATTTTAGTGCTCACAAGTTGAATAATGTCACTGTTTGAAATAATCACCTTATATATTATAATGTAATGGGCTAATGGGACTGTCATATTTCTGTCTTTCCAATTTAAATCACAGCTGAGGTTAGACTCAAGGAAGTTTTGTTCTCTTCAGTCGTATTTCTTAGCATGCTATTTAGCCTCTGAAACATGAATTGCTGAGGGGGAGGTGGAGGGCTGTTCATTTGAGCCTTTTTGTTGTTCCACAATTTTCTGTAATATATATATATATATATATATATATATATATTTATTTATTATATGTGTAAACATATATATACAGTATACACACCTACACAGTGGGAGGGCTTTATTCTTTTTTTTGTTTTCAATAATGATGTTCTTTCTTTATTTTGTCTTTGGGTCCTCCCTAATTGATGGTAGTTTTGTTTTCTGTTTCAATTATGCATCTTTTTTCCCTCTTTTTTTAAAATTTGTTGGTTTCCAAGTCCTTCAACAGAGAGTAATTATTTGGCTGTTCTGTCTGCTTGATTCAGTTCTTCATAAATAAGATAAATCGAAATTGAGATTAATGAAAAAGTCCTATTCTGAATTGACTATTTGATAGGAAAGCTTTGATGATATAAATTTTGGTTAATGTTTTTAGAATGTGTAAGCTTGAATCTTTAAAAGAAAAACAATTTTTCTCTTTCTATTTTTGATTCTTTTACTAAGTTATAGTTCTTATTTATAATTTCTTTTCGTAAAAGAAATTCGTTGCATGAGAGCATTGATGGAAGGTTTTGCAATATTGGAGAGTAGTACCTATACATCAGTACCTATAGCTTTTGGACCATGCTTCATTAATTATAGATATTTGAGGACATAAAGACATCATTGCTTGTTTGAGATTGAGCACCCATCTATAAGGAGCAATATCAGCTTTCTACTGTTTCATAGCTCGACATTGTGGATTTTGTGGTAAAATAATTATTGACAATGTATGCTTTTTGCGAGATAGACATATCAGTATATTCCCAGTTTAGCGTAAGTGCATAAAATCAAATTTCAATTTGCATTTCAGTTATATGTATGATCTCGTGTAACTTTTTTCTTATTTCTTATGCCTTCCTTTGGAACCTTGATTTATCTTATACATATATCCTGTTCTTATTAGGTTTATTATATGAAATGCTTCGATCAACTAGGGCAAAGGATTCAAAATCAACATGGAAGGTACTTCTTATGACATATCTCTAGTTGTATGGATGTTTTTTGGTCCTTATATTCTTTTGGCTAATGATTTAGAGCCAATTTGATTTAATATGCTTTCTAATTGTATTATTAGTTTTATATTCCATATTTGGAATTGTTATTAATATTATTACATTTTGGGATTTTTACATAATTGCTACTGAAAATATTTCAAATATCATAATTGCCATTACATTCTTCAAAATATCATAATTCCAGCCAAACCAGTGACCTCTATCAAAAATGCCATTCCATCAATTAAAACTAACTAATCATGATATAAACTAAACCTAGATTTAAAAAAAGACATTTTTCCCTTACAATAATGATCTAAAATGGTCCAAAAACTATCTTGTGCCATCCGATATCATATTATAAGGGAATATGATATTTTTTCTTGTAAGGAAAAAATCAGTGATTAATATTTGACACCCTAAATTTCTCAAGAGAAGGGTATTTTAGCTATTTTATGTATTTGTTAACATTAACAAACAAATGTTAAGGATATTTTATGGATATTCCTTCAATTAACCATGATGGTGATTATGAACAGTCAGAAGGTTTTAGTGGCAATTATAATATTTTAAAAGTTTTTGGTGGCAATTATGTATTCCCTTATTTTATTTTGAAGAGACATTGGAAGTCTCTAATTGTCTTTTTATATATTGACAAATTGAATTAGGACATGAGAGCATTTGATTAACACAAACGCTTTTAATAAGTAGAGATGAACGGAGGATAAAGACTGGAATGATCATTCCTAGTAGTTGAGACTTGAGTATCTTGAGACAGGAGTCTTGTCTTGCTTTTTTTATGAACGAAACTCAATGTATTTGATGATGGCAAAGATAAGAAGGGGGAATGAGAGTGAAATAGAAAGAAAATGAATATAAGAACTGGAGTAGTCAGAATAGTAAGAATCTGGTTCCTAAACTATTATGGATCCGATCTCGAATGGTAGGTCTAATATGGTTGCAGAAATGCGATCTGCGCAGTTCGGGAAGAATATTCGCTAACTATTCTCATCGAAAGATTACTAAACTAGATAGGTTAGCTTTGTAAGCTCCCGATTTATGCTTTTGATATTCAAGCCCTTTCAGATTTGAATTATATCTGGATCTAATCTCAATGAAGGGCCGATGGTGGTGGGTAGAGGTGATTGCAGTTTAGAGGGCATCAGTGGTGAATCGGCTTGAAGATGGTGATAATGACATGGATGGAAATGATGGTAGGGGTAGATTTGATACTTAGAGGGGAAAGGAGGGAGTAGGTGGTCGAGTCTTAAAGAGGAAGGGGGGGCCGACGAACGAGGAGGAGAAGGGCTAGCGGCGGCTTGGGTTTGAGGAGAGGGTTAGAGTTAGGAAGAAGAGCAAGAGAGAAGGAGAGGAAGGAAAATCAATTCCAAGGTTCCCAGTATCGGGATTGGGATCGGTATCGGCTGTCTAGAAAAACGATACGTATCGGCCGTCTCGGCCGTTCGTATCGGATCGGACTGTTTTTTAATTATATAAAATTCTAAATATTATTTAAAAATGCAAAAAAATTTAGAAAAATGACAAAAAATAAGAAAACAAAAATTACTCACATATGAAGTCTAAAAACTTAAAAAAATGTATTAACTTAATCAAAATTTAAAACTTTGTTGAATACTGAGCTGGTTCTCGTAAATTTCTATAGTCTTCATCATCATAATCACCATAAGTTTGTAAATATTGATGTCTGAGACCTGATACTCCAAAAAGTGATTCCATCATACTAGTCATATTGTATGGATCTTGTTGTGTGACTTGCGTTTGAGTAGGATAATAACCAGCATTTGGATCTTGTGCCTGAGAATACTGAGGATACTGAGGATAATAACTAGCATATGGATCTTGTGATGGCTCCAAACAATAAATACTCGATGTACCATAATCATAGGAACCAAAATGCATCTCATGACGATGTCGCTGATATGTATATATATCCTCAGTTTCTCTGTCTTCACTCCTTATGCCTCCTTGACTTTCCTCAACAAATTTAGATGGAACGATCTCACCACCATATGTATCATCAGGACCATGACTCGTACCAGCCTCTACTCTCGTCGTGGTCTCTCCCAATATTTCATCTAACCATGGGTTATCTCTGTCATCTAATAACCTGTCCTCCATTTCTCTGATCTATGGAGTCAAGGGGTCTTCTTCATCAAAAACATGATTTAAATCAATCAGTTGTTCATTTTCTGCCTTTCTTCTTAAATTTCTCTCCCTCAATCTCATATTATAATGACAAAAAACTAACTTCTTCAATCTTTCCATTGTCAATCGGTTGCGTGTTTTTGTGTGGATTAAGGAAAAAGTAGTCCAATTTCTTTCACACTGTGATGAAGACACAGTTTGACTTAAAATCTTCTTTGCTATTGACGTCAAATTTGGTGCCTCCTCCCATCCATAAATAGACCACCATTCAGCTGGAGTGTTATGAGATATAGCTGCAGCAACTTTAGCAGTACTGAATTGCCCAGCTCTCAATCTATATCTCTCCATCTGAAATCAGAAATATATTATTAGCTTATTGATTATATTGAAAGTTAAAACTTGAAACAAATAATAATAAAATTATTTAATTGAATCATAACTCACTTCTTTATCGCACAGGATTTGTTTATGAATATCGGGCTCAAGCTTGCTGATTACCTTTCTAACCCCCAACAAGACTTCACTATCATTATTGACATTTTTAGAGAATTGAAATCTTGGATTAAGAAAATACCCTGTAGAAATTTAAAATTTGTAAATTATAAGCATTCAAAATTTTAAATATTCATAAATAAAAGTAAATTAAAACTTAAAACTTAAAAGCATGCTTACCAGCAACGTGTATATCTCTATGTAGTTGTTTGTTCCATCTAGAATTAATCATCTTCCACCACTTTCTATAACTTTGGCCCACATATTTTTTTATTGATTCTTTAGCTATGTCCATTGCCTCATATAAGAAACCTATCTCAGACTTGTTATCACTGTCTACAAGTCTTAATACTTTGACAAGAGGCTCAAATACTGCGGTGGCAATTGTAATATTATCCAAAAATGTATTTCCAAGAGCCATATTTTTCAAAGTTTCACGTAAAGATTTATCTTTAGGTTTCATATTCTTAATTTTCATAGACCACTCTTGTGATGTAAACATCCGCATAATATCATCCTTGTAGCGCATGATGCTCTCCAAGGCTAAAAAGTGAGTGGCAAATCTAGTGACGCCGGGTCTGATGATGTCCCTACCACCAGTCATCTGCCTGAGTAAATTAAGAATCCAACTATGGTTATATATAAAATTTGTTAACCTCTGACCTTCACATATGACCATGTCAATTTCAGGCTCTTTTGCAATATCCTCTAACATCAGATCAATACAATGTGCAGCACATGACGTCTAATATAAATGAGGTCTTTTAATCATCAGTAAATTTCCAGCAGCTTTATAATTTGCCCCATTATCAGTAACTACTTGGACTACTCTTTTTTTACTAATTTCTTGTATCACCTCATCCATCAACTGACAAATATAATCTGCATTTTTGAAATGAGCAGTAGCATCCACAGACTTCAAAAATATTGTCCCCATGCCAGAGTACACTAAGAAATTAATTATATTTCTTCTGTTTTGTGTACTCCACCCATCACACATCAGTGTATAACCAAATTCATCCCAATACCGTTTAAATATCTCAATATAAGTATGAAGTTCATCTACCTCTGAGTCAAGATATTTAGTAGCAATATCATTTGAACTAGGAGGGGGAACACCAGACCCTACTGATTGTATAGCATCCACCATAGTGTGATAGTAAGGGCTATCAGCTACATTGAAAGGAATATGGTTGTAGAAGAAAAATTTAGAGATAGCTTTACCAATGTGTTTCTTTGCATTTTAATTCCTTTGAGAGCTGTCTTGATTGAAGTCTGTGTACGACCCCTTTTATTTTGAAGATATATATCCATTGGTTCAATATTTTCAGACTCTGCTGTAACACCAGGAGTCCTATTGGTAGAACTACTGCCCCCATATTCTCTCTCTCGTATATTAACTGATCTAGATCTCTGAAAATTACCACCAGTGCTTCTTCTCATCTCTTCCTCTTCTCTATGCATATTTCTGCTCTCATTTATTGCCCTCCTCATCCTCCTCACTTTGCTCACTGCTATCATCATCAATGTGTACAGGATTATGCATCAATTCTTCACGAATCATTGACTCTCTTTGTTGTGCAGATTGTTTATCCTTCTTTTTGCCAATTAAATGAGTCAACATCTGCTTTCTAACTTCCAAAGACACTTGAGTGCAAGCTGCTACATTTCCCTGTCTTCCAGCTAAATGTTCTTTCAAACGGCTGACACCACCACTCATTTCCTTTCCACACCAGTTACATTTAACGCGTCTTTTATCTTGCCCAATAGTACTGCAATGTTGCCACCCAATGTCGGTATCATATGACTTCTCTTTTGGAGCCATTGATATTTTAGCTCTGCAACTAAAAAACATAAATAAAAATTAAAATAAAATATAGTCTCTACTCTCTACTGCAGCAGCAGCAGAGAAGTCTCTGCTGCAGCTCACAGCAGCAGCAGCACCTGCTGCAGGTGCACAGCACCACCTGCTGCAGGTGCAGGTGCAGCACAATGGAAAAAAAAAAAACTGAAAAAAAAACTTACTGAAGGTCGCTGGAGATCGAGGTCGTCGGATAACGTCGCCGGAGGTTGAGATCACCGGAGAGATGGAGATCTACTCACTATTCAGTCACCGGTGAGAAAGAGAGTAAGAGATCCGTGAGAAAGAGAGAAAGAAAGAAAAGAGAGAAAGAGAGGAAAGAGAGGAAAAGAGAGAAAGAGAGAGAGAAAAGGGAGAGAGGCAGGTGTGGGGGGGGGGGGCAAAACCGCAGCCGAAACCAGTCAACTAGGATCGGGATCGGCCGAAACTGGGAACCTTGATCAATTCAATTCTTTAATTCACGACCCTCTAATTTGGTTATACTCCACATATTTAAAGGAGGCTAACCGACGACTGGACATAACCAGTTAATTCAGTGACTTAAGTTTAATTAAATGTTTTAACTAATATAAGCTGAAATAATAAATGACTTAATTGAAATAGAAATTGACTAAGCTAAGATAGCCGACTCGACCTAGCGAGTCCAATGTCCCATGAAGTGAGCTGACCTGATCCAGATAACATCATATGCTCTTAAGAAGAAGAAGAAGATAAAGAAGAGAGGAGATAGAAGATTTGTACCATACAGAGGAAGAGTAGTGGTTAGTGCTTTGTTTTTGCTCGAGGAACAGATCCTGGGTTCCTAACTAATTTTAATCTGTTGTAGGTGTTATATTTATAGATAAATTTGTGCCCAATTTAGGTGAGATTTTGGAATTTTAAGTTAAAAAATAGATAGATATGGGCTTTCTGCTCAAATTGCCTCTTTTAATTTGGCTACGAGATATATGAAATATTTGAATCAGATTAGATATCATCCAATTTTATTGTATACCAATAAGCATAACTATTACTGTTACATACTTACAGTTAAGTTGAATGACTAAAAACTTTATTTTACTTTGATTATGATGACTCGACAAGTTTTAATTTGATTCCAAAGAGGAAATCCTTTTGTGGAATAATCAGTCATGATAAAAGAGAGAAATCATAAGTTTTGTTTGCATAACATGTAAATGCTATACAATCGAAATTGAAAATTCCATGTGATGATTTGCGAATTTGGAATAGATTAGTTGGACTAGGAATTCCTGATGTGATCTTTTGCCTAAACTTTAGCACCCAAAATTTATTCAGAAAGATCTTAGTTATCTTGTTTACAGCCTACTGTTATTAGGAGTTAGTTGCATTTGAATTAAGACTTTATTTAGTTAGTGATCTAAGGGTTTTTATTTGCTCAAATATGACTCACAATATATGCCCAGTTGCTAGTAGACTTTAGGTATATTTCCCCAAAACAAAATTAAATGACTTGTTGTGGTAACACCGTACACCACATTTTAAGTTAACCAGATTACATTTAGCCAACCCGATTGACTTACCAACCAAATTCAGTCAACTAGAACAACCTAGGTTGAATTTTATTTGACTTGAAACAAACTAATAAACCGAATGACTTGTCAGTTAAAGAAAAGGTAGACACCGTTTCTACATTACTGCAGAGTAGAACGGTTCATGAATTGGGTGCCGACTTGTTGTAATAAGGAGGTGTTGGTTATACATTTTTCTGCTGCAGCAATATTAGGTTGCAGGGTAATATAGAAAATAATATGCAGTAGTAGGAAGAGTTTTGCAGCTTGCTGCAACAGTAAGGCTTGCCCCATGCATCCAAGAGGTCATGGGTTCAAGTGTTAAAAGCAACCTCCTCAGAATTGAGGGTAATCTGCAAGCATCTCCCTCCCTAGATTATATGTAGGTAGGAGCCTAATACACTTCGATGCCCTTTTAGGGAAGTTTGACCTTAAGCTTATGCTGATCAAGAGCGATAACTTGTTCATGATTTTGATGTGGCTTTTGTTCGAAATATATTTACCTCGTGTTAAAGATGATCTCTCTCTCTCTCTCTCTGTGAGAATTTGTGGCTAGTAAGCACAGAGATCTCAAATTTCTCTTTTTATATGAGCAGTATCGCTTTGTTCTCTCTTTTATAATGTTCATCCTTTGGCTTTCACTTCTGCATTCCTCCTCTATCTCTGACATTGTGGTGTTATCTTGATTTTGGTTTATGAGTTCCAGATGAGATTGTTGCAGACTTACAGGGCCTTGAGCAAGAGAAGGGAGATTTTGTTCCTTTGTCTCCATTAACTGGATTTTAGCCAACTCACAATTTTTTTCGTTCTTGTTGTTAATTGAATGAAATTTGCAGAAAGAATAGGACTTCTTTGTTATCTCTAGATATTTCTCTCTGCTGTTTTATTTTGCTATATTAGTAATTTTGGCATCTAATTCTTGAGGTTTGAGTTAGGGCCTGGTCATGAAAACCTGTCTCCTCCTTTGGAGCTACTATTGGAACATGGCATGTGTATGGCACACACTGTTTTAAAAAATTTCCTCCGTAATGTCTAGGTTCCCACCTTAGATAGAATATAAATAAGCTCCACTTAGGTCCTGCCTAAGTGACCATCTTAGCTTCTAATGATATATTTTAATATGCAGATTGACTTTGAAATTCAAAATTATTGTGCATATTGATGAATTAGTGAATTCAAATAGCTTATTATACATCTTAATAAGAATACATTAGTATATTATTTTAGATTATAATATTAATTTAACCTTTTTTCTGCCTATTTTTTATTTATTTATTTTTTAATTGTCTTAAATTCTAGGCGCAAGCTAGGCATCCGCCTAGCACCTAAGCGTTATATGATCCCTCTTATCTACCACCTACACTCCTACGGTCTTTTAAAACCTTGATTGCACATGATATATTATTCAAGCAGGTATAGTTCTTAATAGATGGGTATGGTGTATGGACATGAGTCATTTGAGAGGAGGTACTGTCTAGTTAAGGAGCTTCTATAATAAGCATTAAGCTGTTAGAATCTTCTGATATGAATACCTGATTGATGGTTGTAAAGAGATATGTTTGAATATGTACTTTATAGTTTGGGCCTTGGGGGAATCTAGAGTTAATAAGGGTGTTAGTGCATAAGATCACATGAAAACCCACCACTTAAACCTGATATCTGGTTGAAATCAAAAGAAAGATCCAAACAGGAGCCATTATATTGAACCAAATCTAAACAGCCAACCTTGTTTGGCTAAGATGAATTGGAAAGGAGAAAGGTCTTTCATGGTAATAGAAAATAAATTTAGAGAGAGGTTGAATTGGAGTTTCTGTGACATGACCATCAAATTGAGGTCCTCTTTGGAATTTACCCTTGAATTGCAGTTGCAGTCCTGTCAACACTTGTCTAGGAATGATTTTTAGGTTTTCAGTATTGATATTTTAAAATAATTAAACTAGGTTGTCTGACTGTTTTGAACCATCTAATATGTTGGCTTGAGGTGATAAATAACTTATTTAAAAATTTATTCTCCCATACCTGCTCATTTTAACTTCATTGTCAGGTTGAATTATAAAAATAGCCACCTGTTGTTGGAATTGAGAAAGTTTGAATTTAGAAGATTATAGTCTCACCAGTATTACAAGATTTAGTGATTGGATTCAGTATTTATGCACTGGACCAATTCTGATGATTTGGGTTACAAACAGTGACTGTTAGAAACATGGCACAGTAGTACAATAGAAGTTGATAGTTATCAGCATTGATTGCTTTGATACCAATTCTGGGCACTTTTTTTCTATTTTGTAAGGTGGTTAGTCCAACTTAAAACAATTTTTCTTCTCTGTTCTGTTCTCCTATGGATAACTTTTACATCACAATTCACAAATGCGCTAACATTTTTCATCTATTCAAATTGACTTCTTACAGGTGCTTATCATGGATAAACTTACTACTAAGATAATGTCATATCCTTGCAAGATGGCAGATATAACGGAGGAAGGGGTTTCTTGTAAGTCAAAAATATGTAATTTAGTAGTGCCATGCTCTTCCTGTAATACATGTTTTTTATCTCAAGATACTTGTCCTTCATGTTGGGCTTAATTTTGTCTTTCTATCCATGTAATATTGATTGATATTTTCTCTTTACCTTCTCAAGTTTGATTGCTTTCTTATAAGAATTTTATTCTTGGAAGTTGGACCTACATATCTATTTCTCTTGCCTTTCTGCAAAACCTGTTTACTCTCTTGCTATTGACATTTAGATATTAGATTGTACTCTATATGTTAACTTCTCCATGAGGAGCCTGTAGCTAAACTTTTGTCTACATGAAATTACATGTTAATTCAGCTTTAAATGTCGAAATTGTCTAAAACTTGACTCTTGGTTTGCATTGTGGAATTTCCTATTGTCACTCGATATATATCTTCTTGTTGTTGATTTCACATTTTGAAAGAAAAATATTGAAAGTATTGGTTTTGATCCGGTTATATGCCATTTATATTTCGATTGAAATTTCCTTGCAGTAGTGGAAGATTTATACAAGCGGAGGCAGCCATTGCCATCAATGGATGCTATATATTTTATCCAGCCAACAAAAGAAAAGTAAGTTTTCCTTTAATATGTGGTGCATACACATCATCTAGAAGATTTTTATTTTCATTAGATGCATGACCGTACATTTTCTTTTTAAGTGAACATAAGTTCATGTATTTTGCATTTTCTGACGGCGGATATGACACTTCGACATAACCTGACTAAAAGAGTAAATGTAGGTGTATTGGAGATAGAGATTTGGTACGAAGTACCACACTGTATTACACAAACTTCTGCACATACTTTTGCTTATAAGGGGAACGGTTTAGGTATAGCTCATGCAAAGAGTGATTGAGGAACGGTTTAGGATGTTACAATCATGTATTATTATGGCTGCTCAGTTCTTGTTACAGATTACAAACTTTGTTTAATGAGTAAAGGGTAGTCTGTAGGCTGACTTTAAGGAATCATATTTAACTCGCAGTCAGACAAGTCATGAGGGTGCAAGATGCAAATAGGTAAGTCTTTGTGGATATTTTGAATCCTTGATGCATGACTTCATATGATAATTTGATTATTCCTGATGATTCAATATATATCCTTGACCAATTTTCAGATATAGCAACATGAAAATTCTAACAAGAGCTAACGTGTTCCTTAGATGTTTAATTTTCCCTTGTAAGAACTTGTCAATATCAATATTTCTTACGTGAAGGATTATGTTGTAGAAATTGCATCTGAGAATGAAGGTATGGTGCAGAAAATGTGCAGTAATTTTACTCAAAAATATTTCTCTATGGCTTGTTTAGCTTGTCAGTAAGCTTACCTGCTTGCATACAAGTAGTACTCATGGGTTTGAGGTGTAGAAAGAGCCTCTTCAACAATGGGGATAAGGCTGCATCATCATGCTCAGCTCTACCACCCAAATCTTTCATTGCTGGGAATTTGATGCATTTAGAAATCTTTTATTCTCTTCCCTTATATGTCTGGCTAATGTATAGGATTTGTTCTTATTCTTTTCCTTTTGTGTCTGATGGTTTCTTAGTTTAACAAAGGGAAAGTTTTGATTGCCTACTTAGTTCTTTTCACTATATAGTGAATCTGATGCAGCTCCAGTTTGGTGCAGTCGCAAAAATAATTTAGGCCCTTCTCTTTTATTGTGCATTATGTCAAGCAAGGGGTGGGAATGCCAGACTTTTTCTCTCCTACCGTGTCATTGTAGGTGCTGGGCTGCCAGCTGCTGAACCCTTCTATTCAGTCACCTGTTTCCTTTTTACACATCCACACCCCTCAAAAACCTATATGTAGTAATATAATTTTTGTTTTTTATATGTTGTATATTTATCCCATGCGTAATTATTCCACAGTTGCACCCGCACCCATTTATGTTTGACAATCAGCAAAATGCGACCAACCATTAAACATCTTTTCTTTTGGGTTTGTTCATTTATCCCATTGGACAGAATCCCTTATTGTCTTAGTTTATCCTTGATTATTACCTCTCTTCTATATTTATCTCTTCAACAGAACAAGAAAATTCTAAGCAAAGGTTTCCTATAGATTGTGATCAAAGTCCTGATGGTTAGAGCATTTCATTAGTTCCTTATTTGATTGTTTTACATTGCTCTTCTGAAAGTATTTATCTCTCTTCAACTTAATACCAACTTCTGGTTGAAAATATTTGCATGACAGTTGTTACATGATTGAAGAAGAATTCAGATTAGTGGCTGTTGCATGTTTAAATGCTAATTTGTTCTTATATGTTTACATTACTTTTCTAAGCCCTGATGCTTCGAGCATTAAATCTACTGCCCTAGTTCCTTAGTCATTAGAATGTTTTACATTGCTCTTTTGAAAGTACTTATCTATCTTCAACTTAATACCTACTTCTCGATTGAGAATATTTGCAGGGTTGTGATTACATGATTGAAGAAGAATTAAGATTACTGACCATTTTATGTTGAAATACTAATTTGGTCTTATATTAGGTAGACTCGCAAGCTAGTCAATTGTAAATACTTTCCATGGAAAAGTTTAAAGAAAGATTAATGTGTAGTCTTATGAAAGTTGGAGAAAGCTCATCATAAGGATAATAAGCAACTTCTATGGTAGATATTAGTGAAAAGTACGACTTAATAGATTCATAGGTTAGTCAAGGAAGTATGGGCAGGCTATGACTGTTGCAATGACATTCTGTTGCATGAATTAAAGGTCTACATTTGGCTTGCTTTGGAGATTCATAGTGATGTCTATATATATGTTGTTTCCTGGAAACATTACTTAGTCAGTTATTGCTCAGAATTATTTTTTGTTTCCAATTGCAGAGAAAAGTCTTAGTACATTTCATGTGTATTGTTATCATCAAATCTTTGAAGAATTGACATCCAATGGCTGGCTTTAGCAAAATCAATTTCTCTGAAATTGGTGCAATTTCCTCGCTAAAGGAAAAGACATACAGTAGAATGACTTGCTTTAAAGGTTGTAAGTCGTGACACAATTTGGTAGAGCTTTTTACTTCTTCAGGTCTTTGTAGTTTAGGCTCATCCCTTCAGAAAGTGCCATAGATATGGAGATAGTCTAAATGAGGGAGAAAGATGATTATCTTAATTTAGTGATCTTCCTTTATTTCAAAGGCATAGTTAAAGAGAAGCAGCCGAATGAAGCTTAATGACATAAAGCTTTATTACCTAGAGGTTTTCAGTTTAGAAGAATGAACTGTTAATGTTAGTGTATTTGAATCGACGGTCCAGATATGTCAAACCTTGATCAGTTACGTTTTGCAGATGAGATAAAAAGGGGAGACTGCACATATGAAGATATCGGTGATGAAAGTGTATTACTGCCTTTCATGTGCTGTGCAATTGTCAGTCTACATTATACATTAGAACATACCTTGATGGACAACTTTTAGGCTTTTAGCAACAGAGCTGCTAGAACACTCAAAAGGTCAAAACCTAAGAGGCCTATTCAAGGAATGGTTATAGCTTTATGAGGACCTTATGGCTGAACAAGGATAAGAAATAAGAAACTGTACGTTGGCAGAGATCATAAATTGCTGATAAGATGTGAGAAAACCAAGATGCTCTATATTTCTTAAATTCATTTAGGCAACGTTAAGGAGTGAGTCCATTTATCTTAAAGGTGCCATGAAAGAAAGAGAACCATTTCAAAACTATAGCATTGTTAATGTGAGATCCAATTAACCGAATGACTTCTTTTTTACATTTGCTCTGGAAAAGTAATTCTTTTGGGTGCTTTCTTTAAGATGGCTCGCTTATTAATTGGTATTATTACTTTTTCTCACAATTGTCTCGTAATACAAACATTTTTATGTTATTAACTTCTCACTTTAGACAATTCTTTTATTAACTTCACTCATTTATGCGTTAACACAATGCACCAATCATCCATTTGAAGGACAGAATAAGATGAGTTATGGAGAATACAAAATTCCAGAGGAAAGGAAAAAAAAGATTTACATAGACAACTATTTTAATTCATTATATTTGCTTCCTTTCAGTATGCAGGACAAATAATCTGGCTTTACTGTTTTATCAAAGCTTTTGCACTTATCTAGTGAGATATTTGAGAGTAGCCACACATCTACTTTTGAGTGGTTTAAAGTGTCTTACATTCTTCTGGAGATGCAATTATCTAGTTGGCAAGATCCATTTTGTGGGATATGTTGATATCAGGAATTTAACATCCTTTCCTAAGTTTTATTATCTGTCTTTTTCTTGCTTAAGGGTAAGCCATCTCCTAGGAGTACTTTGGGGAAGGTAGATATAGAAATCCAATTTTTGTTTCTATTGTGATCTTGCATGATCGTCTATTCTTTTCTCAACTATTTCTTTCTGGAGGGATTATTCGATGTTCAATACATTTCTAGGAAAGATGATATGCAGTTACTTGTTATTGTCCCATCACGACTTACCCTCTATCCTGAAATTGCTTACTGCTATATTCATTCATGTGGAAGCACAGTTGATCTTCTTAATTTATTCAAGGCTTGGCTTCTTTTTGACGATTCTTATGCGTATGGAATGTATCTGAATAGTATTTTATGGTACAATGCAGCATTGTGATGTTCTTGTCTGACATGTCGGGAAGAAGTCCATTGTACAAAAAGTAAGTATGAGATGCTGTTATACAGTTCTATGTGGTAGGTCATTTGTAAATTCTCTGTTTGTGAACTGAGAACTAAGTGCTCTTCTTTCAGGGCATATGTATTTTTCAGTTCACCTGTACAAAAAGAATTAGTGGCACAAATAAAGATGGACACGAGTGTCTTACCACGGATTGGTGCACTGAGTGAGGTCAATTTGTTTCTATTATTAGTTTTCGAGCCATGTTTGTTCCTTTTCAAATTCAAATCCACAGATGAATTGACATTTATGCTGTTGTTTGAAAATTTTCATATCTATTGATAGTTATTTTCGTCATTGCTCTTAACATATGCAGATGAATTTGGAGTACTTTGCTATTGATAGTCAGGTACTTCAATGTTTTTACATTTTTCTTGTAATATTTTCCTTGATGAATTTTGTGAAAGCAATTGAATTTGGTTGCAATATGGTGGATCTTTTGATTTTCTTCTTGTTGGCTTCAGAATGTGATACAGTGTTAAGAATGTATGTTAAAGATCCGTAAGTCTATCTTATGTTGCTTTTATGTAGGGTTTTGTAACTGACCATGAGAGAGCTTTGGAGGAATTATTTGGTGAAAATGCAGAAGGTTCTCACAAGTACAAAGCATGTTTGAATACAATGGCTATTCGCATCGCTACAACGTTTGCTTCTTTGAGGGTATGAATTTGATTTCATCACATTGGAGAAATTGCTTGCTGCTTTATATTATCCATCCAGAAAAGCATTCTTATCTTAAACTGTATTCATCCTTATTATTACTATAGGAGAATAAATCTTGTATTTTGCTTTTCTGCAGTTAATTACAAGGTTAAATGCATAAAGTAGTAAAAAAGTTCAGATAAAAGGTAAGAAAATGGTTGGGACAAATATGGCAAAAGTACACCCCTTTTCAAAGATTAACTTGCCGTTGATACACCCCATGCCCCATGGCAAGAAAAATGTAATAATCTGAGTGCACATGTTTTTATGGTGACAATACTAATGGTAGACACCATAGAGCTCTAATGTTCACCGATGACTACGCCCAAGGATGTGAGACCTTTGAACAGGGGGAGGTGGAAAGAGGTTAAGCTAGGGAGAGGATGTCTGCCTAGGGTATCAAAGGGGTGATATAAGCTTGTTAGTGGGTATTAAATTTCAATGTGTTAGGCTTAATGTTCAGGCAGGCCACTGGGTTAACTAATGGTTTTATGGTTCGAAACCCTAATTTTGCACTTCCTCCATAACATGATTAGCGAATGGTGCAATTATGCTTAGATGGCACAATCATATCAACATGTTAGATGGTCACCAAAGAGAGTGATATAAAAATCTATCTTATTTCTTTATTTGACTTACAAGATAGCCTTTTCCTTTTCTATTTCTCTCTTTCCCTTGCTCTCTCCCTCTCTAACTCGTCTTTAATTGTTGAGTAAGAGGAGAGTGAGGAGTATTGATGATACACAACCATGCCATGTGTTAGTAACCATGCCATGTGTTAGTAAGGGCTAAACATGATGTGTTGGTCTGAATACCCCTTATTGGCATGAGAAACCTTGCTCCTCTGTGATTCCTGGTTTAGAACAAATTTTGATGATATATATGGTAGTAATGACTAAAAATTTTAACTTAAATAATCGCTTGGAAAATGTTCATACATTTTTAACCTCTTATTATCCTTCTATCTTTGAGCTCTTCTTTCATCGAGGAGTTAAAGCTCAGCTAGGACAGTTCCTCTCTCTTCGATAGATAGGCTGGCTCGTATTGGAATAAGCTAACCCCTACTCATCTATAGCAGGCCATTGAGCCTACCTTTTGTTGGATTTTGTGTCATGTCCTATCATTGTTCGGGTGTGCATGAGAAAGAGAATTTCACTTTGCGAGTGATAAGCAAGCTGGGGATGTACTAATGTATCGATCTACTATATAATGATAGTTACAGTGAAATTTTATAATAAATATAACTATTAGGAACGTGATGTTAATATAATAAAGTAATTTTAACAATAATATTTAGGGAGTTTTATAATCTACACTTATTTTTTGTTATTATCAACGATGGTTGTGCCATAGGCTCGGCAGACCGGCAAGGCACGTGTTGCAGCGCTTGCATGCCGTGCCATAAGTGAGAGAAAAAAGTAAGAGATACTCACATTTACTTTTGCAGTCGTCGTCGCCATCGCTCGGCGCTCGCTGATCGCCACTCGTCGCTCGCTGATTCCCACTCGTCGCTCACCGATAGAGAGATAGTGAGAGAGATTGATAGAGAGAGAAAGGGTTTAAAACTTAAGTTACGGATCCGGATCCGAATCAGTGGTGAGCGGCGATCGGCGACGGGTAGCTCGACAACGAGGTCGATAGTGAGCAGCGAAGCTATTAGAAGGGGTGCTGTGCGGCACCCCTCGTGACACGTGCCTATACGTCACCACCACGGCAAGTGCCGATCGGCACGGCGATCCATGGTTATTATTATCACTAATGCTCTACCACATAAGTATCATCAACCCAAGGATAGCTGTGTCAGTAGTGGCACGTCACTTGGCACGGGGTGTGCTAGTGGAGCAACCTTGTGCTGACTTGTGCCGTCCGCCGCAGTATGTGAAGCCTTTTTTTTTAATTTTTTTTAATTAATCATCATCAAATCAATTTTAGTTTGTGTGCAAATTCAATATTCATATCATATCATAAGAGAATTATAAGATTTTTATTTGTATGAAGACTTGTGAAACATTACAATAAACAATAAAATTAATGGATGAGTCTTAAAAATTATCAACAGTATTTAATGCAATATTCTTATGTTATTTTTGTGTCGACAAATGAAGTTTTTGATTCTCCTCATCATGCTACGTTCAACTAGATATTATTTTTAATTATTGAACTATTATCAATTAATATTATATTTTGAATGTTATTATATATTCAATTATATTATAAAGCATTCAAAATATTATGAAGTGTTCAATCATTAACATTGGTTTTAATGAATATATTCAATCATATTATGTATTGAATAATATTTATATTTAACTGTTATTTTTATTTTTAATAAAATATGTCATTTACAAAAATAATCTAGTGATAAAAACTATAATGTAGGTTTTTATATATATATATATATATATATATATATATATATTTAAACAAAAAACTAAAGATTGACATGCTGCTGACCCAAAAATATTTATAAATACCTTAAAAATTTTATTAAAAATATTATAAATGTATGCCAGTAGTATGTAGGGGCGTACCGAGGCGTGCCACTCGGCACTCTCCATGCCGATGGTGGCACGACTATCATTGATTCAACTAGCATCTTACTTTTATTGCTCCAAGTTAAATTAAACTTGATATCTACTACTAAAATGGAGAATGTTCCATTCCGTACAAAAAAAAGAATAATGAAATTCATTTAAAACACCCCCTGTTTTGCTTTTATTATCATAACTCCCTATTGTATGAGTATTTATAATTTTTGTTTACTTTCTCAAAAACACCGTATATTCGTTCACTTAGTCGATTGTTACCATATAGATGAGTTAAATACAATTGTATATGCTTAATAAGAATAAGTCTATAATATCCAAGGATTGCTATGCCAAAGACCCATGCCGACCATGGGTTGGCACGTGCTATTTCGAGCTGGTGTGCTATTGGCAAATTGAATAGTTTTGACATTTGGAAAAAAACAATTTTTAAACCTTTCTCGACCATTAAAATAGGTTTCAACGATTAATATAAAATCTTTTAGACACTAGATGTAAGTGTAACATATGCAATTAAATTCGATTCTCTTCATGTTTCTTATTTTTTCTTGGATCTTCTAAGTTAGTGTAATTAAGTTCTAGAAAAAAAAATCCTTTTGATTTCTTGGATTTAAATTATAAATTATCTAAATCTAGCACCACAAAGCAAAGAGGTAGCAAAATGGATGAACAATATTCCAAAAGTAGGTTTGGTTAAAATAAGATATGCTTAATTCCTAGTGGTACATATTTGCATTGGTAGCCATGAGAGAGTATTGAGATGCTTCCCTCATATTAGGTGTCGATAATTTATTGGCATGATACATTTCAATCTTTGTTGACTATGCCAATCAGCACGACAATCATGAGTACCCGTAAACATATTTCACTCACTTCTGTGATAGTTTTCATTGTCCCTTTGGTAGACATCTATGCTGAGATGTATTTTCGATATTTAAATATTGTTTCGATTACATTTCAAAAATCCCTTGTTTGTTTGTATGCCTCTCTAAAGTTAATATTTGTATGTATACCCCTTAAAGTGCATTGTTTTTGCATGTATGATCTTTTAGATTCTTGTTTTTTGCATGAATTCTTTTGGGGTTAATTAATCATTAAAATTTAGATATAAAAGACAAAAATATCCTTATTCTAATTTTCATACATTTATGTTAATTAAAGGTATTTTTTTAAATCGTTGAAACTTAATCTTATATTTATTGGAATGTAATCAAGAGAATATTTGTGCAAAAACATATGTTTTAAGGTTTGTACTTACAAATATCAATTTTAAAGGGGGATTTTTAAATTCTTTAATATTTTTATTTTTGAAAATAATAGAATATTCTTTATTTTGTGAGTGGCTGCTTGGTGAAATTTAAGTTGAAGTATTTTGATATAATAAAAGAAAAACATGTGTCAAATTATAAAATATCTAATAAGGTAGGGTGTTAATGATAATAAGAAAACATATGATGCTTCTTTTCATACATTTCAAAAAGATTGAAATACCTAAGTTGCAATAAGAGTTGCAATCATGGATGGCTGTGCTGGTGGCATACTAGCACGTGGCATGAGGGGGTGCCGCACGACACCCCTCCTAATAGCTTCGCCGCTCGTCATCGACCTCGTGGTCGAGCTACTTGTCGCCGATCTGTCACGGACAAAGTCTTTGAGATAGACAACGACCGCGCGGCACTTAACTTTCAAGTAGCAAAGTTAAGTCAGCCGTTCGCTTCACAAGCGATGCACCTGTTTCTGGATTGCGACAAAGCAAAGACAAGCAAAATACAAAGTTTGGCAAACAAGATTGCGATTCTTTATTGATTGGAAAGGAAGTTACAAGATATGCCAACAACGAGAAAATTAAAGGGGCAGGATAGCCATCGAGGACAAAATGAACACCATTGAACCAGTGGCACTTCGGTTGCGAAGCTGGCTCACTTAATGCTTCTCGATAGTTCTCCTATACTACTAAGTATGAGCATCCCCAATTCTGCAACCCGGGAGGTTCAAAGGTCTTGTGGGGCGTTACGTTTTGAAAGTAAGCCCCATTTGGGTTTTGGCCCATGAGTTTTATAGGCACGTGCGGGGAAAAACCCAAACTAGTATTGCGACGACACTAATATTGCGATCCCAAGGTTGCTTCGCAAGGAGCTCTTGAAGGAAACCAAAAGACACCAAAAAACATGCAAAAACATAGGGTTGGCATCCCATTTACAGACTCAAAAAGCGAAAAATACAATAAGACCGACATTGCGACCAAAACGGTCCTAACAGATCGCTGCTCGCCACTTGTCGATCGCCGCTCGCCACTTGTCGTTCGTTGCTTCATCGGGTGCCCTAGCCCAAGAGAGAAAAGAGATCGAGAGAGAGGGAGAGAGAGGGAGAGAGAGGGAGATTAAAAACTTAAGTTGCAGATTCGGATTCGGAACTTTCGGATTCAGAACTTAAGTTTTGATCCTCTCTCTCTCTCTCGGTCTTTTGGGCTAGGGCACCCAACGAAGCGACGGCGAGAGATGGTGACGACGATTGCGAAGGCGAAAGTGATTATTCCTTACCTTTCTCTCTCCTTCTCTTATGGCATGGCTGGCAAGTGCCACAGGCACGGCCATCGTTGGTTGCAATCATGCAATCCAATCCCCGAAGTGGGCCTTAAAATTTCCTCATATGAGAATATGAAAAATAGAAAAAGTAAAAGGCCGAAACCCTAACTCCAAGACTAAAACATATAAAATCCTTTAATCTTCTTTCTTTTAAGTCATTAGTTTTGTGCAGGCTTGTCCTATGGGTTTTTCATCACTTCATTATGCATAATGCAAATCGTACTGTCAAAGGTATTCTTTGGTGAATTGCAAGCTGCACAACGACTTCACCTAAGCACAACAGGACTTTTTGGAGGGGCAACAATACTAGAGTCTAAGCCACTGTTGTTTAGAAGCATGTAGCAAGAGTTAAAAAAAAGATATTATCCCTCCCCAGTTATCATGTTCTTGTATCCTTTTCCCTAGAATATAAGGCCAGATAAAGTATATAATTTATTTGAAATCATTAGTCGTTCCTATTTATTCTCTTCCACTTTGTGGCTTGCAATTACTTCTGTCACCCTGAAACTTTCTCAGTGATTGTCTTGTTCAATGTGAGGTCATAAAGAGTAACTGGTGCTTGACAGCTGCCTAGCTAGCATTTAGTTCCGAAATAGTAAGGCTTTCATTATACCAGCTGAGGCAATGTTCTCTTTTTCCTTTTTTGAGATTAGAGGAGCTGAAACAACTAATTATACTTGTGGTTATATATGCACCCAAATTGTCACACACCAAAATATGAAGTAAGCTTGGGGGGATAACACTACAGGCCCTTACAGAAAATGACTCTTTGAGATATAACAGCTGAGCCAGTTAATGCTAACTCAAAAGTGGAGAATGTGCCGCTGCAGCTAGCAGAACACTTTTTAGTTTGACTTATTTGAATTTGTTTTATGATTGCCTCACAAGTAAAATTTTCTTAGAAAGTGAAGTCCTGCTAAAATTGCCATGCTAGAATTTCCTGAGAACACTTTATAATCTTTATTAGCCTTGCCAACTTGTGACAACTTATTAGGATATTTTTATTCAGCTAGGCTCCATTTGGAATGAGAATAGCAAATTCCTTAAACTAGGTTAGTGTTAAGTTTAGGACCAAGAAAAATTACCATTTTACCCTTGATAAGCCCAAATGGCAGGATCAATTATGCTGTCTCTAGAAACCTGTATTTCACATCTAGAAACTTGCATTGTGTACTTACAAGAATGCCCTTATGTTACAAGCAACAATGGCCGTGCTGGTTGGTACGCCTTGTGTCGAGTCGTGTCCGGTCTTGCACGATTGTGTGCCGATGTGTAGTCCATCTTTTTTAACTTTTCTCTTTTTTCATCAATCATCATCTATTAACTTTAGTGTTATTCTTGTACCGACAAATGAAGTCATTATTATTAATATGATTGAAGATTATCGATAGTATTTAACGTAATGTTCTCGTGTTAGGTTTTAAAGATAAACTTTAACCAAATGCCACACTATTGTTCTAGCGAAACCTTCTTTAAGTCTTCTCAGTACAAGGAAGAATTTAATTTGGAAAAGTATAAGGGGCACATAAGATGCTCAGGAATGGTAGTAAGACTAGTATTGGCTGATATCAAGTTATCAACTTTCCAAAGGAAGAAAGTGTCATGATTTTCATCCACGCAACTCTTTTCTCAATATCTGCACATCAGAAAGCCATTTCCTCCTGCTTTCAAATATTCAAGAGGACCTAGTTTCAAGAAAGAACATTTTGTAATTTGATTCAAGTTCTCATTTTCACTTTTCATTATGCTAATACAATGAGAAAAACTTGTCTTGGCAATCAGATAATCCCTCAGAAATGAGAAGTGAGGATCAACGTATGATCTGCATATTTACCTCTCCAATTCCGAATAAGTCGTGATCGCATTTGTTTGAGATACCCAAACCTTCGGCCTTTTCAACCATTAAAGTTGAACAGCTAATTTAAGGTTTAGACTGGATGAAGGGTCTCTCTACATATTGGTTGTGGAAAATTTTCAAATTCTATTATTCTAATTTAGACCTAGGGCTTCAATCCAGTAGTAGGGTCTTGATTTTTAGGACATCTTGTTACTCTTTTCTATTATTCTGTTTGTTTATTCAATTTTTCTTTGTAGATTTTGATTCCTTTATCTCTTTTAGATTTTAAATTAATGCAGCCATTATTTAGTTGTAATCTACACTCTTATGGTGTATTAATTTATATTGAAATAAGTTGTAAGGAGTGAATAGATAGCCATCACCTCTTGTTTCATCTTTGTTGGCTTGGGTTTATGTATCCGTGAATCTTTAAAATCTCCAACAATGGTATAGTCAGAACAATTCCAGCTTTTCAGTTTTGAAATTAATTAAGTGGCACAAAATGTTATCGAGTTGGATTAGTCATCATTGCACAAAGCCTTCTAGAACTATTACATGCTGGCTAGAGTTAGAGTGCTAATTAAAGTAGGGAAAGCTCCACAGAAGATTTGAAATAACTTTTACATTTAATACCTAGAAAATGGTGCATACTGCATAGTACCAATGAAGCACAAACATAAATACGGGGCACGGATATTGCACGATATGGATATGGCGACATAACAAATTTTGAAAAAATAGGACACTGACATGGCATAGGACACGAAGAAATAAATAAAATAAAGAAAAAGTTTATCACACTATCTACCTATCACATTATCAATTTATCACACTAATTAGAATTAATGTAAACAACAAAAATATAAATTTAAGTCTTACCAGTATCAAAAGAAAAATAAGAGAGAAATGAAAGTCTTTAAAAGAGAGATGCATGTGAGATAATTTTAAAGAAGAGTAGGTCTGCTTGCAGGGGGGAGAGAGAGAGAGAACAAAGGGCTGCAATTAAGTAAACGCAAGAAAGGAAATACACCTTTCAATCAGGTGCTTGGGCCAATCCAAGTCAACTGACTCACTCATGGGCTATTTCACTTTGCCACAAGTCAAAAAAGGGCTTTTGACTTCATAAAGGAAGATCGGAGATATGATGCAAAGAAATGCTTGTAGGAAGAGAGAGAGAAAGAGGGAGAGAGAGAGAGGTCTGCTTGCGAGGAGGAAGGGAAGGAGGGAGGGAGAGAGAGAGAGTAATGTCTGCTTGCGGGGAGGAAGGGGAGGGAGGTAGAACCTCGTCCATTGCAACCGATCTCAAAGAAGCTATTCAGCCACTCGTCCGTCACAGCCGCCTGCTCGTCGCTCGTCCATTACAGCAGCTCGTTAATCGCAGGTGAGGATTTAGGGCTGAGAGAGTGATAGATTTTCTCCAAGGGGTGGGAGTTTAAGGAAATTAATTTTGGGTTTGGATCCGGGTTAATAAAAAGGACCCAAACCCGACCCATTAACACCGATATCAGTCCCTCCCGTGTCCAATATTTCTTTTATATTTTTTTTTAAGTAATGATACTTCTGATCATTGTTGGACACATATCCCATGCGTGTCCGACGCATGTCCATGTCCGACACGGTCACCTCCCCCTAGGAGAGGTGTCCGTGCTTCACAGCATAGTACCTTGCCAAAGAGAAATCAGGCAAGAGGAAATTGCGATAAGATGTGCAAGGTTATTTGGGGTGGAGAGCTATGCTTTTGATATGGCAGTATAATATTATGCAATCTAGTCTTAACCATTTAAAAGTTTCTCTAGGCATGAAAAGAGTCTAGCCAAGGAGAAAGCCAAAAACTTCTTTTCTTTAAAAGTAACTTTGCCATATAAAATGGTTGTTGTATCTACTTATGTAGGCAGAGGACCTTACTATTCAATGGCTCTCAAGCTATCAGTCTCTGTATAGACTTATGTATCTAGGCAGAGGAGCTTACTATTCAATGGTTCTCAAGCTATCAGTCTCTGTATAGACTTATCTTTATAACTTTTTCCTCAAATTCATGTAAGAGTTATGAAGGTTCCATCTTATACGTGTCCAGTCTTCAAGCATCTTGTTTGCGAGCAACTTTGTATATGGCTTAAATATGAAAATTTCATTGGCAAATTTGTAACTCTCAGGAATTTCCTTATGTACGTTACCGTGCTGCCAAGTCATCATTAGATGCTTCCACCATGACAACACTCCGTGATTTAGTCCCAACAAAGCTTGCGGCTGCAGTTTGGAACTGTCTTGCTAAGTACAGAACTACAATTCCTGATTTTCCTTCAACAGAGACTTGTGAGTTGCTCATTGTCGATCGGTCAATAGATCAGGTACGGATTTGAAGTTTCTGTGCTACTTGAGCACATTGCATTCTGTTGTGTGGTCCACAGGTCTTGTCTTCATTTGCTCTTCCACCTTATATGTTGTCGGATGTTGTAGATTGCTCCAGTCATTCATGAATGGACTTATGATGCCATGTGCCACGATTTGCTAAACATGGACGGTAACAAGTATGTACATGAGGTGAGCACATTCATTTTACGTGATTTGCTTGTGTTGAATATATATATATATATATATATATATATATATATATATTGAAGATTCTTACATATGATAGTTATTCCTAGGTTCCAAGCAAAACTGGTTCGTCAACTGAGAAAAAGGAGGTCCTTTTGGAGGACCATGATCCAGTATGGCTTGAGCTTCGTCATGCACATATAGCAGATGTAAGTTTGTCATGTTCTTAGTTTGCGAGATTTGCTTCTCATGGTGAATGTTACGTATGATGCTCTGACTTGATAATTAATTTGATTGCAGGCTAGTGAAAGGTTACATGATAAGATGACCAGTTTTATATCAAAAAATAAAGCAGCACAAATGCACCATGCAAGGTACCTGTTGATGATAAGATGTCAACTTGTTCAAACCATATAAAATAGGGAAAGCAAACATATATTGCTTAAGTGCCATAGGTTTTTCTATTAGTGAAGATGCTGGTTCTTTCCAATTTGTATACAAGTTTATATTTGATTAGTTCTTTGGGTGCATAAGATGATTTTGGTGCAAAAGATAAGCAGATTTTTAAGACTATTTTGAATTTGATGTCAACTCTCAAGAGTCTGTATGAAAGTTCAGGCAAGAGAGGGTCTTGCCTTATAACTTATAAGGGCCATTAACTGGTACGGTGGTGAATTACCATTCTTTTTGTTGTTTAAGCTCATGCAACTAAGGCCCAGTTCTCCAAATTTCCCTTAACATGGAGTCCAGGTGGCATATGATGTTTTCTTTAATAGATGTCTTTTTGTCATGGATTGAAGTATAGCATGTTCCTGATTGTATTGGCAAAGCGGATCGATCGATATGGCCAATTCAATCGATCCTCGATCAGAATCGTCCAAAACCGGAGGCCAATCCAGCCGATAGAACTGATACATATCATTCTTTCAAGCACGCAATCCCGAACCGAGATTTAGAGCTTTGCTTTGTATATCAACTCTGAAACAGCAAAGCCTTAATAATCAATCTAACTAGTTCTATTTTTTTGACTTCTTTGCTTGCTATTTCTGAGAGGATGGTATTGTTTCTCCGGTTTCTTTTGCAAAATGGATTTACTCCTTTTCTTTTTCCTTGCTTTCCATATAGAGATGGTGGTGAGCTCTCAACAAGGGACTTGCAGAAAATGGTTCAAGCTCTGCCACAGTACAGCGAACAAATTGACAAGCTTTCCCTACATGTAGAGGTTAGTAGTTTTCTGACTTACCTTTTCTGAGTTCTGAATTACAATCAATTTTTTGCAGATTATTTTGCAATACTTATCATTGATAGCTATCTCTGAAAGCATTGACTATAAGAATTAAGAAGTGACTTGTCATTACCTTTTTCTTGTTTTGGATCTTGGCAATTTCTTGTTTTTTGAAGTTAGATTCAGATAGCAGCCCCATTGTGGTGAATGTTGCATTTTATCATCCCTATTAAGACTATTTGATTTCATCCTTCTGTAATTTTTCTTTGAGCGGTATTACTATTTCACTTATATATTTATGTCACACAGACCCATTTAAATCAAACTAACTCAGGTAATGTAGTGTTTCTCTTTTACATTTTCATTATTGTATGTTGAGCCGTATATGTGCCTCAGCTAGGAGCTGCAAATTGTATGTGTGACTGACATTGAGCATGCACTAAAGTGCATAAAGGTTCTTTAATGGATTTCAAATTATATAAGAGAAAATTACAACTAACACCCTACATTTTGACTATATTATAGATGAAGCACTCTCTTTTCACTATTTTTTAAGAGAGCCCTTTATCTGTTAAAAAGTTCGACGCCACAGCCCGCTGTTTGGTAGATAGATATAATCTAACCTAATTATCAGGTTAGTTTAACCATAGAACCAAACTGACCCTCCTAAACAACCTAGGCATAAACCAAAACACTGATTGCCAATTACAAAGAATTAAATCAAGCCTTCAAAATGCTAAAATTGCATCCAAACATTGAATCCCACAAAATCATCGAATCCAGAATTACTATTGTTTTAATTTTAAAAGACATAAGAAGAAAGAGATAAGGTTAATTTAGGAAATATAAAAATATCTTTGAAATGGATATAATTTTCACTTGTTATTCTATCTATTTAGGGCCTTATTAAGTTAAACTTAACTCAGGGTGCGACTTGGTATTTTTTAACAAAGTAGAGGCTTAATTTGTTAAAAAAAATGAATAGAGAGGGCTTTATTTGTAATATAATTGAAATGTAGGGTGTTACATGTAATTTTTCAAGTAATCAGTTGCTTTTTTGCTTTGACTAGTCAGCTTGAAAATTCATCTTCCATCATATATTAACATGTTTGACATGCAGAGATGTTCTCTAGAATGGTACATGATATATAGAAGTGCTGACATTCTAATAAAATGGTCCTGAGCATCTGAATACATTAGAGTAAGAACATAACAAATAAGCATTATTTAGTCAGCATGCTAATAATAAGGAAAAATCACAATTTTGTGAAAAAGCTGCTGAGTACTAGGGTTTATAGACAGAGATTTTGGATAATCTCCGTGAGTTGAACTTATCTTTGACGAGTAAATGATGCAAGAGTGCCTTGAATACCTTTGTCATCTCAATGCTGAATGTCAAGCAGGTTATCACTGTACATATCTGCTTTATAATGGTATAACTTCATGTACCAATCTTGGTTGATGTGGAAAACATGTAATTTATAGCTTTTAGCAGGGAGTTGTAACATCCTTTGCAATTATACTAAGTTCTGTCATGATATAGAAGGAAACACAATGCTGACAAAAAAGCTTGACCAACAGTTTTGATAAACCTTGAAAGGTCCGCTACATTGAAGGGATATAATATACAAATAACATAGACCTTATCCATAATATTTCCGCAGATTGCAGGAAAAATTAATAGAGTGATCAGAGAACAGGGTCTTCGGGAAGTTGGACAACTAGAACAAGATCTTGTTTTCGGTGATGCCGGGACGAAGGATATAATTAATTATCTTAGGATAAATCAGGTATAAATGAATACTGATGTAGGACGCAATTTTTTTGGCCTCCTTTTAACAATGTAGTTTCATGTTTACTGACCTTGTGCAGGATGTCAGTCGTGAAAATAAATTGCGTTTATTGATGATATATGCAGCTATCTATCCCGAGAAGTTTGAAGGTGACAAAGGGTCAAAGCTGATGCAGGTAATGATGTGTTGTAGTGATTGCTTATCATTTTAGGATTGTTTTATGTGATTAACTGACTATCTGACTCTTATTATTGGTTATCTCAGTTCTTCAGGCTGATATACTTGAGGTTCAATAATATTCCTGAGCTGTTAAGTATTTGTTGTTATGATAATTGTAGCCTTGACCTATGAATCATACTAGTGGACCTTGTTTGTTGTGATGGACTGACAGTAAAGCTCGCTACCGTAAAAATTGGTTATGCAGTGTAATGGGATAAGTCTCTCTACATTTTCCCGTTGATGCCCCATTGGCTGGAAGCCTGGAACCCTTGACACCCTTCTTAGTGAATTAGCTGTAAGAAATTCATCTCATAAGGTAGTTGTGACATGCCTACCTATGTCTTGTGTGGAAATTGACTGAAAAATAATGAAGGCCCTTAAATTAATGAGGATGGGCTTTTGAATAGATCCTACTTGATTAATACAAATTCTGTTGCTGCGACTGCTGTTGACCTTTTGAAATAGCCATCTTTCCCAATATGATAGTTATACCGAAAAGGTCTGTCTTATACTCTTATGTGACTATCTTATTCCCCAAAGAAATTCAAAAGACAGCTACAAGCAAGCTATGCTTTGTGGTTTGAGATTTTCTACAGACTACAACTCAGAAATAATCTATTCAAAGTAGTTGAGATGAAATATACTAAGACCAACAACTGCTGTCACTACTCACTAGGAGATATAGAACAAGAAATTACTATGTAACTGACAAGTTAGGAGCTGCAATTATTGAGAATAAGATGCAGGAGAACCATCTAATATTGCATCTACTATGTAATTCAATAGAAGATAGAGCTTTCCAATAATTTAAACACTTGATTTATGAGTACGCATTCTTTTTATTATTTTAGTATAACTTAATTATAAATAAGAGATGTAAAACTTTGTTGATATTACTTTTTATGTTTTGCATCTTCAATATTGTTAGTATGTCTCGCCATTTTAAAAATTTGCCCCCTGACAGAGAATCTTAGCTCTGCCATTAAATATAGTGACTTAGTAATTAGTCAGAGATCATGGTAATATTACTCAGGGAGCTCTTGACTATTTTGACTTACATTTCTGCTTCTCCTTATTTTGCTTTTCTTTTTCTAGTGACTGGATACATTCTTCTCTTTCTTGCCTGTTATAGCATAATAGGAACTGGACTCATATAATGAAAAGTTCCTAGAATGGAAATCTTGTTGGCTATGTGGAACACTAGAGTCTGTCTTTTAGTTCTTGTATTTCTTTTTCTCCCCAACAGTTACTTGTTAGATGGTGGAGATGGAGAGGTTTGTTTACCACAAAAGATATCAGTGTGGATTCTATATCTTTTCTGTATACATATGATTCATTTTATTCTGAAGTAACCTCTGATACTGGTAATGGCCTACTCCGCAGAGAAGAATATTTAAATAGAATGAATTCTTAATATATGAAAGTTTGGCTGGAAAATTGTGAAAGTTAATCAATACAAAAGTATCAAATTTTCATCTTCCAGTGAAACTATATGTTGATTTTGTTTCACAGCTTGCAAGATTATCACCTGATGATATGAATGCTGTAAATAACATGCACTATTTAGGAGTGCCTGATACTAAAAAGGCATCAGGAGGTGGTTTCTCTCTTAAGTTTGATGTTCACAAGGTAAATAATTGATTTTTCAGTTGGCTTCTACAAGATAGCTCTTGAAAATTGTAACTCCTTGGTAACTTTTATGCTCTTAATTGTCACCAGAAGAAGCACTCGGTTAGAAAAGAACGGAATGGCGAGGAAGCGACATGGCAACTATCACGATTTTATCCCATGATTGAGGTATGCTTGTTGAAGTTAAATCTAATGATTTCATGTTATGGCTAAATATCTCCAAACATCAGTTGCTTTTGCTCATCAAAATATTTAAATGGTCTTGGATGTTTATTTTCTTGATATTTCTCGCTATATTTGCTATATCTTGTTAGTTTGTATACCTGAAAAATATTTCATGTAGCTCTGGTCTGTTTGTTCTGTTGATGAGCATTTGCATTTGTGCAAGATGGTAAGGCATTCTATTAGTTTTTTATTAACAACTTAAATTTAAGAAGTTAAAGTTTATGCTTAAATATGCATAAAATAAATAGAGTTGATTTTCTATGTTAATAGATGTGGTTATTTATTATTAACATAAAGTTTCCATGTCATTATAGGTAACTTGATTCTTGCGTTCCTGCCTTAAAAGGTTACTTTCCTCAAAAGTTCTTGTTGGCTCCATTTCCTACTAACCAACAAAATTATTTAGGAGGATAATGGATTCCTTCAAAGTGGTGTTTATTCTTTTGAGAATGGAGCTTTTCTCGAGGATTCTCGTGCCGATAACATAGGGCTAGCTGACCTTAGCTTGGCATGACATGTGCTGTTCAGAGTCAGTGTGCTGCTGTTACATTGAATGACCTTAATGCACCTAAAGCAATCTTTACATCTTTATAGGGCTATAATACTTTTTAGGGGCTACATTAAAGTCTTAGCACTACATATTAGTGTAACATGTGTAATATATTATAGAAAGTGGTTGATCTACTTGAATCATACACCAAGTAGATTATGATTTCCCCAATTTTTATTAGATATTTTACTTGGGAAAAACATAAATTTTCCTTTGATGTCTAATATGTGCAGTGTAAATTATATACATCAAGCTTCAAAATGAAAAGGGAGGTTAAAAAGGATGAAAGAGACTCCAAATTGTGTCTCTTTAAACTGAGAGTCTGAGATATACTCAATACCTAGTGACTGGTAAAAATGAGTGGCCAACTGGCCATTAGGGAATATTGATATGACAGATAATTCATGCACGAAACTTATTGATCCATTCCGACCAGCACAAGAATCCATGGCTTTTCTAATATCAGTTGTATTCTGTATCAAACAGTTAAGGATCAGCTAATGAGTAATGACGACATATAATTACTTCAGACTGATTCTTCTCTTATGGTGAAGGTTTTTACATGAAAGTGTGCCCAAGTGAAAGCAGGGTCTAGCAAGAATGAGATGCAAAAGAACTCTACTCCTATTAGTAGAGGGGTTGTTTCTTGGGTTGTTGATAAATGATATATATATATTTTTTGGTTTGATTTCATAGAGACACCTATTTATTTATTTTTTGCTGGCCTTTTATTGAATTGTGTTTTCTTTCACTCTTTATCCACTAGTCCAGACTAGGGTTGGGATAAGAATTTGGTGAATGCTTTTATCACATATGACATCAGGACACCAAAGCAATTTTGTAAATGAATGAGTACATTGTTATAACATACTAGGCTCATATTTCTTTGGGCATTGTGCATACAGCAGACAGAAAATGAAGGTATTAGGTGGGCTGGAAGTAGAAAGTAGAAACCCAACTAAAATGGAGAATAAATACTAATGTTTTCTCAAGCAGGAATTTTGACATCTTATTGTCGAAAAGGATTAGTTTATCAACATGCTAACATTGTGATCTCATTCAATTTCTTCTTTTGTTACGCCATCTATTTTTTATGAGTTAAAAAGAAAAAGAGCAGCTCAATCTTGAATGAAATCAAAAGAGTTGAACTATTGGAATTATTAAGATTTAGGGTTTTCTTCATTTATAGCATCTGTTTGTTTATTTAATATTTAATAATTTTATGTATGCACTAGTTTTTTAAGAACTCTGGAGGCTTACTGCTGTATATATGGACAGTCGTCGGATTTGCTGGTTTTGGATATTAAAGAAAATTCTAGTAGTTATTAGACATGATTGTGGCGGGATTGAACTTCCCGACACGATGAGGAGGCAGTTTTAAGAATAGATATCATAGTTTTTTTTTATTATGAGAATGCAACTCAGTTATTTCCCAAGGAACACTCAAGAGTGGATCAGCAGAGATTGTATTAGGTTTAAGCATTGATTTTTTCGTCATATACTCATATTTGTGCTTTAGATATCAATGCAGTTCCTTTTGTCAAACTTGCTCCCTCTCTTAGTTTAATAAATTTAAGTGATAATTACATCTACACCCTTTGAACTATTGTCCATTTTCACATCGACCCTCTCATTTATTTTTTATAGTATATCGACTCTCTGAACTATATAAAGCCTCTGAAATGTTTATTATGTTAATTGTTCATTTAAATTTTCTGTTAAAATATATCACATGACAGTTACATGATTAATGTTAGACGCTCTAGGGATCATTTTACCCTTATTTTAGGGAGACAAGTTGAGGGTAAAATGATTATTTGACCTTTCCCATTTACATTGTTAGAAGGTGACAGATATTAGGTAGTTGAGACGGTCAAAGTGTTATGAGAAATAAATAAGGTCAATGTGAAAATGACAATAGTTCAGGAGGTCTAGAATGTAATTAACCTTAGATTCTATATATGGGAGCTATGAAAGGTTCCTTCATGTTTGCAAGAGCTTAAACTATTCTGGTAAATAGTTGCTACATATTGCACGTGCATGTTTCATGGTAAGAAGCTTTCCGGATTTCCATTAGGAAGGAAGTCTGACACCACATGATTGACATGAGGTAAGTTGCCTATCGGTATGGTTTTGGTAATTTGACGAGCCAAATATTTGATCCGTGTCTGAATAAGCTTGTTGGTAAATATTAAGAAATAGTTGACTTTCCTATTTTGAACCATGTTGGAGGTTGACAATTTAGACAATTTTGTTGAAGGGTATACATTGTCGACATTGTCTTTTCCAGCTGTTATTGCTCCATCTCTTATTCAATTGGTCCAATTACATAAGACATTTAGAGAGCAAAGGGAGGGACCCATTTGGTTGGTGAATAAGCAACACATGTGGTCGATTAGTTAGATTATTACTCACATTTCCCCTTTTTGCTATTGAATACCAAAATTTTCCTTATTGGGAAACTTGCGTATTGGAAAGAGAGGTAGATTATTACTCACATTTCCCCTTTTTGCTATCGAATACCAAAGTTTTCCTTATTGGGAAACTTGCGTATTGGAAAGAGAGGTGATGAGGGCTTCCTTTTGCTCGTTGCAATTTACTTCAGATAATAGCAATTTTGGGTCAGATCTGTACCTAAATAGAACACAAGGTCTGGGAATGATTTTATCAGATACCTATTAAACATTCTTGTGTTCTTGTGTAAGAGGAACATCTAAATTGTCAGAAACCCTCTTGATGGACTTGGGGTAACAAAGAATTACGGAGGATGGGGAAGATGGATGGTTGATTAGTCTTCAGGTTTGCATTTTGTGACAGCTGATTTTTGTGTTGGCATGAACGATGCTAGACAACTTAGATCACTCCACCTGGCAGATAACACCTTGGGTTGGGAATCTTGGGATACTTGTTCATATTGGAAGAGAGGAAAGAATATCATTATAAAGTATTGATGCTAATTGTTGCACTTAATTTGTGTTCTTGCACCAAAACATAGATGTTCTATATTCTTTCTTGTTTTACAGGAGTATTTCCTAAAATGAATGATTCTTGTTTCTTTAGGAGTTGATTGAGAAACTGAACAAAGGTGAATTACCGAAGGACGAATTTCCTTGTATGAATGACCCCAGTCCTAGTTTTCATGGAACTCCACCGAGTGTATCTGTTCGGACAAACCCTGCTCAGCATGCTCATTCAATGAGATCTAGGCGGACCGCCACATGGGCCAGGCCTCGCAATTCTGATGATGGATATGCAAGGTTAGTAGCGCTTCATTCCCAATAACAATTATTAGTATTGTACTTCGATATTTAGTAATACTGCTTGGACTCATCTTGTCATAGACTATTTGCAGTTGATCTGAGTATTGAAATTTAACCTAGGTTCAAATGGATCAAAAGATGTGTCGGTTATTGATGCAACAGTATCTGTATCCACATTTGCTTAGAAGATGTTATTATGTTGACCTCAATAAGAACATTCATATTTGTTCAGAAAAGAGGAAGTAATGAGCTGATTATTAGCCCTTTCATCTGGAAGTAAATAAGGCTATGATCAGGTACTAGTAACATTTCTTTAGATGGTGTAAATAAAAAATTTACCTGTACTTGGTTTTAGAATCACAAAGCTAGTATTGTAAAGCAAAGTGAATACTAACAAGGCACAATTGAAAAGGCAAACATATTCCAGGATGCTGCTAGTCTTAAATATGTCGTGATATCTTCTTATTCTGTCATTATGTGGACACCTCTATCTTCCTCCTTGGGAGAGTACATTGAAATAATATGCCCAGCTGTATCATTACTCAAGGGTGCATATCTGTATTGAACACCTAAGCCTATACATATGGAAATGGATGTTTTCTGATTATATCCAGTCCATTTTGAGGCCTCTTGTAAACTACCCGTCACTCTTAAATTAGATAAATTGATGCTCTTCTCTTTACTTATTAGTGTGCATTTACAGTGACTCCATTCTGAGGCATGCATCTAGTGACTTTAAAAAATTGGGGCAGCGCATATTTATCTTCATCATTGGTGGAGCCACTCGCTCTGAGGTAGTACAATACTTGTAATCTGTTGGTTTCTATGCATTGTCATTGTTACTTACTGAAGCATCACCCTCTAATGTTCATGTCAGCTACGTGTGGTTCACAAGCTTACATCAAAGCTGAAGAGAGAAATTGTGCTTGGATCAACTAGCCTCGATGATCCTCCCCAGTTCATTACTGTAAGTCTAGCTCTATCTTTAAGTGGTTCTTGTTTTCCTCTTCCAGTTGAAGTGCTGTGATGTTTGAATTTTCTTTCTCAGTTGGCTAAGCTTCTAATCATTGATTCTCTTTATTCTAGTAATGCTCTTATTTCATGCTTGTTTTAAAAATTTTATCAGATTTTAGCAACTATCAGATCTAACTTTTTCTTAAACCTCTTTCTCTTAATATTTATCTCCATCTTAACAATCTGATTAGTATCAAATTATTCTGCTTGACAAGTTGACTTATTACTCTGAGCTTCAGCATAATTTCCTATTTGAAGTAGCAACATTGGTTTTCGCTACAATAATCTTTATATCATTACATTGTATGACTTTTTTCTTAGGCTAACTTATATTTTCACCTCTGAACTATGATGCATTGTTACACTAAATCCCACAGGCATAAAAGTGTACAATCTGCACTCTAAACTATCTAAAACTTAAGACATGCTTTTATTTGTTAGTTTTCCATGAGAAATTTTTGACAGAACATGATACAAAGGAAATTAACTCCATAGGTGTTAGTTGTTGAAGTTTTAGAGAGTGAAAATGGCAAATTGTACACTTCAGGTTGTAATGTGATATAGGTCATGGTAGGGGGTTGAACGTGCAACCTAACTTTTTCTTAGTAAAGGAAATTAATATATTCCGGAACTTATGGCACACAAAGAACCTAACGTCCAGCATTATTCAATTGCAGAAACTGAAGATGTTGTCAGCTCAAGATCTTTCATTGGATGACCTTCAGATTTAGCCAATACAGCAACCTCGGTGTTTCACTGCTTGTGGTCTGTTGACTCCTGGTTGAATTTATATTTGTACTTATCCCTTTTCTCTCGCTTTATTTTTTAACTGTCTGATTCTTAGATGTGCTTCAATGAAAAATCAACTACAAATTCATTGTCATAAGTTGGGTTCGAGCTGCATCAGATTTACTGCTCAGGTAGATGTCAGTTTCGGCAAGCTTTGTAGACAGATACAAACTAGTGGTCCCATAACTTAAAAAGTGTATATATCTGCAGCATGACTGTAACTTGCAACTGTATCATGTCATACACAAATATGAAATGAGAGATGTGCTACTGAGGTAATTTGTTGAGCATGTCAAAAGTTTTCTTTCTGTGCTTCTGAACCCTTGGCCCCCGTTCACTTATTGTAGAATAAGGATGGAATAAGCAAGTATTCTAACTTTTAATATAAAAAGAAGATTGTTAATACTAGTATAAGTTATTGTAATATTTAGTTCAATACTAGTATAAGGTGTAAAAATTATATTTAATATGATATAAGGTTGGTATTAAAATAAAGTAACTAGTATAAGGTGTAAAAATTATATTTGATGTGATATAAAGTTGGTGTTAAAATAAATTAATTGTACTGGGAATTGGTGATGTTTTAAACCTAATGACGAAAATACTCTTAACTATATGTTAAAAAAATAGTAGTAAATAATATTTTTTAGAAATAATTATTTTTTATTAAAACTGTGGACTTAAAATACTTTATATACACATACTATGAATAAATAACTATGTACTATAGGATAATGTAGGGTTATAAGTCCGTATTGCAAAAATAATTTTACTCTTTATATAAAATAATCATACACTAAATAAAGAGGTATTGTAGGGTTATAAATTTGCACTAAAATAACAATGCATTAGAGCATCTCCAAGGTAGGGCTCCAAATATAGAGCAAGAGCTCGGTGCACTCCAATACATCGATCTCTATATTAATTAATTAATTAATATAATATATATATATATTATATTTTAAATCACTTAATAAGTCCTCTTAATGTTATTATTTTTAATAAAAAACTTATGGTTAGAAAACTCATAGGTATTTTTATAATAAGACTTAATAATTTTAAATTACTATTTTTAAATTAAACGTATTGAAATTATATTACACGAAATAAAATAAAAATTTAAAATAATTTAACATTAGACTCATTTTAAAGATTTTGATGAGACCTTTCCAATAGTACTATTTTTATTAAAAATTGATTAGTAAAATTAATTATATATTCAGTTTAACTAATTGGATTATTTAATAAAGGATACAGATAGAATTTAAAATTTTGGATTAAGCTTTTGGAGGGCAAAAGTGAAATTTTTTTAAGTAAAATAATATTAGAGCTGGGCTCCAAATTTTTAGATGGGACTCCAAATTTGGAGTTCCACCATCACAAAATTGGAGCCCCATTTGAAGCTCGGTAGGAGCTCCATTGGGCTTCATTTTGGAGTTTTGGAGCTTGATTGGAGATGCTTAGAGGATATAAAGAGAAACTACGAGGTAATATGAAATTATAAGTCTGTACTTTATATAAAATAATTATACATTAGAATAAATGAATAGATACTGTAGATTAATGCAAGGTTATAAGTCCGCACTAGCGTCTAATGTGGGGGTTATAAGCCCGTATTGTGGGAAAAGTGTGCGGGTTTAATATTTTTTTTTATTTTTGCAGAATTTATTAGTTAAAAAAATCTCAATCGTAGGTGAGATGTTTAAAATAAAAAAAAAAAAGAGATAGAGAGAAAAAATAAAGCGTAGCTGAGATAGTGGTGAGAGAATCTTAACTGTAGCTTAGGTGATTTGTGATTAAATGTTATTTAATCTAGGAGTAAGATAGTAATTATCGATTATTATCATATTATTTTTTTAAAGTTGTATGGAATAAGATGAGAGAGAATAATAAATTATTATACTAGAACAAAGTAAAATATTATTTAGTTACTATATCAAAATAAAGAGATTTATTTTAGAATAAGCTTATTTTTATTCTACAAGTGAACAGAGGCTTATTGTATGCTTTATGTTGTTAAAAATCTTCAAGGATTTTGTTTAAGCTGTTCGTAAAAAGTGATCCTAACTATATCTACTGTTCATGAAATGCAAAATGCTTTATTTCGAGCAAATCCAATACAATCCCTACTTAATTTGCAAAATGGACTAGCTAATTGCAGAATCAAATGATCAAACAAGCATCACCTCCAGTACACGGTACTTTACTGACTAGTCTGTTTGTACTGTATCTTCTCCTTGTCACACAAGCATGAACTCTGACCCATGCTCAATTTACGAAAACTTGATTGCGTCCATCCCTTTGATCAATCTGGAAGCAGAGGAACCAGAAAGCCTTCAACGGTCAAACTGAGTACGGACGGTGCAATTGGCATGGGTTCATATCATGGATGGCCGCACCGTGGCACAAGGGTGCCGCATGGCACCCTTTTAATAGCATCGCCGCTTATCATCGACCTCATCGTCGCTTGCCGTGACCATCGTTCTCCTGAGAGAGAAGCGAGATCGAGACAGAGAGATCGGGAGAGGGTTAAAAACTTAAGTTGTAGGTTCGAATCCGAATCGATCTCTATGTCTCGATCTTTCTTCTCTCTAGGGGGCTAGGGCACGAAGCGGCGATCGGCGAGCGATGACGACTGCGACTGCAATGTCAAATGTGAGTATCCCTTATCTCTTACTCTTATTCTCTTATGGCACGGTCGGCACGTGTCGTGCTGTGCCAGCCAATGGTTGGTACGATCCGTGTCTGTGGCACGATCATCGTTGGTTCATATCAAGGTAGGACTAGGGCAGTCTCTAAGAGATGCTTATAAACCATTGATAGCGACGCCTTAGAACCCGCATGGAGTGAGTCGGTGTTCATGGCGGAAGCCTGGGCCATGAGGATGAGTCTCAGGTTGGTAAAGTGAACTGCAAGTTTATAGTGGAGATGAACTTTCTTTTGTTAGCTAGAATCGTACGGAGGAGACGACGAGCCCATGGTGCATTAGGAACCAGACCGGTGAGTGTTTGGCCATCATATTGGAAGACTAGATGGTGTCATGGTCCTTCATGTTCTCAGAGAAGGTTACCGGGTTGCAGACTCTCTTCCACATCTTTTAAAATAAATTCTCGACTCTTTCTCAATCTTTTTAAGTAAATCGTGTTTAGAGAATTCACTCCATCACCAATTTACTATTAATTTTGGGTCTTAAAAGAAGCTCATGTTCTGCCACGAAGAAGTTATACAATGTTAGTACAGTAATTGACCGATAAAGTGATTTTTATCCAAACTCTACATAATCCAGTCTATCTTTGTTGTGGAGTTCCATATTAACACAGCGAGTCATTTGGAATGTATCAAGACCCCAATTGATAAAGAAAAAAACAAAGCCTAAAATAGTTTGGGGAGTTGTGTCGTCTTTTTGCCTTGATCCTTCTCGGTCGTGGCAAATTCATTCTGAGACTGACCCTAGTGCAGACCGACAGGCTCACAGTATTGGTGGATGAGCGTCCTACCCAACTCAGGCTAGGCGACAACATGCAAAAGAATCCAACCCAAAAGCCTATGCGTACCGCGACGACTGTACTCTTTAGCATATAAAACCGACTGGCTCAGTTCCCTGCTGCTAAGTTGTCGTTTTCTTAACAGTATGACACTGTTGCCATTTCAGAATTGAAGGAAGAAAAGTAAGTTGTTGATACCAAATATACTATCAATTGCATTGTGTGTGTATTTATATGTAATATCTATCTTAAGATTAAGAGCTAATTCTCTAATGAAGTAGAGCACAAGTGTTGGATGGAACATCAGCTAAATTAGATTCAAAGCACACTAATGAAAATTGTTACCTTGTTTTGATTGTTGTTTTGCCTTTAAATATTCTTTTTGTTTTATATGCCCAACTTTCTTACAAGAAAAAAATGCAGTAGTAGAGTGTTTTATAGAAGACTTCTCTTATTATGTACTTTAGAATTCACCTTTCTGACTTTCCAAAAATACTCGATCCTCACTTTGTAGATGGATTTTCTTTTCCAGTATTTACTATAGCCACTTGAGCGATCTCTATTTTGCTATGTTTTTGTCTTTTCTTTTCTTGTACACACATAATAGCTCACTCATTTAGAGTCCATTTTTCTTTGTGTGCATTGTAATTTAATTTGAACAACTCAAATTTCAGAAGACAACAAATCTAGTTAAGTGACACCAGAAAACCTTCAAAGGTAGGCACTTCCAACTTCTTCAATTGAGCAACTGAATCACTCACATGCATAATATGATACCTCAGAGAACTTCGATCATCATGCTTTAAACTCAAAAGCACCGACATGGCGATTTGCAGCAAAATGTCTCTCCATTATCGATTTGGCAGTAATAGGCTCCTCCATTATCAAATTACAACTTTGAGTTTCTATTACTAATTTAGCCGTAAAAAATTCCAAAAAGACTATCGTATCCTTAAATAGCAAAATTAGTACTCACTAAATTACCTAATTATCTTATTTACTGATTTAGGCCTAGCAAATTAAAATAAGACTTCTGTGTCTTTCTCCTTAATATGATTTCCTAATTCCTACTCCGTTCCATCTCTTTCCTCTCATTCTTTTGCCATTTTCTTCATCTCATTCTTCTTCCAACTTCTATTTTCATCAATAATAATTTAAATACTCTTTCTCCTCTAAAATAATCTTATTTGATAATCTTGGAAGATAGTTCCTTCATTCAATATCTCTCTCATCTTATTTGCTATTCATCTTTCTTATTTTGTTTTTCTGTGATTGAAGTATTCTGAATTAAGTTAATATTTTGATGACTATTTTATCTTGCTCAAAACATGTGTTTCACCCATGTAAATGTTATCAATATTTATATATCATTTTGATAATATTTTTCACTACTTTAATTTTGCAAATGTGTCTCTAATTAAAATTAGTGTAAAAGTCTTATACATCACCTGTGTAAATTATGTGCACTGCATATACAAAATGTGTGCTTCAATATTAGGCAAAGTATGTATTGATAATGGTGAAAAAATTTTACGAATCATCTATGTAAGTTAAGCACATTACCTATACAAAATGTGTGCTTAAAAATTAGGCAAGATACACATTTATAATGATGAAAATGTTTTGTCAATCATCTATATAAACTGAGGAAAAAAATCTTTCAAGTATTAAAATATATAACTATATATAAATACCAAATATTAACGAAATAAAATTTAAGATAAAAATATCATCCACAGACTTATTTTCTATACACTAAAGAAATAAGACGATAGTGGAGAATTACATAAATTTTAGGATATAACAATTATATTAGTAAACATAATAAAAAATTATGCATATCACCTATGTAAAGTATTTTCGAAGAGTATACAAAATATAGATAGAAATTTTAGTACGTATTGAGATTATTAAAAAATGTCATGTATCACTTATGTAATATGTATGCATTGCTTATGCAAATTGTACGTTTCAATTTTAATCAAGGTACATATTAAGATTTCTAAAAAAAATTTATCACACATCGCCTACGTAATATATACATATCGCTTATGCAAATTTTATGCTATAATTTTAACTAATGTATACATCAAGATTTTCGAAAAAAAGAAGGGCTTTCGCTTCTTTGCACCCAGTGTTGGCATAGCAGCTATATTTCGATTCATCCTCTTCTTCCACGGCTTTCAAAATAGGACGTTGAACCAATTTCATATAAAGGGAGTAAATGCCTCCTGGGCGCTACTCCGCTATGCGCTATTCATGGTATCAAAGACTTTCTTCGAAGATGGTGACGGTGCAAATGCTTTTAACCCAACTCAAGCTTCATAGACATAAAAACATTCCTCCTAGAGTAGCTGTTAATATGAATTGTCATGCATTGCTTATGTGATATGCACGCATTACCTATACAAATTGCATGTTCTAATTTAAATTAAGGTACATATCAAGATTTTTAAAAAAACATCACACATCGTCTATGTAATATATACGCTCCAATTTTAACTAAGGTATGTATCGATATATTTATAAATATGCTACGCATCGTTTATGTAATATATATGCATTACCTGTGCAACTTGTACACTCCAATTTTAACTAATATATGCTCTTTGGTATCTAAAAAAGAAGTCTAAAAATGATATATTTATCTTAAATTTTATTTCCTTAACATTTGGCCTTTATATATAACTATATGTTTTATTATTTGAAATGTTTTTTACTAGTTTACATACGTGACGGATAAGATTTTTTCATCATTATAAATGCGCACATTACATAATTTTGGAGCGCACATTTTGTATAGGCAGTGTGTATAATTTACATAGGTGATGCGTAAGACTTTTTCACCATTATCAATGTGTACATTACCTAATTTTGAAACCTAAATTTTGTATAGAAGATGTGTAGAATTTACATAAGTGATGCATAAAACTTTTTTATTTATTTCAATCAAAGACACATTTGTAAAATTAGAGTACTGCAAAATATTGATATAATGATATATACTCATCTTATAGAATTTAAAAGAATGAGCATCTATTTAACAAAATAATGCACTCATCTTTTAGAAACTAAAAAATAACTAATAGAAAATCAAAATATAATGCACTTATCTTATATAAATTAAAAAATAACTAACATAAAATTAAAATATAATACACTCATTTTCTAGAAATTAATGCACTGAAATTGCGCAAAATAGATTGGAGAAATTTTTATCAATTTTCTTAGCAACAAAAGAGCAACACAATATCACTAAGTATGTTAAACCATAAATCATCACTATTATAAAATAATAAATCATAATAATACAACAATACAACCTACCTATAATAACAATAAATCATCACTAAAGTTTGCATCAATTTCAAAAAAAAAATGCTATAATCATTATTGAGCATGTTATACCATAAATCATTACTAAAGTTATTAATAACATAAAATAATAAATCATAACAACACAACCTAACTATAAAAAAAAATCATCACTCAATACACCATAAATATCATAGTTATACCATAAATATTACAATTACATCATAATTATACAATACAGTTTTATAACTTATCGCTACTGCCTCTTGTACGCACAACCCATCATAAACAATCTCAATAGTTATCTTTACTTTAATATTTCAGAAAATTAGTTACATATTGGACTCTTAAATTGGCCAATTCCAATTATCATTTTTTAGCCTCAATTACAAAAGCAATGTGATTCCTTGCCATAGTTTTACTCATATTTATTTATATCAGTATAAATGTATGATGATAATGTAATGACTCTAAAGTTGTAAAGATAAATAAATAGTATCAATCATAATGTTAATTATCTAAAATCACCGAAGGATTTGTCTTGTGCTATTACCGAAGAGCCATAAGATCAAAGAAAAATGGTGGAAAATGGAGAAGAAAATAAGATAACAAAAATTGAACATATGTTAGGGCTTGATGTGTAAAAGTGGAAGGACAATGTCAAAAAAGAAGAGAAAGAGAGGAAGGAGGAGAAGAGAAAGAAAGGATTAAGAGAACAAGAGGAAGAAGAGAAAGAAAGGATTAAGAAAAAGAGAGGAAGAAGAGAAAGAGAGGAAGACGAGAAAGAATAGCTTGATGCTTGAGAGAGGAAATTAAGATTGATGATGATAAGAGGAGAAAAAAAACTAAAAGAAAAATAATGAGTTTTTTGTATTCTTGTTTTTTAAACTTCTATTTATCTATATTTCTCGAAATAGTATTCTTGTTTTTTATTCCCATTCTCCTAAGAATGAATATTATGATTCACATTTTGAATAGACATAGATACAACATCTATAGGAACACATACAAGAAAAAGGATAATGTAACCCTACCATCTAAGACCAAAGGTTGGAGAGGATAGACCTACAAGTTAGAGATCTTGAGCTGGTTTGTGGTTTTTGTGGGGGTGGAGGCATTGTCTACTAGGTGTCGGATGGAGGTGGTGGATCGATAGTGATAGGTGGCATCGGTAGGGATAGTGTTGATGGAATGTCAAAGAAGATGGAAATTGACATGGCATCGATCGAGAGAAGCGATCGAGAGAAGGGAAGAAGAGGAGGAGTGGTCGCCCCTAAAGGACTAGGGTGGTTGGCTTGTCGATAGGGGGTTAGAGGCGATGGAGCTACAGGTGGCTACTGCCATGGCTAGAGAGAACACAAGAGAATGAGATGAAGAGAGCTAGGGCAAAAGGATCTAATTCATTCCACAATCCAATTCGGAGTGTACCACAATGTTAGATCTGCGGCTACCGTCGAGCCGATTGGGCTAACTCATCTAGATTGGCCAAAATCAAAACATTGTAGGGCACGATTGGTGAGCAAGGTGCACAAACGAGTTGAGAGCTACTGTAAGGGTTTGGCCTAACCAAGTCTAAGTCATAGGATGGTCTTGAGATTAGATATGTGTAATGCCGAACAGGGAAGGAAGGGAGGAGGCCGAGGGCACCAAGGTGGTGTGCTCTTAGGTGGGGCTATGCTTGGCAAGATGGTGGCCGCACATGAAAGGGAGGGTACGTCTTGGCTAGGGTTTGGCTAAAGTGGGGGAGGGAGAGGAACTATACTAGATTAGATTCAATATAAATTGGTTATATTGCACTCAACAACTTAGATAGGAGGGGGAGGGTAGCTTAAGCAGACCTAAAAGACCAACAATCTAACTTACTTAGAACTTGACCAACATAAATCATAATTAAATTTAGACTGAACTATACATGTATCCAAATAAATACAATAAAAAATAATTAATCTAAAATATAATAAGTAAATGATTCGACTCAATAGGGCTACAAACTCAAGTTACCTATGACTTAGACTAGGCTCGAACCATTACAAAGTAGCATGCTTCTATCCACCTAAACCTCAAGGAGAGAACTCAAGAAACCTAGTCATAAATTGTGACTCAGACGGAGCTTGCAACTCTTGAAACAAAGGGAAAATCGACACTTAGTAGGCAGCCAACTTAGCCAAATTGGGCTGCCATGATAGCAACATTCAGAGTATCATTCGCCAATCCCATGTTTTACACTATCACATCATTGTGTCAAGGTAACTTGAATATCCAACACTAGTTGGCTGGTTTGTGTATCCATTGGTCTAGAAAATATGATAGACTCCACTAATCAATATAGATAGTTAAGCGATGACCAATAAGATATGAACAACCCTTTGTGATGGCATGAATGATTGCAACATCTCTCGCTCAAAGGTTGATTATTGTTGCAATTTAGATGATAGGGCCTTACTAAGATAGGCCATAGTTCAAACTACTTGCATGGGCTCAACTCTGATTCAGATGGGTGTGGATGTCATGGTTATCTTCAATTTTTCAAATACCTCCCATGTCTTTTTCCACCACCTAAATTATCCCTTTTCGGTAAGGCCACTAATGGTGATGCACTCTTTACAAAGTGTTCAACTAATTATGTAGTTATTTCTTTTTGAATGCGTGGGTAGTGGTATGATATCACATTCATCGGATCTACGTTGAGCACAATCACAGTATGGTGATTGTGAGATCTTGCTTGTGGTAACTTTTTCAGTTTGAAATGACATGAATCAAGGTAAGTCACCTCAGGCTGAGCACATAGGGATTGCATTTTAGTCCTTTCTTTAATAACATTTACCTTTGAATGCTTGTGAGTCCCAGATTCATTAGGTTCGAATCTATTTACACCTTCACTTTGGATCATAATAATGAGTACTCCTATTTGTGGACTCTCCCATGACATCTAAGTCAAGGAGGTGGCTCGTCTACACTCAATTATAAATGTCTTCTACATGGCCAAGGTAATAGAGGAGAAGCTTTAGAAAATTTTGGATGGCCTAGAAACCTAGAAACCACTATGGACAACTGTAGATGCAAGAAGGATCCATCAGTCACTCATAGCCATGACAGACTAATGCAAGTGGGTTCGACCACCTATGATAATAGTGGGCATACATGAGCTAGTCCGACTATTCAAGATCAGACCTAGTCTCATGCTACTTGCATCAGTTGGATGACTAAGCTAGCTTGTATGGCTAGCTCCCCGAGTTATCAACTTGAGGGCAATGGGAACGAAAGCATGGTGGAACGTTACATTTCAAGTCAAGTTCGAGTCTAAGACCGAGTTAGCCTAAGTCAGTGGGTCGCTTGAGTTCAATCTTGCCAACTTCATCTTAGATTAGATGTTTATTTTGTTGTAATTGTTTGGGTCTAAGTAAGGTTCAGTCCGAACCAAACTCTTAAGTCAACCTCCATTTATTTCTAGAGGTCAACCTAACTCATGCATAAATTAAAATTTGAATCAATATTACCACCTGTATAACTCTCATCTTGCCCACCACCACTAGTGGCCACCTTCAGCATCAACCTGCAAACCACCACCATCTCCTTACACAGCCTCCTTCCATCATCATCAACACCCTCCCCGATTAGCCATCACATTACCCAAGCCGCAACCACCATCTTCTCCACAACAAACTAAGCCATACATTCTTAGTCTCTATCCTTCCACCGACGTCTCCGCTCATGTCCACTATCTCATTACCATCAAAGACCAAGCCAAGCCTTGGCCAAACCCCTCCATAGGCCGCAAGTCGCAACTGCTCATTGCGGCCTCCACTCGAGGTTCGACACTTTCGTCCGGATATATTAAATCTTATCGGCCTAGTGTAATGGGCCTCCATGAATTTAATTTAGTTAGTTTTGGTAGGAACATGCTTATATAATAGTATCTAATAAATTCAATATTTGATGTGGAACTAAAAACTCATTAGAATAAGCAAACGTAATGGGCCAGGCCACAGGTGGGCATAGCGTGTCGATCTTTCGGCTTAGGCCAGGCGAGTAAAGGCCTAACCATTACTATCTCGGGCTTGGGATGGGTTGGGCCCAAGTCTGGCTTGGGCATAGCTTAGCCACGTTAAAACTAGGTGGGTTAGGTCCAATGATTAGCTCTCCTTAAAAAGTTATAAAATCACCACTATTTTTATTACGGCTCCTCAACTTTCTAAAATTTACATAAGTAAAATACTTGATGGCTCCTCTCAACGACAAGTCTGGTGTTCAAGTCTGGTGTTTCAAAAGCAAACAAGTTGACCATCTCGATCAAACTTGCACGGCAAAAGTAGAAACTCCGACGCAACTATCAAAAAGAAAAAGCATAGTTTTTGACTAAATTAGGTGTCCTCATAAAATTATCTATTCAAATAATTCATATTAATTATCTAAAATGATATATTTTAAAAAATACTTTACAATTCAGCATTTCTTCGTTAAGACACTTCATATGAAAAGTATGTGCAATGCAAATTTGAGAACACATGAGAAGAGTGGAACGAGTAGATTTGATTTATATTTTATCTTATCCACATCTAATTTTAATACCCTTCTCTTTCTTCCTGTATGTTTTTAATAAGAATAAAGTTCAATGTTTTGTATTTAGGACTACAAAACTAATCCCTTTCGGTGCAAACTTTGAAAAATAGGTAATTTAGGTAAATAAGTATGTGGTCACTTTGGTAAAATAAATAAAAATAAAAACTCAAACAAAACCAACTGCTTTATATTTTAAAAGCTCAACATAATGCAGAAGACTGTTCAGAAGTCTTGCAGCAGAGTAGCAGGCATGCATGCATGTGAGAGTAACAGCGGGTGGAGAAGCGAACATGTACGTACGATACTGTTAGTAATGCATGGATGGTGATGGTAATACATACTTATAACTATGGTGCATGCATGACTCTCCCATCTCTCCCACTTGCTTTTGTTTCTGTTCACATGCCCGGACCCCTCACTGCTCACTGCTCACTGCTCACTGCTCACTGCTCTCTGCTGCATTCGATCGGTTGATGACCCCACGTATTAAATTTTGGTTGTTGAGGAGGATATCGAACGGCATAAATGCACTGCCTATGTTGCATGCAATGTGTCCGTCTGCTGTACAGCACCCCATCCAAAGTTGTATGGATATGCTCTTTGTGTCCGTGATTCATTCCTTCAGTGTAGTAGATCTATCCTATGCCGGTTATTTTGTTTTCAATATCTACTCAGATACAAACTAGGACATTGATCCAAAGCATCAGCATCTAATATGCATCTAGGGTTGTCAAAATAATTAAGTCTCATTCTTGGAGACTCAATATAATATGTACATAATCTAGAATTATTAGATTCAGATCTAAAGGTCATCAACTTACTTAAATACTACCATAAATTGCCACATCAGCAATGAATGAAGGGACCGTAGAGGCGTCTTTGACAAATGAAAATACGGTGCTACATCTATATTTAAGCATGCACTTAAAGTTGGTCAAACCAAACCTAGCCTTTTCGCATTCTACTACTGCCTGGGTATAGCTATATGTTGCTCTATGTTTGGGTCCCTTTCCAAGGGTGAGGGAATCTTATCTCTCTCTCTCTCTCTCTCTTAAATTTATTAGAGTATATAGACTAAGTATACCCATAATCCATTAAATTCTTAATTTTCTTTGAAAAAAAAAACTAAGGGTGATAAGTTTTAAACCCACCGGATAAACCTTCTGAATTAATCTAAATAGGACGGTTGTGTCAATTTATTTATCATCTGATTATTTGTTTAGAATTCGATGATGACACGTATATGACTTGAATAATTGTATAACTTATTAAATCGGTCAAATTTGACCAACCATAATTTAATCAGACAAGAAAATAATTCATCCCGATTGCCACCCTAATAATAGGCCAATCTTCTCCGGATACAATGCTTGATAGGCTCGTCATGTGTTCCCTATCATGTATGCACTTTGTATCTTTATGTTATTATGTGATTTTTGAATAATCTTTCTAACATAATTATGTAAGAAGGAATTGTACACAACTTGCCAGTGGAGTACCATTTTTTGTGATCTGTAACTCTCAGCTATTAATGAAGATATAGAATGAGGGTTCCAATTCTACCTTCATTTATTTTCTGAGGGAGGACAAGATACACATTCACCTAAAGTTATTAACCACCAGCGTCACAGGTTCTGAGTTTGCATTTATCATAGCTCACCGCACCCAACCACCATTCTAAATTGGGCTTGTCCTTACTTTGTAATATTTAAAAAAAAGATTTTCCTTTTTCATCCTAAGAACTATACTACCTCTTAATTTTTTTTTAAGTTATAATGTCTCTCCTAAATTTTAGGGCAAAGTGAAAAGGCTAATGATGACGACGAAAAATATTTGGTAATAGTTATACCCCTAATAAGTTAACGAACTCATCAATTTAGCCAACAAGATATAATAAAATTATCTAAATAGCCTCATTAATTCTCCCCTGTTAATGTCGACTCACGTCCAGCACTGTCACCAGATTGATCGGCATGTCACGAGCCTACATTGGAGGAGCCTTCAAGAAGGCACTCATCTTCATCCTCCACACCATCGGAGAAGGGCCACATTGCACTATTGCCCTTGCCCTCACTACCCATGGCATGGCTGTGGTTGGCCTCACCCTTACTACCGACACCCTTGGCTACCCTTGCCCACGACCTTAGCTACCCTTGCCTTTACTACTCATGGCCGTCCTCACCCTCCTCGGCCATTGCAAGCAAAAGCTCCTCCTCGAGGTAGGTGGACAAATCCACCGGTGTTGCCTCTTGAGATCCGCACGCAATTGTTAATGCTATCTACGATGAGGTGAGGAATGGGGAAGAGCGGAAGGTGAGGGTTGGCGATCTTGGCTGGTTAGTGTTAGGCTGTGGCAAGCTGGCTGTGGGGAGGCAATGTCATGGTTGACCTCGTCGGTTTCTAGGGCAGAAATCAGTGATAGTGAAGGGGAGAAAAACTATTGAAAATGATAATAACAAAATTAAATTATATTAATATATATATTTTTTTATCCTAATTTAATTAAAGGGTCATAAAAGGATTACTAGGACATCTAGAACATTTCCAGGTTAATTAAGTTTGATATGATTGCCATATAAGTTGACTTGCCTTTTTTTTTTTTTATTTAACGGTACACTAAAGGAAGGATAACTATAGAATTGTAGTGTAAAAGAGTTTTGGTCCTGTAAAACTTTGGATATAGTTAATGAAGTATAGATGTAATTAATCCAAAAGAAAACATAAAGGGGATACAATACAGCAAATTGCTATAACTGGGATCGAGAGAATCCCATTCACAGAATCCAAAGAATTAGTCGTTCTATTAAAAAAATAAAAAGAAATAAGAAGTATACTCCTACATTGCTTATAAATGAGACAGCATTTAACTCACAATAACTCATCCCCGTTTTGTGGAGGAAAGGACAGTATAATGAACAGAGGAAGCAGAGCAGCAGGGAACTCTCCCATGGCTGCCTCCCCCTCTCGCCTCTCCCTATCTTCTCCACGCGGTCTCCTTCGCTCTCCTCTTTTCCCTCCCGTAAGTCCCTCTCTCCTCCTCCTCCTCCCTTCCTTCCTCCATTAATCTCTTCTCTAATTTTCTCCCACTTCCTTTTTTTCTCCATGGTTTATTTATTTCAAGATAAAATATACCTCCTCTAGTGTTTGATGTCCACTTAACCTATCTGTTGTTTGTTCTGTCAAGATCCCCGAGGCGGTGGCAGAGGAAGACGACCACTCGTCGCCGCCCACGGAAAGCGAATCCCCCCACCTCCACCACCCACCTACTCCTCTTCCTCCTCCCAAGAAATCCTCCAACGGCGGCGTACGCGGCGTCTCCGTCTCGTGCTCCAACTGCCGCCCTTCTTCCCGCCCCAAGACCACCACCATCGTCCCCTTCGACTCCTCCTCCTCCTCCTCCTCTCCTCACTCCATTCTCCGCTCCTTCTTCTACTCCCTCGCTCGCCGCACCCCCTCCTCCTCTGACTCCCCCCTCCTCGACCGGTTCAGCCCCGCCGGCTCGACTGGCTCGTTCGCCCTCGACCAATTCCTCCTCTCCGTCTCCTCTTCCCGCTCCGCCACCCGCCACCTCGCCCAGACCCTCTCCGCCCACCTCCCGGCCCGGATCCGACCCGGCCCCCAGACCGAGTCCTTCCTCAACCGCGTCTTCTTCTCCGGGTTCGAGCTCCCAGACGACGAGGAGACCCGCGTCGCCGACCCGCTAGCCCGCTGCGAGGCCAACCACGCCGCCTACGTCGCCATCCGGGAGCTCACGTGGGACGAGGTGCTCACCAAGGGCACCAAGCACTACAGCTACCGGCTCAGCCGGTTCTGCGACCGGAAGATGAGCGAGGTCGCGGGATGCCTCCGGTGGGCCGGCGCGTGGCCTGAGCCGCTGCTGAAGGCCTTCTTCGGCGCCGCGAAGAGCGCGTGGGTGGTCCGGCTCATGGCCCGTTCGGTCTACCCGCACGTGCCGGTATTAAGGGTGGACCGTGGCGCCCGGTTCGATGGCCGGTTCATGGAGGACGTTGGGAGGGACAGGGTCGGCATGGACCGGCTCGAACCGGCGTGCGTTAAGGTGCTGGTGGCTCCCGGGTTCCACGTGTACAGCTCCACCTCGGGAGTGGTCAAGTGTAGGGTGCTATGCTTGTATAAGGGTGCTAGAAATCGAGGCGAAAGTTTTGCATAGAAGCGGAACTATCTTGTAAAAATATTTGTCTGCTGATATTTCTAGGAGGATTTTGCAAACAAACACCTCTCAAGATGCAGCCAATAATGATCAATTAAGTCGAATAGCTTAGCAAATTTAAGAGGTACAACAAACAGAAAGAAAGAAATTGGTCACATTCAAATAGTTTGTCAACTGCTCAATATGGTTCATCGAAAATGTTGGGATGAATTCTATTGTCATACTTTGTCCATATGTTAATCTTCCTTGAAATAGATCTCAAAGTTGCCATTGTATAGTTGTACTAGCTTTTCATTTCCTCTTTTTTTTTCTAATTTCCTCTTGGTTAAGGACTCATTTCATATATTAGAAGTGTAAACGTTATATAATATTTATTTATTTATTGGGGGAAGTTATAGTTTATCTCAGTGGGATTTCAATTTACCCAATATAAATTTGACATAAACTACCATAGGATAAATTATAGGGATTTTTACAAATCACACCCTACATTTTGCCTATTTTGTGATTCGCACCCCGTCTTTGGGGATTTTATAACGTGACCCTTTCTTTTTATAGTAATGTTCATATAACACCCTGAGTTAACTTAACCTAACTATAATCAAACAGAACGATACCAGAAAGAGAATATTCTGTTATAATCTATTATATAATTTATAATATTCCTAAATTACTCTTGTACTCATCTCTAATTTTATTCATAACTTAAACCTCTATAATTTATTATCTCATAGCTCCCTAAACCATAAAGAACATCCCTAAATGCCAAGCTGATCTCAAAGCTTCAAACCCCAAGCAGTAGCTCCCCAAACACCAAGCCATCGGAGTTGAAGGAGCTTGTAGTCCGAAGATTGCAGCTTGGAATTAGAGCTTCCCAAAGCCTACATCACCAAAACACCAAGCAGTCGAAGGTTGAAGGAGGTTGCCTTCCGAAGTTGCCCAAACGACAAGAACTTCTCCAAGCCTACATCACTCCTCCTAAGTTGCAAGACTTAGGTACCAACTCTACACCGGTTAGTTTCTGTAATCATTTTTGATTGAATGCCATTTTGGGGTTTTAGGGTTTAAAGACAACTCAACCCCATTTTGGGATTTTAGGGTTTAAAGATGATTAAAACAATGAGAAGTTAATATTTCATCTTCTGGAGTTAAATTTTGGTTTGTTAAAATTCTTATAGATTTGTTTGACTACAATGAGCTCAAGCATGGGATCATCAACTGGGCCCAATTGGAATGACATGGATTATATGTTCAATTGTCCTTGTGGCAGAGGAAATTGCAACGTAAGAATATCTATGACGCAGAAGAATAAAAATAGAAGGTTCTATTGCTGCCCTGGAAGAAAGGTATCATCAGTTTGCAAAACCCTTGTTAAATTTCATTGACATAAATATGATAGAATAATAATGTCAATTTTACTTGAATTTGCAGGATGACAAGTGTGACTTTTTTGCATGGTGTGATGATATCAATTTTCGTCCCATAGATCTCAAATACCAACTATACACAATTGAACTTAAATTGGAGTTAATGGAAAAAAAGATTGGGAAGATCTATAAGACTCTTTGGTTGGGAATTATTGTGATGTTAATTTTTGTATCACTCTATTTGAAGTGATTCAAAACTAGCATATTTGTAATATTTTAAGAAATTCCCAATATTTTATCATTTTGTTGTAGTTCAGTTGGAAACTTGTGAGTTATGTTATCTAAAGTTCAATTGACAATTTATGGAATCAAACTTGCTATGTTGTTTGAAGTTTAACTGTATACTTCTAAATTTCATTTTCTTCAGAAAATGAGTCAGAGTGTGTCCCAAATATTGACAAAGTTGATATGAGGACACTCGACAAGAGGGAAGTCTTCAAAGGTTTTGAGTGACTATATGTCTGTTTAGAATAAGAAGCTTCTGTCTCTCTTTCACCTGAATCAGATGATTACCCTATAGAAAATTTTGAATCCTCAGAACATGCAAATATGCCTAACTCATACATCACTAACAAGGTTCAAAACTAACTCTTACAATCATTCACAGAAAAAGATGCCCAAAATGTGAAAAAGTTTAATTCCATAAATTCTCAACTATAAACCATAATAGCTGAGCATAATATCCTTGAAACTTATATCCCAAACACCATAATAACACACCAAATTTATATCCCAAGCACCATAATAGCACACCATAATATCCTTGATTTACTCATCTCATACATTAGAACACATCTAAAATAGAATAACATACTTGAAACTTAAAAAATAATCTGACAGCACATCATAATTTAACACAAATTCATTATAACCATGAAAATATCATAATACATCACATAGGTGATAATAGAAAATACATCACAGTAGGCCATAACAAAATAGACCAAAAATGGCTCTATAGGCGATGTTAGATTCCAATGTACAAAAAATGGCTTTGTAGGCCATGACAAAATAGATAAAAAGATAACCATCAAAGCATCCATACTTGAAACCTGCAAATGATAAAAACATATGTTATTAGGCAGGTCAAAGATTTCAATGTATATATGAAATACACAATATATGCTAAAATTACCTATTGTGTACTGCTTGCAAATTGGTGCATAGATCTAGTAATACATCTCTTCCATCCTCTCCCTCTACCACTTACTTCACCCCTCCCTCTACCACTTGCTTCACCCCTCCCTCTACCACTTACTTCACCCCTCCCTCGACTTCTTTCTCTTACATTTGAAGTAGAAGGTGCTCCAACAGATGCACTCTCTCCTATTGGCTCCTTGCAACTTCTTCTATTGTGCCCTCGCTCTCCACATCGTCCACAAACTTTGGTGGGTCTCATTAGTCTAGATGGCAATAACTCTTCATTCGGGCCCCTAATCCTCTTTTTTCTAGGTCTCCCTCTAGGTCGATTTCTTTGTGGAGCAAAAACATCTAGACCAACCTCAGGGTCTTTCCATAACTTTTTATCCGGAAGTGGTGCTATACTTGCTGCATATGTAGCTCGATACTTCTCAATAGTGAAGTAATCATCTATATAATCAGATACATTTCGACGAATTGATAAGATGAAAGCTGCAGCGTGAACACAAGGAAATCCATATATTTGCCATCTTCCACATGAACAATAACGTGTATCCAACCTAATAGTGCACCTATCATCTTTGCCTTGCACTTCTGCCTCCTCGTTAACCGATCTATACACCACACCAACATTTGCAGCCTCTTTGCAAACCCATTGAATATATTTACTGATGGTAGGTGTGTATTTGCCTTGCCAACTTTGTGCATGCCTTCTACGTTGCTCCATCCGAGTCATCATCTTTTGTCGAATACAATCTATCAAGTCAACATATGGTCGAGCTCTATCTTCCAAGATATATCTATTAAAGGATTCAGCCCCACAGTTAGTGTAATAGTGCACTTTAGCTGTAGTACCATACACACTTCTTGTCCAACCCTGCGTTTATGGACAAACTAGTCAAAAGTGAAACAGTAATCAAAAACATTCTCTAGCAGTAAGTAGTTATATTCTTTAACAATAAAAGATGAAATAGTAAAGTGTAGATAATAATTACCTTTTCATTCTGTGCTCTGACCCATTCTCTAGCAGGTTTGGACAATTCCTCTAGTAATTTCATCTCATCTTCCCATTTTGAGTGAATGTATGCTTTGGCAGCCCCACACATATATTTTTTGTATTGCTTTCCAGGAAATTTTCTTTTAAAATTCTCATAAAAGTGTTTAAAGCACACCCTATGTTCAGCTCTTCGAAACACCTCAACAACTGCAGCATCCAGACCCTTTTGCCTATCTGACATTAAGGTTAGATTTTCTAATTCTCCAATGGCCTCTCTAATGTTGTCCAAAAACCACTTCCATGTATATCCTGTCTCAATATTGACGACAGCAAATGCTAGTGGAAAAATCCCATAATTTGCATCCCAAGCTGTTGCTGCAAGAAGATCACCAAGATATTTCCCTTTCAAATGACAGCCATCCAATCCTAAATATGGCCTACAACCAGCAAAAAAACCATCGCTGCATGCTTTGAAACAAACAAAAAATCTGTTGAATGTATTGTCTTCTGGGTTTATATCTAACTTAATTACACTCCCAGGATTTTTCTCTTCAAGCTCTCTATAAAGAGAAGGGAAAAACTGAAAGGATCTATCCACATTTCCATAAAGCTTTTCAAATGCCAATTCTCTTCCTCTCCATACCCGAGCATAATGTAGTTGTACATGATGTGCCTCCTTGATTCTTGCACAAATAGCTTTGATTGTAAGGTTAGGTTCCAATCTTATCCAGTCAATTATTTTGTTGCATATCCAATTAGATGTAGCCATTTTATTCCCATAAACATTAGCAGCCTCACATGTGTGTTCACCTTTTACTGTTTTTACTTGTATAAGTGGGCCACCTTGTACTTTTGATGCATGCAACCTCCAACTACAATCAGGCTTAGCACATCTAACTGTTACCATATGTTTCTCATTATGGATATAACGTGTTTCAAAATGGTTACATATTGCATAATCCCGGAGAGCATCTCTAAACATATACACATTATCATATAAATTACCAACTGCCATGGAAAATTTCTGCTTCTCTGTTTCATATGTGTGAATCCTAAAATTCTCCATATCTTCGGATGAGCTATCATCTTCATCTTCATTTATATCTTCATGCAGGTCCTCTTCCACAATGCCATCAGAAGACTCTTCTATAATATCATCTGCTATATCGATATTCACTATCAAAGAGATCACCCACATTAGTATCTCTAGGATAACCCCCAGCATCATCATAACAGTAAGGCTGCTCACTTTGCTGTCTATTATTACTAGCAGAAGGATTATGTTCCTCATTAGCTACAACATACATGTCAACAAACTTTTGAGCTTCACATTCATCAATCATGTTGAGTACATCATAATCTGTTGACAGAGTGACATAAGTTTCTTTTTCTCCATATCTTTTATAGCAAATGTGCATGCCATACTTATACTCTAACTTTGACTCAGTCTCAATATGTTCATACAAATCCTTGAAATTAGAGTAGTCTCGTTCCATTACAAAGTTAAGTTGCCTCCCATTCACATATTTCGATAGCAATGTTTGTTGATTTGCCCTCCATATACCTCCATAATGAAGTCTTACATCAATAAAACTACTTTCCATCTACAATACAACCATAAGAACACATATCATTAGGAACCCATCACATAAGAATACATAACTCTAAAACCCATTACACCGAGAAAACCTAAAAAAAAATACATAACAACATGGGGAACCTTACTTTAAAATCCATCGTAACATAAATTCTTAACATAAATACACTAATAGAAAATGTAATAGAAATTTATTACTGAAAAATATAAAAAAATTCTTAATAAAAATCTCTCAATCTCTCTCCACAAACCATAATAGAAATCAGTAGAAAATGTAACAAAAGACAAAAGAAACAAAATTGAAAAAGATTAAAGTTAAGATAATAAACCTTAATTGTTTGCATGCAACTATATTCCTCAACAAAGGGAATCTTAGCTTGTGTAGAGAATACGGGGAGGGAGATGAAATCTTGACTTTGTTGCTTGCGACCTCAAAAACAGGGAGGGGATGGAGAAAATTTGGGAAAAGATTAAGAAAAATAGGGTTTGGAGAGAGGAGAAAATGGGTGAAGCTTCTGAGGCTTTTACGTCGCAGATATTTTGGGGATTACTGTGGGAAAGTGGGGTTTGTTATTTTAATTGTGTGGGGTAGGGTTTAGTTTAAAAAAGAGGATTTAGATTTCGTGGGGTAGGGTTTAAGTTTGGGGAAAAGGATTTTGTGGGGTAGGTTTCGTTCTGAGAGAGGATTGTGAGGATTTGGGTTAGGTGATGATTTCTTAAGGGTATTTTAGTAATTTTTGAACTAGAGTCACATAAACCATATAACATGGTTAATGTCAGTTAGCTAAAATAACGTTAGGGTGTTAAATGAATATTATAGGAAAAATGAGGGGTCGCGTTATAAAATCCCCAAAGACGGGGTGCGAATCACAAAATAGGCAAAATGTAGGGTGTTATTTGTAAAAATCCCTAAATTATAATATAGATAGCCTTTTTCAAGTGAAAAATGAAGTACAGTTTTTCTTCGAGTTATTTGGTATCGAAACCAGGGTTATTTTCAGTTTCTCATGCACTTGAGACTTTTTTTTTTTTTTAATTTTACCCTTTCTGTTATTTAGTGCCTCATTAAATAAGCATTGACGGGACATTAAATCTTCTTCATCTTCTATTTCATATATTGCTGCTAATTCTTCTTCTTTTTCTACTGCTCCTTTTTTCTATCTCTTAATCATTTCTTTTTTTTATATAAGCATCACTCTTTAATTAATTAAATAAGAGACTAATTAGAGATAGTTTAAACTGTAAATTTTTGTCAAAATTTCAAACTTAAACTACGAATTTTATACTTAGACTATGAATTCTTCTTTCCGCTATAGATATATTTCGAATCTGAAGAAACTTTGAATAAAAAAGTTCTAAATCATGATGTCATAGATTTTATCCAATTGGTTTCATAATTTTTGGACTTCAAATGATTATCTTGTCAATATTTTTTTTAAACTGTGCATAATTAAAATTTCGTAGTTTAAGTACGAAATTTGTACTTAAAGTATGAATTTCAAACTTAAACTATGAAATTTTAATTTTGCATAATTTTAACAAAATATTCAAAAGATATGCCTCTAACATCCAAAAAATATGAAACTAATTCGACAAAATCCGTGACATCATGATCTAGAACTTTTATATTTGGAGTTTCTTTATATTTTAAATTTATCTACAGTAAAATAAAGAATTTGACAAAAATTTGTAGTTTATGAAAACTATCTTTAATTAGTTTTTTACTATATTAGTTAAAGAGTGATTAGAGAGACTTGTATAGAAAAAATATCTTTTATTAGTCACTTTCGTAAATATAATAACACCTTTCACTGATTTTTAACGACTTTCATAATTTTCTTTTATATTGCAAAATTTATATATTTCACCATTACAATTTACAAATAAACAAATTAGAGATAGTTTAAATAAATAAAAACTCCTTAATCAATGTTTCAAAAATATAACTTAATCTAATATTACAAATAAATTACAATATATACTAAAAAATCTATAAATTATTGTTAGAATTTCATACTTAAACTATGAATTTTATACTTAAATTATGAATTTGTCATTCTGCTGTAAATATATTTTCAATCTGAAAAAACTCCAGATAAAAAAGTTCTAGATCATGATGTCATACATTTTGTCCAATCGATTTCATAATTTTTGGACTTCAAATGATTATCTTGTAAATACTTTTTCAAAACTGTTCACAGTTGAAATTTTGTAGTTTAAGTATGAAATTTTGTAGTTCAAATTCTACATAATTTCAGAGCATCTGATATCCAAAAAATATGAAACTAATTGGATAAAATCCGTGATATCATGATTTAGAATTTTTGTATTTGGAGTTTTTTCATATTTGAAATTTATCTACAGTGAAACAAAGAATTTGACAAAAAATTTATAGTTTAAGTATGAAATTCGTAGTTTAAATACGAAATTTATAGTTTAAGTATGAAAATCTGACAAAAACTCATAGTTTAAACTATCTCTAATTAGTTTCTTACTGTATTAATTAAAAAGTGATTAGAGATACTTATATAGAAAAAATATCTCTAATTAATCACTTTTGTGCATATATTTAGAGAGACTTGTATGAATTTATTTAAGTATGAAATTTGTAGTTTAAATATGAAATTTGTAGTTTATGTATAAAATTTATAGTTTAAGTATAAAATTCTGATAATAATTCACAGTTTTTTAAAAAAGTTCTATAACTTTGTGAAAGCATATAAAAAAGACAATGAAAGTTGTTATTATATTTGTGAAAATTATTAATATATTTTCTTTTTCTTATTATTGTTTTTTTTTCTATACAAGTTTATCTATTCTCTCTTTAATTAATAAAGTAAGATTAATCAGATATAATGGTGAGATAATTATGATTAATTAAATAACCAAAAATATGACTCTACATGATTATTATTTATTTTTATATAAATTGTAATTGTAAAGTATGTAAATTCTATAATATATAGAAAATAATAATAAATTTTGTTAAAAATCAATGAAAGTTGTTATTATATTTGCAAAAGTTGTTCATATGTTTTTTACTTTTCTTCTACTTCTTTTTCTGTTATTGTTTATTCTTCTTTTTCTATCCCTTAATTATTCTTTCTTTTTTTCTATATAATTTTATCTAATCACTCTTTAATTAATAAAATAAGGGATTAATTGGAGATAGTGGTAAGATAATTATAATTAGTTAAATAACCAAAAGCATAGCTCTGTATGATTACTATTTGTTTTCATATAAATTATAATTGTGAAATATGTAAATTCTATAATGTATAGAAATAATAATAAAAGTTGTTAAAAATAAAAGAAAGTTGTTATTGTATTTACGAAAGTTATTAATATATATTTTTCTTCTTCTACTTCTTATTTCTACTATTGCTTCTTCTTCTTCTATGCCTTAATTATTCTATTTTTTCCTATACATATCTCTCTAATTGCTCTTTTATTAATAAAATAAGAGATTAATCAGATAAAGTGGTAAAAATTTACATTTCGTTATTTTTTAACAACTTTTATTTTTTTTTCTAGTACATACTTCGTTGTCTTTAATTTTAATGGTGACGTAGATTAAGAAAAAGCAACAATAGAAAATAATAATAAGAAGAAATATATTTAATAAAGTAAAAGAATAATTAGAAATAGTGGTGAGAATTTATATTTTGTTGTTTTTTAACAACTTTCGTTATTTTTTCTATATATATATTGTTGTCTTTTAATAATTTCAGTGGTGAATTAGATTAAGAAAAATGAGCAACAACAGAAAATAATAAGAAGAAGAAAAATATTAACAACTTTCGTAAATGTAATAACAACTTTCGCAAAACAACTTTCGTTATTTTTTCTATACGCTTTCTATACAAGTCTCTATTACTCATTCTCTTTTTTTTTTTCTATACAAGTCTAATCATTCTTTAATTAAATAAGTAAGAGATTAATTAGAGATAGTGGTAAAATTTACATTTCATTGTCTTTTAACAATTTTTATTTTTTTCTATACATATTTAACAACTTTTATTTTTTCCCATACATATTTCGTTGTCTTTTAACAACTTCAGTGGTGAAGTAGAAAGAGCGATTAGAGACTTGTATAAGAAGAAGATTAGAAATTAGAGAGCAATTAGAGATTGTATAAAAAAAGATTAAGAGATAAAAAAGGAGCTAATAAAAAAAAAAGACAATGAAGAAGAAGAAAAATAATAATAATTACCAGCAGCATATAAAGTAGAAGATGAAGAAAATGAAGAAAAAGATAAGTATGAATCATTTCTCTCAGTCTTATAATGTCCCGTCAATATTTAATGAGATATTAAATGACATAAAGGGCAAAGTTGAAAGAAAAAATAAGAAAAAAGCCTCAAGTGCGAGGAAAACTAAAATTGACCCTGCCTCACCAAATAAAAAATCAAATGGATTTTCAGTGCAAATAACCCTTTTTCTTTCTAATAAATAAGCTAAATAGAAAAAGTCTAAGCATAACAAAATATAATGGGGAATTCGCACACAAAAAAAAAAAAAAACACTTGATTTTTGCTTTTGTGAGCCACATCGATTTCTTAATTCCTTTTGCGTTGGAGGCTTAAATTCTTTTTTCCTTCCAACTTCAACCTTTATGTACTTGAGTATCTCATTAAATGTCAAGCAAAGAAAAAATATTCTTCTTCTTCTTCTTCTTCTTCTTCTTCTTCTTCTTCTTCTTCTATTATTCTAATTTAGGATGTCTTCATCATCTTATCTCACCCTCGTTCATATATTATATTATGAAGATTTTATTTGACTATAATGGTGTTATTATTTTGGATGATAAGAAGTGATTTTTCACTATGAGGGCGATATTATTGTCCATAGAAGTATAAGTAGACAATGCATCTTGTTAGAGTTAAAGTTGAAGTTCTCTAAAGTAATGTGAATCCTTCTAGGTCAGTTTAAAATCAATTTGAAGTACCTATTACCTTCAAACAACCACGATATATTTGTTGATATCTTTAAAAATAGTGATGTTGTAGACATGTATGATCTGTCGAGCTATACAAATGTTCAGAACAAAAAAATAGAAAGATTTATTAGAGTGAGTTAACATATTATATTCTTAGTCTATAATTACATTGGACATATGCAGCAAAATTATTTTGCTAACTTATAATGAAAGTTATTATTGATTGACATATTTTATACATTAATGACGAAATTTGTAATTTAGCTATGAATTTCATAATTTAACTATAGTTTTCGTTAAGGAAAGATGAAGTTCTTTAATATTTGACATAAGTGGGAAAAATGTAATTATTTTATGTACTTCCATTATTGACTAAGAATAATTATTCTTATTTTAAAATAATTCAGGTGCAAAATTCGATGAATAAGAAGCCTATTATTTCACATGCTTCAAATCCTTATAATATTAACTTAAATAATTCAGGGGCAAGATGCTCATCTTATCTCAATGATTTTGTTGATAAGTCCTTGATCTAAATGGAAAATATGTATCTAAAAGTGAGATTGATTTTTCTATACGTGATCCTCATAATATTGTCACAACAAATATTATTGATTCCCATAACAACAATGACAAACCTAATGGCAATCTTGGTGAAGAATTTTCTGTCATTGATTCTATTGATTTGTCTTTAAATAATATAACAAATCTAAATCTTTAAGAAGAATTCACTATCTTTGATTTTATTGATCTATCTCTAACTAATAAAAATGATGCGCTGACAAACTTTTACATCCAACTTTATTGTGATCATGAGCAAAATTCAAGTAATTTGCTTATAAGATATCCATGTCAGCTGATTGGGTACACGAACTTGCTTTACAAAATAATAATACTAATGACTATGTAGAATTTTATGTACAATATTAAGAAACTTCTAAAGTTAAAGTGACACAATATACCACCTCACATAATCTATTTATAGGGTAGATGTTTTGAAACTCATTAGAGTTTGGAAAAGCATTGAATCATTTGCTGTCAGTCAACTGTAGATATGAATTAAAAGCCTTGTTAGAACTAACTAGCAGAAGATAATTGCCTAATGTAGTTAAGAGGAATACCCATGAAAGATAAAGGCTATAAATATTACTAGGTGTTGATACATTTAGGATAAAATACTTCATCGAACAACACGTATGTAGTAGAGGTATATTTGAGAGGGATTATAATTAATGTACAAATTTATTCATACATTATGAAATGCATGAGTAGGTGTTGAAGAGTATTGAAGTATATACATGGAAAATGGTTCAAGTTGACATGTAGAAAAAATTTGGTATTTCAATAGATTATCATAAGGCATATTACGCTAACCAAAAGACAATAGAAGAGATCCGTGATAGCTATGAGGAATGTTACAAGTGGATATAAGGCTATCACTGTGAGCTTAAAAAGAGAGATTCTAATACTATAACAAAATTGCAATGGGATGACTATAGACGTTTTAAGCGTGTATTATTCATTCAAATCACATTTGCAACCATTGTTCAATATTAACGATACTTTCTTAACTGGCAAGTATAGAGGTTGCTTACTTGTTGCAACTAGTTTGGATGCCAACAGTCAAAGCATTTTGTGTGGCTGAATCTAGAAACGCACTGAATCATAAACTTGGTTTTTGTATCATCTTTGGGTATCAATTAAATTTTTTGAGTGAATGATGATATTATCGGATTAGCAAAATGGACTGATTCATGCAATGGAGTGATAAACACCCCTCCAATTAATGATCTGAAGGTGTCTATTTCTCCCACAATTTGTACGAGTCCTACAATAACCTTGGATATAAGATTTGATTTCTGAGGTGAAAGTTAGGTCCACTGCAAATTTTCAAGGTTAATGAGGTCCTTTCGATTCAATGGTTAGATCGACTAACAATTTTAGGGGATTGATAGATTTGGGATGTAGAACAAATTTATCAAAATGGATGGTGGACAAGGTGGCCGAAGTTACAGGATGGTCTGGTTAGAGCGGTAGGTGCTCTTGGAGATTTGCGTTCAAATGCCCAATTCTGAGAATGATATTATTGACTGTTGGAACATTTATTTCTCCACAAAAAACTATAAATTAATCTAAATCTGAATTATATCAGTCCATCTTGTTTTCCTCACCTTGTCCTCAAGGTGTGACGTCGAAAAATTAATCCATAATCTTAGACTTGAGCTCCCATATGGCAATGTCGGATGGTTTGCCCAACCATTTGACTAAGATTTCAGTCTTCATCCTTGATCCATGTCGCCTCCTAGTCATGCCAATACTCGAATTGATTCATTGAAATAAAGTTCATCTTCTGGTTTGGGTAGAACCAATCCCCCTAGTTGGTCCAATTTAATCCTTGAGTTCAACAAGGAAACATAGAACACTGGGTGCATTCGAGTCCCATCTGGTAGCTCCAACTTGTAAGCAATTGGTCCAACTCATTCTATAAGCCGAAACATACCAAAGATTTAAACGATAAGTTTTGGTTTTGAAATGCACATAAAGTGACTTGACAATAGGTTGATCTCACACAAATATCATACATATCACCCTCATTGAATTCCTTCTCGTGAAGATGTTGGTCATAGATATGCTTCATATGGTTCTAGGCTACCTTCATATGAACCTGCAATCAGTGAAGAATGTCATCGCAATCCATCAATGCCAAATTGACTTTTGTCCTCTTAGTAGAAGTCGCCAGATCGTATCCACACAAAATAGGTGTTGTGCGCCCATACACTGTCAAATCGTAGTAGCCCAATTTCAATCAGCGTCTTAGACAATCTCCTATGAAGCATCAAAGGTACTTCTCAATCTATTTGCTTATCGATTTGCGGATGATATCTATTTGCTTATCGGTTTGCTTATCTCCTAATTCACCATATCTATTTGCTTATTGATTTGCGAATGATATGCCAAACTCAAGTCCAAATGGGTGCCTTATTGTAACACCCCAAAAAATTATATTTAAAAAAAAAAAAAACCCTCTGACTGACGCACGTGCCGAGCACGTGCGTCAGCTTGTCAGCCTGCCACCCTGTTGTCCCTTTTCTTCTTCTTCTTCCCTTCCTTTGTCTTGCACGCCATCCTCCCCCCATCTCCCTCAACTCTTCTTTCCCTCACCGCAGCCCTTCCGTTCTCCTCTCTCTCCCTCGTGGTTGCCGCCAGCCGCCGAGCTCGCCGACCCCCCCCCCCCCCCTCCGATAAGCTTTCCTTCCCCTCCTTCCTTTCTCCCATTTTCCTTCCCCTCCTCGGCCTCGTGCTGTGCTGGACCCATGCCGCCGCCGTCCCCGCGCTGCGCCGCCGGCGTCGTGCCGCGCCGCCGCAGCCCCGCAGCCTCGTGGGCTCTTCTCTCCGCCTCACCCTCCTTCCATCGGGAGTGGAAGGAGATGGGGTGGAGGGGTGGGGGTTTAACCCCCACCCATTTCCCCCTTAGTGGGCTGCAGTGGTCTGCAGCCCACTAATCTGTTGGGGTGGGCTGCAGACCGTAGCCCACCAAGGCCCTATTGCTTTGTGGGTTGGGTTTGGGCCTATCCATTGTCTCTAGCCTAGCCCATTTGGGGCCAATTGGACCCTATAACCCTGTTTATCATTTTCACCTGATTTGATTAGTCTGATCCTTAATTTTGAGATAACATAAGATTACTAGGATACCATTGACTCGTACCAAACATAAATGTGCTAATAAGATAATTAATTCTATTAGTTCGCTAATGGCTTACTTACGTGAATTAATAGGATTTATACCGCATGAGGAGGATTTTGGGCTTCCGGAGGAGCTGACTAGCTGACGAGTTTTACTATACCGTGGAGACCCCCCAGGTGAGTAGAGTTATACAAATCTAGAATAACATAATTACAGTCATTATACCTGTCATGACACTATAGGAAATGTCGGTATTAATGCATGCAGTTGGTACTCCCTGTTATATCTTTTGCATATGTAGTTATTTATAACCTGTTCATCATGGTATTATGAGAATATTAATGTGACATCAATATTAGTATGATAATGCTTTACATGTGTCCTGTATGGTATACCATTGCATAGATGTATGATTGCTGTGAATATGGAATATAATGATCATGATGACTATAACATGCTTTATACGCGCATAAACACTGCACCACTTCCACCTATCATTAGTAGTCGAATTCTGACTAGGCAGTACCCCTACTCACTCAGCCCAGGGTTAAGGGTAGAGTGTATCATATATGTCTATACTATTAGCGGCCTACACCTGAGGTTGGGAAGCCTGTGTGGCATTCAGGTAGTTATACTGCATAGTTAGGACTAGATTATGATGATAGAAGAATATGATTGTGAGGCGGGGACATAACTCTAGCGGTACCTGACGACGCAGGGTTAGGGCGTCTGTTGATGGGCCGAGGGCTCCCGATTCTCCCGCCGAGGGCGGTGATGATTTAGAGAGAGTGAGATATGGGCTTACGACCGGGGTCCTGAGTCTGATGGCCACAGACAATCGGTCACATGTAGTGTCGCCATACACGTGTAGGTGACATTACCGCTAGATGTGTATATATCCCCCCTCGATGTATGAGATGATGGATGATTGTTTCTTAAGAGTATTTACCCTGTGTGATGAATAGCTCGGTGAGCGATGATAAGTATGATTATTACTTTGGTAGACATGAGATGACTAAACTGCTATTTTATTGCTATGCATAACATGTAAAACCTATGATTGAGATGTGTACAAATAAGAGACTGTCTCAAGCTTTATATCTGTGTGAACCTATCATAATATGTTTAGGAACTAGCATGTTCCAAGATAGTGATTGGTAATCTTTATCAATTGCATTTACTTAGTAAATTGTGGTAAGTCATTTCAATAAGCATGTCGTTATCGTTAGCAAATATAGGCATACATTGGATATACACATGTGATGTCATTATTTTAGATTGTATGGATCCTACTCGCTGGGCTGTAAGCTCACCACCTCGTGGTGGTATTATTTTCAGAGCTAGGGTACGCAGGTGCGGGTAGCGAGGAGTAGCTACTTTTCCTTTTTAGTAGATTTGTTAGTTGTGTTAAGCCCCTGCGAGGGCGTGATGATGATGTTGTATTTTGGACTTTAGCATTGTATTTTGGATGTATATTTGGGAGGCTTGTTGCGGCCTGTGAAACTTGTATCCGGACTCCATTAGTTGAGTTATTTATGGTGAAATTGTGCTGTTGTGTGCCTTGTGAAATCCTTGTACTGACAGGTCATGTGATGCACCACGTGGGAGGATTTACCCACGCAGTTTACACGTGTATTTGGAGGTTTGGGTGTTTCACTTATAATCTGAAATATTCGGTCCAAAATGTACTAACGAAGACTCGGTCACAATCTAGAACTATCGTGTGAGGCATTCCATAGAGTTTCATGACATTTTGGACGAAGCGTTCGTCTAGTCTTGGTGGAGAAAGGATGCACAAATGTTGAAAAGTTGGCATATTTGTTTAAGCTGTCCACCACAACAAAGATCACCAAATACCTCGCATTAGTATCAAGCCCTCTATGAAGTCCATAGAGATGTCCTACCAAATACGGTCTGGCATGGCAAAGGTTGAAGGAGTCCAGCTGGCTTCATTGTCTTTGTCTTCCCTAGTTGGTAGTCTTGCATGCCTTCACATATTCTTTGACGTATTTCTTCATTCCAGACCAAGTGAAACTTTAAGAGATCCTCTTGTAGGTTCTTAGGACAATCTTAATGACCCACCTCTAAAGCATTGTGGAAGTGCTCCAATAACCTGGATTGCAACAACGGTCAAGTAGAAGGCCATCTTGATCGTCCAAGTCAAGATGGCTCTCCTAATCATCTTTGATTTCCTACAACAACCCTCTAACACATGGGTTAGTGATACTTGCCCTCCTCAGTTTCTTAGGAAGGAAAAGGATGGCATGAAAATGGCCGCAAACTTCACTCCAATCGGTTGGCGTGATAAGGCATCTGTCAACCTTATAACTCATAGTTTTACTCTAAGAGTTTTGTCACCATCGCTACTATGCCAATGTGTGTATCCTGCCTTATAAAATATGGAAGACTCTTTTGATACAACTAGAGTTGGATTAAGTTGTATCGAAAAAATAAATCTATTTTAGAAGAAAATAAGGTTTTTTGTCGGGGGGCATTCGAACGCTTGGGATCGTGTTCGAACGCACTACGCAGACGCCTACACACATTCGCGAAAATAAAAAATGAGATTTGTGCGTTCAAACGATCTCGGGCCCATTCGAATGCCTACACATGTTTAGAAAGATAGAGAATTGGAATTTCATATTTGAATGGCCTTAAGCGTGTTCGAACGTGCTGCGGCAAGAACACTTTGCTTTTAGGGCTTATTTCTATTGTTTGAGTACAAGGGGTAGCTTTTAAATATTGTGGAGTGCACCCTAGTTGGGTTATGTTATGAAATCTATCTTCTTCTCCTATCTCTCTCCCTCTCTCTCTTTCTCTTCTTCTTCTCTTCTTGCCCTAACTTCTTATCGCCCCCTAGCCTACATTGGTTAGATTCTTCTCCTCGTCTGTCGTAGCCCTACTTCTTCTAGTAGCGACCTTTTCTTTCCTTTTGTCCTATCCCCTTCTCTAGTCGCAAATATCCCTATCCACATATCATCTCCTTCCACCCCTTTCATCACCATCAAGAACTCCCTTTAATCCAAATATCCAATCTATCCCTCATCAGTCCGATTCATAACAATGGTATCACCAAGCGTTGGACAATGGATGCCAACTCAGAACCAGACCCAAACACTCCGGCCGCCGTGGGCAGCAATAGCGAAGCTAGCACTAATGCCATGCCAAGTGCACCTCTTTCCATGCCGCTCAATCCTAATGTGGCAGCGATGATTTAGCAAATGATGGATGAATAACAAAGGATAATGGACCACCAGCAATGAATGTAAGGAGCCCTTGTACAGTCCCTACACGAGGAGATTCATATGACATCACATGGAGGGCTGACACCAGAAGAACCCATCGTAACTACACCAATGACTAATCAAACTCCGCCGACGACGGGAGTTTTCCTAAGGCAGACAGACGCATTACTGCCCAACCCTCTTAAACCAAGGATACCTTACTCGGCCTCACCAGAAGTGAACCATTGCATAGATAGAGGAAGAAATGAACACCATTAGGGTAGGGGCAAACTGGGAGTAGCGTGGCCATATGATGATGAACATGTGATTGCTTGTGAGGAAGAGGAAAGGAGACGTCGTGGACCAAAGATTCACATCCTTCATTCGCTAGCAATGAGGATGGATCCTCTAATGGACAATGGATGCAAAATGGCCTCCGTGGATGATTCGCTCAACTAAAATTTCCAAAGTTTAATGGAGGTAATCCTATTGATTGGTTTTTTCGTGCCGAACAATATTTTCATGTCATGACACATCGGAAGAAGCAAAGGTACCTATTGCGAGCTTTTATCTGGAAGATGTGGCTTTATGTTGGTACCAATCATTTCAGCGGAGGGAGTCGCGACCGACCCGAGCAAGGTGGCGTGCATGCTCAATAGGACACAATTGAGGACAGTATGAGAAGTATGTGGTTTCCTTAGTTTAACAGGCTACTACCGTAGGTTTGTGGCCAACTATGGAAAGATTGCAGCACCACTGATAGCCTTGCTGAAGAAGGATGCCTTTGAATGGACTGATGTAACAACGAAGGTATTCGAGGAGCTAAAGATAGCAATGGTGGCCGCACCAATATTGGCACTACCTGACTTCACCAAGCAATTCATGATCGAGTGCGATGCGTTGGGAGCTAGCATAGGAGCTGTATTGATGTAGAACGGGAGGCTCATTGCTTACCTTAGCAAAGTATTGATCAGAAGGTCATAGTAGCTATCCACCTATGAGTAGGAGATGCTCGCTATCTTGCATGCTGTGATGAGGTAGAGACCATATTTAATTGGGAGGCGATTTGTGATCCGGACAGATTAGCGAAGCTTACCTTATTTTATGGGGCAATAGATTCACATACCCGTGCAATAGAGGTGAGTCACCAAACTATTAGGATATGACTACGATCTGCAAGACAAGAAAGGAGCGAAGAACAAGGCAGCGGATGCACTATCTTGACAACCCCAATCGGACGAACTGGTGGCCCTGTCTATGCCTATCTTTCCTTTCTTAGATGTCATACCAGCCGTAGGAGCTACTGATCCAAATATCTTGAGAATCTTGTAGTAGGATGAGTCATCCTAGAATGGTGAGTCGAGGCGGATTGCTATTAGACCATGGGCGCATTCGGATACCTACAGACGTAGGCCTGTGACGAAGAGTGATGGAACATTTTCATTCCATCCTTAAGGTAGGACTTGAGGGACTCCTACAAACTCACAAGAGACTACTATAAAGTTGTACGTGGCCGGGAGTATGACAGGAGCTAAGAGCGTTTGTACGTGCTTACGAGGTATGCCAAGAGGCAAAGATCGATTCATTGAGGCTAGTCGGACTACTCTAGTCATTGCTTGTGCCAAAGAGGATTTGGGAGGACATCTTTATAGACTTTATTGAGGGCTTACCTTCTGTGAGGGGGTACTTGGTCATATTTGTTGTGGTAAATAGGCTAAGTAAGTATGTTCACTTCTCAGCCCTAAAGCACCCATATTCAGCAAGGATGGTGGCAGAGGTGTTCATGCGCGATATTGCCAAACTTCACGGCATGCCATGTTCGATTGTGTCTGACCAAGACCGAGTCTTCATTAATGACTTTTGGACTGAGTACTTCGCACTCCAGGGCACTCAATTGAACCTCAGTTCAGCCTATCACCCACAAACAGATGGCTAAACTAAGGTGATGAACCAAGGCATAGAGCTAATACCTACGGTGCTCTGTGGACAAGAAACCGAGGAGATGGCTCGACTACTTATCATAGGCGGAGTGGTCCTCTAATACTGCATTTCATAGCACCATCGAGATGACACTATTCGAGGCAGTGTATGGTAGACCACCACCTATCTTGAGGACATACGACCCCGAGACATCAGCAATGAGGACGGAAATAGAGATGGAGCTAGCAAATCGGGATGTAGTTCTACAGAGGCTACGAGAGCACATGACAACGACCCAAAATGGCATGAAACAAGTGTATGATCGTCGACATCGGGAGTTGGAATTTGAGGTCGGGGACCTTATATTCGTGCAAGCTTAGCCATATCAGTAAGTTACCCTACATCCTGTACGCAATCCCAAGTTAGCGCATCGGTATTTTGGATCGTTTCGCATATTGGAGCGAGTGGGACCTATTGTGTATAGATTGGAGTTGTTGGAGAGATCTCAAGTTTATCTCGTGTTCCATATATCACTACTACGGGCAAGAGTAAGGGCGGATCAGGTAGTGAGCACACAAATACCCGATCCGGTGGAGGAGATACAGGCATATGAGCTAGTGCGTGTATTGGCGAGACAGAGGTGTCGTCGTGAAGGTCGACTAGAGATTGAGATCTTGGTGGAGTGGCTCGGACGACATTCCGACGAGGCGACATGGGAGTCTGAGGAGGACATCATGGAACACTTTTCAAACTTCTCACCTTAAGGTCAAGGTGACGAAAGTGTGGTGGATTAATACAACTAGAGCTGGATCAAGTTGTATCAGAAGAATAAATTTGTTTTGAAAGAAAATAAGGCTTTTTTCGAGGGGCGTTCGAATGTCTAGGATCGCGTTCCAACACATTATGCGAATATCTGCACGCGTTTGCAAAAATGGAGAACGGAATTTGTGTGTTCGAATAGTCTCGAACACGTTCAAATGCACTACGGCGAGAACACTTTGTTTTTAGGGCTTATTTCTGTTGTTTGAGTCCAATGGGTAGCCTTTAAATATTGTGGAGTGCACCCTAGTTGGGTTATGTTATAAAATCTATCTTCTTCTCCTATCTCTCTCCCCCCCTCTCTCTCTTTCTCTTCTTCTCTTCTTGCCTTAACTTCTTATCGCCCCCTAGCCTATATTGGTTAGATCTTTCTCCTTATCTATTGCGGCCCTACTTCTTATAGGAGCAATCTCTTCTTTTCCTTTATCCTATCCCCTTCTCTAGTCGCAAATATCCCTATCCATATTTCATCTCCTTCCACCCCTTCCATCACTATCAAGAACTCTCTTCAATCCAAATATCCAATATATCCCTTATCAGTCCGGTTCGTAACATCCTTTGATTGGTGTGGATGATGAAACACCGCCTGATCAAATATGTTCTTCATTTAGTCACGATGTGCAATATCACCATCTCCCTTTCATAGTTTGAGAGTTGCTGCGATCTCTTGAACAATGCTTTGCTCAAAAAGGCTATAGGTCTACCCATTTGCATTAGAACAACAACTACTCCCTAAAATATCCATTCGATAATAAAATCCTTGGTGAAATCTGATAGCGTCGAAATCGGTGTCGTAGTCATAACAACCTTCAATTATTCAAATGCCCCCTTAGCCTTAATGGTCCACACAAATAAATCCTTCCTCAAAAGGGCCAAAAGAGGTGCTACAATTTTCCATACCTAGTAACAAGACAATAGTTGTAACTTGTCAAGCAAGGAACCTACATAATTTGCGTACCGTCATTGGAATTAGCCACTTGGTCATGCTCTTCACCTTGCTTGGATAGGTCACTACCCTTTTTGCTTAGATTATATGCTCCAAATACTCCACATTACTCTCACACCATAAATATTTAGAAATCTTCACCCTCAGTGAATTGTCCACCAATAATTTTAGCACCTCATGGAGATTTTCTAAATGCTCTTCAAAGCTCTTGCAATACACTAAAATGTGATAAAAATGATCAAAATGTACCACTGCAAGAGTGGCCTAAAAATATCATTCATTAGGCTTTGGAAGGTTGTTGGAGTGTTAGTCAATCCAAAAGACATGACCCAAAACTCATAATGGCTATCATGAGCTTGGAAGACTGTCTTGTGCACAATGTCCAGATGAACTAAGATTTGATGATATCCGACTTGAAGGCCTAACATGCTAAAATAGAAGGCTCCCAACAACTCATCCAATAGCTCCTCAATCATCAATATTAGTATTGGTCTTTGATAGTTATAGAGTTTAGTGCACAGTAGTCAATACAAAAATGTCACAAAAGATCTTTCTTACGTACAAGCAAAAATGACAAAGAATAGGCGATGCAACTTGGTTAGATTATCCCTTGTTTTAGCATCTCTGATACTAACTTTGTAATCTCTTCTTTTTGGATGTGTAGATACCGATATAGTCGCACGTATGCTGGCTCAACTGTCGGCAAAATTTCTATCCAATGGTTTGAATTTTCTGAGCGGCGGCAACCCTTTCAGCTCTTTGAACAAAGCAAAAATTTTAGTTAGTAATCAGACTAATTTCTAGGGTTTACCTAGGCTTAGAGGAGGCCCAAGTACTACTAGGGACATCTAAAGAAGATATGTCATTTCCCTCTATTGAGGCTTGCACACCCACCTCTTCATACTCTTCTTGTTTTTTTTTAAGAGGCTCCTTTGCAACTTCTTCCTCAACATGCTCCTCTTCTAAATCTTTTAGCCTATCTATCAGCATCACACCACCAAATGCTTTCACACATCAGTAGCCGGGATGAAGCACTCATCGCTTCTAAAACATGGGAGTTTTGCCCTTCGCTCCACCTATATAGATGTGAGAGTTCGGTCAGTCAATCTATGACTTTCTTTCACGTTAGTAGAAGACCAGAGGGAAGCTCTCAGCCCTTGATATGTAGCAAGTCCCCTTTGGTACACTGTTGCACTTATAGTTGTCGTGGCCAGTCGAGCCGGTTGTTGGATGTCTCGGCTAGGCCATGGTGGCTTGCTTTAACTCTTGATACTCCACCAAGGATGGTAACAATGGGCGCTGATTATTGAACTCTTCTTGGTACGAACACAAATATTTGTTATACCATTTTGGTGAGGAGAGCATCAAAGTCCTTATAGCCTACAACACAAAATGCTTGGTGATTCCTGCACTAAAATCAACCCACTAATCTAGCCACCAATGAGTAGTGCCTGCCCAATGCTAATGGTGAGCTAATCCTTCTAGGTAGAAGATTGCTTGCAACACCTTGGAGTCCTTCAAAGTCCTTTGAAACTCAAAGAATTGCTTAGCCACCTTAAAATTTTGGGAAGTCTAGCCGCACTAATTGACCTCAAATCTTGACATTATTGCCTCAATCAAACCCTTGTTCGGGTCTGATCAATGGCGGGTGCTGTCTTGGTTGATGGGCATCTCTTCTCCTCTTGATGTAATCACGACGATGCTCCACCCAATAATCAGCATCCTCCTTCGGTACTTGATGCAACCAAATCCCTTAAGGCACGTTATGTTGCACTAGTTGGTGGTTGGTTGCTCATCGTGCCATGGGATATTGGAGGATTAGCTTATTGTTAAGGATTGGCCAAGCCATAGCTGAGTTGCTCATGCTTGGTGGTTGGTGACAAGGAGATGTAGTCTCACCATGATCTAGTGTCAAACTATGGATCGCCTCTCAGGTAGCATGGAGATCCTTACGGCTTTCTTTGCTATTCTTTAACAACCAATTGAAGATCATGTTGGTTGGCCCTAAAGCTTACCACCAATGCACTAATAATAAAATCCACACGAGTAGGATTCTCTATGGATGAATCCAATCTCCTAGCATTGTAGTTTGGAGCCTTAGTGAAGATCTCCTCCTTTGGATCCACATGATCTTCATTGTTCCTTCTTGCCACCAAGGTCCTGGTGTTAGCCATTAATGGTAGTTCGAGGTCAACCTAAGTTTGATACCACTAACAAACACCGTTCCAATTGATGGTTTGAAGGTGTCTACATGCTCTCACGATCTGCACGAGTCCAAAAATAACCACAAATATGAGATCTGATCTCCGAAGAAAAAGCTAGGTCTACCATGAATTTTCAAGGTTAATGAAGTCCTTTGTCTTCAATGGTTGGATTGATGAACGGTTTTGGGGGATTACTATATTTGGGATGGAGAACAAATCTATCAAAACAGATAGTTGGTAGGGTGGCCAGAGTTGCAGGATGGTCTGGCAAGGATAGTAGAGTGGTGGCGATATGGATGGATTAGGGAAGATCAGTAGTATGGTAAAAGAGAGAAAAGGGGGAAAGGGTAGGTCATCACCTAGGGCCAGATGGTGTCGGCTAGTCGAAAGGGGGAGGAGGTACCTAGTCGGCCTAGAGTGGTTGGCCAAGGTCGAAGGAATGAACTAGAAAGAAGAAGATTGGAAGATAGAAGACAATTCAACAACATGACTAACCAAGTATGCACCACACATATTTATAGATGGCTCCCTGACATAACTAGACCTAGCAATCAGACCGAACAGACTCGAGTTCGAATAAGAAAAAATACTAAAATAAAATACTTAGACCTAGGAACCTCATCATCAAGCGTTCGAATACCTAGAAGGCTATTCAAATGCCTTAAACCATTTTTGCTCTCGAAAATTTGAGTTCAAATACCTGAAATCCCTTTATGCTCTCTGGGATTTGGTTTTGAAGGCTTGAGAGGTCAATTGATGCCCAATTCTGAGAATGATGTTGTCGACTATTGAAATGTTTATTTTTTTCACAAACAAACTATAAACTAACCCAAAGCTGAATTGTATCATAGAGATACATTTCTTGGAGCTTTTCATAAATATTCTATATATGGTGCATCTATCTTGGAACCTTCCAAATGCTCCAAAGGATTCTCCTCGATACAATAAGTTTTAGGTAGCAACACAATCTTATAGGGAGACGGAGTAGATGTATCCTAAATATTATACTTACATAATAAAATTCTTATAAGTACATGAGCTAATTATTGCTTTTCGGAAGGAAGATACTCTATACTAACAATCAACATGTTTAAAAACCTAACCAATATTATTTGTGAGTCGAAGACTATGCCTATACAGTATTTGATGGAGATCACAAGAGAGAAGATGACTGAATATTATTATAATTGAAAAGCACTTGCCAAAAAATGCAATACTCATATGGTTAAAAAAAATTGAAGATAATCTATGCATTTCTCATGAAAAAGCTCGATTTGTCAATGTCATTCTATCCTCCATTTTTGAATTCTAAATCAATACCTTTAATGGAAGTTATATTGTGAACATTGAAAAAAAAAACTTATAGTTGCCATGAGTGGGATATCTTTGGAATTCCATGCACACACGGTCTTGTTGCGCTAAGCTTTAGACATCTTGATCCTTATGAGTTCTATAAGAGATATTTTACGCAAAAAGGTATATTTAGCTATATATTCAGAATCAATTCCAATTATTGCATCGAGGAAATTTTGGCCACCGAGTTCCTTGAACGAGATTGAAATGCTACCTCCCTTGGTGAGAGTCCAAATTGGACGGAAGCGGAAGAAAAAGAGACCATCGTAGGGTGAAAATCAAATAGTATAAAACAAGAAATGCGCTAACTATAAAGAACTGGGTCACAATACTAAGTTTTATATGAATTCTCAAGCAATTTCTAGTAGAAGCTTATAGTCACCTGCTACAACACATCAACCTATTTAAAATATCTATGTTCTTATTTTTGTGTCTCCATAATATGTTAAGGAATTAATGTGTTTAGAAAAAAAAATTGTTTTATACCTGATGTGTTCAAAAAAAAAATTTGTTTTATACATGATGTGATTAGAAATGAATGTGTTTTATATATAATGTGTTTAAGAATAAATTTATTTTATACTAAGGAACTTCATAGTTTAAATACGAATATCATTAACATAAAAACAAATTTCATAGTTTTATATTAGGTTAAGTAGAAAGACTAGTATACTATTATTATTAAGTACGACTATCGTATACTAAGTGTAAATTCCGTTATTATTTAGTACGATCCTCATATATTAAGCACCAATTCCACTAGCATACTTACGAATTTTGTCATTTCTACATCTTGTGAAAATAAAGCTACATGCACTATGCAATTAAAAAGTATGATCTATAAGTTGAGAAATGTTCTCTCCTAATGATCTTCTGAGCAGAGGAAGAGCCAACATAATCATAAGAATCTTCGCAAAGGAAAAGCCTAAGGTTGCATATTCTAGGTGTTTTTTGGCTGGGAGATTTTTTGGGATATAAAAAATATTCAAAATTATTAGCCTTGAAAAGCCAAAAATTTACTAAAAATTAATAAAATATTTACAAGTATGATTGGCTAATCTTCTTAACATGAACCAATTCTCGGTATAGCTTTTCTATCTTATTCTTTGACACATTCTTCATCTTCTTTCTTTTTGTTCGTTCGCCCATCTTCATCCTTTGATGAAACCACCTATTGGTATGAATAGATTCCTATCAATTAATATCACCTACTAACTAACTTATTTACAATTCATCTCTACCAACCAACCTTTTTCCATAATACTCTAATTTATTATGAAGAACAACATTTCATGTGAGCTTTAATGTACCAAGTCTTACAATAAAAACAAATTTCATCTACATTGAATACCATCTACAAAGTAAGATTCATATTTCCACTCGGAGTAACATATTCTCCTTATAATAAAAACAAATATCGCCAATTTTGATTTAGTGTAAGAAGTAAGGACAGAGTACACGTTGCCTTGTAAGATGTTATCACAATTATTTTAGTATTGTTTTTGAGGGAATACATTTCATCATACCAACAACATGAAAGTAACATAATATTGTAGAGAAATTTTATTACTATTTGTTTGATTAGATCCCAAACCAACGAACTATTCTATCTGCAAAGCAAATTTACCACATCTTCTAAAATTATATATTTTGAAGATGTGCAAAATGTCTAGCAAAAATCACTGGCTAAGACCACATCGAACAAGGCATATGCTACTTCACATATGTTTATCAACTAACAAAATCATTATGCTTTTGCTTTTTATACATGAGCAAAAATATAATGACTATGTTAGTAGGTAAACATGTGCAAAATAATATATGCCATATTCTATGTCGTTCTTAGCTGGGTAATATTTGTTGGACATTTTGCTCATCTTCAAAATATTTAACTTTTTGAGATAGTATAAATTTGTTTTGCGACAAAATATTTACAAATATGTTGCACAAAGATTACAATTTATTTTAATGATGAGTATTATCTCCATCATGCCAACTTACAACATCTACAAATGCTTTGCACCTGTAAAAACAACTAATTGTGTAGAGCTGCAAGTCAATCTTATAGACATAATACTTAGAATATCATCGGCTCTTCTTCTTCTTCTTCTTTCTTTCTTTCTTTCTTTCTTTTCTCTTCTTCTAAGTATCTAATTTATAAACGAAGTTTGTGAATTAAGACATTTAAATACATGGCTATTTAGATAAGCCCACACCATTACACGGCTATTTAAATATTAAAAAATTATGAGTAATAATATTATTACATATAATATTTATTATTTATTGAACACCTGAATTTACTACTTTAGTAATTCAATTACGAAATAATATATAATAATAACTTATAATTACAAAAGTAGTACGTAAATTGAGGCATCTCATCTCGTCCACTCTTGAGAAATCCCTTGTCTCCTCAGAGTATCTTTTAACATATTCATCATATCTATTTTCTACTTATATTTACGATATTTATGAAGTTTGTGAATTCGTCATCTATCCAATACTCTCTCCTCTACTCCCCACATATTCTAAAAGAATCCCTAATATGACAGTTTTAAACTTAATTGATCAGCATTACATGGTTAAGTTTGCTAGAACTAATTTCATAGAAATAACTTCATTAGCAGGTCCGCATGAAAGTAATATTTTATCTAACTAAAATCAATCCATATAAAATACGATGATTTGTTAGGTTTCTAATTACTCCTTTTTCTCTTGAACTTTAATTAAAAACATATTTTACCTCTATTTTTATTGTACTAGTATTATTATTCCTACTAATTATTCTTATTTCAAAGTAGCTTTAAATTTACTAGTTACTAATTGAACATATGACAGCAACTATCAAATTATATAATATTATAAATATTTATGTCTACTATCGTACTATCGCTTTTTGTATAAAATTATATAATAAATAACTATGTGTAGGTACTCATATGAGCATAACTATTTATGTAACTACTTAGGATTTACTCATTGCATGATTATTACTCTTATATAAGAAAGAAAGAAATCTGTTTGATATAACATATATATATATATATATATATATATATATATATATAGACAGTAATAGTTATACCTAAAGTAACAATTGTGATAGTTATATATAATGATTTGTAGTAGCAAATATATCTAGTGGTGCTTAGAGTAGTGGAGAATGATTAGGTTAATTGAGCATTTGAGTGAAAAGATTGCTACTCAGTTTAGTAAAAATATCACAACCGATTTTTTTGGTTATTTATCAGTGTAATCTGTACATACAATTGCATCTTTGATACATTTTAGATAGTAATTTCATCCTCCAATGTAACATTAATTGTTGTAAGCTTCTCCAATAAACCCACATAAGTATACCTTCCAAGAACTTTAACAAATTTCTTCACCCCTCCATTATAATTACTCCATCCATTATAGATTGTTATAAATTTTTTAGCCATATTCTAAGACTTTGGGGAAAGGAATTTCTATTTAGCAAAATATAGAAGATCATGTAAAGAAATGTAAAATCTAATGTATAAATCAACACATAGTAAAACCATAGTATTTTGGTGATGTTATAATATTTTAAATCTCATGGTAAAATATAATTTAGGAGCGTTTGGCATTACCTTTTGCAGTAAAATAATATTACAGTACTAAGCTAAACATAGTAATATTAGAGTAAAAAGGAAATCTACTTAAAGTTCTGTATTTTTCTAAACTGAGATCATCGGACTCCCTTTTGTTTCATCTTTTTTGTTCTCATATCCCCTTCCCTCCTAATAGACCTCAAATTGGAGATGGAGAAGACATTATTGGTGGGGCAAAACACCATCTACACCACTAATAAAGGTAAACCTTCCCTTCTTCTCATTCTCTCTCACGCCCTTCTTTTGTTCTAGGAAACCCTAGTTTTGAAAAACAAAAAGAAAATTCCCAAAAAAAATCTAAACAAGAACAGGGGAGGAGAGAGGCTAAAACAACTACTTTAGTTTGCCAAAGATGACAACTAAGGCATTGCTTAGTTTTGCTTGTAGGCTAACACATCCACAAAAAAGGGAGAGTAGTTGAGATAGGGAGTAGAAGAGTGCAAAGAAAATGATAGAAGGGGAAGAAAAATGTGGGTCTTTTATGGAAGATGGAGTTGGGTATCAGCCTCATCAGTGCCCTCTTATTGGATTTATTAGTTATTTTTCTATGTGGGATGCATAGGGCTCATGTAAAAAAGAAAAGGGTCAAAGATAAAGCTAAGCTTTTATCTCATTTATTTCTTTGCCCACATGTAGTCCCTACTCACACTTGTCAAAAATTACCCCTCCAATGCTGAACTTTTTGTAGTTGAATTAAAAGGTCATTGATCTCTTATACTGTACCATGATAAACTCAATAACATTTGTAAGTAATAGTGGACTTAATGGTAGATTTGCTTTATTGAAATTGCTTAAACTTATGCTAATAAATTGTTAACTATTTCTTTGCGTATGTAATAGTCATTGATCTCTTGCTAATTGTTAAAAATGTTATAATAGATCTATAAATTTTTTGCTCTATTACTGTTGCTAATAGTTAGATGATTCAATTTTATAGTTTTTCTTTTTGTACTAGTACCTATATAAGGCCAAATCTAAACGATATTAATCTCTATCATGTACTAAATCTTAAAAAGTATTAAAAGTAGAGATGTTTGCATAAATTTTCTTTGTGATGCTGTATAATTGACATTGAGTACAATTAGATTTCTTCCATGGATTCTCTTTGACTTTATTCAATATTATTTTTATTTAAAAGTTTATAATACTAATATCATAATGGCGTGATTAAATGTTTTGGATTGATAATATAAGTGAAGGATCGAAGAAGAACAAAAAAGAGAAAAATGGAACAATATCTAAAAGGCACACTTAGTAAAATTACTAATAGATTACAACATACCAAGATACCAAGCACAAAATGCATGGACTAGTGAAGCATGGAATAAAATGTTGAATGAGTTGAATACTAAATTTCTTGAAACAAATTTAATTATGAATCAAATAAAAGATTGTGAACAACAATTAAAGAAGAATTTCATTATCTCAAACATCGAGGAGGGGTAGATAACTAAAAGTAATGTCGCCCGTATATATTTGGCGACGCTGCATATGACTGATTGTTTGTGGCTACTAGACTAGGAACCCCAATTGTAGGCCCATCATTATCATCAACATCATTACTATTCTAGTAAATCATCATATAGAGCAGAATCATTACCTGTAATTAAATTATCGTGTAAAGCAAAACCATCACATACAGTGAAAAAAAGCTCATAGCTCAATAGATGCCTTAATCTTGTATTATCTAGTACCGCTAGGTCTATGACCCCTACCTCTCAGTTATAATTTCAGATCACCTAGTATCTAGTCTTAATATTTGGCAATGTTACGCCTGCTCAAACTGGCACACACAATGCCTGATAGTCCCTTCCTAACATCACGATTTTTAGGCATTGGCCGATATAAATATACACTTTGCCCCCTGACCCTAAGCTGAGCGGGTAAACGGGCATTATCGAGATGAAACTTAACTACATGGTGATACGTGTAGGTGGTGCAGTGATTAATATCATCAATCATAAGACATACACATTGAAGATATCATAATTAGAAATGCTCTAATAATCCATGAATAATTATTCTGAATAGTAAATAGATATTTATCTATGTATATGAATGCGATGGACTAATAAAGTAAAACATCACTTTAATATTATATTATTCCTAGACTATAGAGAATTCACTTGCCTGATATCACTTCCAAGTTAATCAACTTCAACTGCACCACGGATCATCCTCGTATGGTAATGAATCTACTTGGATAATGAAAATAATAAACATAAGCACAAGCCTACCTAAATTAATTTATTAATTAATTAATCTATGGATAGTTATTATTGGTTTAGGGTATGTCCACCTTAAGAAGCCTTACATTTATTAATCAGGTAAACTTAATATATCATGTTATCGTGATCCTTTTCACCTAATTCTTATTGCAAGTAGCAAGGCAGATGAAAAAGACACCAGAAAGTCGTACATGACTTCTTGTCTTTGGTAAGGACAACATCCAATCAAAGAAAGTCAAATAGTGCATGTTTTAAAGATTCTGATGATCTTGAGGAGAAGAATGATTTTAAAGAATGCTTATCCTGTGAATGTGATGGTGGTTTTGGTACACCCACATTTGAGGATAATACTGAAGATGATCACAATATTAGAAAAAGTATTATCTTGGGAGATGAAAAAGTTTAGTAGCAGACAAATGTAGAGAACCAATTGATTTATGGAACAATGAATAATACATAGTAGCTACAAAGCTTTGTCCAGTTGGAGTTCTACAAATGCAACGAAATACCATTGAATTTGAAAAGTCAATAAAGGAGCTTGGACTATATATGCCTTGTGATAAGATGTTATTTGCAAAAGTTAGAATAAAGCAGAGTAGACTGAAGTGATACCAAGTAACATATGGATGGTAATGTAACAGATAGTTCATGCGAAATGGGTAGTCAGTGGAATGCAAATACATCTTCCACATCAAATAATTTGAAAAGTAGGAACTTTGATAATCTAGATAATGAAAGATTGTCGAATACAAACCCATGGAATGAGCATAGAGGATCTGACCTTGGGGATCAAGGATGGAAATCTGATGGTTGGGGTTCTTCAAATTTTGCTAATAGGAAAAGACATAAAAATCCTCCAAGTAGGCTACGGAGAAAGAAAGATGACCGGAAAGATTTTCAGGAAATAATGTGCTATCGACTTCCCCTTGTGAAGTGTACGCTTCCCAAATGGCCAAGGCATGAGGCCGCCAGCTGGCCGGATCTATAGTGGAAGAGGACGTTCCGATACAACAATCTACGGGGTCGGTGTCCTCCGATGAGAGAGAGAAGAGGGTAAGGCAGTGATTTCGGGAGAGAAAAGGGAGCAAAGAGAGAAAAGAGAGAAGAAGAGAGGGAGGGGGAGAACATGGGTAAGTGGCACACATGCACGCCTTAGGATTTTTTTAATTTTTTTTAATATTTGTGTGTATGGGATGTTACAAATTGTATTGAAGTCTTCATGTGAAATGGAAGAATTTACATTTGATGAAAATATGTTAAAAGCAACTGTAGTGTTTAAAGATAAGGATAATCGTGTAACGTTCATGGCTCTCAAAGATAATAGGATGATAACTTGACTTAGAGCTTAGTTGCGTTAGCTATCTTGGAGTTATAGGATGCTTCATTTTTATTTCTAATTTTCTTTGGTTATTTCAGACCTTTAATAGATATCAATTTATCTTTCTTTTGGATGATCTTTTTTGAACTCACAAATACGAAGATAAATTTTCTTTAAGTCTATTTGATGAAAAAAAATTAATGCAAATCTTATATATGTGAATTACCAAATTTATTAATATTAGATAAATTGCACTCAGGCATACAATAAAATTTGTTGAAGTACGAAAAGCTAAGCATAAACAGATATATATGTAATTATATTGCTTATGTCGTAGTATGAGCTCTTCTTATGGTACAATAGTCATTTCACATTTAGTGAGTTATTTCATCTCTCTTTATTACACCTATAATGCATTGATTGTTCATGCTATCAACATTTTTTCCATAGTTTTCATCACCTTCTGGAACACACCAATGATCTCGTATTCATGAGTAATATAATTATTTAGCCATCTCATATCCTCATTATAAATTCTAATTAAATTATGTAAAACACAAGCTATAATAACAATATCTCTTTGTGAATTAATTAGGTGAAAAATAGCCACCTTTAGTATTAGCAAATGCATCTTTAAGATATCAATAATGCCTTCAACATAGTTACAAAGAGATGCATGTCAAAGGTTGAAAATTATTTTTAGTCTCTAGGTCTTGCTTGAGTTCTTTTTGTTTTTGCAAATGATAGTGCACTCATCTATATGGAGCAATAAAACTTGGTGTATTAACATGACCTGCATCAACTAGATAATATTTGCCTCGTGGAATACTAAACTCTTGATCTAATGAAAATCGTAGAATTTTGGCATTAGATGTAGAACCCTCCCATCTAGCTCTTATGTAGACAAAGTATAAACAAAAATCACATGCTACAATTATATTTTGTGATAATATTCAATTACGATTACAATAAGGTCCTTAGTCTTCTAGTGATATTGATATAGGGAGATGTGTACCATTAATAACACCAATACAATCCTATAATAAAAATAAATAAATTAACATCTTCTAATGTATTCAAAAGAATAAAGATTTATTTAAGTAATGCTTACCTTAAAGTATGGAAAATATTTGCTATTGTTTCTTATTTCCGGTAGTGTGATGGTTGTTGGCCTCTACACATAATCTTGTGTCATTTCAATAATTGCTTATAATACTTGTATAGTATGATTAATTGTATTTCGAAATAACGTATACAAAAACATTGCAATTTGCTTTTCAACTATAATACCCTCTAGTATTACAAAGAGGATTTCTCTCTTTTATAAAATTCACAAGGGTATGAAAGATATGAGCATCCATACTAGACTGGCTTTTGTAGTGACTTTCATAATCTTTAAGAATTTTTTGAACATATGCTTCTGTTAGAATTGATGTATTGTAAAGCTGTCTAGCTTATTAATTATTAAATAAATTTGAAAAAATAATGACCATCTGATCATCATCTTCTTGATTTATTCGTCTCCAATGATCCAAATCCATGAATACGTAAAGTAGAAATAAAAAAAATATTGAGAAATAAGTGGATGATTTTATTCTAGAAAAGATTAGTTATATTTATAAAATTTATTGCCATACTTATAATGAGGGTAAAATTGGAAATTTGTTTTGCAACGGCTAGTTTTTTAAAAACTAGCTCATCCAAGTATCATATAGTTTTAAAATTCCATAATATTTTGACTCTATAGTAATGAAATACACGTTGTTTCTTTACCATGGTACTAAAATTCTATAGAAAATTTTTACATCATATCCAAACAGGGCCTAAGAGTAAAATCTCCAATGGTTTTTTCCCTTTCTCAATGTTCTTTCCATCTTTGTTGGAACTCACAATTATTCTTGCTTTACTCACATAGCTGCCAAACTAAAGATTAGGAAGCAAAGAGCAAGGAGATGAAGTAGTTTACTTACATCCAAAGGTCCTAAGATATTTAACTAACAACTTAAATTGGAGAAGAGCAAATATGATATCTAAGAAATTACATACTTTCTATTACTAATCTTCAATATTCTAAAACTCACATCAAGCTAGTTCTTATGAATAATCTCAAAAGCTACAATTAAAATTCAAGAATAATTCCATTTAGACTCGTCAAACTATTAATATTTTCTGCATACACACCTAGACTTTTCTTTTATACCATATACACCCCCTTGATCGACAATGGTTTTGGTTTAGAGGTTTGTATAGTTGTTACTTATTTTCTTAGTTCAAAGGATAAATATAGATATTTTTGTTAGTCTACTAAGTGCATGTGGGTAACAAAAAACTTAATAAATGTTTATGAAAAACAGTGATCTCTAAGAGGAGGAGAAAGAAGAAAATTAAACTAGATACAAATAACATTTCAAAATAGAATAACAAAAAAATGAGAAGAAACCCATATGCCTAAAACCTAAATTATGTTATCCAAATCTTAATTAATGAACATTGTCATAATTTAAGCATGATTTCCATACAAATTAGACTATTCAAATTTAAAATAATGTAAGTATAATTTCCACAATTAAAAGATTCGTTGAACATTTTGGCTAAAGCTAATGTAAATATCTTTTTCAAATACTTGCAAATACAATCGTGTTCTACAAAAGCAACCCTACTATTAGACTTGATCAAATGGCCCAGACCGCCAGTGCCTGGCCCGGTCTGGATCGGGCTAAGCCCGGCCTAGATCCGGTTTAGGCCCAGCTTGGCTCGAGCTCGAACTACCCATGGGCTGTACGAGCTAGCCCTTTGCCTGCTCGATCCAGCCCAGAAGCTCGCTCATTTGGCCGCCTCCCTATTCTGCTACAGTATTTACCCGTTCTGCTATAGTAAAAACTAACTAAAATTTTGGTACTAAACTATTTTACATTTTTTTAAGCACACATTTAAATTTTTTTAATTTACTATTATTATTTTTTTAAATGGAGGAACATAAATATATTTTTTTAAAAATAAGGTAATAGTAAAATTTTTTTTAAAAAAATAGCTAAAATGTGGGTTGGGCCGAATGATTGGTGGGTTGGGCCAAATGATTGGTGGGTTGGGCCGAATGATTGGTCCATCGGGTCGGCCCGGCCCAATCGGCTAGCCCGTTCTCTCATGGGCCGATGGGTGGTAACGGGCTAGACTATTCTAGCCTGACTCGAATCTGACCCGGCCCAAGTGATTGGTGGGTCGGACCGTGAACAAATATTTAAGCCCGGTTGGCCTGAAAAGCCCAGCCCAAACTTGGCTCAGCCCGTTCGATGATCATGTCTACCTACTATGGAGTTAATCTTGTATGGAGGAGAAACCTCTCAACAAGAAAGAGGAGGTTATAAGGTCACATATAAAAGTAAATATTGACTTAGTTATATAAGTAAATAACCAAGATTAGTGATTTAGTTAAAACGCCAACGTAAATAGTGTTTTAGTTAAAACGCTAACTGAATTAGTAATTTAGTTAAAATAATGATTGGGTTTGCCATTTAAGGTGAACCGTTTTTCCATTTAGTGTTTAATTCAAATCTGACTGAAAACAAGTTTCTATATATATATCACTGAGTGGATCAGCGATTTATACTGACAATTTGTCAACAAATTTATACATAAGATATTGACTGTATCAACGTTTATCAGTAATTGAACCGTCAACGATTTTATATCACCTAGTCTCGTATTAAACCTTCAAGGTGCATTGGACGGGTTAAGAAAAAGCAAACAGTGTAGATATAGTACAATCAAAGACTCCAATAAAGGTGATCATCTAATATGGGCCTATATATATATATATAGCTTATGTCATGTGATAAACTAATTACCCTACTTTAATTCTGTTTAGTCTTCTTCAAATCGCAACATAAACATCGGCTATTGTTCTATTTGTTCAACCATTTACTCAATTTCTAACACAAATTCATCCCTAGTTTGCCATTTTTCCGTCTACACTAGTTCTCTTCCAAACTTTATTTACTAAAATATATTGTACTCCAAATTTAGTATTAAAATAGATTTATTAATCTATAACTGCAAGTAAAACACTGATTAAATCAGTGCCTTGACATAAGAGGATGACACAAAACTGATTAGTGCTTCATTTTCCAGATGAAATGCCTTTATCTTTGAGATAAACGCTAATAAATTCAATATTTCATATACACGTACCGAGAAAAATTGACCCCTTTCCAATATCAAGTTTGGAGTGCTATTCATTTAGGTCGACGCCTCGTGTTCAAATCCTACTGGCTACGTCCTCAGGCCTTTGACGAGTTGCTTCCTTCATTAATCTCGTCGTTAATGACGACGAGCATTTTCTTATCACAAATTAGTTTAATTAATTGTCTAGAAAAATAAAACCATTTAAAATTCTACTGTTACAAGTACCTATAACGTACCCCATCAATTTGTACTTTACGTTCCCATCTTACTTTATCCTCCATAGTTCGTATTCCGAACTATCACGGCGCTGTCCATAAATAATTGGCGATAGTCGAATAGTGCCCAATAGGGATTAATTAGAGTTGGATAACCTCGATAAATCTTGGAATAATTATTCTTGCACCATCTTAAGCAGATGAATAGAACTCTTTTATCCACTAATAATACTTAAATACTACTCCATGGTAATATTTGGGGTACCCAGAGTACGAAGTATGCAGCTCGATCTTTCACCCTTTCCTCCCGTTCCCATCGAAAGCTCCCCTTCTCCTTCCAAGCCCCTATAATCTCTTCAAAATCCTTCGCAACTCTTCTCTCTTCTCTCTTTTCTCTCCCTATAACCCTTTGAATTGGCCTGCGATGCACAGATCGGGGGCAGTGATGGCGTGGAACGTGTTCAAGTTCTGCACGGCTCTCCGTGGTCTGGGATCCGTCATGATCCTCCTCGTCCTCGGCGTCGTGGGGGTGACCTACTACGCCGTCGTCGTCTCCAACTACGGTCCCGCCCTCTTCGGCGCCGCCGGAGGCCTGGATTCCCTAGCCGCCTTCGCCGTCTTGCTCCTCTTCCATCTCCTGGTACGTTGGCACCCCTTTCTTGCTTTGGGTATTTCGACTTGGAAGCTGGGTAGATCCCGAGTTCCTGATCTCTGATGTTCTTTCTCTTGGATCGACCCATGTGGAAATATATAATCTTTAGCTGGTTGGCGATGTTAATATTCGATCTTGGGTTGATTGTTTACTTGTGTTGTTGGTAACTTTTGATATTACCTTCTTCTTGATCGGTAAAATTTGGTAACAGTTTGCAACTCCATGCTTAATTGATGAGGAGGAAAACGTTTTGACTTTATGTTGTTGCATAACTTGCTTTGAGTAATGTTGATAGTAATTTTTGGCACTGCAGTTGGTAATGCTTCTATGGAGCTACTTCTCTGTGGTATTGACAGACCCAGGTAGTGTTTCCCCAAATTGGAAGCCTGCAGTTGATGAAGAGAGGGGAGAAAATTCCCCATTGACTGGCTCGGAATTTGACAGCCTGACACAGCAATCTGGGGCTATCAATGACACAGGGAGTCCGAGGATAAGATATTGCCGAAAGTGCAACCAGTTGAAGCCACCTCGCTGCCATCACTGTTCTGTTTGTGAGCTCTCATCATTGACCTCTATCAATTCTATGTACTTACATTTAATGAGGGTGGTCTCTTTGCCCGATTTCTGGTTTCTTTTGTATGCCCCTTGTTCTTACCGTTACACATAATTTCAGGTGGGAGATGTGTGTTGAAAATGGATCATCATTGTGTATGGGTTGTAAATTGTGTTGGGGCTTTGAATTATAAGTTCTTTCTTCTCTTCCTGGTATGGTCCTCCAATCATTTGTGGTCTTCTTAAATAAAATGTCTTCACCTTCTTTCCATTCTTCACAATATGCTGCAATTTTTAGATAATGGATCAAATCGCAATAGTTGTTGGTAGGATAGCAAATATACATTCTTATTTCAAAGTATAGTCTTGTAATATTGACTTTAGTGCTCCATCATTGATCTAAATGTTAAAAACTTTAGTGGACATCTACTGTCTGTCTTCATTTACCCATTACGTACCCTGAGAATTTATTAAGTTAAAAATATTTCATTAGTTGATATATGATACATGCGATAAATTCCCCAACATTGTCAAGTTAGTGGAGCTTTCTGGAGGTCAAACTTTGGTTGGTTATGCATCATGCACATTAGTTTGATGGCTTCTTATCATAAAGAAAAAAATTATTTATATCTGTAGTGTTTTCCATTGCTATGTAAAATTGTTCAAGCTTGGTGATATTTGAATGTCCTTGTAAGGGAGAACATGAAAAATGTATAGTAAGTTGGTTACAAGATATCTCTATGATTGATGGCTTGTGGTTGGTGAAATGCCTACTCTCTAATGACTGAAATTGGTTAAGATTCTGCAGTTTCAGTTAGTCTTGGAGAGCTTCAGCCATGCCCTGTGAAAGTTCACTGATTCAATGTTGATTAGCTTCTTCCAGTTTTGAATAGGTTGAGCTAGCCCTGATCCCTTGCTAGTTTTAGTTGATGTCAACAATGAAAATTTGGATGTTGGTATGGCAAAATTCCATTTTGGACTTGCATATCTAGTTATCAAATATCAACATTTTGAGAATTTGAAGTCTCTACAAGTTTAAGGGGTAAATCATCATTTAAAGAGGGAAGAAATTCAAAATAGGAGGTGCTCTTTAACTTCCCAACTTGTCAAACCTTGGAATTCTTGGTTTTAGAGGTTAACTTGCTCTAATGTGTTTGTCATTTCTTATCATACCAAAGAACCTGTGAATATGTTTTGATTCATGAAGTTGTTTCTCAATAGTCCGTATGTTAACTATTGATTAGGTATTAGCATGATCCTACTCATATTGAATATTTTAAGTAAAGTTGAAAGGACTGGACTTGCATGGTGATGGCGTCATGTGACTCTTGGCAAGTCTTAGTATGTTGTGAAGCACATCTGCTTATGCCTTAACATGTCATAGAAATGAAAAAGTGTAAGGTCATGGGTCATTGAAGAAATTGAAGGAGGTCTTGCAACTGGTATAAGGGCCCCTTCCATGGCGACACCAACACTATTTTCTATGTTATTAGGAAAAGAACCTATTTATAGTAGTGGAAGGCCAGCAATATGAGGATCTTGAGGTGGATGAGTGGTGTCACTAATTACTAAACAAGGCATAACAAGAAATTTAATGTTAGTGAGAGGCTATGGGTAGCAACCATAGGGGATTAATTACATGAGAATAGATTAAGATGGTTTGAATTTGTCCTATGGACACCAGATAATGCACAAGTATGAAAGAATTACTTTAGTCATTTAGAGGGTTTCTTAAGAGGGAGGGAAATCCCAAAATTTATGTTGAAGTAAGTTGTTAAGAAACACATGATAGTGCTTGCTTGGTGCAAAGACTTGTCTGGTTGATTTTATACTTCAGCATTTCTGATTTAACAAATACATTGCGAATTGGAGTTGTGGGGGCTTCTGAGTAGATATTGATCTTTTTCTCAAGAACCAAATGGAAATATCTAAGCTGATTTCTGGTAACATAGGTGGTGGTTTATAGTACTTCATCACTTTCTATATATCACTATCTGAGAAGAGCAATAAGTGCTTTCTCCAAAGCATTGGCTGCCGTGATTCCATGAAATAACTTGTAGGACATTGTGAGATACCATTGATAATGATGGTGATAACTTTTGTGCTTGTCCCAAATGACCTTTTAGGTCTAATACATTGTTGATTGGATAGGAGTAAGTGAGAATGGTAGGATGAGGAGATGAGGAGATGAGGAGAGATGGAGAGCAGATATAGCTTACTATAAACTAATTATCTTGATTGTTTTTGGTTAGCTTTTCGGTCATGCTCATTACTATTCTGATTGTTGACACGTACATAACATTACTCATGCAATAGTGCTAAGGCAGGAATATTACTTCTAAGAAAGCTAGTAGATAGGACCTAAGTGGTGAAAATGTTTCTTCAACATATTGTACCCACTGACAGCGAAGTCATTGATAATCTAACCAGACTATTTTAAAGGTGCAAATACTATTGAAGCAAGTGTTTAGGCCCTACCATTTTTTGGAGTTGGAGAATATGGAAGTAATACTTATTTCATAGAACTTTCACATATATATCTAGTGTTGGCAATTGAGTCGGGTTATCTGTGTTTGAGTCAGGTCATGATAATGCAAACATGAACACCATTATTATTAAATGGGTCAGAATTTTTAAACACGAACATGACCTGTTTATTAAATTGGTTACACAGGTCATAAACGGGCTATCGGGTGGCACAATTTACCCAAACTTTTATAAGTTATTCGGGTTATAAATGAGTTTGTTAATGTTGTAAACGAGTTTGTTCGAGTCATAAACGAATTTTTTTTTGTGTCATAAATGAGTTAATTAGGTTGTAAACAAGTTAGTCGGGTCATAAGTAGGTTATCGTGTCATAAACAAGTTGTCGGGTCAGATCATTAGCAAGTTAATCGGGTTGAGGTAATAAATATTAATACGACTAATCGGGTTAGACAGGTTGACCCATTTATGACCCGAACTCGATAAGACTAAACCTGAACCTATTTAAAAGCAAGGTTACCTTGTCGAGATAGTGGGTTCCAGGTCAATTTTTGCCCCCCTTACACATACCAACTTTACTAGTTTTCAAAATTGCTGATCTATTTGAGTACCATAGAGATCCACCGCCACCATCACCACTACCGCTGCTAGTTCTGGTGCACACTATTTTGAAAAAAACAAATACTTGTGATCAGCTAGAAGACATTCTTGATGTACAAGAAATTGGAACACATCGAGGACACATGCAGTTTTTTATTAAACGACAAGGGCAACCTGTATCTGATGTTAGTTGGGTGGACGAAGCTGAAATGAAGAAGGTGAATTGAAGTTGAATGAAGATTTGCATCATTAATATACTGAAGCCATCTCGTCAAAGTCGAGATTTTCTTCACCCTAGGGTGTTTATGTGACATCAATTTCCAATTAAATTATTTATTTGCTTTATTTGAACAATTATAATATTAGCTTATTCTACAAGGGATGTCCGCACCATTTTTCTTGGCCATTGGATTGGTTATTAGATTAAGTAGTTAATTTGGGATATATTATGTTAGGTTAGTTGGCTTTCTCAACCTTTTGAGAATTCTCATATAAACTCTTAGATTTCTTCTTAACCTTTGGACCAAATATAACTCATTAACTTCTCAACTTTTGGACCAAACATAACTCTTTAATTTCTCAATCTTTGGACCTCCGACAAATTTGGTCTTCTCCTCTTTATAATCCTTATGCAGCCCCTGGAGGGGGATCATCTTTGGAAGGTTATCAGACACTTTTCTTCCCCACATAAATCTCTTACTACTTTCTCACAGTCCTTCCATATTACCATGCTTTATATCCTCTCTACAGACTTCACATAATCCTTGTGGGTTTTTTGTCAATCTACTTTATCACTCTGTTCCATATCTGTCTTTCTTGGTGTCTTGAGGAGTTTCTTATAATAGAATGAGAATTATTGGTGCCTGTAGTTGAAGATGAAGACTTATGGCTAAACACTTCATATTGGGTGAGATCCAACAGTGTTTTGCTATTGTTTATACCTTATTTTGATCCTAAATTCTGACCATCTATGTGTTAATCAAATATGGTAACCAATTTTACTATCCGTCACAAGCCGTATCCATATTCGTATTTAAATTAAAAAAATGGATATATTTGGTTTTGACACTATCCAATCCATATCCAATCAGTTTTCTCCCCTAGGTAAGATAAAGGAACACATACCTATGGATTCAGAAGGTTGAAGATCTTTGGAGGTTATCAAACACTTTTTGTCTCCACATAATTCTCTTACTACTCTCTCACAGTCCTGGTGTGTCTCTATGCTTTATCTCCTCTCTACAGATTTTCCATAATCCTTGTAGGCTCGGAGGTGAAGGCGGCTTAGGGCTAAACCCTACTTTTGTATATTGTGAGACAAAATTTTGCTACTGTTTATACCTTTTTTTGATCCTAAATTCTGCAGCCATCTTTGTGTTAATCAAGTATGATAACCAATTTTATTATCCGTTACAAGCCATATCCATATTCGAATCTGAAATTAAAAGATGGATGAATATGGTTTTGCCATATCCAATCCATATCCAATTGGTTTTCTCCCCTAGGTAACTGATACCTATGGATTTAGATGGTTGAAGAATCATCTTTGGAGGTTATTAAACACTTTTCTTCTCCACATAAATCTCTTGGTGCTCTCTCACAGTCCTTGTGTGTTTCTACACTTTATCTCCTCTACAGATTTCCCATAATCCTTTTGTAGGTTTTGTCAACCTACCTTATCACTCTATTCCGTTTCCATGTCTTCTTGTTGTCTTGAGGAATTTCCTGTAATATGAGGATTATTAGTGCTCGGAGGTGAAGACAAAGGCTTAAGGCTAGATGCTACCTTCATATCGGGTGAGGTCCAATAATATTTTGCTATTGTTTATTCCTTATTTTGATCCTAAATTCTGCAACCATCTTTATGTTAACCAAATATGGTAACCAATTTTACTATCCATTACAAGCCGTATCCATATTCATATCTGAAATTAAAAAATGGATGGATATGGTTTTGCCCCTATCCTATCCGTATCCAATCAGTTTTCTCCCCTAGGGTAAGATAAAGGAACACTTTTTTTAGAGGTTGAAGAAGACAAGCTATAAGTGAAAATTGGATGAATATGGTTTTTCCACCATCCAATCAATATCCAGTCAGTTTCCACTTTCCAGGATAAGGTAATGACAAATACATATGGATTTAGAAAGTTGAAGAAAGATAGGAATAGGTGTATTTGAGTAAAATAAAACATTTATGCATTTGTATTCTTTATTCATTTAACTTTGTATTGAATTGTGGTGATCTATTCAAGTTTAAAATGTGTTGGCTCTATATTTATTTATAGACTAAAAAGGGATCCTAATGAAAACCCTGAAACTAGGCATAAAACACTTTTTTTAGAGGTTGAAGAAGACAAGATAAAGGAACACTTTTTTTAGAGGTTGAAGAAGACAAGCTATAAGTGAAAATTGGATGAATATGGTTTTTCCACCATCCAATCAATATCCAGTCAGTTTCCACTTTCCAGGATAAGGTAATGACAAATACATATGGATTTAGAAAGTTGAAGAAAGATAGGAATAGGTATATTTGAGTAAAATAAAACATTTATGCATTTGTATTCTTTATTCATTTAACTTTGTATTGAATTGTGGTGATCTATTCAAGTTTAAAATGTGTTGGCTCTATATTTATTTATAGACTAAAAAGGGATCCTAATGAAAACCCTGAAACTAGGCATAAAACAAATTTCAAATTCTCCACGTATTTCATTGCGTTTTGGAAGTGTCTGTATCAACATCAAATTTTGTTCACCATGAAGGATTGTACATTTGCTCTTTACAGGAACCTATTGGACCAATATTGTAGCCTTATAAATCTGAAAATTAAACTCAACTCATGCACTTGTGCCTAGTCAAAACATTTATAAAATGTCTACTCTAGCACTTGAAATACTGTATAGAATTTTTTTCCTGCTACTCACTTCCTTTTCAGTAAAATATCCTGTAAAATAATTTTTGGTTCTTGCAAGTGCAGTTCTACACATTTCTTGAGACTACTCTTGTTACAGTGTCACTCTTGCCCCATTTTATTGCCTTCTTTAGTGATTTGGAGATCCCAGGAACTCCTGGAACACTGGCGACCACTTTTCTAACATTTGGTTAGTATGTTCCTCCTACTCCTGCTTGCAAATCCCTTCTGATAAGATCCCAATGAAATCTTGTGGTTTTTCTGTCCTAGTGTTGAACCTGGCTTTTTCTTTAAGCGTTCTGGGATTTCTGATCATGCACATTTCCTTGGTTTCTGGTAATACGACAACAATTGAGGCAAGTATTTGTCAACATGCTCTTGATGTTTTGTTAATATATATAGAATGCTAATTTATCTACTGTTGTTTATAGGCATATGAGAAGAAAACAACTCCAAAATGGAAGTATGACCTCGGTCGGAAGAAAAATTTTGCACAGGTTAGGCTTTCTCCTACTTCCTATATTTTGATAGCTTTCCAGACAAATCATCAATAGTTCATTAGAAGTTATGATATCCTCAGTCAGCTGTAGTTCATGTATCCTGGGTCTTAAGAGAGGCTACCTTTTGGTATTAGGAGAGGTTTAAATTAGGGTTCTTGGGGGAAATCTCACATAATTGTAGCTTTCAATGTTTATTACTAGCATAGTTCAAAGTTTCGATTTGGGTTTAGTGTTGAGATATTTAGGTTCAGTGGCCTTGAACTGTGAGTATTCATGTACACATCGCATGCACAAATCTGAGTATTCATGTACACAGATGTACACAGTCACATCCATAATGCTAGTTTCAGACTTTAACAATATGACCTATAAAAGTAAGATCCAAAGTGTTGAACTGGATCACAACATTTTACAACATATCTCACAGATTTCCATAAAGTTGGATGCCTCAATGGAATCATGTAAAAACATTTAATCGTACTTCTGAAACATTTGTGTTTTTAGTATCATGCACAAATAGACCTCTAGAAAATATGAATAATTAAATACGATCTCTTGTTTGTCTGTACATTTTAGAATGTCTATCTCTTCCAATGGATTGAAATCCAATCGTTGGTAGGATTGACCCGCCAAGCAAATTAGTAGGATGCTTTATAATAGGTTTTAGTGACTGATAATACCCCACCCAATTGAAGACCAAATGGCTTTCATGCGTGGCTGATGGTTTGGTCCAAATCTGTGTTGTCTGCAACTCTGCGACAACATTGTCGAGTTACTCATTTCTGCAGCCATTAATACTTGTCTGTTTACTCTTGTGTCAATATGACATTATCCTTGGTGCTTATTTCAATTGGCTTATATTGTTTTGCAATCAGGTTTTTGGAACCGACAAAAGGTACTGGTTTATTCCTATGTACTCTGAGGAAGATTTAAGAAGAATGCCAGCTCTACAGGGCCTTGACTATCCAATTAGGCCCGATTTGAGCGTGCAGGAGTTATAGCAGAAACAATCAGGTCAATTTTCTTCTTCAAGGCACAAAATGTCCTTTGACTCTTTTGTGACAAGTATCCTTTATATTTGATCAATGAAAGCTTGACGGCTATCTGAAAGCAATATACACGCAATCGACACATCACAGTTCTTTGATAAACGGCACCATTTATGCATGGAATTGCGCAGGATAACTTGAGGAGATTCATCCATTACTTTATATCATCGATGTCTGGTTGCTGATGTGGGAATTACGGAAGAATCTTTCTAATGTTATGTAAGGAAGTGTGAGTTGTATATATCAGTCATGCATTTCTTTCATGTAGACTGATGTAACAAATAGGTCTTTTGACATTTTCATCTACTGTATTTTAGCAATACTGCGTGGTAAATTCAGATTCATGCCTATTTCTGTTGGATAAAAAAAAAACAAAAAACAAAAAAAAAGGCTTGAGAAAAATGCAACTTGCTAGATATTTATTACTGATAAAGATTCGTGTATTGCAACACCTAATAAAATATCTTGGTCTTGGGATCTCTTGGCTTCAAGAATTCCTAACCAATTGATTTCTTCCTGATCTATGAAGGCAATGTTGAAGGATGGTTGAATGCCAATGCCCAGACTATTGCGTAGCGTTTCTAAGGTCCTCCTATATCCTGGTCATAGGGGGGGGATAAGGCCTCAATTTTCGAGGCTCGGGGGCCTTTTTTCTATCTCTGATGTCCCTGTAGTGGAGTCTAAGTGCTGAGCAGCGGATTCGCGAAAGTCTTGGGACTCGGTAGCCAAGACTAAGCTTACTCCTTCCCCAAGGGTTGGTATTCTCCCAATGGTTCAACTAGCTTAAGAAACTAACCACTACTGATTACTTGGAGATTGATTCGGAGCTGCTAGAGGAAAGCATAGCGGAATAAAAGAATGCTCTTAGTTAAAACTGGACTGATGGTCCCTCCCTGGGTCTCCGGTTATTGTTGACAAGTCTGAGGGTTTTTCTTCCTCTTTCGCTTCGACTGCTAGGTAAGATATGGTGGATGCCTAATTTCTTGGCCAGAGAGGAAACCATAATGATAGCTCTTGTCCAGGTTAGATTTATTGACCTCCTGAGAAATATTGGAGACCTAACATTTTAGTATAGGTTATGCCTTGGTGTGTGTTGAGTTAGATATTTCCCAACCCATCAAGCAAGGATTCCACCCAGCCATATATCTTCAACTATCCTAACTCATAAACCTTGGATGAATGTCGATGAGGCAAAGGTGGATGGCTCAGTGCCTGCAATAGCTCGGTTGTGATAGCTGGATGAGGGTGAAAGTAGGGAGGTAGCCATGGGGGAGGCTTAAGGTGGAGCCCTAGAGTATGAGACCTAGATCCTTGTTAGTAGGTGGTTGAGTCGATTTGGATGTGTTGGACATGTGGAGGTTTCATTGGCTGGGGTCGAGCTGCTATCAGTTTTCAATCAAATCCAGATGTTAATGGAAAGTGCGCGTGGTTTAGCCCGCTACACCCAATCACCTTGGTTGTGTGGGTGTAACATCCAAAAGAAAAGAAAAGAAAAAAAAAAACTGAGCTCATGAGCTAGGCACGTGCACAACCTAACCTCTTTCCCTTTTTCCAATTAGTGTTCCAATGTCGATGGTATCTTCCACTTATAATCTTATTACTTGGGTGATGCTACACTAGGTAGCCTGTAATTGTAGGTCTTTGGACTTGTCTCCGGCCGTTGTTGTTGATGTCCTATCCCTTTTCTCAATTAGACATATTCCCCTCTTGTAGAAGGTGTAGCCATTGTCGATTAGAGTTATCATGACTATGATAGCGAGGTGAGCGATCTCTATGACCACCATGCATGGAGCCGGCGACACCCCCACCAGCGACCCAGCAGATGAACCCGATGCCCATTAGGTTCTTCTCAACCTCCTTTCTCTTTTTGGTTAGTCCCTTGGCTGGTTGGTACATTCTTAGCCATAGTGTGGGTGGTTGTTGATAGTGACCCACCCGTCACATCCTCTTTCTTCCCTCCCTTAGCTATGAGGATAGGAAGGAGTAGGGTGGGTTTGGTCCAACTTGGGTTGTGGTTGCGGATGGATTGTGTAGGCTGTAGAGAAATCTCAACATGGACTTCCTTGCTATCCTCTATGGGCTCCTGAACAACAAACTCTTCATCTACTCCATCCTCCGCTAATCCATCATGTTCATCTTACTTTGTTTCTCCCAATAGCACCACTGAGGTCGTCGATCGAGCGCATTTGTGCCCTGACATGTATTGTTAATCACGATAGAAACACAACCCCTTAGCTCTATACTCCTTCATCTTAGGTTGTGTTATATGATGCATAGGGTCCCTTAGCCTATAGAATAGGCCTCCATACAAATGAGCCCTACTATCGATGGTAATCCAACTGCAATGATTGAGGCCACGGGTGGCCAAAGTGGGTACCCTTTGTAGCAGTCTAGCCATCTCACAAGGTGATCCACAGTTTGGTTGTCTTCTCTTCCATCATCTGGGCTATAGTGAAAACCTACAACAAAGTTTGAGGTTGGGTGGCTTTCACCTTAGCTTGTGTATCCTAATAGAGGTCGCTAATAAAGATACTCCTCGATGTTGAGCCCCCAAACAGTGGACCCAATTGCTCACCATTCGAACTCCCCTTGATGAGCTCAAAAGACTAGCTTGGTGAGCATGGCTTAGAAATATTTATTTTCAGTTGGTTCGAACCACATACAAAATCACTTAGAACTCGTAGTGGTTGTCATAAGTCTGAAACGCTGTCTTGTGCACATCTGCTAGGTGTACTCAAATTTGATGGTACCCAGCCCTCAACTCTAGCTTGCTGAAATGTGCCGCTCTTGCCAACTCATCGAATAGCTCTTCAATCACCGGTATTAGGTATCGGTCCTTGATGGTTATGGTGTTGAGTGCTTGATAATCCACACAAAACCGTCAAGTGCTGTCCTTTTTTTGCACGAATAAAATCATTGAAGAGTATGTGCTTCTACTTGGCTGGATGACTCCTTGGTCCAGCATCTCACCCACCATCTTTGAGATAGCTTCTTTTTGTACGTGAGGCTATTGATAAGGACGGACGTTTGCTGGACTAGCTCCCGAAACTATCTCAATACGATGATCAATGTTGTGCGCCGGGGCCAGACCTTTTGACTCCTCGAACAAGGTTTGGAATTCCTATAACAACTCAACAATATCAAGGGGTATTCTTGATTTTTCACTAGTCTCTACATCAATGGGGGCCAACTACAACATGTAGGCAATGTCGTGGGAACTCCAAAAACCTAATAAGAGCTAGAAACTAGAGCCCATTGCGGGTCGAATGCCTTCTAGCCACACCCTTAGCCCATTGGACCTAAAAGTGAGCCAAAACTCTTTGAAGTCAAACATTACAGGTCCTAAACTTTGCAGCCACTGAGTTCCAAGGACGACATCCGCTTGTCGCAATGCAATAGTGTACAAATCTAATGTGAACATGTGGCTTTGCACCCGCAATGGACTCTGCTACACACACCTTCTACCTTGAGCTTTGTTCCATCTCAAATGGCCACCTCAAATCCCATAATAGGGTTGGTCCCCAAGCCTAGCTTCCGACCAGATGCTCATCTAAGAAGTTATGCATGCTCTCAGTGTAAATTAGGATGTGCACGGTGGCCTTCTTGATGATTTCGTCCACCCGTAGGGTCTTCGATGCACTAGCACCGAAATAGACATAGAATGAGATCTACACCTTCATGTCCTTAACCTCTAGCTCCTCCTTGACGTCCTCTAGACTCTCTTCAAAAGTGGCATCATGCTCTGGCCCGTCTAGGTACCGATCCTCTTTAGCACCTTCGAGTTTGTCAATCAATATAATGGTACCTGTCAGTTTTGCACATTGATGCTCGGCGATGAATTTCTCGTCACACCTGAAACATAATCTTTTCTCTCTTCTTTTCTCGATCTAGGCAGATGTTAGGGCTCTCCCAGGGGTCTTCACATCACTAGACACCCAAAGGGGTGCCCTTGAACCCAATGATCCAGCTGTGGTTCGGTTGACCACCATCGGGTATGCCACAGCCTGCGGTGGACATGTTGCTGTTCGTCCATCTCTACTAGTCCATGAACTCCTTACTTATCGACCACAACTTCATATATTTCTCTTCCATCAAGAGAGCATCCTTGATTGCTTGCTTTAGTGTGGTTAGACACAATGCCCTCACATCTGCCACTTATCCTCTCAAACTCTCTCTAAAAGCATCCACCATTGTCTTCTGAAATGGTCTTGGTCAACAAGGCATGGCAATCCTCATATCCAGAGGTACCAAAATGTTGGTAAATTTCAATGCTTAAATTTTCCCACGTGTTCACCTTGTTTTGTGCATCCACTGATCTAAATCAGCGAAAGGCTAACTCCTCCAAATGAATCGAGTCCAGTACAACCTTCTAGTCCTTAGGGATACCTTGCCAAGTGAAATATCTCTCCGCTATATATATCCACATGGTTGGGCCATCGCTTTTGAATTTTGAGAACTCCACACTCATAGTCCGGCCCTAAATGACGTTCTCTCGGTTTGGGTCCAAGCCGAAACCCCCTTTAATGGGTTGAGGGTGCTGCTCATGTATGTGAAAGGATCTCCTCTGGTTAGGAATGTCCTGTAGGAAGTCATTGTGATTAGAGTCCGTCCAATCCATCAGTTTGGCCCTTGGGTGGTGTTGGTTGATGATTCAGCCCTATCACCTCCGAGTTATGATATTCTTGATGCCTCCTAGCTTTTGGATGATTCTCCCTAGGGTTGGGTAGCAACCCCTCACATCTTGGAGGTATACTGGTAGTGTTTCGTTAAGGATTTGGGATCGTTCGTTAGGTAGAGCTCTCCGGGTTTAACCTTTCGAGTCCCTCCAACAAATGGTGTTGCCTCTCGCTCATCCGCCTCAAGTACATGGTAATTTCTTTTGACTCCTCTTTCAGCTAAATTCCTGATATATACTGACTTGTTGTAGTACTGCATATCTGTATGCGATCTATTCTATAGAAGGAAATGCATAAACCCCATTGATAGGAAAGTTGATAGAAATAACATGAGGATACTCGAGTAGGCGCTAAGGTTAGGGGTGCCTGATGTGATGATTATGGTCGCTGATATGCGATATCTCGTGGCCCATGTTCGAGGTTAGTTGAGTTTGGTACACAAAGACAATCAGACAATTGGACACCTACCGTTCGCCAAAGCATGCATATGACGAGTTACCCTCATGTGATTTCTATTAACTAATGAGGTACCTAATTTAGATGGATATTAATATACCTTTAGCATATGGTAGGGTATAATTGTGACTGAGATATTCTTAGCATATGATAGGATATGCTTTGAGCTTACGAGTAGAATGATAAGATTGGGTACCGGATGTTTACTATACATAGTGGTCTAGTATGATGATGATATTTAGAGATGATGTTGATGATTGAGATATTGAGAAATACTTATCATTTCATTATTATCTGATATATCTAATTATCGAGTGGTCATTATATATCATATGTTATTGCATTTGTTATCATAGTATGATCGGCATGCATCATATGTGTTATATTAGAGAGTGTTATGATGATAGTATGACATAAAGATTTATTTATATATTATTGAGAGTTATATTTTTGATCTGTTATGACATGATATCTATTATATTTTTGTATAGTATTGATAATACATTTATATATTCATTCATAACATGATGCTCATTTATAATTCATATTATTTAGTATATGATTTACTTTCTGTTTGGCATCACTGATTCAGGGTAAGATTTATTCACTAAGCATTTAGCTCATGACTCTTTTTATTTCTTTTCTAACTCCCCTAAATATGTGGTATGTAATAGTGACTTAAGATATTCTAAGATGATATTTTAGAACAAAGATGATGATGTGGGCTCTAGATGCGAAATGATATAGAAGATAATTTATATACATATGAGTTGTACCGATGTTGTATATTTTTGTATCCACTATATTAGACTGTGTTTTATATAATAGAAAATGTTATACAAGTTGGATGGTATTTTATAGTTGTATCTTGATGGTTTATCGTGGCCTATGTGGGTCCTACCAGATTATATAGAAGTCTAGTATGTATTATTATGGGCTTGGATATTCACATGTTAATAGATTTATTTGGTTGATAGTATGATTTATCTTTAAGATAGATTGTCTTGAGTATAGATATATTTGTGCTTGGCGGCCCCGCCCATCCTATCACGTGTGCCATGTGGGAGTGTGGGTATGCACATGCCCGTGGTGGACAGGGGCGTTTCACTAACCCTGAAGTACAGGAAAAATTGACTACTAGATTGAATCATCGCAAGAATTTCAATGTCATTGGGTGGTTCATAAATATAATTAATGGAAAGGAAGCAAATAGCTTTGACAATTTTATTGACATTACAACTAATGTAGCAGTAGAATGCTGGTATTTCTCAGCAAGAGTCCTAACTAAGGCTCCATGTGCAATGAAATATAAGAAAATAGCTAATTTCTCATTTGATGAGATTCATGTATTGTTGATGCCTCAAACTAGTTTCACTTCTTTACGTAAAAGTATAAATAATCTACTACTCATTTGGAACTCATCAATTGATTGGATGGCCATTTAGGATATCAGAAACAAGATCATGGCCCGAAAATGGTCTAGTTCTACAAGGCATAAGTATATGGCGTCGAGTATACAATAGTGAAATTTTTTCACATGCATCATCATAAGATTGATATTTATCGAAGTCATCTGAATTAGGAGTGTTTGGGCTAAAAGGTGATGATAGTGAAAAGGTTGAGTGTTCCAATTGAAGAGATTCGTTCCATGCTATAATTGTCATCCCATTAATCCTCATTATCATCCATGTTAACAAATTACCTATAATGTACCAATCTAAAATAAGAATGACTAAATAAACATATATTGCAAAAAGTTATTTTGTATAGCAAAATGAAAGCAAACCTATTTGTAGAAAACTGAGGTTGTACTAAAAATTTCTGCAATAAAAGAAAATAAAGAAGACAGTAATAGATCGTTCACCAAATTGGAATAATTTGATACTCAGTAATAGATATGTGTACTAGTACGAGCTTATATGTACCGGCTTGGACATATGCGTACTAGTGTCTACTGATGCGTGCTAGTGTGGGCATACAGAGGTTACATAAAATATACAAATATACCAATTAATCAATCCACAATAAGACATTTTCATTGACGCAAGTCCATAATATAAAAATAAATGGAGTTGAGAACGAGAATCAATCTTACATCAATCATGTTACAAACCATTCATATCAATATAAAATTATTTTAATTCAATCATGTCCTAAACTACGACTACCAATACGAACTTGATCATAATAGTCATCAAATTCTCTGTCTAAAGTTCTCGCAATTATAGGCTTTATATTGGAAGGTTTTTGTGGCATAATTGGTGGCTCTCGTCCCATTTTTGATGTGTACCCATTTATTACATGCATGAGTAGTACGGAGTCCCTTCCAAATCGACTTATAACCCGTATTATTAAATCATTGGCAAGAAAATAGAGTTTGTCGTCATCTAAGTTTGGGAGTTTATAAGTTAGTTAAAAGCATCCTTCCACTTACCCTTGTTTATTTACCTCACGTTCATGCTGGATCTTCTCCAATTTATACTTGAACGGCTCACTTATTGGTTTAGGTGTACTTGGAAGGCCAATTCTCGTAGAAAAGGATGAGAGAATTTTTTTTTCCTCTTCTACCCTTATTTGATCCAATGCTTCTTCTCTTAGTATGAGATGAAATATGGAGACAATCATCACCTTCCAAATTTATAACTTTCAATGAAGGTGTATCCGAAGACCTAGAGTTTTCATTCGATGCAATAGGTTTATTAGATACAAAAGCATAACGACCTGTGGCAGTATCATTACCCACAAGGAAATCAACTTCTTCAAAGTGTATAAAGACTTTCTCTCGACATTTACCATCTTTGGATTTTATCTAATTATCAGGAAAAAAATATTATCAGCTACAAGCTTATAGTAATCACATATATATACATAAGGTCAATAATAAGATGAAAAATATGGTACATTCTATACCTTTATCATCATATCCTAATCTTCCTTAAATGATGCAATAGGGACATGGTTGATGTAATCCCCAACCCTATCCACTTCTCTCTAATAGGGCATTGTTGACATTTAATTCCTTGGTGACCCTTTGGACATACCCTTTTGTTATTTCCTACCAACCATCTTTGGTATAGCTCTTACTAGACTTTCTCCCTACATCATGTTGTTCATGAAGCAGGTTCCATAAAATTGAATCTATCTCATGATACGATTCGAACCGATGTCGTCTCGAGCATGGATACACTTTAGGGATGTCTTTGTCTTTTATTTTAGTATTTAATTCTTAAAAAAATAAGTTTTCTGTATGTTGCGTTCGAACGCGGGTGGAATGCTTTCAAACGCGGTTGTGAACGCCTGCATCAGGTTCACACATCCAGAGAGTGAGAATTGTGTGTTCGAACACCGCGTTCAAATGCGCCTACGAATGCCTGCATCAGGTTCACACATCTAGAGAGTGCGAATTGTGTGTTCGAACATTGCGTTCAAATGCGCCTACGAACGCCTGCATCATGTTTGCAAATCCAGAGAAGTGCGAAAAATGTGCATTCGAACGCAATTGTGCATGTTCGAACGTGGTCAGCGAAAATGTACTGTTTAAGGTTATTTTTGAATTGTTTGGTTAGCTTCTAAAGGTGTGGATGGCAACCATTGAGTCATTATTGATGAATTGAGTTTTTGCCTTACCTCCTTCGTCTTCTTCGCTCCTGTTCTTTCGATCCCCGGCGATGTCGCTTCTAACCTCCCTCGACCGGCCAATCACCCTAGTCCCTTAGGGGCGGCCCACTTCTTCCCCATCGTTCAATCTATCCAACACTTGCCCTAACCCTTCCACCACTACTTATTCACCGGTGCCACCCCATTAACGCCGGTCCACCACCATCCACCATCATCAAGGATCTCGTGCCTCCATCCACGAATCCTAAGACAGACCCTGTGATGTTTGTCCACTAATTGGACGATATCTCGAGATCCCTACATCCGATTCGCTTGAAACTTAATTTGTTGGAAAGCTCTTATTAGGGAGTACAATATATTAAAATATCACGTCGATCCGATAGCAGCATTATTTGGGATCTATTTTCCAATTTCCATGTCAGATCTGAAAATTAGAATAGATCGAGCCTTGGTCTAAAAGGGGAGATCGTATCAAGCTGGTATCAGAGCCACCGTTCCTTGGATACACGCTTCCTATGAGGACAACTAGAGCCATGGCTGCACGGCGAGATGAGGAAGAAGAAATTCTCCTAATAGAGGAGGGGGAAACAGTTGCGGGGACTTCCACCCACGGAACCGCCCGATCAAATTGGAATACGGAAGAACCTAGTGTTCAAGCTGTGTTGGGGTCTCTTTCCAAACAAATGGCCATCAACAACCAGATGATGATGGAGATGATGCGGGAATTATGGGCGACAAGGGAAGCCATGGTGAATGTGAATGCACCATCGACCCCACAACGCGAGTCCACTCCTATGAACCCGCCGCCACCAGTTCAGAATTTGCAACCACAAGAGTCGCTGCTGCCACCACCCTATGGGTAGAGACAAGCAAGGATGGTTCCACCAGGCCTAGTTGCGGGTGAGCCCATCCGATGAGCGAACCACTACAGAGATCACCTTGGATATCTAGATCCGTGGGTGGGGCAATACGAACCAGAACCATGGCGAGTTAATCAAAATCGAAGGAGGGATCATCAACCATTCATGGTGCATCCTCCTCCGGTTAGACAAAGACTTGGACATGATCCGGATTGAGACAACAACATCCGTGGAAAAATTGTGCATCTCGAATTCCCCAAGTTCAAAGGTGGCAATTCGATTGATTGGTTGTATAGGGAGGAGCAATTCTTCGCATACCAAGATACGACGGAAGAATATAAGGTGACGCTTGCGAGCTTCCACCTTAAAGATGCGGTGCTTCATTGGTTTCGACCAGCCAATGCCAATGAGGCTATTAAAACTTGGGCTGACTTTTGTGCCAATATCACGCGGCAATTTGGAGTGTCGGGGTATGAAGACTTCGATGCTCTCCTCTCAAAGATGGTGCAAAAGAGCACGGTTGGGGCATACCAAGAAGAGTTTGAGAGGATAAGTAGCCGATGCCAACCCTCATGGACTGATCAGCAACTTTGCAACACCTTCATCTCTGAGCTGCTGGGAGATATACAAGCCGACGTGAGGGCTTTAAGGCCTAGAACTTTAAAGGAGGCCTTTGAAGATGCGGTACTCATGGAAGACAAACATCGAGCCATAAAATTACACTTGAAACAAAATTGGACGAGCCAAGGAAGACACAATCAAGCTCATCGAACCATAGCGGCAAGAAATGTTACCGGCATACTAAGGACTGCTGCTAAAACGGTGCCTCCTCAAGCACCCCTGAAGCCATCCCAAGATGTGAAGTATGCACCTAGAGGTCCGGGACAAGCACTCACACTTACTCAAGTGGAGGAACAAAGAGGTAAAGACCTATGCTTTCGTTATGATGAGAAGTTTGTACCCGGACATCGCTACATTAAACCGATGGGATTGGTGATGCTAATAGATGGATTGGTGGATGTGGAGGATGAGTATGCAGCTAAAGATGAAGGTGTGGCTGGACATCAAGGAGAAGTAGCTGAGGAGCAACCCGTGGAGGACATGATAGCCGAAATCTCCCTCCACGCCTATTTAGGGATAGCCGCGCCAAAGACCTTGCGGGTGAATGGTGTATTCAAAAAAACCACAGTGAGAATCTTGATCGACACTGGGTCCACCCATAATTTCATTGACAAGAGGCTCCTTAGGAAGATTGGGCTCGAGTCGAAACCCACAGAAGGGTTCGATGTGACGATTGGAGATGGCACCACATTACTAGTGGATTTTATTTGTGGAGGTGTGGAATTGAAGGTGCAAGCCAAACTTTCACATTGGATCTTTATCCGTTGGCCTTGCGACATGCTGACATTGTCTTGGAGACCCAATGGCTTCAAAGCTTGGAGCCCGTAACATTTGATTTTTCAAACCTCACGCTGACATTTCGGAGGAATGGTCGAAGGGTGCTGTTGGATGGAAATCAACCGCGGCAAGGACCGATGTTGCAACCACTTTTGGGTCTTCCTTGAGTAGGGGACCGAGCTCTACTATTACAAATGGCTGTTGCTGAACTAGAACATCCACCACCAAGGAAAATAGCTGATAACATGCAAGAGTTACTGTAGGAATTCAAGGATCTTTTCGAGGAACCCTGAGGACTACCACCGACTCGTCGGCACAACCATCATATCCAGATCATTCCAGAGGCTGAACCAGCAAATGTTTGGCCCTATTGGTACCCGTATGTCCAGAAGAAAGAGATCAACAAATTGGTGGTGGAAATGCTCGAGCAAGGGATTATTCAACCGAGTAGAAGTGCCTACTCGTCACCGATGCTGCTGGTTTAGAAGAAAGACGGAAGTTGGCAATTTTGCATCGACTACCAAGCCTTGAATGCGATCACCATCGAAGACCAGTATCCAATACTGGTGATCGAGGAGTTGCTGGATGAACTCACAAGGTCAACTTGACTTAAGAGCGGGGTACCATCAAATCCGCGTCGACCCAGAAGATGTGCACAAAACGGCGTTCGAAACTCATGATGGCCACTATGAGTTCCAAGTCATGCCGTTTGAGCTCAGCAATGCACCGGCCATCTTCCAAGGGCTGATGAATGACCTTTCTCGCCCGCTCTTACGTCGGTACGTGCTCTTCTTCTTTGACGATATTCTAGTGTATAGCAGTTATTAGAGCGAGCACTTGCGGCATGTGCGTGAGGTGTTGAATATCTTACGACAAAACTAATTAAAAGTTAAGATGAGCAAGTGCCTTTGGGGAGAGCCACGAGTGGAGTACTTGGGACATATAATCTCAGCAAGAGGAGTGGAAACCGATTCAAGCAAGATTAAGAATATGGTGGACTGGTCGATTCCCACTAATCAACGAGAATTGAGGGGATTCCTTGGATTGACTAGGTACTACCGGCGATTCATTGCCAACTACGGCAAAATTGCTGCCCCACTGACCTCCTTACTCAGAAAAAGTGGGTTTCAATAGACGGGCAAGGCGACAGAGGCCTTCGAAGCATTTAAGATAGCCATGTCTACCGCACCGGTTCTAGCACTATCGGATTTCAGTAAGCCCTTTGTGGTGGAATGCGACGGTTCGAGTGAGGGTGTTGGAGCGGTATTGATGCAAGAGGGCAAACCCGTGGCATATATGAGCAAGACATTATCAAACCTATCGCGACTCCACCTACGAGGGTGAAATGTTAGCAATTCTACGCGCCGTCACCAAATGGCGACCCTACTTGATTGGCCAATGGTTTACTATCCGCATGGACCAGCATAGCTAATCCTACTTCATGGAGCAATGTGTGCACACCCCAGCACAGCAACGGTGGGTCACAAAATTCCTTGGGTATGACTACGAACTAGTCTACAAAAGGGGGATTGAGAATCGAGTGGCCAATGCCCTTTCGCGCCAACCGGAGACAAATAAGCTCGCCTCTTTTTTAGCACCAACTTTTCCTCTATTTTTAGATATGTGGGGAACCAATGCAAATGATCAAATCATGGAGGAGCTTGAGTTAGAGTTCAAAGATTGCTTACCTAATTTCAAACCTTAAGGACAAGGTTGCGGAAGCGTGATGAATTGATATGATTCGGACTTCACCAATGTCGTCTTGAGCATGGATACACTTTAGGGATGTCTTTGTCTTTTATTTTAGTGTTTAATTCTAAACTGTTAGGTTTTTATTTGTTGGCAATTGTGTACAAAATATTCTAAGTGTATTTTTTCATGTATATGAGCTTTACACAAGTCTAAAATATCTCTGGTTTGAAGAATTGCAAGACTAGTGGAGAAAGGCTGTTGAGTTCACACCGCGTTCACAAACACGTTCGAACGCGGTGCGTTCACAAACGCGTTCGAACGCGGGTACTGCGTTCACACAGATAGAGAGCCGCGTTCATAAACGCGTTCGAACGCGGGTACTGCATTCACACAGACAGAGAGCCGCGTTCACAAACGCGTTCGAACGTGGGTACTGCGTTCACACAGACCGAGAGCAGCGTTCACAAACGAGTTCGAACGCGGGTACTGCGTTCACACAGACCGAGAGCAGCGTTCACAAACGTGTTCGAACGCAACCTGAAGAATTCAAGCTGTCGCGTTCGAACGCACTTGGTCCCGTTCGAATGCACCTGAGATTAAGTCAGGCCGTTCGAACGCACCCGGGCCGCGTTCGAACGCACCTATGAAGTTTGCAATTTATTGGATTTTCGTGAGTACGGATAAGACTTGGATTTGGCTCTATCTTGGAGATCATATATAAGGATTGCGATGCCCTATCTCTAGGGGGTTGAAGAAAATTATTGAAGGAGACTTCTTGAGGCTACATCGGTTCTTTAACGAATAAGGTTCTACTCATCTACAAGAATCTAATCTTTCATCTTAAGGGCTATCTAGACGAAAGATCAATCTCGAGGGCTACTGAAATTGGACTTCAATCACAAGAAGCAGTGAATCGTGGGTTCTAGTGATCAAGACTGAGAGGAACAAAGTCGTTTGGATCGACGGGTTATTTTGTGAGTCAGTCTTGTAACGCTACTATTCTAGTGATTGGTTTTGATCCGAGTTTGGATTTGTGGTTTTTTCCCGTTTGGGTTTTCCATGTTAAAATCTTGGCGTTCATCTCTACTTTCGTTTTTAATATTTCTTCCGACTTTTACTTAAGCGATCGAACGATATCATTGCCTAAAGGTTAGATACATACGTGTGTCTAGAGGTTTTTTCAAAAACAAATAAGTTTTTGTATGTCGCATTCGAACGCGGGTGGAGTGAGTTCGAACGTGGGTGGAGTGCGTTCGAACACGGTATTGAACACTTGCATTAGGTTTGCACATCCAGAGAGTGCGAATTGTGCGTTCGAACGTGCCTGCCAATGCCTACATCGCATTTGCAAATTTAGAGAAGTGCGAAAAAAATGTGTGTTCAAACGCGATCAGGCGCATTCAAACGCGGTCAGCGAAAATGTATTATTTAGGGTTATTTTTTAATTGTTTGGTTAGCCTTTCTCCTGTTCTCTCGATCCTCGACGACGCCACTTCTAACCTCCCTCGACCGGCCAATCACCCTAGTCCGTTAGGGGCAGCCCACTCCTCCCCTTCTTCCAATCTATCCAATACTTGTCCTACTCTTCCATCACCCATAACCTTTTCACCACCACTTATTCACCGATGCCACCCATTAACGCTGGTTCACCACCATCCACCATCATCTAGGATCTCGTGCCTCCATCCACGGATCCTAAGATAGACCCCTTGACGTTCGTCCACTAATCAAACGATATCTCGAGATCTCTACATTCGATTCGCCTAAAAGTTGATTTTTTGGAAAGCTCTTTTCCAGGGCTATAACATATCAAAATCTCACGTCAATCTAATGGCGACATATTTTGGGATCTATTTTCTAAGTTCCGTATCAGATCTTGTCCAAATCTGAAAATCGGAATAGATCGAGCCTTGGCTTAAAAGGGGATATCATATCATCTCAGTAGCCTAGTTGTCATCCTTTTGCCACATGAGCCTGACTCGTATTTCCTCGAATTCTCCCTATTTTCAATATAATTAAGAACATAAACTATGTAACAAAATGAAATTGTTTACATAAGTTTTTGTAATAATACAAGTCCGCGATTCATACTATATGCTCGCACTAACCACCAGTGTCGACTCATGTCTGCATACTTATAGATTCACATCGTATAGTGTAAGTCCACACTACATAAAAAAAGTTTGCATTGTATATTGTAAGCCCGCACTAACTACTGAAGAAGGAAATGCGAGTAGAATTATAAATTTGCGCACCATGGTATAAATCTGCATTGACAGAAAAAAAAATCGCAACAAGACATATCTTAAAGGATATAAATAAATATCAGAAAAAAGTTACCCTCATATATGAAAAAATAGTATACTAAAAAAATCAGAAAACAATGGAAGTGGCAATCGCAAAAGAAAATTACTTATGTTGGTGGGAAGTCGAGGAAGCATATTTACTATTGGATATTGGTGGATGGTGCAAAAGGCGAGGGACTATTAACCTCTAGTGCTTCGCTCCTCGGTGCGTGCTCGTTGATAAAAAATGATCACCTTAGTTGCCTCTCGTTGGTTGATTGGAGAGATGGAAAAAGTGTGCTCTTGCAAGCAAAGAGTTCACTGTGCGTAGCAAGCTCACATTGCTTCATCGGAAGAGAGGTATGTGGAGGATGAGAGAGCTTGGTGCTGCTTAGTGAAGGAGGCATGGCTGCCTTTCAAGAGAAGAGAAAGGAGTGAGACCGAGAGAGAGAGGGAATATTTACTATAGATGAATGATCAGTAATTAGTGTTGTCGGCTCACAAGGATAAAATAGTAATTTTAAGGTATTAATAAAGATTTTTTAGAAAGTTGTAAGAAATAAGATAAGAGAGAATGTTGAATTATCTAGAATAAGATAAGATGTTGTTTAGTTATTACACTAGAATATTCCACAAGTGAACAGATGCTTAATTAACTGTTAAAGTTTAAACAATTTAGACATGGAAAGATGAAACTATCCTTATTCTAGTTATTATAAAAAAAATTAGTTAAGGATATTTTTATTTATTTTTTGTTAAATTAGTGAGACATAGATTAAAAAGTAACCAAGTGGGTATCTTTGCAAATAACATATGTTTTCAAGGATATGTATACACATATCAACTTTCGAAAGGCATACAGTAAGGTTGCCAAAATAAACAAGCGGCTCATGTTCGGTTGGGTTTTGGCTTGGTTACGACTCAACTTGAGCTTAGTTTGGACTGAGTTATGCTGAGCTTGAGTGAAAGCTGGCTCGCTAAGGCTCCAATCGTAAGCTTGATATATATAATCTTATATTGTCTATAGCCATTAGATTTTAATCTAAGGGATCCCTTTTATTTGATCTTTTTTAAAAACAAATCCAAATCCACCACCTTAATTTTAAATCATTTCATCTGCACTGGTGTTACAGACCAATTAGAGTCAATCTGTAATAAGAGAGTGTATGCTTTAATTAGTGTGAATGATGGTAGATGGAGAAGATGGAAAGAGGGATGGTGGTGGTGGTGGTGATGGTGAAGAAGACAATAGGTGCCGATGGTGGTGATGAAGGGAGATTAATTTACTTATACTTCTAAGTTATTTTACTTTTACTCCTAAGATAATTTCAAGACTAAATAATTTCTAAGGGATCCCTTTTATTTGATTTTTCTAAATACAAATCCAATCCACTACCTTAATTTTAAATCATTTCATCCGCACTACTGTTAGGAGTGTATGCTTTAATTAGGGTGAATGATGGTAGATGGAGAGGGTGGAAGAAGGGATTGTGGTGGTGGTGATGGTGAAAAAGACAATAGGCGACAATGATGGTGATGAAGAAAGATTAATTTACCTATATTTCTAAGTTATTTTACTTTTACTCCTAAGATAAATTCTAGACTAAATAATTTCTTAATATTTGGATATTTAAATAAAGGAGCCCTAACTTTTTTATATAAAGAAGTCAGCTACAATGAGTCATACTATGACTACCTTTAAATGCTGATATGACTCAAATTAAGATTTGCTTTAAAAACTTTGAACTTATCTTAAAGATTTATTTAACTTAACTAGATTTGTCTTAAAGACTTATATCACTAATTAGACTTGTTATTTAACTAAACTTGTCTTAAAAATTTATATGACTTAATTGAAAGATAAATTTTTTTTTTTTAATAGCAATTGAAAGATAAATAGACGATGTATGGAGCCCAGTATCTCTGTGAATAGTGAATCGATCTTATGAAACCTGAATCACATCAAATTAAATGCAAACTAAACTCGTACAACAATTTTTTATTATATTTTTAAATGCAAATAGGTCAAAATAATACATATCATTAAATACAAACAACGATCCATCCTCCACTCTTTGTCCTCCCCATCTTCTCTCTCTTCCCAAAATCCATAGCGTGATTGTTTTTTCACCAAAGTTTTCACTTTCCCAACAAAATAGGAAATTTAGATCTGTCTTATTCTTCCTCCTCTTCTTCCCCACTCTTCATTCCGAACCATTCCCCCATCACCCAACCATAAATTTCTCCACTCTTAGGACCAACGACTCCTCCCTAGCCCACCATGTCTCCTAACCCTGACAACTCCTTCCACGCCCTCCTCCACCTTAAACCTTAAATTTCTCCACTCTGAGGAGCATGCTTGAAGAGGACGGTGGGGCTCATTTAAAGCTCGACTCAGCTACAGCTCGGCTTGAATAGAACCAAGCCTAGTCTAAACAAAAATTCCAATTCAAAATTAATTTTAAGCAGAGCCTACGCAGAAGTGTGCCGACTCTTGACTTGTTTACACCCCTAAGCACAAGCAACTAAGAGATTTTTGAAGGCATACACCCCAAAAAGCCCGAAGTTTAAATTAGACAGAAATGAGTTGAAATGAGGTCAAAAACTACCGGAGGGAAAAGTAATTTCCTAAGAAACAATTAAAGCAGTTGTTGAATTAAACCAAGCCGGTCGACCCAATCAACTGTTGACCGGTCCGCTCCAAAAACGCCATCATCGCCCTGCACTCCTCGAGCACCACGTCGTCCGTCCCGCTTCTAATAATCGGCGGAAAGAACAGCCAAAACCCCGTCGCCGCCACGAACCCCAAAGTGAGCGGCGTCGCCACCGCCTTCGGCGGCCGCCACCACCCTTTTCTCCCCGCCCAACGCCCCTCCGCCGCTACGGAAACCCCGTTGACCAAAAAGAAAGCCGTTACCTCCCCGGTGGGGCTCCTCAGCGTGAGGTAGTAGAACATGACCTCGTGCATGAGGCCGGATACGAGGAAGGTGGCGACGACGCCGGCCGCCGTGCCCCACCGGGATTTGACGGGGCCGTACACCGCCGGCCGGAGGACGGCGGAGACCATTAGATTCCAGCGGCGACCCCAGAAGTCACGGAGCGAGGAGGAAAAATACGGTTTGTTGAACTGCGGTTCGAGATCCATGCCAAGGACGCCACAAGCGACGGCTTTCGCGGAGGCGAGGACGAGCTCTAAGGCTAGGTACATATGGATGCAGTAGAGACCAAGAAGGAGGTAATGGTTCATCTGGTTTTTGAAGCGGTAGAGAGAGAGGAGGAATGCCAAGAGAAGGACTTTGATGGTGGAGGAGAGGAGAGAGTTGAAATGGGAAGTGGGTTTTGGCTCCGGTTTGGATTGGTGGAGTTTGACGGGGAGGGTTGCGACGAAGACGAAGGGGAGGAGGGGAAGAGAAGGGTGGAGGGGGCCGCGGTCGAAGGATAGTAGGAGGAGCTTGAAGAGGGAAAGCCAGACGAGGAAGAAGGCGGAGATACCGCGGAGGTGGATGGAGGAAAAGGAGAAGGGGAGGAAGGGGAAGAGGAGGAGAAGGGGGAGGAGGGAGATGAGGCGAGGGAGGCCGGGGCGGAGGTGGGCGGAGGCAAAGCGGGCGTACGCCATGAAGGCGCAGACGACGAGTGAGAATTTTGCCAGGCTTCGTAGATCGGCCTCCATGGCTGCTGGTATCTCGCGATGGAGGCGGAGATCTAAGTTGTCTGCACCAGACGGCAGTTGTCGTTTAATATGATTTCTTCAGTCTTAGAATGCTTTGCCAACTAACGCTATAAGTAGCCCTAGTTGAGTGTTTACCCGCTTCCCCAATAAGGAAAAAAATATGTATTTATTAAAAATTATTATAACAATTTATTACCTATTTTAAATCGCTTAATTTGTTATCTTAATGTTATTATTTTTTAATAAAACACATTTTAAAGACTAATATTCAATAGTTTTAAAAGTAATTTTAATTTTTTTTTAATTAAACATCGAAATTACGTTACACGGAATAAACATCGAAATAAGCATTATTTTTTATAACTAAAAATATCAAAATTATATTACAAAAAATAAGCAAAAATTAATATATAATAATAGAAATAATAAGTATTTAATAGTTAGGTAAGTCAAAAATAATTTAAAATATTAAAATAAGTTAATTATAATTTATTATCAGACTCATTTTAAAAGTCTTAACGAAACTTTTCCAACAGTATTATTGTTGTTAAAAACTGATTAGTAAAACTAATTATATACTCAATTTATGTAACACCCCTAGCTAGCATAAGCACGTGGTCGCCTATGCACCCACACGACACGTAGGCACATGCGACAAAACGGGTAGGATCCTCACACACAGATACACATATACTCAACATAATCCATCTCAGAGGTAAATTATATTATTAACCAAATAAAACTGTTAAAACATACTCAACTATAATCACCTTTATATAGGATCATATAATCATACCGGAGGCTAAAGCAGAATGCGTATATATATTATATAATATATCATAACATCGAAAAGCTCTCTCGAAGTTAAGACTACTCACTATCTGATTAGAAAAATATAAACCGCATATTCCGCCCATTCGTCAACTTATCGCTAATAGAGTCCACGGGGTCTCGAGTAGAGGGTTCGAAATCTGAAAAATTTTAAGTAATGTGAAGTTAACCGTTTATCTAATTAGAATCATTTCATGTAAAATATGATAGTTTATTAGGTTTTAAATTTACTAATCTTTATTAACTAGTCAAATTTATATTATAGATAAACTTTTAATGTTATAAATATACTATTATTATAAAATGTTAGTTATAAAATAAGAATAAAATGTTTGTTCTTTTTACATAAAATTAGGTATCTAGTTATAAAATAAAAATAAAAGGCTAAATATATACGTTTATTGATAAAATATGAGTAAAATAGTCATTGAATATTCCATCATATATAACAAATAGGTTATCTATTATTTCCTTATACCTAATAATATAAATTAGACGTTAGAATTACATAATTATAAGCATGAATAGAAATATACATAAATTTAATTATAATTAATAAAAGGGTTAATTACTCTAACACCCCCCGAAGTATACCTAGTTTTTATGGGGACCCCCTAAACTTTTTTAAGATATAATGTCACCCCCAAACTTTGGTGCAAAGTGAAACGGGTAACAGCGATAAAGAAAAATCTATAATGACCAATTATACCCCTAATAAGTTAACGATTTCATTAAATTTAGAAAAAATAGTAAATTACCCAAATAATCTCAATGTGTCTCCTCCCTCAAACCCACGCCAATCACCTCATAAGAGTACGCAGGACGACGTTGTCGGGCTTGAGAAAAGATTGGACGAGGCCGAAGAGCACAACTTCGCTCGTTGCCGTTGTCGAGGCTGCGCAAGTGACTGATCAAGAAGACGAAGTTGGAGAGCGCGGCCTCGCTCACTATTGTTGCCGAGGCTGCTCGGCTCCTTGTCAACGCACATGTGCAAGTGGCCGATCAAGAAGACGAGACTTGGTAAGAGTGATACATTTAGTAGGGTCTTTTCATATTGTATTAGTTATTTATTTTCATTAAAATAAAATTCCTGTAAGTCGCGTTCGAACGCGGAAGGGGTCGCGTTCGAACGCCTTTGTGAACGCCTGCATTAGATTCGCAAAAATAGATAACACAAAATGTGCGTTCGAACGCGGTCAGGCGCGTTCGAACCCCGTGTTCGAACACCTGCATCACGTTCGCACATACAGAAATCATTTTCTAACATATCATTAGTATCAAGGACTATCTTTTGGTAGTGTAGAACCCATCAAAGACCAAAAGGCATAACGAAAACTCATAATACCCATCGTGGGTTTGAAACACTGTCTTGTGCACATCAGACAGTTCTACTTTTATTTGATGGTACCCCACCCATAAGTCAAGCTTTGAGAAGTAGTATGCACCCGCTAATTCGTCCAACAACTCCTCGATCATCGATATGGTATGTCCCGATGAGCCTCCTCCCTCATCCTCTCCATTCTCCTCTTCCTCTCTCTCTCACTTGGGCTTAGGCTTGCCGAAGCCGAGCCGCTAGTGAGAGGCCAACCACTGGTTGGCTAGTGGCAATTTGTACCATCCCTATCAAACCGAATCCACACTTCCCTCTCCTCCCCTTTCCCTTCACTCTTCTCGTCTCCTTCTTCATCCCTTTCTTTTTCTTCTTCTTTATAGATTCCACCTCCACCTCTCTACATTAGTGTAGGGCTCCACCCAGTTCTACTATAGGCTCAGCCTAGCACAATAACAGAGTTTCCAAACTATTTTATTTGATTTCTATTAATTACTCATTCTATGTTAATTAGTTAATTGAAAATAAAAGTTTGAGCAACTAATTACTTTAAGATTACGCACTCATTAATATAATTATTATCTAAATACAATTAGTGCAATTGGTAATTACCTATACTTAGGAGCATTTACATGTATATAAATATATATATCTATAAATATATATTATTGATATATTGAGGGTTATTACACTAACACCCCCAGAACTATACCCGATTTTCACGGAGACCACCTATACTTTTTTAGATTATAATGTCACCCATTAACTTTTAAAAAATTTCAATGTGACCCTTCTGTTAGTCTACCGTCAAAAAAATTGGGAGACTTAGCTTACGTGGCAGTTAATTAATCCCAAAATGACATAGATGCCCTCATAAACCCTATAATTAAATTAGGATAAAACGATATATATTATTATAATTAAATTTAATATATTATAAAAAATAATCATCTTCCTCCTCTATCCACCATCACCGACTTCTTCCCTTCACCATCGTCGACTGCCACTTCACCGTCGCCAACCGCCCCTTCACCATTGCCAGTTGCTGACATCACCTCCCCGCCATCGGCTTACAACAGCCGGCCAACTTCTTGGTTGGTCGCTTGCGCATGTGCACCGACGAGGAGCCAAGCAACCTCAGCAATGGGAGCGAGCGAGATCGCGCTCTCCGGCCTCATCTTCTTGATCGGCTGCTTGCGCATGTGCACCGATGAGGAGCCAAGTAGCCTCGATAATGACCTTTCACAGCTCAATGAAATGACATTTTTAGGCCTCTTTTGAGGCAATATGTGTTGATATTCTTTGATAACATTTTAATTTATAGCCACACATGGGAAGAGCATTTGAGCCATCTTTAAGAGGTCCTTGGTGTATTACGGCAACATCATTTGAAGGCTAAAGACTCCAAGTGTTTGTGGGGGCAGAGAAGAGTCAACTACCTAGACCACGTCATATCTAAAAATGGCATAAAAGTTGACCCTAAGAAGAATCAAAGTATGGTGGAGTGGTCGCTACCCAAGACTACCAAGTAGTTATGCGGCTCCCTACGCCTAACCGGCTACTACCGTAGATTCATGGCAAACTACAACAAGGTTGCAGCTCCATTCATGACCTTGCTACGAAAGGGTGCGTTTACATAGATGAACAAAGAAAAGGCAGCATTTCAAGATATGAAGGCTATGGTCTCAGCCCTTGTCCATGCCTTAGATGATTTCACAAACCGTTCACCATCGAGTACAACGTGTCAAGAGTTAGCACTAGGGTTGTTTCGATGCAAGAGGGTAGGCCAATGACTTACATAAGCAAACCCCTTTTAGAGCATTCATAGTTGCTATCCACCTACGAAAGGGAGATGCTAGCCATCATCCGTGTGATCACCAAGTGGAGGCCTTATCTTGTCACGCATTGCTTCACAATCCGTACCAATCAAACGAGTTTGCCATACTTCCTTGGGCAGCGCATTCATACATTGGCCCAGCAAAGATGGGTGTTCAAGCTACTTACATATGAATACGAGTTGGTGTACAAAAGGGAGATCGAAAATAGCATCACTGATGCTTTATTAAGACGATCGAATCCAACCAAGTTGGTAGCAATTTCAGTGAGTTTTTTCTTTTCTTTTCTAGTAGCTACGAGAGGCCTACAAGAAGGACCATGACACAATGAAGATAATGGATGACCTTGTTGTAGATCCGAAAAGCAATCCAGGGGTTGTGGTGAAAGACAAGCTCATATTTGACCACAAGGTGGTCTTTCCAACTGATCGTTGCTTGCATTTGATGTTGGTGCGCTACTTCCATGGTACCTCTATGGCTGGACATGAGGGGGTGTTGCGCACTTACAAATAGCTGAACCAAAGTTACACATGGGCTAGAATGAAGAAGGATGTGCAAGCCTTCGTCCGGGCTTGTAAGGTATGTCAAAGAGATAGGGGTGAAAACGGGTCAGATTAACTCCGACCCGACCTGCTATCCGACCCGACTCGGATCGGATTCGGATTCGGATACGGATAGAATTTTTGAAAAAAAATCAGATACGAATTCAGATACGGGTCGGATATATTTTTTGGATTCTGATACGGATATCGGATATCCGTTTACCTGGATATTTTTTTAAATGATTTATAGTTTTTAGTTTGCTTATTTAAATAGTAAATATTAATATTATTACTAATAATACGTTATATATTATTTATAGAGATTAATTTCTCTAATTTTATATATTTGACATACAAAAAATTATTTGTTGTAAAACTCTTAATAATTTTGTATTAATTATATTTAAATAAAATATTATAATTATTTTAAATTTAATCAATATTTGTTTAAAATCCAATCCTTTATCCGAAAATTATCCGTATCCGTTTAGTTAGTATATGGTTTTAAATTTTGCTATCCGTCCAATATCCGTATCCGAATCCGTATTCAAACTAAAAATACGGATCCGGATATGCGTTGAGCACTATCCGATCCGTATTCAATCTATTTTCACCCCTACAAAGAGAGGATTGGATTAGTTAAACTCGTTGGATCATCACGCACAAATATACCTGTACTCAACATAATCCATCTCAAAGATAAATTATACTGTTAACCAAATAAATATATTAATATATTAATATTTAAGTCCATAATAATATACACGAGACTAGTACATAATCTAGCAGGGTGCATCATATTATCAATGGGTATATAAATGTGTTCTCAATAATATATAAATATATGATAGATATCATATCATAACTAATCAAGTATATAATTCTCAACAATGTATAAATAAATTTTTTGTCATACCATCATGATAAGTCTCTCAAATATGATACATATGATGCATGACGACTGTAAGAATGTTATGATATCAAATACAACCATATATGATACATAATAACTACTTAATAATTAAGTATATCAAATGATAATGAAATCATATGTATTTCTTGACATCTTAGTCATCAATATCAACTCTGAATAACATCATCATACTAGACCACTATTGTAACGCTCCCGCCCAGCATGGCATACGTACACCCACACGGCCACACGGCACGCGCAACGCATGCGATAGGTCGAACGGGGCCCATCACGTAAAGAAACACTCGTATGCACACATAATCATGACATCATCATACTAGACCACTATTGTAACGCTCCCGCCCAACACATCACGCGTACACCCACGCGCCCACACGGCACGCGCAACATATGCGATAGGTCGGACGAGGCCCGTCACACAAAGAAACACTCCTATGCACATATAATCATGACATCATCAAATAAAACCTGGTAATATATCCATGCTCACATAATCCATCACCAAATAAATCATACTATTAACCGAATAAACCATTAACATATGAATATCCAAGTCCATAATAATATACACTAGACCACTACATAATCTAACAAGACCCACATAGGCCACGACAAACTATCAAAATACAACTAAAACAACCGATACATTAGTACACTATTATCTGACATGTATTATACAAATCGTCTGATACAATAAAGTATAAATATAACAAATAACGGCACAACTTAATTTCTATACAAATTATACCGTCTCGCACCTATAGCTCACCTTATCATCCTAAAATATCTTCTCAAGATATCTCAAGTCGCTATTATGTACCACATATCTAAGGGGGTTAGAAAAAAAGTAAAAAGAGTCATGAGCAAATGGCTCAGTGAATAGACCTTGTATTGGATAATATGAAATCATGTACTAGATAATATGAATCACATATGAACATCATACCATGAATGAGTATATGAATGTATCCTCAATAATATATAAATGAAATGTAGATATCATGTCATAACTGATCAAAGCATATAATTCTCAACAATGTATAAATAAATCTCCATGTCATACCATCAATATAACTCTCTCTCAAATATGATACATATGATGCATGCCTTTCATGACCATGTTATGATATCAAATGCAACCATAAATGATATATATTAACCACTCAATAAGTAGGTACATCAAATTATAATGAAATCATATACATTTCTCAATATCCTAATGATCAATATCATCTCAGAATGTCATCATCATACTAGACCCTTGTGCATAGTCAACACCTGGTACTAGGTCTTAACATCATGCCCAAAGGTTTAGAGTATACTTTTCCATCCGTGACGAGTATTTCAATCATAACCATACCCTATCATCCACTAAGGGTATCAACATCCATCCAAACAAGGCACCCTTCTAGCTGATAGAACTATGTGAGGATAACTCGCCATATATGCCTTAGCAAACGGCATGTGTCCGAATATCTACTACGCACACAGACTAATGACCTCAGACGTAAGGCCATAGGATCGCGACTATGTCGAGCGATCAATCATCCACCAAGCGCGTCCTAACCCTCATGCCCACTAGGGTATCTTCTCGCTTTCTATCAACTATCCTATTAATTAGATTTCATAATTTTCTTCTAAATGACAGATCATATGTATATATCCAGTATGATAACAAGTTAATGCATAATAGAAATTTAGGTAGAACATGAGTTAAGAGAAAAATGATGTAATGTAATATCTAACCATGTAGTCAACACATGCATACCCATGCTACATATCAACTGGATATAAAATATAACAATATAATCATCTCTAATCATCTCTATATATCATCATCATACTCATATCTAAAATCAGTCTAATTACATGCATGATAAAATATGCTCAACTATAATCATCTCTAAATAAAGTTATATAATCATGCTGGAGGCTAAAACATTCATATACATAATATATAATATAACTTAATTTGAGAAAGACGTCTAGGGGACAAGACTACTCAAATCTGATCAGAAGATACTACACACGTATCTCTCACGTCTATCAATCAACTGTCACTCATCGCTGGTAAGATCTATGGGGTCTCAAATAAGGAGTTCGGAATCTAAAAATAGTTAATTAGCATAATGTTAGTCGTTTATCCAATTAAAATCTGTTCGTATAAAATATAATAATTTATTAAGTTTTTTAAAATAACTAGGTTTATAATATATATGTAATTATGCATAACCTTATTCTAATTATATATTAGGTATATAATAATTAATCTCTTTTGATATAAAACCATAAAAGAATCAGATATAAAATAATGTAATTAAAAATACATGTATATAAAGTAACTAAGAATAATTCAATTATTTGGCAATGACTACTTTTACTTAACCAAGTCACTAGTTATACATAAAATAATTATTATCTGTTTATATAAAAATAATTATCATATCTTAGCATTTTATTTGTTGAAATAATATATATAACAATAAGATGCTAAAAATGCATTATATATATATAAGTAAACACGAACATTAACGGAAACTTATATAATTTGATTCTCATTAATAAAACTAAATACATTAATCTAATAATGATAATTAAGCTGTAGATACCAAAATACTTATAATTACAATTAATTATATTTGTCCTACTTATGTTTAGCTAATAATTATAATAGTAAGTTGTAAATTATCAAAAATCATCTAAATAAACTAATTTATCTTAATTTTTGAAAATAAATTATATAATTAATAAAAATAACAAAAGGGAGCATCCTCCCCTTGCTACAGTGTTGGCATCGGCCCAGCACGCGTGCGCCGCAAGTGTGCTAGGTCGAGCCCAGCACATGCGCACAGTAGGTGGTGGGCCAAGCCCAACACACGCGCATAGAAGAGGAAGAGGAAGAGGAAGAGGGAGGAAAAAGAAAGAAGGAAAGGGAAGGGAGGGGAGGGGTTGTAGAACCGGGCTAGTAGGGAGGGGGCCGGCCGCTGCTGACCACCCAGTGATTGGCCTCTCGCTAGCATCTCATTTCCGGCGAGCTCGAGCTCAAGGCAAGAAAGAGAGAGGGAGAGAGAGAGAGAGAGAAAGAAAATGAAAAAGAGGGGGATCTCACTATCGACGACAGTTCTAGGGGAGGTGGTGGCAGCAATTTTGTCGTAGTTGGCAACAAATCGCCAGTAGTACCCCGTCAACCTAAGGAATCCCCTCAATTCCTGCCGATTAGTAGAAATCGGCCAGTCCACCATATTCTTGATCTTGCTTGGATCGGCTTCCACTCATCTTGCTGAGATTATATGCCCCAAGTACTCCACTCGTGACTCTCCCCAAAGACACTTGCTCATCTTGACTTTTAACTGGTTTTATCGCAAGATTTTTAATACCTCCCGCACATGCCGCAAGTGCTCGCTCCAATTCTTGCTATACACTAGAATATCGTCAAAAAAGACGAGCACGTATCGACGCAAGAGCGGGCAGAAAAGGTCTTCATCAGCCCTTGGAAGGTGACTGGTGCATTGGTGAGCCCAAATGGCATGACTCGGAACTCATAGTGGCCATCGTGAGTTCAAAACGCCATTTTGTGCACATCTTCCGGGTCGACACGGATTTAATGGTACCCCGCTCTTAAGTCAAGTTTGCTGAAGTAGGCTGACCTTGTGAGTTCATCCAGCAACTCCTCGATCACCGGTATTGGATACCGGTCCTTGACAGTAATTGCATTCAAGGCTCGGTAGTCGACGCAAAACCGCCAACTCCCGTCTTTCTTCCGAACCAGCAGCACCGACGACGAGTAGGCACTTCTACTCGGTTGAATAATCCCTTACTCGAGCATTTCCACCACCAATTTACTAATCTCTTTCTTCTAGACATGCGGATACCGATAGGGCCGGACATTTTCTAATTCAGCCCCTAGAATGATCTGGATGCGATGGTCGTGCCGACCGGTCAACGGCAGTCCTCGGGGTTCCTTGAAGAGATCATTGAACTCCTGCAGTACCTCTTGCATGTCAGCGGCTATTTCCCTTGGTGGTGGATGTTCTGGTTCAGCAACAGCCATTTGCAATAGTAGAGCTCGGTCCCCCTGCATAAGGAAAGCCCACAAGTGGTTGCAATGTCAGTCCTTGCCGCAGTTGATTTCCATCCAACAGCACCCTTCGACCATTCCTCTGAAATGTCAGTGTGAGGTTTGAGAAATCAAATGTTACGGGCCCCAAGCTTTGAAGCCATTGAGTCCCCAAAACAATGTCGGCACCTCGCAAGGCCAACGGATATAGGTCCAATGTGAAGAATTGGTCTTGCACCTTAAATTCTACACCTCCACAAATAAAATCTGCTCACAATGTGGTGCCATCTCCGATCGTCACATCGAACCCTTCTATGGATTCCAACTCGAGCCCAATCTTCCTAAGGAGCCTTTTGTCAATGAAGTTGTGGGTAGACCCGGTGTCGATCAAGATTCTCATTGTGGTTTTCTTGACTACACCGTTCATCCACAAAGTCTTTGGTGCAGCTGTCCCCGAATAGGCGTGGAGTGAGATTTCGACTATCATGTCCTCCACGGGTTGCTCCTCAGCTTATTCTCCTTGATGTCCAGCCACACCTTCATTTTCAACTGCAAACTCATCCTCAGCCTCCTCCAATCCGTCAATTAGCATCACCGATCCCATCGGTTTAGCGCAGTGTTGCCCGGGCACAAACTTCTCATCACAACGAAAGCATAGGCCTTTGGCTCTTCGTTCCTCCACTTGAGCAGGTGTGAGTGCTCATCCCGGACCTCTAGGTGCGTACTTCACATCTTGGGATGGCTTCAAGGGTGCTCGAGGAGGTACCACTACGACGGTAATTCTTCGTACTCCGATGATATTTCCTGCCGCTATGGTTGGTTGAACCGAATTGTGGCTTCCTTGGCTCGTCTAGCTCTGTTTCAAGTGTAACTTCATGCCCCGGTGTTTGTCTTCCATGAGCACCGCATCTTCAAAGGCCTCCTTTAAGGTTCTAGGCCTTAAAGCCCTCACATCGGCTTGTATGTCTCCCCACAGCCCAGAGATGAAGGTGCTGCGAAGTTACTGATCCGTCCATAGTGGATGATATCAGCTACTTATCCTCTGAAAATTCTTCTTGGTATGCCCCAACCGTGGTCTTTTGCATCGTTTTTGAGAGGAGAGCATCAAAGTCTTCATACCTCGATGCTCCAAATCGCCGTGTGATATCGGCGCAAAAGTAAGCCCAAGTTTCGATAGCCTCAATGGCATTGGCTGCTCGAAACCAATGAAGCACCACATCCTCAAGGTGGAAGCTCGCAAGCGTCTGTTAGGTTTTTATTTGTTGGCAATTGTGTACAAAATATTCTAAGTGTATTTTTTCATGTATATGAGCTTTACACAAGTCTAGAATATCTCTGGTTTGAAGAATTGCAAGTTATTGGAGAAACGCGTTCGAACGCGGAATCTGCGTTTACACAGACAAAGAGCCGTGTTCACAAACGTGTTCGAACGCGGGTATTGCGTTCACACAGACCGAGAGCAGCGTTCACAAACGCGTTCAAACGCGGGTACTGCGTTCACACAGACCGAGAGCAGCGTTCGCAAACGCGTTCGAACGCAACCTGAAGAATTCAAGCTGTCGCGTTCGAACGCACTTGGGTCCGTTCGAACACAGCTGAGATTAAGTCAGGCCGTTCGAATGCACCCGGGCTGCATTCGAACGCACTTATGAAGTTTGCAATTTATTGGATTTTCGTAAGTACGGATAAGACTCGGATTTGGCTCTATCTTGGAGATCATATATAAGGATTGTGATGCCCTATCTCTACGGTAGTTGAAGAAGCATTATTGAAGGAGACTTCTTGAGGCTACATCGGTTCTTCAATGAACAAGGTTCTACTCATCTACAAGAATTTAATCTTTCGTCTTAAGGGCTATCTAGATGAAAGATCAATCTCGAGGGCTACTGAGATTGGACTTCAATCACAAGAAGCAGTGAATCGTAGGTTCTAATGATCAAGACTGAGAGGAACAAAGTCGTTTGGATCGACAGGTTGTTTTGTGAGTCAGTCTTGTAACTACTACTATCATAGTGATTGGTTTTGATCCGAGTTTGGATCTGTGGTTTTTTTCCCGTTTGGGTTTTCCACGTTAAAATCTTGGCGTTCATCTCTACTTTCGTTTTTAATATTTCTTCCGACTTTTACTTAAACAAACGAACGATATCATTACCTAAAGGTTAGATACATACGTGTGTCTAGGAGTTTTTTCAGCATCACCTTGTATTCTTCCGCCGTACCTTGGTATGTGAACAATTGCTCTGCCTTATACAACCAATCGATCGGATCGCCACTTTTGAACTTAGGGAATTCGAGATGCACGATTTATCCACAGATGCCGTTGTCTCGTTCCGGACCATGTCCAAGTCCTTGTCTAATCGGGGGAGGATGCACCATGAAGGGTTGATGATCCCTCCTTCGGTTTTGATTAACTGCCGTGGTTCCAGATCGTATTGACCCGCCCACGGATCTTGATCTCCAAGGTAATCTCTATAGTGGTTCGCTCGTCGGATGGGTTCACCTACAACTGGGCCTGGTGGAACCATCCTTGCTTGCCTCTGCCCATAGGGTGGTAGCAGCAACGGCTCTTGTGGTTGCTAATTCTAAACTGGCGGCGGTGGGTTCATGGAAATGGACTCGCGTCGTGGGGTCGATGGTGCGTTCCCGTTCGCCATGGCTTCCCTCGTCGCCCGTAATACCCACATCATCTCCATCATCATCTGGTTGTTGATGGCTATTTGTTAGGAAAGAGACCCCAACACGGCTTGAACACTAGGTTTTTTCGTATTCTGATTAGATCGGGCAGTTCCGCGGGTGGAAGTCTCTGCAACCGTTTCCCCCTCCTCTATTAGGAGAATCTCTTCTTCATCATCTCACCGTGAAGCCATAACTCTGGTTGTCATCATAGGAAACGCGTGTCTAAGAAATGGTGGCTCTGATACCAAGCTTGATACGATCTCCCCTTAGGCTAAGGTTCGATCTCTTCTGATTCTCTGATTTGGACTAGATCTAGTACGGAACTTTATAATAAGATCCCAAAAGATGCCGCCGTTGGATCGATGTAAAATTTGGATATGTTGTATCCCCAAAAACAAGCTTTCCAACAAATCAAGTTTCAGGCAAATCGGAAGTGGAGATCTCAAGATATCGTCCGATTAGTGGATAAACATCAGGGTGGTCTATTTAGGATCCGTGGATGGAGGCACAAGATCCTAGGTGATGGTGGTTGGAGGCGGACCGGCGTTTGTGGGATGGCACCGGTGAAAAGTGGTGGTAGAAGGGTTATGGTTGATAGAACGGTTAGGGCAAGTGTTGGATAGATTGGAAGATGGGGGAGGAGAGGGCCGCCCCTAAGGGTCTAGGGTGATTGGCCAATCGAATGAGGTTAGAAGCAGCATCATCGAGGATTGAGAGAACGAGAGCGAATAGACGAAGGAGGCAAGGCAAAATTCAATTCTTCAATAATAATCTCTGGTTGCCATCCACATCCCTTTTAGAGGCTAACCAAACAACTCAAAATTAACCCTAAACAATACAATTTCGTCGACCGCGTTCGAACGTGCCCGATTGCGTTCGAACGAACCGAGTTCGCTCTTCTCTGGATTTGCGAATGCGAAGTAGGCATTCGAACGCACGATCGAATGTGCTTGTTTCCCACTTCTCTAGATTTGCAAACGTGATGTAGGCGTTCACAGTCCATTCGAACGCGACATTCGAACGCATAATGCATACTCTCACAACCGCGTTCGAATGCACTTCACTCGCGTTCGAACGCGACTTACAGAAAACTTATTTTCTTGGAAATTAAACATTAAAACAAGAAACAAAGACATTCCTAAAGTGTATTCATGCTCGAGACGACATCGGTGAAGTCCGAATCGTATCATCAATATGCCCAAAGGCTCAAAGCATAACTTATAATCTACAAAGGGTATCTCAATCATAATCATACCCTACCATCTGCTAAGGATATCAATATCCATCTTGATCGAGCACCATTCTAGCTAATAGAAATATGTGAAGATAACTCACCACATATGCCATAGCAAACAGCATGTGTCTAAATGTCTACTACGCACACAGACTAACAATCTCGGACGTAAGGCCATAGGATCGCGAATATATCAAGTGATCAATCATTCACAAAGTGGGTCCTAAAACTCGTGCCCGCTTGGGTATCCTCACACTTTCTATCAATTATACTATCAATTAGATTTCATGCTTTCATTCTAAATAATAGATCATATGCATTTATTCAATACTATAACAAATCATGCAACTTAGAAATTTATGTAATAAGGAAGTCAAAAGAAATATGATGTGATGCAGTCTCCAATCATATATTTATCACATGTATAATCATGCCAGTCTGTCACATACATACTCATGGTAGAGATCATCTCGATATAAAGTCATAATATTATAGTCATCCCCAATCATCTCTATATATCAATAACATATCTATATATAAGATCAATCTAATCAAATGAATGATAAAATATGCTCAACTATAATCATCTTTATATAAGATCATATAATCATGCTAGAGACTAAAGTCTGTGTACATAATATATAATATAACGTAATTTGAGAAACATGTCTAGGGGATAAGACTAATCACAATCTGATCAGAAGATAAAAATCACATATTCCTCCCATCCGTCAGTCAAACATTAACTCATCGTTAATAGGGTCCATAAGGTCTCAAATAAGGGGTTTGGGATCTGAAAATAGTTAAGTAATATAAAGTTAGTCATTTATTCGGTTATAATCCGTTCAAGTAAAATATGATAGTTTATTAAGTTTAAATTTAGTTAGATTCATATGATAAATTTAATTGTCATATATTAAATTTATTCGGTGCATCTTGAGTCTCCTCAACACCTCATCACGATCTTGCAAAACCGCATCCACCTCAGTTTTGTCAGCTTGGGCCGATGGCAAGTATGTATAAAAGGTCAGAGGCGGCTGACCGTAGACGGCTTTGAATGGGGTCATGCTAGTAGCCGAGTGAAAGGCTGTGTTGTATGACCACTCTACCCATGGCAAATAAGATAGTCATTGCCGCGGTTGTTCGCCAACAAAGCACGACAAGTATTGCTCTAAGCATCAGTTCAGCACCTCAGATTGGTCGTCCGTCTGAGGTTGATAGGCTGAACTCATACGAAAGGTAGTCCCTTAGAGAGCAAAAAATTCTTGCCAAAATTGACTCACAAATATAGGATCACGGTCTGAAATATTCAACTTTGGCATACCATGCATCTTGGCCATGTCACGCACATAAACATCTGTAACCTTCCTTACCATGTAGGGATGCGCCAAAGTTGAAAAATCTGCATACTTGTTGAGGCGATCTACCACCACCATGATCAAGAAATGTCCTCTGGCCTTGGGTAGATCATCAATGAAATCCATGACAACATCCTCCCAAACCTTCATTGGAATCGAAAGCGGTTGTAGCAAGCCGGCAAGTTTTGCCAATTCCGTCTTCGCTCTTTGATACACTTCGCAAGCCTTGATATAGGATTGTACATCCTTCTTCATTCCAGCCCACTCTGTCTCAGCCATTTATAGGTGCGCAACACCCCCTCATGTCCAGTCATAGGGGTGTCATGGAAGTGGTGCACCAACTCCAAGCGCAAGCGGTAGTCAGCTGGAACAATTATCTTGCCTTTGTCCACCAAGAGTTCGTCCTTCACCACAACTCCTTGCACACAGCTAGGATCTACAGCAAGGTCGGCCAACATCTTCATGGTGTCTAGATCCTTCTTGTAGGTCTCGATAGTCGACCCTTTGCTACCCCCATGAACACTTAGAGTCATTGGCTTTCAATTTTGTTGCTGCAATAGGCCAAGTACCGTCCAAAGATGTCGCAAGTGCTCCTCCCATGTGCAGCTGTATATTAATATATCATCAAAGAATATCAGCATATATTGCCTTAAATGAGGCCTAAAAATATCATTCATTAAGATCTAAAATGTGGCGGGAGCATTAGTAAGACCAAAGGGCATAACGAGGAACTCATAGTACCCATCATGAGTTCTAAACACCGTCTTGTGCACATCGGATAGTTCTACTCTGATTTGATAGTACCCCACCCTCAAATCTAGCTTTAAGAAGTAATATGCACCTGCTGATTCATCCAGTAACTCTTCAATCATCGGTATGGGATACCGATCTTTGACGGTGGTAGAATTGAGAGCTCGATAGTCCACACAAAATTACCACGATCCGTCCTTCTTCCGCACGAGCAAGACCAGTGAAGAATAGGCGCTTCAACTTGGTCTTATCACCCCACTGGACCACATCTCTTGAACCATCTTTGTTATAACCTCCTTTTAGATGAAGGGATAATGGTATGGCCTCATATTTGCTGGACCCGCCCCCGGCATGATCTCAGTGTGATGGTCTTGCATCCTAAATGGAGGCAATCTATGTGGCTGCTAAAATACATCTTCAAATTCCTGTAAAACAGCCTTTAATTCAGCAGATAAATGCATTAGATCGTCCACGTCCTTGGCCCCTTCGATGAGTTGCATGAGGAACCCACGGCACTTGGGTTTCGATAACCCCTCTAGAAACTGCAGTGCTCCTTTAGCTTCCTTGCTTGATGCGGCTTGTAGCTGGATTGGTTGGCCTTAATGACTAAACTCCACCGCCAAGGTGGCGAAGTTAAAGGTGACCGATCCAAGATTCTGAAACCATTGCACCTCAAGCACCAAGTCGGCTCCTCGTAGAGCCAACAGATATAGATCAATTCGAATGACATGGCCCTAAATTTACAGGTGGACCTTGCGGCATATGCTCTCCGTTCTCAACATGGTGCCATCACCGATAACCACATCAAAGCCATTGGAAGGCTCTGACCCTAATTCCAAATGCCTCACCATTCGAGAATCCACAAAATTATGGGTGCTTCTTAAATCAATAAGAATTAAGACTTTATTCTTCTTGATCATATCTTCGACCCGAAGAGTTTTTAGAGTCGACTCGCCGGGAAAGAAGTGAAGGGAGAACTCAACTTGGACATCAAGTAGGTTGTCTTCTCCGGTCTGGCTACTTTCTTCCTCTTGCTGTTCCTTGAGATCTTCAATGGGATCATCCTCAATCTTCTCCTCCATGAGCATAATGGCAGTGAGCTATTTGGAGCATTTGTGGCTTAGTTTGAAGCACTCGTTACAATAAAAGCATAGGCCCTTCGAGCGCTGATCTTTGATCTCGGCTGGTGTGGGGCATCGTCCTATCATCCATGGCTATCCCCTAGGATCAAGGGCTCTCTATGGTGGGGCGGTCGATTGGAGTTTAGTTGAACCCACCCCGAATATGCCACACCCGAGACCGGCGATCTAGGGTTAGAGCATGGGTCGCTAGTGCTCTATGCTGGACGGTGTGTCGCCTTCAACTCCCTTATCTTCTCTTCCATCATTTGAGTCATTGAGAAGGCTTCCAACAAAGTAGTAGGACGAGTCGCCTTAACTTTTGCTTGGATATCATGACAAAGACCGAAGATGAAACTGCTTCTAAGAGCTGAGTCCGACCACACATGGACTCAATTGCTTATTCTTTCGAACTCCTCTTAGTAGGCTCTTATAGAGGTCTTTTTGGTTAGCTTTGTCAAGGTGGCTTGGAAGTCTTTATAGTTGGAGGGTCCGAAATTCACACAAAGCGCATCGGCGTACTCCTCCCAAGTGATGTAGGCGCGCAAACAATGTGCTGCTTGAAACCATCTCACCACTACATCTTCAAGGTGGAATGAGGCTAGAAACACCTTTTGGTGGTCAGGTGTCCCTTGATAGGTGAAGAATTGCTCTGCCCTATAAATCCAATCCAATAGGTCACCCCCGCTGAATTTAGGAAAATCAACTCGAACGGTGTGGGGTTGTAGGATTTGGTCACATTCGTTCTCACGTCCTCGGTGAAGCAGCTCATGTTGCTGGACCCTTGGTTGATATGGGGGCTCCTCCCACTCCTCCCAAGGTTTCTCCTCTAGGTATGGGGCCATAAGTGCCCTCGAGTGCAAAGGTGGTTAATCGGTGCGGTGCTCTTGCGGTTTGTCCAGTTGTTGCCATGGTGCCTCCAAGATCAATCCTCGTCGGATCCTATCTCATGGTAAGGGACGATCCTCTTGTCTTCGATAATGCTCACGAGATAGAGGTCGATAATCTGGTTGGGCGGCAACTAGTGGTGGATCTTCCTCATTATTTCTAGGTGAGATGCCGTCATGATTAACATCCCCATGATTGTTATGCTCAGGGGTATGCCTTGGAGGATTTTGGTTCATATCAGCAAGAGTTGCCTTGATCTCCAACATCGTTTGTGTCATGAGCACCAGGGTTTGCGCGAGATTGGGAGGGCCTTCCATCCGTCCTCGTGAGCTCTTTGGGGATGGCGATCTTGACGGAGCCATGTGGTCCGTCCCAATGCCTTGCTCGCTCACTTGTTTTGTTGCCTTTGATCTTGTTGTAGCCATGACTGTCCAAGAAATGTTGGCTCTAATACAAGTTGTTACATACGGCTTGATCTGATCCGTAATGATTCTGACTAGATTGGGGATGTAACTTTGGAAGAAAGCTGCGGATAATCTAACTATTGGATATTTCTGAATTTTGGATATGTTGTCTCCCTTGAAAGGAGCTTTCAACGAATCCAAGATCGCAAGGTTTGGATGGCTAGATCTTGAGATATCGGCCACACAGTAGCCGAAAGTCAGATAAACCCTAGCTTGTTAGCCCTTCAATGGTTAGATTGGTGCTAGGTTAATTCTTTGGTGTGAAGGGGAAGAAGTTATTATAGAAGAAGGGGATTAAGAGTTAGAGAAAGCTGACCAAAGATCCCTTCGGTAGTACCAATCTATACACAACAGGTCCCACTCGCTCCAACACACAGATCGATCCAAAATACCAATGCGCTAACTTGGGATTGCGTATAGGACATAGGCTAACTTGCCGATATGGCTAGGCTCACACAAATACAAGTTACCCATTGGCATACCTCACAAGAACGTAAGAACGCCCTTAGCTCCTGTCGTACTCCGGGCCACGTATAGCTTTGTAGTAGTCTCTTATAAGTCCGTAGGAGTCCCTCGTGTCCTGCCTCAAGGATGGATAAAAATGCTCCATCACTCTTCGTCACAAGCCTACGTCCGCAAGTATCCAAATGCCCATGGTCCAAGAGTAATCCACCTTAGCTCACCATCCCAGGATGACTAGTGGGGCCGTCCTCTTTCTCCTATAAGATTCTCAAGATATCTGGACCAGTAACTCCTACTGCCCGTATATCATCTAAGAAAGGGAAGACAAGCACAGACGAGGATGCCAATTCGGTCGATTCGGGTTGTTGGGATAGCGCGTCAGCCGTATTATTCTCCGTTCCTTTCTTGTATTGCAGCTCGTAGTCATACCCCAATAGCTTGGTGACCCACCTCTGCTGTGCGGGCGTGTGAATTCACTACCCCATAAAATAAGGTAAGTTTCGCTAATCTGTTCGGATCACAAATCGCCTCCCAATTAAATAGGGTCTCTACCTCGTCACAGCATGCAAGATAGCGAGCATCTCCCGCTCATAAGTGGATAACTGCTGTGACCTCCCGGTCAAGGCCTTGCTAAGGTAAGCAATGGGCCTCCCTATCTGCATCAATATAGCTCCAATTCCTATGCTCGACGTGTCGCACTCAATCACAAATTGCTTGGTGAAGTCGGGTAGTGCCAATATCGGTGCGAACGCCATTGCTATCTTCAACTCCTCAAATGCCTTTGTCACTGCATTAGTCTACTTAAAGGCATCCTTTTTCAGCAAGGCTGTTAATGGTGCTGCAATTTTTCCATAGTTGGCCACAAACCTGCAATAGTAGCCTATTGAACCAAGAAAACCGCGTAGCTCCCATATCATTCTTGGTTGTGTCCAGCTAACAATGCACTCCACCTTGCTTGGGTCGGTCGTGACTCCCTCGGCTAAAATGATGTGCCCCAAGTACTCCACTTGCTGTTTGCCCCATAGGCATTTACTTTGCTTCACCTTGAGGGAATGGTCCCTCAAGAGTGCCAACACGGACCATAGATAATCCAAGTGCTCCATCCAATTCTTGTTGTACACCAAAATGTCATCGAAGAATACTAACACATACCGTTGTAAGAGTGGACGGAATATATCATTCATCAGCCCTTAGAAGGTCGCCAGAGCATTCGTCAACCCAAACGGCATCACCTAAAACTCATAGTGTCTGTCATGAGTTTAGAACGCTGTTTTATACGTCCTCTACACGCACTCGGATCTAGTGGTACCCTACACGAAGGTCTAGCTTGCTGAAGTATGATACTTTGGTCAGCTCGTCCAATAACTCCTAGATGACTGGGATCGGGTACCTATCCTTGACAGTTATGGTTTTCAGTGCGATAATCCACGCAGAAATGTCAGCTATCGTCTTTCTTTCTCACCAGCAGAACTGGTGATGAATAAGAACTTTGGCTTGGTTGAATGATGCCCTACTCCAACATCTCCGCAACTAGCCTTGATATTTCTTCTTTCTGGATGTGTGGATAGTGGTAGGGTCGTACATTTGCAAGTTTGACCCTTAGTACAATCTCGATCTTGTGATCAGCGTGTCAGGCAGGCGATAGCCCTCATAGAGCTTCAAAGAGTCCAAAATAGTCAACTAATCAGCAATCCAAATCAAGACAAGTACCTAAGTCAAAGATGACTCCAAGTTCTATAGGCGCTAGTTGTAAGAAGTAGGTAATCTCGCCTATTCGTGGAGCGCCAACCAAAAGCAGCAAAAAGGGGCTCGTTTGCATGTGAACTCCCTTAAGTCGTACCACCCGTCCACCTCTCCGAAATATGAGCCTCATTTGTGAAAAATCAAATGTGATCGGACCGAGACTCTGTAGCCACTAGGTGCCTAGCACAATGTTAGCTCCTCGAAGGGTTAGTGGGTATAGTCCAATGTAAAGCTATGTCCCTGCACTTGTACCACTACTCCTCAATAGACGCTATTGGCTCTAAGGCAGGTACCATCACCAATGGTCACATTAAATCTAATAGTAGGCTCGGCCTCAAGTCCTATACTCTGTACCAATCTCTTGTCCAAAAAGTTATGTGTGCTCCCCATGTCAATAAGGATATGTACACATTGCTTTTGGACTAGCCCATCCACCCATAAGGTGTTTGGGGCTCTAGTACCGAAGTATGTGTGCATCGAGATCTTGGCCTGCATATCCTCCTCTATTATCTCTTCAAGCTCCTCTCCAACTATCTCCTCTAGGATGTCCCCCTCCGCCTCTTCGTCATAGCCATCGATCAACATGACGTTGCCCATAGCCTTGGCGTATCGATATCCTAGAGTGTAGCGCTCATCACACAAAAAATACAAGCCCTTGGCTCATTTTTCATCCACCGTCGCTTGGGACAAGGACCAACCCTTGGGTTGCAAGCCTCCTCTAAATCCAGTTGTCGGTCTTGGGGTACCCCACTATCTAAAAGATGGCACCGGTGGTTTCATCATGGAACTGGAACCGCCAGTTGTGGACGCCGTCCGTGGCATATGCCAGCTATTCTTCGATGTCCAATTCATCCTCATAACTCTTTTCAAGGAAATGTACTTCTGTTCCATCCTTATAGCAATCTCAAAAGCCTCCATCGAAGTTCACAGTTGCATTGAATAGACATCGGCTTTTATCTCCTTATGTAGCCCTGTCAAAAATGTGCCCTTCAATGCTTCATGTGGCCACCTTGGAAAACAACGGCTGTTGAGACGCTCAAAGTCTTCTTGGTATGCTGCCACAGTAGTCTTTTGTGTTAATTTGGAGAGTGTAGCCTCATAATCTTTATATCCCACAGTTCCAAATCGTCAAGCTAATGCAAATGTGAATGCCGTCCAATTATCGAGCAGTTGGTGCGCATACATAGATTGGTACCAATGTAAAGCCGTAATTTCTAATTGAAAGCTTGCAATAGGTACCTTAGCCACTTCTGGCGTGCCATGACATGAAAAGTACTGTTTGGCATGAAAAATCCAATCAATAGGATTACCTCCGTTAAACTTTGGGAATTCCAACCGAGTAGATCGTTCGCGAAGGCCATAATCTTGCTCATTGTCCAATAGAGAATCCATCCTCATTGCTAGTAGATGAAGGATGTGGATCTCCAGTCCACGATGTCTCCTTTCCTCTTCCTTGCGAGCAATCACATGTTCATCCTCATATGGCCACGTTGCTCCCGGTTTGCCCTTGCCTTGATGAGGTTCATTCCTTCCTCCATCTACGCCATGGTTCACTCTTGGTGGGGCCGAATAAGGTATCCTCGGTCTAGGTGGGTTGGACAGTAATGCATCTATCTGCCCTAGAAAAACTCTCATCGTCGGCAGAGTTTGATTGGCCGCCGGTGTAGTTACGATGGGTTCTTTCCGTGTCAGCCCTCCATGCGATATCATACGAATCTCCTCACGTAGGGACTGCACAAGGGCTTCTTGCATTTGTTGTTAGTGGTTCGTCATTCTTTGTTGTTGCTCCATCATTTGCTGAATTACCGTTGCCACATTAGGATCGAGCGGCATGAAAAGAAGCGCACTGATACACTTAGTTAGGATTTTATCTAATTAGATAAATCCAGCTCTGCGCAGTTTCGGAAAAATATTTGTAGAATATTCGGCACATATCCAAATAATATCAAACCAGTTAGATAAGATCGACAACCTCTAGATCTACAACTTTTATATTCATGTCTTCTCCATATTCGAAATATATCTATGACAAAACGAAAGCTTAATCCAAAAGGTATTCGGAGAAGATAAGGAATACTGGTTTAGTTGGTTTGTTAGGGTTTCATATTGTTTTAGGACTTATTGGCTAGCCTCTATAAATATGTGGATGGCACCCAACTTTACATTGCTATTGAATTCTTGATTTCTTGCCTCCTATCTTCTCTCTAGACTCCTCCCTCCTCCCTCCTCCCTCCTCCCTCTTCACCATCCTTCCACCTCTACCGTTGGCAAGGTTTCTCCTCGCTTCTAATCTCCCTCGACTGTTGAGCCACCCCTCTTCTTTAGGATTTCGACCACTTCGTTTCCTTCGTCTACTTTTCTTAATCACTTCCACAATCCACTCTCATCTCCATACCCATCTATAACCCTAACATCCACTCCACCCGTCACCACTACCATCACCCACATTATTCCGTATTTTGTCTCTGCTACAGTTCGAATCTGCGAAGGGTATAAATACGAAAGTTATAGATTAGGAAGATACAGATCCATTGGTTATTTGGATTGAAGGGAGATTTTGATGGTGATGGAAGGGGAGGAGAAGATGATATATGGATGGGGATATTTGTGATGAGAGATGGGAATAGGATGAAATAGAAAAAGAAGTTGCTCCTAGAAGAAGTAGGGCCACGATAGGGGAGGAGGAAGATCTAACCAATAAAGGTTAGGGGACGATGAGAAGTTAGGGCAAGAAGAAGAAGGAGAGAAAGAGAGAGATAGGAGAAAAAAAATATATGATTTCATAACATAAATCAACTAGAGTGTACTCCACAATACTTAGAGGCTATCCCTTGGACTCAAATAATAGAAATAAAACCCTAAAAATAAAGTGTTCTCATCGCGATGCATTCGTACATGCACGAGGCCGTTCAAATGTGAATTTTCCATTCTCTGTATTTGCGAATGCGTGCAGGCATTCGAACGGGCTCGAGGCCATTCGTTTAAATGCTCTAGACAAAAAACTTTATTTTCTTTCAAAATAAATTTATTTCTTTCGATACAACTTGATTCAGCTCTAGTTGAATGATAAGCTTTCGGAATCAATGCCAACTACATGTTGACTGCACCCAATTCCATCGCAGCCTCCGCTTCAAGATCCATTCTCCAATATTACTGATCTAATCAGTAATATATATATATATATATATGAAAGTAGTCGACTCGTATTTAACTTTAAAAATAAATTAGACTTGTAAAAGAAATTAAAGCCAGATTTAAATTAATCAAAAACTCAATAAACTTTGCAATCTCCAAATCTGGGAGTAGATCCTCTGACAAATGACAGATCATGCATATTATGCATACGGAAAGAGAGAGAGAGACAGAGTACGTAAGGACTTCTGAACAGTTAGAATAACTGCAAGACAGCAAGATTAGATTATTTTTAGCAATTAAAATAATACAAACAATTAATTCAATACGGCATGATTAGACTTCTATCATCTCTCTCCTCTTTCTCTGTGCTCCATTTCCATCTCTCCCAATGCTCCTAAGGAAAATCATTTTTTCTAAGCATATTTCTCTAAATATTATATCTAGATAAATAAATAAGCTATTTAGTTGATTATATGTCATAACGCTATATTTGTTAAATATATACTTAGTTAGTTATATTTCATAATGATGTATTTACTAAACAAGTAGCTGTATTTGGTTAGATGTATTTAGTGATTCTTGAGTAGTTCATCTGGTAATGCTCCAGAATTTTAGCTAAATCCATGTCTGACTATGAAGCAAATATAGGAACAAGTGAATGAAGTGACAGTAGTACTGTGAATAAATTTGTAAATGTTCCTCAATAAAATAGAATTTTCTCAAGTTTCATGCCTCAATGTTATGATTGTTGACATATACTGACCTGTTACAATTATATGGCAGAATTGTAACGTTCAACTAAGCCATCTCAAAAATGAATTTATCTCCATATGGATATGAGAATACAATTCTATGAACTAAGCCATCTCAATAGTGAATTTTATATTCTTCTTTGCATTTGTTCAGCAATCGTTAGGTTGATTCAGTTGATATCTTTCAAAATCCTCATTTTGCAATGAACATTCAACTGAATAGGAGGGGGCCACAGTCTAATCAAGGTGAACAAGAAGAAGAGGTTGAACAAGGAAAAAGATGGGTTTCCAATTGATCAAAGATTCTTAGATAGGTGTGAACTACAAGTAGGTGGCTGGCTACCTGTGGCCTAGCTTTACTAGCTTGGGAGAAAGAAGAGGAGATTAGAAGAAGAGGGCAGATGAGAAAAGAGGAGGAGGGAGATGGGTTTGTGTTGGGCTTGGGATGGAAATGGCTAAGTTTTGGTGTTAGAAGATACAACTAAAGATTTAGCTAGATGCAATGTTTTGACATTCATTTTGATTGAGTGGGTGTCAAAATATTACATCTAAGTTTAATTAGATATTTTAAGAAGTTTTTTGGGTTTGGTGCACCAAACCATATGATCGATCTCATGTGAAGCTTTGCTGCCACGATGCGCCTATGGTTTTGACTCGAGGGAGGGCAAAGGAATTTTCCATATAAAATTCTAGAATTTAGGCATAGCTCTTGAAGATGAAGTATCTGTCCACTGGCCATTGGTTAGAACTTCACAGGCCAACTTAACCGAGAACTAGCCAGATCTCAAAGGCGTCCATACAAGATTGTCCTTCCCACCGAAAGACTCTGAGGTGAAAAAAGTAGAGTTCATCTAGACACCACTACTAAGTCCTTCACCACTTTAAATTAGGAGGCAGTTGCACCTCTTCTTCTAATAATAGCTTGTGTGTTCGTGTCATTGGGGCCGTGAGCAGCTTCTTTTAAAACTACTTTGCTTTGATCAAGGCACCCCAAGGCGTAGCTGGGTTGTTAATTAGTCTCCTAGCCAGAGCTTTATGATGAGTCTTGTTCACCAGAGCTAGATCACGGACTCTCAAACCTCCTCCTGTCTGATGACTTACACATGCTGCTTTCCCATCCTATGAGATGAAAGGTGTCTGTGATCTACATCCACGCCCCACCAGAAATTCCTTAAAGCCGCATTGAGCTTTATAATGAGAGAGAGAGAGAGAGAGAGAGAGAGAGAGAGAGAGAGAGAGAGAGAGAGAGAGTTCGGAATGAGTGAAGTGCCCATGAAATAGGTGGATATGGAAGACGACCAATTTGATCAGCACAAGACTAAGCTTGACATATATGAGTGGGCCCATTTTTCTAGCCTGCTAGCTTCAGACTAAGCTTGTCCCAAATGAACATGAAAGCTTCCGTTTTAGACCTTGAGGTGAGGATAGGTGATAAGATGATCCAAGGTACTTTTCTCTGGTCTCCAGCCCTCGGACATGCAACACATCCATTATCCCCTGCTTTCGAGCCTCACTAGCTCTCTTGCTAAACAAAGATGGCCAATTTCTCCGGGTGATAAACCTATCTGGATATTATATAGTTTGGATTAATGAATGCTAGAGATGTCGAAAGCCTCAGTCTCCGTCCCCCTTCCCAGCCAATTTTGTAAAAATTTATTTGGGTTAAATATGTTTTTACCAATTTTAACTTAGGCTTAAAATCACTCTGCCTCGTTATACTGAAAAAAAAATCTCAAACTAATCTTCGTACTTATGACTAAAATAAAACTATTAATTTTTCTATCAAATTTAACTGTACACCATGATTAGTCGGTTAGTAACATTATTTCAAAATCTTACATATCTTTCTAACAAACATGATAAATATATTTTCATCATTTTGACATCGTTTGGTTAAATTTCACAAAAAAAACTATCCGTCCGATGTTAATCATAAGTATAAAAAAGTGTAACCCAATTTATTTATATAAGTAATCCAACCTCCAAACTTAATAAAATCAATGTTTAGCGCCGTGTTTTAAAGCTCAAAGCACTAATAAAATCAGTAATTTAGTTTTAAACTAAACTGTCAAGCAGTAACATAAGGATTTAAATGTGACATTTATTTGTAGTATAAAATGTTAACTATTTCAGTCCAACAAAGTAATATCTAACATGTCCATAAAAAAAAAAAAAAACACGTTTGCATATTAAATTCGGGGATGTACCTTTTTGGTAAATGTCTCAGAGAAGACCTACTTGGGTCAAAAACTCGTTATCTCTCACAGTTCCAACTCGAGGAATGACTTTTAATTTCGTCACCTTGTAAATAAGGAAGCTTTGTACGGTTTAAGTAGATGGATCCTCTTCACTCTCATAAAAATGAATCAGTTTTCAGTAACCAAAGCAAAGGGACCTAGTACCATATGCGAACTAATTTTCTTTTTCATCCCCAACTAGCCCACCTACACAAGCATGATACAATAACAACACCTTACAGAGATAAGAAAATAGTCCAAGAAGAGAGAATCGTCAGGAAGTTCAAGATGCAGGTCAGTAAAATGATATTTAAGGTGCATATCTGCCATTGCCAGAATATGATCCACCCCTTTGATAGGCATAACCAGCCTGCAAGAACATCAAATATATCATTGATTATGCATATGAAAAAAAAATATTCCTCGAAGAGGGAAATAAATAAGACTCAATTTACCCAGTTAAGAAATCAATAAGGGGTTCGCGCAGAAAATAAAATTGGAAAAGAAAGGCCAACATGAACTTGCAGAAGTACCCCTAAGGAGGGGATTCTCATCTGTTTTATGGAGAGATGAGTGGTTCCGAGATTCAGTCTGTCAATGCCCTTAAAACCAGGATTCTAACTAGTGTTCCAAGACTGAAAGAAGGGAGACCGTCCATATCAACAGCTATAAATTAACATATATTAACTAAAATGTCAATTACTCACTAAAATCAAGCTTTTTTCTCACCAAGTGCATGTTACGAAGTTTTGCCTAGCTTGTAATCCATCTGAGCATCTTCCTCTTTCCAGATAGTTTACTTTAGAATCTTTACATTAGAAGTGGATTTATTATGAGCAGACTATGGAGCTTGCACAACCAAAATATACTTCAATAATGGAAAAGATGTTTGTTCTATTATATTAATCAGATATTCTAATTGTTCTCATATGTCTCAATAGCAGTGCAACTAAACCTTATATACCTAGGGTTGATAAAAGTATCCAATGCAATATGATCATCCAACTCGCACTATTTCAAAAATGGTAAAAAGATAGATAACCAAAAGATATCATATGAATTAGGTCAGTACAAACCTCATAGCTGGCATGGCTTCTGTACCCAGGATAAGAATTTCGAACCTGTGATGAAGCTGTCACAACACAAAATTTAATTAAGGGAAAAACTTTGAATGATCATAATTTACTCAAAGAGAAGCTATTACAAAAGAACACACAATTTGTCTTTGAAATATGTTTACTAACTAAAATCAGGTAGAGAACTAGAGAATTTACATAAAAAGATCTTTACAACCAAATAGTTGGCAATCTGACCAAGTTAATTTTGAGGATGCTGCTTTACAAGTATATCAATGCACAGATACATGTTAACTTTCCAAAGATACCTTTTAGCATAGATTGATATAGTAATCACTGCTTGCCATGCCCTTAGCACAACACGAGTTATGACGAGTGCATGTGATGCCTTCTAGAGGTGACACTCCTTTCTCTCCCTGCCTATCTGCTAAGGAAGACAATCGCTGAGGCCCGTTGCCCCCCAGAGGCAATAACCTGCAGTAGGTGATCATCACAGGCAATAAAATGTTCTGCCCCAGTTGGTTGGAGCGCCATTATTGTTTATAATGGTCCCTGAGTTCAAATCCTATTTTAATACTACCTACTTTTTTCTGTAGTCTCACATTTACCCCACATCAGAAAGATATTTATTAAAGTAGGTCTGTATTTACACCATTGCTAAGCACTTCTCTTGTCTTACAGTGGTTGGATATAGGCAGATACCACATTTAGACATATGTACTAGCACAAACGCAGGAGGGTAGCTCACCCGGTGACACCTTGGCTAGGCGATAAGTAATAAGAGAGCAATTTTTAATGTTGATGGCATTTTAGTCTTCTTATATTGGGTATTTTAGTCTATTTCTCTTATGTTCTTTTCACCTATCTAAAGGCTTGAGATGTTCTTATTGCAAGGGAATGAATAATTTGATATTTTAAGGTTGTTTATTCTTTCTCATTGGTAAACTCCAATACGCTATGCGTGCATTCCACATATTTTTGTTACCTCATTCTTCACTTGATTCTCTCGTTCTACATCATTTCTGGTATCAAAGCCGAAGTTCTTTCACTTGACCACTCATGCCACAAATGCTAGATTGTCTCAAACTCAGACCAATATTTGTCCAATGATTTTGCTGAACCATCATTGCATGTCAAGCACAACTAGTTCTGAGTTGCACGAAGAGATCATCATAGTCGAACAAGGAGAAGAACCAGTCGTCATCACAGAGCCACAAAGCGAGACTCGACGATCACCAAAATTGAGTTGTTCATGCATCGTTCAATAGCTAACCACAGACAAATCGATCATCTTCCTCGCCATTCACTATAAATTGTTAAAAAAAATTTTTTGTCATTTCTTTGAAATATCCACACCTTTCTTTCTTTGCCCAGTTCTTTCCTTTTTTTCCTTGCATTTATTCCACTACCTAATGAAAGTGGAATTAAATTCTTTTACTAAAATATTCAGTTTCCTTAGTCCCCCACTTCTTTTCTATATGCCCAAATCCACCAAAATCTATCAACTTTTGAATTTGGCATTTCCCCCCAAATCCACAAAAATCCCCACTAAAACTCATGTCCACCATCCACCTAAACCAAACATGGATTTTTTTTCCTTTCTATTGTCTACAACAGCCATTCCATTTTCTTCCACGCATCCCACCAATCTTTGCATGGAATTTCCATTTCCTTTCTTTCATTTTCTCCACATGTCCCACCATAAACCAAATTTGGATTTTTCTTTTTCCATTTTCTGCTGCAGCACCAAAATCCACTCAAGCAACCCCACCTCACCTAACCACCAACTCATGCCATATCACCTACAGAACTGTAGCTATAGTATCTATCCGCTCCACCTTGACGGCACATCTCACCCATCTCAATGCCGCCATCTATCTAACGCCATCCAGTTCAAAGCATTCATGTGCTCCAATATCCATTGTCGCTGATTCATCTCCACAGGTTGACCCACATCATCGCTGTTCACCACCGACTGCCACTACGCACCGTTACTTACAGTCCTTGCCTAGTAAATCTGCCACCATAGCATCCCATCATCCCACTGGCTACTACCTTCATCACACCGCATTGGTTACACTCTCCACAACGTACTCTTTTATGGATTCGTCAGACCGGCTAACATCATTTTTTGTGTTATCTAATTGTCTTTAATAGTATCTGTCTTGTTTCTCATGTGGAATTGTTCACCTCGTGCCTAATAGCTAGAACCTTGAATGCTACTACTGTTGCCAAATTTGATTCACTGCTTTTATATTCCTGTTAAGGACTAACTTACTATTAACGGTGTATCTTGCTAAGTTAGAGAGAAATCTCAACAAATCTGGGTCATCATTTTGACCATGGGGGCATGTACTACGTGGTTGCAATTTAGCATCTGAATTTTGGAATTTTTTTCCAGAATAGTAATTCTTTGAAATTGTGATTCGTTGTCTATATTTTGACAAATCACCGTATCTCCTGCATTAATTATTTGCGTTTCGCTGCACTGTAACTAGTGAAGTCACATTTGCATGAATCTACATAGTGATCAGTTAGTCTCCAACATTAGATCACATCAACAGCATGCTCGATATGATGGATGGAGCCACAATTTTCTCCAAAATCAAATTGAAGAGTGGCTACCACGAGCAAATAAATAAATGCTTTCAAAACTAAATATGGCTTGTATGAATTGTTGTTTGATGCCTTTGAAATTTCCAATGCATCAAGCATATTTATATAAGTCATGACAAAAATGGCAAAAATGGCTCTGACCATTCATGGGCAAATTCCAAGTCTACTTTGATAACAAAAAAAAATTGTAGCCAGTCGAAGGAGTAACATTTGGATAATTTGAGATAGGTTAGTCTCACCCTTCGCAATGCCAACCTCTATGCTAATCTAAAAAATGTTCATTTCATTTTGATCAAGTCATTTTTGTAGGGTTCATCATTTCATTAGAAGAAATCTGTGTCTATCCCTAAAAGATCAAAAGGATTGTCGATTGGACCGAGTTGCAAAATATCCATAATGTTTGCAGTTTTCATAGGCTCTCAAGATTAATCTATGGATTCAGTGCAATTAACTTTCCGATTGCTGGCCTCAAGAAAATTGATTTCAATGGACATTGCAAATAAAACTTTCAAGAAAGTCAATTGAAGAATAATGGAAGCTCCTGTAATGTGTCTTCTTGACTTCTCTAAAACCTTTGAGATGGAATGTGATGCCTCTAAAATTGAAATAATTGGCGTCTTTAGCCAAGAACACTAACTCGTTGCCTATTTTAGAGATAAACTAAATGAGTCAACAAAAGTATTCCACATATGACAAAGAACTCTATGCAGTTATTTATCTAGACTTATCATGCATCATTATTTATTTCCACATGAGTTCGTGCTATATGCATGAGTTCATGCAATACTCTAACCATAAAGCCCTCTAATGCCTCAATTCTTAGCAAAAAGCTCAAAGTCAAGCATGGTCGCTTGATTGAATACTGACAAGAATATAATTTTTTACTCAAAATATATTGCCAAAGTCGCAAACAAAGCAGTCGATGCACTTGGTTGTCGAATAGTTAACCTTCTTTCCATTATAATTTTAAAAGTCACTAGATTTGACAAACTAAAGGAAGATAATGCCCTGACTTTGAAGAATCCTACTTCACTTTATCAAATGACCAAAATATATCTTTGGGTTATTCCCTCATGAAGGGTATTTAGTTAAAGCCAACAAACTCTATACCTCGTACATCTATATGTGACTTTTTAGTTTGGAAATTCACACCGGTGGTCTTTCAGGTCATTTCAGATGAGATAAGATTATCGAGTAGGTTGAATGCAAATTTTAGCGGTCAAGCCTCAAATGTGATGTAGCCAAGTTTATTGGTATGTGTTGAACGTGCTAATTAGTCAAGCATCGCAAGAACAAAACTAATCTATACACTCTGTTATCTGTACTAGATCATCCGTAGTAAGACATGAATATGGATTTTATACTTGGCTTACCACCTACCTTTGAAAAGTACAACTCTATATTTGTGATTGAGATCGTTTTTCTAAAAATAGGCTTATTTATTTCTTGTACTAAAACTTTTGATTGCTAAACTATATTTTGACCATCTAGTCAAGTTGTATGGCTTGCCTAAGACTATCATGTTGGATCAGGATGTTGGATTTATGAGTTACTTTTGAAAATTATTATAGCACATGATAGATACAAAACTAAAATTTTCAATAGTATATCACCCTCAAACTGATGGCCACTCAAAGGTTGTCAATCGAAAATCTTGGGAATTTTTTACGGTGTGTCGTTGTGATCATAATAGGAATTGGGATTCCATTCTTCCTATAGCTTAATTTCTATATAACTCGATCAACAGGTCTATAGACATGAGGCCATCTGAGGTTGTCCTCAGTTTAAAGGTCATAAACCTTTAGATATTTTCCCTATTTCGCCTTATTCTAGAGTCTCTAAGGCCACAGAGAATTTGTATATCATGTTTATTCACTACATCAAGAGATCCACAAGTAAATCAAAACTAGTAATCTTTCAATATAAACTATAAACTACAAGCCGATTTACATAGGCAGCTAAGAAATTTTATATTGAAGATTATGTCATGGTTCGTGTTAGACCCATATGAATCTAAAATTGCAAGGAAGTTGCAAGCTCATAGTGTTGGATTTTTTTCAAATATTGAAACATGCAGGACCTAATGCTTATGTCATCAATATTTTCTCTGATTAAGGCATTAGTTCTACTTTTAATATTGAGGAATTAGTTGCTTATAAATCTCCCTTGACTATCCTAATTCTACCTATTTTTATCCCTCTAGATATGTCTACTTTTGATTTTACCACTTCCCATTTTCCATCCAAATAAAAGGAAAAGATAGGCTATTTTGGATAAACAATTAACATCTAATACCGAAAGAGGAGTTCACCATTTCCTAGTTCAATAGAGAGATAGTCCGAATTCTAACAGAACGTAGATTACACGAGATAAGCTACAACAAATCAATTCGGACATTTTGAAGTTCTATCAAAGCCCCTTTTGTCCCACTTGACTGAGTCAAATTTCTCCCACCCTGGGAAAGCTAGTGTATACACCACCTTTAGACATGTGTACTCGTGCTAGATGCAGGAAAATAGACCACCCAATGACACTCTAGCTAGATGACTGGACATGAGATAGGAATATTTGTATATTAGTTTATTTCTCTTTTATTCTTTTTGCCCATATAAAGGCTTGAGATGTTCTTATTGTATATTAATAAATAATATGATATTTTGAGGTTGTTTATTCTTTCTCAATGTGGATTTTGTGGGTTTTTGTTACTTCATCCTTTACTCAATACTCTCATTCTACAGCAGGATGTTTCCTGTTTGGTATCTTACTGGAAACATATGACACCTTCTTTTGGATTTCGAAAGGTTAGCTAACCGAGCTAGGATTTGACAAGGTGAGTTGATTGAGGCATTGAGCTGACTGAATCTAAGCTTGAGCACCCCTAAGTCAGCTCAAATTTGAGCTTGAGTCAAGTTTGAGCTTGGCTTTTAGAAGTTCTGAGCCAAACGAGCTGACCTCAGCTCCCTCAAGCTTGGCTCATTTAACCCCCAATTCAGAGTCCCTAGTTTCAGGTGTTTTCAACATATTGTATCTTAATCAACAGAAAAAAAGGGAGAGTTCCAAAATTACTTAGAAGTGAATCAACGGGACATCCTTCAAATGTCAGAAAAAACCAGATAATATCAAGTAATTTAACACTAGAAGAAGCATAATACTCAAACGAAAGGTAAAATGCCTGCCCTAATAATAGTTCCACTAGAATAACGGTGACACAAACTATGGGGTAAGAAAAATAAAGGCAAAATAATTAATAACCAAAACCAGAATTTACAGTAGAGAAACAGTTTGAAATGTAATAGAATGAAAAAAAAAAAAAAAAATATATATATATATATAGAGAGAGAGAGAGAGAGAGAGAGAGTTGGACTACATCCTCCAGAAAAAAAGTTTTAACACTTCCAAAATATTGCTTGCAAGCTGAGATTGTACAAAGCTAATCACAAGATGGAATAAAGTGCTCTCATTTTTTCTCATGTAGGGATAAGCTTACACAAATCGCTAGATGAACTCAATGTTTACTAAAGTGTTAAATACTTTTTCAGAGGTTTAAAGTGAAATTTGAAATCTAAATCATGTATTTATGTATGTATGCATTCAAAATTTATGCATTGTTTGATTGTGCCAATGCAACATGTTAATATTCACCATAAGAATTTATGAGAAAAAGTTAAACTATTGGTTTCAAGATCAAAAGGATGTTTATGAGAGGATCAAAATTCTTGTCACAAACTTAAAGAAAATCTAATATTATCATAAAAGAACAGCCTAATAAATTTTATGGTTAGGATGCTACCTCCAGCATATGTAGAAACCCTCCTTTGGTGGTTATCATAAAGATCAGCTCTAATAATACAAGATAAGGGGACCAAATTAACAATTGTCATAGTGCAAAAGATAAATCCATATGTAGTTAACAGAAGGCATACCTTCTTTGATCATACCCATAGGTATTTTGGATATGTTTACCCACAGGAAGGTATCCTGCATGAGGTTCCTGGACGTATTACCAAACAATTTGTATGTTATTAACAGAAATATGAAGAAAAGTCAGAAAACAGGGTGGGGTTTAGAAAATTACCAGATCAGACTGACGAATATTAGATCCAGAAGGCCCAGAATATGCATAAGCTTGATAAGTACATGCATAACTAGGTGTATATGCAGTTTGCTGTACTGAATGCCTGGCAGCTGGCTGTCCTGTGTAAATAATCCTTTGGCTGCCCAAGCCATTAGAAGGTCTTGAACGAATGTCACCTGCATGTTTACCAAACATCAACATATATTTTGATACCAAATCTTTCATCACAGCAATGCAGCAACTGATTTTTTTATCTCACACTTACGATTCCTTCGTGCCTTCTTTGGTGGCCTTTCATTGATGACAGTGTCCGCACCTCTCAGACCATGTTTTTTACCTTTAACAGATTCTGCCTTTTGGGGAGCACCTTTTCCCTTAGTTCTTTTACTTTCTAATACAGATGGCTTACTTTCATTAGTTTTTAGCAATTTAGGTTCACTGCTCTCTTTAACAACAACCTCCTTTGACTTGGGATTTTTCCTCCTCGATGAACTAGCTTGTCCAGTGGCTTCTTCAACACTGTTAACTTTAAAGCCACCTCTAGTACCCTGCTTAGCAAGCCGCCTCTTCTTGCTTATGGGCCTAGCAAGACTAGCGCTAACCTTAAACCAGAAATGACCCTCAATTATTTCAGTATAAAGATATCAATAAAGAAATAAACAGAATAAAGGTGCATTACCTTTATCTCCCCTTCCCCTATCTGATCAGAATTTATTCCTTCAATACAAGCCAATGCATTTTCGCGAGAAGAAAATTCAATAAAAGCGAAATCTTTCCTTTTAGTCTTATTCAATTTCCGTATTATCTCTACTCTATCAATGTTCCCATATTCTTTGCAGAGTTCTTTCAGTTTCTCCTCATCCCATGAAGAAGGAATGCATTCAACATACACGGTTTTGACCTGAAAACAAACCAAAGTTTCTTTACTTGTCAAGGATAAATTCCCGGCTTTCCAATTTACTTAAAAGGTTTGATCTCTTATGCTCAAAGTGAATCTGCAGTTTAGAATGCAGTGTAGCACTTGGAGTTTTGCAAATTTGCATGTCATAATATTTAAGAGAATAAGGAATCTCCTAATAGGCATGGCTTATTGTGCATTTAGTGAAAAGATAACAGGTTACAAATTACATACATTTGGCAACATAACTTTTGGATACAGGCACACAGCCCATCATTATTAGTAAGATCCAATTCCATCAATCTACTGTATAGTAGAGTACGTAGCATTGATAGGCACCCACATTTGTCAAAGATGCAGGGCAACAGATAAAAAAAAATCAACATGGTCCACTGATTAGAAACAGAACTAATTAGAAGAAAAGGGCATATCTACCTGCAACAGAAGCTCCTCGCTTGGATTAATTGGAGTTTGTGCAAAAGCAACTTTAGCACTTCTATCACAGCCAAATAAAGCATCTGGTTTTCTTAAGCGCTGAAATGCCAACATGGCATCAGAATGTGAAGCGAACTCAAGAAAAGCAAAGCCTTTGGTTTTCATTTCTTTATTTGGATCAAGAGGCAAGACTATGTGCAAAACTTCTTCAACTCCAAAGCTTTTTAGAGTCTCAACCACCTGGAGGCACCACATTTTGGACAATGAGACCATATCGGTCCTCTAGATGAATTTCAACAACCAATAGGCAGTCATAAAAGTACAGGGATACTTTTTAAGTTTTGCTACTATGCATAACAAGCTGAAAACAAGTTTGAAGCACATATGAATATGATATCATACCTGATCTTTTGTCCAAGTCTTACAGATATTCCCAAGGTAAAGGGTGGCATTAACTTGACTAGCTGATACCCCAACCCGCTTGCCTTTCACCTGACCAAAATAATGCACATACAAGGAGTTGGTCATTATGTAAGATGAAATAAAAAAAACCTTTTTCTGAAGGATGTAAGGGTTTAATTTCAACCTCGATGCCATCCCTTAGCTCAGTGAGAGCCTTCTTTGCAGAGTCAATAGTAGCATAACGAATAAATGCAAAACCCTTGTTCTTTTTTGTTGATAGATTTTTAACTATTCGAACAGATTGAATCTCACCAAAGTTACCAAAAGTTTTACTTAAATCTTCCTCATTAGCATCTTTAGCCAACCCACCAACAAATATCTCAAATTCCTTCCTTTCACTCTCACTCGTAGGGAGATGCATATCTAGAGAGGGGTCAATTTCCTTCTTACTTGCATCATCGGTGTCATTTCTACTGTCACTACCATCATTTAATCCATCAATATCTTGATCTTCATTAGCAACAGTTCCAATGGTATCTTCCGCATCACTTTCTGGTGTCCTCTCTTCAGTCACTCCTATGCCATATGAATGTCAATACATATGTACATTTGACTTTTATTTTCAGTATATAAACAACTTGCTAAAAGAATGAGAAAATAAGAAGACTGCACAGGGCAGTAAATAAATTTTCTATCATGGAATATGGGAAAAGATATTTATCTTCCAAAGCTAGTCAGCCTCCAGTTCAAGAATCAAAGGGAAAGTTCAACCCAAGGAGATCATGTCAGGTCACCTAGTTGGACACAGCATAGACTCTGAATACTAAGCAATCTTTATACTTTTAGATCTATCCAATGAGAAAACAGAAAACATACCATAGAAATAGAAGAAGTAGCTTGCCCTTTCAATGGGAATTTAGATGTTTCATTTTTTATTTTCGGGTCTATATTTTGGGTAAAAATTAGATTTATTTGATCAAAACTCCTAAAATCTAAGAGATTTGGTTGTTATTTTGTATTAGGACAAATTTCGTTAGGATATGGTTGATTTTCAAGTCAAAAGAGTCCTAGTTTGATAAACAATAATAGATTAGATTGAGAAAGATCTAATTAGTTTATATAATGATTTAATGATGTCTCTACACCTTCTTTATAGGGTTGAGGGAAATTCTGAAAAAAAAAAGAGAAATTGTCATGGACATTTGAATCAAATATTATTCTTTGATTCCACTTGTATCTCATCCTCCTCGTTCTCTCCTTCTCTTTCTCTCTTCTCTTTTGTGGTGGATTCCCCATTCTCTTATTTTTCTTGCCCACAAGTTAGGTGGTTTGCCTTTCTTCCCCACAGCCAGGTGGATTATCTTTCCTTCCCCTATCTATTTAACAATCCAGTAATGCAAGGGTACTTGGAGATAGAAAAAAGGGCTTCATGGATACCCAATGCTTTCGCTCTTTGGACAATAAACAACATACCTTCTTATCTTTCCCTATATTGGCATGTTTCTCATCCTGCATCACATCAATTTGGTAGTAGAGGAAGTTCAAAATCCATCAAATACAATGATTAAGGAAATCCAATTATCAAATATGAAGATGGAGTTACCTGAAGGAAGGTCACTTCTGAAACATTACTCATGAAGAATAGATCATGAGATGAGATTTGCACAGTGGATAATGAGAACTTTTTTTGGTTTATTTCTAGAGTACCTTATTTGACCAAAACTTCTAAAATGTAGCATATTTGGTTGTTGGTTTATTTTACGACAAGTCTTGTTAGGATTTGGCCGATTTTCAAGTTAAAAAAAGTCCTGGTATGACTACAAATTAGACTAGGAAAATTCTGATTAGTTTAGATAATATTAAATGTTATAATCTTCACCTCTTTATATAGAGCCAAGGGTGAAATTCCGTGAAATTCCAAAAATAAGAGAAATTATCATGGAAATATGAATATTATTCTTGTGAAGAATTTCACATGTATCTCTTCTCCCACTCCCATCATTTCCATCCACCCCCCACCCCCTAACAAGTCAGGTGTTTGTCTTCCTTTCCCCATAGCCAAATGCGTTATCTTCCCCTCTCTTATCTATCTAATCATGCTAGCATAGAGAAAGTACTTCAACGAAGAAAGGATTCATGGATACCATATTTTTCTCTCGTTGTGCATCAATCTACATATCTCCTTGTCTTTCCCTATATTGCAACAGTTCTCATCCCGTGTCACATCACCTTTTCCTTACATATGATTTTGGATCAACGACTCAATTGGTACATAGAGCTATCAAATAGGAGATTGGATGTCTACAACATGTATAATAGGCTCCTTTGGATAGTATTCTTTTCTGTTTAATTGATGTCATTTCTTAGTTCCCAAAGAGTCTTAGATGTAAATCTGTAAATCCCATAGTTGGAAGCTGAAATAAAATAGAAAATAAAATAGAACATAAGATATAGATTGATATCTTGGATGATGAAAGCTCATAAATTACAATAGAACAGAGTCTAACTTGATCATGCAGCTAGATTGCAAATCAAACAAAATTTTAAACTTTACTTCTCAAATTTCATATAAAAAGATATTTAAAACAACAATTTATCTTATAAGAGCAACATCAATTCACAACAAAAGAAGATAAAAATCATACTTAATTGTAAGATCATGGTCATATTCATATTTAATAAAAATTCATAAAATATTGATTCCCGTTTACCTACAATTTCTTTATCTTATTGTTCTAGCATAAAAATATACTTGTTAACCATATTCAGAGTTATCACTTCTTCTAAAGGATGAGAAAAACTTCGGTTAACCTAAATATGGTAAAAAGAAATAATAGGAATGCAGTAACCCTAAATATCACCAATTTTAGTTCATATGGGAATGTTGAGATCAACCTAATGACCGCAAGAAAATATCAACAATAACCTAATGAAGTATGATATAATTAGATTTGATCTCTACGATCTAGTGGTCGAACAATTTGCAGAGATTAATCGTTATTGGACAAAAAGAACTGATTAAAGAAAAATTTTGTCAAGGTGGAAACTTTGAATAGAGGAGAAAATCAATGGTACTTAAATCAAGAACTTTGGACCATGAAAGACATCAAAATTTCTATGTTGCAAGTTGCAACCAAAATGATAAATCAAAGTCTAAAAATCAATACCATGATCAGTTTGTTTAACTATCTTCTAAAATGTTTATATACCTTATCCACTTTGGCCTAAGATGTTGAACTTGTTACCAGTCTCTACAGGTGAAACAATCTCATCAAATGAGTAAGCTTAATTGCAGTTGTAACTCAATCTCAAAGGAGAGGTATATAATGTCATCACCTAGCAACTCACCAAATATAAATAAATTAAAAAATATATATATATATATATATTTGAATTCCCTTGGAATGCTTGTTGATACATAACTTGTGATTTTGGAATGAATTAATAAAGTTGCATATATGTGTGGCAATTTGTAGTTGATAATGATTGTCTGATGTTTAGTTTGTTTGTTTTTTTAGCTATTTCCCTTGCTTTTGTTTCTAGTACCATTAGCAATATTTTTTATCTTAATAGTCAAATTTCACTGAATGGTAGATCAAATCTTGATTACATGAGCTGGATGGATATGGATCTTGTATTAAGGGACACAAACCAGCTACTCCTATAGATCAACTACTAAGGAGGGGAGGGCTTATTATGAAAAATAGGACTGATCTAACTAATAGATTCTTCTGTTGATGAAACATGTGTTGGAAAGAACATTTGAGGATCTATCCCTGAGTGTTAAACAACCAAATTACTTGTAAAAAATTGAAGAGCAGTTTATATGTTCCTATAAAGCATTTGCCAGCTATCTAATGAGTAAATTGCCAACCATGAAGTATAAAGGTCTTGCTTTTATCTATGAAACACATCATAAAAATACGAGATATAGTTGCTCAGTTACACACACTCGAAGTAACCATGTCTAACCCATATCAGTGCACTTTATCCCTAATTCATTACCGTCTCAATATGAACCTTTCACAATCTCTTATAACACGCATAAGGAAAATTAGTCAGTTAACAAACTGTGGCCATGTGTGTATAAGAGAAAGGGAGGTTGAGAATTGAGATAGAAAAAGACAGAGACTGCTAATTTAACTTCACATCAAGAAAAGCACTATAAGTGGGATAAGCTTACAACCTTCAAGAAGAACTAAAATTCAGCTGCTTGCTAACTAAACCATTTTCTAATTTCATTATTGATTAGGCTTATCAGTTTGTTTTGAGTCAATACAGGTTTTATTACTGTTCTACTTAAATTTGTTTAGTCAATTGGTTAGTATATATGCAATAAGAGAACTAATGATGTGCAGATCATACTATCCGAAATTAGAGGATAGATCAGCCCTTAGATTTGGACATTGGATTAGATTTGGGTTAGGAAGGATTTCTAGGCCTATTAGACTATCTAAATATCTAATCATCTACTTTCTCTTTATAGTATCCACTACTTGTTGGAACATTTTTTGGATACCTAAAGATTGGTGTACTACATAATAGGGTTCTCATTCACTAGGGATTCAAACCTAAACATAATAGGACTCTAACCAAACTAAATATGTCCTTTTTGAAGAAATTACTAGTGCCAAAAATTAAGCAGAAAATCAGATCCAAAAAAAAAAGAAATTCAATGTCCTATTTCAAATCTAATAAAATCCTTACCTAAATTAGTATTGTAGACAACCGAAGCTAAAGCAAACCGGTTAAGGCCCACTTGAGTTCTGTTAGCCCCAATATCTACACCTTAAGCTCAGGTCAAATACAAAAGTGATGTTTTACTTTAGGAAGCTATGCAAAACTTCTTAGGAAAGTTAGAGAAGAGTATTTAAAGGTTATTGCTCCCTAACAAGCTTCCAATGTGTGACTAACTATATAGCGCAGAAATTTAAAAGTTAGGCATCAATATTGCAGTGTGGTGGTTCAAACCAACATCACCCCTATAGAAAGAGCAGGCCCTGACCCCCGTGTTGGCATGCAGGTTATCATGTATAGCTACATATTTCACATATTTATCTAACTTACAAGACAAGCCCAACTCAAATTCAGCTTGTTTGTTAAAGAAGCTCAGATGCGGATCTATAGCTCAACTCATTAAGCAAGTGAAGGTACTTGATCCAAGCCAAAAATGAGTCAAGCTTGTGCTACTTGGAGGGTGATAAGCTTATTTGATAGCATTACCTAAGCACGAGTCATACTCATCTAGCTTGTCCCTCATCAAGAAAATAAGAATGGGTGCCCTTCTCTACCTCTCTCTGGTAAATGTCCTATCACCCATCTCTTCTTTTTCTTCCTCCTTTGAGCTTAGGGGCTTGTTCTTCCTTTTCCTTATATGTCACTCATGTTCCTCACTCATATAGCTTGGTATGTCTATCGTCATTCTCCCGCTTTGAGCCTTCAAACTGTTGCCTCCTCTTCTTTCTGTTTCATATTTTTCACTTCGTATTTTTTTAACACAAATATCCATATATCTATTGTTATCCTGCTGAATATTAGAGGCATATTCTCCACAAAGACTCATTGGAAGCCTAAAACTAATTTTAGGCTTAGGTTTCTTTCTTCATCAAAGTTGAAAACTAGTCTAATCTCAAGGCCGATGAATTTTTGGTTTAATAAAAATTAAACAATAAATAAGTATTTCATTATATTTCAGATTACATTAGTTTGGCTGATGAATAAAGTGAGCAGCTTAAATTTCTTCGAAAAAACTTTCTTTTGAAGTAATGATGCCATGTTTAGAAAATAATTAGAGGAAACTAGTTCACCAAAAGAAAAAATTCAATTGCTAAAACCTAGAACTCAGTTGCAGCTTGAAAGCGAGATTTGTGTATAGAAATTAAATTGATATGCTTCAATTTGTTCGACCATCAAGCAGAAAAACTTGACGGTTTGAGTTAATGATCATCTCGAAGGTCTCAAAATCTTGGAAAGTTTGCTTTTATTTGCTTACTGAACAACTCCAACATGAAAATTTTATGTATCTTCAAAACTTGTTCTTAAATAATCTTCTTTTCTACGAACAGTTTCACATTTAGAGACAAATTTTGTCCAACAAAGATCTATAATTTCAGGTTTTGAAAGTTAATAAAGACCTGCATAGAAAGTGTTGGGGTTGTTTATTCATCTACAACTAAGTTCCCAAGGGGTTGATGGAGTTAATATGATCTACACATATTTAGTAAATGTATGGTTTATTTTACAAATCTTTCAATTTTTCTTGTTCTGCCCTTGTTATAATTTTCAGCCTCTAGCCTTTCTTTTTCTTTCTGTGATGAAAAAACTTCCAGCAAGTATGATTGTAGTTTTCTTAGCTCCACTTACCAAATCTATTTCATTTTTCCAATAGGAAATAAACGCAGCTGTAATTTATCATCTTAGTTACAAAAGTTCAATCTTTGGAAAGATGCTATCTTAGACACCGCATATTCACTACCTCTTACAAATGGAGATTAAATAATTCTAATAATTATACACTGTTCTAACACCATCTATTCATCACAGCATTTCCACTAGAATTTCAAAATACAAATATAAAACATTTCTCAGTAAATCGCTTACCTTCCTGAGCATTCATCTTGTCCTCCCCACCCTCGTCTTCGACAATTGCCTCGGCCAAGACCTGCGGGACGTCCAGAGCTTCTCCTTCTTCTCCACCCGCAGCTGGCCTTACCTCGACGTCCACCTCAGCTTCTTCTTTCCCTTCCGTGTCCTCTGATAATTCTTGCTTGGCCGCCAAATTTGGGACTTTCACCTCTTCTACGGCAACAGGCGGTGCAGTGACGTCTCCCTCCGCCATAGCTTCCTCTTTCGCCGCCTCCGCTGCCTGGGTTTCGGTCTTATTCTCTGGAAACCCCCGCGGGGAAGACAAATCCGGCGGTTCCGCTGCTGCCGACGACGATGCCGCCGCTCGCTTATTGACCGTTGCCTTCCTTCTGGTACGAGGAGGCATCGCCGATGCTAGGTATTCGAAATGGAACGAGAAGAGAGTGGAACCGCGGCAGCGGAGAATTAAGGAGAAACGGATCGAGATAGTTCTTGCTGGCCAATGGATTCGGACTGATCTAGTGATTTGCAAATGTGTTCGACGCAATTTGGAACTTTTGAAATTTAATTATATTTTAATTTTTTAATTTCTAATAATGAATTCTAACGTGCACCGTGTATATAATTCATGTGGACTTCATTATTACAAAATATATATATATCAACCTTAAGAAATATATGCACATAATTTTATATACTAAATTAAAAGACAAAATATAATTAAATTTCAGATGTTTTGATGTAATCATATATTATATAACTATGCATAGTTCACAAATTAGAAAGTCCACTCACAACTAGAGACATTATAACTTTTTTTTTCTTAGTTTTTTATTAAGGATTTCATCTAATTTCTAGGTCTATTTTTGTGGATTTCTTTTCTTTTTCTCTTGATCTGTTTTTTCTGGTTTTTCATTTTTTTTTCCTCAGGTCTGTTCTTGCGGCAATACATGAAGCTTTGCTAGTGATGAATACTTTCATCGACAAACATTCTTCTCTCCAACCATATCTCAACTTACATATATTATCCCATTGAATTTAAATCCACTTTCGATATTTACTTATATTGTAACTCTATGATTATGTCTCACAGTGATGTGATTCGGGTGGTCTAATGATGGGTTCTCGTACCAAAAATAGGCTACGCAACGATTTTTTCAAGATCTGGATATATTATAAGAATCAGTCCGTAAAACCGTGGAAAAATATTCTCCAGTAGTCAGAAAATTACTAAACCAAGTGAATTAGATTCGTAACTTCTTGATCTATAATTTTTGTATTTATACCCTTCATAGATTCGAACTGAAACTAGGACGAAAACATGAAATAATGTGGGTGATGGTGGTAGTGACGGGTGGACTGGATGTTAGGGTTATGGATAAGTATGGAGATAAAGGTGGATAGTGGATGTGGTTAAGGGATATAGACAAAGTGAACGAAGTGGTCGAGATCCCAAAGAAGAGAGGTGACACGACAGACGAGGGAGATTAGAAGTTAGGAGGGAGAAAGTTTAGAGAGAAGATAAGAGGCAAGAAATCAATAATCCAATAGCATAATGAATTTGGCTACCATCCACATATTTATAGGCTAGCCAACAAGTCCTAAAACAATAAATAACCCTAATTCTAGTGGATTTTCGTCGATCGCGTTCGAACGTGCCCGATCGCATTCGAACACACAAAAGACGTTCTTTGTATGTGCGAACACAATGCAGACGTTCGAGCGCGGGCGTTCGAACTTACTCAACCGTGTTCGAACACACAATATGCGTTCTCTATATTTGCAAACCTGAAGCAGGCGTTCGAACACGACCACTCTTGCATTCGAACGTAACCTACAGGAATTTTATTTTAATGAAAATAAACAACTAATGCAATAAGAAAATATCATAACTAAGTGTATCAGCCTACCATGCTTCCCCCACCTTACCCTTAAAGTGTAAACTCGAGGAAACGCTCCAAAATGTCAGTCTCCAACTCCTAAGTCGCATTATCGGATGGCTTGCCAAGCCACTCAACTAGAATCTCTATCTCCAATCTGGTACCATGTCATTGTCCGTGCTTAGCAAGTACACGAACTGGCTCTACAATCTCTATCTCCTCCAATGGCTCTAGTAAAACTGATCCAACGATCTCATGATCTCCAATACGCTCCCTCAACAATAAAACATGGAAGACAGGATGCACTCTCGATCCCTCCAGTAGTTCTAAACGATATGCAACCGAATCAATACGCTCCAACACCCAAAAAGGACCAAAGTAGCGATGTTCTAACTTTTGGTTATAAATTAGACGCTCAAAATTGCACCCTCACAAACACCTAACTACTGATGTCGAACTCATGCTCCCTATGGCTATGATCATAAACTTGCTTCATACAATTTTGAGCAAGTTTAAAATGAGCACGCAACCTTTTTAATGTGGCGTCTTTATCCATCAACGCTAAGTCCACCTTCGTCCGGTCTACAGATGTCACTAGATCATAAGCACGTAACGTCGGAGCTGTGCGTCCATATACCATCTCAAATGGAGTCATGCCAATACTGCTATGGTAGGCGGTGTTATAAGACCACTCCGCCCACTATAAAAACTCCAACCATCGTCTCAGCATCTCTCCAATAAATCATCTCAAATGCTGCTCAATACCTCGATTAACCACCTCGGTTTAGCCGTCCATCTTTAGATGGTAGGCCGAACTGAAGTTCAATCGAGTCCCCTACAATCTAAAAAACTTAGTCTAAAAGTCGTTCATTAATACACAATCACGATCCGAGACAATCGTACATAGCATGTCATGTAACCGAGCAACATCTCTAATAAAAATTCCAACCACCCACTTGGCTAAAAACGGATGTGACAATGCCGAAAAATGTGCATACTTGCTCAATTTGTCAACCACCACAAAGATAACAGAATAACCACGTACTAGCGGAAGACCCTCTATAAAGTCCATAGAAATGTCTTCCCAAACATAATCCGGTATAGGTAAAGGCTATTGTAATCCGGCCGATTTGAATGTGGTTGCCTTAGCCTTTTAACAGACTTCACAAGTACGGACAAAACTCCTCACATCCCGCCTTAATCCTGACCACGTGCAACTCTGAGATATTCTCCTATAAGTTCTCAAGACATCCTCATGACTAGCCTCTAGAGTTTGGTGGAAGTGCTCCAATAATTTCTACCGCATAATTATTTGCAAGCACCCGAATACATTCGTGGTCCAACAGCGAATTGCCTTAATTCTCCAACTCCACATGATGCTCTAGATCATCCATCATCTCCTGCAATAATCTCAAAATATCTAGGTCAGATGTACATGCATACCCCAGCTCGTTAAGGAAGGGAAAGGTAGGAAAAAAAATAAACTGCAAGCTCGATGGTATCATGTTGGCGTGATAGTGCATCCGCCGTCTATTTTCTGTTCTCTCCTTATATTATATTTCATAATCATATCCCAACAATTTTGTGACCCATCTCTGTTGTGCCAGATTGTGTATACGTTGTCCCATAAAGTATGGAAAGCTCCTTTAATCGGTTCGGATAATAAATCGCCTACCGATCAAATAAGGCCTTATCACCGCATGTAGAATTGCCAACATCTCTCTCTCATAAATCGATAACTGCTAAGATTTTTGTGATAAAGCCTTGCTAAGATAGGCAATGAGACGTCCTCCTTGCATTAGTATGGCTTCTATGTATTACAGACCATATTTGGAATGATCCGTCAGTAGGATGATTATGAAAATTTAGGTGAAGGTAGCCTTATGAGATAGGGTTCTAATGGCTCTAGCTTTACCTAAATCAAAGGTCAGGATGAAAACATAAAAATACAATAGTGAAGATAGGTCAGGGAAGGTGATACGGTAGTTTCCGACGTTGTGGCGACCGTCAGACGGTGGTGGACAGCCAAGGGTGGTGGTGGATGGCCGTGTAGTAGGGTAGCTACTAGAGGTAGGATGTGGCTAAGGTTTGGATGCTTGAAAGGGATCTACGATTAAGATCTACTCATATGAAGATAACGACAATTCAACGATTAATGTAAAAAGATAAGGATAAGAATAATAAATGGCTAAACTCAGATTTCTCTCAATGATTTAATTCCATTCCATAATTATCAATACATGTCCACTCCTATTTATAGGAGTAAAAATCCACAGTCGGTCGGATCCACATGCGGATTATCCGATTTATTTGAAATTCAAACAACAAGATAAAGCTAGTTAACTAACTAAATCAGCCTTCTTTATCTTTCTCGGATTAATCCTTTATTTCGCCATAGATAGATTCCAAATCTGGAGAAGTTATAAATACCAAAGTTGTAGATTTGGAGGTTGACGATCTTATCCAGCTAGTTTGATATTATTCGGAAGTCTATAGAATATTTTTAGAATATTTTTCTAAAACTGTACAGAGTTAGATTTAGCTAATTAAATAAAATCCTAACATTCTAACTAAACCAAATAAGTAAATAAGATAACTAGACTCAATCCATTGAGTCTAATCTCCCCTTGATGTGATCTGATCTGACTCAGTTCGTATCACCCGACCCTCAAGTCAAGCTTACTAAATATAGTCGCCCATACAAGCTCGTCCAGTAATTTCTCGATAATCGGAATGGGATACCAATCCTTGACGGTAATAGCGTTTAGTACCCAATAGTCGACACAAAAATGTCATGTCCTATCCTGTTTTCACACCAATAGCATGGGGAATGAGTATGAGCTATAACTTAGTTGAATGAGGCTTTATTCCAACATCTCGGCTACCATATTTGAGATAACTTCTTTTTGTACATGTGGATATCGATATGGCCTCACGTTCACCGATGCATCCCTAGGTATAATCTCTATGCGATGGTCCACCGCTCTCCTCGGTGGCAACTCCTGTGGCTCCTCAAACAATTCAAAAAAGTTATTTAATAAATTAGACAATTCAATGGTAGTACTTGAACTCATTTGAGGCTCATCTCCTATTAGTCCTAACTGAAGAAGATAGGCCAAATCATACGCATAAGGCAGCCCCACCATAGGCTGCATCACAAGAATTAGCGAAGATCAAACACCATTAAGCTACACATCTTTGTTTCCTTGTTTAAATATCATCCACATGTTTCAGAAATCAAATGTGACGGGTCCCAAACACTGTAACCACTGAGTACCAAGGATAATATCCACTTCTCGCAGCACCAATGGGTACAAGTCCACAATGATGTTGTGTCTTTGCACCTGTATACCGACCCGACGACATAAGCTCTCCGCCTTAAGCATTGTGCCATCTCCAATAGCAACGTCAAATTCTGTGGTCGATTCGGCATCCAAACCCAATCTCCTTACTAACTTCTCGTCTAGAAAGTTATGTGTGCTCCCCGAATCGATAAGGATGTGCACACAATGCTTTCTAACGAGTCTGTCTACTTGTAACGTCCTCAGCGCGGAAGTATCCGAATATGCATGCATCGATATTTCAGCCTCCTCATAGACCTCCTTTGGACACTCTTCATCATCAACAACCTCATCATCCTCCTCAAGACCGTCGATAAGCATCACACTCTCGATCGGTTTAGAACACCGATGACCGGGGGTGAAACGCTCATTATATCTAAAGCAAATGCCCATTTGCTCTTTGCTCCTCCACCTAGAGAGGTGTGAGAGTTCGAACGGGGGGTCTTGTACCTCCTCTAACATCGGAAGAAGGCCTCAAAGATGGTCGTGGTCGGTCTAGTACTCATAGCCACTATTTTTGAACCCGCAAAATTTTCAGCCGGCGTTCTAGATGCAAACCGCCCATTTCGGTTACCCCAATTGGTTTTCGCTGCCATCTTTAGAACCTTATGCTTTTGTTCCATCCTCACGGCCTTCTCAAAGGCCTCCTCAAGAGTGGTAGGATATACAGCACGAATATCCGCTTGTATCTCCTCTCGCAGCACTAAAATGAATGTGCTCATCAATGTCGATTTGGGCTAAGGTAGCTCACAATGACTACTAACTTTTTCAAACTCAGCTTGGTACTCCAATACAGTCATCCTCTGAACCATCTTGCTTAATGTGGTAGCAAAATCTTTATATATCATTGTCCCAAATTTGCGTGTAATCTTTCTACAAAAGTTAGCCCATCCGGTAAATCCTCTACCACGAATAATCGATCGATACTAATGCAATACCGTTCCTTAGAGGTGAAAGCTTGCCATCTGGACTTTGCCTCTTCCGCTGTCCCTTGACAATCAAAGTATTGTTCAACTTAAAAAACTCAATCCGTTGGATCACTGTCTTAGAATTTTGGAAAGTCTAAGCGTGCGGTTTTCCCCCGAATAGCATTGTCGGGTTTGCAAAAGATTCTTGGTTCAGGTCTAAACATTTGTGCATGTTGATTACCTTCTCTAAATCCTCGAGCATGTCCATCATCATCTCCAAAGGAATTAATCTCATCCTCAAAGTGCCAATCCTCCTAATCGATGAAGCGCACTAGTGCCGCACGCCTTTCGATTTTCATCATCGCCGGTCTTAGGTTTTGTAATGAAGGTGGGGGATGATGTGTAGGCATAGATAAGAGGGGATCATTGACACTCACATGACGCACCTGGACCTGTGGGGATATTGGTTCGATGAGGTCCCAGCACTGGTCCTTCTTGAAGCTTCGATTATCGTCGAGGAGATGACGAACCCAATCGGTTCATGACATATTCCTTGAAATCATTGTGATCCTTTTGAACTGCGTCAACTCTATGCAGCAATATTTGGAACATGCCCCTAAGTTCATCTGCCAAGCCATATTCACACCCATGGATGTTGGTTGACTCGGTCCTACCGTGGTCGCTCCAAAGGAATCGGCCTCACGGTTAGGGTTATTGCGGATTGAGTCCTTCCTTGTCGGTGTGCTCTCCATTGGTCTCCCTATTGATGCCATCTTTCTTGTTTCAACCATTAATGAAGGTCTGAGGTTAACCTGGCTCTGATACCAAATTGATGAGTTCTTGTACCAAAGATAGACTATGCAACGATTCCTTCAAGATCCATATGTATTACAAATCAGTCCATACAATAGTGAAAAAATATTTGTCAAATATTGTTCGGTAGTCAAAAAATTATGAAACTAAGTAGATTAGATTCATAACTTTCTAATCTACAATTTTTGTATTTACACCCTTCGCAGATTCAAACTGAAACTAGGACGAAAATACAAAATAATATGGGTGATGGTGGTGGTGACGGGTGGTGTGGATGTTAGGGTTATGGATGGGTATGGAGATGAAGATGGATGGTGGATGTGGTTAAGGGATATAAATGAAGAGAACAAAGTGGTCAAGATCCCAAAGAAGAGGAGTGAGTTGATAGACAAGGGAGATTAGAAGTTAAGAAAAATCTTGCCAACGGTAGAGGTGGAAGGATGGTGAAGAGGGAGGAGTGAGAGAGTCTAGAAAGAAGATAGGAGGCAAGAAATCAATAATCCAATAGCATAATAAATTTGGCTGCCATCCACATATTTATAGAGGCTAGCTAACAAGTCCTAGAACAATAAGTAACCTTAATTGTTAAGGATTCCCGCCGATCGTGTTCGAAGGCACAAAAGATGTTCTCTGTATGTGCGAACGTGATGTAGGCGTTCGAACTCGCCCGATTGTGTTCGAACATACAATATGCGTTCTCTGTATTTATGAACTTGATACAAGTGTTCGCAAGGGTGTTTGAACGCGACCCCTCCTGCATTCGAACGCGACCTAAAGAAATTTTATTTTAGTGAAAATAAATAATTAATGCAATAAGAAAAGATCCTAAGTAAGTATATCATCTAATCAAATTTTCTCACATGAGACATTGGGTTTGCTAGGTCAAATTCAATTATCTAAATTTAGTTATTATTCTTTAAAGACTTCTGGTTTTGGGCTTAAGCGATTGAATCCCTGGCCAAACCTAAGAGCAACCCTCGTTAAGGCGTTTGGACACCTAGCTAACGACATTCGAATGCCCGAGCTTCACGATGTCGTCGAGGTGTTCGAATGCTCGACCAATGACATTCAAAAGCCCAAACCTTCGTCAAGACATTCTATCATCGTCTGATTAGGGTTATTTCAATTGTTTGTTTGGGGTTCGGGCTTAATTAATTTTAAATTATTATGGCTAGCCTCTAAATATATATGTGAAGAGCAGCCTAGTCTAGGGATTAGTGATAAATATTATATATATATATCTCTTCTTCTACCTCTCATCTCTCTCAATCTTGATCTCCTTCGGTTCTCCCCTTATTTTTTCAAGCCAAGGTCATCACCCTTCTCCCTCCTTCAACTATCCTATCACCCTAGTCCCTTTGAGCCGGCCCTCTCCTCCTTCGTCTTCCCCTCTAATATCCAACCTACTCATATCATCATCACTATCGCCAACACCTTTACCAAATTGCCCACCACCATTACCACATACACCTCCTAGGATTAGTTCATATATATCCCACAAATGATTAAATAAACAACTTTTGAAAAAGAATACGAAAAATTTGAGAAACAAATTGATTCAGATAAGGAAGCAAAATCTAAGATCAAGTAACTTTTTAATCTCGCATGTATGAGAAATCATACATTGAAGAATTTATTAAAGAATTTTTACATAATTACCATTTAAAACTTTTAAATATCATAATTGCCATTATATTCTTTAAAATATTATAATTACAACTAAAATATTTTGGCTTCAGAATTGCCATTATGGTTAGTTTTTAATAGAATTGTTTTAGTCGATTATCATTAAAGTTAATTAAAGTTAAGAAACATAGATAAATAACTAAAATACCCTTTTTTTTATTTTAGAATGTAAAATATTTATCAGTAAATTTTATCTAATATAAAATAAGATAAACTTCATTGTATTATGGTATTTGGTAAAATATTGGATTAGTTTTTAAACTATTTAATTATTTATCCAAAGACAAAATAGTCTTTATTTTTAGATCTAAGTTTTGTTTCAATCATGTTTAGATTTAATTACGGGAATAACATTTTTTAAAAGAGCATAATAATTTCACTAGCAATTATGATATTTCAAGGAATGTAGTAGAAATTATAATATTTAAAAGTTTTCAATGACAATTAAGTAAAAATCTCTTTATTAAAATAGCTCTGACCTATGCTCAAGTTAATCCTGAAAGGAAATCATCAATAAAATATGTTTTGGACAAATTGAATATTTTGACTATCAATAAGGCATGCTATGGGCCAATTGAACATTTTGGTCTTATTATTATATATTTTTAGGGCATTTTAGTCTTTACATCTTAAAATGACCTTATTTGACTATTTTTATTCATAGTCTAGTAATAAAAAAAATTCTTACATAAATTTATTCAAGGTAATTAGTATAATTTTATCCACGTTTTACAACTAAATAATAAAATATGAATAAAATTATATAGGTATTTTATTTGTATTTAGAGTAAAGTTATCTCGAAACAAACTATATACACGAAACAAATGAGCCCATTAGATATAAAAAAAGAAAAGAAAAGTGTTTGCTTGCTAAATCTAAGATAAATTTGATATAGTAATCTTTTTTTTCTCATTTCATGTTCGCATTGAAAATCACCCAATTTCACTATTTTTTAACCGATTTGTTATTCTCTTACTTTTAAAATAGTTCTGACAACTAGAGATATGAGAAATGAAATGGCTATATTATCTTGATTCATGAGGCATTAATCAATAAAATTATATAGAATAGGAGAATAAGTGCCTATCTAAAAGTACATGCCTTTTTAATCCCATTTGACATGTAACAATAAATGATTTGTTTGTCAATCAAGTTGGTTCAGTCAATTCAAAGTCAAATTAAGTGAATTAGTTAGCTTTATATTGTTATTTTGAATTTCAAATAAATTAGATAATCTGCATGTGGATCCGATGCACTAGTATTTTTATTCTATAAATAGGAGTGAACATGTATTGATAATAATTATTGAATGAATCTAAGTTTAACTAAATATTTTTTTTTTCATATTTATCTTTTCATATAGCCATTTGATCATTCTTATCTGTCTAGGAGTGGATCGTTATCGTCGAAACCTTACAATCTTTCAAACTTTAGCCAGCATCTTCCTCCACGAGCCACCCTACTTAACTGCCATCTACCACCATCCTTGGCTGTCTGCCATACTTTGACGACCACCGCAACGTCAGATATTACCAATCTATCTTTTTCTGACATATGTCTACTATTTTATTTTTATCTTTTCATCTTGACCTCTAATTTATGTGAAACTAAAACCATTAGATCCATAACTCTAGAGGCTACTACATAAATTTTTATAATTTGATTACAGATTTGGTTAGTAACATTGGTATCAAAGCTGACGTTCCTTGACAGGTGGTTACCATGAGATCAAGAAGATGAAAGAGGAAAGAGCAACCTTGGAGGACCAGGAACTCATCTCTATTACTACATGTGTTTCCCCGATGCTGCTACCACCGCCAACGATGAGCCACTCACGTGGGTGAAGACATTAATAGAGTCAACTAAGGAGCCAGTGTCGTTGGAACTAGCCCTTTGTGGTGAGACAAATCCAAGTCATGAGGGAGGGAACCAACCATGCAAAATCGTGGCCTCGAACTGTCCTACATCCGTGATGGAGGTCCCTCCACCATCGCAGACAGTCTTAGTCACCTCATTTGCACTGGAGAAGCCCCTAATGATCGTCTTAACATCATTTTCCCCACCCATGATGGAAGCTAGGTTCGAAAACCCTAGCTTTCCACTGGCAACAATCTAGGTGCTCTCAGTCCAAGTTGTCACATCCACTCCCTTCCTCAAACCATCTACACCCAAGCCATGGCCTAAACTGTATGCACTAAGACCTAGGCTTGAACAACCCATGGCTAGGATTTGGCTTGAGCCACTTGCAGTTAGGGTAGATTATGACTCAAACAAATGGGTTATAGAGCAGAACCCATCGTGAGGTGATACACTTAGTTAGAATCTTTTCTTATTGTATTAAGTGTTTATTTTCATTAAAATAAAATCATGTAGGTCGCATTCGAATGCAGGAGGGGTCGCGTTTGAACGCCTACATCAGGTTTGCAAATATAGAGAACACGTATTGTGCGTTCAAACGCAGTCGGGCAAGTTTGAATGCCCGCATTCGAACGCCTGTATCACAATCTCACATCCAGAGATGGAGCTTTTTGAGTGCGTTAGAACGCAATCGGGTACGTTCAAATACGATCGATGGGAATCTTTTAGAATTAGGGTTTTATATTATTTTATGACTTGTTGGCTAGCCTCTATAAATATGTGGATGGCAGCCAACTTCATTATGTAATTGTATTATTAATTTCTTGCCTCCTATTTTCTCTCTAGACTTCTCCCTCCTCCCTTTTCACCATTCTTCCACATCTACAGTTGGCAAGGTTTCTTTATAAGTTCTAATCCCCCTCGACTATCGAGCCACCCCTCTTTTTTGGTATCTCGACCACTTCGTTCCCTTTGTCTACTTCTCTTAATTACATCCACTATCCACCCTCATCTCCATACCCATCCATAACCCTAACATCTACTCCACTCGTCACTATCACCTTCACCATCACCCATGTTATTCCATATTTTCGTCCTAGTTGTAGTTTGAATCTGTGAAGGGAATAAATACAAAAGTTGTAAATTGGAAAGTTACAGATCTAACCTAATTACTTTCGTAATTTTACGAGTACTAGAGAATATTTGGCAAATATTTTCTTACAGTTGCGCGGACTACTTCCTACAATAAGTTTAGATCATAAGGAATTGCTCCATAGCCAATCTTTTGGTACAAGAAACCATCAATTGGTATCAGAGTGCATCAAATTAGTATCAGAGCTTATCGATTCATCAATTTGGTATTAGAGCCAAACGAAACTCAAACCTTCATTAATGATTGAAACAGGAAGATAACATCAACAAGGAGACCTATGGAGAGCACACCGATAAGGAAAGACTCAATCCATGATGACCTTAACCGTGAGGCCGAATCCTTTGGAGCGACCATGGCAGGACTGAGTTAACTAACGTCCATGGGTTTGAATATGGATGAACTTAGGGGCATATTCCAAATATTGTTGCATAGAGTTGACAACATGCAAAAGGATCACAACGAGTTCAAGGAATATGTCGTGAATCGATTAGATTCGTCATCTCCTCGACTACGATCGGAATTTCAAAAAGGACTAGCGGTGAGACCTTATCGAACCGATACCCCACAAGTCCAAGTGCATCATATGAGTGTCAATGATCCCCTCTTACCTATGCCTAAACATTATCCCCCACCTCCGTTATAAAATCCAAAACCGGCGGTGGTGGAACCCGAGAAGCGTGCGGCACTGGTGTGCTTCGTCAATGAGGAGGATTGGCACTATGAGGATGAGGTTGATCCCTATAGAGATGGTGATGGACGTGCTCAAGAATTTAGAGAAGGTGATCAACATGCACAAAGGTTTAGACCTGAACCAAGGATCTTTCGCAAACCTGACAACACTATTCGGGGGAGAACCGCACGCTTGGACTTTCCAAAATTCTAAGGCGGTGATCCAACAGATTGAGTATTTCAAGTTGAATAATATTTTGATTGTCAAGGTACAGCGAAAGATGCAAAAGTCCAGATGGCAAGCTTTCACCTCCAAGGAACAACATTGCATTGGTATAGATCGATTATTCGTGGTGGTGGATTTACTAGATGGGTGAATTTTTGTAGGAGGATTACACATAGATTTGGGACAGCGGCATATGAAGATTTTGCTGCCACATTAAGCAAAATAGTTTAAAGGACGACCGTATCAGAGTACCAAGCTGAGTTTGAAAGAGTTAGTAGTCGTTGTGAGCCACCTTAGCCCAAACAAACATTGATAAGCACATTTATTTCGGGGCTGCAAGAGGAGATACAAGCGGATGTTCGTGCTCTAAGTCCTACTACTCTTGAGGAGGCCTTTGAGAAGGCTGTGAGGATAGAACAAAAGCATAGGGCTCTAAGGATAGCATCGAAAACCAATTGGGGCAACCGAGATGGGCGGTTTGCACCTAGACTGCCAACTGAAAATTCTGCGGTTTTAAAAACAGCGGCTACGAGTACGAGACCACGATCACCTTTGAGACCTTCTTCCGATGTTAAAGGAGGCACAAGACCCCCGTTCGAACTCTCACACCTGCCCAGGTAAAGGAGAGAAGAGCGAAGGGCCTTTGCTTTCGATGTGATGAGCATTTCACCCTCGGTCATCTATGTTCTAAATCGATTGGGAGTATGATGCTTATCGACGGTCTTGAGGAGGATGATGAGGTTATTGATGATGGAGAGTGTCTAGAGGAGGTCGTTGAGGAGGGCGTGGAGGAAGATATCCAAGCTGAAATATCAATGCATGCATATTCGGGTACTTCCACATTGAGGATGTTACGAGTAGATGAACTCGTTAGAAAGCATTGTGTGCACATCCTCATTGATTCGGAGAGTACACATAACTTTCTAGACGAGAGGTTAGTGAAGAGATTAGGTTGGATACCGAATCGACCACGGGATTTGACGTTGCTATTAGAGACGGCACAAAGCTCAGAGTAGAGAGCTTATGTCACCGGGTCGATGTATGGGTGCAAGGACATGACATCATTGTGGACTTGTATCCGTTGACGCTGCGAGGAGTGGACATTGTCCTTAGTGCTTAGCGGTTACAGAGTTTAGGACCCGTCACATTTGATTTTTGGAGCATGTGGATGAAAAATAAACAAAGAAACAAAGATGTGCGGCCTGATGATATTCGGTCTTCGTCGATTTCTGCGATGCAGCCTATGGTGGGGCTACCTTGTGCGTATGATTTGGCCTATCTTCTTTAGTTAGAACCAATAGGAGATGAGCCTCAAATGAGTTCAAGTACTACTATTGAATTGTGATAGGTTACGGTACCAAATTAATGAGCTCTGATACTAAATTGATAAGCTCTGATACCAATTGATGAGATATGGAACCAAAAATAGGCTACGCTAAGATTCCTTCAAGATTTGAATGTATTACAGGAATCAATCCGCGCAATCATGGAAAAATATTTTTCAGATATTCTCTGGTAGTCAGAAAATTACGAAACTAATTGAGTTGGATTCATAACTTCAACTTTTGTGGTGGTGACGGGTGAAGTGGATATTAGGGTTATGGATGGGTATGGAGATGAGGGTGGATTGTGGAAGTGATTAAGGGAAGTAGATGAAGGGAACAAAGTGGTCGAGATCTCAAAGAAGAGGGGTGGCTCGACAGACGAGGGAGATTAGAAGCGAGGAGAAACCTTGCCAACGGTAGAGGTGGAAGGATGGTGAAGAGGGAGGAGGGAGAAGTCTAGAGACAAGATAGGAGGTAAGAAATTAATAATCCAATAGCATTATAAAGTTAGCTGCCTTCCACATATTTATAGAGGCTAACCAACAAGTTCTAAAACAATATGAAACCCTAATTCTAGAGGATTCCTGTCAATCGAGCACTCGATCGCGTTCGAACGCACTCAAAAAGCTCCATCTCTGGATGTGCGAACGCGATACAGGCGTTCAAATGCAGGCGTTCGAACTTGTCCGACCGCATTCGAATGCACAATATGAGTTCTTTGTATTTGCGAACTTGATGCAGGCGTTCATAAGGGCGTTCGAATGTGACACCTCTTACGTTCGAACGCGACTTATAGGAATTTCATTTTAATAAAAATAAACACCTAATGTAATAAGAAACGATCCTAATTAAGTATATCAAATTGTCTAATTTATTAGATAACTTTTTTGGACTGTTTGAGGAGCCATAGGAGTTGCCACCGAGGAGAACGGTGGACCATCGCATAGAGATTGTACCTGGAGCTACACCGACGAACGTGAGGCCATATCGATATCCACATGTGCAAGAAGAAGTTATCTCAAAGATGGTAGTTGAGATGTTGCAGCAAGACCTCATACAACCAAGTCATAGCTCATATTCATCCCCTGTGCTATTGGTGCGAAAAAATGACGCGACATGACGTTTTTGTGTTGACTATCGAGCACTAAACACTATTACCATCAAGGACTAGTATCCCATTCTGATTATCAAGGAGTTGCTAGACGAGCTTGCAAGAGCGACTATATTTAGTAAGCTTGACTTGAAGGCTAGGTATCATCAAATTATAGTTCACCCGACGGATATGCACAAAACTGCATTTTAGACTCCGAACGGGCATTACGAGTTCCGGGTGATGCCTTTTGGTCTCACCAATGTTCCAGCTACCTTTCAAGGCCTCATAAATGATATATTTTGGCCACTATTGCGAATGTATGTCTTGATAATTTTTGACGATATTTTAGTGTATAGTAGGACTAAATTGGAGTATTGGCAGCATTTGGAGGACATGCTGAATTTGTTGAAGCAAAACCAATTGAAGATCAAGAAGTCCAAGTGTCTATTGGAAGTACCAAAAGTGGAGTATTTAGGCCACATCATTTCAACGGATGGTGTAGCGGCAGATCCACAAAAGGTTGCATGCATGACCGCTGACTATGCGATTCCCGTAGATCGCATTCGAACGTGTCCGATCACGTTCGAACGCTCTGAAAAGCTCCTTCTCTGTCTGTGCGAACGTGATGTAGGTGTTGGAACACGGGCGTTCGAATACGCCCGATTGCGTTCGAACGTACAATATGCGTTCTCTGTATTTGTGAACCTAATGCAGGCGTTCGCAAGGGCATTCGAACGTGACCCCTCCTGTGTTCGAACGCGACCAACAAGAATTTTATTTTAATGAAAATAAATAACTAATAAAATAAGAAAAGATCCTAACTAAGTGTATCAGCCCACTATGCTTCCCTTACCTTGCCCTCAAGGTGTAAAGTCAGAGAAATGCTCCAAAATGTCAGTCTCCAACTCCCAAGTCGCCTCATCGGATGGCTTGCTAAGCCACTCAACTAGAATCTTCATCTCTAATCTGGTACCATGTCGTCGTCAGCGCCTAGCAAGTACACGAATTGGCTCTACAATCTCTATCTCCTCTAATAGCTCCGGTAGAACTGATCCAACGATCTCATGATCTCCAATGCGCTCTCTCAGCAATGAAACATGAAAGATATGATGCACTATCGACCCCTCCGGCAGCTCCAAATGATATGCAACCGGATCAATTCGCTCCAACACTCGAAACAGACTAAAGTAGCGATGTTGTAACTTTTGGTTACACATCGGACGTAAGGTCACCTGTCGATACGGTTACACCCTCATAAACACTTAACTATCGATGTCGAACTCTTGCTCCCTATGGCTACGATCATAAACTTGCTTCATATAGTTTTGAGCAAGTTTAACATGAGCACGCAACCTTCTCAATGTGGCGTCTCTATCCATCAACGCTAAGTCCACCTCCGTTCGGTCTGCAGATGCATCTGGATCATAAGCATGTAATGTCGGAGCCGTGCGTTCATACACCACCTCAAATGGAGTCATGCCAATGCTGCTATGGTAGGCGGTGTTATAAGACCACTCTGCCCACTATAAGAACTCCAACCATCGACTCTGCATCTCTCTAACAAAGCATCTCAAATACTGCTTAATGCCTCGATTAACCACCTCGGTTTGGTCGTCCGTTTGTGGATGGTAGGCTGAACTGAAGTTCAATCGAGTCCCCTACAATTTGAAAAACTCATTCCAAAAATCGCTCATTAATACACGATCACGATCCAAGACAATCGTGTGTGGCATGTCATGTAACTAAGCAGTATCTCTAACAAAAATTTCAGCCACCAACTTGGCTGAAAACGAATGTGACAATGTCGAAAAATGCACATACTTGCTCAATCCGTCAACCACCACAAAGATAACTGATTAACCACGTACCAGCGGAAGACTCTCTATGAAGTCCATAGAAATGTCTTTCCAAACATGGTCCGATATAGGTAAAGGCTGTAATAATCCGGCCGGTTTGAATGTGGTTGCCTTAGCCCTTTGACAGACTTCACAAGCACGGACAAAACTCCTCACATCCCGCCTCAATCCTAGCCACGTGCAACTCTGAGATATCCTCCTATAAGTCCTCAAGACACACTCATGACCAGCCTCTAGAGTTTGGTGGAAGTGCTCCAATAATTTCTGTCACAATCCATCATTTGCGGGCACTCGAATGTATCCGCAGTCCAGCGGCTCGATTCTCCAACTCTAGATGGCGCTCCGGATCATCCATTAGCTCCTACAATAATATCAAAATATCTGGGTCAAATGTACATGCATACCTTAGCTCGTCAAGGAAGAGAAAGGTAGGAGAAGAATAGGCTGCAAGTTCGGCGATATCGGGTTGGTGCGATAGTGCATCCGCCGCTTTATTTTCCATTCTCTTCTTGTATTAGATTTCATAATCATATCCCAGCAATTTTGTGACCCATCTTTGCTATGCTAGAGTGTGTATACGTTGTCCCATAAAGTATGGAAGGCTACTTTGATCGGTTTGGATAATAAATCATCTACCAATCAAATAAGGTATCCACTTTGTCATCGCATGTAGAATTGCCAATATCTTTCTCTCATAAGTCGATAATTGCTAAAATTTTTGTGATAAAACCTTACTAAGAAAGGCTATAAGACATCCTCATTGCATTAGTACTGCTCCTATGCCAACACCCGATGCATCACATTCCACAATGAACTCTTTGTTAAAGTCCGGTAGCGCTAGATCGGGCTCCGTCATCATTGCTATTTTTAGTTTTTCAAAGGCTATATTGGCTTCATCCATCCATCTAAAAGAGTCTTTCTTCAACAAAGAAGTGAGAGGAACAACAATCTTGCCATATTCGACGATGAAGGGTAGATAATATCTGGTCAGCCCCAAAAATTCTCTCAATCCGGTTATAGTAGTAAGAATAGGCCAAGGGGTCATTCATGCAACCTTTTGAGGATCCGCCGCTACACCATCCGCTAAAATGATGTGGCCTAAATACTCCACTTGTGGTACTCCCCATAGGCACTTGGACTTCTTGATCTTCCATTGGTTTTGCCTCAACAAATTCAGCACATCCTCCAAATGCCGCCAATGCTCTAATTCAGTCTTGCTATACACCAAAATATCATCAAAAAATACCAAGACATACCTTCATAAGAGAGGCTAAAATATATCATTTATGAGGCCTTGAAAGGTAGCTGGAGCATTGGTGAGACGAAAAGGCATCACCCAAAAGTCGTAATGCACGTCTAGAGTTCGAAATGCAATTTTGTGCACATCCGTCGGGTGAACTCTAATTTGATAATACCCAGCCCTCAAGTCAAGCTTAATATAGTTGCCCCTGCAAGCTCATCCAGCAACTCCTCGATAACCAGAATAGGGTACCGGTCCTTGACGGTAATAGCGTTTAATGCTTAATAATCGAAACAAAAACATCATGTCCCATCCTTTTTTCGTACCAATAGCACGGGGGATGAGTATGAGCTATGACTTGGTTGTATGAGGCCTTGCTCCAACATCTTCGCTACCATCTTTGAGATAACTTCTTTTTGCACATGTGGATACCAATATAGCTTCACGTTCGCTGATGCAGCCCCGGGTACAATCTCTATGTGATGGTCCGCTGCTCTCCTCGGTGGCAACTCTTGTAGCTCCTCAAATAGTTCAGAAAAGTTATCTAATAAATTAGACAATTCAATGGTAGTACCTGAACTCGTTTGAGGCTCATCTTCTACTGGTCCTAATTGAAGAAGATAGGCCAAATCATACGCACAAGGCAGCCCCATCATAGGCTGCATCGCAGGAATCAACAAAGACCGAACACTATCAAGTCGCACATCTTTCTTTTCTTGTTTAAATTTCATCCACATGCTCCGGAAATCAAATGTGATGAGTCCCAAACTCTGTAACCACTGAGTACCAAGGACAATGTCCACTCCTCGCAGCGCCAACGGATAAAAGTCCACAATGATATTGTGTCTTTGCACTTGTACACCGACCCGGCGACACAAGCTTTCTGCCTTAAGCTTCATGCCGTCTCCAATAGCAACGTCAAATCCCGTGGTCGGTTCGGCATCCAAACCCAATCTTCTCACTAACCTCTCGTATAGAAAGTTGTGTGTACTCCCCGAATCGATGAGGATGTGCATACAATGCTTTCTAACGAGTCCGTCTACTCATAATGTCCTCGATGCGGAAGTACCCGAATATGCATGCATCGATATTTCAGCTTGGATATCTTCCTCCATGCCCTCCTCAATGACCTCCTCAACGACCTCCTCATGGACCTCCTCTAGACACTCTCCATCATCAATAACCTCATCATCCTCCTCAAGACCGTCGATAAGCATCACACTCCCAATCGGTTTAGAACACAGATGACCGGGGGTGAAACGCTCATCACATTGAAAGAAAAGGCCATTCGCTCTTCTCTCCTCTACCTGGGCAGGTATGAGAGTTCGAAAAGGGGTCTTGTGCCTCCTTTAATATCGGAAGAAGGTCTCAGAGGTGGTCATGGTCTAGTACTCGCAACCGCCATTTTTAAAATCGCAGAATTTTCAGCCGGCGTTCTAGGTGCAAACTGCCTATCTCGGTTGCCCCAGTTGGTTTTTGATGCCATCCTTAGAGCCCTATGCTTTTGTTCCATCCTCACGGCCTTCTCAAAGGCCTTCTCAAGAATAGTAGGACTTAGAGCACGAACATCCGTTTGTATCTCCTCTCGTAACCCCGAAATAAATGTGCTTATCAATGTACGTTTGGGCCAAGGTGGCTCACAACGGCTATAACTCTTTTAAACTTAGCTTGGTACTCCGATATGGTCATCCTGTAAACCATTTTGCTTAATGTGGCAGCAAAATCTTCATATGCCACTGTCCCAAATCTACGTGTAATCCTCCTACAAAAATCAACCCATCTAGTAAATCCACCACCACGAATAACCGATCTATACCAATATAATGTCGTTCCTTGGAGGTAAAAGTTTGCCATCTAGACTTTTACATCTTCCGCTGTACCTTGACAATTAAAATATTATTCAACTTGAAACACTCAATCCGTTGGATCACCGCCTTAGAATTTTGGAAAGTCTAAGCATGCGGTTCTCCCCCAAATAGTGTTATCGGGTTCGCGAAAGATCCTTGGTTCAGGTCTAAACCTTTATGTATGTTAATCACTTTCTCTAAATCCTCGAGCACATCCATCACCATCTCTATAGGGATCAACCTCATCCTCATAGTGCCAATCCTCCTCATCAACGAAGCGCACCAGTGCCGCATGTTTCTCGGGTTCCACCACCGCCTGTTTTGGATTTTGTAACGGAGGTAGGGGATGATATTTAGACATGGGTAAGAGGGGATCATTGACACTCATATGACGCATCTGGATCTGTGGGGTATCGGTTCGATGAGGTCTCACCGTTGATCCTTCTTGAAACTCTGATCGTCGTCAAGGAGATAACGAACCCAATCGATTCACGATATATTCCTTGAATTTATTTTGATCCTTTTGCATGTTGTCAACTCTATGAAACAATGTTTGGAACATGTCACTAAGTTCATCCATATTCGAACCCATAGACGTTGGTTGACTCGGTTCTACCGTGGTTGCTCCAAAGGAATCAGCCTCACAGTTAGGGTCATCATGGATTGAGTCTTCCCTTGTCAATATGCTCTCCATAGGTCTCATTGTTGATATCATCTTCCTTGTTTGAACCATTAATGGAGGTCTGATATTAACCTGGCTCTAATACCAATGATAAGCTCTAAAACTAATTGATAAGCTTTAATACCACTTGATAAGCTTTGATACCACTTGATAAGCTTTGATACCACTTGATAAGATCTGGAACCAAAGATAGGCTACGCTACGATTCCTTCAAGATCTAAATGTATTATAGGAATTAGTCCGCATAATCGTAGAAAAATATTTGTCAAATATTCTCCAGTAGTCATAAAATTGCGAAACTAAATGGGTTAGATTCGTAACTTCCTGATCTATAACTTTAGTATTTAACTCTTCATAAATTCAAACTATAGTAGGGACAAAAATATGAAATAACGTGGGTGATGGTGGTGGTGACGGGTGGAGTGGATGTTAGGGTTATGGATGGGTATGGAGATGAAGGTGAATGGTGGATGTGATTAAGGGAATTAAATGAAGGGAACTAAGTGGTCAAGATCTCAAAGAAGAGAGGTGGCTCGACACTCGAGGGAGATTAGAAGCGAGGAGAAACCTTGCCAACGGTAGATGTGGAAAGATGGTGAAGAGGGAGGAGGGAGAGAGAGTCTAGAGAGATGATAGGAGGCAAGAAATCAATAATCAATAGCGTAATGAAGTTGGTTGCTATCCATATATTTATAGAGGCTAGCTAACAAGTTCTAGAACAATACGAAACCCTAATTCTAGAGGATTCCAATCCATCACGTTTGAATGCGCCCGATCGCGTTTGAATGCACTCAAAAGCTTGATCTCTGTCTATGCGAACGCGATGCAGGCGTTTGAACGCACAATATACGTTCTCTGTATTTTTGAACTTGATGTAAGCATTTGCAAGGGCGTTCGAACGCGACCCCTCTTGCGTTCGAACACGACCAATAGGAATTTTATTTTAATGAAAATAAATACCTAATGTAATAAGAAAAGATCCTAACTAAGTGTATCACAAATCTTCTATATGTGTCGAATTGTTCCCACCAACATTCGAGCCGTGTTCAAGAGCACAAGACTTGTGGAAGAGGCCATGGCTCGACCAAGTGTAACACAATGTAACTCGCGAATTGGTGCGCGACCAATTAGTGCAAGGCTAAGATTTAACTCACCAATAATCCAATGTAGGCTTGAGTCTGGTCTAAGTCTCACACAAGGGCTAATCGGTTTAGGCTTTGGACATCGCTTATGGGTTGAGAAGGTTGCCCTTTAGATCGGTAGGGAACTGATATGCTAAGGAACGATTCCTTCAAATCTAAATTTATTATAGGAAGCAGTCCGCGCAACCAAAGAAAAATATTCTCCTATAGTCAAAAAATTATAAAACTAAGTGAAATCGATCCGTAACTCCCTGATCTACGTTTTTCATATTTATGCTCTTTGCATATTCGAATTGAAACTGGAATGAAAACATGATATAGTGTGGATGATGGTGGTGGTGACAAGTGGAGTGGATATTCGGGTTATGGATGATAATGAAAATGAGGGTGGATGGGTGTTGATATTTAAGAGATAAAGACAAAGGGGAAGAAGTGGTCGAGATCCCAAGAAAGAGGAATGACTTGATAGACGAGGGAGATTAGAAGTTAGGAGAGATCTTGCCAACGGTAGAGGTGGTAGGTTGGTGAAGAGGGAAAAGGGAGATTATGGTAGAGAGAAAATAGAGAGGCAAGAAACTAATAATCCAATAGCATAATGATTTTGACTGCCATCCACACCTTTATAGAGGCTAGCCAACAAGCCAAAATAACAATTATTAACCCTAATTCTAGTGGACTCCCTCCAATCGTGTTCGAATGTGCCCGATCACATTCGAACGTAGAAAAGACGTTCTTTGTCAATGCAAACGTGATGTAGGTGTATGAACACGCCCGACCACATTCCAACGCGCATTTCACGTTATTTATTTTTGCGAACCTAATGTAGGCGTTCTTAAAGGCATTCGAAAGCAACCCCTTCCGTGTTCGAATGCGACCTATAGGAATTATTTTAATAAAAATAAATAACTAATATAATAAGAAAAGACTCTAACTAAGTGTATTAGGAACTTGATAGGCAGCCACAACTATAGGATCAAGCTGTCGAGGTATTAGTTCCTCGATATCTTTCAAAGCTTCAATGCCCTCAATCAGCAGCTCGGGTGGCGATTGGTGATAGTTGACGACCACTTTGGGATTCCTAGCTGTTGGTGTGGGCAGCAAGGTCTCCTTTGATGGTGATGTATACTTTGATGGTCCTTCGTTATGTTGTATAGGTGCCCTCAGTATAGATTCAGCCCCTGTTGCCATGGCTTGATCTGGTTCAATGGCTGCACTTGCTCTCATTAGTGTGCCACCTTGATCACCTTCCCCATAGTTGGTATGATTAGGTGCACGCCCTAGACAACTTTGGTTCATGTCCACAAGGGTCACCTTGATCTCCAACAACATTTGTGCCATGAGCTTTAGGATTTGCGAGAGATCGAGAGGGCCTTCCGTTCGACCTCATGAGCTCTATGGAGATGATGATCTTGACGAAGCCGTGTGGTCCATCTCCATGCCTTGCTCCACTGCTTGTGAATATTCTCCAACTTGCCATAACGCCATGGATCTCATGGTGGTCCAAGGAAAGACTGCTCTAATACCACTTGATAGGTTCAAGAATAATCAGAGTGCAAAATCTAAATATCAGCCCAAATTCTTCTTAGGGCAGAACTTTCAAGGTGATTTGCGGGAGATCTAACTATCCTATAGATATATAACTAGGATGTATTATTCCTCTTGAAGTAAGGAATCCAATGTAACTGAGATCATGTCGATCGGTAGATAAAAAAATATAGGAAAAATACTGACCGTGGGTCAGATGGTGGCATAGGAACGTGGGTAATAGAATAGGGAAATATTGATTGGGTTTTGTGGAAGATGGTGGTTATGGTAGTGGGGTAGAGCATTAAGCTAGACGAAGGGGGAGAGAGTGGATTGATCCTTGAGAGGCAAGAAGGCACGGTCAGATTGAGGTAGGAAGAAGACAATGTCCAAGATTGGATGTTGTTGGAGGAAAGAGAGAGAGAGTTGGGAAGGATAACTTCAATATTTTATCAATAATCCTCAATTAGGTTGCCTTCCATATATTTAGAGGCTAACCTATCAGCAAAATAATTAAAAGATAACCCTAAGATAATGTAGTTCACTGATTGCGTTCGAACGCAGTCGAATGCATTCAAACATGAATTTTGCTTTCTCTGTTGTTGCAAACATGTGCAGGCGTTTGAATAGCATGTTCGAACACACTAAACATGTTCTCTATTTTTGCATATGTATGTATGCGCTCGATAGTCACATTCAAAAGCAGGAAGTTGCGTTCGAACGCGACTGCCAGAAATTCTATTCTTCCAAAACAAAAGTTATTTCTAAAATAAAAAATAAACAAAAGTTATAACTAGCTGAATCGTAATAGCCCACCACATTTCCTCCACCTTGCCCTCTACTTTAAGAGGAACAATCTGTCCTAGTTATAGATCTATTGGATGATTAGATCCCCCGTAGATATTCTCAAAAGTTCCACTCTAAGAAGAATTTGGGCTAATCTTCAGATTTTGCACTCTGATTATTCCTAAACCTATCAATGGCCTTAGCTTTGGTGGCTCAAAATAGATGAAAGGTGCATTAAATGGATGTCAAATTAACATTCCTAAATGGTGTTCTTGAAGATGATGTCTATATTAATCAACCTCCAAGCTATGTGAAGAAAGGTGAAGAGCATAAAGTATGCAAATTGAAGAAAGCCGTGTAAGGCTTAAAGCAAGCACAAAGGGCATGGTACAATCGCATCAATGGATATTTCCTTAAAAATGAATTTAAAAGGTGTTTGTTTGAGCATATTCTTTACATCAAAGAAGATACTCATAGTGAATTCTTAATTATATGCATTTATGTTAAGCAATAGTCCAAAAAATCTTGAAGCTTTCGAAAGAAGCATGATCCATGAATTTGAGATGACAGACATGGAACTTCTACATTTCTTTTTTGGAATTGAAGTTAAACAAAGTGGAAACAAAGTTTCGATCTCACAAAAGAAGCACGCAATAGATCTTTTGAAGAGATTCAAAATGAAAAGTGCTTCACCTATAAGCACACCTATGGAGGTTGGCTTGAAATTAAGTTGATACGATCACCTTCCAAGTTGGGGTATGTGCTCAAGATAGAACTGGAACTAGAACTTTGGAGGGTGATGCCTACCAATTTAACCATTCAAATTGAAAAACCCCTAGACACACGTATGTATCTAATCTCTAGGCAATGATATTTCTCGTTCGCTTAAGTAAAAGTCGGAAGAAATATTAAAAACGAAAGTAGAGATGAACGCCAAGATTTTAACGTGGAAAAACCCAAAACAGGAAAAAAACGACTGATCCAAACTCGGATCAAAATCAATCACTATGATAGTAGCAGTTACAAGACTGACTCACAAAACAACCCATCGATCCAAACGACTTTGTTCCTCTCAGTCTTGATCGCTAGAACCCACGATTCACTGCTTCTTGTGATTGAAGTCCAATCTCAGTAGCCCTCGAGATTGATTTTTCGTCTAGATAGCCCTTAAGACGAAAGATTAAGATTTGTAGATGCGAAGGGCCTTGTTTGTTGAAGAACCGATGTAGCCTCCAAAAAGTCTCCTTGAATAATCTTCTTCAACTACCCTAGGTTAGGGCAACACTATCCTTATATATGATCTCCAAGATAGAGCCAAATCCAAGTCATATTCGTACTCACAAAAATCCAATAAATTGCAAACTTCATAGGTGCGTTCGAATGCGGCCCGAGTGCGTTCGAACGGCCTGACTTAATCTCAGGTGCATTCGAACGGGCCCAAGTGCGTTCGAACGCGACAACTTGAATTCTTCAGGTTGCGTTCGAACGCGTTTGTGAACGCGACTCTCTATCTGTGTGAACGCAGTGCCCGCATTTGAACGCGTTTGTGAACGCGGTGAGAACGCAACGGCTTTTCTCCAATGATCTTGCAATTCTTCACACCAGTGATATTCTAGACTTGTGTAAAGCTCATATACATGAAAAAATACACTTAGAATATTTTATACAAAATTGCCAACAAATAAAAAACCTAACAATCTCCCCCTTTGGCAATTTGTGACAAAACACCTAGGTTACAAGATATTAGAATGACTTCAAACTGAGCAATCAACAAGTCTAGAATATTTTGCACATCAATCCCTGCAAGGAAACATATACCAATCCAAGATCAAGTGAAAATAACTTGAAATAAAAAAAATCAAAACACAAGTTATCACAAGAGCAAAAATTTAAACAGACAAAGATTAAACACGCGTTATCACAATTACTTCAAGTTAAGTTCAAATGCCAACGACACTAAGACAAAGCAAAGTTCAACCATCAAGTAAACTCCACTAAACTCCCCCTATGCCCATACTCCCCCTACACACCTAGACACCTAAACACTAAGACACTCTCCCCCTTTTTGGCACAAATGCCAAAGATTAGGAACTCGGAGGAAACCGACGATGAAGAATCGTCAACACGGAATCAAGTACAGTTCCCTGATGGACTTGCTCAGTACGTAAATCATTCACTACTGAATAGAGATCCTGCACTTGAGTACTAAGTTGATCGAACCGGTCCGAGTACTGTGGTAACTCCCCCTTAGTGGGAGATGAGTCATCGGCAGAGCTATCATAAGAACTGTCGAGGTGCGATGACCTACCAGCGGCGGAAGAGGATGGTTTGAGAGGAGACGACTGGTCGTGAGCTTGACTTCGCTTCAGAGTATTCCGATCCAATGGTTTCTGTGAAGTTAGAGAAGGTTCCGAAGCATCCACTCGCACACCACTCTGAATGCACAAATTTGTAAGAAAAATGCCAAATGGTAATCCCTCACGAGGTGCTTCTTTCTGTGCAGTTGAGAGAATCGAATCATAGATCACTGCAGCTAAGTCAATAGAGGCTCCCGATAACATGGCATGAAGAAAAAATGCACGATCCAGACTAATACTGGAATGTCGAGTCTTGGGGGTAACATTGTACAGACAAAAGAGGTGAAGCATGCGAGCCACAAATGTCAACCTTGCATGCGGCATCATGTTACCTTTCCAACGTTCCCCTTTGATCAGGACTGTACCGGCATATTCATTGACATCAGGAAATGGAGCAGACGTCGGATACTGGAACTCACCATCAGGTAGACTCAGTTCAGCATGAATAACATCGGAATCCAGGTATATAGATACACCACGAACAATAGAACGTATACAGTGATCGAAAATCGTGGCATTTCTAAAAAATTCTCGAACAACTTCCACATAAGCAGTCCCGCTCATCCGACACACTGATAACCACCCTCGTTCAGTAAAGATCTGTTCAATCCCCAATTCAGAAAAATCAGATATAACCACGGGTCTTTCACAGATAATAGGACGGGTGCCAAAATTATGTTTGTAGTGACCCGCAACTGTTGTTGAAGAAAACTTGGGAGCCGAGGATGGCGACGAAGGCGGCCTTGGTTTCTTGGTCACTGTCGTTTTTTTAGGCATTCTTGAAAAGAAAACACGTTGCAATATTCAATACATGTCCAAAGCAACCAAAAAATAGCAAGAATTCTAAAAAAAATGGTAGAAACCATGAAGCCCCAAAAGGAAAAACATCTTTTACTTGAAAAATGCTAAGATATCACGTTCAATCTCACAAGAACCATCAAGAGTTTAACATTAACATGATCAAAAGTTGAGAACGCACAAAATCACTCAAGATCAAGCATGTTTATTGAATAAAAAACTAGAAAAATAATGGATGATCATACCTTGCAAATGTGAGGAGAAACTCAAAATTTTGGTTGAAAGACACTAGATCCGGAGGAGATCTACCCCCAAAAAGGATTTGAAGTGAAAAATTCGATGAAAAACACCAAGATCTTGAAGATTTGAGAAGGAGAAAATGAAGGGTTTTTAGGGTTTGGAAAATAGAAGATGAAATCCTTGGGTTCGGACGCAATATTTAAAGAAACCACGAGTGCGTTCGAACGCACCAGTCCGCGTGTTCGAATGCGCCGCGTTCGAACTCAAGAATTCTCGTTCGAACGCCCTTTTTATTATTATTATTATTATTATTTTTTAAACTAAAAACAAGTTAAAAATCTTTTTGGAGATGCACTTCTAGAATTCCAAAATATATTCAAGACATAGAATATGACAATCAAATGAAATAAGTAATACAAGATCAATCAAATCATGAAAAGCATATTATAATCAATTCGAATGCATCACTCAAAATTACATTAATCTTGATTGATCATAACGATATGCATATGCAAGATGAGTATAGAAAACATGAACCAATCTTCTTAAACAAACTTTACTATATAAACAATGATGCAACACAGTAGTCAAACTAACTTAGTATAGAAATTTTGCACTTTTCGACTTATTCTTCATAACACAACAGGAATTTTTCCTGTATATTTTTTTTTTTACTGAAACATATATATGCAATGATGGCTTTCACACATGAGTAGGTAGCCCTTTTCTTGTAGTACAAATCAAACGATGTGCAAGAAGAAATTCACATATATCATTTTTTTTTAAATTTGCAAATAATGTACTGAGTCAAATTGAACTCGAAACAAGACGGCTTTCACACTAACTCATTGTAGCCCTTTTCATTGATCTTTTATAAAAATATATTTGATAACTACGCATGAGGTCAAACTGTGCAAATCAAAGTTAATAGAGAGCTATTTAAAAAAAAATATTCATGATATCATGCTCACACAAGAATACACATACGTTATGAGGCATTAAAAATTTATTATTATAGAAGTCGAGGAAGTGACAAAATCAAAAATTGAAACAATATACTACAAGATGACAAAATTGACTATAATAACTCATAATCAAAAGAAAAATCATATTTTTATGTCAAGAGTATATTATTGAATCTAGGAGTGCATCAATTTTTTTTTATTTTTTTTATATGACAAAAACTCTCGACAAAATTGAAACTAAAACCAAAGAAAATTTCAGAGTAAAAGAGAACCTAAAAAAAATGAAAGAAACTCGTAAACTAAAAAGAACACAAATCCCAATAAAATCAGTCCAAAGCACAAATCCCTAAAGAAGTACGAAGATACTCAAATCTCTGTAAATCCAAAGGTTTTGTAAACAAGTCACCCAACTTTTTCTCCGTCTCAACATGTTCTAGTGCTATTGTTTTGTCTTCAACTAACTCGCGTATAAAATGATGTCGGATATCAATATGTTTTGTACGCGAGTGTTGAACAGGATTTTTCGATATATTAATAGCACTCATGTTGTCACAATAAAGCACCATAGTATCTTGTTCAATGCCATAATCCTTGACCATCTGTTTCATCGAACAACAACTCCCTGCTGCAATCTACTCAGCCTCCGTAGTAGATAAAGATATCGAGTTTTGTTTCTTACTGTGCCAAGCAACCAGATTGTTTCCAACATAAAAACATCCACCTGAAGTACTTTTTCTATCATCACATGAACCTGCCCAATCAGAATCCGTGTATGTCGATATGATAGCACCCAAGTCATAAGTAAACCAGATACCTAAATCAACTGTGTCACTGACATATTTTATGATACGTTTCACAGCAAACAAATGTGACTCCTTAGGTTCAGACTGAAATCTAGCACACACACCGACACTAAATGCAATGTCAGGTCTACTAGCCGTTAAGTACAAAAGGCTACCGATCATGCTTCTATACACTGTCTGATCAACACTTTTTTCTGACATGTCCTTACCTAGTTTGGTAGTTGTACTCATAGGAGTTCTAGCATGTTTTGCATTTTCTAAACCAAATTTAGTCACAAGATCCTTAGCATACTTGGTTTGAGCGATAAAAATCCCTCTCTCCAATTGAGTAATTTGAAGCCTTAAAAAGAACTTCAACTCACCCATCATACTCATCTCAAAATGACTGTGCATGAGATCAGCAAACTCCTTAGCTAATAATTGTCTCGTCGCCCCAAAGACAATGTCATCCACATATATTTGTGCCACAACTAAACTCTTGTTTTCACGTCTAATGAATAATGTCTTGTCCACTCCCCCTCGAGTGAACCACGCATCCACTAAAAAAGTGGTCAACTTCTCATACCAAGCTCTTGGAGCTTGTTTTAGCCCGTAAAGAGCCTTTTTCAATTTAAAAACATGAGAAGGAAATTTTTGATCTTCGAAACCCTTAGGTTGTTCCACATAAACATCTTCATTCAGGATACCATTCAAGAAAGCACCTTTAACATCCATTTGAAACAATTTAAATTTTAAATGTCTAATCTAGCAATAGGAGCAAATGTCTCATCAAAATCTATACCCTCAACCTGAGTGTATCCCTGTGCTACTAGTCTGGCTTTATTTCGAACTATATTGCCATGTTCATCACTTTTATTCTTGTAAATCCATTTTGTTCCAATGACGTTCACATTCTTAGGTCTAGGAACTAAATACCAAACATCATTCCTAGAAAATTGCTCTAATTCCTCATGCATAGCATTAACCCAAGAATCGTCTAACAATGCTTCATTCACATTTTTAGGTTCAAAAGAAGATGTATAACAAGTAAATGATACCTCACTTTGGATTTGTCGTCTTGTCTTAATTGGTTCATTCACGTCTCCGATCACTTGTGACAGTGGATGATTTGATTTCACTCTAGCAGATGGTTCCGGTACGTTGCAGTCATTTTTGTTCATTTCAACTTTGTCCTCGTCCTGATTCTCAATTTCCAGATCAAGCTCCTTTTCTATTTCTTCGTAATATGTATCTGCAGAAACAGAAATAGAAGTAGCTTTAGTTAAGTCAGTCGAGGATTCATCTATCATAACATTAGCAGATTCTATAACAGTAGAAGTGTCAAGATTAAATACTCTATAGGCTCTACTATTATTCGAGTACCCCAAGAAGATGCCTTCGCTACTTCTAGTGTCAAATTTTGTCAAATATTCTCGATCACGCAAGATATAACATTTACTACCAAAAACTCGAAAATATTTAACACTAGGTTTCTTACCTTTCCAGATTGCATAAGCAGTCATATTTGTACCTAGTCTTAGATAAACACGATTTATTACATGTACCGCTGTATTGACCGCCTCTGCCCAAAACCTTTGAGTAACCTTTTTAGCGTGAAGCATAACCCTAGCCATTTCCTACACAACTCGGTTTTTTCTTTCAACAATCCCATTCTGTTGTGGAGTTATAGGAGCTGAAAACTCATGTTGAATACCAAGAGAATCGCAAAATATAGAAAAATTTTCATTTTCAAATTCTCTACCATGATCGGAACGAATCCTAACTAGGGTTGTAGATTTTTCATTCTGCAATTTTAAGCATAGTGATTTAAAAACATCAAAGGTTTCAGACTTCTCACGTAGAAAGGCAACCCAGATATATCTGGAGTAATCATCGACCATTAAGAATATATAGCGTTTACCTCCAAGACTTTCCGTTTTTGTTGGACCCATCAAGTCCATGTGAACTAATTGTAGCACACGGTCAGTGGTAGCTGTATTTACCTTCTTGTGTGAGATACGAATTTGTTTTCCAATTTGACACGAACCGCACACTCTTTTTGACATTTCTTTTATCTTAGGTATTCCTCTTACCACTTCATGTTTGGACAGAGTAAATAATTCCTTGTGATTCACATGTCCAAGACGTTGATACCAAAGATCTGCAATGTCGAAAGATGCACTGTTACATTTCAGTTTATGTGAAGTTCCAACGATATAGCAATTATCAGATGTTCTAGATCCATAACATATAATATTACCATCATGATCTAGAACAGTACAATCATTTTTGGAGAATTTTACCTTATAATCTTCATCACAAAATTGACTGATGCTCAGTAGATTTGCTTTCAAGCCCTTAACATAAAGAACATTTTCGAGACTAGGAATCCCTAGAGTACTTACCTTTCCTTTACCTATTACCTTTGATGAATTACCATCTCCGAATGTCACAACTCCCCCTTCATGTTTTTCAAGATTAGAAAATAACGACTTGTCACCCGACATATGTCTTGAACAGCCACTGTCTAAATACCATAAATCAGAATTTAAAGCTTTCAAGGCTGTATGCACAACATAACATTTCAAATCACTTTTCTTGACCCATATGGTTTTTGTTTTCATCCCATAAATGAAAGCAGTTCTAGGTTTTTGTAAAAAATTACAATGAGGTCGAATATGCCCTAGAATGCCGCAATGATAGCATGTCGAAACAAACCCTTTTCTACTCACCTTTTGTCGAGGAGTGTGACTAAAGTTTACCTTTGGTGCCGTCAAAGATTCACCAGTTTGTAGATTCAACTTCAATTTTGAAGGATTCATCCAGGATTGCTTTGAAAATGCGATTGATGGCTTCAGGTATTCTTCCTTTTGTAAACCTGCAGAAACAAAAACAGTTTTATTATTATTTAAATTACCAGTATATCCAACACCATACCTGTCTTTTCCAGAGATCTGAGCTTTTAGAATCTCGTCCAGTTTGTTCTTCCCTTTTAGAAATGTAACTTCCTTATGCAATCGCTTTAGTTCAATTTCATTAGCCTTCATTTTATTTTTCGCATTGTCAAGTTGTTCAGAAAGGTCTTTGACATGTTCAAGCTCCAATTTGTACTTCTTCTCAAATTGAATTCTTTCTGGTTCAATTTCCTTGAGTCGTTGAAGTAGTCTAAGATTGCTTTTCTTGAGTTTAAACGACTCCAGGTACAAGTCATTATATGCCTTTTGAATTTCAGATTCATCTTCCTTAGCTGGTAGCATATCAAGATCATCTGTACTATCAGTATCATCAATAGAGTCAGTATTAAGCAGAGAAGAGGCAAAGGCTACAAAGTTTTCTTCGTCTTTTTCAGAATCATCATTAGATTCATCTGAATCATCCTAAGTAACTTTCATAGCTTTTCCCTTTCTCTTAAGATGATTAGGGCATTCTTGTGCGATGTGTCCAAAACCAGAACATTCAAAACATTGAACTTTATTCTCAGAATTCTTATTTTTCTATTTGACATTGTTGTTGCTACCACCTGTATTTGAAGTCACAGTATTCTTCTTTTTCACAAAAGCTTTGCTTTTTTCAAACTTTTCAGTATTCAACTTGTTTGGCTTTTGAAAGAATTTATTGAACTTTTTGACAAACATAGCCAACATCTCAACATCTAAATCACCTTCATCTTCAGACTCCTCTAAATTTTGTTCAACAGTGGATAGAGCTATCCCTTTGGACTTCCTCGGTTTTGAAAGACTGGACTCAAATGTTTGTAGATTTCCTACCAATTGTTCAACTTTTATAGAGTCGATGTCCTTACTTTCCTCAATAGCTGTAACTTTCGCCTGAAACCTTTCTGGAAGAGACCTAAGGATCTTACGGACAATTCTATTTTCAGGAATTTTCTCTCCTAGGTTGAAACTGGAGTTGACTATATCACTCAACTTTGCATAGAACTCATCAAATGTTTCATTCTCCTCCATACGTAAGGTTTCAAAATTAGTAGTCAACCTCTGAAGTTTCGAAAGTTTTACAGCCATAGTACCTTCATGAGTTGTTTCTAAGATCATCCAGGCTTCTTTTGCTATTTCACAAGTAGATATTCTTCTAAATTCTTCCGAGGAAACACAACTAAAAATTGTATTTATTGCTTTGCTATTCCAGCCAACTTTTTCATAATCTGTTTTATCCCATGACTCAATCGGTTTCTCAACTAACTCATCATTCACCATGTACATTGGTGGACTCCAACCGTTCATAATGGCCATCCATACTCTCTCATCTATAGACTTTAAATAAGCTCTCATCCTAGCTTTCTAATATCCATAATTTGATCCATCTAAAATAGGAGGTCTAATAGATGAGGGTCCATCTCTATGAAAATCCATGCCTATTTGATCTCTCTCAAAGGGTGAGAGAACCTACTCTGATACCAATTGAAAAACTCCTAGACACACGTATGTATCTAACCTCTAGGCAATGATATTTCTCGTTCGCTTAAATAAAAGTCGGAAGAAATATTAAAAACGAAAGTAGAGATGAACGCCAAGATTTTAACGTGGAAAAACCCAAAACGGAAAAAAAATCACGGATCCAAACTCGGATCAAAATCAATCACTATGATAGTAGCAGTTACAAGACTGACTCACAAAACAACCCATCGATCCAAACGACTTTGTTCCTCTCAGTCTTGATCGCTAGAACCCACAATTCACTACTTCTTATGATTGAAGTCCAATCTCAGTAGCCCTCGAGATTGATCTTTCGTCTAGATAGCCCTTAAAACGAAAGATTAAGATTTGTAGATGCGAAGGGCCTTGTTTGTTGAAGAACCGATGTAGCCTCCAAAAAGTCTCCTTGAATAATCTTCTTCAACTACCCTAGGTTAGGGCAACACTATCTTTATATATGATCTCCAAGATAGAGCCAAATCCAAGTCATATTCGTACTCACGAAAATCCAATAAATTGCAAACTTCATAGGTGCGTTCGAACGCGGCCCGAGTGCGTTCGAATGGCCTGACTTAATCTCAGGTGTATTCGAACGGGCCCAAGTGCGTTCGAACGCGACAGCTTGAATTCTTCAGGTTGCGTTCGAACGCGTTTGTGAACGCTGCTCTCGGTCTGTGTGAACGCAGTACCCGCGTTCGAACGTGTTTGTGAACGTGGCTCTCTGTCTGTGTGAACGCAGTGCCCGCGTTCGAACGCGTTTGTGAACACGGTGAGAACGCAACGGCTTTTCTCCAATGATCTTGCAATTCTTCACACCAGTGATATTCTAGACTTGTGTAAAGCTCATATACATGAAAAAATACACTTAGAATATTTTATACAAAATTGCCAATAAATAAAAAACCTAACACAAATGATTTGAAAACTTTGGTAAGTTGTTCTTTGGAAGTTAGAAATCTAATACAACTAGAATCAGCACGATCGGAAGTGTAGATCAAAAGTTATACTGGAAATACAAACCGAAAGTCAATAGGTAGCGATAAGGACGTGGAAGGTGATTAATAGAGATATGGCTAGGTTAGGATTTAGGATGGTGGATGATGGAAGAGATTTGGGGGATAAAGCATAAATCTAGACGAGGGGAATAGGTGGATTGATCCTTGAGAGGTAAGGGGGCACAGTTCGATTGAGGGAGGAAGAAGACAAAGACCAATAATGGCTACCATGGGAGAAAGAAGATAGAGAAGGAGAAAGAGAGAGAGAATGGAGAGATAGGAAGAAAAATGTGAATATTCTTTGATAGCTTCGATGAGGCTGCCTTACACATATTTAGATACTAACCTAACAATTGAAACAAGCATAAAATAATCCTAATACAATACATCCTCATCGTGGGCGTTCAAACGGCCTCGCAAGGCGTTTGAACAACCTAAATAGCACTTATGTATTTGCGAACGGCTTCCACGCATTCGAAATGGGCTATGAATGGCCAAAACAGTGCTTCTTTATTTGTGAACGACTTCTAGGCATTCGAACGGGCTTTCCTAGCATTCGGATGCCTAGGCCAAAGAGCTTTATTCTTTAGGAATAAAAATTGTTCGTTTCGAGGCGGGTTGGTCAGGTCCAATTCGTATCATTTTACCACACTTCTACTACCTTATCCTCAAGGTGCAAAGTTGGTAAGCAATCAAGTTTGTCAAACTCAAGCTCCTGAGTGAACTCATCTATAGGTCAACCCAATCACTCGATCAAAATCTCGGTCTTCAATCTAGTTTTGTGACATCTCTTACGTCGTCCCAACACTTTGACTGGTTCAATTGCATTGTTCTCCTCAATCAGCTCAGGTATGTTGTTTGATTTGGTATAATCTGAGCCTTGAGCCTTGAGCATGAACATGTGGAACACGGGGTGGATATGAGTGTCTTCCGGCAAAGCTAATCGATAGGCTACTCGATTGATTTTTTGTTCAACTTGGAAGGGCCCAAAGTATTTGTAGCTTAGCTTCAGGGTCATAATTGGCCTCAATGAGGACTGTCGATATGGTTGAGCTCAGATAAACACTCATTGACCCACCTCAAACTTGCACTCTCATCGACCCCTGTCATGGGTCTGCTTTATACAGTTTTGGGCTGCGGCAAGGTGAGTCTTGAGCCTCCTTAATGTCTTGTCCTAGTCCACCATCGCAAACAGGTCATAGGCTCGTAGCATGGGTGGGCTACGTCCATAGACCACCTCAATCGGACTCATGTTAGTGCTGAAGTGGTGAGCTGTCTTGTAAGATCATTTGCCCCATGGAAGAAACTTGATTGAATCTTTGGGTCTATCAGCTACAAAGCAACGCAAGTACTGCTCGAGCCCAGTTCACTACTTTGGTTTGGCCATCGGTTTGAGATGGTATGCTGAACTCAAATCGAGCCTCGTTCCCTATAGCCAAAAGAACTTAGGCCAGAATGCACTCACAAAGATGTGGTCTCAATCCAATATGATGGACCATGACATGCCATGCAATTGAGCCACCTTCTTGGCTAAAAACGGATGGCCTAATAGGAAGAAGTGCGTGCATTTGTTGAGCCGATCCACTACCACAAGGATGACCAAACAAGCCTTTGACCTCTAGCAAGCCTTCCATAAAGTCCATCGACACATCCTCCCATATTTGCTCCAGTATGGGTAGTGGATGCATTGATTTGCTTGGCTTGAGCAACTCCATGTTGGCTTGTTAGAACACTTAGGCATTCCGAGACGTACTTCTTGATGTCGGCCCTCATGGATGCCCATGTGCAGCTCTGGAACATCCACTTGAAGGTATGTAACTCTCCTTCATGACTAGCACTAGGGGTATTGTGGAAGTGTTTGATCACTTGTCATCAAACTCGTCATTCGTCGGTACAATGATTTGCCTGCGTGCAAGGAGCAGTCCATCATGGGCCTCATACTTCGGATAGTTTGGCAGATCATCCTCTACCTCTTTCATGATCTTACTCACCTCTAGATCATCCATGCTTGCTCTTCTTAGACCTAAAAAGAAGGGAAAAGTCAGTGAAGAAAAAGTCACCAACTCCTGATTCGATTGCCGCAACAAAGCATTCGCTACTTAATTCTTAATCCCTCTATTGTACACTAACTCTTTGTGACCCATTTTTGCTGCACCCGCATGTGCACCCACTGCCCCATGAAGTACAGTAAACTTCTCTAGTCCATGTGGATGATGAATTGTTGGTCGACCAAATAAGGCCTTCATTTGGTGCCAGCATACAAGATTGTGAGCATCTTCCACTCGTAGGTAGATAGTTGTTGTGATCTTTCAGATAAGGTCTTACTCAAGTATGGCACAGGTCTCCCTTCTTGCATTAACACAGCGCTAATTTCAGTCCTCGACGCATCACACTTCAAACTGAAGGTCTTGTTGAAATTCAACAATGCCAAAACTAGGGCTATGGTCATAGTGCTTTTTAGTTCTTCAACAGCCATTGTGGCCTTTTTGCTCCGAATGAAGCCTCCCTTGCATAGTAGGGAGGTTAGAGGGGCAACAATCTTTCCATATTTGGCGATGGACAGCCAGTAATATTCGGTGAGCCTAAGGAAGCCTTGAACCTCCCATGGGTTAGAAGGAATCGACCACTCCACCATGTTTTTGATCTTCTCCAACTCGGCTTCCACTCCCGCCACTGAAATGATGTACCCCAAGTATTCCACCTTTGGTTCGCCCCACAAACACTTGCTCATATTTATCTTGGGATGGTTGTGCTTCAAGATGTCGAGCACCTCCCTTACATGAGTGTTCTTCCCGCTCCTTATTGTACAGTAAGATGTCATGGAAGAAGACAAGCATGTAATATCACAAGAGTGGATGAAAGAGATTGTTATTGGGATGGTGGTAAGGCCAAATGACATCACTCAAAACTCAGTGCCTATAATGAGTCCGGAACGCTATCTTGTGCACATTTTCGGGGTCCATGCGGATTTGATGGTAGCCTGCCCTCAAGTCGAGCTTACTGAAATATGTTGACACCATGAGTTCATTCAAGAGTTCCTTGATCACTGATATGAGATATTGATCTTTGAGGTAATCGACTTCTATGCCCGATAATTGATGCAGAAATGCCAACAACCATCCTTCTTGTGCACCAAAAGAACCGGTGACGAGTAGGCACTCCTACTCGATTGGATGATGCCTTGAGCAAGCATCACTACTACCATCTTGTTGATATCTTCCTTTTGGCTAGTTCTACACCAAAGATGATACGGATTTGGTGGTGGTGCCTGCGGATGGGTGGTAGCCCTCGCGATTCCTCGAATAAGTCATTGTTTTCCCACAGCAAACTCTCTATGTTAGCATTTATACTTGTAGGTGGTGATGTATCTTGTTCAATTGGCGCCATTTGCATCAAGAAGGCTTGGTCTCCGCTGCATGGGAGGCTGATCAAAGATTGTAGTGCGGCTTCGGCTTGCACTTGCGGTTGGTCGCCTATTAACTGCACTCATTTGCCATTTCTTCTAAAGGACCATTAGAGACATATGAAGTCAAAGGTAACAAGCCCCAAGCTCATGAGCCATTGGATCCCCAAAACAATGTTGGCACCCTTCAAGGCTAGCGGGTGTAAGTTGATAGTGAAATCTATCCTTGAATCTTCAACTTGACACCACTGCACATGGTGCTGGCTTGTAGGGTGTTACCGTCTCCAATGGTTACGTTGAAACCCTCCGTGGATTTTGACTCCAACTCAATCTTTTGCAGCAATCTTTTGTTAGTAAAATTGTGAGTCAAACTAGTGTTGATTAGGATTAGAACCACCGTTTGCTTCACCATACCACTCACATGCAAAGTCTTGGGAGTGGCGGTCCTGGAGTACGCATGGAGTGAGAACTTGACCATCATCTGCACCATGCTCTCATCCTCAACCTCCTCAAAGTCCTCCTCGGCCTCAGCCACCACTTCTGTAATAACCCAAGGTTAAAAAAAAAAATTTCTTCACTACATGGCACGATAGCTTCGTGCCATGCAGTGGCAGCTAGGAAGGGCGCCACGCGCCCCAAGCACGGCCAGCTGGCGTAGTGGGCCCCCGCTGCCGCCGCAGCCTCCCTCCCCACTGCCTCTCTCCCTGTTCTTCCTCTTTCTCTCCTTTTCTCTTTCGAGCTCTCTCTGAACTTTTTCTCTTTCTCTCTCTCAAACACTCTTTCTCTCTCTCTCTCTACCCGCTACCACCGACACTCCGTCGGCCTGCCGCTGCCGCTGCCACCTCCACTAACGTCGGTGAGCCTCCCTACTTCTCTTCCTCTTTCTCTCTCTCTCTCTCTCTTGGTTGGCTTTCTCTCGTGACCATCGGAGGATTGAGCCGTCGAGGAGAGGCCGGCCGCTGAGTGGCCACCAGCGGCCGCACCCCTCCCCCACGGCCCAACCCTCTCCTTCCTTCTGCGTTCTTCTTCTTCTTCTTCTCCTCCTCCTCCTCCTCCTCCTCCTCCTCCTCCTTCTTCCCTTCTTTCTTCTTAGATTGCCTAGGGCAAGGCACTGGGCTCGGCCCAACGCCCTTGCAGTGCATGGCGCTGGGCTGAGCCCAGCACTATGTGTAGTTTATATATATATATATATATACATATATGCACATTTCTCTTTCTAATTATATTTGAGTATGTTATTAGTTATTCAATTAGTTTAGTTAATTTAATGTATTTAATTTGTATAAATTAAATATAATTATATCATAGTTATAAATAATTCTAATTATATCATCTTTAGCAAAACACCTACAATATAAATTACTATTTTAAATCCTAGGTAGGTAATAGTAATTATTAGGGTTATGTACGTATATTCTTACGTAATTATTTGCAGTAACTTAATTCTTATTTTTTTAATTATCAAGGAGAATAATAGGCAGATAATTATGTTTTAAATACACTATTAAATAATATAATTATGATTAATAAATAACGAAACAAATATAGAAATGAAGAGTACATAATTACAACAAGAAACTATCTTTTTGTCGGGTTAATTTTAATTAATAAAAAGACTGACATATTTGTTATAAATAATTTCAGATCCCGACCCCTCTGTTCAAGACCCCGCGGACTTAGCTATCGAGGCTTAATCGTTATCGTAGCAGCGTGAACGAGTGGTGGTTTAGTATTTGCAGTGGAGTGAGTAGTCTTATCCTCTAGACGCCTTTCTCAAATTAGGATATATTATATATTATGTACATACATCTTTTGGCTTCTAGCATGATTATATGACTTTATATAGAGATGATTTCAGTCAAGTATATTTTATCATGTATTTAATTAGGCTGATCTGGGATATGAGTACATTGGTGATATATAGAGATGATTGGAAATAATTATGCTGTCATGATTTTATGTCGGGATGATCTCTATCATGAGTATGCATGTGTTAGACTAGCAGGAGTATGCATGTGTTAGATACATGGTTGGAGTCGGCATTGCATCATTTCTCTCTTAGCTTCTTCACCACCTAAATTCTTGAGTTGCATGATTTGTTACAGTACTAGATATATGCATATGATCTATTATATATAGGAAACCATGACAATAGTTGTGTATGTGATGTGATGTGATGGCTGAAACGGTATTTGGTCCGGACTGGTACTGGACATACTCTTAGCATATGGCAGAGTATGGTGATGGCTGATAGTTATACTCTTAGCATATGACAGGGTACAACTATCATTGATATACCCTTAGTGTATGGCAGGGTATGATTACTTTCTTCTGAAATACTCTTAACGTATGGTAGAGTATGATTTATCTATAGAGATACTCTTAACGTATGACAGGATATGCTCTAAGCTTGTGACATGATGTGTATCGAGTTTGGGGCTGGGTACCGTAGTCCAGCATGGTGGATGATATTCAGAGTTGAGACGGATGATTGTGATAGTGAGAAATATGTGGATTATATCTGCCTCTGACATATATAATTATTTAGTGGTTGGCATGCATCATGCATCATCATTGATGTGACTAGTATCATTGGATCATAATTGTTATACATGATATGGTGTTATATTCGGTGATGTTATATAGTAATTTCATCATATTATATATTTTCGGTTGAGGATATAATATGGTCATTCATGAGAATTGATTTCATTCATATATAAGTCATTGATGATACATATATATATATATATTCATACATGGCATCATACTACTTTCTGATAAAATTATCCAGTACATGATTTACTCTCTGTTTGGCTTCACTGATTCGGAGTAAAGTCTATTCATTGAGCCTTTAGCTCATGACTCTCTTGTTTTCTCTTTTACGAAAACCTAGGTGAATGAGAGGAGCATGATACTCCCTTAGAGGTCTTGCCGGTGAGTGATGAGTAGAGTGTGGTTAGTGTTTTCTGTTAGATGAGTTATCTTATTTGATGTACTAGTAGACATCCTCCAAAGTGTATCTGTATCTTTGTCTTATATTTTAGCAAGTACATTGTACTTGTATAATTATGTATATACTATCGTTGTGTATATGTAGTTGTGAAAAGCTCTTGATGATGTGTTGTGGCCTATGTAGGGCCCATGTAGGATTATTTATATGCTGTTGATAGTTAAACATGAGTTATCCTTAGTTTAGATATTGTGGATAAAATTACGATGTTACTACAGGTTTATTTGATTGTCAGTATCTAACCAAATGGTCAGGTGCTATGCACGTGCCATGTGGGCTCGTGCCGTGCACGTGTTTAGAGTTGGGTGTTACAACTTCAACAGCACTAGTGTCCTCCCCTTCGTCCAAACCATCAATGAGCATCACTGATCCAGTTGGTTTCGTGCAACCATGCCCTAGAGTGAATTTTTCCTCACAACGAAAACACAGCCCTTTCGCCCTTTGTTTTTCTATTTCTGTTGGGGTCAAGGCTTGACCAGGGAGTCATGGAGGAAGCTTCACATCATTGGAATGTCTCAATGGTGCCTAAGGAACTATGGCTGCAGTTGCAACCTTTGGCCAGTCCGTGATACTCCCTACCGTCAGGTTTGGTCTAGGTGGAGCACGCCCATCACGATATGTCCAACTTGGTTTGGATTTAATCTTCATGGCTTGGTGTTTCTCCTCCATCAACACTGCATCCTCGAATGCCTCCTTCAATGTGCGAGGTTGGAGGGCATATGCATGTCGGCTTGAATCTCGCTCACAATCCGAAGATGAGGGTGCTCCGAAGTTGTTGGTTAGTCCACCGAGGTTGGTATCGACTACTCACCCTCTCGAACTTCTCTTAGAATGCCCCAATGGCCATCTTTTGAATGGTCTTCTAGAGAAGAGCATCAAAGTCCTCATATCCCGACCTACCAAAGCGTCTTATGAGTTCAATGCAGAAATCTTCCCAATGTTCGAGTTCGCCTTGGGCGTTGGTCGACCAGAACCAATGCAAGGCTGACTCCTCCAAGTGGAAGGTTGCTAATAACACTTTCTATTCTTCCAAAGTTCCTTGGTAAAGGTAGAGCTACTCCACATGGTAAATCCAATTTATTGGATCCCGATCCTTGAATTATGGATTGCCCAAGTGTAAGATCCTTGCTCAAACCCCATTATCTTGATCTGGATTGTGTCCACCACCATGTCGTAAGGGAGGAGGGTGCATCAAGAGTTGTCGATAGTCCCTCTGATGGTGGTCACCTCTAGCCCGCAATGGAACTTCATCTTCATTATGTTAGGGGTCAAACCGCCAGGGGGTTCTTTGTTAAGACAACCTCTCCGCTGCAGTTCAACCAAGGCTGGTCCAAGTAGGACTAGTCCTGCTAGTCTAGGGCCTGCTGGTGGTGTGATGATGGGCTCCATGTGATGGGGCAGGGGAGCTGGTGTTGTGGTGAATGTTGGAGTTTGCATGGTTGCGGATGGCGTCAAGCCTCCACTCGGAGAGCTCCGCTGCTTGTTCACTAGCCTCTCTTGATGCCCTAGTCTCCCTCAGCATGTCCATAAGCATCTAATTGGTCATGGAGATCAACTCAACAAGGTTGCTGAGATGTGCTTGGATTGAAGGGGACTGAGCGTTGAGGTTTTCCTCCATGATTGCCTTAGCCGCTATAGCTATTGAGGTCTTCGCCATTATTGGGTTTACCTCCTTTGTTGAACGCCTCGTTGACATAGCTTTTGTTGTCATCATGAAGGTGGAAGCCCACTAAGGACAAATTTGCTCTGATACCAGAAACTGATACGATCATCTTTGAAGTTGGGGTTTGTGCACTACAAGGAAATTAACCTATATTGACATTTAATATTTCGGTAGTCGAACAAATACCATTAATAGTTAGTTTCACTGACATTTATTATTGACTGCTGGCATAAGTATTGTTTAAACAGTATTTTCTTAAATGCCACTAATTAGGTCTAAAATGCTGCAGAATGTAAGTTATACCATCTTTGATAAATGTCAAAAAATACCATATATGCCCTTTATACTTTTCAGCATTTCATAAATGCTTGTAAAAATATAAATAAGTGATATTTTTAAAAATACCACTGGTTCAAAGTGAAATCATTTACCGGCATTAACAAATGCCAGAATACCCCAAATAATTGCCGACATTTAGAAAATGCCAGTAAATACTTAAAATAACATATGTATATTCATGTGGAGTCAATATTAGTCACACATGTACCTAGCTTTGGATCCACATCTGGGTCCGGATCAGAAAATAAAACCCCCCCCAAAAAAACCCCTAAAATTTCAATCCTTTGATCTTTCGTTCCTCTCCTCCTCTCCATTATCGCCAATCGGTGCCACCACAGCTCGTGGCCTTGACCAAGCTCACATCACTGCAGTTCTTTTAGCCACCTGCTCCTCGCGTGGCCAAGGCAAGGTGGGTCACCCTAAACCGGGAGATCGCTTCCAGCGTCCTCGCATCGAACCTCGCCGTCGAGATCACCACTGTCTCCCCTGCCGCCACTGATTTCAGGTAGAAGAGCAGAAGATGAAGCCATAAACTTGGAAGTGCGGCACCACGATAAGTAGCACGGTCGTCGGCCTCGTCGTTGGCTCTGAGGCTATGGGCACCACCTGGCTATCAGGTTGCGGTGGGAGAGCGCCACGCCCTTCACCAACTCGGTGGTTCCCGACGAGTAGATTATCGTCGCCGTATCCGACTGATGGATGTCTTCATCTTCGGGGATGTGGACGCTGGAGTTTGCGGTGAGGAGGGAATATTGCAATGCATATCGTTTTTGCTTGGACTTAATCAGGTCAGTAGTTCAAGCGAAGTTTTGATTGGACTAGTTTATGGTTCATTTCTACAGTAATTAGTAGTTCAAGAGAAGTTTTAATCGAATTAAGTTCTGGTTCATTTTCTATGCTAAAATGCATTTAGTCAGTTCTTGAAGCCTTCTCTAATAACCAATCTGATTTTGTCTTGTTATGTTGCAACCCTAGTGTAACAGCTTCCACCAAAACAACCTACCTATAACTCACCCAAATTGGACTCTATGCACTACCGAATAATTAGATATGCAGAAATATATTTTTATCAGTGATTCAATTTTATATGTGCCAGGGATACTCTTTTGAGAATTGCAAAACACTATAAAGCTGGTGAATCTCTTCCTGAAGAAGTATATCTGAAACTTCTTGCTGCAAAAACTTTTCGTTATGGTTCTTTAAGTCTTCGTCAGGTCAGTATTATCTTGTACTTCTTTAGCTTATTTGTATAATTATTTTGTTAGAATACCTTTCTTATTGCTATTACAAAATTTGGAGTTAATCTTGCAATGTAGTAGCATTTTTTGTTTCTTTCCTTTTATTTCTATTTGCATTTATGTACAGTGCCTTGGTGGTTGGATGCAATAAAGTAGTATAATGTTAAGTGATAAATCTTCACATTTAGAAAAAAAAGATATTCCCAAATTGTTGGAAATGTCCGAATCATTTTAGAGAACTTAAAGAGAAGAAATTATTAAAAATAGAGGATTTATAATGTTTGTATTTGTATATTTTATCTTCTTTTGTTATTCCAACTATTGTTTACATAAGCATAGACTTCTATGACACTAAAATCTCTGTTTCTCGATGGGCTTGAATGCTGGAATCCCATGATTTCTGTATTTTTGTCAATGTTTTGCTAAGTCTTTGTCTTACAAGACAAACTACTAATAGTGGCTTATTTCAATCATGTTTCATATGATCAATAAAGAACATCAATGCACTTTCTTCTGCAAATATGATTTGCTAGTGTAGATTTAGAGCTGCACACAAAGTATGTCCCTGTTGGAACTTTATCCATATCTGATATTGATAGAAATGTTGGGGAAAAGACACAAGTTATTCTTCCTCTGCCAGAGGGCAGATTTCTTTGCAGTTTTAGTCAAATTTTTGCAGCTTTTTTCATACCTTATGTTTGAAATATGGTAGATTCACATTGTATTTCTTATCTATTCAGCTCGTATAGCAGTAACATGGTTTCATTTCTATGATCTACTTATAGGTGGGTATGCTGCCAGATACTACAGCTACAAGGTACATCATTCTAATTCATTATTATAGCATGAAGATTTAGTGTAAGATTTAAGAACCCTTTCTAATGAACTACTTTCCTGAGGAATTCCCCAGATAATTTGTATAATGACAGAAATCAAAATGCCATAAATGCTAGTTACGTACATTGAAATTTATCTTGTGCACATTATTGTATCATTTAGCTCAGATATAATATGCTATTGTTGTCTCATCATATGAAGAATAATTATCTAACACATTTAAATTTTATCTTCTGATTGAGTTCAATCTCAAAACTAAGAGAATTTGTGAAAGTTTGAGCAAATTCCTTCATGGATTGCCAACTTTACACTAACCTCTTTAAACATTGTGCTAGTTTTGATATGGATCGTGCGTCCGTTCCCGATGAAGCTCAAATGTAGGTAAGCAGTCCGCGTAGTCGGAGAAGAATATACTCAAAATATTCTTTCGTGGTCAAAAAAATTACGAAACCAGAGGGATTGTTCCATATTTTTCTGATCTATGTTTTTGATATTCACGCCCTTGACAGATTCTGACTGCACCTAGGGTGCAAATAAACAATATTGTCGTGGAGGTAGAGATAGCGGGTATTGGTGATGATGATGATGATGATGATGAAGGTGGTGGTAATGGTGATGGATTTGGTGTCAGGAAGTGCTGAAGGGATAAGGATGAGGGGGGCGAAGTTGGTCGAGATCCTAAGGAGGGAAGACTTGATAGTCAAAGGGGATTAGGGGTAACCGGCGTCGAGATGACATACGTCTAGGGCTTGAGCTAGGAGGGAGAAGAGCTTAAGTAGAGGGAGAAGGAAAGAAAACTCAATATTCATTCCTTTCCCTAATTAGGCTGTCATCCACATATTAAGAGGCTAACCTAACAAGCCAAACTAACAAATAATAAACCTAGAAATAATGCATTTTCGTCGATCGTGTTCATAGGGGGTCAAGTATGTTCGAACACACAATTCGTATCCTCTGTATGTGCGAATCTCTATGTGCAAACATATATAGGCGTTCAAACGAGTGCATTCAAACGCAATCTCCCTGCATTCGAACGCAACTTCTAGAATTCTTATTTTCTAAAGAAAACAAATAAACCAAAATAAGAAATAGGGTCCATTGGGTTGTATCCATGCACGAGATGACTTAGTGTGAAGAAATTGCTTTGAATTTTCAAAAGAACCCCTCGACGTACACCATTTGCATAGAGCGTCGTGCCATCTCCGAGAGTTATATCAAATCCAAAGGTAGCTTCTGTAGTCATTCCTATCTTCTTAACCTCACGTTCATCCATGAAGTTATAGGTCCTCCCGGTGTCAAGGAGGATCCTCACTGTTTGATTCTTCACGGTGTCATCGACCCGAAGCGTCCTTGGTGTATTGGTGTCGGTGTAGGTATGCATGGAGATCTTGGTGTGGACCTCTTCGCTATTCTCCAAGGCCTCCTAATCTTCCCTCAAGACATTTAGTTCATCTTCCATCACTTCATCTACTTCCACATCCTCTGCTTTGTCCAACGCTATCACTGTGGCCACCGATCGGGCACATTTGTGCTTAGGAGTGAATCACTCATCACAATAAAAGCACAACCCTTTGTCTCTTCTTTCTTCAACTTGGGTTGGGGTAAGTTTTCTCATGGTGACTTGGGAAGGTTCCTTCACCTCTGGTTGTGGCCGTGAAAGTAATCTTGCACATGTTGCCCTCGGTGGAGCCGTCGGCACATGATGTGTGGCTGTGGTTTACTGTGGCACTCTAAATTCCGTGGTGCTCCAGCCCTCTTTTGCTGCCAATTAAAGCTCTCGAAGCTTCTCTTCTATCAATTGAGTTGTGGCAAAAGACTTAAACAATGTGGTTGGTCAGGCAGCTTTCACTTCGGCTTGAATGTCCCGCCTAGGGCCACTAATGAACGTGCTTTTGAGTTGGGAATCCGATTAACCCTGCACTCGATTGCTAACATGCTCGAACTCTTGATATTCTCTCATCGTAGTCCTTTAGGTTAGCTTGGTGAGAGTAGCTTGGAAATCTTCATAAATGGAGGGTCCAAATTGAACGTAAATAACATCGGCGAATTCCTCCTATGTTTGATAGGGTTGAGCTCGTTTCGTTACCTGGAACCATCGGATGGCGATGCCTTTGAGATGGAAAGATGCTAGTAACACCTTTTGTGCATTAGATGTTCGGTGGTACTTGAAGAATTGCTCCACTCAATAAACCCAATCGAGCGAATCTCCTCCATTGAAGAGTGGGAAGTTGAGGCAAATAGTCCTTGCACGGATACCACGTTCTTCTTCGTGTTGGTTGGGCCTTCTTGCTCTTGGGATTAATCCAGCATCCCTAGGATGATATTGAGGGGTCGCTAGTTCTTTATAATCCGGCCACTAATCATCGTCATCGTTGTGAGGTGGGTCTGGTGCTCAATTGCGATGAAAAGCCGGTAGTGGTACGTTGCACCTTTCGGATGGTTAGGCAACAAGGGCCACCTAGCGTGACCACCCATGAGATCTTCATGATCTTCCTCTAGTCTGGCACGGAATGGTGGAGGCAGTATCCTTTGGCGAAAAGGTGGTTCCATCAGTGACGCAGTTCGAGTTCTCTAGGAAACTCATTTGCCGTCGTACCCCTTGGTGTGCATAAGATGACTTGAGTCATCGCTTCCATCGATGCTTTTATAGCTCGTTGCGTCTCCATTATGTCCATAAGTATCTTGATTAGATCTTAGTTAATTATAGAAGTCATTGGAGAAGTCTTGATCGGTGAGTTTGGGTTTGCCTCCGATAATATTTGTGGCCTCTCCCTCAACAGAGGTGCCTTCATTTGGTCTCGACGCCAGAGATCTGGTTGTCGACATGGTGTTTGAGGAACAGTGGCTCTGATACCATTTGATATGGATTGTGTGTCCGTTCCCGATGAAGCTCTGATGTAGGGAAGCAACCCGCGTAGTCAGAGAAGAATATTCTCAAAATATTCTGCCGTCATCATATAATTACAAAACTAGAGGGTATCGTTCCGTATCTTCCTAATATACGATTTTGATAATTATGCCCTTGGCAGATTCTGACTACACCTAGGGCGAAAATAAATAATATTACGGTGGAGGTGGAGGTGGAGGTGGAGGTGGAGGTGGAGGTGGAGGTGGAGGTGGAGGTGGAGATGGCGGGTGTTGGTGAGAGAAATTGGTCGAGATCCTAAGGAGAAGAGAAGACTCGATAGTCGAAGGGGATTAGGGGTAACTAGCGTCGGGATGACATAAGGCTAGGGCTTGAGTGAGGAGGGAGAAGAGCTAGGGTAAAGGGAGAAGGGAAGAAAACTCCACTATTCATTCCTTTCCTCAATTAGGTTGTCATCTATATATTAAGAGGCTAACATAACAAGCTAAACTAACAAATAATAAACCTAGAAACAATGCATTTTTGCCGATTACGTTCGAACGGGGTTAAGCGCGTTTGAACGCACAATTTGCGTCCTTTGTATATGCAAACGTATACTGGCGTTCGAACGAGTGCGTTTGAATGGGGCCGAGCGTATTTGAATGCATAATTCGTGTCGTCTATATGTGCGAATATATGTAGGCGTTCGAACGAGTACGTTCCAATGCGATCTCCCCGCGTGTGAACGCGATCTCCCCATGTTTTAACGCGACTTTCATATTTTCTGAAGAAAATAAATAAACTAAAACAAGAAATAGGGTTCATAGATTGTATCCATGCATGAGATGACTTAGTGTGGTTCGAATCACATTAATTTTTTGCCGAGACATATTCAAACAAGAGAGCACCCTACCCTAGGACCTATATGACAATTTTTCTTCTAGGAAAGACTTATCCTGCACAATTTAACCTAACTAACCCAAAATGAAGTGATTATAGTGCACTCTAGCATCTACTGTATTTTTTATGGGGTTATGTAATATCTCGTCATTCTGTTGTTTTTCCGAGGGTATATTTCATCATATTATTCATCTATTTTATCATTTGCCTACGGTGTACGTCAAATGCACTTGGATGCTGGAAGTACTTGACACACTTCAGAAATTATTTTAGTTAAGATTTTGTAGTTGGAAATATGGAAATGAGTATATTTAGAAGATTTCTAGTTGCAAGTCGCAATCAAATGCTCCCTTACATTAAGTTATACAGTGTATCTACAACATTCTGATCAGATTAGTGTAGTTTATTTCCTAATTCTAATATAATTTATTTTTTTGGTTTTATGTAGGAGCTCAATGAGGAGTACTAACAATTGCCTAATAATTCTATCCAACAACAACATTGGTCTCTTGGTATAATTTTATGCATTAAGTGAAGTTTTATTGTATAATTTTCTTTATTTAATCTATGAATTTTATTTCATTTTTCATGTCAAACGATGATTAAGGTGAAATATAATAGCAATACCTCAATTTTTAGATGTGTTTGATATTTTATCTTTAATATTAAGGATTTTAAAATGTCTTAAAACTATTTTATTTTGATATAATCATATTTGGATAGGACTAAATGAATGATTCTAAGTATGACATAATATTAATCTTTTTAGATAGTGGTTGATATGTATACTTCATAGACACTTTTGTATTTTTCTTTGGAAAATCAATATAGATATTATTTGTGAACTTTTATTTATAGGGTTGTCTTTATTATATATATAATTTTGTTGCTATGTAGTAGAAAATTAAGCAATATCATAGGATATTTAAATTTAGCACAATTATAGTGCCAGAAAAATATTAAATAAATAATAAAATTAAATCAATCAGTTTTACTAATATTTTTGCAAATGCCACTAAAACTTGTATAGCAAATAAGATCTTCATCGGCAATTTTGTAATTGCCGCTAAAAATTTACTGGCATTTAGGGAAATACCATTAATTATTGGTTGTTTACTGGCATTGGACAAAATGACTAATTGTCTGTAAAACGTTTCACTGACGGTCAGAAATGCCGTTAAAAGTAGCATGGATGCCACTATTTAAAAATTTTAGTGGCATATGTTACATGCCACTATACATATCAAAAATGCCGGTGTTGCCTAACACCGACACAACTTTAAGTGGCATTTCATAAAATGCTGATGTTGATCTATAGTGGCATTTTGACCACTTTAGTGGCATTTCCTTACTATCGGTATAGCCTAAATTTCCTATAATAGTGCTCGGGATAAAATTGGAACCAAAACTTTGGAGGGTGATGCCTACTAATCTAACCGTTCAAACGATCTGAAACTTTGGCAACTTATTCCTTTGGAAGTTAGAAATCCAATGCAATCAAAATCAATACGATCGAAAGTGTAGATTAGAAGTTATAATAGAAGTTATAATGGAAATACTAACTAAAGGTTAGTAGGTAGCGATAAGGATGTGGAAGGTGATTAATAGAGATATGGGTAGGTTAGGCTTTAGAATGGTGGATGATGGTAGTGATTTGGGGGATAAAACATAAAGCTAAATGAGGGGGAAGGGGGTGGACCGATCCTTGAGAGGCAAGAGGACACAGTCAAATTGAGGGAGGAAGAAGACGAAGCCTAATAATGCCTGCTGTGGGAGGCAGGAGAGAGAGAAAGAGAAAGAGAGCGAAGGGCGAGATAGGAAGGAAAATGTGAATATTCTTTGATAGTTTTGGTAAGGCTGCTTTCTACATATTTAGAGGTTAACATAACAACCAAAATAAGCATAAAATAACCCTAATACAATACATCCTCACTATGGGTGTCCGAACGGCCTCACAAGACGTTCGAACTACGAAAGTAGCACTTTTGTATTTGCGAATGGCTTCTATGTGTTCGAATAGGGGTACGAATGGCCAAAACAGTGCTTCTGTATTTGCAAACGACTTCCGAGCGTTTAGATGCCTAGGCTAGAGAACTTTATTCTTCAAAAATAAAAATTGTTCGTTTCGAGGCGGGTTAGTCAAGTCCAATCGTATCATAAGCAAGTAACGTGATGATAAACTTGTTGATGCTACTTTTTATAGAAGGTCTATTAGTAGTCTCATATACTTAACAGGTATAAGACTAGATATTTTGTACTCTGTTAGTCTTTTAAGTAGATTCATGGAAACACCAAGAAGGTGTCATTGGAATGGTGGAAAAAGAATTTTGAGATATATTAGTGGTACCTCAGATGAAAGTATTACCTACAAAAGTACTGACAATTCATGTTTAGTTAGCAATTGTGATAATGATTAGGGTGGAAGCATCGACGATAGCAAGAGTACCTCCGGCTATATTTTTAATGTCAGCTTCAGCGCAGTTTCATAGTCTTTAAAGAAGCAAGATGCTGTCACTCTCTCTACTATGGGAGCGGAGTACATTTCTTTGTCATTGGCAAGTTGTCAAGTATTATGGCTAAGGTGAATTTTGAAAGAACTCAAGCATGCACAAAGAAAAGACAAAAATTTATTTTGTGATAAAAAAATGAGCAATTACACTCACAAAGAATCCGGTCTTCCATAGTAGAAGCAAGCATATTCAAGTTATGTATCATTTTATTTGAGATTTTGTCAAAGATAGTGAAATCGAGGTCAAATATTACAAAACTCAAGATCAATTAGTAGACATATTTACAAAAGCTCTCAAGATGGATACCTTCACCAAATTGAAGAAGAAGCTCGTGGTAGAAATGGTTTATCTTAAGAGGAGAATGTTGAAATATTAAGCTAGTCAATTTGACTAGTCAATTATATAAATTGGCTGGTGTAGAAATCATGAATATTGGTGCTTTGATTTTGAGGTGACTTTTAGTCTTCTTAATGCCTTTAAATTATAGTAATATTTTGGGTTCTCTATATGATGGAAATCAAAGAGTTATGTATGATAACTAAGTGTCATGTAATATAACTAAGAGTCATGTAAACCACTGTATTATGTGGTTTTATCTCATGTATTGCTATGCAAGTAAAGTAAAAAAAATTTAAAGTTTTTATATACTTTATCTTGTGTTGAGTATCAAGAGAACAATCTTTCATCTCTTAAGTTTTCTGCCATCTTCTCCTAACAACATACAACAATCAATTACTATATATACGAGTTAAAGCAATCATAGATACAAAATAATCTTAATATGCTTGAGTGAGGTTTCTTGAGTTTTCTGCCATCTTCTCCTAACAACATACAACAATCAATTACTATATATACGAGTTAAAGCAATCATAGATACGAAATAATCTTAATATGCTTGAGTGAGGTTTCTAGATTAAGGTTAAAACAAGTAGTTATATTTAGAGTCAAAATTAGGGTATTTTAGGTACTTCAGGTATTCTCTATTTCGTTAGTTGATGTTGGTATAAAACTAACTCCCGGTGATTTTGAGGAATTAAAAGAAAAATAGTGTCAAATGATAAATATCTAGATTATATGGTTGTGTATGAATGATTATAAAAAAAAATTCCTACAATTTTTTTTTATTTCAAATGAATAGATAATAATTGCATAAGTATTTTAGAGTAAGGAAAAAAAATGATCTAGAACTTGAGTACAAGATAATATTATTGTTGTAAATTGATTCACTGGAAAATTCTTGCAAAATCTTTTTCCTTTTTTAAACTTGCATTATGTTTCCCAAGCTCTAAACTTATTGATTCTTTTACGCTTTGGGACCTTCTTTTATTTATTTTCATGGGTTGGGCCAGGCCTGGCTTCTTGTTCCTTACCTTCTTAGTAAAGGCCAGAATCTATCTAGTCCTCAATTAAGGCCTCTTTCAATCCTGGACTCTCCTGCCGAAGTAAATCTCCTGAAACCCTGCAAATAGGGTAGTTTTGAATGAGAAAGTCACCCAAGATGACCAAACTAGTAGTTCACATGGAAAGAGAGAAAATTAATCAGTTCTCTCTCTCTCTCTCTCTGTAATACATTGAATCATATTACTCTCATCAAGTGCAAAACAAAATACAAAGCCTACCATGAAACTTGCCAAGGAATTGAGATACTACTCATTCCTGGAAGAATACTATATTTCCCAAGTGGCATAGCATTATTAGATAGATTCAACTGCTTCTCTTTTTCAGTCTTAAAGAAACTAGAGTAAGAGAAAAAAGAGAACCACAAATGGTTATCAAATTATAACTTGCAAAAGATATTCAAGTAAACATAATCCCCAAAGAATGTCCTAATCTTGTCTAAAAAGGTCCTCTTTTAATCAATCCCAACTTTAACAGGATCATGTTCACCTAACGGGCCCATAATCTTGTCGTTAAAGCTACTACAAGAACTTTTTAGGACCGAAAAAAGAAATAAAAAATTATTAACATTTCAACTTTTTAATCAACCCCACAACACCTACTACTGTAAGCATCCCATAATGTTTTCTTGGCAGAAATTGTATGTAGATTTAACTTTAGTCTTTTATTATGGTCCCCAAACATTTTATTTAATGAACAATGCCTAGAAGTTTCCTATTTTTGTCAAAAAAAAAAAAAAAAAATATATATATATATATATATATATATATATATATATATATATATATATATATATATAAATTGCCTACAAATTTCCTGTGGGAATATGCCACACTATCAAATGGATAAATAAAATTGAAGAGAATCTGAGATCTGGATCAAAAGGGAAAGAGATTAATCGTCAATTACATCTTGTTTAATTGATGAATAACCCCACAAGCATAGAGTAATGCCCTGATATTAAAAAAGGAAGGCCCTACAGTAGAAAGGACAATAATTCTATAATGGCAGCAGAAAGGCCGTTACTTGGGTCCATCATATGATATTGATTATTAATTGGATATCTTTATATTTATACATATTGTTACCAGTGACGTACATGGAATACTTATTAGTGGAATATAGTGAAAGGGAAGGAGGGAAAAGAAAAGTGAATGAGTACGAGGGATGGGCTTTCTTAAGTAAGGAGGGAGAGGATCACCAACCAGAAGGATTAAATAAAATTGTGGTGATTAATAAAGTATAAGCGTGGTGATTAAGATAAGATTAGCATGCATGTGATAGTTGTTGGCCAGTGGTTAACACGTAAAGATCCTTTTGAATTTAGAGCAAGAAGAGCTTCATCATGATATATGTATTCACACTAATGTTGAGATTTAATTCTAACATTTGGATTTAGGATTTTGTATGTGGGGTTTAATTGCCAATTTATATTATATTCTTTCATTTTATACTTGATGGGCCACCTAAGTTTTAGGATTAATGCTTATTAGGTATATTTACAAAGACAATAAAAAACCTGTTGCAATTACTGATTTTTACCATATTTTCTATAGTTATGTTGTATATTACACTCTTATCCCTACCACATAAGTTTTAATGCTCATTAGGTGCATCTACAAGGACACAATAATGACCTTAGCACTCACTAATATCCATCACCTTTGTATTATTGTTATGCTATATATTATGTGTTTATCTTTGCAATCAAAAATTTATGCTCATTAGACACAAGGACACATTGAAAGTAGTATGTGTTGTCAAAATAAATGAATTGAGTTTGAATAAATTTTTGGACTCAAGTCGCTTCCAAGCATAAGAATGCTCACTCAAGTTTGACTTATTTAAATAATGCTAGAATTCGATTTCTTTAAGACTTGAATTAGGCTTGTTAGAGTGAATTAGACTCATCTCAAAGATAAATAATTTGAATCTAAATAAATTTTCAGGCTCAAAAACTAATTTTAAGCTAAACATGAGCACATACTCTTAAAAATATGGACTAAAGTACTAATTTGAAAAGGCTGCATAGAAATCCATGTAATAATTCTTCTGTGCACTCTTTTCTTTCTATAAAATAAAAGCATAATGTTTGAATTTTTGGCCAATGTGTTATCCGTCCCAAAACTTATTACTATTCTGCTATTAGTATTTAAATTATTCACGAACAAATTATAAATTTTACCAGGTGAACAATTATATAAATTTCTCTAAGTAAATCGCCCTCAAAGAAAACGGTATCTCTTAATTACTTCCATTAATATTCTTGTGTATGATAATAAAACACTTCCACGACTCTTTTATATCATTACATAAACTATCTCATCTCAGGAATAATTTACTAAATTACTTATAATAATTTAGTTGTTCACACAGCTCCAATTATAATACTTTGATTTAAATAATTAGTAAACTATAGCAAAATAATACTTTCTATTTCTTTCGCCAAAGATAATTATGTTAGCCACCATCCGTTTAGATGCATCAGTCACTGCATATTCTTTTATAAATATATTATTAACCTCAAGGCTATATAATTTTCAAATCTCTCATCTTGAAAGAATATATATTGCTCAGGAATATACTCATCTTGTTGCAGTTTTAAAAAATAATGAACATAGAGCATATTACAGGTATATATATACTAATACTAAGATTAATTACAGTATTATTTTCTTAGTATAAATATTCCCCTCTGTTTGATTAAAAATTTGTCGGCCTTGTAGTGTTATTTTATTCCTAGATAATTAAAGCACAGTCTACGCATACCTGTCAAATAGTATATGTATATATATATATATATATATAAAAGTAAAATTATTAGCTGCAAAAGTATCATTGGTCAGTGGGACCCGATGCACCAGAAGCAACAAAAAGCCAATGATATCACAAGAGGCGCAGTCCGTCCGATCTCGATCCGACGACAGGCGGATGTCCGTACGGTGCGGGCCCCGCCGTCCACTATCCTTGACTACTCGCCTCGCCGTCCAATAAAAGATACGGTGGCGTCAGGGAACTTCGGTACGGAGGCACTGGCGAAAAAGGCATATTTGGACCGGTCAATGCCGTCGTCGCCCCACCGCCACTCATCGGTTTCCGAATCAAGAATATATTTTTGAATAAAAGAAAAGTGAGAGTTTTTTAATAATATTTTATTTTTTTAACAAAAAATAAAAAAAAAAAAAGAAAAGAAGAAAGAAGGTTGGGGAGTGGTTCTGATTTCGGAGATGGATGGCAGAGGTCGCACTGTTCCCGGATCAGCAGGCAGCTTTGTTCTCCCGCTAGGGGCTCAAAAGGGCTCTCAGGAGATGGAAAAGTAGTAGCCCCACCAAAAAAAAAAGTATGTATACTTTGGGGATGTTGAGATTGTATACTTTATAATAAGAACAAGGTATTAAAACTTATTATTAGTGTTTTTTCTTTCAAATAAATAAAAGAGATTTGGTTTGAAGGGTACCTCAAACATTTACTAATTCTAACTTCATAGATATCCCACATTTTTAGGTCTCAAAGTATTTATGGTCACTTAAAATCTAATCATTCACAATTAGGAACAAATTTTAGAGTAAGAAAATAATATTATGCCTTTATATAAATTATTCAAAATGATGTCAGAGCTATCTAATATTACCTCATTTTGAATAATATAAGAAGAAAGACAAATTATGCGAGAAAAAATAAACCAATGATAAATTTATATTTTGTTAATAGAGGAGATCCTTAGAAACAAAATATCTAACATCCTAATCTGACAGCAAAGATCGAGATCAAAGCCTTCATAACCTTGAGGTAAACCTGAAATAGAAGAAATATAACTTGACCACTATAATTTGTTGCCGAAATTTTAGACAAGTACAACAAGCTAAGTAGTGGGAGAATTAATTCGGAGCAAAAATTAGTCTCATTTATCTCTAAAATTTGCCTTATGATTTCAAATAAAAAGAATCTTCTATATGGACATCTACATATCTACACTCTAGCTACCACTTGGAAGCGGTAAAGGACAGGAATGAAAACTAGATTTACTGGCATAAGGGTATTAGGAGGGAGTTTGTTTCTCATTTCAAATCTCTCTTCAAGACCAGCAATCCGTCGAGCTTCACCTTTCTCATAGAGGTGGCTATACCTACCTAAGTTGATAAATGAAGATACGATTGGTTTGTCTCTCCGTTATTCATATGGAGAAATATTGAACACTCTCAAGGCCTTCAACTTAGACAAAACACTAGGTCCGGATGAGTTCTCAGCCCAATTTTTTCTTATGTTTTGGCCAAAAGTAAAAATGACATATGTGATGCTATGTGCAACTTCTTCAACACTAGGATTATAGAGCCAACCTTAACAAATCTATCATTATTCTATTCTAGACAATCCCTCTAAAGTCAGCAATTACATACCCATCAGCCTGTGCAACATAATGTATAAACTTATATCGAAACTTCTGGTTGTTAGAATGAAGCCTTTTCTTGGTGGCTTAATGTTCTAGTCTCAAAATTCATTTGTCCCTGATAAGACAGTTTGTAGATAATCAAGTGATAGCCCATCAACTTATTGGTCAGTTAAAAAACTCCTCTAGCAAGAACGTTGCATTCATGCTCAAGGCGGACCTCTCCAAAGTGTTTGATCTCATGGAGTGGTCCTTTCTCAATAAGAGCCTTAGGCTTTATGGCTTTTTTGCTGATTTTATTTAGCTAATCATGGCGTGTATTACTTCGATAAATTTCTCCACTGAAATAAATAGGAAGTTCGATGGTTTCTTTCTTCCTTCTAGGGGTCTAAGACAGGAATGCCCACTCTCTTCCTTTCTGTTTATTTTGGGTTCGAACATTCTATCCTTCATGCTAGACAAAAAGCAAGAGCTAGCAAACTTAAAGGTGTTAAATAAGCTAGAGGAGCTAAACCTATAAATCACTTAATGTTTGCAAATGATCTTCCACTCCTGAGAACAGCTACTAATGAGGAAGCTGCCACCATATCCAGTGCTATAAGTCGCTATACTTTGGTTTCTTGTCAAACCATTAATCTTGACAAGTCGGCGATTTACTTCAGTAAAAAGATTAGCCTTCCGCGAAGACAAAGAATCTTGGATATCCTACAAGCTAGTGATCTACTCCATGGTAAAATATATCTTGGCTCTCCTATTTTGGCTCCTAGATCGAAGCACGAAGCTTTCAAGTTCATCCTACACAAATTCCACTCGAAGCTTGCTGGTTGGAAAGCTCGTATACTTTCTCATGCTAGTCGTTTAGTGTTCACAAATTTAGTCATTTTCTCTATTTTAATGTTTTATATGAGCATAACTCTTTTACCTAGCTCTCTTTTAGTCAAAATAATGACAATTATTCATAGTTTCTAGTGGGGTTCGAACAAGGGGCCGGGTCAATACTTACACCTCAAGAGATGGGAAAGCATCTATAAACCCCTTGTACATGGAGGTTTTAGTATAAAGGATAATTTATGAACAAACCCCTGGTTCTCAAACTGGCTTGAAGGCCACTGTCTAATCCTAGGGTGCAATGGGCTAAGGTGATCAAGCTTAGGCATTTTCATTAACCATTCCATCTAGAATGCATTGGCAAAGTCAAAGGGATAGTGGATTTGGAAGGCTATCATGAAGGTGAAAGATGTCTTGCATAGTAATATTCGTTGGGTTGTTGATAATGGTGAGAACATCAACATCATTAAAGACTCATGGCTCCCTAACTACGATTTGCAGAGTATTAACCTTCCTAGTAATGTCAGCAAGGTTAATAACCTTATTGATGGACAACTTTGGAACTAGGCGCTCATCAACGACCTCCTTCCCCCTCAGGTGGTGGTGATTATATCACATATTCACTTGAATAATTCTACCTCTAAGCAGCAAGACAACCTTGATCACTTTCAAATTAGCTATCTTCAACTGCAAATTTGCTTATGCTGTGCTATTAAATGGCCACTAGTCTAGCTCAGCCTCTTCAAGTCAATTAGTGTCAATATGTAAGCGATTTAGAGAAATCCTTTTGCCATTTAGCGAATCAAAACTTTTATTTAGTGTTGTATATTAGATGTCCTCCCTAATATTAGAAGGCTAAGCAGATTCTGTCCAAATATCATTGATCTCTACTCTATTTGCAAAGCATGTGGAGAGACTATAGACCACCTCTTTCTCTACTATCCCTTTTCTAGAGCGGCCTAGTTCATTTGTCGATTGTGGTCCAAAATTGATCTTTCCCTTGGTGCTTTAGATACCTCGATAGCCACCTTCTTCATGAATAATTTAGAAGAAGATGCTACATACCTGTTTTTGGTGCTTTGGGAAATTTGGAAAGCCCGAAACGATATAGTATTCAAAAGCATATCTTCCTCTCTGGCACTTGTCATCTCTAAAGGAAATGAGGTAGCAGAGAAAAATTGCCACCTTTCACTTCTTAGTTTTTTGGGCTTGATATGGATGAACGTAACATGCATGAACATGTTCCCTCTGGCCACCTCAATGCAAGCAATGTAGAAGGGCCAATGGTTGATCAGTTAAATGGGTCCCTCCATATCTGATTTAAATTTTTGGGTGGATGCAAGTTGGGAATTTAGTTCTACGGGAGGAATCAGTGTTTTCTATTTTGAGGGTCTCACCAAAAGTCAAGAAAGGGATCTCTATATTTCTGAACTACTATGCCAATTCGTTGTTAGGTGAAGCTCTAGCACTATAAGCGAGTATCAAATAGGTAGTATAGTGCAAAGATAGCAATCCCATACGGGTTTTCAGTGACCCATTAACTGCAGTAAAGGTTCTAAATGGTTTGGTGGTAAAGGCTGATTGGCTAATCCACTCCATTACTTTTGAAGTAAAGACTATCTTAAAAATGATTCCCAAAATCTAAGTTTGTTACACTAGCGGAGGCAACAACACCATTGCTTATCTTTTAGCGAAATTTGTCTTACATAATCACGATCGTAAGAATTGGTCTAGTTAGGAACTATACTCCCTTTCTAACCAATGACTTTATTAAAACTTTGTCTGCAAACCATTTCTCGAAAAAAAAGATAGCCCATATCTAACAAAAAAGAAAAAATATTCATTTTGTTTTCTAGATTGTTTCGCTATTAAAAAATCCTAGATAAAAAAAGAAGAATTAAACAATATATATGACACTCGATTCTAAGTTGACATTATTTCCTTTGTGTATTCCCAATGAAATGAAATAAGAGGAGGAAAAATAAATAACTTTTGCAACAATTTTTTTTTCTAATAAGTTTGTATAGGAAATCACATGTTCACATTAGTCTAACTGATGGTTTTATATTTAGGGCTAACTATGAGATTTAAATTACCTTTTTCTCTTCTTCTTTAATTTATCTTCTAGTAAGGTGAGTCAATAAGTTAAAGGCTAACCCACCCTTAAGCAAGATAGATAACTAATTGCGTGCCACCACTTTTTTTTTTACTTTTGTAGCTTTGCTAGGTTTTTTTCTCCACATAATGGTTTTTCTCTGATTTTCCCTACCGCTTATTTTGGTTGCATCATTCTATTGTGGTGTCTCCCTTTACTTTCTTCCCTCTCATTCCTCTCTCCATTGCTTCTACTATATTCCTTCTCTTCTCTCACCATAAGCTCCACGGTATGTATGGTCCCCACCAGTATGTATGGTGACCCTAGGCATGGCAATGACTCCACCCATTGATATGAACAACCAGAACATGGAGTGTTAGTGATAAAAGCTTTTTCTCTATAATATAAGATCTCGGACCACCTCACCCTTACCTCTTGATGTCGCCTTACCTCCTGAGATTTTAAAGGTGAAAGATCTCATTAGCTCTAATGACTAGAATAAGCCACTTGTACAAAACTTATTCGCCCATACAATGACTATGAGTATTTGTAGGATCCATGTCGGCTAAGCATCGACTGAGAGACTAGAGCATTTGCTTTAGACGCCCTCAAAGTGAGGCGCATTCTCCACGAAGTCCACCTTTGGTGCCATCTTGAAAGGAAGTTGGACGAGCTTGCCCTCCTCTTTAAAGTTTAACAAATCTTAGAAGCTTATTTGGAAATGCAATCTGGTTATACCTCGTATTAGGACTTTCCTTTAGTAGTGCATGATGGGTGTTCCTGAGCATAGATGATGTCTATCCGATGTGCAATTTTGACAAAAGAAAAACTTTTGACCACCTCTTCATCGGTTGTCCTTTTGGCCGCATAGCTGGGTTCACCTACAAACTAGCTTTAAAACCATGTGACAATTCTAACTCAATAAGCGGCTGGTTGCAACTACTGCCTCCACCCTCACTTAGTTGAACCTTACATATGCCTTTTATGTTCTCTAGGGCATTTGGAAAAGTAGGAATACAATGGTCTTCCAAAAAAAATGAAGTCCTCATCTCTATTAATAGTAGATGAAGCAAACGCCCTCTCGAATTTTAGCCATGAACTTTTTAATGTACCAAAAAGATCCCTCCATTGCAGTATGATTACCAAGTAGTAGATTCTCCTTTCATTAATTTAACAAAGCCTACTCCACGTGATCCCATTATATGTGTTGGTGTGTGCTGGCCAGAGAGTCGTATGGTCAATTGGGCTTGGTGTTTGATTGCTTAGAGAAGATTTATAGTGATGGTATCTCAATTTTCATGGATTATTGCCCGGAGTGCTATCTATGGAGAAGCTTTGGCTCTTCTTGAAGAACTCAAGAGGTTGGTTTGTACCTCAAGTGCAACTAACTCCTTGAATTTTGGTGACCCACTCTTGCTAGTCAAACTAATTAATGGATTTGATGACTCTCCAAAATATACTATCATTCCCATAATCTAAAAATATAGTAGGTGGTTGACCTTTTACCTTGTCTTTAGAGTCTATTTTATGGGTAGGTGAAACAATAGTGCTACTCATAATCATGTGAGATAGGCTCTTCTCCCTTATGTATAAAGTCTAGCTTAGCTCACTATTTGAAGTTTGTATAATTCTAAGCTTGAATGATATTTAGCTCACGAGCCCCTTTTCAACAAAAAAAAAAAAAAAGACCCTAGAATTGCTTATTCTTCCATATAGGGGTGTCGGTTGGTCTTTTTCCTCATTCTTTTCAAAATTAATGTATTGAGCTCAAAAGATGAATTGAAGGAAGTCAAGCTTGGATATGCTCACTTGGCAATGATATATGTATATACACCACACTATTATATCCCTCAAAATTAACTAGTTGTTCATTTCTTTTCTATAAACTAAAAAATAAAATTAAACTTTAATTTGGCATGCCTAGTTCAAAAGTCTTAAGGATGGGCAAATTCCCTTCCTATAAGGGTTGAGCCTTGCTCTAGCAATTTCCCATCAGCTTTTCCTTCCTCTTCCCAGATTCCTTTTAGGCCTCTCTATAACACCCTTATCTAAATACATGTGTCACTCATGTAGGTAAAACACACGTGGTTTTCACGTGATATGTTGGTCAATGTATCTACACAATATACTAGATAAAAGTCCAAATTTTCTACAAATAATACAAGCAAAAGAAGTCTAAAGCACCACAGGCTACAACAAGTTCCAAAATACATATCCATATAGAGGCTACAAGTAGAGGTAAACGAACCGAGTCTGAGCAAGCTGGCTCTGGCTCAAGCTCGGCTTAAAATAAATTTTGAGCCTTAGAATTGGACTTAGGCTTGGCTTAGCTCAACTCGAGCCGAGCTCGAGCTGGACTAGACTGAGTCTGAACCAAGCTTAAGACTAAATAAGCCTATTATCAAGCCTCATTCAAGTCAAGTCGGATTGAGCTGGACCGAGCCAAATCGAGCCCAAGTCGAGCACCGTGGTCGACCCCCACGACTTTGGTCTCTTCTATGTATTGCGACATAGCAGTAGGAGCTGTAGGAGCTCTTTTCTAAAGGACGTAGTTATTGCCTAAACCATCGAAGAAGGTGGATTGGCTCGACGCAGGATAGTAGAGGGTGGGTGCAACGCCTATGTGAGAAGGGTGGAGGTTTGACAATGAAGGCCTTAAATGGCCATTGTAGCATGTGGGTTTCGTAGTAGCAGTTGGTATCAGCAATACCCTTCGCTGACAGCAGGGTATGGTATGCCCAAAAAAGACAAAAGAATGGATATAGACTATTTATACTACCTACACGTGTCAAGAAGAGAGAAAAACATGTCACGGCAACTAAATTAAAAATCACTGGGCGTAATAACTCTCATCTATTATGCGAATTGACAAAAGAAAAAGAGGGCTTTCTACACGTTAGCGGGCCCCATCAGTTGAGACACCTCTTATCGATTAATGCGAATTTATTGAAATGTCACCACCCTAGTACCCTACACCACTAGATAAAAAAGAATTACATATTATACTCTCTCTCTCAAGATAACTTTCATTTGGCCTATCGAGCCTATCAAGCCGAGCTTGAGTGAGCCGGCTCTAGCTCAGGCTCGGCTCAATTTTAATTTCGAGCCGATTTCAATGGCTCGAGTTTGGCTCATCTCTAACCGAGCTGAGCCGAACTTGAGCTTCAGCCGAGTCCAAGCCACTTGTTTATTTTCAAGCCATTTAACTTGAATTACAAGAATAATTAAATAAAGAATTATAAAATAATTCTTTGTCAACCTTGCCACAAACTTAGGCTTCTCTACAAATCTAAAAATATTTCCACTAAAAACTGGTGATTATAAAGCCTAGTAAATATCCACATCTGCAATCTAAAAGTTGTATACAAAAAGATACAACAATGTTAAATATGAATGTACTTATCATAATTACAATCAATGCATTAGTACCTCGTACTCATCATATTCATATTTGATGCGCACATGTGTTACCAATCTATAACATGACATATATCAAACCAAACTATCATGTCCTCATACTCAATCTCTCGTAGAGCTCTATCTATAGGCCATGTCAACACTATACCACATAATATGTATTATTTCAGACTATTAGGTCTTTAGCTTGGGTTGCGCAAAGCTATACTCGTATGCCACATCAACGCTCATACCTGACTACACAAGCTCCCTCAAAGAAGGGTAAACCTTAGGGTAAACTCAGCAAACAATATAACCGATTGTCCGCCAGTGAAAAATGTGCTTCATAGTTAGATCCCTCAAGTTGATAACTCTTCTCCCATTTGTAGTTCTTCCTTGTGAACTATCAATCATCTTTTGTTTGAGTGGGAGTTTGCTAGAGCTGCATAGTTTGCTAGGCCTCTTTCGTCTTTGCTTGGAGCTCACCGCTCTTGGACTCATCCCCTGGATAATGTCACTTAAAAATTGCTCAGTAAGATATTTGGATTCACTATAACACTTACATGGTCATTTGGAAGGCCAAGAATGCCTAGACCTTCAGGTGTAAGTTGCCTCTCCCTCTCGAGGTAGTGCATAAAACACATCACATTGCCCGTCCTACCTGAAGCCTCTTCTTCAGTCTAGCTGCCTAAGTCGCCCAGATCCTACTCAGATAGCTTGTTCTCTTACATGGCTCGGGTTGGTGCTACTTCGAAGGGTGACAACTATGGTGGCGTTGGTGTTTTTACTTGCAAATATGTGATAGAATATTTAATATTTGAAGGTTTATTCATATATTCCTACAGTGATGCCTTAACAGTTGAAGTCCTTGCACTTCCACAAATGGGAAGCTGTCATCTCTTCTCAGACTTCCAGTCGATCAGTTGTCAAGGCTGCGAATGATCCCTTATTTACTATTAGTTGAAAAATCAATGGCATTGTACAAAACTGTATTAGGTGGATGTCTCTCTTCCCCTATATTAGGGTTTTCTTCATGAGTCAAATCAGTAACTCTTTGGCTCATGAGCTGTCAGTCTTACTTAATCAAGTTAAATCCTCCTTTATTAGGATTGATCAACCGTTAGATGATGTAAACTGCTCTAATGATAAATAAAATTTTTGTCTACAAACTTTCATCAAAGTAAAAGAGTTCAGAAGTCCTAATTATTGGTATACCTAAATATCATTGCCATTGAATTTTTTTTTGTACTATGCAATACTTCATGCCATCCAACCACTAAACCCATCAATTTAAAGAGCAGCTTTAGCTAATCCAATTGGTAGGTAAAGCTTAAGATGCCCAATAGCAATAACCCACAAAATAAAATGGCACATGATTTGGAGAGCCAAAAGGCAAAGTAGGAAAAAGGGGGCACAAGAATAAGTGGCTCAGATTCTCGTAGAAATTAAAGCAGTGTGCGTGTTGATATATATATATATATATATACAAACCCCTGGCACCTACTTTTGCGACATGATTTTGTGCTGAAGGAAATCCCTCTCTCTCACTCACTCACTCACTCTGTACATCGGCATTTATTCAAAGGAGAAAGAGAAAGTATACGGAGTTGGTGAGGGGTCAGCATTCACAAGTCCCTTACCGACAATGATACTAGCTTTCTGCACCATCCAAGGCATTCCCAGTATCTCACATAAAATCCATATTTTTATCCTTGATTTATTTTTATTTTTATTTTTATTACATTGCATTATTTTGCATCTCTAGTCTATGTGCAGTTACATCAGCTATTATGTCTGAAGGAGCGTCTTAGAATAAATTATAATTTATTTATAAAATAATATACGTCAGTAAATCACATTAATTATATTGATTTTAGTATTCGTATTTGTTTATATTGGATAGAAAATTTTAAAATGCTCCATATAACGCCAATATTTCAGTTTCAATTGCATTGCCACGTGTAATTCGACGGGCACCCAAGAATAATTTTCCCATTAGTATCTCTATAGATGTATCCAAACTGAGGATGTGATATATGTTGTGATTTGGATGGTGTGGGAAAAGGGTTATGCATGAAAACGCCAAGTTTTGCTAATTGAGATTGAGTATTTGTGGAGATAATGGTGCAAATTGGTCACTAAACTCTAAACTTATAGCCGAAGATAGCTAGCTCTATAATATATTTTGTATAAATTATACATAATCGATACAAATATAGTTTAGAAAAATATTAATACCATTTTAGAAATTGTAGCCTAGTGCATATATTGATGATATGCAATTATTTATTATTATATTTAAGGGGGAAATTCATTTTACTCTCACTTATAGCAGGCTACAATCTAAAGTTCAGTTGTACCACTTTAACCATCATTGTAATTTTTATATAGTTGTAATTTTAGTTTAAAATTAATGGTAAAGTTAAATTCTCATTAAAAGTATCAAAACCTTTAACCGTTTTGCAGTTTGTTTTATCGTTTTTGAAATATTTGAAATGTCTAAAACATATAAAGTGAGGAAGACTGACATTTGCATAAGGCAAAAGGGTTTTTTATTAAAAAAAATATTTTTTCTTAAAATAAAAATCACATTTTAATGGTTTTATATAAAATTAATATATGTCAATAAATTTGTATATGTTAGAAATTTAAAGGTCTTAAATGTCACAAACAAAGGTTCAAAGAGTCACTTTGGATTTTGGTATAAGCATAGGCATGTTGGTTATATTTTCCTTGATATTAAATGTATATTAAGTATTCAATAGATTTATAAATTAGTGTAAGAACAACAACCCTAGTAATTGGTAGTGAATTTATTTTGTCTCGTTTAGCTTTTCATCTTTAATTTTTCACATTTATACATATGGATAGATATTACGAGTTACATTTCGAGCCCAATTCGACCCTAGCAAAGCTCTGTTAGGGTTTGACATTTTTCTCCCCTAGACACTGAAGATTCCTTCCCTTGCCTGCTTGGTCGATGTTTCTCTCTCTCCCTTAGCCATGGTGAAGGTGAAGGGGAGGGTCTCTATTCTCCCCTTAGATTTTTTTTTTCCCTTTCTTCCCCTCCCTCTCTTGTTTTTCTCTTTCCTCTCTTTTTGTCATCCTCTCTTTGAATTCTTCAAATATCCTTCTTTGATGGTCCAAATTGCCACATTCCTTTTCTTTTTGCTGATCTCTCTACTCCCTCTCGTTCCTCTACTACCCACCTCCTGGGCCACCCTATCTAGTTACCTTATCACTCGTCGTCAACTCCAGCATTGACTTTTCCTTTCCATACTTGAACCCCACCCGATAAGGGCTCCCAATAATTGTCGTGGCTATTGATGCCTTGCTTTAGCTATTCAGGAGGGGTCACTCACCCTCCTCTGCAGTCCATCATCCCTCCACTTGCTATTGCTCTAGTGTTGTTGATTGGGAGTTGTGGTTGCCTTTGGTTTTTTTTCAAAGCTTTGCTTTGTAGCTTGGAGATTTATTGTATTGATAGAAGATGTATTAGTCCTAGAGTTGCTATCTTTGCTTTTGCTTCTTTAGGATTTGTACTTTTGTATTATAGTTTTTCACTTACTAGGCTACTGTGGTGTCAACTGAGCCATAAAATATTGAATAGCCCGCACCTGCATTATTTTCTCAAGCTTCTCGCTGCTACTACTTGTGGTGCTATTAATGTTGCACAAACAAGAGCCTTGTTTCTAGTGCTATTGTCCAACTTTCTCTGTTCTTTGCTTTAATGGTTCTAATTAGTATTTTACTTAAATATTATGCTCCTCTATTGATCGGTCTATATTTAGCCAAGTGTATGGCTTGTTTAAGGATCGACTCGTTTCTTCTTTTGGTGTATCAATTTATAACAGATAACTAAGCCTAATGACTTATTAGCGACTTTCTTAAAAAAAAAAAACACATATGGATAGTTGTTAGATTCAAGTTAGTTGATTGTTGAAAGAAGTTGTGATGGACATCGAGATGGTTTCTGCACTAGTGCATCTTCAGAGGAAATATCCAAGCCTTTGGAAGCGTGATAACAAATATATCATATCAAACAATGGTAGTTGTATTTCATTTATGTTAATCAATTAAATCCTTCTTTGATCTGATTTTGATCTTTGATCGAATCAACTGAGACTTAGAATGATATATTAGGTTTTATTTTACTGTTGGGTCAAGTTGATTTTCTTTTAGACCTTATTCGGGTTTAGTTTGAGTCCATTAGATTCATATTAGGTTTACTATCGCTTATTTATTATTTGATGTATAATCAAAGGTAAATTAGTTATAATAGGAATTATATTTCCTACATAAGGAAATCAAACCCCACTTTTACAAGATATTATTATTGATCTTAAAATAAAGAAGAGATGACAAAGTATTTTCGTGTGAAGCATGGAACAACTGGAGTGAATCTTGTTATCTCATTTTTCATTCTTCTTATTCTTCACTATTTTTTGAGGTTTGGCACTATAGTACTGTACCACAGTACTTTATCATTGTACCATAGTACTGTAGCATATACTACTAGGTGTAGATCTCAAGATATCAAGAATTAACCAACCGATGTTCCTTGTGTGAATTTTAAAATAGATGTTAAGAAATTAATAAAATAAGGATAGTGCTTACACTTTGATAACTATTCTGACTTTTTAAAAATATTATTAGTTCCTCTACTGCTATTTTATTTTCTTATTGTTGGATTTTGCTTTTCTTCTATCTCTATATTTTATAATTTGCATTTCATATAGTGTACGACCTTTAGGTTATTCTCTCTACGTATTAGAGTTTCATTGAGTATTTATTTGAGGTTCCATACGAACACGTATAAGTATCTGTATATGTGTAGATATTTTATTTTATGTGATACATTTTGGCATAAGCTAACAACTTCCATCAGTCTACCACTACAAAGTGTGACGTTACACTGCTTTGAGAATTGTCACACTCGTCATCGTTGTCCTCCCATCTTGCCGACAGCCCTACAGACCTGGGGCCGTCGAAGGGATTTTACCGACGACGGCGAGTACTGCGAATGACATCCAAAAGGGCTTTAACCGGAGAAGAAGAAGTAGAAGAAGAAGAAGAAGAAGAAGAAGAAGAAGAAGAAGAAGAAAAGAAGTTTGAGAGACAAAATGTGAGCTTTCGGTCATATAGACAGAAAGAGCTTAGATGAATGTTTAGAAGACAAGCAACCTAGAGATTGATGGGATAGAAAGGTTCTCCCAAGAGTGAACTTTTCTCTAAGTTCTCTAATCTTTTGGACCATGAAGAGACCGAGATTGACGTGCAAAATTTTCTCTCTTTTTTTTTTCTTCTCTTTTCTCTCATGGTCGGCCTTCACTCATCTCTATCAGCAGTGCAGAGAATAGGAAAAAGACCCCAGGCTACAAAGATCCTCTATCACTCTTTCCCATTTCATCTCCAAATTATACTTGTAGGTCGACAATAGGCAATCAATTTGGTTTGCCATCGACCCAACCACAAATAAACAAATAAAGTTCTATATATATATATATATATATAGATAACAATATTATGTATGGCACATTGGCAAATGTAATAGACTGTCATCAGTAAAGATTCCTTCTTTTTTTTCAAATTTTTAAAAGAAAAGAGCACAGAAAAGAAAAGGACTTCACCTGCTCTGAATGACCTCCTCATCATTCTTCATTCAGATTTCTCAAGATGTCCTCATAAGTGCTTGTAATGGGGGCTGTAATTTTTTGTGGGGCATCTTTACCTCTTCAGTTAATGCATTTTACTTTTTAATTAAAATATAGGGAGTATCTTTTGCCATAGAAAGGGAAGGGAGGGAGGAAACCCACATCCATAACTCATGTTCCTTGATTCGGAATATAAATCAACACCAGATCTCATGCCTTTACAACTGTTTGTCTTTCAAAGCTAATCAGACTTAAAAGAGCATCCCCCCCAACAACCTCTATTACACTTGCTGCTGCCAAGGTTAAATTCTGAAGTATATATATATATATGCCTTGAATTTAATATATATAATTTATATTAATTTGAATTCTTTTGCTTTTGAACCGAATTCATCTCCAAGGATATGAGTTTCTTTCTACATTCGCAGTTGAAGATGATCTGCAAAACTGATTGAGAGAAGCCAAGAGGTGATGCTTAAACCTGCAAGTATAATGAGCTATTCATATGAAGCAATTTGGAAGCATATGAGGTAATATATCCTTGACCGCTGGAGTTCTGAATTATATTCAGATGCCCATCCACTGTATATTAATAAGTGAGACCATCCTCTGTGTAGTACTCCAAATAAAGATTGATTCAGACACTGAGATCACAGTAGAGGAGAATAGAATGACAAACACAATAGATAGACAGAGATGGATCTTGCCATCTTCTGCTTACATGAGGGTTAGTTGTGTCGGCATCTTCAGCAAGGACGACAAATGATATTCATTGATGAGCAAATCTAAAGAAATAATAGTGTCACACTGACAAGATCATTGAATTATGACAGTATTTGACCTAGTCAATGAAGAACATGGGAGTTTGATGTATAGGTATAAAAACTTTACATAAAAGCAAGACCACCATACACCCCCTATTTATCGAAAATTCTATTAAGACTAGCAGATTATTTTTATGAAGCAGTCTTCTGTACTAAACTCAGAAGGAATCTCTGCCAAGCTTTACTCACAAGAAAAACCAAGCAGAAGCTAAGAACATGCCATTGACAAGCTTAAGAACATAACCATCTGCTTACACAATTGATAGGTAATAATGAGAATCTATTTCATAATTTCTACAATCTAAGGCTATGAACAAACACACTGTAGCAATGTTAGAAAGCAGTAATAAGACAACCGACATTTAAGCTAACAATGTTCCTACATAAATATTGGTGCCAACACTTGAGCAGGATATGAATCCAACCAAATGGAATACTGCTATAACCTATAGACACAATTGTGATGTTGTTCAGTCCATGAAAATATACGAAAACCATTCTATATTGTCACCAGCAAGAAGAATCATAAAGGGTCTCTGCTAAAAAAGAGTTTTGAAATGGAAGACTGTAATGGAATTAACAGGCAAAGACAACAATGGAATTAATCATTTTTTGCATACAAATGCTTAGATATGTTCGCAAAACCAAGCATTAAGACCTGAAATCTTAATGACAACTGGAATTAGTCAAGTAAAGGCATCAAGAAGGGAATGAAATGATAATGATGAATCATCTCGAGTCTAGTTGCATGCAACTTCATATAAATACAATTTCTGAAGAACCAAAATGTTACAACATTCTTCCTGGTGGTCTTTCTCTTTTGTTCCTTGTGTGGATTCTAACACAAACTAGAAGATCTTTATCTGCACACCCAGTAGCCCTCGAAAACTACATGCCTGAACAAGAGACAGACTTTGAAAAACTGATTATGTCTCTCTCATGCCCCCACTCCCCACCCCACTAAAATGTTAATAGAGTAAGTAAGAATAATAACATGGGCACAAGGAAGAATTTGTAGGAAAAAGAATCTAGCAATTCCTACATTTGAATTCTACAATCGCAAAGAGGATAAAGGTAAAACCAACTAGAAATGTTACACTGAGGAGGGTTCCATGAAGGGCGACTCATTTAGCACATTGTCCTCCTCATCGGCGAAGAGATCTGCATCCTTGTCTTCCTCATTGGAAAAATCCCTCCTTTCTAGCTTAGAATGAGCAGTGATAAATAGCAACTTGTTGACTCGTTCTATACTAGCTCCTGACCGCCCAGGAGTAGACAACCACCGCATCACCGGCGTACAATACTTGACCCCACATGCTGTAGCATGAAGGAAGATGAGCCTCACAGCCACCTTCCCTAGCGACTTGAACTCACTCAGACATGTCTCCCACACGAGCCGGCTGCTCTGTGGGTTAGCAATCCTCATCTTCCCTGTCGTTGGATCGAGCTGCTTTACCTGGACTGCCTGTGCATACAATGGATCCATCCCCTCTGACCTCCACTTCATCAGCTCCATCAGTGCGATGTGCGCTTCTTCCCTCGACACCATTCTGGTGATCAGCTTGTCGACATCCTTCTCCTGCTCTGGAGTCAGGCACTTGAAGGGTGGGAGATACCTCCCGCTCGCATCCTTGACCAAGTAAAGCGGATCCAAAACGAATGCTGCCGACCATGCCGGGTGGTAGTTCTTCTTGAACCGTTTGTCGATTACCTTCTCAACAGGTGTGTCCTCAATGTTAAATTTAGCACAACAGTCCTTTACCTTCGACCGCAGTTCCTCCCAAAGCGGCAGGCATTGCCCAACAAGCGGCCGCTCCACCTCCATCTCCTGTGCCATGCCATTGATCAGCTTCACTAGGGAGTGCACCGCCTCTACATTATTCCAAAATCCCATATCCCGAATCATTTCCCCCAACTCCCTCCCAATTGGGTCCTCCAAGCACAGAATCTTATAAGACTCATCCAAGTTTACCAATTGAATTGCTTGAGCAGAAGCCAAGATGTCCTCTAGCATTGCAAAGACGGGGGTGTCTGCGCCGGCAACACGGAGTAGACTGGTGTGATCGACCTCTTGGAGCTGATACTTGTGGAAGGTTTTCCGGACTTGGGAATTAGAGTTGAAATAGTTCGCAATCTTGGAGCAACTTGAACTAACATTATGGAAGAGAGAGAGTTCGCGGTGGAAGTCTTTTACAAGGTTGTGAAAGCTCTGTACTTGGCACGAGAGGTTCACCATCCAGTGGTGTTTGTCCTCGATACTTCGCAAAGCTTTCGACTTGAAGCGATCAGCAACGATCCCTGCGCACCGGTGAAGACTACCATTTCCGCAGACATCGATGATGGCGTTCCAGAGCACGTCTTCGGCGTAATCCGACATCGCTGGAGCATGCAAGGGCAAAGCGCTGTGGAAGACGGAGGTGCCATTGGGGAGATTAAGTGATAAAGCAACGAGAGAAGAAGAAGACGACGAAGAATTGGGTCTCCACCCATCGGAAGCGAGCTGGAAGAAGAGCGCCTCGTGGACGCGTGCGTCGGCGTCGGCACGAGCGGCGTCGAAGCGCGCGTCGAGACGTGGACCGACGAGGTCGCTTCGGGAGAGAGGTGGGAGACCAACTTGGTGGAGAAAAGCTCGCAGCTTTGGGTGCTCTACGGAAGACAAAGACACTGCACCAAACGACTCGTAGAACCAATCTGACAACAGAGCAAGAGAAGAATCGATTTGGGTCCTGGAGAGGGGTGGACCAGGGGAAGTTTTGGGGGATTTAAGCTTCTTGACGCTGTCTCGAAGCATGGCGAGAGCACCCAAATCGTCCTTCCCGCCGGACAGCACAAGCGCTTGCGTCGGCTGAGATGGGTCGATCAGAGCGAGGTGAGAAGAGCGTTTCCGACCAAGATTGGGCCTGGAAGAGGAGCAAGGAGCAATGGACGAGATGGGTTTCGGAGGCGACGAAAAGTTCGGGCAAGTCCCGCGCTTAAGGTGTTCGGACGCGGTCCTCGAAGGGTTGGAAGCAGAGAAGATGGCGTCGCAAAGGGAGCACCGGAGCTTCACCGCTTTGGGAAGACCCGTCTCGGAGTTCTGCACCAAGATTGGCTCGAGATGGGACCAGTACCACGCGCCCTTCCCCTTGATCGCCTTCGTCCTCACCGTCGTCAGCGCCTCGTATCGCTTGTGCACCGCTCGCGCCGCCGCTTCATCCGCCGCCGCGGTCGATGGCTCTGCTGCCATTGGTGTTCCAAAAAAAACACAGCGCTTCGCCTTCTCTTTGTTACATGTAGCAGTTACTACTCTCTCTCAGACCTATCGTCGAACACCTTGTGAATTCGTCTCCGTCCATCGTAATTTAATTTCTCTTTTTTTCTTTTGTATTTTATCTTTTGTTTCCTTCTCTCTCTCTCTCTCTCTCTCTCTCTCTCTCTCTCTCTCTCTCTTTCTCTCTCGCTCTATATCTCTGGGGCTCTCTCTCTCTCTCTCGCTCGCTCTTCTCTTCTTCCACTCTAGTTTGTCTCTAACAAGGAAGGCCTTTGTTTCTTTGTGTGTATGGAGGGGCAAAAGAAGTCTTCCTTTGTGGGGGCTTATTGTTCCATGTGCCTTATTATAGTGTAGCAGTAGTAGAAAGAAGTGAGAGGGCAACCTAGGAATTTAAGGAAATGTTGCTATTCTTCTTCTTCTGTGGTCTTTCAGCCGGGTTGACCACCCCCTGTAAGGGAATGCTTCTGGTACATGAATATTAAATTCATTAGGGTACAAGTCTATTACATAAAAATACTGAGGAATTTGTACATGTTGATCTGTGGATGTGCTACTATTTATATGTATATCTATACTTTTTTATATTTATTATTCTCAATGTGGTGGGAGTAGTTGGTACTGCAGTTTTGTAGTGGAACCACACCAGCTAGCCCTAGCCCTAGTCCATGGCTCAAATTGCACAAGAGACCCACAGATTAACCTACTCCTTAATCCTTATTGTGCAAATAAATTGTCCCTCTTTCTCTGCTCTTTTGTTTTGAGGAGGGTGTATTTGCATATAAAAACCTTTTTAATTTTTTTATAATAATAAAAATAAGTTTTTGTGCCTAAGAGCTCTTATGTAAATTATAAAAAATAAATGCGTTCAGTCTCACGAGCCTAATTCGCTATAGTTGCCATTATAACTCTCTTTCACAGTTGCATTTCATTGATGAAACTTAACTAAGATGGTTAAAAAAAAATTTCATTTTACCCTTGTGGCTTGAATTTGTTGGAAAATATCTAATTCAATCTAATATCATAATATTTCGTATATATAAAAGTAAATTGATCAACCTTTCAATTCACTCTATAACCATTACAGCTTTTAAAATTATAACAAAATCATTCTATTTAAACTCCAATGCAGAAATACCATACCCACTTAACACCTTAAACGAAATTTAGAGAATTGATGAAATTGTCCTCTCCTCTCGTTCTTTACAATTTTGACATCTCCTCCCTTTCTCTCCTCTCTCTACCTCGAGCACATCACACCCCATGCTCTCCTCTCTACTTCGAGCAACATCCTCACCCTGCACCATCCTCTCCTCTCTTCAGCTCTTCCTTTCTCTCTATCAACTTGGAGATTAGTAAGAGGTTGAAGATACCGATTAGGAGGGCAACTTGAAGGTGCTACAACTTGAAGAACAAAAGGAAATGATTCTTTAATGGAGTTGGGAGGTTACAAAGATCGGAGAAGGGGGTGGGGGGCTCCAAATATTTGGAGCAGAGGGTGGGAATTGGGGTAAGCTTTGATTGGAGAAGGTTAATGGGTTTTTATTTGACATCATCATAAAATTTTCTCTTAAGTTAGCACATAATTTGCACGTGTGTAATTCGTCGTATGACTGTCACATGACAACTTATAAACAAAAATAGATAATATAATCTTAACAAAATGAGTTAAGCAAGATAATTCTAATAGTTAAAAGATACTAAAAGATAATTCACGAGGTAAAAATAAAATTATTCCTAAATAAAATACACATCTCACTACAAGCAATAGTACTTATAAACAATTAATATAAAATAAGAAAATAAAAAGTAATATTATCCTGAGTATATGTGTTGCTTTGCAGTCAAATAAGATGCTCAAACATTAAGTCTAGAGGGCACTTACATATAAGAATTGAAATTAATCAGTTTGTTCATCATTTTCTTAAACGCAAAATAGAAAACATAGTGAGATAAAGTATGGAATGAGCGTCGGGGGGGGGGGGGGGGGATTATATTAGATTATATTAATTAGTTTTTTCGTGCGGACTGCGTGGGCTTTTCGTGCACGTTTTTTTCTCCTCGAAATTCGATCATTAAAATGTAGATTAAAAATAATTCTCGTAGTTTTAAACTAATAGGAAACCTATTCAAAATATTCTGCATATGCTATCATTATTCTAAAAAATTGATAAAATTGTCACGTTTCCTCTGATGTTTTACGAAGTTAACAATTAATACAATAAGATATGGGATGGATGGGGCAAAATTAGTACGGGTGAGGCCACATTTAGTAAGTGTGAAAATTATTATAGTATTTTTTTTAATTTAAAAAAAAAGAAATATTTGAAAAGATTGTAATGAGAATTAGGTAAAGAAGTCCTTTTGACTATAGAGTGATTTCAGGTTAAATCTAATCTTTAATTGATCGAAAATTAAACAGCTAAAAAGTATAGGTTCGACCCCACTAATACAATTTCAAAAGTATTAGGTTTAGGGGAGAGAGAGAGAGAGAGAGAGAGAGAGAGTCAAGCAATTACCTGTCATACATCAAATCATACTATCTATAGTGTGAGATGGCGTGTATTGAGACGTATCAGAGATCAGCTAGAATGGGTGCATTTAATTCATCAATGGGATCACAATCGATCATACTTAGTAGTCATTTTTCTAATCACCCCTTTTGAGAAAAGGTAAGAAAAATAAAATTTGCTCGGATTACAATCTCTTTTGAGTCCTTTCAGGCACTTTTCCTTGGACGATTCTTCAATTCTTTAATCGTATGCATACGTCGACATATCATTTGCTCCAAATAAAGTAGAATAAAATTGATTATAAATCAAGATTACAAGGTTAGGTGTAGTGGTTTTAGTGGGTCTTCTATGCTCACCTTGTCTTTGATTTAGAAGATGTTTTGATGACCCACCTGGCCGAAGAGGTGAAGAAAAGGGGAGAATCCAAAGATATTTATCCTCTTGATTAAAAAATTAGCGAGATAATGACCAAACTACCCTATTCTATCTCTCTCCCAGTCTCCCTCCCTCAGCTTGTCTAAATATCTAGGCTTATCTAATTCTTTTTTGTTTTTGAAATATAAATATGTATTCAGCAGGGAGCTTTTGTGCCAGAATAGACAATGCAACAGTCCTCCAATAAAATGTGTAACAAGTCAACGGGCCACCATGCCCCCAAAATAGAAATATGGGAGGGCCTGATTAATTAACTGCTCAATCTGCAATTTGATTAGCTTTTTAATATACATAAAAGAATTTTACATCAACAAAGAGAGGAAAGCGTAAAAAATCTTAACAAGGATGTTTTTAATATGCTACGGGAAGACGTTTCTTTGTTTAGAACCTATTATGAGCTCTAATCTCACCGATGGAAAAAATGGCCACTTGATTCGATTAACTATGGTCTTTAGAGAGATTCCGAGGCAAATCTTGTGAGAAAAATTTCAAAAAATGTTCTTATTGGAACATCTTAAAATTTGAATATTTTATTGCTCCGGAAGGGAATTTTTCAATGAATCACAAGGTTTAGCTAATTAAATCTTGAGATATCAACCAAAAAGCGACTAAATGTTAGAAGATGACAAAAAAAAGTGATGCTAGGTTGAGCGATGGTGATGAGGTGTTAGGGTATGAGATAGTGTAATGGGTCGATAGAAAGGTCAATGTGGGAGAGGAGGATTGTATCCTAGGGATAGGAGGTACCGGTCAAATGATAAGGGAGGTGATGTGGGTGATCAAAGTGGTCTACCAAGTCTAGTTGAAGGGAATAGGGAGAGGAGAGGAGAAGATAGCAAGAAGAAGACCCGATAAATCTCAATATTCAACTCAAGTGCGCATCAGAGCTATTTATTGGTAGCTACCTTGACTTGGTCAACTAACATGGTTCCAACTTAGTTTTGACTCAGCTAAACACAAGTCAAATCAAATAGTAATCTAGGGTTTTATTTGAAATACCAAAGAAATAGCTAATACTAACTAAGAAAAGGACAAAACAAACTGTACTGTAATACCTAAAACAAACCTCCTAAGCACTAAATACAATGCCTTAGACTCAACTTGGTTGAATCGTAACCGAATCTTCATCAGTTTGAGGGGAGCCTAATTCCACTAAAACCTTATCTGACGCCAATGTAAGTTGCAGTTTTGCATTGACCAGACCTTAGTAAGAATAATAGAATCATTAGGAGATAGTGCTCAAGTTTGTTGCCAACACTGCACCATCCACTCGTTGAACCACCGTCCAACACCACCTAATCATATAGAGTAAACGATTTGGTGGTCATTTCGAATTGATTCGAACATGTTAACATAATAATGATACACATTTGACTATCTTGATTGTGTCACTGATAAAAAAAAAAACTGTAACGAAGTCAAAATAAAGTGCAATTAGAATTGTTGGATGCACACATCAGGATATTAATTGTTATAAAATAAGGGTTATATGATTAAAACAAACATAATTGAGACATACCAGCTTATCGATCACGCATATTCATTAATTTTGATCACTCAATAAATTGAATACATGAGAACCGCAACCCATAATGTTACAAGAAATTCACTTAGGCTATTGAATGCATGCAATTGACGTGTTTTGATATATGAAAAAGCCTAGACCAATTTGTACGAAATCAGTTCACACCAAATCTCAATCCTCTTCGCATGTTATAATCTAGCAAATGCATGGATAAAAGTCTTTTTGTCGCATTACTAGTAGACCACACGATCTTTTCATCCAAATGGCTCAGCAAGAGGAAGGATAAGGGCAACTTTGCCACCCTCTTAAGTCACAACAATGGACCCGATTCAATTGGGTTTCCTTAAACAGCAAAAAAAAGAAAAAAAAATGGGGCGAGGGAAAAGTGGGAAAGCTGGTATTTGTTTGAGCCTGTGGGATGGGGAGCACGAGAATTGGGACTATTGAGCAGTAAAAAGGAAACCATGTTGCAAATTACAAAGCCAAAAGCTGTGGCATTGATAAAGTTTTGCATCAACTTTTTTTTCCTCCTCCTCCCCTCTCTTTCTCTCTCTCTCTCTCTCCCTCTCTCTCAATTGCAACCAAGGAGGGGAAGAAAGATTCATCAACTAGCTTAAAGGTATGGCCTGACAACCACAACATGTGATACGGAAAAGGGGAGAGAGAGGATCATTAAAGAGGTTATAGTCTCATACAACCATAAAGAGAGAGAGAGAGAGAGAGAGGAGAGGGGAGAGGAGAGGGGAGAGGAGAGAGAGAGCTCTATCGATTTGATTCCCTAAGGAAAACAGCAGCTGGGGAAATAGGGACCATCATGTTTGTGATGCTTCATCAAAGATTGGGTGCAGTGTTCGAGGAAAAGACGCAGATCTTGGTCATAGATAAATGAATCATATGATGACACTTCATCAGAGGATACGATGCTCTCTGGATTTTCTCAAAGCAAAAAAAAAAGAACGAAGAAAGTTTTTACTTCAGTATTTGCCAACTGGCATCACAGCATTTACTGCTCAGTCTTATCATCATCATTTTGATTCAATCATCAGTTGCCACCTTAGAGGTGCCGTACGTAAAGAAAAACATAAATATACTTCTATCGTAAAATGCTTCCATACCAATTCTTCAGTACTACTACTACTTACTAATAATAATAAAAATTTAATATATATCACTCCTTTACAAGCTAGTCCAACACAACCTGATTGCGTGCTTGATGAAGAACTGGAACCACTAGCAACCCATAATGGTGATCGAGAAGTGGTGATTTGTGTGCATGGGAAAGGGATCAGCTAGCATGAACATTACCTTATAGTATCTTTCATCACTTAAGCTAGCCAGTGTCATGACTAGAACTAGAATAGCCTTTGATTCTCTTCACCATTTCGCTTTCTCCTCCAACATCAGCACCTTGAACTTTCCCTTGAAAGACTACTTACCCTTGCAGCATCAAAGGAAGTGACCAACTTTTCGTATACATGACAACAAAAGAAACGTAAGTTAAGCAAGATGTTATTCTAAACTCGATGCAGGATTATTGGATGTCAACATCATTTTTCTAGTGAACGACAAAAGAATCAACATGGGAATATTAACAACGATCTAGAAAGGCCTTTGTTTCCTTCCCCATAAAGATAGTAATTAACTGAGCTAGGATTTTGGTCCAAAATCAGATAATTACTCAATACTTTAATTTAAAACTCGAGAAAATTTTCTATGTAATAATAAAAAATTATATAGTCTGATGTTGGCTTGCTATTAGACAAGCACAATTAATTTTTCTTCAGAGTCTTCCTTTCTTCTCTAGCTTCCTTTCCTAAACCAACAACATTTATAAATTAAAATTTAATTAATTTAAAGAAAAGAAAAATTGGAAGAGGATGCTATATGCATATCCATGTCACCAGTAGTGGCAATTATATACGTCGCCTCAGCTGGTTTTAGTGGTTCTGCCAGTTAAAAGAATTGACAACTGCAGGCACTTTGTTCTTTTTCCATCTTTCCTCTCCTAAAGGGAAAATAATCTTGGCTCCACTGAAGCAAAGCTCAGTTAATCTCTGCAGAAAACTAGTGTTATGATATGCATAGAAGGACAGAAAGGAATAGTTTCGGGTGTGAGATTGTTCTAAACTGATGCAGGGAAAATAGTATGTCAACATCAATCTCCCTAGTGAATGACGAGGTGGTGGCAGGCAATTTCCCGATAGTCACGGATCGTGGCCTCGAAGAAACTTTTGCCGTAGAACTAAAACTTGACTATCTTGTCTGGTCTGTACTCCTGTACTTTGGGTGATTGAAATCCTCAGCCAAGCAAAACTCCAGTTTTACTCACCTGGAGGAATATGATTGGAAAACTGAAACTATCACAAAACTATTCCATAAGATTGTTGCACGACTTTATAAGACGGGAATCAAATTACAACTATTGGGTTACGTTTAAAATAACTGAGAAGAGGTTAACGAAATCATCTTCTTTGAGGACTTAGGGCTAATAACTTTCTGTGAAGTTCGATGTGGAAACTCAAACTATACCTGTCAACCTCCTTTCTTCCGAGCTTTAAAGTCCAACGTTTCCTATACGCATTGTACAGCTACATATACAAACAAAAACAAAAACAAAAAAAAGAAGAAGATAATAACATAAGCAATTACCCGGCCAGACGACTAAATGCATATATCTAGTAAGCTAGCTAGCTATATCAACAAGAGTCAACAATTATGGGTAGCAATGCAGCATAAGTCTTCAAGTCACATGAGGCAATAAGGTCACCGATTTCTTGTCTAGTAAAATTCCGAACTGAATTGGATCCCTCTCTTCTTTTACTTCCTAAGAAGATTAAATCCAGTAATAAAGAAATCTAGAAGCTCTCATATACGCTGAGTCATCTTGATATTAACTTGCTTAGTTTTATATAACTAAAAAGGACCCTAAATAACAAGATACATGGTATTTCTAAAACAGCCCTAATAAGTATGAGCACTACTAAAAATAACCTTGATAATAATACAAATTAGTTAAGCTAAATACCATTACATAAATACAACACCTAAGTAGGTTTACCGATAATTTTTAACATATTCCTTAGTGCAAGCTTGTGAGTAACCGAGCCAAGTTTTGCTTATATTTTTAACTGGTCTTTGAAATAGATTTAGGAAGAAAAAAAAATCCTCTAAGTTATCTTGAGAACACACATCCGCAGACTTAATTTTCTTTTAGTGCACTTTCTCACAAATAAAGTGGTTCTCAACATCAATATGTTTTATTGTAATATATTAAAAAAAAGATTTGTGTCAACTTAATTACGCTTTAGTTGTCACAACTAATTTTCACTCAATATTTAATATCCTCGTGAACATCAGAGTCTACAACTATATGTATTCCTGTGCTGCAAAGAGTGCTGCTTTTTTTTGGATAGGTGCTAGAAAGTGCTATTGTGCCTTAATTTTTTCTACAGTATATGATACACATGCTTAGCTGGATATCAAGTGTCTCATTAAGATCACTGCTATCATCCTCTACTTAGATAGAAATGAATATTTTGGTTATATTTAGAACATGAGAAATGCTCTTCTATCTATTCTGACAACAGTTTTATTCACTATTGGATGAACTGTATTATCCATCGATCCTGACAACAGCATCATCTCTTTGGTATTGTATAAACTCATGAAACTTGGACAAATCATGGATTGATCAAAGGATGAAAGCAACTGGATAAACAATCCAATTACATTGGTAGTTAACACTCGTCAAAGCTTCAAACTTTTGGAGAGCCACCATCTAATATTTCACTGAAATAGAATAACCCAATCATGCACTTGCTTCCTTTCCTGGTTCCTTGTAACCAAGATTTGCTTTTTAAGCTTGACTCTACGATCTTTATTGATATGTCTCATCTTGTCACTTTAATAATATTTCATATTCTTTCTCTTCAGAATTTTATTTTTGTGGCTTAAGCCTTCATCTTTGTATGGTCTTCTGCTTACCTTGCCTCTGCTTGTTGGATCACTCTTCTTGCTTAATCAATATCTTTTTGCTAACTCCTTAATGCAAAATGTGGTGGAAAAAAAACAGAGACGGAGGAAACAAAGATTGGAAAGGAACCTAGTTTCACACCTCCACCCTAAAAATGATTTCGCACCAATTTTCTTAAATGAGCAAAGTCAAATAATTTTTATTCACCTCAAAAAAAAATAAAAATAAGCAAAGTACACCTTAAACAAAAAATACCATAAATAAAAAAAAAAAACAAAATCGATTATAACTAAATCTCTTTATGAGAAATCAGTATTTTCAGCGCCTACTACGTTGGTAGACACGCCATCCTGTCCTATCAGACGTCCGTCCTCTTGATTGCTAAGCAAAATTTCAAACTCTAGTAAACTTGGTTATCTAGTCCAACTTTGTAGGGGTAAGACAAACATCTAATAATCTTTTCTTATATCTCAGATATGGTACCGTTTCATTTTTGTTTCACGAATCGGTTCTATGAATTGACAATTAAGATATTTAATTGTTTGTGATTGCTGCTCAGTCTGAATTATTGTGATTTTTTTTTTTCGTCCAAGCAAAAGGAAGGCAAAGTCTTATAAAAAGGGAAAAACCTAAGAAAATAATGAAGGAGAGAGAGCTAAAGAAGGTATTTGATTGAAATTCTACCAAAAGAAGATCTCACTCGCCTCTATTAAAAAATGGGCTGCTTTATCGAGAAGGAATGTTGGAGGATTCAAAAGCGAAAAGTTGGAAAGATAATTCCTGAATTGTAATTTTATTTAATGTTTTGTTGTAGAGTTGAGAAGGATTTATTGGATTTTTGTTCAATATAAGCTTCTTTTCAATTTAATTATTATTTTTATGCATTTACTTTTAAGTCCTTTATCTTGCAAGTAAATCATTAGTGCTTTTATTTTATTTCATTTTATTTTAAATGTTAGCATTCCCCTCGGTTGCGTATAGACGTGATCATGGGGCGAATCGGGCTGAGTTCGAGGTAGGCTTTTCGGGCTAATCAGGCTTAAATATTTGTTTACAGCTCGACCCACCAATCACTTGGGCTAGGTCAGATTATAATATTCTAGCTCGTTATCGCTCACTAGCACATTAGATATTGGGCTTGGGTTAGGTATAATGAATCTAACATTATGGGTTAAATATAAAAAATATTATATTTTATTAGGCTGAGTTTAATGAGCTTATATGAAGATATTTTAGTTATTTTTAATGGGAACATACTTATATATTGATACATAGTTTACTAAATATTTAATGTGGGACTACAAAATTATAGGAATATGCATGCATTATGAGTTGGGCCACCGATGAGAGTAGTGGATCGAGCTTTCAAGCCAAGCCAAGCAGGCAAAGGCTTAGCCCATGCTGCCTACTATCATCTCGAGTTTGGGTTAGGCCGAGCCTAAATCAGGCTTGAGCCGAGCTTAGCCTGGTTAAAACCGAGTGAGTTCGGGCTAGGTTTGAGCAAATCAGGCCTACTGATCATGTCTACCTATAGTCATTTCCTTTGGTATTTTTGTATTTTTCTTGACAAATAATTTAATAAAAACTATTAATTTCTCTCTCTTAATCTAATGATTGAGATTAAATTATACTAAATAAAATTAACTGGAAGTAACCAATCATATGAACAGAAAGTACGGGTCACTTTTCTAAATTATAAGGGTAAATTAATAATATTTTATTTATTTTTCTTAGCTATTCATTTTCTTATAAAAGGTAAAAATAATAATACATTAGTAAAAGTTTGCACTCCCATTATTAAGGAAATGGTTATAAGAATAAGCAATAAGAAAATACTTAAATTCTAATTTACATATCTAATATAGTCACATATGCAAAATATCTTATATACCCTTTAATTTATTAATAGATGATAATTTGTTATGAACCATATCTGGACTGATCTGGACGTAAGAAAGTTATGAAAATTTAACTGATGGTAGCCTCATGAGTTAGAGTTCTAATAGCTCTAGTTTTACTTAAATCGGAGGTCGAATTTGAAAAGTTAAAATTTAAATAGTGGAGATAAGTCAAAATAGAGAAGAACGGTAAATATCTGACGTTACGGCAGTCGTCGGAGGGTGGCAAATGACCAAGGGTGGTGGTGGATGATCATATTATAGGGTGGCTACTGGAGGTAGAAGGTGGCTAGGGTTTAGAAAGTATTGAAGGTTCTATAGTTATGATCTATTCTTAGAAAGATAAAACGATCGAACTATTACGATAAAAGATAAGGACAAAAATAATAACTTTGCTAAACTCAGATTTCTTCAATGATAATAACTTTGCTAAACTCAGATTTCTTCAATGATAATTATCAACACATGTCCACCCCTATTTATAGGAGTAAAATTCCTAATGGATTAGATCCACATGCAAATTATCCGATTTATTTAAAATTCAAAATAATAAGATAAAACTAAGTAACTAACTTGACTCGACTCGACTTAAACCATGTGGTCGGATTGTTACATAATTAATTTTTAATAACTAATTGGTTAGTATCGAATTATTTCTCACTTTTCGTTTGCATATTTAAGTTCACGTCTTTTAGTTTAATTGAGATATATCACTTTAGATGAATTTTGTTTCACTTAAATGTGAATTTATTCTATGTTTTACTTATGGTCTAAATGAACTTAAATATATTTAATTAAATTCTTAAATCTAATTGGATCCAAGTCTATTTGCGCGGGATTCCTTCACCACGAGGATGTCAGGATCATTTATAACTTAATCTGCGATAGAATTGAAAAGAGTTTATTATTTTTTTCTTACTAAATCATCTAGATTTTAGGATTAATTTATTTCCTAAAGGTCGTAGAATATGCAAACAAATTGATAGAAGCATATGGGCCTGATTTTTGTGCAGTGGTCTTGAATACAGGTGTAAACAAGCCGAGCCTCAGCGAGCTAGTTTCAGCTCAGGCTCGGCACGAAATTAATTTCAAGACTTAAAATTGGGTTCAAGTTTGAGCCAACCCAGACTGAGCCTAAGCCAAGCTCGAGCTTAAAATGAGCCTATCATCAAGCCTCATTCAAGTCGAGCTGGACCAAGCCAGATCGAGTCCAAGCCGAGCCAAAGAAGAAGAAGAAGAAGAAGAAGAAAAAAGGAGGAGGAGGAGGAGGAGGAGGAGGAGGAGGAGGAGGAGGAGGAGGAGGTGAGGCACTGCGGGGCGGGGCATAGTGCTGCTTGCCATTGCCGAAGGAGGCAGAACTATGGTGACTTGTTGTTGCCAAGGAAGAAGAAAAAGAAGAAGAAGAAGAAGGAGGAGGAGGAGAAGGAGGAGGAGAAGGAGGAGGAGGAGGTGGCGGCATAGCGACGGTGGCTTGGCGAAGGAGGACGAGGTGGCACCAGTGCACCATGGCGGAGGAGGACTAGAGGAGGCGGGGATTTGGGGATTGCGGTTTATCTCACCCTTTCTATATCGAGCCTATCGAGCCAAGCTTGAGCGAGCCGGTCTAGCTCAGGCTCGGTTTGATATTAATTTTGAGCCAGTTTTAGCAGCTTGGGCTCGGCTCAGCTTTGACCGAGCTGAGCTGGACTAAAGCTTCAGCAGAGCCGAGCTCGAGCCAAGCCCAAGCTGCTCGTCGAGCTTGACAGCCCTAGTCTTGAATTCCCAAGTTGGTCAAATTGGTAAATTTAAAGTTTTTTGAACTTATATCTCAATCCAAAATCATGTGTTCCATCTAGTTTACGTCCTTAGGGTGCGATACATTTTTTTGTTAATCTACTTAATATATTTGTACACTTACGAGTGTTACTTAATTTGTCACAACAAGTTTTTGGCATTGTTGCCGAGGAGTTGTGTTGAAAACTTAAAATTAGTTTTTCTACTAGTTCTTTAAGAAATAAAAAGCTAAAAAGTGGAAAAGAAAGTTTGAATTGTTTATTTGATTATTCTGAAAGAATGAAAAGGAGACAAAAGGTTCTGATTTGAAGAAAAAAGTGTTTAAAAATTACTCACAAGTGGAGTAGTTGCTAAGCAACTTGGACAATGATTTGCATTTTCGTTAACACTACCCACGAATATCCTGTTAGTGGATTTTTGAAGTAATTATGTATGAATTTTTGTGCATTTATATTAAAAAAAGGGCACAAACCCCTGATAGGATAAGGAGTGAATTTCATTACAACATCCTTGCCCACATAAGTTAAACAACTTTTTACATTTTAAAACTTAAGACAAATATCTAATTTAAAATAAGTAGACGTAGGTTTCACATAGCTCATAGGAATGATACGATTTGGGTCTGATCGGACTGAATCACAGGGATAAAAGGCTAGATGGATCGAGTTTATTTATCTTTTAATTGATTCATATTTTTATCTTATGTAAGCCCTAAAGATAAGTTTGGTTATGTTATGTAAGTCCTTAAGACAAGTTTAGTTATGTCATGTAAGCTCTTAAGGCAAATCTAAGTGATAGGGTCTGGAACCAAAGATAGGCTACGCTAAAATTCCTTCAAGATCTGAATGTCTGTGCAACCATATAAAAATATTCGTCAGATATTCTTCGGTAGTCATAAAATTACAAAACCAATTGGGTTGGATCCGTAACTTTCTGATCTACAACTTTTGTATTTATGCACTTCGAAGATTCATACTATAAAAGGGACGAAAATATAGAATAACGTGAGTGATGGTGGTGGTGACAGGTGAAGTGGATGTTAGGGTTATGGATGGGTATGGAGAGAGCAAAGTGGTCGAGATCCCAAAGAAGATGGGTGACTTGACAGTCGAGGGAGATTAGAAGTGAGTAGAAACTTTGCAACCGGTAGACGTGGAAGGATGGTGAAGAGGGAGGAGGGAGAAGTCTAGAGAGAAGATAGGAGGTAAGAAATCAATAATCCAATAGCATCATGAAGTTGGCTGCCTTCCACATATTTATAGAGACTAGCCAACAAGTCCTAACACAATATGAAACCCTAATTCTAGATGATTCTCGTCGATCGCGTTTGAACGCACTCAAAAAGTCCTATCTCTAGATATGCAAACGTGATACAGGTGTTCGAACTTGTCCGACCGCGTTCGAACGCACAATATGAGTTATCTGTATTTGCAAACCTAACGCAGGCTTTTATAAAGGCGTTTGAATATGACCCCACTTGCGTTCGAACGTGACCTACAGAAATTTTATTTTAATGAAAATAAACACCTAATACAATAAGAAAAGATCCTAACTAAGTGTATCAGCCCACCACGCTTTCCCCCACCTTGTCCTCAAGGTGAAAAGTCAGGGAAACGCTCCAAGATATCAGTCTCCAACTTCTATGTTGCCTCATCAGATGGCTTGCCAAGCTACTCAACTAGAATCTCCATCTTCAATCTGGTACCATGTCATCGTCAGCGTCTAGCAAGTACTCAAACTGGCTCTACGATCTCTATCTCCTCCAACGGCTTTGGTAGAACTGATCCAATGATCTTATGATCTCCAATGCGCTCCCTCAGCAATGAAACATGAAAGACAGGATGCACTCTCGACCCCTCCGGTAGCCTTAAATGATATGCAACCGGACCAATACGCTCCAACACTCGAAACGGACCAAAGAAGCGATGTGCTAACTTTTGGTTACGCATCGGACGCAAGGTCACCTATCGATATAGTTGCACCCTCACATACACCCAACTACCGATGTCAAACTCCTGCTCCCTATGGTTACGATCATAAATTTACTTCATGAGGTATTAAGCAAGTTTAAGATGAGCACGCAACCTCCTCAATGTGGCATCTCTATCCATCAATGCTAAGTCAACCTTCATCCTATTTGTCGATGTCACTAGATCATAAGCACGTAATGTCAGAGTCATGCATCCATACACCACCTCAAATGGAGTCATGCCAATGCTACTATGGTAGGCGGTGTTATAAGACTACTTCGCCCACGGTAAGAACTCCAACCATCGTCTCGGCATCTCTCCCACAAAGCACCTCAAATACTGCTCAATGCCTCGATTAACCACCTCAGTTTGGCCGTTTGTCTATGGATGGTACACTGAACTGAAGTTTAATCGAGTTCCCTGCAATCTAAAAAACTTAATCCAAAAGTCGCTCATAAATACACGATCACGATCTGAGACAATCATGCGTAGCAAACCGCCTCAATTCTCTAACTCGAGATGGCGCTCCGGATCATCCATCACCTCCTGCTACAATCTTGAAATATCTGGGTCAGATGTAACCTCAGCTCGTATCGGGTTGGCGCGATAGTGCATCCGTTGCTCTATTTTCCGTTCCCTTCTTGTATTGAAATTTATGATCATATCCCAGTAATTTTGTGACCTATCGTTGTTGTGCCAGAGTGTGTATGCGCTGTCCCATAAAGTATAGAAGGCTCTTTTGATTGGTTCGGATAATGAATCGTCTACCGATCAAATAAGGCATTTACTTTGTCACTGCATGCAGAATTGCTAACATCTCTCTCTCATAAGTCGATAATTGCTGAGATTTTTATAATAAAGCCTTGCTAAGATAGGCAATGGGATGTCCTTCTTGCATTAGTATAGCTCCTATGCTAACACCCGACGCGTCACACTCCACAATGAACTCTTTGGTGAAGTTTGGTAGTGCTAAAACGGGTGCCTTCGTCATTGTTTTTTTTAATTTTTCAAAGGCTGAAGTGGCTTCATCCGTCCATCTAAAAGAGTCCTTCAACAAAGAAGTGAGAGGAGCAGTGATCTTGCCATATTCCGTAATGAAGCGTCGATAATATCTGGTCAGCCCCAAAAATTCTCTCAATCCGGTAGTAATAGTAGGAATAGGCCAAGTAGTCATACATGCAACCTTTTGAGGATCTGCCGCTACACCATTCGCTGAAATGATGTCGCCTAAATACTCCACCTTTGGTACTCCCCACAGGCACTTAGACTTCTTGATCTTTAATTGGTTTTGCTTCAACAAATTCAGCATGTCTTCTAAATGCCGCCAATGCTCCAATTCAGTCCTACTATACACCAAAATATCGTAAAAAATACCAAGACATATATTCTCAATAGAGGCTGAAATATATCATTCATGAGGCCTTGAAAAGGTAGCTGGAGCATTAGTGAAACCAAAAGGTATCGCTCGGAACTCGTAATGCCCGTCCGAAGTTCGAAATGCAGTTTTATGAACATCTGCCGGGTGAACTCTAATTTGATGATACCCGGCCCTCAAGTCAAGCTTACTAAATACAGTCGCCCCTGCAAGCTCGTCCAGCAACTCCTCGATAATCGGAATAGGATACCGATCCTTGACGATAATAGCATTTAGTGCTCGATAGTCGACATAAAAAAGCCATGTCCCATCCTTTTCTCGCACCAAAAGTACGAGGGATGAGTATGAGTTATGACTTGGTTGTATAAGGCCTTGCTCCAACATCTCGGCTACCATCTTTGAGATAACTTCTTTTTGCACATGTGGATACCGATATGGCCTCACGTTCGCTGGTGTAGCCCCGGTTACAATCTCTATGCAATGGTCCGTCGCTCCTCTCGGTGGCAACTCCTGTGGCTTCTCAAACAATTTAGAAAAGTTATCTAATAAATTAGACAATTCAATGGTAGTATTTGAACTTGTTTGAGGCTCATCTACTACTGGTCCTAACTGAAAAAGATATGCCAAATCATACGCACAAGGCAGCTCCACCATAGGCTGCATCGTAGGAATCGGCAAAGACTAAACACCATCAAGCTGCACATCTTTGTTTCCTTGCTTATATTTCATCCACATGCTTTAGAAATCAAATATGATGGGTCCCAAACTTTGTAACCACTAAGCACCAAGGACAATGTCCGCTCCTCGCAGCGCCAACGGATACAAGTCCACAATGATGTTATGTCTTTGCACCCGTATACCGACCCGGCGACACAAGCTCTCCACCCTAAGCTTCGTGTCGTCACCAATAGCAACGTCAAATACCGTGGTCGGTTTGGCATCCAAACCCAATCTCCTCATTAACCTCTCATCTAGAAAGTTTTGTACTCCCTGAATCAATGAGGATGTGCACACAATGCTTTCTAATGAGTCCGTCTACCCGTAACATCCTCGGCGCGGAAGTACCTGAATATACATGCATCGATATTTTAGTTTAGATATCTTCCTCTACACACTCCAAAACGGCCTCCTCATGGACCTCCTCTGGACACTTATCATCAACAACCTCATCATCCTCCTCAAGACCATCGATAAGCATCACACTCCCGATCGGTTTAGAACACCGATGACCGAGGGTGAAACGCTCATCACATTGAAAGCGAAGACCCTTCGCTCTTCGCTCCTCCACCTAGGTAGGTGTGAGATTTCGATCGAGGAGGGGGGAGGGGGGTCTAGTGCCTCCTCTAACCTCAGAAGAAGCTCTCAAAGATGGTCGTGGTCTAGTAGTCGCAGCCGCTGTTTTTGAAACCGCAGAATTTTCAGCCGGCGTTCTAGGTGCAAACCGCCCATCTCGGTTAGCCTAATTAGTTTTCATTGCCATCTTTAAAGCCCTATGCTTTTGTTCTATCCTCATGGCCTTCTCAAAGGCCTCCCCAAGAGTAGTAGGATATAGAGCACGAACATCCGCTTGTATCTCCTATCGCAGCCCTGAAATAAATGTACTCATCAATGTACGTTCGGGCCACAGTGGCTCACAACGACTACTAACTTTTTCAAACTCAGCTTGGTACTTCAATACAGTAGTCCTCTGAACCATCTTGCTTAATGTGGCAGCAAAATCTTCATATGCCACTGTTCCAAATCAGTGTATAATCCTCCTACAAAAATCAGCCCATCCGGTAAATCCACCACCACAAATAAATGATCTATACTAATGCAATGCTGTTCCTTGGAGATGAAAGCTTGCCATCTAGACTTTTGCATCTTCTGTTGTACCTTAACAATCAAAATATTGTTCAACTTGAAATATGATACGATTCGGATTTCACCGATGTCGTCTCGAGTATGGATACATTTTAGGAGTGTCTTGTTTCTTGTTTTAATGTTTAATTTCTAAGAAAATAAGTTTTTTGTAAGTTTTTTGTAAGTCCCAGTTTTGAACGCGGTTGTGAACGTGGTTGTGAGAGTGTGCATTGTGCATTCGAATGTCGGGTTTGAACGTACTATGAACGCCTGCATCGCGTTCGCAAATCCAGAGAAGTGGGAAACAGGCACGTTCGATCGTGCGTTCGAACACCTACATCGCATTCGCAAATCCAGAGAAGAGCGAACTCGGTGCGTTCGAACGTGGTTGGGCGCGTTCGAACACGGTGGGCGAAATTATATTATTTAGGGTTAATTTTGAATTGTTTGGTTAGCCTTTTAAGGGATGTGAATGGCAACCAGAGATTATTATTGAAGAATTGAGTTTTGCCTTAAGCTCTAATTAATTCGAAAGATCTAGACTCAAGAGAGGGCTTAAGTCGACTAACCTGATTTGACATGAATTTGACTCATCTCACCATAATGTCGTGCTCACCATGGCCTTGGGTGGAGCTGCCGGTAGTCGACGGACATGGCAAATTTTTATTCATGAATTCTCCATCTTTAAAATCTATCTGTAGCAAAATGAATGTTTAATATGAGAAGATAAAGAAGACTGGTTTACTTAAATTTGTTTTAGACTTTTTGATTTAATCTCTATAAATAGGGCATTATGGCTTGTATCTTAGGCATGCTTAGAATGAAAGATTAATTAGTTTTTGCCCTGACATCTCTCTCAACTAGGCCATCGGCCTCTACATCTTCCTCCCTCTTCACCAACCAGCACCATCTCCTCCGTTAGCACGGTCTTGTCTAGCTTCTAATCTCTCTCTACCGTCGATCCCCTTAGTCTCGTAGGGCAGGCCTACTTCTCCCCCTTTGTCTCTTTATCTTAACTATCTCTATCTCCCATATGGATTTTACCATAGTTGTAGGCCAATCATAACCTTCAACCATCTATGGCATTCACATCCGCAAACCATCACCACCATCATCTATTACTGAGCCACCTCCATCAACTACTTGGCCTTCACTCCATCATCACCTCCATCCTATACCTAGGAATCCGTGCCTCCACCTATGGATCTCAAATCCCGTGCAAACCTAAATCTCAACCCCTACGAATTGGATTAAACCGATTCATAATAATTGGTATCAAAGCACATCTTCCTCGGACCAGATGCTGACCACAAGAAAGACCACACTAAAGCATCATGAAGACAATTTCAAGGTTACTAAAGAGACGTCTTTTCATAAACAGGGACTACTTCTCACCTTGAGGACAAGGTGAATGGAAGTGTGGTGGAATGATGTGATTCGGACTAGATCGGATCACCTCAAAAGATATTAGGCTTAATAGATAAAGTCTAGTTATCTTATTTATTATTCTTATGTGGTTTAGTCAAAGTTTTAGTATATTAGAATTTTATTTAATTAGCTAAATTCAGCTCTATACAGTTTTAAAAAATATTCATAGAATATTCTACAGACAGCGGGGTTTGACATTGCTATTGGAGACGGCACAAAGCTTCGGGAGAAGAGCTTGTGTTGTTGGGTCGGTATACGGGTACAAGGACACGACATCATTATAGACTTGTTTCTATTTGCGCTACGAGGAGCAGACATTATCCTTGGCACTCAGTAGTTGCAGAGCTTGGGACTCGTCACTTTTGATTTTCGGAGTATGTGGATGAAATTTAAGCAAGAAAACAAAGATGTGTGGCTTGATGGCGTTCGGACTCGTCACTTTTACGAGTGATTTGGCCTATCTTTTTCAGTTAGGATCAACAGGGGATAAGTCTATAATGAGTCTAGGTACTACAATTAATTTATCTAATTTATTAGATAAATTTGTTGGATTATCTGAGGAGCGAAAGGAGTTGCCACCAAGGAGAACGGTAGACCATCGCATAGAGATTGTGCTCGGGGCTGCATTAGCGAACATGAGGTCGTATCGGTATCCACATGTGTAAAAGGAAGTTATCTCGAAGATGGTAGCCGAGATGTTAGAGCAAGGCCTCATACAACCAAGTCATAGCTCTTACTCATCGCCTGTTCTATTTGTGCGAAAGAAGGATGGGATATGGTATTTTTGTATCGACTACCGGGCACTAAATGCTATCACCATTAAGGACCGGTATCCTATTCTAGTCATAGAGGAGCTGCTGGATGAGCTTGTAAGAGCGACCATATTCAGCAAGCTTGACTTGAGAGTTGGATATCATCAATTAGTGTTCACCTGGCGGATGTGCACAAAACTACATTTAGGACTTCGGACGGGTATTACGAGTTCTAGGTGATGCCCTTTGGACTCACCAATGCTCTAGCTACTTTTCAAGACCTCATGAATGATATTTTCAGCCTCTATTGCAAAGGTATGTCTTAATATTCTTTGATGATATTTTGGTGTACAACAGGACTGAAATGGAGCATTGGTGGCATTTGGAGGATGTTCTGAATTTGTTGAAGCAAAATTAGCTGAAGATTAAGAAGTCCAAGTGCCTATAGGGAGTACCACAAGTGGAGTATTGAGGCCACATCATCACAGCAGAAGGAGTGACAGCGGATCCTCAAAAGGTGGCATGTATGATCGTTTGGCCGATCCCTACTTCCACCACAAGATTGTTAGGATTCTTGGGGCTGACCGGGTATTATCGCAGCTTCATCGTCAGGTATAGCAAGATCGCTTCTCCTCTCACTTCTTTGCTGAGGAAAGACTCTTTTAGATGGATGGATGAAGCCACTATAGCATTTGAAAAATTAAAAACAGCAATGACAACACGCCCATTCTAGTTATACCGGACTTCACCAAAGAGTTCGTCGTGGAATGTGATACGTCGGGAGTTGGCATAGGAACTATACTGACGCAAGGAGGATGTCCTATAGCCTTTCTTAGCAAGGCTTTATCACAAAAATCCTAGCAATTATTGACCTACGAGAGAAATGTTGGCAATTCTACATGCGATGACAAAGTAGAGGCCTTATTTGATCGGTAGGCGATTCATTATCCGAACCCATCAAAGGAGCCTTCCATACTTTATAGGACAGCGTATTCACACTCTAGCACAGTAGAAATAGGTCACAAAATTGCTGAGGTATGATTATGAAATTCAATACAAGAAATGAACAAAAAATAGAGTGGCAGATGCATTATCGCACCAACCCGATACTGTTGAGCTCGCAGCCCTTTCTTCTACTTTTCTTTTTGTTGGTAAGCTGAGGTATGCATGTACATCTAACCTAAATATTTTGAAATTGTTATAGGAGGTATTGGATGATCCGGAGCGCCATCAAGAATTGAAGAATCGCGGCGGTTTGCTACTGTACCGCGAGTGCATTTGGGTGCCCGCAAATGGTGGATTGTGGTAGAAATTATCGAAGCACTTCCACCAAACTCTAAAGGCTGGTCATGAGAGTATCTTGAGGACTTATAGGAGGATATCACAGAATTGCATGTGGCGAAGACTAAGGAGAGATGTGAGGAGTTTTGTTCGTGCTTGCGAAGTTTGTTAACGGGCAAAGGCAACTACATTGAAATCGACCAGATTACTACAGCCTCTACCAATACCAGACCGTGTTTGGGAAGACATTTTTATGGATTTCATAGAAGGTCTTTCACTGGTACGTGGTTATTCCGTTATTTTGTTGGTGGTTGATAGATTGAGCAAATATGCAAGTTTCTGCATTATCACATCTCTTTTTAGCCAAGTTAGTGGCTAAAATTTTTGTTAGAGATGTTGCTCAGTTGCATGGCATATCATGTTTGATTATCTCAGATCGTAATTATATATTTATGAGCAACTTTTGGATGGAGTTTTTTAGATTATAGGGGACTCGATTAAACTTCAGTTCAGCCTACCATCTACAGACGGACGATAAAACCGAGGTGGTCAATTAAGGCATTGAGCAGTACTTATGGTGCTTTGTTAGAGAGATACCGAGATGATGGTTAGAGTTTTTATCGTGGGCGGAGTTGTCTTACAACACCGTCCACCACAGCAACATTAGCATGACTCGGTTCGAGGTGGTGTTTGGGTGCTCGGCTCGAACATTATGTGCTTATGACCCAGTGGCATCTACAGATCGGACGAAGGTGTTGACAACGTCATGGTACCAGATTAGAGATGGAGGTTCTAGTTGAGTGGCTTGGCAAGCCATCTGATGAGGCTACATGAGAGTTGGAGACGGACATCTTGGAGCGTTTCCCCGACTTTATACCTTGAGGATAAGGTGGGGGAAGCGTGGTGGCTTAATACACTTTGTTAGAATCTTTTCTTATTGTATTAGTTATTTATTTTTATTTATTTTGGCTTGTTGGCTAGTCTCTATAAAGGTGCAGATGACAGCCAAAATTATTATGCTTAATGAATATTGGTTTCTTGCCTCCTCTATTCTCTCTCTAGTCTCAATACCCTAATCTCTCTCCTGTCTCTTCGCCAACCAGCCACCTCTACCATTGGTAAGGTCTCTCCTAACTTTTAGTCTCCCTTGTCTGTCAAGTCCTCCCTCTTCCTTAGGATCTCGACCATTCTTTCCCCTACATCTTTATCCCTTAAACTATATCAACCATCCATCCTCATCTCCATTGTCATTCATAACTTTAACTTCCACTCCACCCGTCACCATCAAATTCATCCCCACTATATCATGATTTCGTCCTAGTTGTAGTTCAAATCTGCAAAAGGCGTAAATACAAAAAATGTAGATCAGGGAGTTATGGATGAATCCCACTTGATTTTGTAATTTTATGACTACGAGAGAATATTTCGTGAATATTTTCCTTCGATTGCACGGACTGCTTCCTACAATCAATCCAAATCTTGAAGGGATCGTTCCGTAGACCCTATCACATTTCCAATCATCATGTTAATGCCTAATTTTAGCTCTAGTGTCCTAATGTGTATCGTTTGTCACATAGAAACAAAGTCTCTTCACTTTTCTATCTTCCACCTAGGTTTGGCTTGTGTGAGTCATTGAATAGGAGCTTTAGGAGGTTCCCTAATCTCCGGAATAAACCATGGAAGGGGGTGAATACTAGCTATACGCGAAAGGCCAACTGGCAAGACAGGTGCAGTCGCGGGCTACAGATGCACATCCCTCGCCTCTAGTTCTATCCAGCTGCTCCTTGATGTGTTATAAAGCTCTCTTAGCTTCTCCTCCATCACCTTGGTAGTGGAGAAAGCTTCGAGAAGGGTAGCTGGCTTGGCTGCTTTCACCTCAGTTTGGATGTCTCACTTAAGACCGCTCATGAATATACTCTTCAATTGCAAGTCTATCTAGCCACAAAATCAATTGCATATGCGCTCAAACTCCTATTGATATGCCCTCACCGTGGTATTTTGAGTGAGCTTGGTGAGCCCGGCTTGGAAGTCCTCATAATCAGAGTGCCCAAATTGAATGCATATCACCTTCGCAAACTTGTCCCAATTGCAAAATGATTGAGCTTGATTAAGAGCCTAGTACCATTGTATGATAGTCTCCTCAAGATGAAAAGATGCCAATAACACCTTTTGAGCCTTTAGTGTTCGCTGGTACTTGAAGAATTGCTTTGCTCGATAGATCCAATCGAGTGGATCGCGCCATTAAATTAAGGGAAGTTGAGGCAAATAGTTCCACCTTGGATGGCCGGTTCTTCTTCATTCTTTGATTGGAATGCCCTTCGCCCTCTTTGGTTCTCCCTAGTAGCTTCTATAGAAAAAAATCATCATGAGCCAACAAAGCCACCTCCAACTTGGATGAGTTGAGAGAATGAGGAAAGGGGATGTAGTCTCACATGCCCTTATTGTCCCTTGCACCCTTGTAGCATTTGGGCTTGCAAATCTTCACTTTTGGCACCTCCCTTGGTGTTGACCCATTATTGGTCACCACCTTTTGACGCACAATGATCTTGTTTGTTGCTACGTTAGAAAGTTCAGCCCGCATGGCATCTTCCTTGTGGCGAGGAAGTACCAGTGCTCAGTTGCAGTGAAATGCTGACGGCAATTTGGTTTGCCTTTCATGTGGCATGGGCATCAAGGGTCTTCTAGTTTGGCCACCCATGAAGCCATCATAGTCTTACTCAGGTCCAGTATGGAGTGGTGCTGGAGGTGGAGTCCTTTGACAAAGGTGTGCTTTCGTTGGTTGTTCAACTTGGGTTCGTGGTGTGGCTATGAGGACTTGAGTTATCACTTCCATTGATGCTTGCATTGCTTGCTGCATCTCCATCATGTCCGCAAATATCTTGATCAGATCTAAGTTCATATAAGAAGACAATGGAGAATTCCCAGCCGATGTGCTGGGGTTCGATTCAGATCGTGTCATCTTGGTTTGGTTCGTTTTAGACCTGACCACATCTGTGGCCTCTCCTTCGACTGAGGTGCCTTCATGGGGTCTCAATGCCATGGGTCTGATTGTTGGTATGGTGTCTGAGGAACTGTCACTCTGATACCACGTGTTATGACTCGATCTCGGCTACCGATTCAAGCTCGTGTCTAACAAGTCAGTCCGCACAGTAGTAGGAGAATATTTGCCAAATATTTTTCCATAGTAAAAAAATGACAAAACTAGATGGGTTCATTCAATAATCTCTTGACTTACAATTTTTATATTCACACCCTTCCTAGATTCGGATTGTAGGTAGGGCTAAAATTGGCGAAGTTCAAGTGGAGGTGTTGGTAGCAGGTGGACGTGATCTTAGGTTAGAGTGCTAAATGTGGAGTTGCAGGTCTCTAATGGAGTTTAGAACGTGGTGGGGCTATGCAAGGTGGTTCATATGGTGGACAAGATGTTCTAGGGTAATGAAGGTTGGTGGAATGAAGAGGTGAGGTTGGGGATGAAGATGGAGACGATGGTGGTGTGGGCAGCTTAGTGGTGTTCGGTGTGGTGATGATAGTGGAGATGGAGGTCTGGACATGGGTGCTTATAGGCAGGGTTTGCATGTGATAAAGGGTGAAGGAAGAAGAGGCAGAAGGTGGTTGGTGCTCAAAGAAGAGAGGTTTGATAGAGGAAAAGAAGGAGGAACAGGTAGGTCAAAAATGGCTTGCGATTAGGGTTGAAGAATGGTGAAGGGAGAGCCTAGGTTGAGAGGTGAGAAGAGAGATTCAGAAACTTGATCAATTCATCAAAACATGACTATTCTAGGTTGCACTTCACAATTTATATTGGAGGCTAACCAGTTAAGTCAAACCACAATTATTTACTTAACCATATTAAGTACAACGTTAAACAAATCAAGGCCAGATTTGAACAATGACATAATTTATAGTTGCACCACAAGGTTGGACTTTTCCTTTATAGCTGCACCACAAGGTTGGACATTTCGAAATTTAAAGGTGGCAATCCGGTGGATTGGTTGTTCCAAGTGGAACAAATTTTGATTATCAAGGGACCACTAAGGAGTCAAAGGTACATCTAGCAAGTTTCCATCTTCAAGAAACAGCTCTTCATTGGTATCAATCTGATACATTTAGTTAGAATCTTTTCTTATTTTATTAATTTTTTATTTTTTTTAAAATAAAATTTCTGTAGGTCGCGTTCGAACATAGGAGGGGTCGCGTTCGAATGCGTGTGATATACGTAGTTTTTTATTTTCTTATTGTATTAGTTGTTTATTTTTATTAAAATATAATTCCTATAGGTCACGTTCGAACGCAGGTGGGGTCGCGTTGAAATACCTTTGCAAATGCCTGCATCAGGTTTGCAAATACAAAGAACGCATAATGTACGTTCGAACACGGTAAGGCGAGTTTGAATGCTTGTATCGCGTTCGCACATACAGAGAACGTCTTTTATGCGTTCGAACGCGATCGGCGAGAATCCTCTACAATTAGAGTTACTTATTGTTCTTAGAACTTGTTGGCTAGCATCTATAAGTATGGGGATGGCAGCCAAATTCAATATGGAATTGGATTATTGATTTCTTGCCTCCTATCTTCTCTCTAGACTCTCTTCCTCCTCCCTCTTCACCAACCTTACATCTCTACGGTTGGTAAGGTTTCTCCTAACTTCTAACCTCCCTCGTCTGTCGAGTCACCCTCTTCTTTGGGATCTCGATCACTTTGTTCCCTTTGTCTACATCTCTTAACCACCTCCACCATCCACCTTCACCTCCATACCCATTCATAACCTTAACATCCACTCCACTCGCCACCATCACCATCACCCAAGTTATTTCATGTTTTCGTCCTAGTTGTAGTTTAAATCTGTAAAGGGAATAAATACAAAATTTGTAGGTCAGGAAGTCACAAATCTAATCCACTTAGTTTTGTAATTTTTGGACTACCAGAGAATATTTGACGAATATTTTCCCACGATTAAATGGACTGATTCATATAATATATCCAGATCTTGAAGGAATCGTTGAGTAGCCTATCTTTGGCACGAGAACCCATCAATCTGGTATCAAAGCCAAGCGAACCTCAGACCTCCATTAATGGTTGAAATAAGGAAAATAACATCAACAAGGAGACCTATGGAGAGTACACCAACAAGGAAAGACTCAACCCATGATAATCTTAACCGTGAGGCTGATTCCTTCAGAGCGACCACTGCAGGACCGAGTCAACCAACGTCCATGGGTGTGAATATAGGTTTGGCGGATGAACTTAGGGGCATATTCTAAACATTGTTGCATAGAGTTGACACAATTCAAAAGGATCACAATAATTTAAAGGAATATGTCATGAACCGATCAGATTCGTCATCTTCTCGACGACGATCGGTGCGTCAAGAAGGACTAGCGGTGGAACCTCATCTAACTGATATCCCACAGGTCTAGGTGTGACATGTGAGTGTCAATCATCCCCTCCTACCCATGCCTACACGTCATGCCCCACCTTCGTTACAAAACCCAAGAGTGGCGGTGGTGGAACCTGAGAGGCGTGTGGCACTGGTGCATTTCGCCGATGAGGAGGATTGGCACTTTGAGGATAAGGTTGATCCCTTTGAAGATGGTGATAGACGTGCTCAAGGATTTAGAGAAGGTGATGGACATGCACAAAGGTTTAGACCTGAATCAAGGATCTTTGGTGAACCTGACAATGCTATTCGGGGGAGAACCGCACACTTGGACTTTCCAAGATTCTAAGACAGTGATCCAACGAATTGGGTGTTTTAAGTTGTCCAATATTTTGATTATTAAGGGACAGGGGAGGACGCAAAGGTCCAAATGGCAAGCTTTCACATCTAAGGAACGACATTGTATTGGTATAGATTGGTTATTCGTGGTGGTGAATTTACTAGATGGGCTGACTTTTGTACGAGAATTAGACGCAGATTTGGGACAGCGACATATGAAGCTTTTGCTCCATATTAAGCAAGATGGTTTCAGAGGACAACTGTATTAGAGTACCAAGCTGAATTGGAGGCACAAGACCCCCCGTTCGAACTCTTACACCTGCCTAGGTAGAGGAGCGAAGAGCGAAGTGCCTTTGCTTTCGATGTGATGAGCGTTTCACCCCCGGTCATCGGTGTTCCAAACCGATTGGGATTGTGATGCTCATCGATGGTCTTCAGAAGAATGATGAGGTTGTTGATGATGGAGAGTGTCTAAAGGAGGTCCATGAGAAGGCCGTTGTGGAGGGGGAGGAAGATATCTAAGCTAAAATATCGATGCATGCATATTCGTTAGAAAGCATTGTATGCATATCCTCATCGATTCGGGGAGTACAAACAACTTTTTAGACGATAGGTTAGTAAGGAGATTGGGTTTAGATGCCGAGCCGACCACGGAATTTGATGTTGCTATTAGAGACGGCGCAAAGCTTAAGGTGGAAAGCTTGTGTCGTCAGGTTGGTATTCGGGTACAAGGACACAACATCATTGTGGACTTATATCCGTTGGCACTGTGAGAAGTAAACACTGTCCTAGGCACTCAGTGGTTACAAAGCTTGGGACCCATCATTTTTGATTTCCAGAGCAGGTGGATGAAATTTAAGCAAGGAAACAAAGATGTGCGACTTGATGGCGTTCGATCTCCACCGATTCCTGCGATGCATCCTATGGTGGGGCTGCCATGTGTGAGTAATTTGGCCTATCTTCTACAGTTAGGACCAGCAAGAGATGATCCTCAAATGAGTCTAGATACTACCATTGAGTTGTCTAATTTATTAGACAAATTTGCTAGACTGTTTGAGGAACCGAAGGAGTTGCCACCAAGGAGAACGGCAGACCACCGCATAGAGATTGTTCCTGGGGCTGCACCAGCGAACGTGAGGCCATATCGGTATCCACATGTGCAAAAAGAAATTATCTTCAAGATGGTAGTCGAGATGTTAGAGCAAGACCTCATATAACCAAGTAATAGCTCATATTTAGCTCCCGTGCTATTGGTGCGAAAGAAGGATGGGATATGACGTTTTTATGTCGACTATTGGGTACTAAATGCTATTACCGTCAAGGACCGGTATCCTATTCTGGTTATAGAGGAGTTGCTGGATGAGCTTGCAGGGGGCGACTATATTCAGCAAGCTTGACATGAAGGCCGGGTATCATCAAAATAAAGTTCACCCGACGGATGTGCACAGAACTGCATTTCGAACTCCGGACAGGCATTACGAGTTTCGGGTGATGCTTTTGGTCTCACCAATGCTCTAACCTTCTAAGGCCTCATGAATGATATATTTCGGTCTCTAGTGCGAAGGTATGTTTTGGTATTTTTTGACGACATTTTGGTGTATAACAAGAATGAATTGGAGCATTGACGGCATTTGGAGGATGTGCTGAATTTGTTGAAGCAAAACCAATTGAAGATCAAGAAGTCCAAGTGCTTATGGGGAGTACCAAAAGTGGAGTATTTAGGCCACATCATTTCAGCGGATGGTATAGCAGCGGATTCTCAAAAGGTCGCATGCATGACCGCTTGGCCTATTCCTACTACTATCATCAGATTAAGAGGATTTTTAGGGCTGACCGGATATTATCGCGAATTCATCGACGGATATGGCAAGATCGCTGCTCCTCTCACTTCTTTGTTGAAGAAGGACTCTTTTAGATAGACGAATGAAGCCACTTCAGCTTTTGAAAAATTGAAAACAGTAATGACGACGGTATTCGTTTTAGCGCTACCGGACTTCACCAAAGAATTCATTGTGGAATGTGATGCATCGGGTATTGGTAGAAGAGTTGTACTAAAGCAAAGAGGATGTCCCATTGCCTATCTTAGCAAGGCTTTATCACAAAAATCTCAGCAATTATCGATTTATGAGAAAGAGATGTTGGCAATTCTGCATGCGGTGACAAAGTGGAGGCTTTATTTAATTGGTAGGCGTTTCCGTTTCATTATCCGAACCGATCAAATGAGCCTTCCATACTTTGTGGGACAGCGTATACACACTCCAGCACAGCAGAGGTGGGTCACAAAATTATTAGGGTATGATTATGAAATCGAATACAAGAAGGGAACGGAAAATAGAGCGGTGGATGCACTATTGTGCCAACCCGATACCACCGAGCTTGTAGCCTATCTCAGAGTTGCACATGGCTAGGATTGAGGCGGGATGTGAGGAGTTTTGTCCGTGATACGATTCGGACTTCACCGACATCGTCTCAAGCTTGGATTTACCTTAGGATAAGATTGAGTTTTAGGATAAGATTGAGTTTTAGGATAAGATTGTGTTTTAGGATAAGATTGAGTTGTTGGTTAGCCTATAAAAGTATGTGTAGGGCAACCAAAATTATTATTGATTATTGAGAATTGAGTTTGCCTTGCCTCCTTCATCTTCTTCGCTCTCGTTCCCTCAATCTCCCCGGCGACGCCGCTTCTAATCTCCCTCGACAGGCCAATCACCCTAGTCCCTTAGGAGTGGCCCTCTTCTCCCCCTTCTTCCAATTTATCCATCGCTATCCCAACCTTTCCATCATCCATAACCCTTCCACCATCACTTTTACACCGGTGCCACCCCATCAACACCGGCCCTCCACAATCCACCATTACCTAGGATTTCGTGCCTTCATCCACGGAATCCAAAAACAGAGTATCCTGACGTTCGTCCACTAAACGAACGATATTTCGAGATCCCCATCTCCGATTCGCCTGAAACTAGATCCGTTGGAAAGCTCTTTTCCGGGCCTACAACATATCAAAATTTCACAGCGATCCAACGGCGGGATATTTCGGGATCTGATCTCAAAGTTCCGTGCAAGATCGTATTAATCTTGAATCAGAGCCATAGCACCAAAAGAGGGTTCGTATCAATCTGGTATCAGAGCCTATAGCCGAGGAAGGATCGTAACAAGCTGGTATCAGAGCCACCGTTCCTCGGACAAGCGCTTCCAATGACGATCACTCGATCTAATAGGAATACGGAAGAACCTAGCGTTCTATCCATGTTGGGGTCTATTTCCAAACAGATTGCCATCAACAAGCAAATAATGATGGAGATGATGCAGGAAATACCATGGACGAAACCTTTTTCAACAAGCAAGGCAATCACAAGACAGCATTGGGAACCCTCCACAACATACCCAACATCCTCCACGGCCTCGTTCATCACAAAAATAGGGGAAAGTTCGGCTATCCAGCAAGAGCGAGATTCTACCTCGACCTATGGTCAGCCGCAAGATGCTACAATGAGATCCTCAACCATTGTAGCAGCCCTCGGAACCTCCACATCTTCCCATGCACCGGAGACCTCGTCGACAAACCGCGAAGTGCTGGCTACCCCACACCTGGTCGCTGGATATCCCTCATCAGGCAGAAATCGCGAATTTCGACACTTGGGCCGCCTTTCACTAGCTCCCTTTGCAACCATAGTGAGTCGGCAACTTCGGTCAATCGAGCTTCATCACCAGCGATGACGTTTTCCACCCATGGCAGCTGAAAGTGCAGATGTGGCTGGACATCGAGGAGAAGAAGTTGAGGAGCAACATCACGCGGAGGACACGATGGCCAAAATCTCCCTCCACGCCTATTCGGGGACAGCTGCGCCAAAGACATTGCGGGTGAACGGTGTAGTCAAGAAGACCACAGTGAGAATCTTGATTGACACCGGGTCCACCCACAACTTCATTGACAAGAGGCTCCTTAGGAAGATTGGGCTCGAGTCGGAACCCACGGAAGGGTTCGATGTGACGATTGGAGATGGCACAACTTTGCGAGCAGATTCTATTTGTAGAGGTGCAGAATTGAAGGTGCAAGGCCAAACTTTCACATTGGATCTTTATCCATTGGCCTTGCAAGGTGCCGATATTGTTTTGGGGACCCAATGGCTTCGGAGCTTGGGGCCCGTGACCTTTGATTTTATAAGCCTCACATTGACCTTTTGGAGAGATGATCAGAGAGTGTTGTTGGATGGAAGTAAACCGCTGCTTGAACTTTCAAAAGAAAGGGAGCTCGCTTCTTTCTCGGCACCCACTTTTCCTTTCTTTTCAGATCTACGAAGAGCCAGTGCAGAGGATAGTGATCTGGTCCGACTCATGGAGGAGTTGAGAGCGAACCCCTCAAGCAACCCCGAGAGGTACTAGAGCACGGGCGAATCAAGGTACCCCGAAACGAAGAGCTACGGAGGCTATTGATGGCACACTTCCATGATACTCCTATAGCAGGTCATGAAGGGGTATTACGTACTTACAAGCGGCTGGCCCAAAACTGTACTTGGACTGGGATGAAGACGGACGTGAAGAAGTATGTGCGTGAATGTCAAATCTGCCAACGAGCCAAATCGGAGGCACTCAAGCCTAGCGGGCTACTGCAACCACTACCGATACCAGAGCGTATTTGGGAGGATATCTCCATGGACTTCATCGAGGGGCTGCCGGAAATTCGAGGACAATCGGTGGTGTTTGTTGTGGTGGATAGACTGAGCAAGTATGCACATTTCATAACATTGTCTCACCCGTTTTCAGCAAAAAGGGTTGCTGAAATTTTTGTTCGGGAAGTGGCACGCTTGCATGGGATGCCTAGGACGATCGTGTCAGACCGGGATCGCATCTTCATAAGTGAGTTTTGGTCCGAGTTCTTCAGATTGCAAGGGACTCAAATCAATCTTAGTTCAGCTTATCACCCCGAGACGGATGGCCAAACCGAGGTGGTGAATCGTGGACTAGAGCAATACTTGATGGGCTGAGTGTCATTACCGGATTGGCATGACCCCATTTGAGGCGGTTTATGGGCGCACTCCCCCTGTCTTGCGTGCCTACGATAGACTCGCGGCGACGGATAGGACTGAGCTTGACTTGGAGCTTGCTGATCGAGATGAAACATTTCAAGACTCACCTAGCCACAGCACAAAACCGCATGAAGCAAACGCATGACAAAGGCCGACGTGAGCATTTGAGGTGGATCAATTGGTGTTCGTTCGAGCTCAACCGTATCGACAATCCACATTGAGACCCATTTTGAACCAAAAGTTGGGATACAAGTACTATGGTCCGTACCGAGTGCTACAACGATCGGTCCAGTAGCGATTGGACCTACCTGAAGGAACCAGGATACATCCCGTCTTCCATGTCTCGGCATTGAAGGCCCAGAGCCTAACCATGTAGTGGGTTCGACCTTACCCGAACCAATGGAGGAAGATGGCTCCAATGAGCCGGTTCGAGTCCTAAGTCGTAGGAGAAGACGCCAAGGATCCAGATTAGGTGTCTTGAGGACTTATAGAAGGATATCTCAGAGACTTGCACATGGCTAGGATTGAGGCGGGATGTGAGGAGTTTTGTCCGTGCTTGCGAAGTCTATCAAAGGGCTAAGGCAACCACGTTGAAATTGGTTGGATTACTACAACCTTTACCTATACCAGACCATGTTTGGGAAGACATTTCTATGGACTTCATAGAGGATCTTTTGCTAGTACGTAGTTATTCCGTTATCTTTGTGGTGGTTAATAAATTGAGTAAGTATGCGCACTTTTCGGCATTGTTACATCCGCTTTCAGCTAAGTCAGTGGCTAAAATTTTTGTTAGAGATGTTGTTTGGTTACATGGCATGCCATGCACGATTGACTCGGATCATGATCATGTATTCATGAGCGACTTTTGCATGGAGTTTTTCAGATTGTAGGGGATTCGACTGAACTTCAATTCGGCCTACCATCCACAGACAGACAGCCAAACCGAAGTGGTCAATTATGGCATTGAGCAGTACTTTAGATGCTTTATTGGAGACATGCCAAGATGATGGTTGGAGTTCTTACCGTGGGCGGAGTGGTCTTACAACACTCCCTACCATAGCAGTATTGTCATAACTCTATTTGAGATGGTGTATAGATGCACGACTCCGACATTACGCATTTATGATCTATTGGCATCTGTAGATTGGACGGAGGTGGACTTAGCTTTGATGGATAGAGACGCCACATTGAGAAGGTTGCGTGCTCATCTTAAACTTGCTATAGATCAAATGAAGAAAGTTTATGATCGCAACCATAGGGAGCAGGAGTTCAACATCGATAGTTGGGTGTTTGTGAGGGTGCAACCGTATCGACAGGTGACATTACACCCGATGCGTAACCAAAAGTTAGCACATTGCTACATTAGTCCGTTTCGAGTGTTAGAGCGTATTGGACCGGTTGCATATCGTTTGGAGTTGTTGGAGGGATCGAGAGTGCATCATGTCTTCCATGTTTTATTATTGAGAGAGCAGATTGGAGACTATGAGATCGTTGGATCAATTCTATCGGAGCCATTGGAGGATATAGAGATCGTAGAGCCAGTTCGTATACTTGCTAGACGCTGACGATGACATGGTACCAGATTAGAGATGGAAATTCTAATTGAGTGGTTTGGCAAGCCATCCGATGAGGCGACTTGGGAGTTAGAGATTAACATTTTGGAGATTTTCCTTGACTTTACATCTTGAGGGCAAGATGGGGGAAGCGCGGTGGGCTGATACTCTGAGATATCCTTGGAGGTGAAAGCTTGCCATCTGGACTTTTGCATCTTCCATTGTACCTTGGCAATCAAAATATTGTTCAACTTGAAACACCCAATCCATTGGATCATCGTCTTGAAATTTTAAAAAGTCTAAGCATGCGGTTCTCCTCCGAATAGCATTGTCGGGTTCACGAAAGATCCTTTGTTCAGGTCTAAACCTTTGTGCATGTTGATCACCTTCTGTAAATCCTCGAGCACATCCATCACCATTGGCAAACGGATCAACCTCATCCTCAAAGTGCCAATCCTCCTCTTCGATGAAGCGCACTGGTGCCGCTTGCCTCTCGGGTTTCATCATCGCCGCTCTTGGGTTTTGTAATGGAGGTGGGGGATGATGTGTAGGCATAGGTAAGAAGGGATCATTGACACTCACATAATGCACCTGGACCTATCGGTTATCGGTTTGATTGGGTCTCATCGCTGGTCCTTCTTGAAGCTTCGATCGTCGTCAAGAAGATGACGAATACAATCAGTTCATGATATATTCCTTGAAATTATTGTGATCCTTTTAAATTGCGTCAACTCTATGCAGTAATATTTGGAACATGCCTCTAAGTTCATCCGCCAAGCCCATATTCACACCCATGAATGTTGGTTCACTCGGTCCTGCCGTGGTCGCTCCAAAGGAATCGGCCTCACGATTAGGGTCATCGTAGATTGAGTCTTCCCTTATCGATGTGCTCTTTATAGGTCTCTTTGTTGATGTCATCTTCCTTATTTCAACTATTAATGGAGGTCTGAGGTTCGCCTGGCTCTGATACCAAATTTGAAAAACCCCTAGACACACGTATGTATCTAACCTCTAGGCAATGATATTTCTCGTTCGCTTAAGTAAAAGTCGGAAGAAATATTAAAAACAAAAGTAGAGATGAACGCCAAGATTTTGACGTGGAAAACCCAAACGGGAAAAAACCACGGATCCAAACTCGGATCAAAACCAATCACTATGATAGTAGCAGTTACAAGACCGACTCACAAAATAACCCGTCGATCCAAACGACTTTGTTCCTCTCAGTCTTGATCGCTAGAACCCACGATTCACTACTTCTTGTGATTGAAGTCCAATCTCAGTAGCCCTCGAGATTGATCTTTCGTCTAGATAGCCCTTAAGACGAAAGATTAAGATTTGTAGATGCGAAGGGTCTTGTTTGTTGAAGAACCGATGTAGCCTCCAAAAAGTCTCCTTGAATAATCTTCTTCAACTACCCTAGGTTAGGGCAACACTATCCTTATATATGATCTCCAAGATAGAGCCAAATCCAAGTCATAATCGTACTCACGAAAATCCAATAAATTGCAACCTTCATAGGTGCATTCGAACACGACTCGAGTGCGTTCGAACGGCCTAACTTAATCTCAGGTGCGTTCGAACGGGCCCAAGTGCGTTCGAACGCGACAGCTTGAATTCTTCAGGTTGCGTTCGAACGCGTTTGTGAACGCTACTCTTGGTCTGTGTGAACGCAGTACCCGCGTTCGAACGTGCTTGTGAACGCGGCTCTCTGTCTGTGTGAACGCAGTGCCCACGTTCGAACGCGCTTGTGAACGCGGCTATCGGTCTGTGTGAACGCAGTGCCCGCGTTCGAACGTGCTTGTGAACGCGACGGCTTTTCTCCAATGATCTTGAAATTCTTCACACCAGTGATATTCTAGACTTGTGTAAAGCTCATATACATGTAAAAAATACACTTAGAATATTTTGTACACAATTGCCAACAAATAAAAACCTAACAAAATTGATGGGTGCCGATATTATTTTGGGGACTCAATGGCTTCGAAGCTTGGGACCCTTGATATTTGACTTTACAAACCTCACATTGACATTTTGGAGGAATGACTGGAGAGTGCTGCTGGATGGAAGTCAACCGCTGTTTGAACTTCCAAGTGTAGGGGACGCAAGAGAGCTCACTTCTTTCTCGGCACCCACCTTTCCTTTTCTTCTCAGATCTGCGGAGAGCCAGCACAGAGGATAGTGAACTGGTCCGACTCATGAAGGAGCTGAGAGAGAACCCATCAAGTCACCCCGACCATGAGGAGTGCAACGGGTTGGTACTCGAGCACGGGCAAATCAAGGTACCCGCGGACGAAGAGCTATGAAGACTATTGATAGCACACTTCCATGATATTCCTATAGCAGGCCATGAAGGGGTCTTACGTACTTACAAGCGGCAGGCCCAAAACTATATATGGACAGTGATGAAGTCGGACATGAAGAAGCATGTGCGTGAATGTCAAATCTACCAACGAGTTAAATCGAAGACACTCAAGTCCAGTGAGTTGTTGCAACCATTGCCAATACTGAAGCATATTTGGGAAGACATCTCCATGGACTTCATTGAAGGGCTGCCGGAGGTTTAAGGACAATCAGTGGTGTTCGTTGTGGTAGATAGGCTGAGCAAATATACTCATTTCATAGTATTGACGCACCCGTTTTCAGCGAAAAAGGTTGCTGAAATTTTTATTCAGAAAGTGGCACACTTGCATGGGATGCCTAGGACGATCATGTCAGATTGGGATCGCATCTTCATCAGTGACTTTTAGTCTGAGTTCTTCAGATTGCAAGGGACTCGAGTCAACCTTAGTTTAGCTTATCACCCCAAGACGGATGGCTAAACCGAGGTGGTGAATTGCGGATTAGAGTAATACTTGCAATGCTTTGTGGCGGACCGACCAAAGGATTGGGTCAAATTCCTTCCATGGGCCGAATGGTCATACAATACAGCACATCACTCTAGCATCAGCATGACCCCTTTTGAGGCAGTTTATGGGCGCACTTCCCTTGTCTTGTGTGCTTACGATAAACTCGCGGCGGTGGATAGGACCAAGCTCAACTTGGAACTTGTTGATCAAGATGAAACCTTGAGACAGCTCAAGATTCACCTAACAACAGCCGAAAACCGCACGAAGCATACTCATGACAAAGGCAGGCGTAAGCGAGAGTTTAAGGTGGATCAATTGGTGTTCATTCGAGCTCAACTGTACTGCTGTACTGGCAATCTACATTGGGGCCAACTTTGAACCAGAAATTGGTTCACAAGTACTATGGTCCGTACTGAGTGCTACAATGAATTGGTCTAGTGGCTTACTGGTTGGACCTACCCAAGGGAACCCGGATGATACGATCTCCCCTTTAGGCTAAGGTTCGATCTCTTCCAATTCTCAGATCTGGACTGATTCTGGCACGGAACTTTGAAAATAGATCCCAAAATATTTTGCTGTCAGATCGACGTGAAATTTTGATATGTCATAGCACCAGAAAAGAGCTTTCCAACGAAACTAGTTTCAGGTGAATCGGATGTGAGGATCTCGAGATATTAACCGATTAGTGGATGGAGGCACGTAATCCTAGGTGATGGTGGTTGGAGCTGGACCGGCATTAATGGGGTGGCATCGGTGAAAAGTGGTGATGGAAGGGCTAGGGCAAGTGTCGGATAGATTGGAAGAAGGGGGAGGAGAGGGCCGCCCCTAAGGGTCTAGAGTGATTGACCGGTCGAGGGAGGTTAGAAGCGGCGTCGCTGGGGATTGAGAGAACGGGAGCAAAGAAGACGAAGGAGGCAAGGCAAAACTCAATTCTCAATAATCAATAATGACTTTGGTTTTCATCCACATCCTTTTAGAGGCTAACCACAACTCAAAATTAACCCTAACAATACAATTTTCGTCGACCGCATTCGAACGCACTCGGGTACAAACTTCTCCTCTTTAGACTAAGGTTTGATCTCTTCCGATTCTCAAATCTGGATTGATTCTAGCATGGAACTTTGAAAATAGATCCCAGAAAAGAGCTTTCCAATGAATCTAGTTTTAGGCGAATCGGATGTGGGGATCTCGAGATATCGTTCGATTAGTGGACGATGGTCAGGGTGACCTGTTTTGGATCTGTGGATGGAGGCACGTGATCCTAGGTGATGGTGGTTGGAGGTGGACCGTCGTTAATGGGGTGGCGTCGCTGGGGATTGAGAGAACGGGAGCGAAGAAGACAAAGGAGGCAAGGCGATACGATCACGCCTCGGGCTATGTTTGTCTTCCATAAGCACCACATCTTCGAAGGCCTCCTTTAAGGTTCTAGGCCTTAAAGCCCTCACATCGGCTTGTATGTCACCCCGCAGCCCAGAGATGAAGGTGCTGCGAAGTTGCTGATCCGTCCATGAGAGGAGAGCATCAAAGTCTTCATACCCCGATGCTCCAAATCGCCGTGTGATATTGACGCAAAATTCAGCCCAAGTTTCGATGGCCTCTATGGCATTGGCTGCTCGAAACCAATGAAGAACTGCATCCTCAAGGTGGAAGCTCGCAAGCATCACCTTGTATTCTTCCGCCGTACCTTGGTATGCAAAGAATTGCTCCGCCCTATACAACCAATCGATCGGATCGCCACCTTTGAACTTGGGGAATTCGAGACGCACGACTTGTCCACGTATGCCGTTGTCTCATTCCAGATCATGTCCAAGTCCTTGTCTAACCGGTGGAGGATGCACCATGAAGGGTTGATGATCCCTCCTTCGGTTTTGATTAACTCGTCGTGGTTCCGGATCATATTGGCCCGCCCACGGATCTTGATCTCCAAGGTGGTCTCCATGGTGGTTCGCTCGTCGGATGGGTTCACCTGCAATTGGACCTGGTGTAACCATCCTTGCTTGCCTCTGCCCATAGGGTGGTGGTAGCAATGGCTCTTGTGGTTGCAAAGGCTGAACCGGTGGCGGTGGGTTCAAGGGGGTGGACTCGCGTCGTGGGGTCGATGGTGCTTTTCCGTTCGTCATTGCTTCCCTTGTCGCCCGTAGTTCCCGCATCATCTCCATCATCATTTGATTATTAATGGCCATTTGCTCGGAAAGAGACCCCAACACGGTTTGAACGCTAGGTTATCCGTATTCCGATTAGATCGGGCGGTTCCATGGGTGGAAGTCCCTGCAACCGTTTCTCTCTCCTCTATTGGGAGAATCTCTTCTTCATCATCTTGCCGTGCAGCCATGGATCTGGTGGTCGTCATAGGATGCGCTTGTCCGAGGAACGGTGGCTCTGATACCAAGCTTGATACGATCACGCCTCGGGCTATGGAGCTCTGATACCCGCTTGATACGATCTCTCCTTTGGGGCTAAGGATCGATCTTTTCCGTATTCTCAAATCTGGACTGATCTTGTATGAAACTTTGAAATAAGATCCCGAACGATACCGCTGTCGGATCGATGTGAAATTTTGATATGTTGTCGCCCTTGAAAAGAACTTTCCAACAAATCAAGTTTCAGGCGAATCGGAGTTAGGAATCTCGAGATATTATCCGTTTAGTGGACAAACATCAGGATGCTCTGTTTTGGATCCGTGGATGGAGGCACGAGATCCTAGGTAATGGTGGTTAGTGGAGGACCGGCGTTAATGGGGTGGCACCGGTGGAAAAGTGATGGTGGAAAGGTTATGGACGATGAAAAGGTTAGGGCAAGTGTTGGATAGATTGGAAGAAGGAGGAGGAGAGGGCCACTCCTAAGGGACTAGGGTGATTAGTCGGTCGAGGGAGATTAGAAGCGGCGTCGCTGGGGATTGAAAGAACGGGAGCGAAGGAGACGAAGGAGGCAAGGCAAACTCAATTCTCAATAATCAATAATCAATAAAATTTTTGGTTGCCTTACACATCCTTTTATAGGCTAACCAACAACTCAAATTAACCCTAAAAATACAATTTTTGCCGACCGCGTTCGAACTCACCCGACCGCGTTCGAACGCACAATCGAATGCGCCTCTCTGTATTTGCGAACGCGATGCAGGCATTCCCAACGCGTTCGAACGCACAGTGCACTCTCTTCACCCACGTTCACAACCCCGTTCACAAACTGTGTTCGAACTCACTCCACCCGCGTTCGAACGCGACTTACAGAAAACTTATTTTAAGTGAAATTAAACACTAAAACATGAAACAAAAACACTCCTAAAGTGAATCCATGCTCGAGACGACGTCGGTGAAGTCCGAATCTTATCACAAGGCAAAACTCAATTCTCAATAATCAATAATGACTTTGGTTACCATCCACATCCTTTTAGAGGCTAACCACAACTCAGAATTAACCCTAACAATACAATTTTCACCGACCATGTTCGAACGCACCGAGTTCGCTCCTCTTTAAATTTGCGAACGCGATGCAGGCGTTCGAACACGTGATCAAACGCGCCTGTTTCCCACTTCTCTAGATTTGCGAACGCGATGCAGGCGTTCACAGTGTGTTCGAATGCACAATGCACACTCTTCACCCACGTTCACAACCCTGTTCAAAATCGCATTCGAACTCACTCCACCTGCATTCGAACGCGATTTACAGAAAACTTATTTTAATGGAAATTAAACACTAAAACATGAAACAAAAACACTCCTAAAGTGAATCCAAGCTCAAGACGACATCGGTGAAGTCTGAATCGTATCAACGGATCCATCCGGTTTTCCATGTATTGGCATTGAAGGCCTAGATCGGGCCTAACCATGTGGTGGGATCAGCCTTGCTCGAACCAATGGAGGAAGATAGCCCAGCTGAACTGATCCGAGTCTTAGGCCATAGGAGAAGCCGCCATGGATCCAGATTGGAAATAGAAGTGCTGATCGAGTGGCTAGGCAAGCCCACTGACGAGTCTACTTGGGAGTTAGAGTCAGATATCATGGATCGCTTCCCCAATTTCACACCTTGAGGACAAGGTTGTGGAAGCATGGTGGATTGATATGATTCTGGCTTCACCGAAGTCGTTTCGAGTATGGATACACTTAGGGGTGTCTTTTATTCTTGTTTTAGTGTTTAATTTATAGAAAAATAAGTTTTTTGTATGTCGCATTCGAACACGAGTGGAATGCGTTCGAACGCGCTTGTGAACACCTGCATCAGATTCGCACTTACAGAGAGTAAGAAATGTGCGTTTGAACGACGATTTCGAACGCGCCTGTGAATGCGTGTGTCGTGTTCGTACATATAGAGAATGCAAAATGTGCATTCGAACGTGATCGGGCGCGTTCGAACGCGGTCAGCAAAAATCTACTATTTTAGGATTAATAATTGTTATTTTTGAATTGTTTGGTTAGCCTCTAAAGATGTGGATGGCAACCATGGAATCATTATTGAATGAATTAAGTTTTGCCTTGTCTCCTTTGTCTTCTTCTCTCTCGTTCTCTTGTTCCCCGGCGATGCCGCTCCTAACCTCTCTCGACTTACCACTCACCCTAGTCCCTTACGGGGCGGCCCACTCCTCCCCCTTCTTCCAATCTATCTATCACCTTACCATCACCTATAACCCTTCCACCTCCACGTATTCACCGGTGCCACCCCATCGCCGCTGGTCTACCACCAACAATCATCACCTAAGATCTCGTGCCTCCATCCACAAATCCAAAGATGGATTCCCTGATGTTTGTTTACTAATCGAGCGATATCTTGAGATCCCACCGTTCGATTCGCCTAAAACTAGTTTTTTTTGGAAAGCACTTTTCCAAGGCTACAACCTATCAAAATTTCACATCGATCCGACGGTTGCATCTTTTGGGATCTATTTTTAAAGTTTTGTGTTAGATCTTGTCCACATCTGAAAACGGGATAGATTGAGCCTTGGCCTAAAAAGGGAGATCATATCATATCTGCACTTTTCGGCACTGTCATATTTATTTTTAGCTAAGTCGGTGGCTGAAATTTTTGTGAGGGATGTTGCTTAGTTATATGGCATGCCACATACGATTGGCTCGGATCGTGATCATATATTTATGAGCGACTTTTGGATGGAGTTTTTCATATTGTAGTTGACTCGATTGAACTTCAGTTCAGCCTACCATCCACAAATGGATTGCCAAACCGAGATGGTCAATCGAAGCATTGAGCAATACTTGAGGTGCTTTATTGGAGAGATGCTAAGACGATAGTTAGAGTTCTTACCGTGGGCAGAGTGGTCTTACAACACTGCCTACCATAGCAGCATTGGCATGACTCCATTTGAGGTGGTGTATGGACGCATGGCTCCGATATTATTTGCTTATGATCTAGCATAGATCAGACGGAGGTGGACTTAGCTATGATGGAGAAATACGCCACATTGAGAAGATTGCATGCCTATCTTAAACTTACTTATAACCGCATGAAGCAAGTTTATGATTGCAGTGATAGAGAGCAAGAGTTCGATATTGGCAGTTGGGTGTTTGTGAGGGTGCAACCGTATCGACAGGTGACCTTGCGTCCGATGCGTAACTAAAAGTTAGCACATCACTACTTTGATCTATTTCCGGTATTAGAGTGTATTAGTCCGGTTGCATATCATTTGGAGCTGTCGGAGGGGTCAAGAGTGCATCTTGTCTTCCATGTTTCATTGTTGAGGAAGCGGATTGAAGATCATGAGGTTATTGGATCTGTTCGACCGAACCTATTGGAGGAGATATAGATTATAGAGTCGGTTCGTATACTTGCTAAGCATCGATGACAATATGGTACTAGATTAGAGATGGAGATTCTAGTTGAGTGGCTTGGCAAGCCATCCGATGAGGCGATATGGGAGTTGGAGAGTGATATTTTGGAGTGTTTCCCCGATTTTACACCTTAAGGGCAAGGTGGGGGAAGTGTGGTGGGCTGATACATTTAGTTAGGACTTTTTCTTATTACATTAGTTGTTTTTTTTATTAAAATAAAATTCATGTAGGTCGCATTCGAACGTAGGAGGGGTTGGGTTCAAACGCCTTTGCGAATGTTTACATCAGGTTCGCAAATACAGAAGATGTGAAAAGTGTGTTCGAACGCGATTGGGCATGTTCGAACGCCACGTTCAAACGCCTGCATCGCGTTCGCACATATAGAGAATGTCTTTTGTGCGTTCGAACGCGATCGGCGAGATTGCACTAGGATTAGGGTTATTTATTATTATTAGGGCTTTTGGCTAGCCTCTATAAAAGTGTGGATAGCAGCCAAATTTATTATGCTATTGGATTATTAATTTCTTACCTCCTATCTTCTCTCTAATCTCTCTCCCTCCTCCCTCTTCACCAAACTTCCACCTCAACCGTTGGTAAGGTCTCTCCTAAATTCTAATCTCCCTCGTCTTTCGAGTCCTCCCTCTTCTTTGGGATCTCGATTATTCTTCCTCTTCGTCTTTATCACTTAAAGAATATCCACCTTCATCTCCATTATCTGATACACTTAGTTAGGATCTTTTCTTATTGCATTAGGTATTTATTTTCATTAAAATAAAATTCTTGTAGGTCGCGTTCGAATACAGGTAAAGTTGTGTTCAAACACCCTTGTGAATGCCTGCATCAGGTTCACAAATACAGAGAACGCAAATTGTGCATTCAAACGCCATCAGGCGAGTTCAAACGCCCACATTTGAACGCCTGTGTCGCGTTCGCAAATCCAGAGAAGGGCTTTTTGAGTGCGTTCGAATGCGATCGACGAAAATCCTCTAGAATTAGGGTTTCATATTATTTTAAAACTTATTGGCTAGCCTCTATAAATATGTGGAAGGCAGCTAACTTCATTATGCTATTGATTATTAATTTTGTGCCTCCTATCTTCTCTCTAAACTACTCCCTCCTCCCTCTTCACCATCGTTCCATATCTATCGTTAGCAAGGTTTCTCCTCGCTTCTAATTTCCCTCGACTGTCGAGCCACCCCTTTTTTTTGGGATCTCGACCACTTCGTTCCCCTCGTCTGCTTCCCTTAATCACTTCCACAATCCACCATCATCTCCATACCAATCCATAACCCTAACATCCACTTCACCCATCACTACCACCATCACCCACGTTATTCCATATTTTTGTCCCTGCTATAGTTTTAATATGTGAATGGCACAAATACAAAAGTTGTAGATCAGGAAATTACGGATCCAACTCAATTAGTTTCGTAATTTTCTGACTACTCTAGAATATCTGACAAATATTTTCCCATAATTGTACGGACTGCTTCCTACAGTAAATTCATATTTTAAGGAATTATTTCGTAGCCGATCTTTTGGTTCTAGATCCCATAAATTTGGTATCAGAGCTACATAAATTGGTATTAGAGCCTATCAAATTGGTATTAGAGCCCATCATTATCATCCATAACCCTAACTTTCACTCCACCCATCACCACCACCATCACCCGTGTTATTTCATATTTTCGTCTCAGTTTCAATTTGAATCTACAAAGGATATAAATACAAAAATTGTAGATCGAGGAGTTATAGATCTAATCCACTTAATTTCGTAATTTTCTGACTAAAGGAGAATATCTTATGAATATTTTTTCACGGTTGCGTGGACTGATTCTTGTAATAAATCCAAATCTTGAAGGAATCGTTCCGTAGCCTATCTTTTGGCACCGTAAGATATCACAATCCTTCATTAGTAGACATGAGATACATAGGTGGACTAATTTTTCCATTAGTATTGCTTTTTTGTTTGGGACAGCAAACTACGAGAACTTTCATGCTCTCCTAAATAATATGATGTAGTGAACAACTATGTCTGAATACCAGGCAGAGTTTGCGAGAGAACAGAGTTGCTGTATAACGCCGTGGCTAGAGATCACCTTGAAAAGCAATTTATTTTGTGGCTGTGGGAGGCAATTTGAGCAAACATCCAAACACTCAACCCTCTCACATAGGAAGAGGCCTTCAAGAAGGCCATATGGAAGGAGCAAAACATAAGGCGCCGCAGAATGTGTCAAGAGAAAGCTTGACCAGTTGAAAGAGCAAAATTTCACCGTCGGAGATTAGTGAACTTACTGCAATTTCAAGCACAACTGTAATCCGTGGACCAAGAACACCACTATGACCTTCCACGACTATGAAGGGAGGCACACGAATCACTTTTCGGACCCTCACATTAGCCCAAGTGGATGAATGAAGAATGAAAGGCTTGTGCTTTTGATGTGACGATCGATTCACACTCGACCACTAATCGCCAAGCTGATTAGGAGCGTCATGCTTCTAAATGGCCTTAAGGATACAAAGTTTTAGGTTGGTGAGGAGGAGAGTCGACTGAGCTTAAGGGCAAGGACCTTGGAGAGTAAGTTGGAAAAGACGACTACGTAGAGATTTTATTGCACGCGTACTCGGGAATTATAGCGCTGAAGACCCTTCAGGTGAATAAACTAATCAAGAAGCAATATGTACACATCCTATATTATGATCTGACTGTGTGGATTAAATTAGTTGAGTCAGTCGAATCAAGTTAGTTAGTTAGATTTGTTTCTTATTTTGAATTTCAAATGAAGTGAAAAATTCATATGGGATCTGATCTACAAGGATTTTACTCTTATAAATAGGAGTGGTTATAGGTAAATTTATCATCATGAAATTGATCATCGAGTTTAGTTATTTTATTATCTCATCTTTATCTTTTACCGTAGTTGTTAAATCGTCTTTATCTTTATAGGAGTATATCGTAGCCCTAAATCCTTTCAAAGCACCCAAACCCAAGCTATCATCCTCTACCACGAGCCACCCTATTATCTAGCCGTCCACCACCACCACCCTTGGTTGTCTGCCACTCTCTGACGACCACTACAACGTAGAATATTTATTGATCTTGCCTATTCTAACCTTACTTCACTCATTTATTTTTAACTTTTTACTCCGACTCAGATTTATGTGAAACAAAAGCCATTATATCCATACCTCTTAAGTCTACCACCGCAAAAATTCTCATAATCTTTTACATCTAGATCTATCCAGATCTAGTTTGTAACAATGGTATCAAAGTTGACATTTCTCGAACGGTAGTTAATAAGAGATTGTGTTAAACGGACAAGAAAAAACCATGAAGGATCAGGAACTCATCTCTATTTTTGTGGGAGTTTCTCCTGTATCACCAGTAGCCACAATCGATGACAAGCCACCAATGTAGGCAAAGGCGATATTTAAGGAATTTTTAGCTGAATTGAAGGAGAACTCAAAGAACAACTTAAAGGAGATAAACCTCTCTTAGCATTGTTAGTGCATGGCCGAAATGGCCGCCCATGGTGAGGATAATCTAAACCATGAGGGAAGGGATGAGTTGGCCCAAATAGCCGCAACAACCCCTCCTCTAGCTGTGGGGGAGACCACTCAACCCCTGTAGACTCTAGTAGTGGCTTTGGGGTCGTGTTCCTTACTCACGATGGAAGCGAATGCTTTTGTTGAGAATCCTATTCAATAGGTGGCGCACAACTTCAATAACTTGGAGCTGTCCATGACGCATCTTCAAAGACTATATACCCAATATTAGAAGAACTTAAAAACTAGTAAAGGGTGGCTTCAAAAGACGAAGAGGCTAAAGGTGCATTTCATGTAGCTGAGAAGTTTAAGAATTCCCACAAGAAAATTATTAGTGATAAATTCACATTTGCGTTCGAAGATATAGAGTATCTTTACAAGGGATTGGAAAACTTAGGATTACTAATGCTGTCGAGATGCTTCTCGCTTGAAAATCTTAAAGGAGCAGTTTTGCCAACTACTTTCCAAGTTGGAATTCAAAGACCTAAATTGATATGTTGCTTTTGTTTGTCTTCCTTTTGTAATACTAGGAGTTTGTATTCAAAGTGATCCTTTCTTTTTATTAACACAATTCAAGTATTCGGAGGGGTTGCTGAATCTCACATAAGTTTGATAAGTCACATTTGAAAAAACCCCTAGACACACGTATGTATCTAACCTCTAGACAATGATATTTCTCGTTCGCTTAAGTAAAAGTCGGAAGAAATATTAAAAACGAAAGTAGAGATGAACGCCAAGATTTTAACGTAGAAAACCTAAACAGGAAAAAAACCACGGATCCAAACTCGGATCAAAACCAATCACTATGATAGTAGCAGTTACAAGACTGACTCACAAAATAACCCGTCGATCCAAACGACTTTGTTCCTTTCAGTCTTGATCGCTAGAACCCACGATTCACTACTTCTTGTGATTGAAGTCCAATCTCAGTAGCACTCGAGATTGATCTTTCATCTAGATAGCCCTTAAGACGAAAGATTAATATTTGTAGATGCGAAGGGCCTTGTTTGTTGAAGAACCGATGTAGCCTCCAAAAAGTCTCCTTGAATAATCTTCTTCCACTCCCCTAGGTTAAGGCAACACTATCCTTATATATGATCTCCAAGATAGAGCCAAATCCAAGTCATATTCGTACTCACGAAAATCCAATAAATTGCAAACTTCATAGGTGCGTTCGAACACGACCCGAGTGCGTTCGAACGGCCTGACTTAATCTCAGGAGCGTTCGAACGAGACCAAGTGCGTTCGAACGCGACAGCTTGAATTCTTCAGGTTGCGTTCGAACGCGTTTGTGAACGCTGCTCTCGGTCTGTGTGAACGTAATACCCGCGTTCGAACGCGTTTGTAAACGCAGCTCTCTGTCTGTGTGAACGCAGTGCCCGCGTTCGAACACGTTTGTAAACGCGGCTCTCTGTCTGTGTGAACTTGCGCCCGCGTTCGAACGCGCTTGTGAACGCGACTCTCTGTCTGTGTGAACGCAGTGCCCGCGTTCGAACGCGCTTGTGAACGCGGCTCTCTGTCTATGTGAACGCAAATTTCGTGTTCGAACGCATTTGTGAACGCGGTGAGAACGCGACGGCTTTTCTCCAATGATCTTGCAATTCTTCACACCAGTGATATTCTAGACTTGTGTAAAGCTCATATACATGAAAAAATACACTTCGAATATTTTGTATAAAATTGCCAACAAATAAAAAACCTAACAATCTCCCCCTTTGGCAATTTGTGACAAAACACCTAGGTTACAAGATATTACAATGACTTCAAACTGAGCAATCAACAAGTCTAGAAAATTTTGCACATCAATCCCTGCAAGGAAACATATACCAATCCAAGATCAAGTGAAAATAACTTGAAATTAAAAAAAGCAAAACACAAGTTATCACAAGAGCAAAAATTTAAACAGACAAAGATTAAACACACGTTATCACAATTACTTCAAGTTAAGCTCAAATGCCAACGACACTAAGACAAGGTAAGGTTCAACCATCAAGTAAACTCCACTAAACTCCCCCTACACACTTAGACACCTAAACACTGAGACACTCTCCCCCTTTTTGGCACAAATGCCAAAGACTAGGAACTCGGAGGAAACTGACGATGAAGAATCGTCAACACGGAATCAAGTACAGTTCCCTGACGGACTTGCTCAGTACGTAAATCATTCACCGCTGCACTTGAGTACTAAGTTGATCGAACCGGTCCGAGTACTGTGGTAACTCCCCCTCAGTGGGAGATGAGTCATCGGCAGCCCCAAAAGGAAAAACATCTTGCACTTGAAAAACGCTAAGATATCACGTTCAATCTCACAAGAACCATCAAGAGTTTAACATTAACGTGATCAAAAGTTGAGAACACACAAATCACTCAAGATCAAGCATGTTTATTGAAAAAAAAAACTAAGAAAATAATGGATGATCATACCTTGCAAATGTGGGGAGAAACTCAAAAATTTGGTTGAAAGACACTAGATCCGGAGGAAATCTACCCCCAAAAAGGATTTGAAGTGAAAAATTCGATGAAAAACACCAAGATCTTGAAGATTTGAGAAGGGAAAAATGAAGGGTTTTTAGGGTTTGGAGAATGGAAGATGAAACCCTTGCGTTCGAACGCTTTTTTTTTTTTAACTAAAAATAAGTTAAAATTTTTTTTGGAGATGCACTTCTAGAATTCCAAAATATATTCAAGACATAGAATATGACAATCAAATGAAATAAGTCATACACAGATCAATCAAATCATCAAAAGCATATTATAATCAATTCGAATGCATCACTCAAAATTACATTAATCTTGATTGATCATAACGATATGCATATGCAAGATGAGCATAGATAACATGAACCAATCTTCTTAAACAAACTTTACTATATAAACAATGATTCAACACAATAGTCAAACCGACTTAGTATAAAAATTTTGCACTTTTCGACTTATTCTCCATAACACCGCAGGAATTTTTCCTGTATTTTTTTTTTACTGAAACATATATGTGCAATGATGGCTTTCACACATGAGTAGGTAGCCCTTTTCTTGTAGTACAAATCAAACGATGTGCAAGAAAAAATTCACATATATCATTTTTTTTTAAATTTGCAAATAATGTACTGAGTCAAACTAGACTCGAAACAAGACGGCTTTCACACTAACTCATTGTAGCCCTTGTCATTGATCTTTTATAAAAATATATTTGATAACTAAGCATGAGGTCAAACTGTGCAAATCAAAGTTAATAGAGAGCTATTTAAAAAAAATATTCATGATATCATGCTCACACAAGAATACACATACGTTATAAGGCATTAAAAATTTATTATTATAGAAGTCGAGGGAGTGACAAAATCAAAATTGAAACAATATACTACAAGATGACAAAATTGACTATAATAACTCATAATCAAGAGAAAAATCATATTTTTATGTCAAGAGTATATTATTGAATCTAGGAGTGCATCAATTTTTTTTTATGACAAAAACTCTCGATAAATCTGAAACTAAAACCAAAGAAAATCTCAGAGTAAATAAAAACCTAAAAAAAAACGAAACAAAAGAAACTCGCAAACTAAAAAGAACACAAATCCCAATAAAATCAGTCCAAAGCACAAATCCCTAAAGAAGTACGAAGATACTCAAATCTCTATAAATCCAAAGGTTTTGTAAACAAGTCACCCAACTGTTTCTCCGTCTCAACATGTTCTAGTGCTATTGTTTTGTCTTCAACTAACTCGCGTATAAAATGATGTCGGATATCAATATGTTTTGTACGCGAGTGTTGAACAGAATTTTTTGATATATTAATAGCACTCATGTTGTCACAATAAAGCACCATAGTATTTTGTTCAATGTCATAATCATTGACCATCTGTTTCATCCATGGTAACTGAGAACAACAACTTCCTACTGCAATATACTCGGCCTCCGCAGTAGATAAAGATATCGAGTTTTGTTTCTTACTGTACCAAGCAACCAGATTGTTTCCAACATAAAAACATCCACCTGAAGTACTTTTTCTATCATCACATGAACCTGCCTAATCAGAATCCGTGTATGCCGATATGATAGCACCCGAGTCATAAGTAAACCAGATACCTAAATCAACTGTATCACTGACATATTTTATGATACGTTTCACAGCAGACAAATGTGATTCCTTGGGTTCAGACTGAAACCTAGCACACACACCGACACTAAATGCAATGCCAGGTCTACTAGCCGTTAATTACAAAAGGCTACCGATCATGCTCCTATACACTGTCTAATCAACACTTTTTCCTGACATGTCCTTACCTAGTTTAGTAGTTGTACTCATAGGAGTTCTAGCATGTTTTGTATTTTCTAAACCAAATTTAGTCACAAGATCCTTAGCATACTTGGTTTGAGCGATAAAAATCCCTCTCTCCAATTGAGTAATTTGAAGCCCTAAAAAGAATTTCAACTCACCCATCATACTCATCTCAAAATGACTGTGCATGAGATCAGCAAACTCCTTAGCTAATAATTGACTCGTCACCCCGAAGACAATGTCATCCACATATATTTGTGCCACAACTAAACTCTTGTTTTCACGTCTAATGAATAATGTCTTGTCCACTACCCCTCAAGTGAACCCCGCATCCACTAAAAAGGTGGTCAACTTCTCATACCAAGCTCTTGGAGCTTGTTTTAGCCCGTAAAGAGCCTTTTTCAATTTAAAAACATGAGAAGGAAATTTTTGATCTTCGAAACCCTTAGGTTGTTCCACATAAACATCTTCATTCAGGATACCATTGAAGAAAGCACTTTTAACATCCATTTGAAACAATTTAAATTTTAAATGACAAGCAATGGCAAGCAGTATATGAATAGACTCTAATCTAGCAACAGGAGCAAATGTCTCATCAAAATCTATACCCTCAACCTGAGTGTATCCCTGTGCTACTAGTCTGGCTTTATTTCGAACTATATTGCCATGTTCATCACTTTTATTTTTGTAAATCCATTTTGTTCCAATAACATTCACATTCTTAGGTCTAGGAACTAAATACCAAACATCATTTTTAGAAAATTGCTCTAATTCCTCATGCATAGCATTAACCCAAGAATCGTCTAACAATGCTTCCTTCATATTTTTAGGTTCAAAAGAAGATGTATAACAAGTAAATGATACCTCACTTTGGATTTGTCATCTTGTCTTAATTGGTCCATTCACGTCTCCGATCACTTGTGACAGTGGATGATTTGATTTCACTCTAGCAGATGGTTCCGGTACGTTGCAGTCATTTTTGTTCATTTCAACTTTGTCCTCGTCCTGATTCTCAATTTCCAGATCAAGCTCCTTTCCTATTTCTTCGTAATATGTATCTGCAGAAACAGAAATAGAAGTAGCTTTAGTTAAGTCAGTCGAGGATTCATCTATCATAACATTAGCAGATTCCATAACAGTAGAAGTTTCAAGGTTAAATACTCTGTAGGCTCTACTATTATTCGAGTACCCCAAGAAGATGCCTTCGCTACTTCTAGTGTCAAATTTAGTCAAATATTCTCGATCACGCAAGATATAACATTTACTACCAAAAACTCGAAAATATTTAACACTAGGTTTCTTACCTTTCCAGATTTCATAAGCAGTCATATTTGTACCTGGACTTAGATAAACACGATTTATTACATGTACCGCTGTATTGATCGCCTCTGCCCAAAACCTTTGAGTAACCTTTTTAGCATAAAGCATAATCCTAGCCATTTCCTGCACAACTCGATTTTTTCTTTCAACAATCCCGTTCTGTTGTGGAGTTATAGGAGCTGAAAACTCATATTGAATACCAAGAGAATCGCAAAATATAGAAAAATTTTCATTTTCAAATTCTCTACCATGATCAGAACGAATCCTAACTAGGGTTGTAGATTTTTCATTCTGCAATTTTAAGCATAGTGATTTAAAAACTTTAAAGGTTTCAGACTTCTCACGTAGAAAGGCAACCCAGGTATATCTGGAGTAATCATCGACCATTAAGAATATATAGCGTTTACCTCCAAGACTTTCGGTTTTTGTTGGACCCATCAAGTCCATGTGAACTAATTGTAGCACACGGTCAGTGGTAGCTGTATTTACCTTCTTGTGTGAGATACGAATTTGTTTTCCAATTTGACACGAACCGCACACTCTTTTTGACATTTCTTTTATCTTAGGTATTCCTCTTACCACTTCATGTTTGGAGAGAGTAAATAATTTCTTGTGATTCACATATCTAAGACGTTGATGCCAAAGATCTGCAATGTCGAAAGACGCACTGTTACATTTCAGTTTATGTGAAGTTCCAACGACATAGCAATTATCAAATGTTCTAGATCCATAACATATAACATTACCATCATGATCTAGAACAGTACAATCATTTTTGGAGAATTTTACCTCATAAACTTCATCACAAAATTGACTGATGCTTAGTAGATTTGCTTTCAAGCCCTTAACATAAAGAACATTTTCAAGACTAGGAATCCCTAGAGTACTTACCTTTCCTTTACCTATTATCTTTGATGAATTACCATCTTCGAATGTCACAACTCCCCCTTCATGTTTTTCAAGATTAGAAAATAACAACTTGTCACCCGACATATGTCTTGAACAGCCACTGTCTAAATACCATAAATCAGAATTTAAAGCTTTCAAGGCTGTATGCACAACATAACATTTCAAATCACTTTTCTTGACCCATATTGTTTTTGTTTTCATCCCATAAATGAAAGCAGTTCTAGGTTTTTACAAAAATTTACAATGAGGTCGAATATGCCCTAGAATGCCGCAATGATACCATGTCGGAACAAACCCTTTTCTACTCACCTTTTGTCGAGGAGTGTGACTAAAGTTTACCTTTGGTGCCGTCAAAGAATCACCAGTTTGTAGATTCAACTTCAATTTTGAAGGATTCATCCAGGATTGCTTTGAAAATACGATTGATGGCTTCAGGTATTCTTCCTTTTGTATACCTGCAGAAACAAAAACAGTTTTATCCCATGACTCAATCGGTTTCTCAACTAACTCATCATTCACCATGTACATTGGTGGACTCCAACCGTTCATAATGACCATCCAAACTCTCTCATCTATAGACTTCAAATAAGCTCTCATCCTAGCTTTCCAATATCCATAATTTGATCCATCTAGAATAGGAGGTCTAATAGATGAGGATCCATCTCTATAAAAATCCATGCCTATTTGATCTCTCTCAAAGGGTGAGAGAACCCGCTCAGATACCAATTGAAAAAACCCCTAGACACACGTATGTATCTAACCTCTAGACAATGATATTTCTCGTTCGCTTAAGTAAAAGTCGGAAGAAATATTAAAAACGAAAGTAGAGATGAACGCCAAGATTTTAACGTAGAAAACCTAAACAGGAAAAAAACCACGGATCCAAACTCGGATCAAAACCAATCACTATGATAGTAGCAGTTACAAGACTGACTCACAAAATAACCCGTCGATCCAAACGACTTTGTTCCTCTCAGTCTTGATCGCTAGAACCCACGATTCACTACTTCTTGTGATTGAAGTCTAATCTCAGTAGCACTCGAGATTGATCTTTCATCTAGATAGCCCTTAAGACGAAAGATTAATATTTGTAGATGCGAAGGGCCTTGTTTGTTGAAGAATCGATGTAGCCTCCAAAAAGTCTCCTTGAATAATCTTCTTCCACTCCCCTAGGTTAAGGCAACACTATCCTTATATATGATCTCCAAGATAGAGCCAAATCCAAGTCATATTCGTACTCATGAAAATCCAATAAATTGCAAACTTCATAGGTGCGTTCGAACGCGACCCGAGTGCGTTCGAACGGCCTGACTTAATCTCAGGAGCGTTCGAACAGGCCCAAGTGCGTTCGAACGTGACAGCTTGAATTCTTCAAGTTGCGTTCGAACGTATTTGTGAACGCTGCTCTCGGTCTGTGTGAACGCAGTACCCGCGTTCGAACGCGTTTATAAATGTGGCTCTCTGTCTGTGTGAACGCAGTGCCCGCGTTCGAACGTGCTTGTGAACGCGACTCTCTGTCTGTGTGAACGCAGTGCCCGCGTTCGAACGTGCTTGTGAACGCGGCTCTCTATCTGTGTGAACACAGATTTCGCGTTTGAACGCGTTTGTGAACGCGGTGAGAACACGACGGCTTTTCTCCAATGATCTTGCAATTCTTCACACCAGTGATATTCTAGACTTGTGTAAAGCTCATATACATGAAAAAATACACTTATAATATTTTGTATAAAATTGCCAACAAATAAAAAACCTAACAACATTGAATAAAATCTCAAGGCTAGTGGAATTTGGATCGAATCATAGTTAATTTGATGCTCAGATACCGTTGTATCGCACTTGCTGTAGTAATATGATAGTTGATTTAGTGAATCATTAATGGGTTTGATTAGGTTGAATGATGCCTTCTCACTCATGTGAATCATCTCGCTTAAACTACGAAAGTGATATGGCAGATATCTCTTAAATGGAGTTCCTGTCTTTCAGCCAAATAGGAAAATGATCACTGAATGAATCGAGTTTCAACAGTTTGCTTGTATCCTTATATGATTATCTTAAATTTTTGGAAACTTTTAAAATTATTCCATCAAACCTTGATTAATGAAGCTACAAAATCCGTAACATTGTATCTAACTAAATTCAAGTATTTGGACATTCCCTCATTTCCGTTCTTGAATATATTAATTTTGATGGTTCGTTTGGTTCCTACGTTAAGGATTTTCATAAATAATTTTATGTACATTTTTTAAATATGAATAAAACATCTTTACAATTTACATACTTTTTCTTTTTCTTGGTTGTAAAACGTAGGTAAAAACTATAATGATTATTTTGAATAAGTTTATGTAATATTTATGTTTGGTTACTAAAATCTGAATAAGTATTAATAAGACCATTTGAAAATAAAAAGACTAAATGTCCTCAAAATAGATAGTAGAGAACAAAATATAATGTGTCCATAATAGACATATTGATGGTCTTCTTTCAGTATATTGAACAAAGATGGTAACTTGAACAAGTTAAGGCCATTAGTGGAATCAATATACACCTATTATCGTGATGCGAATCGGGTTAGCTCAGATCATAGCAAGGAGACATTGGGTTGAATAAATTGAGTCTAGTTATCTTATTTGCTTATTTGGTTTAGTTAGAGTCTTAGTAAGTTAAGATTTTATTTAATTAGCAAAATCCAACTCTACGCAGTTTTGAAAAAATATTTGTAAGATATTTCATAGATGTCCGAATAATATAAAACTAGTTGAATAAGATTGCCAACCTCCAGATCTACAACTTTGGTATTCACGACTTCTCCAGATTCAGAATTTATATGCGATGAAATGAAAGACTAATCCGAGAAGATCAGAAAGACTAGTTTAGTTAAGTTGTTTAGAACTGTTTAGATCTAATCACTATAAATTAGGCCTTATGGCTTGTATTTTAGGTATGCATGAATAAAATATTAATTGACTTTTGTCTTGCATCCTAGTATCTTTCCTCTTAACTTAGCTGCGGGCCTCAATCTCCCTTCTCCCTCTTTACCAACCAACACCGCCTCTCTTGTCCAAATGGTATCATTTAGCCCCTAATCTCCTTCATCAGTGGCACCGCCACCATCATCATCCATCATTGACGCCATCTCCACTATCATCTAGAAGCCGATCTACACCTGCCACCTACACCACTGTCAGTTTTTCATCTAGATTAGACTCCGATATCATCCTAATCTAATTTGAAAGTTTTGGAGCTATTACAACCAGTTTTGTAATTTTCAAATATCAAGAGAATATTTTGCAAATATCCTCCCTTGATTGTGTAGAACTATGAGTGATTCAGATCAATCCCAAGTCGGTTCATATCATATCGTATCTCTTTTTGTCACGGAGATAACAAAGCATGGAGCATGTGATTCAAATGTTTCTAAGTATGTTTTCATAGTGACATCTAAATATATTTCTAAATCAGAAATCATGTGATTCTAGATTCCTATAGCATGGAGCACAACAAAGATTTAAAATAAATTGAGAAAGAAAATTATCAAAAATAAAATAAAAAATAAATGAATTGAGTAGATCTAACCTGCTAGATCACAAATGGAGAGTAAACGACTATTGAGATGACGTGAAATCAACTATTGAGATAGAGGTAGAAGAAATATAGAAGAAAGGGAAAGAGGAGTTACTTATAGAGAGAATATTTTGATCATTTTATATTAATAGAAATCCTATTAGAAAATCTGCATAATTTTAAATGTGATAAGATCTTTTTGTATTACTTATTATGTGACTTACTTTATACATAATTTGACCAAAATGTATATAAATGAAGATCATATTTATGAATAAGTAACACTTCTTTATGAACCAAACACCACCTAAGTTTCCTATTTATGATAACACTAAACTACACTTGGACCCTTAAAACTATGACCCAATACCACTTGTACTCTTAAAGAGGGAAGAAAATATTATATTAAAACTCTATCCACTATCATCTCTATTAGGGATAACTAAACTTTATTCTTATACACATGTGAGCTGTAGAGAAAGAGATAGGGGTTGATAGAGATTGGAGAGATTGAGAGGAAGAAATGAAACAGAAATAACATCACCGTAGAAGTTAGCATTGGATTTGGATTGAGAGGGAAATTTAGGGAAGGGGAAGAGGAAAAGAAAAGAAATTAAGAGAGATTGAAAGTTTGAAATGAACGAGAGAAATAAAAATGATGGGAAGTCCTGTTAGGAGAGAAAGATGTTGGAAAAAGATGGGAAAGGATTAACATAGATTAAAAGGGGAAAAAATGTATTAATATTAGTTTGGAGAGGAAAATGAGGATAATTTCGATACACAGGAGCAAAAATCAGCCAAATGCTATTCACAAATCAATTCCGAATGACAAAAATAAATGGTAGGCTAACAAAAATATCATTTTGAAACATTTCAATAGTTTAAGGGTCTTTAACGTTTTCCTTTAAGAGAATATAAGTGATATCATATCATCGTTCAGCGAGTCTAAGCATAATTTAGCCAATTTTCCTACATATATATATATAAAAAATTTCTTATTGTTTCTTTTACCTTCTCAGTTGTTATTAGTATTATTTGTCTGAAAATGAAATGCATCTCATCCGAATGTATATATCATGTACTCTTACTTGTGATATTAAACCATGTTAGTTTTACCTTACCCCCCTTGGTTTGTCAATCAGAACCTCATCTTTTCCTTCAGTTCTTTACTAGCTTTATGGGACTGATTTGCACAAATGCTTATGTAGATATGCCTCTGCCCATTATTGGACAGCTACCTCCACACTACTTTAGACATGATTCCAGCTACTGAAAGATATAACTTTGGCCTCTTATAATTGATACAAGTCATATGAATAGAAACCATGCATATAGTTAACAAAGAACACCTTCATTATTTTACATGTCAGTAGAAAAGGGAAAGGCGAACTTATTACTCATCATCTCCTTCTTGGTTGGTTCAAGGAGCAAAAGCATTTGGTGAATAGTGTAGGACAGATGACTACTCAATGATAAAGATAATTTGAAAGAAAGGTTTCTTCCAATCAACATTATATCACGACAGGTGGAGCAGCAATACCTGAATCTGTAGATAACTTTATACATAGAGAAAATTTTCTTTCAAAAAAAATATGACATACATATAGAAACAGTGTTTCAGAAACCCTAGATGATGGCCTCCGAATGCAGGCGATCAAGGTGCTGCCTAAGTATATACGGTAGGCAGACGATGACAAAGCTACCATATGTGTGTTCATCTTCAATACAAAGAAGATGCTTCAATTCAACTAAGAAAAATGGTAAGAATATGATTTAAGCTTAGACATTGATTCCATTAAGGAGAGGCTACGGGTTGCAACCGGGTCAGATCAAGTCGTGTCGATTTTGCCTGGTGGGAGTCAAGTTTGTTAGTGATGTATGACTTTGATTTGAAGATATTGACTTGTCATTTTAGCAAGTCTAATATATTCTTTGATTGATTTGTCATTATTTAACAAGTTCATAATTGATTAGATTATATTTAAAGTATCCTATTTGTATATTATATTCTTGGGTTTTCGGTTCTTAGCCTTGTATTATGTATAAATGTGCAATTACTCTTAATAAAAAATATTAAGAGTATGGATGGATTTTTAGTTCTTGGCCTTTATAATGGATGTGGATCGTATTTTAAATGAACTATAACATTTTTTTTATTTGAGATAGTTGGCACAAAATGTTAAGAGTTTAAAAAAATTACATGTTAATTATGTATAAATTAAGCAAAATTAATCTACAAATAATATAGAAAATATTATTAGTAATAATATTAATATTCACTATTTAAATAAGTAAATAAAAAGTTATAATTCATTCAAAAAATATGTCTAACTTGTTTTCCACCCCTACCTTGGTGTATTTATTATAAATGAATTGAACTTGAATGAATTAAGATGTAAAAGACAAATCTTATAAATTTAAATCTAAAATTCTTCGAAAATGTATTTGATAAAAAATGGTCACTTTTCGACGCTAAAGAAGATTTGCAACTAGAAATGATCATTAGGTCTGACCCACCTAGTTTTAATCGTGCTAATCTCGGCCCGAGCCCGAGATGATAGTGGGTGACATGGGCTAAACCAGCTAATCCTTTGCCCGCTTGTGTAATCGGAAAGTCCGACCCACTACTCTCATCTATGGCTCGACCCATATTACATACATATTCTTATAATTTTTTTAGTATATATATATATATATATATATTCCGATGGAAGATAACTAAAATATCTTCTTATAAGCCCATTAAACTTGACCCAATAAGATATAAAATTTTTATATTTAACTCATTATGTTAGACCCATTATAGCTAACCCAAGCTCAATATTTAATGGGCTAATGGGTAATAATAGGTTAAAATATTCTAGTCCGGCCGGTTTAAGTTATTAGTGGATCAGACCGTGCACAAATATTTAAGCCCGGCCCACATGACCTTTACTTACAACTTACAAGAGAGTGAAGGATGATTGGAGCTATGGGATTGAGCATGGAGGGGTTGAGCCCAAATGGTGGGCTGGGTCATAGTCGGAGAATTTTCGGCTTGACCCGGGCCTTCGAATAAAAAAACTCGCCTTGGTTCCAACGTCTATGGCCGACTTAGGAGTTCGGACTTGGGACCCACCTTTCTAAATATTCCCTGTAAACCAATAACTTTTGACTATATGAAACCAAAGTGGCATCCTTGTTATTCTATCGCACCGACTATTTTGCCTTTGACTAAATGAAACCAAAGTGGCATCCTTGTTATTCTACAGCGCGATAAAGGGCATTTACCACCACCCACCGCCCCACGGCGCCCCCACCCCCGCCCCCACCCCCCACGAGCTTAACAATACTTTTAGAAGAAAAAAAGGAAAAAGAAAATGGTTTTTAAAATAATTATTACTGAAAAATTTTAAATTACTATATTTAAAAAAAAAATTATAATTGTCTTATAGAATCATGGTGCTCTTTTAGGAATTACATTTCATAGTTAAATTTAATTAATAATGATTAAAACTAAATTTTAAATTAAAAAATAAAATAATTTAAAGCTATTCAATATTTTATCAAATATCACAATAGAGCGAAAAATATTTTAATTATTGATAAAATATGTTACACTCTAAACTTCAAAATTAGCATTTTAATAATTTATATGCTTCTATTAATTTTAATCTGTTAACAATATTTTATTAAAATTAATAATAATAGCTATTATTATTAGACAATTATGATATTTTAAAAAGTTTTAGTGATAAATACGCAAACGACCAAAAAAAGAAAGCTAAGCCAAACGGGAGAAGATTGTCGGAATCACATACAGCAGGAAAAGTTATGATACATCCGTTTATTAAACGAATACTCCCAATCAAAATCTGCCAAGTTTGTCGATGTAATAATTTTCTGCAACTAAACATGCAGAGGCTCCTCCAGAGATCCAGTGAAGGTGAAGACAAAAGAGAAAAGGCCACAATGCAACCGTTTGGCAACGCCAAGTCTCGAAGCAACCTACTAACTACCTTTCGTTCCCACCTCCCCTTCCTTCCTCCTTCCCTCCTACTCTGAACTCTCTTTGTACACCCTTTCCTCTTCTTCTTCTCATCTTCCCCGCTACTCTTCTCTCTCCCTCTACCTCAGTCACTCTCTTAGATTCTAATCTATGCACGAAGCAAACCCTAAGCACCGGCGCTCCCCGCTCTCTTCAGCTGCCGCCGGCAGGATTCGCCGGCGGTGCACCCCAATCCTTCTCTCCCAGCGTCAGCCCAAGCCTCGGAATCCAAAGAAACTTCTTCACCGCTCCGCCTCCGAGCCCATTCTCTGGACCGTCCCATCCCCCGATCGCCGTGGAGGGCCGTCGGAGACCCCCCCGATCGATCAACCGGAGCCCCTCCCCCGTTTCCACACCTTCACCGATGTTCTTTCCCCGTTCTCCTCCCCTTCCTCTCCTGATCCTTTTAGAGTAAGTTTCGAATCGTGTGTTTGAAATTTGTAGACCCTGGAGTGGGTTTGAATTGAATTGGGAGGTGGGGTTGGGGCATGCAGGAGGAGGCGAAGGTGGTGGTGAGCGTGACGGTGGAGGGGAGCCCGGGGCCAGTGCGGGCGATGGTGCGGCTAGCGGGCAGCGTGGAGGAGGCGATCGCGGCGGTGGTCGAGAGGTATGGGAGGGAAGGGCGGAGCCCGAGATTGGATCCCGCGGCTGCCAAGGCATTCCAGCTTCACCACTCCTATTTCTCCCTCCAAAGTAAGCCCTCTACTCTTTTTTCTTCTTTACCTAATTATTTGAATCTTGTTCATCATTTATTTGTTTAATGCAAATCTGGAATTCCTGGGGAGAAAGCGGAACTTCTAAATATAGGATGGAAAATAATAATGAAATGGGGGATTTCTTCTTTCTACCCAGCAATCCTCATTAAGTGGTGTTTATTGTTGTCACAGCTCCCATTTCCCCAATTATAATTGTCCAAGTAATATAATCCTTATAGATAAGAACATTTGGCTAATTTAGGCTAAATTTTTTCCTCTGAGTATCAAATCCTCAATAATACACATTAGTGTGATGCTTTTCTGGAACTCATTTCTTTACTATATCATTGTTTGTCTTCATTATGGATGAAAATCCTAGTCCAACACATTCACAGATCTCATGAATTATTCATATTGTGTTGGTGTTAGAGAAAGATGTAGAAATCCTTCTATAAGTTATGGATTGTAGTAACGTCAAGGATCATTGGTGCCTTAATTGGAAAGGCCTATAAAAGAAGATTGAGTAGTGTGCTTCACTACATGCAGGTGATGAAGTCCAGTAGGAAGAATCATTGAAGAATTGTAGTGCATATGTTACACCACTATATCATTTCCTGATAGTCCTGTACAGAAGTAGTGATATTCAAAATTAGACATTTTCTGGCGTGAAATGGAGAGGACTGTTTATGAATACTCTTTATGCAACCATATGCTGAGGGGAAGCGGCATAGCTAAATTTATGTGTAGTGTCACGATTCTTACTCATTATTGGCCAGTCTAATACCCACGTAGCAGTAAGCATGTGAGTTTGCATGCACCAACAGCCAGGGGCAAACACAGAGGATTTAAACTTCACAACTTGGTAATTCTTATGACAGTGCAGAATTAATCTTGTGATGGAACTATATCCTCAGGTCCGTAGTTGTATACATTCACCAGTCATCAAAGTGATTTTTAACAGTGGAAGCACCACTAACTCCTTAATTTTGTTAATTTTAGAGTTAATTTCCAGAATTTAGTAATTTTTGTGCTGTGTAGAGTTCATTTTCCAGCCCATAGAAGGTTAACTTTGGTATTCCTGTGTGTTTGCTCTTTTGGATCTTCCATCTACTATATGTATTTATTTTGATGAACTCCTTTCACATTTACACTAGTGCCTCTCCTGACCAACCGTATTAATTGAACTGCCTATTGAAAGTGATATCCCAGACCTTGCAGATTTTTGGGTAATTATACCCTACAATGTTTCTGTTTAATATAGAACCTTTATTTCAATAAGCAAAGTTGATCAACATAGTGAAATCAAATTCTACAATTTTCATAGAGATTAGAGTCCAACTTTCAGCGTCAGATATTATGCTTATACAGTTACAGAAGAAGGTCCATATTGTACCCATATATCTATGTAACATAGAACATGTTATTTTAATAAGCAAAGTTGATCTACTATTTATTTGCCGCATTTTATTTGGGCAGACAAAATTCTTCAACTTAAAGTTGGACTTTCCTGGCAGGTTTAAATAAAAGTGACAAAATTGGAGAAGTCGGGGGCAGGAGCTTCTTTCTTCGGAAGAATAACGGAACCAATAGCTTCATGTTTGAAAGAGAAGCAAGTGAAAGTGAAATGATGCTCTTTAATGGCAGATCTCTAGCAGTCAGCCCAATCCACTTCTTCCTCTCCTTTATTGCGAAAAGGTTAAACAAGATTGGGAGACGAACTAGGAAACTTTGGAGTGTTGTGACTTGTATTGGCTGTGTGTGATGAGCACAGTGATTTGCCGACCTGTGCCGACAAATCCTGCACGGAGTGTGTTCATATTGAAAATGTGTCGATAGATATGCCAAACATAACCTTAGTTCAAAGTTGTATACGATAGATTAGGGTTACCTTACAGTATTTGCCATGATTTAACTGTTCAAAATAGTAACAGGAATCTGGCAATTCCATGATTGGCTGATTTTTGTGGCTGATCATATATGTGAATGGTGAACAATATGATACTTCAACATGCTGTTGTATAGTATATACAGTTGATTCCTTTTTATTATACATTTCTTATATATGTAGATGTATGTACATGTATATTTATGTGTAAAGTGTCTGCATACACTTATATACGGTGTATCTCTGAAAGACATGAGCTAATATATTGTGAATGCTCTTCATTATTAGATTTGAATCTCGTAAGCAAATGTTTCATCGTGATTTCTCATTGTTTCCATGCTATACTTTTGAATATTATTATGAAGAGAACTTCTGTTCTATTTTGAGATGAGGATTAAGGGCAATGCCAAAAGCAATGAATGTTTCAGTCTTGGTATTCTTTTACACTATCTCCTTATATTAGTATAATAATTAAACAACAGCTTCCATCAATGCTAGTTTACTTATACCTAATTTTTCTTTCCTCTTATTTTATACCTCCAGATTATTTCAAATTAATAAGAATAAAATTAATATATTTGCCCTCGAGATGACATGTCTCATTGACCACCAAGTTCTTTTTGTTGACCCACTCGCCCTTTGTTGTCTCCAGCAAGATTATTCCAGCACTAGATTTGGTGCCGCTATCTCCCACAAGTATAAGTAATATTCTTTTCTGATATGAGCTCACTTTGTTCGTCGTGCTATAATTTTTTACCTACATCCTTCATGCGTGAGATCATTAATGTTATGAAATTTATTTGTATCCTTTAATAGTATTCAATGCGGTTTAATTCAATGCGGACTTATTACTATGCAGTGTGAATTTACAATTATACACTGAGGACTTATTTCTATGTAGTTCAAATTTAATATGTTGTATATTTAACTTATCATTAGTACTATGTATTGCATTGCTTTCTTATTTGATATGACTAGGACCGGACCTAGTTATCTCAAGTTGAGTTTCTTTTATTTTATTTTTTTGGAATAAAAATTTTTTAATGGTCATGTTTGAACACAAGGAAGTCACGTTAAAATGCCTTTGATCGGAAGTACAAAGAACATGTTTAACGCGTTCGATGTTGCATTTGAATGCCCCGATCGAACACTTATATACGTTCATAAATACAGAGAACGTATTTAGCGCATTTAAGCATGCTCGTCCACGTATGAATGCAATCGACGAATCTACACTATTTCTAGGGCTTTCTTTTCACTGTTTTACTTGTTAGATTAGTCTCTTAATATGTGGAAGACAACCTTGTGATGATTATTGAATGAATTGAGTTTCTTCCCCCAAATCTTCTCCTTTCCTTCTCTCTCGTTCTCTTCTACTACGGCTACGCCGCATCTAATCTCCTTGATTGGCTTATCCTCCTAGACCCTTAGGAAAGGCCCCTCTTCTACCTCTTCTCCTTCATACCAAAATATTCCCTATTGAAATCAAGATCACAACATCATACTTATTACTATGTATTGTATTGTTGACTTATATTTATTACTATGTATTACTTAATACTATATTAGTTACCTATTACCTATATAGTAGTATATAATGGTTATTTATATTTTCACAATTATATTTGTAACACTCCATTACTAAATACACGTGCCCCTCATGAGGGTGAAACCCACGTAATTTCTACGTGATATATTAGTTAATGTTTCAACACAATAAACAGGAGAAAAACCCATATTTTTATAAATAATATAAAACGGTAGTAAGCTCATAACACCATAAACCACAATAAGCTCTAAAATATAAAACCATAAAAAATACAATTACCCACACAGGGGTTACAAACCATCTAGCTTAATTTTCATAAATAAAATAAATAAGAAGAAACTATAAACTAATCTTCGCCAGATCTTCCATAGGCTGGGGGCCATATACTAATCTAAAAATATTTCTATCAGAAGGTGATGAGTATAAAGCCCAACAAATATCCATTGTTATAGTCTAAAAGTAATATAATTAAAGATGTCATAATAGGTAAATATGAATATACACATTATAATTATACACATTATAATTAAATTAATGTATCAGTACCACATACTCAACATGCTTGTCCAATGCGCTTATGCAATAGCAATATATAATATGATATACATCAATTCAAACTATCATATCTTCAAACTCAAGTTTACACCGAGTTTCGCTCATAGGACATATCAACAATATACAATAGAATATATATACCTCTTTTTAGACTATCAAGCCTTCAATACAGACACATACAGAGCCATGCTCATAGACTACAACTCTCACACCCGACCACACAATACTCACAAGAGAGGATAAATTCTATCGGTAACTCGCTAGCCCATCACCCGGCAAATAGCATGATCGATTTTTCGGCACTGTAGACTAAAGACTTTAGTTGTAAGCCTATATCGCATATCGATACTACTATTGAAGCCCTTAGCTCCATATAATTGTACCACCATGCGAAAATCATGTGCCGTCACTTATGGATGCCTTCACCATGTGTCATCAAATACCGCTATGCCTACATCATCATACCCTTTACTTTCATATTAAATACCCTAAAGGGTTTGACTCTCGTCAATCAATAAAAAATCGTTTATTACCCGACGAAAATGGTTGCCTGATTGTCGTTAATTAACAAATTGAGATTTCAAACGTGGGCCATAATATAAAAGTATAATAATATCTTCCGCCCCTAACCTTGGCTGGGGAGGTGTTGCGTACTATTGAAACACAAAAGTCACCCCTTTTATAGTCATACACGTGTGCGAGTGACATGATATTATACAACACAATAAGTATAATAAAACCCATATTATTATCATGTATTACATGCTATTACATATGATCATGCCAAACAAATATGCATACAAATCTTAATATGTGTAATCTTATTGAACATTAAATAAAATTAATATGCACGACATGCATTACCGATAGCCAAAAAACGTATGCACATGCATGATATGGATGCAATGATGTCATAAAGTAAAACATTGCATTTTTTACACTACTCCTAAATCATAGAAGTTTCACTTACCTGATATCGCTTTCCTAATACCATCGCCATCGGCCACGAGATCATCTACACATGGTAGAGAGTCTACCTCAATAATAAAGATGAATAAAATTATAAGCACCATATTCCTACTTACATTCACTATAGGCTTGTGTAAGTCTATCTACAGATTCTTATATTTATTAATTAAGTAAAGCTAGCATACCTGTACTAGCCATTAAGACATTATTAAAATTAATTAAAAATAATTTATCTCAAATTATTGTTCCACTAAATATTATTGAATTAAGATAAATTACATTTGCAACATTTAATTAATCCACTTCATTAAATAAGACAATCTGCTTAATATAATTTTTCTATGGTAATTTGTATTAATTATCCGACATAATTAATATAGATATTCCCATATCAACGACTCATTTGCTAAAACTAATTTAACCAAATTGTAATCGAACATGCTAAATTCTAATTAGAGCTAATTATCTATCATAAGTTACTTGTAATGGCACTCTCAAGCCATAGTCTAATTCATTAAAATTAATTATAATAAATAATATAGCGAATATTGCTATTCGCTAAAAATAATTAATTAAGGCTCACATTTGACAAGATTAACTAAATAAAAGGTTAAAATAAATTAAAAGAAATTAAACAATAAATAAACTATTTAGGCCAACCCAAAGTCCAAAGCAAAATGGGTCGAGTAGCCACTAACCCAAAGACCACAAACCTATCAAAGATAAGGCCCGAAGTTTGTAACTCACTAAAAAAGGCATTTAGGAAAGACATTTAGATTGGGAGCCCAACCCACAACAACATGGGTTGGGCCGTAGCCTAACCCACAATCATACCATGGGTTAGGCTGCACCCAACGCAAATCCAACATTGGCTGGGCCTTAGCCCAACCCACAATCATTACCAGGGATTAGGCTACACTCACCCCAAACCCAACATGGGCTGGGCTAACAATAACCCAACCCCACCAGCAATTTAGGGTCAGCCTTAAGGCTTTGCCTTAAACTAGGATTTGCCTTAAGGGTTTATATTAAAGATAAACATAACTTAGCTAAATAAGTCTTCCTTATCTTTCTCAAAATGTTTATTTATTCTCCTACATATACAATTTGAATCAGAAGATAATTGAAATATGAGAGTTGTAGATTATGACATTATTGATCTTATCCAAGTGGCCTTCTAATATTCGGACATCGGATGAATATCTTCTAAATATTTTAAGAAAATTGCACAAAAGTTAACTAAAATGAGCTTAGCTAATTAAATAAACTCTAACCTACTTAGACTCTAACTAAACTATATAAGTACAATACATAAGATAACTAGACTCGATCCATCGAGCTAATCTTCCCTTAATATGATACGATTTGACCCAGTTTGTATCAATCCACCATGCTTTCGTCCACTTTCTTTTAAGGCGTCTATGATAGTTTCCAAACCTTCTGTTATTGCTTTGTCAAGTGTGCGCCCTCTTTGAATTTGTCATGCTCTGCCATCAGCCGATTCTCTATGTCGCCCTCGCATTCATCATTGAGTGACTCCTCTATCAACATGATAGTCGCGAGATGTTGACACACTTGTGCCTTAGAATAAATCATTTGTCATCATAGAAATATAAACCTTTGAAGCACCGTTCTACTAGTTTCGCTAGGTTAAGGTGTTGGCCTATCATCCTTGGTTGGTCCTTAGGGTCTAGCTAGGTTCAAGGTGGGTTTGGCCTACTTGGAGCCGAGCTCATCCTAGATGTGGCACATCTGAGTCTAGTGGTCTCAGGTTGCTCCACATTGTTTGATCCGTGGTTATGCCCATAGCTTGGCGGGTCTACGACCCCATTGTGGTCCACATTGATTGGTGGGTTGCCTTCAACTCTCGTATCTTTTCTTTCATCATTTGTGCTACTGAGAAGGCTTCCAACAAGGTGATAGGATGAGTTGTTTTGGCCTCCAGTTGGATATCACGTTGAAGGCCGAAGATACACGTGCTTTTGAGAGCTGAGTTCAACTATCCATAGACTTGATTCCTAATCCTCTTGGACTCTACTTGATAAGCTTTTATAGAGGTCTTTTGTGTCAACTTCATTAGAGTAGCTTAGAAGTCTTCATAGTTAGATGGTCTGAAACGCACACAAAGTGCATTTGCAAACTCATCCTAACTATCAAATGATCATACACATTGAGTGGCTTGAAATCACCTCACTGCTACATCTTCTAGATGGAAGGAGGCCAACAACACTTTTTTGGTGGTCAGGGGTCCCTTGATAGGTGAACAATTGCCTCACTCAATAGATCCAATCTAATGGATCGCCTATACTGTATTTAGGAAAATCTATTCGAATGGTTCGGGGTTGTAGTGTGTGATCACGTCTGTGATTGCATCCTCAGTGCAACAACTGATAAGGTGGGGCTCTTGGTTGATGGGGGTTCCCCTCCCACTCATCCCAAGGGTCCTCCTCTAGATTTGAGGCCATGTGTGGGAGCCCTCAAACGCATGGGTGGAAAATCGATGTGTTGGCCTCATAGTTCAGCACGCTGTGGCCATGGCACAGGAAAGATTGATCCTTGCTAGACTTGATCCTAAGGTAGGGGACGCTCTGCTTGCCTACGATGATGATCATGAGGTAAAGGACGTCAATCTGGTTGAAAAGGGGTCGATGGAGGTGCCACAAAAGCTATAGCCATTATCAGCTCATTTGTTAGCGCAGGTGGATCTATATTAGTGGTTGCGCTTGTTCTAGTCGGTGTGCTACCTTGGTGATTCACCCCAAGGGTGTAGGGTCTAGTGCGTGTTCAGGGAGGCACCAATTCATGTCTGTGAGGGTTGCTTGAATTGTTGCCATTTGTTGCTCCTGAATGCCATGGTTTGCGATAGATCAACATGGCCCTTTATAGGATCTCGTGGATGCGAGGGAGATGACGATCTTGATAGAGCCAGGTGGTCCATCTCCATGGCTTGCTCCACTGCTTGATATGTTTGCTCCACTTGCTTCATTGCCCTCAATCTAGTTGTAGTCATGATGGTTCGAAGAACATCGCCTTTGATACTAAATTTATATGAACCGGTTTGACCCAATTCGAATCAGGTTCTAGATAGAATTAATCACATAACTTACAAGAATTATTTCAGATGATCTAACTATTTGATTCTCCTGAAATTTGGATATGTTGTCGCCCTAGAAGAGAGATTTCAACGGATCTAACATCTCAGAGTTTCACCGGTTCAATCTTGTATTATCGAGCAAATAGTGGCTGAAGGTCAAGATAAATTCTGCACAGTACAAGAGAAATAGAAGATGAGAAAGAAGGGGCCGGCCCTTAGGGACAAGGGTAATGCGGTTGAAAAGGGAGATTAGGGGCTGGTAGAGATCTTGCCAATAGAAGAGATGGCACTGGTTGGTGAAGAAGGAGATGGGAGAAGTTGTAGCCATCAGCTAAGATAAGAGGGGAGATAAGGGCAACCAAGCTTAAGTCAAATACTTCATTAAATTGTCCAAATTGTTTCGTAATATTCAGAAGTCAGATAAATATCTTCTAAATATTTTTCTAAAACTACATAGAAGTTAACTAAACTAAACATTGCTAATTAAATAAAATCTAACCTATTTAGATTCTAAATAAATCATATAAGTAGAAAAGATAAGATAACTAGACTCAATCTATTGATCCTAATGTTTCCTTGATGTGATTCGATTTGACCCAGTTTGCATTAGCAATGTGTGTTGAAAAAAGTCGGTCAAGACAAATACGGAAGAGTTCGAGCATATCCATAGCCAATATGATCCACCATAGTCCAATCTTCACCAACAAAGTGCCTTCCTATTGGGTCTTTGCGGTGACATCCAAGTCAACGACAAGGCCCTTGGGCCAAGCACCATGGAGGAGATGGTGGAGGACATGCTGCTCATGGAGGAGAAGCACAAGCTAAGGATGCAACAATGAGTAGCGTGAAATAAACAGGACATGCTCCAAGCCAACTAGTCGACTGCCCCCACTAGAACTACCTCATCGAATTGGAGCACACCAATGATTATTGCTAGATCGAGGGCATCTTTGAGGGTGTCAACTGATGTGAAACATACTCTTAGATCCCCTAGATGGACTCTCACACCTACTCAGGTGGAGGAGTAAGGCTCCGAGGGGCCATGCTTCTGATGTAATGAGAAGTATGTGCCTACTTAGACATCACTGCTCACAATCGAAGGGCACAATTTTGCTTCCCTATGGGCCAGGGGATGAAGTTGAGAACCTTGCTTCTATGGAGGGTCTAGATGTGGAGTCGCGAGAGCTAATGGTGGGTGAGGTGAAGGAGGAGAAAAAAAAGAAGAGATGGCAGCTGAAGTCTAGCTGCACATATACTTGGGCACGATAGTGCCGAAAGCATTGTGCGTGAACGGGTTAATCAAGCAAAGTACTGTTAGATCTTGATAGACATGGAAAGTACTCACAATTTCCTAGGTGAGAGGCTCCTAAAGAGAATTGGATTCGAATTGGAATTGATAGTGGACTTGAAGTTAGCGATAGGGGACGGCTCAACATTATGGGTTAAAGGAGTGTGCCGAAATATGTTGCTAAGAGTGCAAGATTCCATTGTTACCGTGGACTTGTATCCACTAGAACTTCGAGGCATGGATGTCATTTTAGAAGTCCAATGACTATAGAGTTTGGGACCAATCGCCTTGTACTTCAAAAGCATGCAAATGATACTTCAAAAGGAGGGACAAGTAGAATGACTTGAAAGTGTGAAGATGAAGATGAAATCCACCTTACACTTTATGGTGGAGCTATTTCGATCACTAAGGGCTGGGTCGAAGGTGGTGAACATGTTGGAGGTCTCGCACAAGGTCAAGCTTGTTGAAGCCACACGGGAGCAAAAAGCGAACTCACATCTAGTTTGTAACGTCTCCCTTCCCCTCCAGCAAGCATATGCACACCCACGTGCTCACACGGCATGCATGACGTACGCAATAGGACGAACAAGACCATCAAGCACAGATATACACTTGTGCTCATATCATCTATCACAAAATAAATCACATCATCATCAAATTAAACATATTAACATATCAATATCTAAATTCATAACAACCATACTAGATGGCTACATAATCTAGTAGGACACACACAGACCATGAAAAATCATCAAGATATAACTATAACCATTAATACATGAGTGCAATATAATCCAACATCTATTATACAATTTATTATCTAATACAATAGAGTACAATATATCCAATAACAGTACAACTCAATGTCTATAGAAATAATCTTCTATATCATCTCATCTTTACTCTAAAAATATCTTTTCAAGATAACTCAAATTGCTATCACGTATTACATATCTAAGAGGGATTTAGAAAAGAAAAAAATAAAGAGAGTCATGAGCTAAAGGCTCAATGAATAGACCTTATTCTGAATCAGTGATATCAAATTAAGAGTAAATTATGTATTAGATAATATAAATTAGAAAGAAATATCATACTATGAATGAGCATATAAACATATCCTCAATAAAATTAGATGTATAGTAGATATTATGCCAGGACTAATCAAGTATACAATTTTTGACAATATATATCAAAATTTTAAGTTATATTATTATCATGACATCCTCAAATATAACACATATGATCCATGCCGATCATGATTATGTTATGATGTTAAAAATGCAATCATATTTGATGCATGATACTCGAAAATCATATGTACATATCAAATAATAATAAAATCATATATATTTCTTAATATCTCAATTATCAATGTCATCTCAATATAATATCATCGTATTAGACCATTGTGCATAGTCAATATCTGGTACCTAGTCTCATAATCTAGCCCAAAGGCTGAGAACATACCCTATCAACCATTAAAGATATCTCAATCATATAATCATACTCTGCCAATCGTTAAGGATATTATTATCATCATCTAGATCTGAGTACCCAACTAGCTGATACTGCACACACATACTACTGACCTCGAATGTAAGGCCATCGGATCACGAATATATCAAGAGATCAATCAACTCTAGGCACATCCTAAAACTTTCACTCACTCAAGGATTCTCTTGCTTTATACTAGCTATCTTATCAATCAAATTTTATGCTTTCTTTCCAAATGACAGGATATATATACTTTTATCCAATACTAGAATAAGTCATGCATATCAGAAATTTAAGTGGTAAAGAAGCCAAGAAAAATATGATGAAATATAGTCTCCAACTATATATCCGACATATGCATAATTATACTAGAGATCAACTCAATAGAAAATACAGATAATCTATTCATCTTTAGTTTCCGATGATCTTTACATATCGTCACCATACCTATATCCAAAACCAATCTAATCAGCTAAATGATAAAATATGCTTAACTGTAAACATGTTTATATAAGGCAATATAATCATGTTGGAGGCCAAAACAGAGTACGTACATATAATTATAATAAATCCTATAGCTCTCTAAAAGATAAGATTCCTCGTCATTTGATAAAAATATACAAAACACGTATCCCTCGCGTCCGTTATCCAAGTGTCAACTCATCGTTAGTAGGATCTATAAGATTCTAAATAAGGGGTTCGAAATCTGAAAATATTTAGGTAATATAAAGTTAGTTGTTTATCCGATCATAATATGATAGTTTATTAGGTTTAAAATTAATTAGATTCATAAGTTAAATTTAATTATGATAATATTAATATGCTATTACCATAATTTATACTTATTTAATAAGAATCCTAGTTTTCTAATTATAGAGTAAGTATATAATAATTTATCTCTTTTTCTATAGAACCAGCAATGGCCATTTATATAATTTATAGAAATATAATTATAAATATAATCTTATTAATAATTATTTTGTGATACTTACTCTTATTTAATTAATTATTAATTACATGTAAAATAGTCATTATCATATTATACAAAAAATAATATGCAAGCTTACTCTTCATTTTATACAAAGTAGTATACTATAATAAGATGCTAAATATAAGATATTTATAATTATAATTAATAAATTATTATACTAAAAATACTTAGCTAATAATTATACTAGTCAGTGTAAATTATCAAAATAATTAGCTATCTAAATAAACTAATTTACCTTAACTTTAGAAAATAATATATATAATTAACAGAAATTAAAAAGAGGGAGCAACCCTTTTGCCTCGGCCCAACACTGTAGCATAGCCTGTATTCTCTCGCTCATGATTCCTGCATAACCTTAGAACTTCTCTTTCTTAATGGCCAGCTTAATCATGATGACATAGTTTCCACTTGTTAAACATGTTTACCAAGTAAAATAGTTAGGATTCATACTAAACTTCTTGGTCTTTCTGTTCAAGTCCTCAAGTAAAAAGTCCTTGGACGCGGTTTGGAGGACCAGTAGCCCTTAATCCCAAGTCATCTCATGAATCACGAGTCGGGTCAGAGATTTGAATCAAATTAACCCGAGCCGTGCTCTAAGCATCAAGTCGTCTCGCAGCCCTGCCCAGTTCGGTTGACTTCTTTTCTTCCTTTGACCATACTTTTTTGTACGTAGACTTTTATGTACTTTAACTCCATTTTCCAACTTATTTCACATCGTTCACATAATTTTTTCCTCCACAGATTCAAATGGGGAAAAGTTTGAAAAATCCGAAGTTTACATGGACCGTGGATCAACTTAAGTGACCGTCCAAAACGTTTCCCTTTGATGTTTAACATATAACAACCTACATGATGCATGCAAGTAGCAATTGCCAACTCAGATATTTCTATATAAAGCCCACCTCCTCAAGCTTCTCTATCTAAGTTAACAAAGATCAAAAGAGAAGAGTATATACTCCATAAAAAATATATAGGATCCTTTAGAAGTTGGAAGAGATGAGTATGTTGAGAGGAGCCAGGATGGTGGAAGTAATGCTTCTCGTGTTGCTCGTTTCAAGCTTATGTTCTCCTTCGACGACGGCGAGACCGTTAGAAGGGAACCTGGGGTTCGACGTCATAGATCTGCAGTCACTTACAAAAGGAGATAATCCAAGTTCTGCGGCTTCGGGATGCACAAGTGACCCAAACAATAACAGTGGTCATTGCCCTCCACAGTCCCGTCGTAGATAACATGCATGCAGTTTGTTCTATATATATATATATATATGATGATGGTATTTAGTCTTAGTTTGAGAGTCAACAAACTTAGAGAACTACTAGTAAACAATAATCCTTGAGAGTGTGTTTTTTAAATTCTTTTTTGAATAATTGTATGAATCCAATTTGTTCTTGTCAACAAAAATGTAACCGTTCGTTGTGTTTAATTTAATTAAAAAATTCATATAGTGGGGGCCTTCTGCACTTCTAATCTTTGCCATGTTGGACAATGGAGATGAATTTCTCAATTAAGAAGATCATTTAGAGTTGAGATTAATTAGAAATTGTTTTATCTTTTGTGAATGACTGACAAGTTTGATTTAATCTTATTTATATAAAAACATTATTTTAATGCTCATAAGTTTAAATTGTTTATAGTTTTTAATTTCTCTCTAAGGTTGTTGAGGGTGGTGAGATAAGGGTTGACCTAAGAGATGAGGGAAGTTTCTGCCTGACTAGAGCCTACAAATTAAATTTCTTGTTGAAGTGCCACAAGAATGCCGAGATGATTAGTAAATCATCTCCGCTTTTCTAAGACAACGTCGGGTATTATCCTAATAATATAAAAATATATATGTTTAAATGGGTTGTTTTATTAAAAAAATAGTGTTGCAGAAAAAAATATTAAAATTTCATTCGAATGAGATTAAGCTATTCAAACGATATTTTTCCTAGAGTAAATTCTATCCAACATTCAAAAGCCATTTGAACGACTTTCATAATACAGTTTTTTTTTTCTTAAGAGGTAAGGGTGGTTGAAAATAGAGCCTTGTGAGTTGTGTGCAGCACTCTCGGCGCCCACGGCGAAAATAGAGCCTTGTGAGTTGTGTGCAGCACTCTTGGCGCCCAAGTAAGAGATTGGGGTGGCCTGTGGGTAGAGGCTGGCCACGGTGGAGGAGGAGGTGAAGGCGGGTCAGAGAAGGTGGAGGGGGAGCTGGGTTAAAGGAGGAGGAGAAGGAGGAGGCCGGTTAGAGATAGAGGAGAAACCGAGTTAGAGGAGGAGGAGGAGGAGGAGGGCAAGTTGATGGAGGAAAAAAGGAGAAGAGGAAAAGAGGAGGAGGGTGAGTTAGATGAAGGAAGTCGAGAGAATAAAAAAAGAGAAAAAGAATAAAAAAATAGGCTTTACTTCTTAGTTCTCATTAGCCTTTAAACTGAGCCTATCGAGCCGAGCCTGAGCGAGCCAACTTAGGCTTTGCTCAAAAATAATTTCGAGCCATCGAACTCAGATCAACCTCAGCTCAGTTCTAACTAAGCCGAGTCGAACTCGAGCTTCAGTCAAGCTAAGCCCAAACCACTCATTTATTTTGATAGCCCTACCTCGGGATAGTCCCTTCGATTTGTATTTATAGGAGATGAACTCAAAAGAGATGAAATCTTCTCCTCCAATGTGACTATATCTCAAAAGAGTTGTACATAAACTTTTATATTGAAAAGATGTGATACATGGATTTAACAAGAACAGAGTATGAAGTCTGATGAACTCAAATAACAGGATTCGGATGAACCCAAATAATCTCCATTGAATGATGATTCAGCATCTGGCTCTTCTAGAAGAAAATAAATTTTCTCAAGTCTAAGTAGAACTTTGCATACTCGAGACTTACTTTGAAGTAACCATTTGACCAAGTCATGATTCGAGTATAGTTTAGAATTGGGTATTCACAAATTGATTTAATGAGAGACTTGAAGGTGCCTAACTCTCCTTCTAATCAGATGAGGTTCACGAGTCTATCAGAAAGTTGACTCGTTTAGAAGATGATTACATTGAATCCCGTTGAATTGAATAATACTAATTCTAAAACAATTTGATATCTGATTGACGAAATAGCTATAAATTATGTTCTATAACTCAACTGAAAAAAAGATTTAAATTGATGAAACCCACTGCATTGACTAGGTCATTTGGTCCTTCGATTCTATGGAATTTGAATGGATGGAATCTAAACATAAACTTTTGAATCTTATTTAAACTTGGTATTTTCTTTTGAGATTCTCCTAGTACGAATTGTAAACGTACTTCTGCACTTAATTAAAGGATCTAAAAGTAGACAAAGCATCCATCCATCTAAAGGTTATTCACATAAAGAAGTTTTGGCTTTTTAAATTGTGTGAGGAATAATTTGAGTCCAAGTGCTAATTAAATATTATCTACAACTTGTAGCACATCAGAGGAGATGAATTGACATTGTCTATATCGACATCTACTTCTAAGACACAAGAATTTGAGATCAACATGTGGCTTGGTAACAAAACTAATCAAAGGCTTTTTGCTCACTAAGTAATTAATTGGGACGGAATTCGAGAAAGTGAGGGACGTCAACTAGAGTCGTTGATGCAATAAGAGTGACTGTATGTGAAACTCACATTAAAATAAATTCTGGTCTATGTGTTTGTTGTGTTTACTTTTCTTATTCGTTTTTGGCTTTATATTTTCTATTCTTAGTTTTCCTTCATTGACTTGAACTCGATTTTCATAGTTAGAGTAGTTTTCATATTTCTATCTCCTACTTAGTTTTAGCTTTCTAATTTTGTCTCTTATTTATTTTTCTCTACCTAGTAGTATTTGGTTTTCCTAAATCAATCCAGATTTGGTTTTTGACTTTGACTTTTTATATCTCTAAATCTAGTCAATCTAAGATTCCTATCTAACCTTCAATATTATCTTCCCAAGGTGTATAGTATAGTAATCTAATGAGCTTCCTCTAGAATCTCCTTTGAGAGTTCACCACTGGCAGTTATACAAAGTTTGTCCCCTTGCCTCAAAGTTCCTATTTTATCAAAATGAAATCCTATTTTTCCTGAACCGACTTGTTGTAGAATCTTCTGTATATGTAGTTCATCCGATTGAGCGACTCTGATACTCTCTACTAATGTCAGCGTCATGAACAACTATGATAACAACCATGAGTTTGGAATTCTAGATATATGGGAACTTCTAATATTAGCAAATCTCTTAAGATACTGATACACCTTGTTAGGATCTTTTCTTATTGCATTAGTTGTTTATTTTTATTAAAATAAAATTTCTGTAGGTCGCGTTCGAACGCGAAAGGGGTCACGTTCAAATGCCCTTACGAACGCCTACATCAGGTTCATAAATACAAAAGACGCAAAGAGCGCATTCGAACGTGGTCGGGCGTGTTCAAACGCTGCATTCGAACGTCTACATCGTGTTCACACATAAAGAAAATGTCTTTTGTGCGTTCGAACGCGATCGGACGGGATTGCACTAGGATTAGGGTTAATTATTGTTATTAGGGCTTGTTGGTTAGCCTCTATAAAGGTGTGGATGACAGCCAAATTCATTATGCTATTGGATTATTGATTTCTTGCCTCCTATCTTCTCTCTATCCTAATCTCCCTTCTCCCTTTTCACCAACCTACCATCTTTATCGTTTGCAAGGTCTCTCCTAACTTCTAATCTCCCTCGAATGTCGAGTCATCTCTCTTCTTTGGGATTTCGACCACTTCTTCCCCTTCGTCTATATCTCTTAACCACATCCACCATCCACCTTCATCTCCATTATCTTCCATAACCCTAACATCCACTCCACTTATTACCACCACCATCACCCGCATTCTTTCGTATTTTTGTCCTAATTACAGTTCGAATCTGTGAAGAGCATAAATACAAAAATTATAGATCAGGGAGTTATGAATCTAATTCACTTAGTTTCGTAATTTATTAATAACAAGAGAATATTTGGTGAATATTTTTCTATGGTTGTGCGGACTGATTCCTATAATAAATCCAGATCTTGAAGGAATCGTTCTATAGCCTATCTTTTGATACCGTAACTCATCAATTTGGTATCAGAGCTAGGTGAACCTCAGATCTCAATTAATGATTGAAACAAGGAAGATGACGTCGACAAGGAGACCAATGGAAAACACACCAACAAGGGAAGACTCAACCCACGATAACCCTAAACGTGAGACCGATTTCTTTGGAGCGACCATGGCATGATCGAGTCAACCAATGTCCATGAGTGTGAATATGGGTTTGACGGATAAACTTAGGAGCATGTTCCAAACATTACTGCATAGAGTTAATGCAATGCAAAAGGATCATAATGATTTAAAGGAATATGTCATGAACCAATTGGCTTCGTTATCTTCTCAACGATGACTGGTGCCTCAAGAAGAACCAACAGTGGGACCACACTGAATAGATACCCCACAAGTCTAGGTGAGACATATTAGTGCCAATGATCCTCTTTTACCTATGCCTACACATCATCCTCCACCTCCGTTATAAAACCTAAGACCAATGATGGTGGAACCAAAGAGGCGTGCAGCACTGGTGCGCTTCGTCAATGAGGAGGATTGGTACTTTGAGGATGAGGTTGATCCCTTCAGAGATGGTGATGGACGTGCTCGAGAATTTAGAGAAGAATATCAACATGCACAAAGGTTCAGACCCGAACCAAGGATCTTTCGCGAACCCAACAATGCTATTCGAGGGAGAACCGCACGCTTGAACTTTCCAAAATTCTAAAGTAATGATCCAACGAATTGTGTGTTTTAAGTTAAACAATACTTTGATTGTCAAGGGACAGCGGAGGATGCAAAGGTCCAGATGGCAAGCTTTCACATCCAAGGAACAGCATTGCATTGATATAGATCGGTTATTCGTGGAGGATCGACTGATTGGATTGATTTTTGTAGGAGGATTATACACAGATTTGGGACAACAGCATATAAAGATTTTGCTGCCACATTAAGCAAGATAGTTCAGAGGACGACCGTATTGGAGTACCAAGTAGAATTTGAAAGAGTTAATAGTCGTGAGCCACCTTGGCCCGAACCAACATTGATAAGCATATTTAATTTAGGGCTGCGAGAGGAGATACAATTGGATGTTTGTGCTCTATATCCAAACACTCTTGAGGAGGCCTTTAAGAAGGCCGTGAGGATGGAGCAAAAGTATAAGGCTCTCAAGATGGCAGCGAAAACAAGTTGGGGCAATTGAGATTGGCGGTTTACACCTAGAATGTCGGCTGAAAATTCTACGGGTTCAAAAACAACGGTTGCGAGCACTAGACCACGACCACGACCACCTTTAAGACCTTCTTCTGATATTAGAGGAGGCACAAGACCCCTCGTTTGAACTCTCACACCTGCCCAGGTGGAGGAGCGAAGAGCAAAGGGTCATTGCTTTCGATACGATGAACGTTTCACCCTCGGTCATCGGTGTTCCAAACCAATTAGAAGTGTAATGCTCATCGACGTTCTCGAGGAGGATGATGAGGTTGTTGATGATGGAGAGTATTCAAATGAGGTCCATGAGGAGGCCGTTGAGGAGGGCGCAAAGGAAGATATCCAAGCTGAAATATTGATGCATGCATATTCGGGTACTTACATGCCAAGGACATTACGGGTAGATGGACTCATTAGAAAGTATTGTGTGCATATCCTCATCAATTATGGGAGTACACACAACTTTCTAGATGAGAGGTTAATGAGGAGATTGGATTTGGATACTGAACCGACCACGGGGTTTGATGTTGCTATTAGAGACAGCACGAAGCTTAAGACGGAGAGCTTGTGTCGCCGGGTCGGTATATAAGTGTAAGGACACGACACCATTATGGACTTGTATCCATTGACGCTACGAGGAGCGAACATTGTCCTTGGCACTTAGTGATTACAGAGTTTAGGACCCGTCACTTTTAATTTTCGGAGCATGTGGATGAAATTTAAGCAAGGAAACAAAGATGTGCGGCTTGATGGCGTTCGATCTTCGCTGATTCTTGTCATGTAACCGATGGTGGGGCTACCATGTACGAGTGATTTAGCCTATCTTTTTAGTTAGGACCAATAGGAGATGAGCCTCAAATGAGTCCAAATACTACCATCGAGTTGTCTAATTTATTAGGTAAATTTATTGGACTATTTGAGGAACCAAAGGAGTTGCCACCAAGGAGAATGACAGACCACTGCATAGAGATTGTGCCCAGGGCTGCACCGACGAATGTAAGGCCATATCGGTATCCACATGTGCAAACGGAAATTATCTCTAAGATGGTAGCCAAGATGTTAGAGCAAGACCTCATTCAACCAAGTCATAGCTCATACTCATCGCTTGTGCTATTGGTGAGAAAAAAGGATGGGACATGGCATTTTTGTGTCGATTATCAGGCACTAAATATTATTACCGTTAAGGATCGGTATCCCATTCCAGTTATAGAAGAACTGCTGGACAAGCTAGCAGTGGCGATCATATTCAGCAAGCTTGACTTGAGGGTCGGGTATCATCAAATTAGAGTTCACCTAGCGGATGTGCATAAGACTGTATTTCGAACTCCTAATGGGCATTACGAGTTCAAGGTGATGCCTTTTGATCTCACCAATGCTCTAGCTACTTTTCAAAGCGTCATGAATGATATATTTCGTCCTCTATTTCGAATATATGTTTTGGTATTCTTTGATAATATTTTAGTGTATAGTAGGACTGAATTGGAGCATTGGCGGCATTTAAAGGATGTGTTGAATTTGTTGAAGCAAAACCAGTTGAAGATCAAGAAGTTTAAGAGCCTATGGGGAGTACCACAAGTGGAGTATTTAGGCCACATCATCTCAGTGAAAGATGTAGCGGCGGATCCTCAAAAGGTAGCATGCATGATCGCTTGGCCGATTCCTACTTCCACCACAGGATTGCAAGGATTCTCAGGGTTGACTTATTGCTTCATTGCCGAGTATGGCAAGATCGCTGCTTCTCTCACTTTTTTGTTAAAGAACTCTTTTAGATGAATGGATGAAGCCACTACAACTTTTGAAAAATTAAAGACAGCAATGATGTTGGCTCCCATTCTAGCGTTACCAGACTTTACCAGAGAGTTCATTGTGGAATGTGATTTGTTGGGAGTTGACATAGGAGCTATACTAATGCAAGGAGGGCGTCCTATAGCCTTTTTTTAGTAAAGCTTTATCATAAAAATCTCAGTAATTATCGACTTACAAAAGAGAGATGTTGGTAATTTTACATGCGGTAACAAAGTGGAGGCCTTATTTGATCGGTAGGTGATTCATTATTCGAACTGATCAAATGAGCCTTTCATAATTTATGGGACAGTGTATTTACACTCCGACATATCAGAGATTGGTTACAAAATTACTGGGGTATGATTATGAAATTTAATATAAGAAAGGAGCGAAAAATAGAGCGACGGATTCGCTATCACGCTAACCCAATACCATCGAGCTTGCAGCCTATTCTTCTCCTATTTTTTCTTTTCTTAATGAGCTGAGGTATGCATGTATATCTAATCCAGATGTTTTGAGATTGTTACAAGAGGTGATGGATGATCTAGAGCGCCATCCTGAGTTAGAGAATTGAGACAGTTTGCTATTGGACCGCGGATGCATTCGGGTGCCCACAAATGATGGATTGTGGTAGAAATTATTGGAGCACTTCCACTAAACTCTAGAGGCTAGTCATGAGGGTGTCTTGAGGACTTATAGGAGGATATCTTAGAGTTGCACATGGCTAGGATTGAGGCTAGTCTTTTCTTATTGCATTAGTTATTTTATTTTTATTAAAATAAATTTTCTGTAGATCGCATTCGAATGTAGTTGGGGGCGCATTCGAATGCAGTTGTGAACGCCTGCATCAGGTTCACAAATACAGAGAACGCAGAATTCATATTCGAGCACAGTTGGGTGCGTTTGAACGTGGCGTTCGAACGCCTACATCGCGTTCGCATCGAGAGAGAACGCATTTTGTGCGTTCGAACGTGATCGGGCGCGTTCGAACGTGATCGGCAGAAATCTTCTAAAATTAGGGTTAATAATTATTTTTTAGTTTGTTGTCTATCCTCTATAAAGGTGTGGATGGCAGCCAAAATCATTATGCTATTAGATTATTAGTTTTTTGCCTCCTATCTTCTCTTTATTCTCTCTACCTTAATCTCTCTCCTCCCTTTTCACTAACCTACCACCTCTATTGTTGGCAAGGTCTCTCCTAACTTCTAATTTCTCCTATCTGTCGAGTCTTCCCTCTTCTTTGGGATCTCGACCACTTCTTTCCCTTCATCTTAATCCCTTAACAACATCCATCATCCACCCTTATCTCCAGTATCATCCATAACCCTAACTTCTACTCCACCAGTCACCACCACCATTATCCGCACTATATCATATTTTTATCCCAGTTGTATTTCGAATCTGCAAAGGGTATAAATATGAAAATTGTAGATCAGGGAGTTACGGATCGATTCCACTTAGTTTAGTAATTTTTTGACTATAGGAGAATATTTATTGAATATTTTCTATTGGTTGCGCGGATTACTTTCTACAATATATTCAGATTTTGAAGGAATCGTTTCGTAACCTATCATTAGTATCAGAGCCTATCAATTTTATACTGTATAACCTATCATGTTGGCTTTGTTTGTTAAAAGGTTTACTAAATTCTTTAAGAAGACAAACAAGTTCAATGTTGAGAAGCTTGAGAAAAAAAGAATCCTTCTAGTTCAAATGTTGGAGTTGGTAATAACAATTTAAAAAAGAAAACAAAAAATCTTGATAGTAAAATTTGTTATTTTGAATGTTCTAGTTTTGGACACATTGCATAGGAATGTCTGAATGCACAAGAAGAAGGGTAAAGCTATGAAGGTCACTTAGGATGACTCAGATGAGTCAGATGATGATTTTGAGAAAGACCAAGAGAACTATGTAGCTTTCACCGCCTCTCTCTTTCATACTAACTCTATTGTTGATTTTGGTAGTACAGATGAAAAGTAAGTGTTACCATATAAAGAAGAATAATTTGAGATACAAAAAGCATATAATGATTTGTATCTAGAGTCGTTCAATCTTAAGAAAAATAATTTAAGACTACTTCAGAGACACAAGGTAATTAAACCGAAAAGAAATCAATTTGAGGAAACAAAGTGGAACTTGAACGTGTCAAAACCCTCACTCAATAACTTGAAAAAACTAAAGATAAGATGAAGACCGCAGAAGCTGAATTAGAGCGATTGTTGAAGGAGATGACGTTTCTAAAGGGGAAGAACAAATTGGATGAGATGTTAAAAGCTCAAATATCCAAAAAAAAAAGATAGGTATGGGTTTAGATATACCGGTAATTCAAGTAATAACAAGATTGTTTTCATTTCCATAGGTATCCAAAATGGAGATAACTTGAATTCAACTTTTCAACCTATAAAGCAAACTTGGACGAATAAAGTCAAAATTGAATCAACAACATGGTGAATGTTCAAGGGTGACAAAGGTAAACATGAGATGCACTCCTCAACAAAATGTAAGTAGAAAAAGGTTTATACCCACATGTTTTCATTATGACATTCTAGAGCATATAAGACCTAATTATATATTATCACAAAAATTTAGGAATGCTTTATTTATGGGTTGAAAACTAGATAAGTTTAGGTTAGGGAAGAAGATATTTTAACACCTCTTCGGGGTGATGCTATTGAGTGATCATTTAGTGGGATATGCTAGCTAGAGGGAGTTTGATTGCTTATTAATATTTCTTAGCTATATCTATTTTGTGTATATGTCTAATTTTTTAGTCTTAGATAATTTTTGGATTGATTGATAAGTTGTGGGTTTTAGAATTTTGTTTAGGTTTATGGTTTCTCATTTTTGTTTTTTACTTTGGATTATAGTTGGCTTTCTTTAAAAATAAAAAATGAGAAATTAAAAACTTTAATGCACTTATTGAATAAGAGTGACTCTTATGACATGAAGTTGTCTTACTATAAAGTTATTGTTAGAGTTATAGTCACTTGTGTTAATATTTGGTATATTATTTCTAAGTGTATTGTTTACTCTTGGATATTCTTTATCACCTTCTACGCACATCGATTGTAGTTATTGTGATTAAATATTTGTATGAGCATTATCTCATGCGATGTTCTTTAAATATCTTACTCATTAGGTAGATATTGATTGTTTGACCTTTTTAGTTTAGCTTCACCCTCTTAATATTTTTCTTTAATAAAAGATTAATGAAAAAGAGCTACTACGTGATTAGTGTGAGAGCCATCTTAATAGTGTCCAGTTTGACACTGTGTAGTGTAAGCCATCTTATTCATTAGGTTGATAATGAAAAGGGCTACCACATGATTAGTGTGAAAGTCATTTTATTTATGAGTTATTTAGATTTTTAATATAGTGCATTGTAAGAAAAAAAACTACTTGACTCGTATGTGAAAACTGTGATTGCATCAAAATAGTTATTTAATATAAAATTAAGGGAGAAAAAAATTGAAAAAAATGAAAAAAATTGTTCTTGAAATGAAAGGGGAGAATGTGAACTAAGTTTGGTTTGACTTCAATTTAATGTCTTTTTTGATATTTGATATCTTAGAATTGCCTTATATTTTCTGTGTACTTTATTAGAGTGAATTATTGAGACACTACAATTGGATATTTTCTTTTGACAATTTTGAGTAATTAAATCGCTTAGTTTATAATATGCTAATGTAAATATTTGTGCATCTATTTCCTCTTGATTTATAGTGAGTCTGACTTCTTTTATAAGTTAATTTAAAATTATTGAATGCATCAACCAAAAATAATTGAATATGATACGTGAATTCAATGTTAAATCTTTTGATTTGTGAATTGCTTTTGACACTTGAAAATTAGATCTGAGACTTATAATATTTTTAAGGGAACATGATTGCCTTCTTTATCAATTTATGACAAAAAGGAGAGAGTGATATATACGGAGTTAGTCATTTCAGTTTGGTTTGCTATGAATTGCTTAATTTATTTTTATAACCTTACATTCATTTTACTTGGTATGAATATTGAAGTTGTGCAGGATTTTTGATAGCTCATTATGATGTATATATATTGTTATGGGTAGACACTTTGTATTTTAAGCAATTATATTTTGTTACAAATTACCAAAGGGAGATATTGTTAGGTTTTATTTATCTTAATATAATTAGCAAATTGTGTTTCAAAATATAATTTTATTTATGTAATATGTCTAGATTTTATGTATGATCATATGTACAATTTATGACAAGTTATGAAATATTTGATAAAGAATATTGAGGTGGAAAATTAATTTTGAAGTCAAAGTATTCAAAAACGATTTTAGAATCATTATTGAAGTGATTAAACAATGTCATAATGGTTGAAGAAGTATGAAATTTTACCTAAATGCATAAGAACAACACGTTGCATTCAACTATCTAGTCTACTGTTTGAATAGGGCATTCGAACGCACTCTCGTCCCATTCGAACCCACATTGCAGCACATTCGAACACAAAATTAGGTGTTCACATATACAGATAACACATTTTGGCCATTCAAACACACTTGGGCTACGTTCGAATGCACGCAATATGTAAGTTTTTGGACTTCCAAGAGTTCTATTTTGACTTGGATTTAACCTTACCTTGTTAACTTATGTAAGAGCTGGGATGCCCTAATTTTAGAGCGGTGGGTGATTGCTTTTGAAAAGGTTTTCATAGAGCTATAATATACCAATAAGGTTCGTCTCTTCTACAATATACCAAGCTTTTATTTTTAGAATTATCTAGACGAAGGATTAATCTCGATGGCTACTAAGATTGGAGATTAATCACAAAAAATGGTGAATCAATGGGTTGTTTTGTAAGTCAGTCTTATAATGACTACAAATTTAGTGATTGATTCTAATCCGAGTTTGGATCCGTGGTTTTTTTTTCCGTTTGAGTTTTTCCACGTAAAAATCTTGGTATGCATATTTGCTTCACTTTTTGATATTTATTCCTTATTTATTTAAGTAAATGGTTGAGATCATTGTTTAGGATTTAAATACATACGCATGTCTAAGTTAGCTTTCTGAGAATAAATTTATCTTCAAAGTGCTTAACAACTAGGAGAGTGCTTAGGTCATGCTATCAAAGCAAAATATGGAGAGATCAACCTGTGGGTGGGAGCGGCATGATATTGGTGATGCTTCATGGCTATGGAAGGCTCTTACGCAGGCGGCATCATCTTTAAACATAGGATGTTGTAACCCTGCATGATACACCAAAACCTCCCGAACAAAAGCTTGATGGTGGCAGACTTAAGAGATGGCACCTCATGGCACTCTGAGAATATTTATAGGTTGGGCAGATGGAGTTTGGCTTTCTCTATTGCCTCTCTCCTAGTGAGTGATGCCACCACCTCTAACTCCTATATTTGGTGGCCTCACCCAAAGGGAGTTTCACTAGCGAAATCTGTTTATTTATTTCTCCACCCACCTAACACACTGTGTCACAAGAAGGTTGGAAGATTCTTTGGCAGCTTACTATAGCCCCAAGAATCAAAACCTTATGCAGGAAGCTAGCCTGGAATCGGTTGCCGATGAGGGTTTACTTGCTTGGACAATAAATTGGACTAGAGATCCAATGTGCTCTTTGTGGACTCCATCAGGAGACTTTGGAGCATTATTCTTCCAATGTAGGTTTGGTTTAGAGGTCTATAATTTACTTGGTGTTGAACATCTTGAGGTGGGAGGCCTATCTACTCGGATCAGCCAAGATTAGATTACCGCTACATAGTTTCTTAATCGGAGTCGCATTCAAGGCACTAATTACATCTACTCTGGATAATTTGGAAGGAAAGGAATTGAAAGGCCTTCTGTAGTGAGGTAGTAAACCATAAAACAATGATATGAAGAGCCACTCATTTTGTTGTTGAGCATGTTGGCCAGATCGAGTCGACAATTGATGCAAACTCTAACGACACATTTTCTTTGAGTTTTTGTCAGGGAGGGGCATGTGCAGCCCTTAGAGATGATTTAAGTTCCTTAGTTGCAGCGGCATGGGAACCGGTGCCATGTGAGTCGACATTCATAGCAGTGGCTTGGGCCATGAGAATGAGACTTTAGACTATTTGAACGTCATAGAGCAAAGTTACACTGGAGACTCTCAAACTTGCTGGAATTTTGAGAGGGGAGTGTCTGGCCATCATAAGGAGACCTAACGATGTAATAATATCTCATATTTATAAAGAATATAATCTAGTGGTTAATTGGTAGCTAACAGTGGGAGAGGTTTGTCCCTCAAAATTTTGTTTGGAAGCTGGGGCCAAGCTGAATACAGCTCCTTTTTTTCCCAAAAAAAAAAGAAAAAGAAAAGAAAAGCAAAAGAAAAAAAGTCCTCCCATCATCAAGAGTCCCTCCTCCTCTTCTATGGTTTCGTCTGTGGTAGGTCGAATATCCTCGTCTCTCTCCTTTCCCCAACTCCCGCGAGCGACTTCTGTTCGGCAGAATGACCCACCGAAGCCTGAAATGGGAAGAAGGTAGAGTTTATTTTAATTTGGTCTCCACAAACTCCTCTTTTTCTCTGTCAAAATTGAAGCTTTTCTATGCTGACGCAAGGGAGGTGGTGCTGCGGAGTAGTGGAATCGCAACATTGGCTGCTATTTTCCATTTCAGGTACTCTTTCAGTTCTTCCTGATAAACCCAATTCACAGTAGCTCTACCGTGAGCCTCAGGCCACTTGTATTGTATTTTGAATACTTCAAACAATTGCCAATCGGGGTGAAAAATGTTTTTAGGGTAGATTACTAGTGTACTTAGCAAATTTTCTTAAGCATTTGATAAGCATTGAGACGCAAAGTCTAATTAGAAGCATAGCGCTGGAGGAACATATTTGGTTCTATCCGTTTATCCTTTGTTTCTTTCTGATGTTAGTTGTACATTATCAAAATTGGGCACGGAAAATAGAGGAAAAGGGTTCCTTTTCTTTTTTTTAGCATTACATTGTACTGCAACCTATATCTTTAAAGTGTGTACGTGAAGACTTCTATTTTTCTTATATTCATAAAGACATACCCTCTTGTAGGGTGTATAACAAAAATAATATAAATTGTATCGTGCTTACTATAATTGTTTTTGAACAGAATTAAACATAATGAAACAAGAGATATTTTTTTTTTCCTGAAGACCCGGATAATTCACTATTTTGTTATGCTCTAACAAATATGTTTTGGCTTTCTTCACTTGAGGTGAACAGTGGAACCAAGCCAAGCTATCTTGGTGTACAGAAGAACCCTCCATCTTTAGCATTGTGCCCAGCAACTAATAATTGTATATCTACTTCTGAGGAGATGAGTGACGCTAATCACTATGCCCCACCGTGGTAAGCTTTCATTCTGTTGATGTTCAACCTGTACTATCTTAAAAAGGATCATGTGTTTAATGACTGAAACTGTGAAACGGTGAAAATATGATGCAAAACTACTTTCATATGCTTTATTCAAATTACTGTTTCCTCTGATATCAGCAACATTAGTAATTTTCTCATTTTATACTAATAATGAATGCTAGTAATTTTCTCATATTCCACATTACTAGGTTCGTCCTATCTTCTGTTGGTATTTGAATTCACTACCTTATTTACATATTTGTGAGTATCCTCTAACATTTAGACTTTGTTGATCACCTCCCTTTCATTTTTTTCTAGATGTCCTATTTCCAATTTCTTTCCTTTTCTTTTGATATTCTTTATGAACAACAATGAAAGTATTTTTCAGTTGCTTCTAATGATGAAACCTAGCACATTATGGAGAGGTTGAAGTCAACAATTCTTATATCATATATTCTTGTTCTTTCTGGGTAAGTTATGGCATGCTTATCATGTTTCCTCCTACATAGGCAACTTCAGTCTAAGATATAAAATGGTGAATTTGGAGGATGCAGATATGACCTTTTGCCTTAAGAAGTATCTGCTCTGCAATTCGTCAAATTGGTTATATTGTTGCTAGCAACCAATTTATTGCAAATTTATCACTCCTGGATAGATGTGTTGTTCACTTAAATTCTATGATTGAAACATCTGTCACCAAATTGGTTGCGTTGTTGCCAATAACCATTTTGATGTTTTTATTTGTATCTCCATATGCTCTTTTTCCGTTCTCCTCTCATCTATATTGGATCTTGTCTCCCTACTCTTTTTCCTCTCTTGAAAGTCAAATATTCAGAGTGTTGACAACTTGATATGCATCAGCCAATTTTCAAGAAGTTTCCGTAGACTTGCGTCTATTAGGTAACAAACTGCTAAGAAAATGATAAGTTTCTAGTGATCCAAGATTATGTTATCTTTTTATGCTATGAAGAAGAAAATAAGCTCTAATTAGTAGGCCTGTGGACAATGTTATAATGGAGGCAATGTTCTTAATTTATTTTGGAATTATTAGTAAAATGTTAATTGAGATTTTTATTTATATTCATGTTTACATGAATATCGAGTTACTGAGTTAGGCTTTATTTATCTTGTTTCTTCTCTTCCGTTTATGAGCTGAATTTCTTTAGTATTATAATTTGGCACAGTTCATCTAAAAAAATGTCCCATTCTATATGTATCCCGTTAAAATTATTGTCAATCCATGTGTAATTTCTTGTTTCTTAATTTGTTATTTGAAACCTAAGCAGAAGGGCTCCAAACAGTTAATGTTTTTGAACCTGTGCCCCTTTCATATATCTAACCTTACTATGGCCTTCTATACATTGAACGGAAGCTTCATTCCAGCTTTCAATCAGTAGGCCTACTAACAAAGTTATATTAAAATATGGAGGTCTTGAGCTAGGTGAGCTTGAAACTAGCTTCATTAACTAGAATATGTAAGCAGAAGTATCAATCATGTAGTAAAAAATAAGGATATGATACATTTAGAATACGTAGCTCATATTTGTATATATTTATGTTATACACACTGAAGAAAATAATAAACTAGATAGAAAAATCAAAGCAATTATGTAAACACAAATAAGATTTCTTAGGGGTGAAAATCCAAGGTTCAAAAAATGGGGATCAGAGCCAGGATTGGCCTTCCAAAATGGAAGACGTTGCGATGGCATTTGTCAAATAAATGAAGATCCACGAAGATAAATCTATTATTCGTCTAGTCTTAATGCCATGAATGAAATATATCCGCTCATTGTCAAGAGAGCTCATCCTCTGCTTCGGCCAAGATTGTAAAAAGAAATCAAGCTTAGAATCTAATGAGGAGCTTCAAGATTACCTTGAAGAGTCATTATCTACTTAAGTCCAAGAACTACTGAATCACTACACACGGTCTTGTGAACATCAGCGAACATAGAAGTCATACCACGCTGAAAAAACTCCTAGACACACGCATGTATCTAAACACTAGGCAATGATATCGCTTGTTCGCTTAAGTAAAAGTCCGAAGAAATATTAAGAACGAAAGCAGAGATGAACGCCAAGATTTTAACGTAGAAAAACCCAAAACGGGAAAAAAACCACAGATCCAAACTCGGATCAAAACCAATCACTATGATAGTAGTAGTTACAAGACTGACTCACAAAACAACCCGTCGATCCAAACGACTTTGTTCCTCTCAGTTTTGATCGCTAGAACCCATGATTCATTGCTTCTTGTAATTAAAGTCCAATCTCAGTAGCCCTCGAGATTGATCTTTCGTCTAGATAGCCCTTATGACGAAAGATTATATTCTTGTAGATGAGTGGAACCTTGTTCGTTGAAGAGCCGATGTAGCCTCAAGAAATCTCCTTCAATAATGCTTCTTCAATTACCCTAGAGATAGGGCATTACAATCATTATATATGATCTTCAAAATAGAGCCAAATCCAAGTCTTATCCGTACTCACGAGAGTCCAATATTCTTATAATTTGTTGGTGCGTTCGAACGCGGCACGGGTGCGTTCGAATGGTATGACTTAATCTCAGGTGCGTTCGAACGGGCTCAGGTGCGTTCGAACGCGACAACTTGAATCCTTCAGGTTGCATTCGAATGCGTTTGTGAACGCGCCTCTCGGTCTGTGTGAACGCAGTGCCCTGCGTTCGAACGCGTTTGTGAACGCGACTCTCTGTATGTGTGAACGCAGATTTCGCGTTTGAACGCGTTTGTGAACGCGGCTCTCTGTCTGTGTGAACGCAGTGCCCTGCGTTCGAACGCGTTTGTGAACGCGACTCTCTGTCTGTGTGAACGCAGATTTCGCGTTCGAACGCGTTTGTGAACGCGGCTGCTTTTCTTCAATGATCTTACAATTCTTCACACCAGAGATATTCTAGACTTGTGTAAAGCTCATATACATGTAAAAAATATACTTAGAATATTTTGTATACAATTGCCAACAAATAAAAACCTAACAATCTCCCCATTTGGCAATTTGTGACAAAACACCTAGGTTACAAGATATTACAAAGACTTCAAACTGAGCAATCAACAAGTCTAGAATATTTTGCACATCAATCCCTGCAAAGAAACATATACCAATCCAAGATCAAGTGAAAATAACTTGAAATGAAAAAAATACAAACACAAGTTATCACAAGAGCAAAAATTTAAACAGACAAAGATTAAACACACGTTATCACAATTACTTCAAGTTAAGTTCAAATGCCAACGACACTAAGACAAAGCAAAGTTCAAACATTTAGTAAACTCCACTAAACTTCCCCTATGCCCATACTCCCCCTACACACCTAGACACCTAAACACTAAGACACCTAAACACTAAGACACTCTCCCCCTTTTTGGTACAAATGCCAAAGACTAGGAACTCGGAGGAAACTAACGATGAAGAATCGTCAAGACAGAGTCAAGTACAGTCCCCTGACGAGCTTGCTCAGCTCGTAAATCATTTACTGCCGAATGGAGATCCTGCACTTGAGTACTAAGCTGATCGAAACGATCAGAGTACTGTGGTAACTCCCCCTCAGTGTGATAGGAGTCATCGTCAGAGCTATCATCTGAACTGTTGAGGTGCGATGACCGACCAGCGGCGGAAGAGGATGGTTTGAGAGGAGACGACTGGTCGTGAGCTTGACTCCGCTTCAGAGTGATCCGATCCAATGGTTTCTGCGAAGTAAGAGAAGGTTCCGAAGCATCTACTCGCACCCCACTCTGAGTGCACAAATTTGTAAGAAAAATGCCAAATGATAATCCCTCACGAGGTGCTTCTTTCTGTGCAGCAGAGAGAATCGAATCATAGATCACTGCAGCTAAGTCAATAGAGACTCCCGATAACATGGCATGAAGAAGAAATGCACGATCCAGACTAATACTGGAATGTCGAGTCTTGGGGGTAACATTGTACAGACAAAAGAGGTGAAGCATGCGAGTCACAGATGTCAGCTTGGCATGCGGCATCATGTTACCCTTCCAACGTTCCCCTTTGATAAGAACAGTACTAGCATATTCATCGACATCAGGAAGTGGAGCAGACGTTGGATACTGAAATTCACCATCAGGCAGACTCAGTTCAGCACGAATAACATCGGAATCCAGGTATATAGATACACCACGAACAGTAGAACGTATACAGTGATCGAAAATCATGGCATTACTAAAGAATTCCCGAACAACTTCTACATAAGCAGTCCCGCTCATCCGACACACTGATAACCATTCTTGTTCAGTAAATATCTGTTCTATCCCCAAAGTAGAAAAATCCGAAATGACCACGGGTCGTTCACAGATGACAGGACGGGTGCCAAAATTACGTTTGTAGCGACCCGCAGCCGTTGTTGAAGAAAACTTGGGAGCCGAGGACGACGACGAAGGCAGCCTTGGTTTCTTGGTCACTGTCACTTTTTTAGGCATTCTTGAGAAAGAAACAAGTTGCAAGATTCAATACATGCCCAAAGCAACCAAAAAAACTAGCAAAAATTTTAAAAAATTTTAAAAACCATGAAGGCCCTAAATGAAACCCATCTTTCTCTTGAAAACTCAAAGATATCACGTTCAATTTCACAAGAAACATCAAGGTGTTAACATTAACGTGATCAAAACGTGAAAACGCTCAACTTCAATCAAGATCAAGCATATTTATAGAATAAAAAATAGGAAAAATGATGGATGATCATACCTTGCAAAAGTGAAGAAAAATTCAAAGATTTGATCGAAATACGCTAGATCCGGAAGAGAACTACCCTCTAAAAGGATTTGAAGTGAAAAATTCGATGAAAAACACCAAAATCTTGAAGATTTGAGAAGGGGAAAATGAAGGGTTTTTAGGGTTTGGAAAATGGAAGATGAAACCCTTGGGTTCGGACGCAATATTTAAAGAACCCACGAGTGCGTTCGAACGCACCAGTCTGCGCGTTCGAACGCTCCAGTCATCGCGTTCGAACGCCCTTTTTTTATTTTTTTATAAACTAAAACAAATCAAAAATCTTTTTAGAGATGCACTTCTAGAATTTCAAAATATATTCAAGACATAGAATATGACAATCAAATGGAATAAGTCATACATAGATCAATCAAATCATCAAAAGCATATTATAATCGATTCGAATGCATCACTCAAAATTAAATTAATCTTGATTGATCATAACGATATGCATATGCAAGATGAGTATAGATAACATGAATCAATCTTCTTAAACAAACTTTTCTATATAAACAATGATGCAACAAAGTAGTAAAACCGACTTAGTATTGAAATTTTGCACTTTTCGACTTATTCTCCATAACACAACAGGAATTTTTCCTATATATATATATTTTTTTTACTGAAACATATATGTGCAATGATGGCTTTCACACATGAGTAGGTAGCCCTTTTCTTGTAGTACAAATCAAACAATGTGCAAGAAGAATGTCACATATGTCAATTTTTTGTTAATTTTGCAAATAATGTATTGAGTCAAACTGGACTCTAAACAAGACGGTTTTCACATTAACTCATTGTAGCCCTTTTCATTGATCTTTTATGAGCAAATTTTTGATGACTAAGCATGAGGTCAAACTATACAAATCAAGGTTAATAGTGAGCTATTTAAAAAAATAATTCATGATATCATGCCCACTCAAGAATACACATACGTTATGAGTGTATTAAATTTGGTTTCATTATAATAGAAGTCGAGGGAGTGACAAAATCAAAATTGATACAATATACTACAAGATGACAAGATTGACTATAATAACTCATAATCAAGAGAAAAATCATATTTTTATGTCAAGAGTATATTATTGAATCTAGGAGTGCATCAATTTTATTTTATGACAAAAACTCTCGACAAATTTGAAACTAAAACCAAAGAAAATTTCAGAGTAAAAGAAAACCTAAAAAAAAACGAAACGAAAGAAACTCGCAAACTAAAAAGAACTCAAATCCCAATAAAATTAGTCCAAAGCACAAATCCCTAAAGAAGTACGAAGATACTCAAATCTCTGTAAATCCAAAAGTTTTGTAAACAAATCACCCAACTGTTTCTCCGTCTCAACATGTTCTAGTGCTATTGTTTTGTCTTCAACTAACTCGCGTATAAAATGATGTCGGATATCAATATGTTTTGTACGAGAGTGTTGAACAGGATTTTTTGATATATTAATAGCACTCATGTTGTCACAATAAAGCGCCATAGTATCTTGTTCAATACCATAATCCTTGACCATCTGTTTCATCCATAGTAACTGAGAACAATAACTCCCTGCTGTAATGTACTCGGCCTCTGCAGTAGATAAAGATATCGAGTTTTGTTTCTTACTGTGCCAAACAACTAGATTGTTTCCATCATAAAAACATCCACCTGAAGCACTTTTTCTATCATCACATGAACCTGCCCAATCAGAATCTGTGTATCCCCATATGATAGCACCCGAGTCATAATTAAACCAGATACCTAAATCAACTGTGCCATTGACATATTTTATGATACGTTTCACAGCAAACACATATATCTCCTTAGGTTCAGACTGAAACCTAGCACACACACCGACACTAATTGCAATGTCAGGTCTACTAGCAGTTAAGTACAAAAGATTATCAATCATGCTCATATATAGTGTCTGATCAACACTTTTTCCTGAAGTGTCTTTTCCTAGTTTTGTAGTTGTACTTATAGGAGTTCTAGCATGTTTTGCATTGTTTCATTTCAGATTATGTGAAGTTCTAACAACATAGCAATTATCAGATGTTCTAGATCCAAAACATATAACATTACCATCATGATATAGAATAGTACAATCATTTTTGGAGAATTTTACCTCATAACCTTCATCACAAAATTGACTGATGCTTAGTAGATTTGCTTTTAAGCCCTTAACATAAAAAGCATTTTCAAGAATAGGAACACCTAGAGTACTTACCTTTCCTTTACCTATTACCTTGGATGAGTTACCATCTCCAAATGTCACAACTCCCCTTTCGTGTTCGAGATTAGAAAATAAGGATTTGTCGCCTGACATATGTCTTGAACAGCCATTGTCTAAATACCACAAGTTAGAATTTAAAGCTTTCAAGGCAGTATGTACAACATAACATTTCAAGTCACTTTTCTTGACCCATATGGTCTTTGTTTTCATCCCATAAATGAAACCATTTCTAAGTTTTTGCAAAAATTTGCAATAGGGTCGAATATGCCCTAAAATGCCGCAATGAAAGCATGTTGAAACAAACCCTTTTCTACTCACCTTTTGTCGAGGAGTATGACTAAAGTTTACCTTTGGTGCCGTTGAAGAGTTACTAGTTTGTTGATTAAACTTTAGTTTAGAGGCATTTATCCATGATTGTTTTGAAAAAGCGGTTGATGACCTCAGGTTTTCTTCCTTTTGTATACCTGCAGAAACAAAAACAGTTTTATTATTATTTGAATTACCAGTATATCCAACACCATATCTGTCTTTTCCAGAGATCTAAGCTTTTAGAATCTGGTCCAGTTTGTTCTTCCCTTTTAGAAATGTAACTTCCTTATGCAATCACTCTAGTTCAATTTCATCAGCCTTCATTTTATTTTTCGCATTGTCAAGTTGTTCAGAAAGGTCTTTGACACGTTCAAGCTCCAATTTGTACTTCTCCTCAAATTGAATTCTTTCTGGTTCAATTACCTTGAGTCGTTGAAATAGTCTAAGATTGCTTTTCTTGAGTTTAAACGACTCTAGGTACAAGTCATTATATGCCTTTTGGATTTCAGATTCATCTTCCTCAGCTGGTAACATATCAAGATCATCTGTATTATCAGTATCAACAACAGAGTCAGTATTAAGTAGAGAAGAGGCAAACGCAACAAAGTTTTCTTCGTGAGTAGTTTCTAAGATCGTCCAGGCTTCTTTTGCTATTTCACAAGTAGAAATTCTTCTAAATTCTTCCGAGGAAACACAACTAAAAATTGCATTTATTGCTTTGCTATTCCAGCCAACTTTTTCATAATCTGTCTTATCCCATGACTCAATCGGTTTCTCAATAAACTTATCATTCACCATGTACATTGGTGGATTCCAACCGTTCACAATGGCCATCCATACTCGCTCATCTATAGACTTCAAATAAGCTCTCATCCTAGCTTTCCAATATCCATAATTTGATCCATCTAAAATATGAGGTCTAATAGATGAGGGTCCATCTCTATGAAAATCCATGCCTATCTGATCTCTCTCAAAGAGTGAGAGAACTTGCTCTGATACCAATTGAAAAAACTCCTAGACACACGCATGTATCTAAACACTAGGCAATGATATCGCTCGTTCGCTTAAGTAAAAATCCGAAGAAATATTAAGAACGAAAGCAGAGATGAACGCTAAGATTTTAACGTGGAAAAACCCAAAACGGGAAAAAAACAACAGATCCAAACTCGGATCAAAACCAATCACTATGATAGTAGCAGTTACAAGACTGACTCACAAAACAGCCCGTCGATCCAAACGACTTTGTTCCTCTCAGTCTTGATCGCTAGAATCCACGATTCACTACTTCTTGTGATTGAAGTCCAATATCGGTAGCCCTCGAAATTGATCTTTCGTCTAGATAGCCCTTAAGACGAAAGATTATATTCTTGTAGATGAGTGGAACCTTGTTCGTTGAAGAGCCAATGTAGCCTCAAGAAATCTCTTTCAATAATGCTTCTTCAACTACCCTAGAGATAGGGTATTACAATCATTATATATGATCTTCAAGATAGAGTCAAATCCGAGTCTTATCCGTACTCACGAGAGTCCAATATTCTTATACTTTGTTGGTGCGTTCGAACGCGGCACGGGTGCGTTCGAACGGCATGACTTAATCTCAGGTGCGTTCGAACGGGCTCGGGTGCGTTCGAATGCGACAACTTGAATCCTTCAGGTTGCGTTCGAACGCGTTTGTGAATGCGCCTCTCGGTCTATGTGAACGCAGTGCCCTGCATTCGAACGCGTTTGTGAACGCGACTCTCTATCTGTGTGAACGCAGATTTCGCGTTCGAACGCGTTTGTGAACGCGGCTCTCTGTCTGTGTGAACGCAGTGCCCTGCGTTTGAACGCGTTTGTGAACGCGACTCTCTGTCTGTGTGAACGCAGATTTCGCGTTCGAACGCGTTTGTGAACGCGGCTGCTTTTCTCCAATGATCTTGCAATTCTTCACACCAGAGATATTCTAGATTTGTGTAAAGCTCATATACATATAAAAAATACACTTAGAATATTTTGTACACAATTGCCAACAAATAAAAACCTAACACACGCCTATAGGGGAACTCAGGGTCTGCTACTTGAGGAATATGAAAGATGCAATGGTAGAAGCTGACAACTGCATGCGAACACCTCAAAATACGATTCAATCTCAATTTACAACCTCTTCAAGTGCCTCTCCTTGAGGAGTCAAAATCTCATTGCATCCTCTGCTCGTGAAGATCTGTGGCAAATTGTATTCTTCAAAAATTTTCACTATGACTTGTCTCTCACCTAAAACCTTCCTTTGCCAATACATGTAATTGTATTTCGTTTTTGTTTCATCATTCAAAAAATTTCTTTGGATGAGAGATCACTTTCTTCTTGTTAGCTCCGAATCTTGGACTAGACCTGATTTCTGAAGAATTAGCAAGATTTTACAAAGCATTTCAAGAAATCCCAGAATGCAACTAAGGTAAAATCATGATATAAAATCCAAAACTGTGAGTATAATAGCTTGATTCATGATAGATTCACTCAAAACCAAGCAAATAAAGCAAGCAGTGCGAACTGTAAATCTCTGGTTGGATCTTGGTAGTCAGGATGAAAACCACAATTCTCAGTCTAGAGATTTTAAAGCAGATTTTACCAATTTGAGTGCGGTTCAAACCGATTTCAGAAAAACAGAATTCTGTAATCGGTTTTCAAAAGAAATGGTAAGTAAAAATCCAAAAACCCAAATAGCCAAATGACCCCAGAGAATAAAAATAGATCAGAACTAAGCCACATAGTCATAGAAACATTGAATTAGATCAATTCATACAAAGTCCGATACGAAAGTCAAAATTGGCAAAAATTATCAATTTGCTTTAGTGCCAAAATTCAATCCATGATACCTTGAGTTACAAACATATTAATCTCAGGTTAGAGGTGTAAAAGTCAATCTAAAGTAAGGTTCTAACTATCACTTTCAGGATTAGGATCAAGTGATCAACTACTCAAAAAATGATATGTATCGGCCCTAGCGGCTATACCGGTGATATGAATCTGGATTGGTCGTACCCAATGAAGCACGGACACCTCTATTTGGGGGAGGTGTCCGTGTCAGACACGGACATACGTGGGACACATGTCCTACACGGGTTAGAGGTGTCGTGATAAAAAATAAAATAAAAAAGGAAATAGGACACGACTTAGACACGGCGTGTAGATGGCGTGTGTTATTGGACCAAATGGGTCGAGTTTGAATCACTTCTCACTAACCCAGATCCACACCCAAAACAAAATAACTGAACCTCCTCATCTCTTATCCCCGATCAATACGTAGCCCTAAATCCCCAAATCCTCACTGCACTTAAACCCTCTCACCTAAATCCCTCGAGCGGAGTAGTGCGTGGGGCGACGACGACAAATGTTAGAGCTAGTCCAAGGCGATGATCGCGATGGGCTACTAAGTGAGGGCGACGGGTTGAGTACGGTGAGGACAATGGATTGCTACAGCGAGGTTCTTCTCTCTCTATGTGTCTCTCTGTCTCTCTGTCTCTCTCTAACGTTGATCTCTCTCCCTCCCTCCTTACCTCTCTTTTTCTCTCTCTGTCTCTCTCTCTCTGCCTCTCTACTCTCCGCCTCTCTACTCTCCTTTAAACCCTTTCAATTTATTTGCTTTATTTTTTTTATTTAGATAGGGCTTAATATTAAATATTAATTTCTGTTAGTTATTTTAATTCTAATTAGTGTGATAAAATATTAGTTATTTTAATTTCTGTTAATTACTTTCTTTATACTGATAGTTATTTTTTATACCGATAAAGCTTAATCCCAATTTCTCCCTCTAATTTCTTTCATGTTTTCTTTCTGTTATTAAAATTGTTAAATTATATTAAAGCTTCTCTCTCTGTTAAATTTTTAATCTGCTAATATATATCTCTCTTCTAATGTAGTTTTATTGCGATCGAAGAAAAATGAATAGTGAAAATAATCCTAATTCTTATAGCTTGATGTATATGTGTTTAACACTATTGGATTGCAAACTTTTACTTTAGATGTATCAATAATATATATATATATATTTATTTATTTATTTATTTCGCCGTGTCCTATACCATGTCTGTGTCCTATATTTTCAAAATTTGCGGTGTCGACGTGTCCGTATCTTGTCGTATCCATGTCTCGTGTTCGTGTCTGTGTTTCATTGGCCATACCTCAATCCATGATTTCTAAGTAATAAAAAATTCGGCACAACCATAATACATGATTTTGAAAATCAATTTTCACAAAATATTTGAACATGCACAAATTGATCTACATAGGTCACAAGATAATTAATACTAGAAGTAAACCAACTAACCTATGTTAGATGCACGAAGATATTTTTGATGTGCAATGGTGACTTTCACACATATGAAGTAACGTAGCCTGTTTTTTGGATCTTTTCAAATCATGCTTCATGCAAAAACAATTTTCCTTTTTGAAATGATTTTTCATTTTCATTTTATTTTTTATTTTAATTTTTATGTTCAGCCAATTTTATATTTTGTGAAATCATGAGTCCAGTTTTACTTGAATGCTAATGTCAAGGTAGCTTTCACTCCTACCCTCTAAGGTAATTCTTTCCAATGCAATGAATGATTCTTATTTAACATACAATTGCATAAAGACTATAAGTCAATCTAGTATGATTGAAATATGATATATGCAATTAACTATACATAAAGGATGCTAGAGTGAATATTAGACTTACAATGCATGCAATATTGGAAATGTGTTTTTAATCCTACATGCAAAGACGAAAAAAGACTTCTTTTTCAAAAGACCAATATATAATATATTCAAGTCAAGTACAAGATTAAAAGGACTTCATGCAATATGACTCAAAATGCAAGTTTTGGTTTCAAGTGAGTCAATAGGTAGGTTACTTTTGGTATTTTTTTAATTTTTTAGAATTTTTTCTGAAAAAAAAGTTAAGAAAACACACTAAAATACTGAAAAAAAAGAAAATGAAGAAACTAAGAAAGAAAATGACCTAAGTCTCGTAAACTCAAAAATTCATGATGTCGAATGATAATGTGATAGAAGAGAACTTACTAGATGTAAGATACTTATTTTTTATTTTCTAATTCATATCCACCATTTACTGCATATATCATAGATTCATGAGGGTATATTGTTATGTCAGATTTGCTAACTTTGGAGTCATCTTTTTGATACATTATATTCCTCCCAGGAATTACAACCCTGAAGGTAGGCGTAAGCCCATAAGCAAAAATGAAGCCATGAGAGAGCTGCGTGAAGTGGTAGGAGACCATCAAAGAAATGCACATTAAAATGGTCAATCATGCCTTTGCTGAAGAAATGAGAAGAAAAAATGGAAAATTAGATTCCCTGCTTTATTACCCCAAATTCTACTTTACTCTAATATTGCCATTTGCACTCCAACGCATCCCCTCTACTAACATATTGATTGACAGGTAACCTCGATGAAGCTGGACAATTTTACTCCCAGAGTCATAGAGAAGAAAGAAGACTACATTCGGGTTGAATACGAGAGTCCTATCCTGGGGGTAACTTTTCTATTCTATTTTGTGAATATAACTAGCTTTGGAGAATTGCATTCATATTAGAATCTGAAGTTCTTAATTATTCCCCTAGTTTATAGATGATGTCGAATTTTGGTTCCCACCCAGTAAGAAATCAATCGTTGAGTACCGATCAGCATCTCGTTCAGGAATCATTGATTTCAATATCAATAAAAAGAGGATAAAGGTATATACCACAAATTTGTGCTCATAAACAATTTGTAATTGTTTCCTCCTTACAGTCATTCTGTGAAACCTTTACTATTTCCTAGTGATATGTTCTGTGTCAGATTTTCTCCAGTTATAAGTTCCAGTCAACCAAAGTTTCTTCTAAATCTCAACCATTTCACATTGGATTGTACGTGTTATTTTTCCTTTGCAGGCTTTGAGAGTGGAGCTGGAGAAAAAGGGTTGGGCATCTGAGGACAAGTTCTGAAAACTCTTATCTGTTCTTAAATGATCAATCCTTAGATTTAGCAGCAGCATTTTTGAAGTGTTAACAGTCATGCACATGAATGTGAAGATTTTGCTGTTGACAAATTATCAATTTTTTTAATTAAAGGTAATCGAGATTACCACAAAACCAAACAAAAACGCCTACCTAACCTTTAGGTAGCTAGACATCCCTTGATACCAGGATTTGACATTCACGACGGATGCACCCCTGAGGTTTTGACCAAACTAGTCCTGACCTAAATTTAATTTACCGAAATAGATAACCTCTCAAACTTATTACCAAAGAAAATCTAGGACATTTTAGTCCTACTGAAAACTCTAAACATTATAGCGTTTAAGATCTTTAAGAGAAATGTTCAGATAAGCATTTTAACAAAAAAAAAAAGTAATGCCAAACTCTTTGGCCCTCTCCGGTTTGTTTGGGGTTTAGGAAAGTCCTTAGGAACTCCTAAATTAATTTAGTAATCAAACACTAAAATAACTTTATTTTTCTTAATGAAGGTCGGTCCTTAATAAATAATTAAATAATAATATATAAATTCTTTTGAGTTCACATGATTACTTAAATATTTATATTGTAAATATTAATGAGAACCCTAGAAATAAAATAAAAGTTACGGGATAATAGTGTAAATAATTTGAGCAGATAAAGTATAATTATTTTTAAAACATCTTTACTAATAATATCATTTAGTATAGGTTTAATAAAAAATTATATAAAATAAAAGTAACTCGTCGGTTATTAAAAATAGTGTAAAATATTGTTTTGTGGGCTTAAAAATAAATTGATGGGGTTAAGGTTAACTAAATTGGCTAATTTGCTAGCTTAGAAGGCAGCAAAGTCTAGTTTGTTGGCTTACAAAACAAGTCAGCAAAAATTGTTTCGTGGGCTTAAAAATAAATTTGCAGGATTAAGGTTAACTAAATTGGTTAATTTGTGGGCTTAGAAAGCACTAAAGATTAGTTAGCTAGCTTACACAAGAAGTTAGCAAACGTTGTTTTGTGGACTTAAAAATAAAATTGCAGGCGTACGGAAGAAAATTGCTATTATAAATTAATCATACAACATCCAACGGTTGTGTAATAAATATCACCTGAGGTTTATTTAAAAAAATTAAAAAAAAATCGTGATGAGTCACATTGGTAGACTTATATGTTATATATTTGCAAGCTTAATCAGATTATTTGATGGCTTAGAATGTGAAGTCCGCAAATAAGAAGAATACTTCCGTATACTTAGATTTATCAAATCATATCTAATCTCATCATCACTTTCTTTTCTCCTCTCATCTCCTCTCTCTCAACAAGGAAAATAAAAAGAAGAAAGTTCTCCTCTCTCCTCTCTCCTCTAACTCCCACTCTCAGCCGCATGCCACCTTCAAGGAATTTGCTCGACTGCAGTACGTTGTCTTCGACAAAGAAACCTTTCGGCAGTCGCATGCCGACGTCAATAAAGCAACGATATTTCAAAATTTGTCGTATCTAATAAGTAGCTTCTTCTCAACCAACGATATTCTATTGGAGAGTTCGGACAATCTCAAGTAAGTATTATAATCCTTCTACTATCTCACATAGTTATAGATCTAACAAATCAAAGCCCATTTATGGTATGTGTCATTTCACTAGTAACACCAAGATGATTTTCTCATAATTTTAATAACTATACGTAGATTAGGCTACGGGTCATGCATATTGCATTGTTATTATAGGCTATGAGTCCTAAAAAATTGATCCTTGTGTTATTATTATAGGCTATGAGTCCTAAAAAATTGATCCTTGTAACACATACTGTTGCTTTCTTAAATAGATGTTTTTCTTCATATTGCGTCATTAAGGAGAAGATGGTAAGAAATAGAGATGGTGGACAACAATCTAGCAAGAGGATTGAAAATTGGACTACTGAGAAAGATGAAATTTTATGAGTGGTAAGAATTTTATCAAAGATGGTTAGAATGAAATTGTGAAGGGTTGGAAACTGTGTACCAAGAGTGACATACACAAGGATCAATTAAAAAGTAGATGGAAGAGGCTTTGTGAATATTACAGAAATTACAAAAGCCTAACAGATAAAAGTGGATCGGGTTGGGACAACATCCTCCAAAAGTCGATCGCACCTAATGTTGATGATTGGGAATTTCTAATAAAGGTATATTTTAATAATGTTTTCTCAAATTGAATTAAATTGGTCTTTTTTTTATTTATTGAGCTGACAAATTGTCAAACATAGTAATACAAAAATATTTTTTCCACTTTCCAGAATAACATAAGATACGAACGATGTTGAGATAAAGGAGTTGTACATTTTGAAGATATCGGGTTTATAGTGGATAATGATATTGCAATAGGACAATGATATGATCTCCCCTTGGGCTAAAGTTTGATCTATTTCGTTTTCAGATTTAGACAAGATTTGGCACGGAAATTTGAAAATGATTTCAGAAGTTATAACTATTGGATCAACGTGAAATTTTGATATGTTGTAGCCCTAAAAAACAACTTTCCAACAAATCTAATTTCAATAAAATCGGACGACGAAATCTGGAGATATCGTTAGATGAGTAGACTAATGTCAAGGAATCCGTCTATGGATCCGTGGATGAAGACATGAGATCCTAGAGGGGTTATGGTGGTGGTAGGCCGGTGGTAATGGGGTGGCACCAGTAAGTAAGTGGTGGTAGAAATATTATGGATGATGGAAGGGATAGGATAAGGTTATAGAGATTTGAAGAAGGGGAAGGAGTAAGCCGCCCCTAAGGGACTAGGGTGAGTGGCCAACCGAGGGAGGCTAGAAGCAACAAAGCCATGGAATGAGAGAACAAGAGAGAGAAGAAGAAGAAGAAGAAGAAGATTAGGGCAAAACTTAATTCATTCAATAGTGACTCCTTGATTGCCATCCTCATCTTTAGAGGCTAACCAAACAATTAAAAAATGATAATTATTAACCCTAGAAATAGTGGATTTTCGTTGACCGCGTTTGAACGCACAAAAAACTTTCTCTATCAATGCGAATATGATGCAGACATTTGAACGCGCCCGATCGCGTTCGAACGCATATTTCGTGTTTTTGTGAACTTGATGTAGGCATTCGCAAACGCGTTCGAATGCACTCATCTGCGTTTGAATGCGACCTACAAAAAACTTATTTTTCTCTAAAATAAAACACAAACAAAAATAAAAGACACCCCCTAAAGCGTATCTATGCTCGAGACAGCATCAATGAAGTCCGGATCGTATCAGACAATATGTTTTTGTATCTATTGAACCAAATGACAAGACAATGAATGAAAGTATTTGGTCTTCTGATACACTTAGTAGAGATGTATGTGGCAAATCCCCTATTTATGACAGTCGGTTTGCTAATTATACTTAATAGACAGGTTTTAATATCTCCAATATTAACTTCACAGATATTACTAAAATCTCGTTTGGTAGTAATAAGAGAAGAAATCAAAGTGGATCAACTATAGCTCGAAAAAAGAAGTCCCACATTGCAGAAAGATATACTTTCTTGGAGAGGCTTTTCTAGATAATAATATGCCAATATGGAAGGGATTGCAAACTGTTCAGAATTGTAGCTACTGGATAGATATAAAAATAGGTTTGCCACTACCATTCACACAACAAGGTGCTTCAAATATATCCGATTTTATTTAGTTATAGTATTATGGAGTGTACTATTATTGAGTGAATTGTTAGGCATGTACCCATAGGCGTTGTGCTAAGAATGATGTACTATGTGATATTTATTACTTGTGGCGTATGATATGGTATTTACTTTAAATTTCGGTACTATATAGTGATTGTGAGCATGTATTATCATCATCATTTTTATCACATATTATGAAGCTTTATTGGTAAGTTTATATTATTTGTATATGAAACAATGTTGTTGTGACTACTTTTAAAATATATTGTTTGTATATTGAGCATGCTTTATTTATAAAATGTTTTAATTATTGAAATATTTTGATTTATATTTTATTATTGTAGAAAGCGATAAGACTCATAATTGGACAACAAAATTGATAGTTATGATTATTTGTGCTGTCATCTTTACTTTATAAGGAACATGGTAAATATATGTATTTCTCTCTTTGAAGCAAATTTAAAGTTATGATAATTTAACTGATACATATTTAATTCATAAAGAGAAGTGTAAATGAAGAATTAAAATAATTAGGGTTATTGTGGATTGAGTCTTCTCTTGTCGGTGTGTTCTCCATTGATAACCTTGTTGATGCCATCTTTCTTGATTTCACCATTAATGGAGGTCTGATATTCGCCTGGCTCTAATACCAATGATAGTTTACGGATCGATCTCACTTGGTTTTGTAAATTTTTTATTACGGGAGACATAAGGAGTTCATAGAAGGTCATGAGGGTGTCTTGAGGACTTATAGGAGGATATCACAGAGTTGCACATGGCTAGGATTGAGACAAGACGTGAGGAGTTCAGTCTGTTTTTGTGAAGTCTGTGATAGGGCTAAGACAACCACATTGAAACCGGCTGAATTACTACAGCCTCTACCGATATCGGACCATGTTTGGAAAGACATTTCTATGAATTTCATAGAAGGTCTTCCATCGGTACGTGGTTATTCCGTTATTTTTATAGTGGTTGATAGATTGAGCAAGTATGCGTACTTTTCTGTATTGTTACATCCATTTTCAGTCAAGATAGTGGCTGAAATTTTTGTTAGAGATGTTGCTTGGTTGCATGGCATGCCATGCACGATTATCTCAGATCGTGATCGTGTATTTATTCGCAACTTTTGAATGGAGTTTTTTAGACTATTGGGGACTCGATTGAACTTCAATTCGACTTACCATCCATAGACAGACGACCAAACCGAGGTGGTTAATCAAGACATTGAGCAGTACTTGCGGTGCTTTGTTGAAGAGATGTTGAGATGATGGTTAGAGTTCTTACCATTGGCAGAGTGATCTTACAACACTGCCCACCACAATAGCATTGGCATGACCCCATTCGAGGTGGTGTATGGGCACACGGCTCCGACATTACGTGCTTATGATCTAGGGGCATCTACAGATAGGATGGAGGTGGACTTAGCTTTGATGGATAGAGACACCACATTGAGAAGGTTGCATGCCTATCTTAAACTTGCTCAAAATCACATAAAGCAAGTTTCTGATCGTAGCCATCGGGACCAGGAGTTCGATATCAACAGTTGGGTGTTTGTGAGGGTGCAACTGTATCGACAGGTGACCTTGCGTCCGATGCAAAACCAGAAGTTAGCACATCGCTACTTTAATTTGATTCGGGTGTTAAAGCATATCAGTCCGGTTGTGTATCGTTTGGAGCTGCCTAAGCGGTCGAGAGTGCATCATGTCTTTTATGTTTCATTGTTAAGGGAGCGGATTGGAGATTATGAGGTCGTTGGATTAGTTCTACCAGAGCCATTGGAGGAGATAGAGATTGTAGAGTCAGTTTATGTACTTGCTAGGCACCGATGACATCATGGTACTAGATTAGAGATGGAGGTTTTAATCGAGTGGCTTGGCAAGCCACCTGATTAAGCGACATGGGAGTTGGAGATGGACATCTTGGAGGGTTTCCCTGGCTTTACACCTTGAGGACAAGATGGGGAAAGTGTTGTGGGCTAATACACCTAGTTAGAGTTTCTTCTTACTGCATTAGTTATTTATTTTCAGAAAAACTAAACATTCTGTAGGTCGTGTTCCAACGCAGAAGAAGACGTGTTCGAACACCTTTGCGAACGCCTGCATCAGTTCACAAAAATAGTGAACGCAAAATATGCGTTTGAATATGGTCGCGCGCATTTGAACGCCCGCGTGCGAACGCCTACATCAATTTGCATCCACAGAGAACGTCTTTTGTGCGTTTGAACGCGGTCGACCCTATTCAAACGCGATCGGCAGGAGTCCACTAGAATTAGGGTTAATAATTATTATTATGGCTTGTCGGCTAGCCTCTATAAAGGTATGGATGGTAGCCAAAATTATTATGAGGAATGAATATTGGTTTCTATCCTCCTCTATCCTCTCTCTAGTCTCTCTACCCTAATCTCCCTTCTCCCTCTTCACCAACCAATCACCTCTACCATTGGCAAGGTCTCATCTATCTTCTAATCTTCCTCGTCTGTCGAGTCCTCCTTCCTTTATGGGATCTCGGCCACTTCTCCCCCTTCATCCTTATCCCTTAACTACATTAACCATCCACCCTCATCTCCATTATCATCCATAACCCTATCATCCAATCCACTCGTCACCACTACCATCACCCCACTCTAGCATATTTTTGTCCCAGTTGTAATTCGAATCTCCAAAGGGTGTAAGTACAAAAGATGTAGATCAGGAAGTTATGGATCGACCAACCTTAGTTTAGTAATTTTCTAACAACGTATGAATATTTGGTGAATATTTTTCCTCGGTTGCGCGGATTGCTTTCTACAATCAATCCAGATTTTGAAGGGATCGTTTCGTAACCTTTCATTGGTATCAGAGCCCGGCAAACCTCGAACCTTTATTAATGGTGGAGATAAGAAAGATGACATTAACAAGGAGATCAATAGAGAGCACATCGACAAGGAAAGACTCAATCCACGAAAACCCTAACTAAGAGGTAGATTCCCTTGGGGCGGCCATAGTAGGACCGAGTTAACCAACGTACATGGGTGTGAACATGGGCTTAGTGGATGAGCTTAGGGACATGTTCCAAACATTATTGGATTGGGTGGACACAATGCAGAATGATCATAATGCTTTGAAGGAATATGTCATGAACTGATTGACTTTGTCATCTCCTCGACGAAGATCGATGCCTCAAGAAGGACCAGAGATAGGACCATATCGAACCGATACCCCACAGATCCAAGTACGACACGTTAATGTCAATGATCCTTTTTTACCTATTTTTACGCATTATCACCCACCTTCGATACACAACCCGAGGCCAACGGTAATGGAACCCGAGAGGCGTTTGGCACTAGTGCGCTTTGTCGATGAAGAAGATTGGCACTTAGATGATGATGTTGATCCCTTTGGAGATGGTGATGGGCGTGCTCGAGGATTTAGAGAATGAGAGCAACAAGCACAACGGTTCAAACCTGAACCAAGAATCTTTCGCAAGCCCGACAATACTATCCGGGGGAGAATCGCACGCTTGGACTTTCCAAAATTCCAAGGTGGTGATCCAATGGATTGGGTGTTTCAAGTGGAGCAATACTTTGATTGTCAAGTGACAGCGGAGGATGCAAAGGTACCGATGGTAAGATTTTACCTCCAAGGAACGACATTGCATTAGTATTGATCAGCCATTCATGGTGGAGGATTTACTAGTTGGGCAGACTTTTGTAGGAGGTTTACATGTAGATTTGGGACAACGGCGTATGAAGATTTTGCTGCCACATTAAGCAAGATGGTCCAAAGGACAACTGTATTGGAGTACTAAGCAGAATTTGAAAGAGTAAGTAGTCATTGCGAGCCACCTTGGCCCGAATTGACATTGAAGAGCACATTCTTTTCAGGGCTGCGGGAGGAGATCCAAGCGGATATTCATGCTCTTTGTCCTACCATTCTTGAGGAGGCTTTTGAGAAGGCCGTGTGGATGGAGCAAAATCACAAGGCTTTGAAGATGGCAGCGAAAACAAGTTGGGGCAACCGAGATGGGCTGTTTGCGCCTAGAATACCTACTAGAAATTTTGCATGTTCAAAGACAGCCGTTGCTAATACTAACGCATGACCACTCTTGAGACCCTCTTCCGATGTTAGAGGAGGCACAAGACCCCCCATTCGAACTCTCACACCTGCGTAGGTGGAGCGAAGAGCCTTTGCTTTCAATGTGATGAACGTTTCACCCCCGGTCAACGGTGATCCAAATCGATCGGGAGTGTGATGTTCATCGACGGTCTCAAGGGGGACGATGAGGTTGTTGGTGATGGAGAGTGTTCATAGGATGTCCATGAGGAGGCCGTGGAGGAGGCCATGGAGGAAGATATTCAAGTTGAAATATCGATGCATGCATATTTAGGTACTTCCGAGCTGAGAACATTGCGGGTGGATCGACTCGTTAGAAAGCATTGTGTGCATATCCTCATCGATTCCAGGAGTACACACAACTTTCTAAATGAGAGGTTAGTGAGGAGGTTGGGCTTAGAGGCTAAACCGATCGCGAGGTTTGACGTTGCTATTGGAGACGGCACAAAGCTTCATGCGGAGAGCTTGTGTCGCTAGGTGGGTATACAGGTGCAAAGACATAACATCATTGTGGACTTGTATCCATTGGCGCTATGCGGAGCGAACATTGTCCTTGACACTCAGTGGTTGTAGAGCTTAGGACCCGTCACTTTTGATTTCTGGAGTATGTAGATAAAATTTAAGCAAGGAAATAAAAATGTGCGGCTTGATAGCGTTCGATCTCCGCTGATTCCAGCGATGCAGCTAATGGTGGGGCTGCCTTATTCGTGGTGGAACCCGAGAGGCGTGCGGCACCGGTGTGCTTCGTCGATGAGGAAGATTGGCACTATGAGGATGAGGTTGATCCCTATGGAGTTGGTGATGGACGTGCTCGAGGATTTAGAGAAGGTGATCAACATGCACAACGGTTTAGACTTGAACCAAGGATCTTTTGCGAATCCGACAATGTTATTCGGGGGAGAACCACACGCTTCGACTTTCTAAAATTCCAAGACGGTGATCCAACGGATTGGGTGTTTCAAGATGAACAATATTTTAATTGTCAAGGTACAGTAAAAGATGCAAAAGTTCAGATGACAAGCTTTCACCTCCAAGGAACGGCATTGCATTAGTGTAGATTGGTTATTCGTAGTGGTGGATTTACCAAATGGATTGATTTTTGTAGGAGGACTACATGTAGATTTGAGATAGTGACATATGAAGATTTTGCTGCCACATTAAGCAAGATGGTTTAGAGGACTACCGTATTGGAGTACCAAGCTGAATTTGAAAGAGTTAGTAGTCGTTGTGAGCCACCGTGCCTGAACGTATATTGATGAGTATATTTATTTCAGGGCTACGAGAGGAGATACAAGCGGATCTTCGTGCTCTATGCCCTACTACTCTTGAGGAGGCCTTTAAGAAGGCCGTGAGGATGGAACAAAAGCATAGGGCTCTAAAGATGGCAGTAAAAACCAATAGGCGCAATCGAGATGGGTGGTTTGCACCTAGAACACTGACTAGAAATTCTGTGGTTTCAAAAACTGCGGCTACGACTACTAGACCATGACCACCTTTGAGACCTTCTTTTGACGTTAGAGGAGGCACTAGACCCCTAGTTCGAACTCTCACACCTACCTAAAAGGAGGAGCGAAGAGCGAAGAGTCTTTACTTTTGATGTGATGAGCGTTTCACCCCCGGTCATCGATGTTCTAAATCGATTGAAAGTGTGATGCTTATCGATGGTCCTGAGGAGGATGATGAGATTGATGATGATGGAGAGTGTCCAGAGGAGACCCATGAGGAGACCGTTGAGGAGGGTGTAGAGGAAGATATCCAAGCTGAAATATCGATGCATGCATGTTTGGATACTTCTGCGCCGAGGACGTTACGAGTAGACGAACTCGTTAGAAAGCATTGTGTGCACATCCTCATCGGTTCGGGGAGTACACACAACTTTCTAGGCAAGAGGCTAGTGAGGAGATTGTGTTTGGATGCCGAACCGACTACGGGGTTTGACGTTGCTATTGGAGACGGCACGAAGTTTAGGGCGGAGAGCTTGTGTCGTTGAGTCAGTATATGGGTGCAAGGACACGACATCATTATGGACTTATATCCGTTGGCGCTGCGAGGAGCGAACATTGTCCTTGGTGCTTAGTGGTTACAGAGTTTGGGACCCATCACATTTGATTTTCGGAGTATGTGGATGAAATATAAATAAGGAAACAAAGATGTGTAGCTTGATGGTGTTAGGTCTTCGCCAATTCTTATGATGCAGCCTATGGTGGGGCTACCTTATGCGTATGATTTGGCCTATCTTCTTCAATTAGGACCAGTAGGAAATGAGTCTCAAACGAGTTCAGGTACTACCATTGAATTGTCTAATTTATTAAATAACTTTTCTGGACTGGTTAAGGAGCCGCAAGAGTTGCCATCGAGGAGTGCGGCGGACCATCGCATAGAGATTGTACCCGAGGTTGCACTAGCGAGCATGAGGCGATATTGGTATCCACATGTGCAAAAAGAAGTTATTTCAAAGATGGTAGCCGAGATGTTGGAGCAAGGCCTCATACAACCACGTCATAGTTCATACTCATCCCCCGTGCTATTGGTGCAAAAAAAGGACGGAACATGGCATTTTTGTGTCGACTATCGAGCACTAAACGCTATTACCGTTAATGACCGGTATCCCATTCCGATTATCAGGGAGTTGCTGGATGAGCTTGCAGGGGTGACTATATTTAGTAAGCTTGACTTGAGGGCCGGGTATCATCAAATTAAAGTTCACTCGGCGGATGTGCATAAAATTGCATTTTAGACTCCGGATGGGCATTACGAGTTCCGAGTGATGTCTTTTGGTCTCACCAATCCTCCAGCTACCTTTCAAGGCCTCATAAATGATATATTTTAGCCTCTATTGCGAAGGTATGTTTTGGTATTTTTTGACAATATTTTGGTGTATAGCAGGACTCAATTGGAGCATTGGTGGCATTTGGAGGACGTGTTGAATTTGTTAGAGCAAAACTAATTAAAGATCAAGAAGTCAAAGTGCCTATGGGGAGTACCAAAGGTGGAGTATTTAGGCCACATTATTTCAGTGGATGGTGTAGCGGCGGATCCTCAAAAGGTTGTAAGTATGATCGCTTGGCCTATTCCTACTACTACCACCAGATTAAGAGAATATTTGGGGCTGACTGGTTATTATCGTCGATTCATTACCGGATATGGCAAGATTGTTGCTCCTCTCACTTTTTTGTTGAAAAAAGACTCTTTTAGATGGACGGATGAAGCCACTTTAGCCTTTGAAAAATTAAAAACACTTAATTCATTCAATAATAATCATAAGGTTACCTTCAACATATTTAGAGGCTAACCTAACAAACAAAATAATCAAAAGAAAGCCCTAGAAAGACTGCAGATTCGCTGATCGTGTTTAGAAAAATTTTATTTCAGAAAGAAACAAAAGAAATTCAGCCTGAGATAACTAGGTCCACCATGCTTCAGCCACCTTGTCCTCAAGGTGTGAAATAAGGAAAATGATCAGTGATGTCTTATTCAAGCTCCCATGTAGACTCGTCAAATGGCTTGTCAAGCTACTCCACTAGGATCTCTATCTCTAGCTGTCTTGCGCGACATCTCCTACGTGTAGCCAGTACACGAATTGTCTCTAGAGCTCTCATCTCTTCAATCATCTTCGGTTTATCCGACCATACCATCTAGTCGACGGCTACTCGAGCTCACAACAAGAACACATGGAATATGGGATGCACTCGCAATTCCTCAGGAAGCTCCAATCTGTATGTAATTGGGCCAACTCGCTCCAATATAAGAAAGGGTGCAAAGTAGCCATGCGCCAGCTTTTGATTGCACACTGGTCTCAGCATCACTTGCCGATAAGGCTAAATGTGCACAAACACAAGATCTCCGACCACGAACTCCAACTCACAGTGACAGCAGTCGTAGATTTGCTTCATGCATTTTCGTGTCGCTGCCATGCAGGTCCTAAGCCTCCTTAAGGTTGCATCTCGATCCATCAACTCTAGATTGGCCTCCGTCTGCACCACTATCGCCTCTAGGTCATATGTCCATAATGAGGGTGGGGGTTTGCCATACACTACTTCAAAGGGTGTCATCCTTATGCTGGTATGAAACACAGTGTTGTATGACCATGCTACCCAAGGAAGGTAATCACGCCATCTCTCCAAACGCTCTTTGACAAAGCACCACAAATACTACTTAATGCCTCGATTAACTACCTTGATCTTGCCATCAGTCTAAGAGTGGTGAGCCGAACTAAGGTTTAATTGAGTCCCCTAAAGTGTGAAGTACTCCATCCAGAAGTCACTAATGAAGAATCTATCACGGTCGAACACGATCGAGCGCAGCATGCCATGAAGCTTGGCCACATCGCACACGAACACCTCTGCAACTGCCTTCGCTGAATATGGGTGCGCCAAGGTTGAGAAGTGAGCATACTTGCTCAGCTTGTCTACCATGACGAAGATGACAGAATACCATTTCACTGGAGGTAGCCCCTCAATGAAGTCCATGGAGATATCCTCCCAAATGCGTTTTGGAACGAGCAAAAGCTGTAGTAGTGCAGCTCGCCTCAAGGAATCGGTCTTTGCCCGCTAACAAATATCACAATCCCGCACAAATCTCTATAGCTCCTTCTTCATTTCAACCCATGTATAGCTCTTTGGGAGCCTCTTGTAGGTCCTCAAGAGCCCCTCGTGTCCCGCCTCCGGTGTGGAATGGAAGAAATCCATGAGTTGCCTCCGCAAGGCATCATTATCTGGTACTCCGATGCACCTGTGATCTAACAGTAGTCCTCCTCTACTCTCAAGCTCAGGGTGACTCATGGGATCACTCTCCAGCTCATGTATCAACCTGGACACCTCTAGATTTGTGGCGTTGGTGGTACTCAAATCAGTAAGGAAGGGAAATACAGGTGTTGAATAGGTTGCAAGCTCTGGGGGCGCAGGCTGTCGTGAGAGTGCATCTGCCTCCCTATTTTTCGTCCCTTTCTTATACCACAACTTATAGTCGTATCTTAGCAGTTTGGTGACCATCTCTAAAATCATCATCTGATCAAGTATGGTCTCCACTTGGTCACTACATGTAGGATAGTGAGCATCTCTCGCTCGTATGATAAGCAATAGGCCTCCCAGATTGCATAAGAACAGCCCTAATGCTCAACCCAGATGCATCCCACTCGATTATAAATGGCTTTGTAAAATTGGGTAGCGCCAACACCGGTACAATTGCCATGGCGATCTTTAACTCCTCAAATGCCTTTGTCACTGACTCGATCTAATGGAAGGCATCCTTTTTTAGCAATGAAGTGAGGGGTGCCGCAATCTTCCCATAACCTTCCACAAATCTGTGGTAGTACCTTGTCAGGCTAAGGAACCACCGTAACTCACAAATTTGGGGGAGAGAACTCAATTCATTCAATAACACCTTGCTTGGGTCAGCCGCTACGCCCTTTGCTAAAATAATGTGGCCGAGGTACTCTACTCTATGCTCTCCCTAAAGGCATTTGCTTTTCTTTACCTTTAGAGAATGATCCGCCAACAGTCCCAACACTGAGTGCAAATGAACTAAGAACTCCTCCTAGATCTTGTTATACACCAAAATGTCATCAAAAAATACTAACACATACTTGGAAGGTCACCGATGTATTTGTGAACCTAAACGGCAATCGAAACTTGTAGTGTTTGTCGTTAGTCCGAAATGCTATTTTGTGAATGTCCTACGTTTGCACGCGAATCTAATGATAGCCGACGCGGAGATCGAGTTTGTTGAAATATGACGCTCTTGTCAACTCATCTAGCAGCTTCTCTATGATAGGTATCGTGTACTGATCCTTGACGGTGATGGCATTCAATGCGTAATAGCCCACGCAAAAATACCAACTTCTGTCCTTCTTCCGCACCAATAACATCGACGATGAATAAGAACTCTGACTCAGTTGGATAATACCCTGCTCTAGCATCTCAGCAAGCAATCTCGATATCTCCTCCTTCTAGATGTGAGGATAACAGTAGGGCTGAACATTGGTTGGTTCTACCCTTGGAATGATCTTGATCCTGTGATTGGCGTGTCTCACAGGTGGTAGTCCCCATGGAGCCTCAAACAGGGCAACAGAGTTAGTCAACACAAACTCCAAATAATCACATATACCTAAGGTAGGAAGAGTCTCAGGTTTGGTCAATGCAATCTGGAGGAAGTACGATGGCTCGCCAACTCAGGGAGCTCTAATCAATGGTTGGAGAGTGGGGCTTGGCTGCGTCCGAACCCCGTCAAGCTATATGACCCGTTCGTCTCACTGAAAAGTGAGCTGCATTTGTGAGAAGTTGAAGGTGACTAGACCAAGGCTTTGCAACCATTGGGTATCTAAGACCACATCCGCTCCTCGAAGAGCCAATGGATACAAATCCACAATGAAGTTGTGGCCTTGCACCCGGATGGATACAATGAAGTCACTTCGAAGCCGATGGTGGGTTCCACCTCAAGTCTAATTCACCGTATGAGCCACTCGTCTAAGAAATTGTGCGTGCTTCCTGTGTCGATGAAGAGGTGCACACACTGTTTCTTGACTAGTCCGTCTACTTGTAAGTTCTTCGAAGCGCTCGTGCCAGAATAAGCATGCATGGATATCTAGGCTAGTACCTCTTCCTCTAGCTCCCTATATGTCTCCTCCCCGATCTCCTTAGTCACCAAGCCATCACCATCAATTTCCTCCTTATCATCCTCATGCCCATCGATCAACATAATGCTGCCCATCACCTTAGTGCAACGATGGCCTAGAGTGAACCTCTCATCGTATCTAAAACATAACCCCTTGGCTTATAATTCTTCCACTTGTGTAGGTGTAAGAGTATGGACCTCGGGGGTTGCTCCACCTCCTCGTACTCCTAGAACAAGCCTTGGAATGGCCCGTGGCCCTGTTGTGCTCGCTAATGCTCTCGCAGCCATACTCGATGCACTAATCGCTCTAGTTGCCCGTTGCATAAACCTGTTGTTCCAGCAAAGCTTATTAGCATTCTTCAAGGCTTAATGCTTCTAGTCCATCCTAGTTGCGTCTTCAAAGGCCTCGCTCAAGGTCCTGGGTCGTAGAGAAAGCACATCAACCCAGACCTCCTCGTGTAACCCACAAATAAAAGTGCTCATTAGAATTTCGTGTGGCCATTGTGGTCGACACCAACTACTAATTTGTTCAAACTTCTCCTAGTAGGCAGCAACCGACGTCTTTTGGACAAGCTTTGATAGAGTGGCACTATACTCCTCAAAGCCTACGGTTCCAAAGCACCTAGATAGGGCATTTAAGAATGTCGGCCATCCATCGAACACTTAATATGTGCACGTAGATTGATACCAATGTAATGTTGCGCCTTCCAAATGGAAGCTTGCCAACACCACCTTGGCGTCTTCCATTGTTCTTTGATACATAAAAAATTGTTCAGCATGAAAAATTCAATCCAAAGGATTACCTTCTTGGAACTTAGGGAACTCGAGCCTCGCTGTTTTTCAGTGCGTAGGATTATCGCACCCGCATCATACACAAGTTTAGGTCCAATGGTAGAAGGATGTAGAATCGATACATCGTTTTCTTGGCGCCTCTGATTATCTCTCTTGTGGTGCCAACCGAGATCACCCTAATTCGGCCAACCCGCATCCACCTCGGCGTAGTTGGGATTTAGATCTGGACGTGCCCACTCTGCACCCTTTGGTAAGGTCCTTTAGGGCCGTTGGGTGGTGGCAGCAAGGGTTTATTTTGGGCAAGGGTTGCTCTAGCTCCTAGTTGAGGCAACACAATCGTAGTTGGATTTGTTAGCACTAGAATTTCTGGCATGCGCACGGTGGCTGCAAAGTTCCGCAACCCTTTCCTCACGCCTCTCATCTCCTCCTGCTGCGTCCACTGTAGATCCATCATTTGTTGGAAGAGGGAGACTAAGGTTTGATCCATATTAGGCGCTAAACCAGTTGAGGTCATGCCTGTGCTCGCAACTGCTCTACCTACTAGCATTGAGGGCGTATTAGGTTCAGTCTCCATAGGTACCTCCATTGCGGTGTGTCAATTAGCCATTGCTCTTGTAGTGGTCATGAGTCTAAGAACCAGTGGCTCTGATACCACTGATGTGATCTTGATATCAATAAAAAATATCTGGGTATAAAGGAGAGTAGAAGAAAAGGAAGAAGAGGGCCTTTCCTATAGGTCTAGGGGGATAGGCCAAACGAGGAGATTTGAGACGGTGGAGAGAACGAGAGAGGAGAGGAGAAGATTTGGGGGAAAGAACTCAATTATTTAATAATAATCATAAGGTTGCATTCTACATATTTAGAGGCTAACCTAACAAGCAAAACAATCAAAAGAAAGCTCTAGAAAGAGTATAGATTCACCGATCACGTTCAAACGCGATCGAGCATGTTCAAATATGCTAAATATATTTACTGTGTTTGTGAACGTATGCAGGCATTCGATCGGGGTGTTCGAACGTGCTAAACATGTCCGCTGTAATTACGAACATATATAGGCGTTCGGACACAGTTCCTTGCATTCGAACACGACCATTAGAAAAAATTTATTTCAAAAAGAAACAAAAGAAACTCAGCCCAAGATAACTAAATCCAATCCCAGTCATATCATATTCTCTCTCCAATATTAATCTAGAAGTTGATTACATCACTCAATTTGGAATAAAATTTATTAAAAGATTCATTCTCATTATATAGAAGGTTGCAAAGATATGGCTGGCCTTTGAAATTTTGATAGTTTAATAGTGGATGTTTCCTTGTGAGTAGTCTTAGTAATTTTCCACATATCTTTAGTTATCTTGCAAGTACAAATCCAATGAAACTCATCAAGGGATGACACTACAAAAGATAGCGTTAATCACTTTCTTGTTCCAACAAAATTGTGAACATCTATTTTATCCCACTAATCAATAAGTTTTTCGCCTAGTTGATTAGTATCTTTACAAATTGTAGGACTCCAACCATAAACTATAGACTATCACTCTGCATCTTGGTTTTCTATTATGAATAATTAGATTCATCAAGCAAGGGTAGTCTAACGGTGGATTATCCCTTCTCTGAAAAAAAAAAATTCATCTCTCAGTAGATCTTTCTCTAAAGTAAGAGAGACTTGCTCTGATACCAATTAAAAATATATAACAATTATATGAGATAAATGATCTACAAACTAATATTTAAGAAAAAACATAAGGTGAGAAAATAAACCATTGAGAATTCAACCATGAGATGAGAAATTCTTAACGCAGAAAAACCTCTATCAACTAAGAATAAAAACCACCGATCCTCTTCTAGGATCAAAATAAATACTTATAATGATGTAGCAGTTACAATAACACTTACAAACCACCTGCTAAAATCCACAGCTATATTTATAGCAAATTTGTTCAAATCTTCCCTCACGAACTACTTTTCGTGCTTGATTAGACAATCTCAGGATCCTTTGAAGTCAGGGGACCTGCCTCAATGATCCTATAGATAGTAGAAAATACCAAACTGAAAATTAGAGATCATGGTCGAAGGGTTTTTAAAACAATTCTTTCTCCAAATAATCCTTTTGACTGCTCAAGATTCTTTACAAAACTCTTCTAGGGCTTTTAGTATGATATTTCAGCATCACTTGTTTGAATTGATGCCTCTTTAAATAAATGTAGCAGATACAAAGAGATCATCATGCCAAATCTCTCACAACTCTGACTTAGAAAACATAATTTTGCCTTGGTGTTCAAATGCACCAATAGTCATTCAAACACTCAACTCGATTTTAGCCACTCGGAACAAGCATTTCAAACAATTGTACAATGCCTTTCATACTAGAAATTTTGTTCTAATCTTGTTCAAATATTTATAAAATACTTCACAAACTATCAAAATTGTTCTAGTCTTATTTAGACATATTCTACGAAAAATCCTCGAGTTCATTCGAACACACCTATAATTCCAACCTAGCTAGTAAATATCTTGTCCAAAGGTACATTCTCAGTTTACTTGTATCACGCTTATACAAAATGATCTAAATACATAAAAATAACTTTTGTTCACGATTGCTGATTAAAAATAAATCAAAAACCTAATAGATCTAATTTATATTCAACAAGTTGTATATATATATATGCCATTACAATAAGGTAAAGAACTCTATTGCATAACTAGTCTTAGAAGCTAGAAACATTATTTTTCCAGGAAATTAGAAACATCACGATTGCGATCCTTACCGCAGCAATCCCCCGATAATAATTCATAATATTTTAGGCCTAGAAAGTTAGTTAGCATGCTAGCTAGTATGGGCCTTATTGAGTATCGAGCTCTCACATGTGATTTTGTGAATTGGTTCTCTTACCCAAGACGGTGATATGTTGCCACGTATATATCTAGACGGTAGGAAGTTCCTACAACTGGGTTAAGAGAGGATCTGATTCCACTACTCAAAACGCCGGGGGAGGGCATGATGATGTTTAAGGCCCAAACATGGCCATAATACAAACAACTCATGCAGTGTTGCAATGATCTAATTGACCACCAGATGGCTTTGGCAGTGGGGAGGGGAGGGGAGGGGAGGGGAGGGGAGGGGAGAGGAGGGGAGGGGAAATCTTGTAAACAAAATAGGATGCAGCATGTGAAGTATTGGCCATGATTAACTCCACCAACCCATCCCATGTGCCACGAGTGGCTGACCGCATCACGTAGCCTCCTCCTCCTCTTCCTCCTCACTCCAATGTATCATATATATATATAAACAACACTTGGTCATAAAGAATAGCCCCAATTGGTTTAATTTACCCAACTCCAGAGAATCAAACCATTTTAAATTCCAACAATTTTGTCTTAAAGATTTAGCAATTTGGGGGTGGGCCGTTCGCACGTTGCGTCTAGGTCACGTTGAGTGGCACAAGAAAGAATCATAGCTTCCGCAGGATCGTACATTGCATACTGTAGAACCAAATTAGGAAAAGGAAGCTGCATAAACTGTAACACACAGTACAATTCCAATGACGGCTAAGATGTACTCCTGTTATTGTTAAAACAGGATATATTAATTGCATAAAACATATACTATCTATTTACAAACGCTTATAATGTTATATATATATAACAAGGATATATCTTAAAACTGGAAATTTTCCTTCCAAATTACTCAACCAGAAAATTAAAGGGGGGAAAAACTGTACCATTAGTCAGTAGAGCTGAGATCTCATGAAACAATCAAAACAAAAGAACACTAAGATTATTTAGGATTCCGTCCCGATATTTTCGTCGTTGTTGATGCTCTTATTGTTGACGAATTTGGACGCGGTTAATTCCAAATTTAGCAGCAGCAACATCTGCGAGCTCATCTCTCTTTCGAATCTCCAGATGTAGTTTAGCCCGACGAGAAGTTCGGCGATTGCGGCCTCCGTCTTCTCCTTATGCGCGAAGTGGAGCGTCTGGAGCAGGAGAACATTAGCCCGCGGCACCACCGTCACCGCCGTCGCCGCGTGCGCCGACACCGTCTTTCTCCTCTGCTCGAAGCTACGCTCGCCCTGCCACCTCACAGTGGCGTGCGCCATCGGCCCTAGCCAATCCATAATGCTTGCCAACGCCTCCCGCCACTTGACAGCCAGCTCCGCGTCCGCCGCCACTCCCCGTCCGACGCCCCGCAGCCTTGTCCTCAGCAGTTGCCTCAGGCTCGCCGGCAGCATCGCGTACAGGTCGTCCCTCGCTTCGTCCCCCACCGCTCGCGGAGTTCTGATCATCTTCTCCACTACTATGATCAGATTCGCGTAGTGCTGCGCCAGCGCAGCGGATCCTAAAGAAGGCGGCGGCGGCGCCAGCATCGCGGAGATCGACTCCAAGAACCCGATCTGCTTAACGTCGTCGTTCTCCGGTGACGATTCCGGACACGGCGGGGGCGGATCAGAGGAGGGGTAGACGACAGCGGGGGACGTTGAAAGACTCCGCGGAAGATGGTGCGATTCATAGCCGATGCCGAATACTTGCTTGACCCTCGCGAGGACGGTGAAGGCGGAGCGGGTGAGGAGGCAGACGACGGCGTCGAAAGTGCAGCTCCACAAGGAGGTTTGCTTCTTATACTTGACTTCTTGCCGCTGCCATAAGATCTTCTCCTGTATCTCGGTTATAGTGCGGACGAGTTTGGTAGTCGCAAGGCTTCGGTTGCACCCGCCGTTGCATTGGATCAGCTTCTTGAGAGCGTGCTCCGCATCGGAGAGCTCTTCCATCTCCTTGTGAAGCGTGGCTGTCGATGAGATATACTTGTCCATCTTTTTAGCTCTGGTCTCCATCTCTTTCTTTGTAAACACCCAACCATAGACATCGCTGCCAGTATCAGCGAAGAGTTTGAAGGCCTCTTTGATTTCGCTAAAACACGGCTCGACGCAGCGGGCAGCGAGGACGGAGGTGGAGTCCACGACGAGGCGGAGGGCGTCGGTGAATTCGGCGCAGGCGAGGGCGAGGAGGAACGCGTCGTCATCGGAGACGATCTTGCGGACACCTTCGAAGGCAAGGGTGTCGTGGCGGAGGCGGGCGATGTGAGCGTCGGAGAGGGAGCGGTGGATGTGGAGGAGGCGCGACATGAGGCCGGCGACCTCGAAGGCGAGGATGCCGACGTGGGTCTTCTTGCCGGTGGGGGATCGGACGGAGCCGAGGCCGGCGGAGAACGCCGACCGGACTCGGGTTATCCACGTCTCTCGAGCCATGGGGTGGGGAAATAGAAAGGAAGAGGAGAAGAGGGTGGTGGATTATTTATTGGAAGGGAAGGAAAAGAGAGAGAATAATAGAATATGATTAACTTAGAGATGGCAGGGATAAGGAGAATAAAGAAAGGGGAGGAGGGGTGAGTTTTGTGAGCTCGTGAGATGTTGAAAGGTTTGAAAGGTTTGGGGGGGTGTGTGTCAGTGTGTGGGTGTGTATAAGAAGCGGTATCAGAAAGAAAGAATTGGTGAGATTGGAAAGTTGTGGATTAGCTTTTTTGCAAGTAAACGCCAATTGGGAGTTGAATTTGGTGAGCCATCTATTGCAGCAGACATCTTTTTGACAATTGAAACTCCCAATTGGCGTTTACACCTTCTAATTTTGCGAATGAAGTAGTACTTGGACAACAAATTAATGAACGGTTTCAGATCGTTTGCACCTAGGGTTGAAAACGGGTTGGATTAACTCCGACCTAACCCGCTATCCGACCCAACCCGCTATCCAACCTGATTCGAATCGGATTCGGATAAAAAATTTCTATCCGATTAGGATACGGATTCGAATACGAGTCGGATATATTTTTCGGATTCTGATACGGATATCGGATATCCATTTATCCCTATATTTTTTTAAATGATTTACAGTTTTTAGTTTACTTATTTAAATAGTAAATATTAATATTGTTACTAATAATAAGTTATATATTATTTATAGAGATTAATTTCTCTAATTTTATATATTTGACATACAAAAAAATTATTTGTTGTAAAACTCTTAATAATTTTGTGTTAATTATATCAAAATAAAATATTATAATTATTTTAAATTTAATCAATATCTGTTTAAGATCCGATCCTTTATCCAAAAACTATCCGTATCCGTTTAACTAGGATATGGTTTTAAATTTTGCTATCCGTCTAATATCCGTATCCGAACTAAAAATATAGATCCAGATATGGGTTAAGCACCTCCTTATTTTGTGCAATTGGACTACTCATACCGATATTCAAACGACTCACTATAACTCCGTCTTAATTTGCATGCAGTGGAATTTGTTTGGTAGAATTTATATTCTCAACTGGAGAATGTTTTCACACTCTTGCTTGGAAATTTTTTTTTTTCAAATCTATCTCAATCCATAGGCTATAAGCTAAATAAATGAGCTAAACATTATCGATTCGACAACTGAATTAACTTTTCTAATAAATAAATCACAATTATTTTAAACCATAGTATTTTGATAAAAGAATTTATTAAATATCATACGACAAGAATGGAATCCCATGATCTCCATCATATTTTAGTAACTGAGCTACAGTGGTGCCTCATGCTTGGGATTTATTTATTTTTAACTAAATGCTGAGGGTTTTATTACTCAGGAAAAAAAATTATCATATAAATCAGTCATTGAGCTCTGGAGCAACCATATAGTACAATTAAATGACTTGGCTCTCCAAGCTGTAGCACGAAAGGAATGGGAAAGGATCAATTTAGAAACAGGCTTAAACGACTTGCCTTCCATTTTGAAGAGAGAGCTGGAACCTCCTTGGTACATAAGATTACTTTGTACTGAGTATAGGAAAACAAAACCCCTCGGAGGACTATGTCTTTTTTTATACTTCAGATATAGTATTAGCTCAGATAGTGTAAAGCAGCAGCCGCTAGTTTTAGGCTTCAAAAAGGAATGAATGAATGAAAACTTGAAACATAAGATAGCAAATAAGCAGTCGATGGGGACCGTCCTTTTTATGACCGTACGAAAACAGAGGCTCTTGACATATATCCTCCTGGCATATATAAAGTGGTCCCAGATACGATCCGCACGGTGACTCGTCGGTAGCAGGAGGCCTCTAATCCCTCCACAATCTTCGTTTCGTGTCAACAATTTAATACACAAACCGAAAACACTTTGCTGTGAAGTGTAAACTTGTACTATTTTTAGGGATTGGGTTATTTCTGGGGGCTTGATGTACGTAAAACAACGCTCTAAGCTAACTCCCACTTGATCCTCCAAAGTCAAAACCTTGGAAGAAGAGCATCGATCATTACGCCAATGATCCTTCTTGCCAAAGAATTGAGCTCACTTAGACAGGCTTGATCACGAGGAGTTTTAGTCTAATTAGAAGTGCATATCGTTGATCTCTTAGATTTTCTACTTAACTTAAGGGGTTAAACTCTTAACCTTTTGGTAGGAATTATTAAATATCTCACTCACTGAGATATCACAAAAGACCACATTAAGCATATGTAAAACTAAGTCGCTTGGCACAAGAGTAATGCACTTAAAGAAGATTGACGCTTATTACCTGCGATAGGAGATTGCAAAGTGTCATATCCCACAATAAGAAGATTGACTGATTGCATCATGTGAGTTGGAAGTCATTGTGGTCCATTTACTGAGAGGAAATTAGCTCAGATATCTAACCTGTTACCTGTATATTCACTAATCTATAAATTAGTGTGTACATATATATAAAGTATTTCTCTTAATGAACAAATCCTATAAGAATATTGCAGCTGTATTGGTTTAGACATCTTTCCTGCCAAAAAGTAAAGACTTCTTATTCAAGTTGTCTCTTCTGCAACTTTCTTCTTCTTTTATTTTAAATGATGTCAATGTTTATAATTCCAGTCAGTTATTTTAATCTCATATTCCTGAAGACCGGCACTGAGAGTTTGAAGATAAATGTTAACGGATATAGCGATCATCATAGTCTGCGAGAGATACATAATGACTCCTTCACCACTTCATAAAAGAAAGATAATATTTTACCCTAATACAAACCGAGAACATATATGTTACACTTAGTTAGGATATTTTTTATTGCATTAATTATTTATTTTTATTAAAAAAAAATTCTGTAGGTCGCTCTTGCGAATGTCTGCATCAAGTTCTAAATACAGAGAACGCATATTATGCGTTCAAACGCGGTCAGGCGAGTTCGAACGCTCCCGTTCAAACGCTTGTATCGCATTCGCACATATAGAGATGAAGCTTTTGGTGCGTTTATACGCGATCGACGGAAATCTTCTAGAATTAGGGTTTCATATTATTTTAGGATTTGTTGGCTAGCCTCTATAAATATGTGGATGACAGCCAACTTCATAATGCTATTGGATTATTAATTTCTTACCTCTTATATTTTCTCTAAACTCTCTCCCTCCTCCCTCATCACCAACATTTTACCTCTACCGTTGGCAAGGTTTCTACTAACTTCTAATCTCCCTCGACTGTTGAGCCACCCCTCTTCTTTGAGATCTTAACCACTTCGTTCCCTTCGTCTATATCCTTTAACCACATCCACCATCCACCTTTATCTCCATACCAATCCATAACCTAACATCCACTCCATCCGTCATCACCACCATCAACCACCTTCTTTCGTGTTTTCGTTCTAGTTATAGTTTGAATATGCAAAGGGCGTAAATACGAAAGTTGTAAATCAGAAAGTTATGAATCTAATCTATGAAGTTTCGTAATTTTCTGAATACTAAAAAATATTTGACGAATATTTTCCCACGATTACATGGACTGATTTCTGTAATACATCCAGATCTTGAAGGAGTCATTGCGTAGCCTATCATTGGTATTGAGAATCTATCAATTTGGTATCAGAGCCAGGAGAACCTCAGACCTCCATTAATGGTTGAAACAAGGAAGATGCTATCAACAAGGAGACCTATGGAGAGCACACCGACAAGGGAAGACTCAATCCTCGATGACCCTAATCGTGAGGCCGATTTCTTTGGAGCGACCACGGCAAGACTAAGTCAACCAACGTCTATGAGTGCGAATATGGATGAACTTAGGGGCATGTTCCAAACATTGTTGCATAGAGTTGACACAATGCAAAAGGACTATAATAAATTCAAGGAATATGTCGTGAACCGATTGGGTTCGTCATCTCCTCGATGACGATCGGAGTTTCAAGAAGGACCAGCGGTGGGATTTCATCGAACTGATACCGCACAGGTCTAAGTGTGTCATGTGAGTGTCAATGATCCCCTCTTACCTATGCTTACACATTATCTCCCATCTCTATTACAAAACCCAAGACCGGCGGTGATGGAACTCGAGAGGCATGAGGCACCAGTGCGCTTCGTCGATGAGGAGGACTGGCACTTTGAGGATGAGGTTGATCCCTATGGAGATGGTGATGCACGTGATCGAGGATTTAGAGAAGGTGATCAACATGCACAAAGGTTTAGACCTGGATTAAGAATCTTTCGCGAACTTGACAATGCTATTCGGGGGAGAACGACACGCTTGGACTTTTCAAAATTCTAAGGCGGTGATCCAACGGATTTGGTGTTTCAAGTCGAACAATATTTTGATTGTCAAGGTACAGCAGAAGATGCGAAAGTCCAGATGGCAAGCTTTCACCTCCAAGGAACATCATTATATTGGTATAGATCGGTTATTCGTGGTGGTGGATTTACCGGATGGGCTAATTTTTATAGGAGGATTACACGTAGATTTGGGACAGTAGCATATGAAGATTTTGCTGCCACATTAAGTAAGATGGTTTAGAGGATGACCGTATCGGAGTACCAAGCTGAGTTTGAAAGAATTAGTAGTCGCTGTGAGCCACCGTGGCATGAACAAACATTAATGAGTACATTTATTTCAGGGCTACGAGATGAGATACAAGCGGATGTTCGTGCACTATGTCCTACTACTCTTGAGGAGGCCTTTGAGAAGGCTGTGAGAATGGAACAAAAGCATAGGGCTCTAAAGATGGTAGCAAAAACCAATTAGGGCAACTGAGATGGACAGTTTGCACCTAGAACGCCGCCTGGAAATTCTGCGGTTTCAAAATCAACAACTGCGAGCACTAGACGACGACCACCTTTGAGACCTTCTTCCGATGTTAGAGAAGGCACTAAACCCTCTCGTTCAAACTCTCACACAAGCCCAGGTGGAGGAGCGAAGAGCGAAGAGCCTTTGCTTTCAATGTGATGAGCGTTTCACCCCTAGTCATCGGTGTTCTAAATCGATCGGGAGTGTGGTGCTTATAGATGGTCTTGAGGAGGATGATGAAGTTGTTGATGATGGAGAGTGTCCAGAGGAGGTCCATGAGGAGGCTGTTGTGGAGGGCGTGGAGGAAGATATCTAAGCTGAAATATCAATGCATGCATATTCGAGTACTTTCGTGCTGAGGATGTTACGGGTAGACGGACTCGTTAAAAAGCATTGTGTGCACATCCTCATCAATTCGGAGAATACACACAACTTTTTAGACGAGAGGTTAGTGAGGAGATTAGGTTTGGATGCCAAACCGACCACGGGATTTGACGTTGTTATTGGAAATGGCACAAAGCTTAGGGCGGAGAGCTTGTGTCGCCGAGTCAGTATACGGGTACAAGGACATGATATCATTATGGACTTGTATCTGTTGGCGCTGCGAGGAGCGGACATTATTCTTGGTGCTCAATGGTTATAGAGTTTGTGATCCATCACATTTGATTTCCAAAGCATATGGATGAAGAATAAACAAGGAAACAAAGATGTGCGACTTGATGGTGTTTGGTCTTCGCCAATTCTTGCAATGAAGCCTATGATGGGGCTGCCTTGTGCATATGATTTGGCCTATCTTCTTTAGTTAGGACCTATAGGAGATGAGCCTTAAACGAGTTTAGGTACTACTATTGAATTGTCTAATTTATTAGATAATTTTTCTGGACTGTTTGATGAGCCATAGGAGTTGCTACCGAGGAGAGCGACAGACCATCGCATAGAGATTGTACCCGGGGTTGCACCGACGAATGTGAGGCCATATCGATATCTACATATGAAAAATGAAGTTATCTCAAATATGGTAGCTGAGATATTAGAGCAAGGTCTCATTTAACCAAATCATAGCTCATACTCATCCCAGTGTTATTGGTGCAAAAAAAGGATAAGACATAACATTTTTGTGTCGACTATCAAGTACTAAATGTTATTATCGTCAAGGACCAATACCCTATTTCGGTTATCGAGGAGTTGTTGGACGAGCTTGTAGGGGTGACTATATTTAGTAAGCTTGACTTGAGAGCCACGTCTCATCAAATTAGAGTTAACCTAGCGAATGTGCACAAAACTGCATTTTGGACTCCGAACAGGCATTACGAGTTCCGGGTGATGCCTTTTAGTCTCACCAATGCTCTAGCTACCTTTCAAGGCCTCATGAATGATATATTTTGGCCTCTCTTTCAAAGGTATGTCTTGGTATTTTTGATGACATTTTGATGTATAGTATGACTGAATTGAAGCATTGAAGGCATTTGGAGGATATGCTGAATTTGTTGAGGCAAAACCAATTAAAGATCAAGAAGTCCAAGTACCTATGGGAAGTACCACAGGTGGAGTATTTAGGCCACATCATTTCAGCGGATGGTGTAGCGGCGGATCCTCAAAAGATTGCATGCATAACCGCTTGGCCTATTCCTACTATTATCACCGGATTGAGAGGATTTTTGGGGTTGACCAGATATTATTGTCGATTTATCGTCGGATATGGCAAGATCGCTGCTCTTCTCACTTTTTTGCTGAAGAATGACTTTTTTAGATGGACGAATGAAGCCATTGTAGCCTTTGAAAAACTAAAAATAGCAATGACGACGGCACATGTTCTAGCGTTACCGGACTTCACCAAAGAGGTCATTATGGAATGTGATGCGTTGAGTGTTGGCATAGGAGCTGTACTAATACAAGGAGGATGTCTCATAGACTTTCTTAGTAAGGCTTTGTCATAAAAATTTTAGCAATTATCGACTTATGAGAGAGAGATGTTGGCAATTCTGCATGCGGTGACAAGGTGGAGGTCTTATTTAATCGGTAGGCGATTCATTATCCGAACCGATCAAAAGAGCCTCCATACTTTATGAGACAGCGGATACACACTTCAGCACAGCAGTGATGGGTCACAAAATTGTTGGGGTATGATTATGAAATCCAATACAAAAGGGAATGGAAAATATAGCGGCGGATGCACTATCGCGCCAACCCGATACTGCCGAGCTTGTAGCCTATTCTTCTCCTACCTTTCCCTTTCTTGACGAGCTAAGGTATGCATGTACATCTGACCTAGGTATTTTGAGATTATTGCAGGAGGTTATGGATGATCTGAAGCACCATCCCGAGTTGGAGAATCGAGGCTGTTTGCTGCTTGACCGCGGATCTATTCGGGTGCTTGCAAATGATGGATTGCGGCAGAAATTGTTGGAGCACTTTCACCAAACTCCAGAGGCTAGTCATGAGGGTGTCTTGAGGACTTATAGGAGGATATCTCAGAGTTGCACGTGGCCAGGATTGTGGCGGGATGTGAGGAATTTTGTCCATTCTTGCGAAGTCTCTCAAAGGGCTAAAGCAACCACATTGAAACCGATTGGATTACTTCAGCCTTTACCTACACCGGATCGTATTTGGGAAGACATTTTTATGGATTACATAAAGAGTCTTTCGTTGGTACGTGGTTATTTTGTTATCTTTGTAGTGGTTGACAAATTGAGCAAGTATGCGCACTTTTCGGCATTGTCACATTCGTTTTCAGCCAAGTCGGTGGCTAAAATTTTTGTTAGAGATGTTGCTCGATTAGATGGCATGCCACACATGATTGTCTCAGATCTTGATCGTGTATTTATGAGTGACTTTTGGACGGAGTTTTTTAGATTATAAGGGACTCAATTGAACTTCAGTTCAGCCTACCATCCACAGATAGACGGCTAAACCAAGGTGGTTAATCGAGACATTGAGCAGTATTTGAGGTGCTATGTTGGGAAGATATCGAGACGATGGTTGGAGTTCTTACCATGGGCAAAGTGGTCTTATAACACTGCCTACCATAGCAGCATTGGCATAACTCCATTTGAAGTGGTGTATAGACGCACGACTCCAACGTTATGTGCTTATGATCCAGTGGGCGAGTGTTGAAGCGTATTGGTCCGGTTGCATATCATTTGGAGCTGCCGGAGGGGTCGAGAGTGTATCTTGTCTTCCATGTTTCATTGCTGAGGGAGTGGATTGGAGATCACGAGGTCATTGGATCGGTTCTACCGAAGCCATCGGAGGAGATAGAGATCGTAGAGCCAGTTCATGTACTTGCTAGGCGATGACGACGACATGGTACCAGATTGGAGATGGAGATTCTAGTTGAGTGGCTTGGCAAGCCATCTGATGAGGTGACATGGGAGTTGGAGATTGATATCTTGGAGAGTCTCCCCGACTTTTCACCTTGAGGGCAAGATAGGGGAAGCATAGTAGGCTAATGCACTTAATTAGGATCTTTTCTTATTGCATTAGGTGTTTATTTTTATTAAAATAAAATTTCTGTATGTCGCGTTCAAACGTAGGAGGGGTCGCGTTCGAACGCCTTTACGAACGCCTGCATCAGGTTCGTAAATACAGAGAACACATATTGTGCGTTCGAACGCGGTCGGGCGAGTTCAAACGCTCGCGTTCGAACGCCTGCATCACCTTCGGACATACAGAGATGAAGCTTTTGGTGCATTCGAACGCGATCGAGTGCATTCGAACGCGATCGAGCGCATTCGAACGCGATCGACTGGAATCCTCTAGAATTAAGAATTCATATTATTTTAGGACTTGTTGGCTAGCCTCTATAAATATGTGGATGGCAGCCAACTTTATAATGCTATTAGATTATTGATTTCTTGTCTTCTATCTTCTCTCTAGACTCTCTCTCTCCTCCCCTATCACCATCTTCTATCTCTACCGTTGACAAGGTTTCTCCTAACTTCTAATCTCCTTTGACTGTAGAGCCACTCTTTTTTTTTTGGATCTCGACCACTTCGTACCCTTCTTCTATATCCCTTAACCACATCCACCATCCACCTTCATCTCCATACCCATCCATAACCTAACATCCACTCCACTTGTCGCCACTACCATCACCCACGTTCTTTTGTATTTTAGTCCTAGTTGTAGTTCGAACCTACAAAGGGTGTAAATACAAAAGTTGTAGATCAGGAAGTTATGAATCTAATCCATATAGTTTCGTAATTTTCTGACCATCAGAAAATATTTGACGAATATTGTTTTACGATTGCGCGGACTAATTCTTGTAATACATCCAGATCTTGAAGGAATCATTGCGTAGCCTATCTTTGGTACTGAAAACCCAATTTGGTATCAGAGATCATCAATATATAATCTTTACAAATATACTAATAAATTAGGAAAGAAAATGAAGCGTAAATAAAATAAAAAATCTTACAAAAATAAACCAACTAGGACTGAAAACTACAACAGACATCTGAATGACTAGGAGAATATTCAAATGAATGCACTTGAATATGAAAAAAATACAAGGCGAAACGTGACGAGCATTCAAATGCATAGAAAACCATTGAGAGTTCTGTTAGAATGACATTTCATCCACTGAAATTTCAGGAGAGAAATGATTTCTAATTTGATTAGATCTAGAAGATATCAAAGTCAAAGTCATTGGTGGTAACTATCGAAGATGACAACTCTTTTCTGCCCCTCTAATATTCTCTGATCAATCTCTGATGTACACTTAGCACTTAGACATATATAGATGGCTCTCTTCACATTTTGTGTGCTCTGTATGTATGAGAAATATAAAACTCTCTGAATTTGAAATATGATCTTCCTTGAGTATTCTTTGGATGGATATCTCTCTCTAGCCTTTTTGATCTTTTAAATCAAGACAAGAAACATTTTTTTGGTTCTACTAGGAGAATATAAAATATGAAATCATATTTGGTTTGTCATGCAACCTGGCAAATGACTGCAAGTGAATTGTCTTAGACAACAAAAGTATTTCAAAATGCTATAGTAAGATCAGTGCGCATTGAGCCTAGTAAGTATGCATTGACATGGTAATCTGGCTTAGTTTTTGAAAGCGGTGAACACAAGATCGTGGAGTGTGCACCCATGTAGGATTCAAATACTTGATTCTTATGGCTTGCTAGTACATACTAAGCTTTAAGTGGTGTGTTTAGAGATTGAGAGTGGTCAATTTGTGGTGGTTGGACTAAATCTAGGGTTGTGGAAGGGCTTAGCTAAGTAGTATGAAGTTCTATGATTTGGATACGATATTGGATAGATGATGGTGGAAGATAGCTAAGACTACTGAGTTGTGGTGCGACTAGAGATGAGAGGTTTGCCGTGGGGTGACGGTGATGATGGTGTGAAGGCTAAGTAGTTAATATAGGTGGCTCGACAAAAGATGATAATTGTGGCTTACATATGTGATAGATGACTAAAGGTTATAATTAAACTACAGCTATGGTAATGGAAAAGAGACTATACGGAAGATAGAGATGGCTAAAGCAAAGAGAGAAGTGGGAGAACTCAAAGACAAAAGAGATAGCTAGATAGCTAGAGAAAAATGATATATAGTGATATAAATGGAGATGGAAAACAATAACTAAAATTGAATAAGTGACAACGTAATAAACTTATCTAAACTAGTCTTAGTATCTCTTTGGAATGGATCACGATTTTGTCCCAGATGGAATATGAATCTAAACAAAGTCTTGATAATTAAATTGTAGATCATGATGTTACTGATCCAATCTCTTTATGATACAAACTAAAACTGAACTGATTTGATCTTAAAAAAGTTCTAAGATTTTAAGCAGTGGTAATCTCATCATTTATTCAAACATGCGCGTTGGATAATGAGCGATCGCTTATTAACAGCATATTTTAAACAACCGCAGCTTTGCTCATTCTCAATACCTACATCAGTCCCCACTTTGCTATCTAACATGATAAGCTCTATTGGGTATGTATGAAAAATGGCATATTCTTAGCCAAAGCTACTTATGAATATCTCTAGCATGGTGAATGGTTGAGCTCGTCATTGGACAATAACAATAGAAATCTCTGGTTCATTATCTGGCGGGCAAAAGAAGTGTTACCGAGGGTGAACTTTTCTATGGAGGTGTTTGGTTTGCACTATTTTGGTAAGAGAGGTCCTTCATAGTCGCGTCTAAGAAATTGATGAAGGCTTACCCTATGTGCTCTTCTAGCAACGAGACAATCCACTATCTGCTCCAAAGTTGCTCATTTGCGCGTGCAGTTTGGCTCTCCTAATACCTAGGTATTAGAACCATGAACAAACCCTCCTCCTTGAATGCCTGGTTGCCGGTGCTTCACTCAAATCTCCTAGTAGAAGACATGATCTATTGCTTTTACCTACTATAGTGTATTTAGAAAGCTAGATGCCAAAAGGTCTATAACAGCAAGGATGTCTATCCAAGAGATGTAGTGTTCAATGCTAACAAGCTTCACTCAAGTTACTTAGCGTGTTTTTTTAGTACTCTGAACCACAAAAATGATACTCATCAATCAATAAAGCCCAACAATGCAGTCAGTTGTATTGGCTGGGTTGATGCAGCTTGGTGCAATGCACCCTACAGTGGTATCGGTATTTACATTAGGCTCAACCCTTACTCTCTCCCTCTGGCTAAATTAGTTTTTTTGAAACATTTCTCGTGCCCTTACTAGGTGAAGCGCGGGCTATTCTAGCTAGCTTGATGGAGCTCTCCAAGTTTCCTTTATAAAATGAGGTGTGGCTCTTTAGTGATAGTCACTTATCTATTTGATGGATTAACGACCATGCAACTAATCCAGATTGGGTAATCCATTATACAGTGCTTGATTATAAATGACTACTATCTAAGCATCCCTAGATTAAGCTATAATTTACTAGCAGGTGCAACAATTTTCTTCTGCATAACCTAGCCCAGCATGCCATTCGCCTAAGGTCTTTTCAGCCATTGGTCGAGCGAGCAGTTGGACACTATTTACAATAATTTCCTTGCGCATAACTTGGCCCAGCATGCCATTCACCTAAGATCTTTTGGCCACTTATTGGGCGAGAGGTGGGGAATCAATTTTATTTTATTTAGGGTATTCATCCAACATAGAAGAATCACCTGACATCATAAAATTATATTTCTTATTCTTTTGGATTCATCAAAAATTGACTATAGAATGATGCAAATTTATAGAATCTTCTTGATCTGCTCCTCCATAAAAATTTGAAATTTCAATCTTGATATTCATAATTTCACATTGCAACAACTCTTTTTTGAACCCTTGATGACTACAAGATGAAAAGGATTTATATTTAAAAATATGGAAATAAAAATTCCATAGCAAAGTCAGATGTCAATGGAACAAATCTTATTTGGTTTAGAGAAACCAGGTCATACTAGGTCTAGAAAAAATAAAGAAGAATCAACTTTTGAAAATCAAAATCAATTAAGAAATTTGGATCCTACTCTAGTATTAAAAATCAAACTTAACTCGATGTGCAAAAATCTAAGAGTAGAAAGTAAAAAAGCTCAATACAAGTAGAAAAACAAACATGACTAATACACAGTGGTATTTTTTTGAATGTCAAAATCTTCTCTCGCATAGAGAGGGCAAAACCATAGACCTACCCAATATTGATCGATCTTATTTCACAAAGCAATAAAAAAAGACTTAATTACAATCCCTCCCAACAATCAAATTCTATTATGTTTAAATAACTTCTTAAACAAAAACCATTTGATTAATTACCGTTATGAAAAGATCGCCTCCTTTTGGTAATCACCTAGCCAATGGATCAACCCTCAAAAGCACCTGTCTTAAATTGTTTGATGCCGACAAATGTTTCATCTTCTTTTGATACTACTGGATCATGCTTAGCTATAGTTCAAACAATTAAACAAGTGTAGAAGTCTCATTTAAAGATGGAGTATAAATTTCAAGAGGGAACTAGAGGACTCCTAAGATGATAATATAATTCCTAGAGTTCTCTATTTAATCGGTGATTCAATATCTAGTTCTGAGTCCTTAAATAAAGGTTAGAAACTTCCTTAACAATTCTCACAACTTCAGATGAATTTGTGAGGTATATAATGACTTCTCATTCGCCATCCGATGACAGGACACAAAGAGATACAAGTCAAAATAGCTAATCGCAAGAAGAAACACGCTGATATTAAAGGAAAGCTTTTCAAACCAAAGTTAGGTTTACATAAAATAAAAATAATATCAGCCTAATATAGGACCATAAATACATATTAATAGTCTTTACCAACGTGCTAATAAATTGGGAAAAATATCTAACCCCAAGGAAAAACTCTTTAAAAAAAATTAACCAACTTAACTACGACAAACATTGGAAAAGCTGGGAGAATGCTCGAAATGATGCATTTGAATAAGAAGAAAAAACGAGGGCCTCAATTTTTATTTTATAAAGACACTAGTGACTGATTAGCTTTTTGAAGTGCTGCTAGTTTTGCTTTCTGATAGAATATTGTGTAGGTTCGCTAACCACATATTACTATATAAGCGTCTCTTATGTGGCTAACTTGACATAAATTTCTAACATCTTATTGATTAATTCGTGATGCTAGGATTCAGAGACTATTCTATTTAGCACCATACTTTCTATAACTTGCACCTCAATCAAGTTTGGCTAGTCTCAGGTCGCATGTTATTATCAGCTTTATATTTATATTCATTAGTTAAGTAATTCAAGCTTATCTTACAAATACTCCTGTATAACTTATGCCGACCAGAATTATGAAATCAAGAGAAGCATCTTGGGAAACATATAAACACCACGAAAACTATCATGACTATTTTATTTTAAATTGAAGGCGAATATTCTCGCATGCAAATGATTGTATTACTTTACCGTGCTGTCCAAAAAGATTGTAATAACTAATAAATTTGCAAATAAGTTAGCTTGAAGTAGTTTTTTTTTTTAATGAAAGATGATGAGTCAAAAGAATACAAAGAAAAGGATTACTAACAAAACGAAAAATAAAAAGAACATAAAAAAAAAAAGAACATAAAAAACGAAAAATCCAAGGTTATCTGTGTGTTGGTTCCTTTTACAGTTGAAAGTCATGCAGTCTTCCTAGTCCTTGAACATTGCGCACGTCATGCAAAGGTAGCAATGACATGCACGATACTATGCACAAGACTGGTTGATGTCAACCTTAGATGCTGACCCAAGTATATATATATAGATTTTTTGACTCTTACGACTTAGTGGTACTAATTGAGTAATTGGTATATACCCCATGACCCATCGAATAAATATCGAGATGGAGGTCGAGAGGAAATAAAGGGAAACATAGTAGTGGGAAACCAAGTGGCCAAATGGTCCGAGCCCAAAGTGGCCTCACTGAGGGCCAAGCTCCTCCCAATATATAAAGAGTCAAAAGCGATCTCTCTCAGGAGGAGGGAGTGTGCGTGTGTGTGTGTGTGTGAGAGAGAGAGAGAGAGAGAGAGAGAGAGAGAGAGAGAGAGAGGTCTGGTGAGTGGTGGGATGGGCACATCCTGATTGATTCAGACCTTGGTGCTCATACATGGATTCCACCAGACTTTTTTTTTTAAAACAATTTCCCAAGATGTTTGCAGATGACACCATACATTTAAGCATATTTTGTTGTTCAAACCCTGCATTTCCAATATCAGAAGTCGTATCTTTAACATTGTTCAAGATCAGTGAAAGAGTGTTTGACAGATAATAATATTTCTCTTTATACGTGAGTCTAACATCACCTATTCGCTCTCGAGTCTAGTCTTCTAATTTTGAGTAAGTCTTACTGATTTGCAGAACCATTTGCTAGAGACCGGAAAGTCCCAAGTCCGAAACGGAAGAGATTTGATACAAACTATTTATGAAACCCAATTCAACTCACAAGTTTTAAGTTTTTAGGTAAGAGCTGAATTAAGTGTCTTTATTTTCCTAAATTAATAGTGAAAAATCAGGTGGGGGAACTGCTAGGGAAATAATTCGCTGGTATATAGGGTGTCATATGCAAATTTCCCCCTCCCTTTTTTTTTTCCTCTCTCTTTTCAATTGACCAAGGTGGGTGGCAATATTCCCGGTCATGCTGTGGTTAGGATAATGATGGGAAATGAGAACTCAAGGCTCCCAAGATGCTTCTACTCATCTTAGTTGAGAAAAAGGAGATAGAGAGGGACATGTTCCACTTTACGTGGACATTACCCAAAGGCGATGGTCCCAACTTGCAGTTTATTAATTGCAAGCCACCTCCATACCCTCTCTCTCCTTCTCATTCTCTCTCTCTTTCTCTCTCTTTAATTCCTTTATTACTTGGGATTCGTTGACTACTACGCTTGTGGGATCCATCATTTTGACTATGTGGGTTTGTTCCCAGAGTTTAATTTAGATTTTGGGATGTCCACTGCGCACACAGCAAAAACTGAAACAAACGTTTTATCCTAATATATATACGTTGTTGTCCATCGATGAATATGATACATTTTCTTTGTTATTTGGAGATATATATGAGCTGGAATGGTGGAAATAATTAGAAAGCGACTCTAGATGCCAATTTTGTGCGCGCTCCTAAGAAAATATCTTCGCTGGAAGCACTGCTTATTGTGGGATGAACAAGGAATTCTATATATATTTGACCAGAATAAAGTTTTTTCTTCTATTAACTAAGGTTGTTATATAAGATTCCTAATCACGATTTATATTTGACCAGAATAAACTTTATAGGATGTGCAAGGACCATAAAAAAAATTTACAATTTAATCAGCAGGATTATCATTTCAACCTCATCTAGCTTTATGTTTCTAATGTATTTGTTATAGGGTTTCAATTATTTATGTTACGAACCGGCCTAATCCGATCCACAACGGTTCTGAAATTTAGATCCTAGCTTGATAGCCCTTCAATGGCTAGATGGATGCTAGAGTTAGTTCTTGATGTGAAAGGGGGAAAAGTTATTGTGAAAGAGGGAGGATAGAGGTTAGAAGAAGCCAACCAAAGACTTGGGCGGCGGAAGAAGGGAGGTGAGAGAGGGCGCCAATAGCTAGAGTCAAGAAAGAAGAAGATGAGGCTAAAGCCAATTTCAATCCAGATAATAATATTTCAATTAAAATTTCCTCCACATATATATAGAGACTCACTCAAAGGACTCCTTAAGTAACACAAAAACATCCCAAACAACCCTAACATCCCTAACTTAACCCATACTTTCGCTGCGGTGCGTTTGAACGTGCCCGATTGCGTTCGAACACGCCAATTCCGTTCTCTGTCAATACAAACGTGATGTAGGCGTTCGAACGGCCGCGTTCGAATGCGCTCATTTCCGTTCGAACGCGCCAATTCCGTTCTCTGTCGATACAAACGTGATGCATGCGTTCGAACGACCGTGTTCGAATGGACGTGCGCCTATTTTCGTTCGAACGCGCCTTGGCAAAAAATAGATTTTATTGATTCTACTAACTCAACTAGATAAATAGGTTTATTCCCATAAACCCAATGTCCCGCGTGGAGCCAATGTGAATCGAATCGTATCACTCCACCACGCTTCTGCTCACCTTGACCTCAAGGTGTTAGCTCCAGGTAACAGTCCATGAAGTCAGCTTCAGGCACCCATGTCGCCTCCTCCACTAGGCATCCTTGCCACTCCACCAAAATCTTAGTCGTCCACTCGTCCTGAACTCGAGTGCGTCGGCGTGCTAGGATCCGAACTAGAATAGGGGTACTTGGTTCGGATTTAGACTCTTCGACCTCCGTCGTCATTGGTTCGGGTAGAGCACCTTTGATGGGCTCGGTAGGGGGAACTCGAGCCTTGAGATTTGAAACATGAAATACTGGGTGTATTCGTGCCTCCTCCGGTAAGTCAAGGCGATAGGGTATCGGTCCAATCCTCTCGACCATCTGATATGGTCCATAAAATTTTAGAGCTAGCTTCTGATTGGGAATTGGTTTAACCGAGCTTTGTCGATATGGTTGGAGCTTGATGTAGACCCAATCCCCAAACGAGAAGGACCTTTCTTGGTGCCTCTGGTCATAAACTTGCTTCATCCTATTTTGGACAGCCGCTAAGTATATTTTGAGTCTCCTCATCACCTCATCACGGTCTCTCAGAACGACATCTACCTCGGTTTGCTCCGTTCAGACTGGTGGCAAGTATGTCTGCAAGGTAGGAGGGGGTCGTCCATAAATGACCTCAAATGGAGTCATGCCAATGGCCGAATGAAAAGCTGTATTGTATGACCATTCAGCCTATGGCAAATAAGACATCCACCGTCGTAGTCGCTCACCCACAAAACACCTCAAATACTGCTCTAAGCAACAGTTCAGCACTTCGGATTACCCGTCCATTTGAGGATGATAGGCTGAACTCATCCGAAAGGTTGTCTCTTGGAGTGCAAAGAATTCCTGCCAAAATTTACTCACAAATATAGGATCACGATCTGAAACAATTGATTTTGGCAGACCATGCATTTTGGCCACGTTGCGCACATAGACCTCAGCCACCCTTTTCGCCGTGTAAGGATGCGCTAAGGCTGAAAAATGCGCATACTTGCTGAGGCGATCAACCACCACCAATATAATAGAATGTCCCTTGGCCTTGGGTAGGCCATCAATGAAATCCATGGCGACATCCTTCCAAACCTTGGTCGGATTGGGAAGCGGTTGAAGCAATCCAACAGGTTTGGCCGACTCCGTCTTTGTCCTTTGGCACACTTCACAAGCCTTGACATAGGCCTGCACATCCTTCTTCATCCCAATCCATATGCAACTCTGACTTAATCTTCTGTAGGTGCGTAATACCCCTTCATGTCCAGCCATAGAAGAGTCATGGAAGTGGCGCATCAACTCCAAGTGCAATTGACGGTCATCTGGAACAATGATCTTCCCCTTGTCTATCAAGAGTCCATCCCTCAACAACACCCCTTGTTTACAATTAGGATCTGCAGCAAGGTCCATCATCTTCTTGGCTTCCGAATCATTCTTGTAGGCCTCCTGCAACTACTAGAAAAAGAAAAAAATCGGTGCTGAAATGGTTGCTAACTCGGCTAGGTTTGGGCATCTGGATAAGGCGTCGACATTGCTGTTTTCAGTCCCCTTTTTGTATACAATCTCTTAATCATATTCGAGTAGCTTAGACACCCACCTTTGTTGGGCTGGTGTGTGAATGCGCTGCCCAAGAAAATATGGTAAACTCTTTTGATTCGTGCAAATCGTGAAGCGCCACCCGATGAGATAAGGCATCCATTTGGTGATAAACATGGATGATGGCAAGCATCTCTCTTTCATAGGTTGATAGCAACTGTGAACACTCGGAAAGAGCCTTGTTCATGTAGGCTATAAGCCTTCCTTCTTGCATTAAAACTGCCCCTATATCAACTCCGGATGCATCGCACTCAATGGTGAATGGTTTGGTAAAATCTGCTAAGGGAAGGACCGGGGCTGAGACCATTGCCTTCTTTAAGGCTTCAAATGCTTCCCTGGCTTTGTCCGTTCATGAGAATCCCACTTTTCTTAGCAAGGCTGTGAGGGGAGCTGCCACCTTGCCGTAATTTGCTACAAACCGGCGAACGTATTGATTTGACCCCATAAGCAGGACCACCACCCAATAGCATGTTGCCAAACAGAAGCAAAACCCCAAGAAAAAGTATTTCTATTTTGCATGTCCAATCATGAATCCCGGAATGAATCTTCTTAGGGTCTACTTTTACTCCATCTTTTGATATGATGTGACCCAGGTAGTCGACCCTTTGCTGCCCCCATGAACACTTGGAATCCTTTGCTTTTAGCTCGTGCTGCCGAAGTAGTCCAAGAACCGTCCTAAGATGTCCCAAATGTTCCTCCCATGTGCGACTGTATACTAATATATTATTAAAGAATATCAACACATATTGGCTTAGGTGAGGCCTAAATATATCATTCATTAAGCTTTGGATAGTGACTGGGGCGTTGGTAAGTCCGAAAGGCATGACCAAGAACTCATAGTTTCCATTATGAGTTCTAAATGCCGTCTTGTACACATCGGATGGTTCGGCTCTGATTTGATGGTATCCAGCCCTCAAATCCAACTTCAAAAAATAACATGCACTAGCTAGTTCATCCAACAACTCTTTAATCATCGGAATAGGGTACCGATCCTTGACGGTGATGGAATTGAGAGCTCGATAGTCCACACAGAACCTCCATGACCTGTCCTTCTTTCGCACAAGTAAGACGGGTGAAGAATAAGAGCTTCTACTTGGTCTTATCACCCTGTTGGACATCTCTTGGACCATCTTTGATATAGCCTCATTTTGGATGAATGGGTATCGATATGGCCTCACATTGGCTGGGCCCGCCCCTGGCAGGATCTCGATACGATGGTCTTGCGCTCTAGGTGGTGGCAGTCCATGGTGTTGTTGGAACACATCTTCGAATTCCTACAAAACAATCTTTAAGTCAGCGGGTAAGGGTGTTGAGTCCTCCATATCCTGGGTCCCCTCGATGAGTTTCATGAGGAACTCGCGGCACCCGGGTTTCAAGAACCCTTCTAGGGATTGTAGGACTTCAAAAGGTTCCTTGTTTGATGTAGCTATTAATTGGATCGGGTTGCCTTCGTATCTAAACTCTGTTGCCATGGTGGTGAAATTGAAGGTGACTAGTCCAAGATTCCGTAGTCATTGCACCCCAAGCACCATGTCGGCCCCTCAAAGAGCCAACGGGTAGAAGTCAATTTAGAAGGTGTGACCTTGAATTTGTAGTTGTACCTTGCAGCATATTCCCTCAGTCCTCAACACGGTGTCGTCCCCGATGATCACATCAAAGCTATTAGAAGGCTCCGATTATAAACCCAATCGCCTAACCATACGTAGATCTACAAAGTTGTGGATGCTTCCTAAGTCAATATGAATTAGTGCCTTTTTCTTCTTAATCATACCTTCGACCCAAAGGGTTTTGGGAGTTGACTTGCCGGCAAGCGAATAGAGGGAGAGTTCGGCTTGAACTTCTAGCGAGTTATCTTCCTTGATGTGATTTATTTCATCCACTTACTACCCTTCAAGATCTTCAATAGGATCTTCCTCAATCATCTCTTCCATGAGCATGATGGCTGTAGGTTGTTTAGCACATTTGTGGCCTAGTGTGAAGCGTTCGTCGCAATAGAAGCATGAACCCTTAAAACACCAATCTTCGACCTCTGCTGGTATGAGGCGTTGCCCTCTCACCCTTGGCTGTCCCCGAGAGTCAGGGCCTGTACGTGGAAGGTTTTGTCGATTAAGGTTTGGCCGAGCCCACCCTGAACGTGCCACTCCTGAAACCGACGGTCTGGTGTTAACACGCGGGTCCGCAACGCTCCAATTGGGGCAGTGAGTAGCCTTCAATTTCCTTATCTTTTCTTCCATCATTTGAGCCGTTGAGAATGCCTCTAGTAAGGATGTAGGACGTGTAGCCTTGACTTCCACTTGGATATCACGGCAAAGTCTGAAGATGAAAGTACTTTTAAGGGCCGAGTCCGACCACCCATAGACTCTATTGCTTATCCTTTCGAACTCTTCTTGATAGGCTCTTACCGAAGTTTTTTGGATTAGCTTTATCAAGGTGGCTTGGAAGTCTTCATAGTATGATGGTCCGAAACGCACACAAAGCGCATCGGCAAACTCCTCCCAAGTGGCGAAGGGACGAGTTCGATGTGTTGCTTGATACCACCTCACCGCTACATCTTCAAGGTGGAATGAGGCTAATAACACCTTTCAATGATTAGGTGTCCCTTGATATGTGAAGAACTATTCCACTCTATAAATCCAATCCAATGGGTCCCCACCGTTGAACTTAGGAAAATCAATTCAAACAGTGCGGGGTTGTAGCATTTGGTCGTGCCCGTTCTCATGTCCTCAACGAAGCGGCCCTTGATGTTAGGCCCTTAGGTGATGAGGAAGTTCCTCCCACTCATCCCAAGGCTCCTCCTCTGGTTGTGGGGCCATAGGTTCCCTCAGGTGAAGGGGAGGTATGTCAGTGCGGTGCCCATACGGCTTGTCGCATTGTCTCCAAGGTGCCTCTAGGATCGGTCCTCGTCGGTTTCCCTTTCTAGGTAAGGGGAGTTCTTCATGTCTTCGATGTTGTTCAGATATACGCCTTAGAGGGTATTCATTCCTATCTACAAGGGTAGCTTTGAGCTCCAACAAAGTTTGTGCCATAAGCGCTAGGGTTTGCGCGAGATCAGGCGGGCTTTCTGTCCGTCCTCGAGAACTCTGAGGGGATGGAGATCTTGATATAGCCACGCGGTCCATCTCCACACCTTGATCACTTACTTGCTTGGCCACCTTGGATCTTGTGGTAGCCATAATGGTCCGAGGAAAGTTGGCTCTGGTACTAGTTATTACGAACCGGCCTAATCCGATCCGCAACGATTCTGAAACTTAGATCCTAGCTTGATAGCCTTTCAATGGCTAGATGGATGTTAGGGTTAGTTCTTGGTGTGAAGGGGGAGAAGTTGTTGTGGAAGAGAAATGATAGAGGTTGGAAGAAGCTGACCAAAGACTTAGGCAGTGGAAGAAGAGAGGTGGGAGAGGGCGCTAATGGCTAAAGTCAAGAGAGAAGAAGATGATGCTAAAGCCAATTCCAATCCAGATAATAATATTTCAATTAAGGTTTCCTCCACATATATATATAGAGGCTCACCCAAAGGACTCCATAAGTAACACAAAAACACCCCAAACAACCCTAACATCTCTAATTTAACCCATACTTTCGCTGCGGTGCATTCGAACGCGTCAATTCCATTCTCTGTCGATGTGAACGTGATGCAGCGTTCGAACGGCCGCGTTCGAATGCGCCCGTTTCCGTTCAAACGCGCCCTGATAAAAAATAGATTTTATTGATTCTACTAACTCAACTAGATAAATAGGTTCATTCCCATGAACCCAATGTCCCGCATGGAGCCAATATGGATCGAATCGTATCAGTTTACTGTTTGATTTTAATGATAACGATTAAACAAATTAGTTATATTTTCTCAATGGTAGCAGACAAGTTGACATTTAAAAGTATAATCTTTTGATGCTTAGGGTGAAATAATTTTGAATATATGATAGTATTTTGGGCACAACTTTTAAGTGATATATGATACAAATATGATGCTTTTTGATCTTAGATGAAGACTTATTTATCTATATTTTTACTATAGTATATAGTTTTGAGTTCTCATGTTCTATTTGCCATAAATTATGCCACAGCTGAAGTATTACAAAACTGTATTTCTGGTAGATAGATTTTTGACACCTATCTGATATTTTAGTCATAACATTCAATACAATGATCTTTTACATATAATATTTTATATGCGGAAATTAAACTTGATACTTTATAACTTTTATATACATATATTTTTTAATTTTGTCTATTAGCTATGTGAAATATGATCTACAAATTGACTATCCATAGCTGCATTTTAGGTTGATAAAATGAAGACTATTTATAGTTTTAACTATAATTGATGTAATTCTCATCAAGTCGGAAACATCACTCAGATATTTACATCTCTGATAAATTTAAATTCGAATATTTAAGCTATCAACAAGGCACCGCAAAGAAAATATTGAAATGTGATGCAAATCCCTTGATATTAAATGCTTTGAAAAAAGTGTCTCTAATGTCTGTAACACCTTCAAATGAGAGAGAGTTTTCTCAAGTATATGCATAGGGATCCATACCAGAGGTTGAAGTAAGGTTTCCGAAAAGCAAATCAAGAGACAAAAAATAGAGCATTCTAGCTCAGCCTAATATTGGAGAAGTGAATATCTCAACTTGATAAACTTTCTCTCTCTTCTTTCTTTTTCTTTGTGAGCTTAATTTATAAATCTATCTCCTTGGGAATATTTATACGCCATGGATGTATTTGCATTTTAAGTTTCTTGTGAAAAAGATAGGAAAGACTTCATGGTTTGTTAATGAAAGATCAGATAGTCCTCTTAAATAGGTTTATAACTAAAAATGGTGGTTGTTTTGAGGAGAGATATTTTGAGAGATAAATCTCTTATAAATATTGCTAACACCTTAGAAAACTAGTGGTATATGCATTTAAGTACATAATGAATCCTCAAAGGATGATCCTTAAAGAGTAGATATAAACATTGCTCCAACCATTATAAATCCTAGTATCTTATTTTCTCTCAAAAGCTTTTATTCATCTATTTTATTTGTAATTTGTGCATACATTTATATATCAGTTTTTTTAATCTTTATTATAAACCCAATTCAACTCTCTTTCCCCTCTTGCTCGCCTAACCAGGCCAACATATAATTATTATATATTTTATATTTTTTTAATTAAAAGGAGAGTTGCTAGTTGTGCTCAAGTATTATTTATTCTTATGAAGTCTTAGCTCTTGTACTGTTAGAAATTCACCCCATTAAGGAAAAAAAGGTAATCCCTACCTATCCGACTATCCATTTAACACTATTACATTTTTTGTAGGTGTGTAAAAAGATACATAAATCAAAACGAGGTATCAATTCTCTATACTAGGATATTATGTTGCTAATTCTAAGGAGAATCTTAAATATTGTTAATAGCCGAGATAATGACTTTGTAATCACTTTCGCATATGATTCTAGGGAGCTGCCCTCTAACTACATACATCAAGGCCTCTTTTAGAGCAAGAGCTTATGCTTCTAAGGGAGGGGGCACTCAACTGGCTAAGCTTAGCAAAAAGAAGGAATTTGGTGCTATCACTCCCAACAAATCTAAGGCCATCCCTTATCTACTCAGGTCGAAAGCCTCAACCACGTTGAGTTTTACCTCCCTCCTGATGTTTCTCCCTGTTAACCAAATATCAATGATAGACTTTAGAAATGATCGGACACACCTTCACTCAAAATAATCCTTGGCCATAGCTAAGGCTTGCCAAATCATGTTTGCGGCTTGGTTCTAGCTCCTTGAAAACACATTTTATTTCAAGCTTTCCAAATCAACCAGATTGTGGTAGCTACCACAACTTTAAGCTTCTTAGAATTGCTCCCAGGGCGGGACCAGTCATCGGCACCCAATTGACATCAAGATTGAAGGTAATGTTAGGTTGTAGCCAATTACATCCCACACCTTCAAGGCGAAACAACATTGATAAAAAAAGATGGATAACTATTTCGAATATGAAGCCTATGAAGAAGTACTTTAGTGGGTGCCTTGTCCCACGGGATTTCGAATTAAAAAGAAGCACTTTATCGTTAAATTTAGCCTCCCAAGACATTTACATCCCGTCCCTACATCTCTAGTTTTGAGTTGAAAAAAATTGTAAATGAACTTAGGATGATGCCTTGTCTTGTGGGTCCGGCCAAAAAATTCACTTACCCTCTATCGGTCCAATTCTACTTTCTAAGATAACCTTTGGAGAGGAGGCTCAAAAACTTTTGTAACTTGTAGTTCCATTGACCATTCACCTAATGTTAATTTACTTTCATATTATGGATGATTTGATACTATCATAAAAACAAAGGTATCAGACTCAAAGGCATATTAGTGATTCGAGGTCCTTTAGGATATTAGTCCTATAGTCCTGTCTAATGAGAATTTTAGTGGCCAAAGGGTCTATATACCCATATTTGTGGTTCATTAAAGAAACCAAAAAAGGGATTTGTGCTTTGTAGCTTAGGCATGTATTGAATTGACTATTCTTTTTTCCTAGCTCTCTTTATTTCTCTTAGCCCTAGCCTTTTCATTCATCTCTAACTTCTCCCCCTTCAATCGAAGATTAGGTTGTTGGATAACGAAAACTCTTTCAATTTGGGGTTGACTGATGCTATTTAACATAGTTTTATTGGCCCCATCCCTCCTATGCCTTTTGGATTTGGACCAAAATACTTCACAAAATTGACTCCATCAAAAAGGGGTTCTTGTTTGCAAGGGAAGACAAAATGAAATAGTTTCACTGCTCGGTAAGTTGGGAACATGTTTGTAAAATCAAGGATCAAGGGAGTCTTGGCATTATTAATTTCCAGTCTTAGAAATTTGCCCTACTAACTAAATGGTGGTGGGTGGTGGAAACTCGGTCACTCTCCACTTTGGCACAACCTTATCCTATATTTCTGCTACCTAAGAAAGAACTCTCCTAAAGCACTAAGACATTTTTCTTAATCCTACAAATTGGAAAGGCGTTCTCAAAACTAAAGATCCTTTTCCAACTGGAATCAACTATATTATTAGCAATACAGAATGGATTAACCCTTGGACGAAAAGATGGGCTACAAATATCTCTATTGCCACTCTTTATCCCTCAAGCTATTAGCACTTAATAGAGGAAACAAAACCCTAGCCTCCACTGTAAGAAGATCCAACTCAGAATACCTAAATTCATCCTTAAGAATTCCTCGGAAGAAGAGACTCAGAAATTTCTAAAGACTTTCAGTAGATTCGAAATCTCCTTATAGGAAAGCAATTAATGAATGAATGAATGCGATCAGATTGTATAGAGATTTATCCCTAGTGGAATATCCCCTGCCATATCTCTCTACAATATCATCAACTTCTCAGGCCTAAGTTTGACAAACTTATAACATATGGAATCTCACTGTAACCACAAAAGAGTTGCTTTCCCATAAGGAGATTCGAATGCGAACACATCAAAAGAATTTACAACCATCTTTCTACTAGGAGGCTGGGTCCGAGAGGATGGCCGACATCCTAGAGCACTATCATTCATGGAACGCTAACTACATTCCACCGTTCTTAAGGAAAAGATTAAAGGTTTTAAAATGTTGCTTCCAATGATCTAGTTGGTGGAAGCTACGGAGGGAAAGAAATAATAGAATTTTTGATTTCTCAATACTAACAACCTCTGAATTCCTCCTAGACATCTCTCACCTCTGGAGGAAGTGCTGAGCCTTGCTATCCTTTTTAAAGGCTCCACTTCTTTTGAAATCTTTTACCTCGCTTTTCCTTTTGTAATATATATTTTTTTCTGTAACCCAATTTTTCTCAATAAAAAAAAAATGTAAATCATGTAGCTTGAACAATATCCTAACTGGTATTTAATTAGAAAAAAAAAGAACCTAGCTGGTGAGATACCCGGTTTCCCACCGTGTCAGTAACAAATCATTATGGTTTAACCAGGACATCGTACATTCCCGCCACCACCCTCTCTCTCTCAAGAAAAGAATAAAATAAAACAAAGATAATTTGAATAATCTCTTAACATAAAATTGAACAATCTAAATTAATCCAAAAAGAAAAATATGATCTAAAGACAAACGAAAATATAAATCTGATAACAATGTTACAAATTAATGAGCATGCACCATCTGAAGTTCCACGATAACACAACTTTCCCCACACATCTTTCTCTTGCATAGATAAGGATAAAAAAAGAGAGTAGTTTTGCAATCAATATCTCATGGACATAGGTGGCAAGCTTGGATGATGAAAGTATCATAATTTACATCTTATCCAAGTTAAATAATTTTAACTAGATGTACAAACTGAAGCTGACGAGCTGATTCATCTCGTTCTGTTAGCCGCAAGGACAAGCATCAGAGCACTCAGTATGTAAAAAAGAAGACACTGTAGACTAGTGATATCTTCTTTACGTGAAGGGCGTGCCTCAATTTGGAAGGAAGTAAACTTTTCTTGTCAGACAAATCATCCAGTTGAAACTTGAAAGCCAGCAGCTCTCTTTTGAGATTGCTGTTATGGATTCTCACAGGAAACTTGTTCCAAGTGAAAGATCACTAAAATTGGAAAGAATCTGTGAGCGGGTTGTTCCAGTTTGGTGAGCAATTTCTAGCTGTTCTTCCAATGGGAGCATCTCATAACTGCAAAAAGAAAAGAAAAGAACAAATAAAAAGACTAGTTCAACATAGTATCAGCCTAACATTAATATACCAGGATACATTTAGCCAGCAAATTTATATTTTGATCAAAAACTATAAAGGAAAGTGGTCCAAGAGTAAGGTATAGGAGTTAAAATATAAGTTCTTTAACATATAATTTCTTTACTTCATACTTCTATCTAATATGCTTCAATCTGGTATTGAACTGAAATTGTTTGACATGATGATTTTCATATATCACTTCTTATGTCATGCTTTTGAAATCATCAATTATTTTTCCTGAGGAACATAAACTATGAAGACAAAATGTAAACACAGTATTCTTATTAGCCACTTATGTTCCATGGCTGGTCAGCAAACAGTCCAACCTTGCTACATCTTTTTGCATGCTTGAAAGTGTTAGAATGCGAAGGATCTAAACCATTGTTCTCGAAGGTGACCTCTGGTTCTGGAATAACTCTGAACTAATTTAGCTATAATTATTTCTAAGGTTTGAAAAATTGGGATCGGGATTGGCGTTCCGAAAAAATGATTCGTATCCAGATTGGATCGGATTTTTTTAATTACATAAAATTCTAAATATTTTTTAAAAATACAGAAAAATTTCTAAAAATTTAGAAAATATGAAAAAAATAAGAAAATAATAATTATTCACATATGAACCTTAAAAATTAAACAAAAATATTAACTTTATCAAAAGTCAAAATTCGATGAATACCAAATTGGCTCTCATAAATCCGTGTGATCGTCATCATAATCATCATAAGTTTGAAAATAATGATATCTAGGGTCTAGTGCTCCAAAGAGTGATTGCATCATACCATTCATATCAAATGGATCTTGTTGAATCTGAAAAGGATAATAATCAATATATGGATCTTGTATCTTAGGATATTGAGAAGGATATTGAAGAGGATAATAAACAACATATGAATTATGTGATTATTCCAAACAATGAATACTTGATGAACCATAATTTGTTGGAGTGAGATTTGTGTTGTCGGATTTCGTCGGAGTTCGTTGGAGCTAGATCTCTCCGTTAGAAAATGAGAGTGAGAAGAAAAGGAAAAAGTAGTGAAAGAAAGAAAGTGAGAAGAAAAAAGTAAATAGAGAAAGGGAAAGAGTTTGGAGGCATCAATAATTGATGTCTCTGGATCAGATCCATAATGGATCTGGCTCGATTTGATCAAAACCGGTCGATCTCGATCCTAGCCGATCCTGGCCGATTCCAATCATTTGATTAGGATCAGCCATGGATCAAGATTGGGTTTGGCCAATCCCGATCCGACTAACCTTGATTATTTCTTAAACTTGCATAAGAAAGCTTATACCGTTTAGGTTATTATGGTATTTGATTGAAAACCAATATAATAGTATAATAATTACACTAATGTGACATGAAATGTAAAATTTAAGAGATATTTTAGCAAACGACCAAAATACCCTTTATGATAGGACGGATGAGGAGAGGATAGGAGAGGAGGGAGGATAGGGAAAATGAAATGATAGTTAATTGAAGTGATGTACTTTTAAGAGTAAAAGAGTAATTAGATTTTGTCGGTAAATATAAATTATTGGATGGAAAAGGAGAGGAGAGAGAAGTAGGTATTAGTAAATTAGTATTGAGAGAAACTACTATTTTGATACTAACACTCACTATACTAGAATAAATTTATGCTTAGTCCACGACCTAATAGAGTCTAACTTAAACTTTTAGAGCAATTAGTAAGTCTATATGGTGTTAGAGCAGGAAGTCTTGGTTTCAAATCTAACCAGACTTGCTTGCTACTAAAGATATAAAACCTCAACCATTTAGTATCAAAATTAACATCTTCGGCCCATTAAAATATCTCAATTCTCAAGGCCACACACATAAGGAGGAGTGTTAAAATATAAAGAAATAAAATCATTATCTATCAGGCTATCAATTCAATAATCGTCTAAGCTAATATTACTACACTCATAATGATGAAAAATATATGCAGTAGGAAAGAAATTAACAAATAATCCGTAGGAATCTATTTTACTTTAAACTCGTCCAAACTTGGGCATATTTCCATAAAAGTTCCTCGATATTTGGGTGTGGTTTGTGTACAACTTCTATAAATCCATTGGCACCATGCCACCATCCACATATTTTCTGTATGCATTGCAACACAATTAGTGACCTTGAGTCCATCTATCAGTCTTGCATATTGCTAATATCTAGCAACATATGCCACTGGAACACACTCCGTGTAATTTAAGAACTCTTAAATTGCACAATAGAAACAGTCACACATTAGGACCTTTCTAGTGTTCTCAGATCTTGTTCAACTAAGGAAAAGAAGTGAGGAGCGAGACTAATACACTGCCGCCCTTGCATCGCTGTCGCTGTTGTTGAGTTCTGCAGTCATCCAGCTCCATTTTCCCCCTCCACTCTCGATCATGCCGTAGGATGAATGAGGAAGATGACCCAAATGGGACAAAAATAAAAAGATCCGCAAAGTGGATCTTTCTTAAGTAGCGGATCCACTTTCTAGATCTTTTTATTTTTGACCCGTTTGGGTCGTCTTTCTGATTCGTCCGACCTAGGGCATGGTTGAGAGAGGAGGGGCAAGGTGGAGCTTAACAACGGAAATGGTGATGGTGACTGTGGAGCTCCACAACAGCGACTGCTTCACATTTTTCTGTAGGAGGCGAGAGGAGAGATGCCGTGCGGCACTCCTCGTGGCACGTGCCGATACTACACCGGCACGGCAAGTGTTGACCCGCACGAGTCGTGTCGGTTGGCATGACAATCCTTAGACAGACCAACATGGAATCCTGAAACCTAAACATAAAAAATGAACATCTGTATAATCCTGCCAAACATATAAAGAAGGTATACTGAGAATGGCCAGAAGCATCGAAAATGCCAAAGATTCTGATTAAACACTGTAAATTATCCAGGTCCCTCACTGAAAATGGACCATTAAAGAAACACAGCAAGAATAACATACAGATACTATTATGAATTTAATTGGACACAATCCATAAAACAGCTAATGAGTATAAAATTTGAAAGAAGAGAAGAATAATAGGTCATAACTCATGAAAGTAGAGTAGAAATCTGTAAAGGTTCAGTAAGATTTAAAGGTTCACTTACTGCGAAAGAAGTTCTAAGTCAACCATATTATCAGGGCCCGGACGATGTGCTTTGCCATTCGAATGGAACTGTCGGAATGATCTGGGGTTTAGGCCACAGACATGGGGGACAACATCCACTAGCTTCCTCTGTAATGCCTGAAGTCGACGGTATGTGAGCTCATCAAGTGGTGCAATACATCCAATGCTACCATCTAGTGTGCTGAATAAAAGAGCAAATCTATTGGTCTTTTCAGACACGGGTGCTGTATTTGTTCTATCAGAGGAAGTACAGAGCATCTGCAAGCGCAAGAACTTTGTCACATGGGCTCCAGCATGAAATTCTGCTCTTGGCAAGAGCTTTTGCCCTTTCCAGCTCTCTAACATTTTTGGTGCATAATAGAAGATCTGCATCAAACTGGAAATCAGAGGTGCCCATTGGAACATAACTATCATCAAAATACTAAGTGTTCTTGGTGTATTTTTTATGAGAATAAAAAGAAGATACTGGTAATTCTTGGTTCATAGCTTCAATTTACTTAATAGAGCAGAGGTGCATATGTAAAGGTTGAGTTTTTTGAACTGCAACACTCATAGTATGGTTTCACTATCAGAAAACATCCAACTAAAAGAACAGACTTAGTGTCACAATCCATGTATACAATCAGTGTCCTTAACGTAGCATTTCATATCTTTTTAAGACTATCCGCATTTGGCATATCCTTCTTGTGGTGTATCCCTAATATAGCATCATAAAGGATGACCTTGAAGTTGACTAAAATATACAAGGACCTCGAACAAGAAAGAAGAAGACTCATCCCCTCCTCGCTGCCTTTATTAGAATATAAAAGATAAAAACCACCTTTCTCTAGTCTAGAACAAGGAACAAGGTCCACTTTCTCTTTTCTTTAAAAGCTTTTTATCATGACATTTATTAGATAACTAATTCGACCTACGCATTTAAGTTATACCAATGTATTGAAAAGCGGCCATGAGTTGCAGGCGGTCACCCGACCACATAGCATCTAGGTGGAAGATGGGTACCAAGGCCATTTAGCATGTTTAATATATATAAATTTAAAAATAATTATATATGATATATAATATATACTAATGTAATATATAATAAAGCTTTTAATAGTGCACTACACCAAAATAGAATATTTATTGCAGTACTCTATGGAAATTACAAATGGGAAACCTTAGAAATTGTTGTTCCAGATAGCGGTCCACTTTAGCGGAAACAGTATGACACCTATTTCTCAAAATATTTTGAAGCCGCCACCTACTCTTCTATAAAGCTTAAAAAATAGACTTATTTAGCCAAAAAGTTCTCTAAATAGAACTTTTAGAAAAGAAAAGAATGGAATTGGTATGGAGACTTGAGAGATACGATAATGGGTGATGCATCCCATGTCTAGCTTCTAGAGTATTTCGGAACTGCTATTATGTGATTAGAAGCTTCAGATAAAGAAATTAAAAGAAAGAGAAATAGCTAGAAGCTTCTGCAATCTGTTCTGCCTTTTCTCATCATCAACCAAAATAGTCTCTCTCACTCATGCTCTTTCCCCCATCAATATTGATCTTGCCAATTTGCCCTTGTCGCTTTCTTTCCTCAGTCCAAATTGATTCTTGGTCTCTGCTGGAATCCATCATCAATTTTCAGTCTTCATCATCTACAGCAGTGACCTATATCGGAAGATGCCAACTGGAGGATAATTTATAGCAAGGGATTAGTTATACGCGAAGTCTTGCAAGCAAGATCTACTCCAATCAATAATCGTGAATATCTAGTGGCAGGGATTGTTTCTTCTATCTATGACTTGATTGCAATAGATTGGTCTGTGTTTAAACGAATCTGTCCTTTTTCTCTCTAGAGTGAGGTCGTTCCACGTAAAAAGTGTTGTTAGTGTTGCTTTATTTTTCTTATTATGGTTTACATCATACTTGATGCTAGACTCTAAGTGAGCTTTCTTACTAAGTATTTGTTATAATTCTGCATTCAAACAATGCAGTCTACCATTTTAATATATAAAAAATTAAAAATAAGTATATAATATATTTTTAATACTAATATAGTATATATAAAATTTGTTTTTTGTAATAATGCACTACACCAAAATATCAATAGCATAATTACAATATCACAGCCATAACTAGTTTACAAGAATCACAACCAAATATCTAAAGCAAATAACATGATCAAAGATTAACAATGATAAAAGGGAAAAAGTTTTCCTTCAGCAAACTAACAATAAGGCTATGATGATGCTCTCACTGCAAGGATTTTAGTGTCCTTGGAACTAGGTGTGCTGCATGCTCAGTGGCATGGCTTGTTCATTCAACACATTTCATCATGTTCGACAACATCCCAAGTGAGAGGAAAAGGGAATGATTCCCATAGAAACATTCGGAGAAGATTGATGGAGACATAAAAAATGAGATTGTTAGAGGATCTATGATAAAGAAAACAAACTCTTCAACCAACTTACTACAGTGAGTTATATTGTGAAAAAGGAGGTTTCATTTTGCTTTCTTTCTCTCATTTTTTTAAGCCAACCCAATCCAATGAATATAACTTATCTTCTTTTTTACCTATGATGTGTTCTGGTAGAGAAATGATACGAACCCGCCAAGGATCATAATCAAATCCGCCCTGACAGCAAATAAGGGCCCCTATTGCTGTTTGGGGGTAGTGTGCACCAAAGTCTAGTGGGTGCGTGATAGGCTTTGATACCAATTGATGGGATTTGAAACCAAAAGATCGGCTACAGAACAATTTTTTAAGATCTGAATTTATTGCAGGAAACAGTCCACGCAACCGTGGAAAAATATTCGTTGGATATTCTCTGATGGTCAGAAAATTACGAAACCAATTGGGTTAGATTTGTAACTTCCTGATCTACAACTTTCGTATTTATGTCCTTCGCAAATTCAAACTGTAGTAGAGACGAAAACACGGAATAATGTGGGTGATGGTGATGGTGAAGAGTGGAATGGATGTTAGGGTTATGGATGGGTATGGAGATGAGGGTGGATAAGAGGCAAGAAATTAAGAATTCAATAACATAATGAAGTTGGCTGGCATCCACATATTTATAGAGGCTAGCCAACAAGTCCTAAAACAATATGAAACCCCAAATCTAGAAGATTCACATCGATCGCGCCCGATCGCGTTCGAACGCACTCAAAAAAACCCCTTCTCTGGATTTGCGAACGCGACACAGGCCTTCGAACGCGGGCGTTCAAACTCGCCCGTCCTCATTCGAGCACACTATATGCGTTCTCTGTATTTACAAACCTGATGTAGGCGTTCACAAGGGCGTTCAAATGCGACTCTACCTGCATTCGAACGCGACATACAGGAATTTTATTTTAATGAAAATAAACACCTAATGCAACAAAAAAATCCTAACTAAGTGTATCAGTGCGCACCGAGCTCAGATTACTGATGAATTTTTGGAAGCGGTGCACACCGATAAAGACTAGCGAGTATGGTAAAGCTATAGTGGTCTATTGCAGATAAAACTTTAGATGAGACTTTCAAGATTGTAAGGGGTTGTGAGGTAGTGTTTGGACTAAAGGGAAAGGGTCATGGAAAGGTATAGCTTGGTGATAGGATGATCTAAGAATTAGATATGGTAGATGATAGATGAATTAAGGCTAGGGTTGACGAAGATGGTGGAACGTGCATAATGGATCTAATATGGTTGTGCATAGTGAGAGAGCACCAATGCGGACGATAAAGAAAGAGAAAGACTTACTAGAAGATAGAGAGAGCTACCAAACAAGAGATAGGGAGATTGAGGAATAAAAAAAAGAGTCTAAAAACTGAATAAGAAATAAACTATTAAGCTATATAAACAGTCCCAAAATCTCTCAGGTTGATTTTCCATTCCGTCCTAGATAGAGTTTGAGTGAAAAAAATCCGAATACAAAAAGTTTATACACGTCAACGATCTAATCTATCTGGTTTCATAGTTTTCAAACAATGTATGAATATCTATTGATTATTTTCCCGGAACAGTGTAAGACTGAAAATTCCTGCAATTTAGGAACTTAAACTAGTTTTGACTTAAACTCAATCCTGACTTGGACCATATTAAGAAAGAGAGGCAGAAAATGAAAAGGCATAGGTGGAGGTGGCGGTGGATAATGGATAAAGAGAGAGAGATAGATAGAAATAGAGAGACCACTAACTGTAGCAGTTGAGACGACACCCACCATTGTCCGTCCATTGACGAGCACGAGAGAGTTTCCAAGTGAAAGATGAGGTATTAAGGTTAGGGATGTAGCTATTTGCATGGGATCGGTGCAAGCTGAGTTTGTTTGTTTTTTTTTAATTAATACCTTGTTGGGCCACGTATCCACTAATAGCTTGTTGGGCTGCCTCTGCCTTGGCGACTCCCCAAAACCTGACAATGCAGCCCAGCCACCTTGTTGGGGCACAAATGGCACAAATGTTCAACGTGAGCCACAAGGCAGCCACATAGGCAGCCGCCTCAATACACTGTTTAAAACACATGGGCTTTCTTTTATTTCTCATTAACTGATCAGTTTTAGATGTAACAGATATTTTCGTGGTATATATATAATGGGATAAGAGGGCATTGAAGTCCATCTGTCGAGGATGTCATATTTCAATATTTATTTCTTGAGATTTTTAATGCATAGTGTGGCAACAGTTGGACACTTAAACTCCCATCCCAATGTAATTTTTTTAAGAAGTTAAATTTGAAATGGAAGAAAAATGAAGTAGTAATATTTGTCAGAAGATAATCTTAGGGGTGTATTCTTTTAGGATCCACTTCATAGTTTTCTTCGCACAAGTTTACTCTTTTTGTCAAGCTACCCCTTTATTTGGGCATAAGATCGGCTTGTGAAAGATCATGGTAGAAGAGGTAATAAATAGGAGTCCACTGATAGAGAATAACATATGTGAGAATAGACTTAAATGGTTTGACATGTCCAACAAAGAGCATAGGTGCACTAGTAGGACTGGTTTCATTCAAATAGAAGGTTACTTAAAAGGTAAGGAGCAACAAAACTAAATGTGCAGAATTAGCAAGAAAAGATTATAGCTCTTGATTTGGTACTAATGGATGCATTAAACTAGATGAATGGATAAAATAGATCCATATAGCACTTGATTGATTTATACTCCTTAAAGCCAACAATTTATCCTGCCATGTTCGAGTGACGCTCCATCATTAATACATAGAAGTTGCATGTACAAAATGCATATTGAATAATAGTAATGACATTTTTAAAGTTTCTTCATTTTCTCCCACAAACACATTCATTTGTCAAATAGATAAAAAATTCATCTCAAGAAACATCTTTCTAGGACATTTTAATTTGTGAATTTTGAGTGAATCTGGAGAAATTTTAACTATTTTAAATCTACCACTATTTGTTTTACGCATACAATTCACTTCAAAATTTAAATATGAATCTAGATGAATGTTGCTAAACCGAATAATGACTTTCAAATATAAATCACTTTCTTGTTCAGTGCTTTGTGTTAAAAATTTGAAAGTCACTTAGTAAACTACTAAGTCTTAGGGGGAAAATTTTCCACAAATCATTGAACCGGACAACTTTCAAATATAAGTCATTGAATCTAAAAGCTTTTTAAGTGGAAATTTCTCCTCCTAACACTTAGCAATTTGCTTAGAAGACTTTCAAATTTTATCATAAGTTGTTGAACGGGAAAATTACTATATTTGGAAGTCATTGTTCGGTTTAGCAGTTTTGCTAACTAGACAAATCTCACCTAGATTCATATGTAAATTTTAATGTGTGCTGGACGCAGAAAAAAATGTTTGGGAGGGCTAATTTGTTCAAAATCTCAAATCTAGAAGTACATTAGGTTTCGTAATTTGGAATTTTGAGTGATTCTAGAAGCGCAATAGAATTGGAGTTCAAATTTAATTGAGATATCTAAAGAGAATTCTTGCAAAAATATTTGAACTTGTACAAATATGAGACTTCTAGTTGGCACCGCCCACCAGTGCCATATAGTAGTTGTGTTGCTGCTACGGAGATAAGAAATAGTGTAAGAGAAAGTGGTCAGGAACATCAATGACCAAATCAGGAGAAACAAAGTGCGGAAAGAGCGTATGCACGAAGAGAAAGAAGGTTACAACTTACAAGTTGATGGTGGTTCTCTTTATTCATAGGCTGATATTGAGGACATCACTAAACATAGAACAGACCCAACTTTTACTATTATATTCATACTTGTGAGATAATATCAAAAGATTCAAGACATCACCAATTTTTTTCTTTAGAAAACCATGTCCTTAAAGTGGGTTTCATAGTATGCACGCTAACTCCATAATTGAGAATCAAAAACAGTATAATACCACTAAAAGCTAGAATATTAAAGACATCACTACACATAGGACAGACTCAACTTTCACTATTATATTTATACTTGTGAGATAATATCAAAAGATTCAAAATATCACCAATTTTTTTCTTTAGAAGACCATGTCCTTAACATGGGTTTCATAGTATGTGCGCTAACTCCATAATTGAGAATCAAAGACAGAATAATACCACTAAAAGCTAGAATTGCAACAATTGATTAGAGGTGAACAAGAAATAGAGTTTATTATAATATATTAAGATCTAACGCAAGGATTGCCATGCCATGCCATGCCAACCTGTGGTTGGCATGTGGCACGAGGGTGTCACACACCACCTATCCTCTCACCTCCTTGCAATGATTCACGAAGCCGTTGCCATTGCTTTTGCCACTTGTCATCGCCCTTTTGCTCACGTGCCTTAGCGGTGAGGAAGAAGATGATGGAAGCAAGTCAAATTAAATCATTTTAATTCTGCCACTAGGGCATGCAAGGACAAGTAGTATCCCTCTCTCCTCATTCTCTCCTCTTGTATGCGGTCAGCAGAGGGTGAAGCCTCTACTCTACTCTTGTGGCACAAATCATGCACAACAATCCTTGGTCTAAGGTAGGCCCTTCTAAGTATCCCGATTAACTTAGAGACTTCTTATAGGTTCTAAACAATAAGAGGAAAAATAGATAATACAAAGGTTGAGGAAAACGAGAGTAGTCATTATCGTTCCTCTCAAAATTGCATCTCTCTACTAAGCTTGAATGTTCTTCATCTAATGTTGCCAAATTTAGTAGTGTATATTGCATTTGTACATGAAGAGAAAGCTACCACTTGCTATGAAACCATTTCTTTGCAATGTTTACAACAACAAACTTAAATAAGTTCTGATAACACTTTCCAAATTATGTTCGTTGAGGTTAGAGGAAGTCTTTTTCCTCATCTTATTGTTCTCTTATTTGGGCACTGTTTTCCTTCACAATTTGTGCTAGGTTTTACAATCCATCTAAAGAAACTTCCACAATAAAATAAAATAATAGTTTATCCAAGAGAAAACAACTTCTAGAAACCTTATAAATAACACATAAATGAGGGATTGCCACCTTTGCAGTGATAGAATTGATAAATTACCAAAATAAAATTGAACTAGAGTACTGTTATAGAGTAACAATATTATGCAGTTCTATCTTGGCCAGGACAAGAAAATAAAGAATACTATATATCAGTAGAAAAAATAAGATAAGAAAAGTTAGTGTTACTATTCAACCGAAAAGTATAATGAGTATAAGTGAAAAATCACCTGAATATTTTTGTCCGCGTCTGAAACTACTAGACTCAATGTGCTCCCATCAATTAAGAACTCTGTTGCATAACAATCAAGAGATCCAAAATCTTTTGCTAGCAAGCTCAACTGAGCACCTTGTTCTTTCCAATTAAGAAAATATATGCTTTTGTGAATGTCGCCAAACAAGATAAAATTTTTTACCTGAAACATCAGAAATTGCTTACTAATAGTACCAGTGTGGCAGTGTCAAACAAACACTCTTACACTTTCTTCAATAAAAGTAACAGGAGAAAAAATGAACCATCAAGTAATAAAAATCAGCAGGTTCCTTCAAAGTTCAATCTACATCTAGAAATGTCCGGTTCACAGGCAAATGGCTACCAAATTTGAAGAATAGAGTATTATTGATGCGGACATCAGTGACATATTATATAAGCACATGTATTAGTACATTCCTCCTTTATAAAATTAGTCTTAACTCAATTATTTTTATTATAAGTTTCATATCAGACCTTAAAAACCCAAAACAATCCTCAATCAATTCCTTCGTAGACAAATAATATTGCAATGAAAAATGTCATACCACTTCTAAGGAAAATGTAGAAAAAAATAGAAGTGGGATATTGCAAGCAATTCTCATATTAAAAGGGATTAGCAACCTCGGAAACACGGATACTTTCATACTCTCACCATATCCGTATCGGATACGATACTCGTATACATATCTGATACTTCCTTAAAATATCTGAATATTAAAGATAAAATTAACATTGTAGATATTTCTCGAATAGTTCATAGATTCTTCATAGATACTTTTAATTTTCTTATCAATGAGGCAAATCAAAGGAGCCATTACCTTTCATTTCTTATAAGATCTAAAAGGTTTCTCTTTGTGAAAAGATTTGAATTCGCTTATTTATTATATATATTATATTAGAAAATCATATAACAATTATCAATTTCTCTTGATTTATAGATCGAATTCACTTGTTTATCTCACATTTTAGTTAGTAATATAGTACATAGTATACTAGTTTGCAAAGAACAGTAATTATTTTAAATGTTTATTGAAACATAAACCTATTCTTAAAATAAGTCTAACTTAATAAATACATGCTAAATTATACAGAAAAACCTAAGAATTTCTTAATGATAATAATTACAGATTCAGCACGCCTTATTGGGTCCTTAAAGCACTACAACATTAGGACCTGGATGTACACAAATGTAGAGTGGTTGTAGCTTGTGATCATTAACCCTTGATTGTGACTACTCATACCTCCTAGATTCCTTTTCCAAATACGGTATATTATATTTGTATGTTTATGTGTGCATTTGTTGGCCTCTAGCATGAGAATATTTGAAATTAAAGGAGGTTAGCAATGTACATGTTGTTCATATCTTTTTTGGCTCCTTTTACAATCTAAATTCCAAAGAAGACATGATACTGTGAAAAGTACTAGATACTCAACAATTGATTTATTCTGAAAAGAATCATGAAATCACATTAGCAGGTAGTTGATATAGGTCATAAGAATACCCGAGTAGAGTCCCAGATTTAAGGGTGCATCTATTGTCTATAATCGCTGATATGCAATACATTAATTTGTATTTTGGTCCATACCCAAGGTTAGGAGTATGAAACGCACAAACAACCGAGCAAGCCACTCCCCCGTGTATGTGCATAGCAAGTTACCCTCATACATTTGATGTCAACTAAAATGTGCAGTATTCGTTATTTAGGATTGTTATATTCACATAATTGATAGAATATGGATTGAGCCTTTGGGCTGGATTGTAGAACTGTATATTGAGTGTGTTGAACAGTTTCTAGTATTGTTCTTATCATTCAAAGCCGATATGATGATTGAGATGTTGTAACATGCATTGATTTTATTATTATGATAACTTGATTATCAAGTGGCTATAATATATCATCTGTTGTTATATTTGATATACATGATATGATTACATTATATGAATTATTTGCGATTCATATTCGTTCTTAGTATAATAGTTCTTTTATTGACTCACGTTATCCAACACATAAATTACTGTTTGTTTGGTATTCCCCAATTTGGGGTAGAATCCATTCATTGAGCCCCTTGGCTCATGACACCTTTTATTTTCTAAACCTACAGGTATGGATCTTAATAGCGTATAAAAGACTTGAGTATCCTACATTCCTATCCAAGAAATGTGTTAGGAATTTAGGATGTATAGATGTTAGCCGGTATGCAGTGATGGAGTTTCTGTTAGCACTTGGCAGTTGGTTTTTCACTTTTTTGTATCATTTTATACCAGATGATAGTTTGTATAAACAGGTCACTTTTGTTTATGATGTATTTTACATACAAACTTCTACATATATGTGATTGATGTACTCTTGACTGTGGTCTGTGTGGGACCGACTTGGGTGATATAAGGTATGTACAACAAAATTTTATGGAGATTCTGAGTACAGGTTTGGGTGATGCCACCCGAGTTGTCACATCTCCGCGCATGCCGTTGGACACATACGTGCATGACCAAGGGACAAGTGTTACAAAATACCAAGTATATCTAGATGAACACTTAAAAAGAGTAGCATTGCACTGATTTACCATGCTTCAAATTTAGTCTTTGATATCACTTGTGACTCATAAAGATCAACTACAGCATGATGGGCTACCAATATGTAGTTAGAACCATGGATGGCTCTGTCGACCGGCATGGATCCGGATCCAGATCCGCAACTTAAATTTTAACCGATAACTTTATATATATATATATATATATATATATCTCGATTTCTCTCTCTCTCGATCTCATCTTCTCCCTCGGGCTAGGGCACCCGATGCACTCGAGCGATGGCAATTGGCGAGCGGCGGTCAGCAACAACAAAGGTGAGTATCTCGTTTTTTTTTCTTCTCCTCTTACGGCCGGCCGTGTCACGTGTCGTGCCGGCCACAGGCCGACACGGTTCGTGCTTGTAGCACGGCCATCGTTGGGTAAAACTTAAAACACAATGTATTGAATATAGTGAATAAGTAATTAGAACCTTTGAGTTCTATGGCTTTTTGGTCAATTATTTTGCTGATCAGTAAAATAACTGGATCACATCAGTAGTGACTACTTTACTCGTTTAATGGTCTGACCTACCAGTGTAGAAAGTTTGGACAAACAAAACTAGATAGCAACAGCTCTCTTACATATGGTACAAGTTTCTCTACTTAAGGATAAATTGGAAATTTGATATTTGATACAGTGATCAAAAAGTGAGTCCTGAAAACACCCACAACTCTAATGATGATAATGACAAAATTTTCAAGGGAAATTTGGAAACCAAAACTACTCACAATGTTCAAGCTCACAACATGCAATGGAGCATCATAGAAAGCAACACCATTCAATTCAGAGCCGGTCCACCTATGCAAGGTGATCTTTGGACCAGATGCTATCAGCAAGTGGCCTTGAAGAGCTGCTAAAGCTGAGACAGCACCCTTTAGCTCCTTTGAGTAGACCTCTGAAACCTATTAATTAGTATCATAAGAGGTAAAAGAAACGATGAAAGAGAAAACTAGAAAGACCAGTACAGGTAAGAGCTAGCACTGGCAGGAAATTTTGAAGAAAAATTGAAATACATTTCATATGTCATACCAAATTTTGGGATATTTCAGCATTTTTGACAAACGTATACAGTAACACTCTTCCTCGAGCAGCTACATCCTCTCCTTGTACATAAGCAGTCCCAATGGCCATAAGAGTGTCATTTTCCTTCGTTGTCGTATTCTGAATTTACAAGATGTTATAAGATAGGTATTAACATACAATAGTAATCCAATTCCAACCTTAAAAGTATACATGATATATTAAAAGAATTACTATTTACCATAAATAGTATTACTAATCCCTGGATCTAGGCACTCCAACAATCTAAAAGATACAACAGAGAGGAAAGGTAATGTTGTGGGATGGAAGACCATATACAACACTTACATATAAAGTAACAATGCGTACAGTGAGGGCATTTTCTGAAGTTTGCATTGCAATAGTAGCCTTAGTCTCCCAATGTCCACCAGATTTCTCTGGCTCCATAATCCGTACCTCGAATTCATCAATACAGTAAGTCTTTTGCATGTCATCTGAATTAATGCTCTCATTGTCTGGCTGATGACCCATTTCTTGATCAACCAGAGAAGAAAGAACCTGGTTTAGAGGTCGAATAACCTACAGAAACAGGAAAATAGCATTCTTAGATGACATTATGTAATTATTTGGCCTTGATATCATTATGTGTAACATTTCCACATCTTATTAGGATCAGCTCAAAAGAGAGCAAACAGTTTCGGAGTATCAACAATTCAGGCAGACATCATGATACTCTTAATCAAAAGATAGCTAATAAGGTATGTCGTCATTCTGAATGCATATACTTACAGGAACAGATAAAATAATTGGATACAAATTCTTTTCAGCATAGTATGTGACCTGATGCGGAGTGCCCATCAAAGGTATCTACCAAAATGTGAAAATTAAACAAATTAATTAATCTCAGTGCACCAATTTACAATTCAAAATAGAGAAAGGGAACATAGCTGCTGATTTAACCTTCTGAACTGGCCAGTAGTTGTCGTAGTTACATATTGAAGGAAGCTGACATATTTTCAGATAACCCTATAGAGAAAACATTACATTTAGTCAGTTTTCTGTTCCTTATTATAGGCATATACAAAGATAATGGAGATGATCTCAAATAAACATTTACCTGTGATGTTACATATATAAGTCCATGATTGCAATTTACATTGTGGAGAACTGTAAAGGCTACTATTGAACCATCACATAGCTGCATATTATTGTAAAAGGAAAACAGTAGGAATAAGTAAGAGAGGTAACAAGCTTGAAAATTAGGCAAGGAAACTTTCCCAGATTATAATATCAAACTCACAATCTAGTAAAAGCCATACTTGGAAGATCTTAAATCTAGCAACCAACACTCTTCAGACTATTTAGAATGAAAAAAATCTGATAAGAAAGCATAAGTTGGTCTAACTTTCTTGATTCCAAGATTTGACAGTTGAAGGATAAGCATTAATTTATATCAACTACATACAAATTAACAATTATGAATCATATAATTTTCATGGATAAAGCAGCTTCAAAGACAAGAATACAAGGCACATTCTAGTAAACAAACTTGGATCACACAGTAGGCAAAATATCTCTATTGCACTATGATGAGAACCTGAGCAGCAATTTAAACCTGCAGACAGCATAGAAATGAATGGAGTTTTACTATATCAAGTGCCTGTATGAATTGTAAAATTAACTTAATAAATGTTTTTTTTTACATTATCCTGTAATAATAAGAGCTACAAGCATGCTTACATATGAGAAAATTCAACACTGAGGTCACGAATTTCTTAAAATCGAGAACCAAGCGGTACTCGATTGTCAAGTAAAATATCTACAAAGTTCCAGGCTTAGGCATTTTGGTGAAAAAGGGAGAAATACCATGAATAAATGGTGAGTGGTTGAAGTGACCTATTGAGTATTAAACTAGATTCCAGATCAGAGATAATACAACTTATTGATTGTTGGATAAGCCAAGAACAATATTTTGTCCCTGGTATATACTGGGTTTTTTTTCTACCAATTGGGGCTCTCCCTTCACTGCCCCCATGGGGATGGTCTACAGGGTTCTTTTCTAGATCCAGGAGCTAGGAAGTCCGAGCATCATTATTGCATTCCTATAATTCCAGCTGCGACAAAGCATCTTTTAAGACCATTTTGTCTTTGAAACATGTGTCCTCTCTTCCCAGCTCTGTAGGGACAAAACTCCTTGGATCATTTCCCACCCTTGTGGTACTATCGAACTCTTAATGAGTAAATCCTCTCTAGAATATTATTTTCTATGCCATAGTACATAACTTCTCCAGAATACAACTGTTTCCATATTTTGCTTTTCCACCTAATTTCATACCTAATCATGATTACTAGTCATACAGATTTCCCAGAGGTAGTTTTGAGCATTAGAAATGCTCAAATCAACTTGAAAACACCATTTATCTGCTTTACAAAGTTGCATAGAGTTTTCTAAGACCACAAGTTTTTTCTGCAAAGTCAAGTCTATTTCATAATAGATTCCATGCATTGTGTTACGTCATCTTATCTCGTGTCAATTTTTGCTCTTCCTCCTACACAACAAAAAACCAATTGCATGTTCATTTCACAAGAGAAAAAACCTACCATAAACACACAATAGCAAGGGACAGGATGCAAGCTCAACTAAAGAGTATAACAAATGTGTGCCAAATACAATATTTTTATCCCCATCATTCAGCCAACAAGAAACAGAAAGTAATCTCATACCTGTGGATGTACCCGAAGCCGTTCCCTACAGAGCATAAACCATGCTGGTCTTGAACCACTAAGGAATAAACCTTGATAACCCCCAACATTCTTGAATACTGTAATTCTTGGCCGAGAAAAATTATTGGATGTTTCTTCTCTTGTACTGATATCAACAGAAACACGACCAAATCTCAAATTTCTAAGCCTTGAAGTGCTTATACTGCTTACATTAGTACAACTATGAGGAGAAACAGCACCTCCACCTTTTTGGGCATTTTCCAGACCTTCGTAGAAGTAAGCATGGTAGCATAGCATTGTTCCATCATTCAATATTCCAAAAAGATATGGACGACTATATTGGCCAGACCATTTTTGCATAGCAAGTTCAACTAACTTCATATCTTGTGTTGGTTCTTTCTTTATTGGGCTTTTAGTCTCTTCAGAGGTTCTTTTCATTACATCCTGAGATGTTCCATTTGAGTCTTGAATATATGTATCCACCAGATGTGACTTTCCAGAAATGAAATTGTCCACAGAGAAAACATTTTTAAAAGCAGGCACATCAAAAATTTCCAGTTTACCATTTTCATAACAGATTAAACAATATATGTCACCATGATCATGTAATGATCCATCATTCCCATCAATTGCCTCAGAAGTTCCAGTAGAAAGCCATGCATCAGTGCTTGTCTTACGAAGCCATGGTTCTGGTCCTTCATCATGATAGAGTGTGCATGCAGACACTGATTCGGTTGAGTTTGAAAATATAGCTGGGACACTAAGAGAAACAGTGCAAGTGGAGGGGTCTGCCAAACAAAGTGTAATGACAGGTGCTCATAAATAGCCAAATTATTGAACACTTAATCAAATAAAAATAAAAATAAAAATAAAATAAAATAAAATAAAATAAATGTATTAAGAGATGGAAGGAAAATTGGAGAATAGCTATAAGACCAAAAATATTTTGTGAATCAGGATGTTGAGCAACTAGATATAGTAATTGTGAAAGTTGACCGTCACTGAATTTAGGACGATCTTGATGTGGATGCATGTACTAGAACAGCTGTGGCAAACGCATGTTCGGGTAGGATCCATGTAGAAGCTTCCTTGAGAGGGAGGGGGAAAGACCACAACTAACATGGAAGAAAATAGTAAAACAGACACTTTCGCACTTGTTACAGATTGAATAGAGATCAAAAGAGAAATTGCAGTTTTCTCCAGGTTATTTTCCATAATTTGAAAACTCAAGAAAGAATGGAGAAAATCATCAAGTTAGAATTGAATTGATGCATTATTCAACTAAATACCACTTTCTACGAGAAATTGCATGTGTTGCACCAATATATAGTACTAAAAGACTTGAATTTAGCCCTGAAACATATTTAAGGCCCTAAAAAGATTTAAAGGATGTTTTTTGGGCATATCATTCAATGTAGCATTGCTGGTACATCAGTTTGACATGGCACATCCAACAAGATGTGTCGTGCCAAGCCAAGCTCAGCATGCCATGTGCCTTTGAGATGCATGCAACAAACAATGTCCATGCAACATTGCAATCTTATTGATCAATTATACTTTATATGGATAGCACACCAAATGAAGAAATTTGGGCCTTCTCGCTTCTTTCTTATAAAAATCATAATTGACCTAGAAGTTCTTATGCACCATTTTTGCTCTTGAACCAAGCAGCCCCTAAGGACATAGAAGTAGAAAACACAGATAACCGTCACAATGAAAAAATTCTCCTAATAAGAGAAAAGGAAATCAAAATTGAGAAAAACAAGTTCATTAGTACTATAGTTGATTGATATACCTCCAACAAGCATTTGAACACTTCCATCAGTCATTTTCAGCAATACATATGGATCAGCAATTGAAACAGATGCCACTAAAGGTGACTCCAGATTTGTAGCTGGTTCAGAATTATGTGTCCCAAAGTTCAACTCTTGGGTCATATAAGAACCATCAAGTATACGTGCACCCCTAGCAAAAATCTGCACAACGCGTCGCCTGTAGAATTATAATTAGCCTAGAGAATTTATATAAGAAACTTTTAGGTATAATGCACATCCCAACAAGAAGTCTTGTGCTTCTATGATCAGTTCACATAGCAAGGGTTAAAACAATTTCTATGTAACACACCTATACCGTATACATATTAAAGAAGAGAGAACAAATCATTCTCAAGCATAATGTGCATAACCATCTCACTTCTTTAGTACACAATATCATAAATGTTGAGTGAATGAAAATTGGAAAATGGCAATAAAAGAAACCTCAACATGCAAACACCATTATAGTTGCATGTTGACAACTATATGGGTTTCACAGCAAAGCTCCATAAGATTACAGGTATAATTTTAAGAGTAAGAATCTAGAATAACTATTCTAGATTTTCCTTTAACAGCAAACCAAACAGGGCCTTAAGATATACCCCATTTTTGAAGATACCAGATGCTAAAAACAGGGCACAAGATGCTAAAAGCATCATGTTTGAAGATACCATTTTAAATTTCTCCTTGTTGAAGAATCAAAACCCATTTAGCAAATATAAATATTAAATAATCTCAGTGTTTTGTTTCCCTTTTCTTTTGTTTGTTTATTTTATTAATGTAAATTAGATTTAATTGGGCATTTAATTAGTTTAATAATATATTTTCACTAACATAATTATTAGCTAGGTATAAGTAGTGCAATTACTGAGTAATTATAAATATTTATTATAGCTTATTTATTTATTATTAGATTAATACATATAGTTTTATTAATAATAATCAAATTCATATACATTTATATGCTTGTTAAAAATATATGCACATGTGCATGTGTATTTTTAGCATCTTATTTATTATATACGATTTTGTATAAGATGAAATGCTAAGCTTATATATTTATTTTTACATGATTAGATATTAAACATTTTATGAATAATTAATGACTAGTCAAGAAAGAGTAAGAATCACAAAATAATTATAACTAGATGTTGTCTATACTTACATTTTATTTATAATTATATATATTTAGCCTTTTAAAAAGAGATGATTATTACATGCTTATTCTATAATTAGCAAAAAGTTATAGTAATAACATATTAACATTAATATAATTATAATATATATATATATATATATATATATATATATATCTGGTTGTTTAATAAAAGTATTAGGAGTAATTAGAAACCTAGTAAATTATCATATGGGTTCTAAATGGATAAATAAACTAACTTTGTACTATTTAAATATTTTTAGATCCTAACACTATTTTGGACCCCGTTGACACCCCTTGCAATGGATTAATGTTTAGTTAACAGAAATGAGGAATACAAGTGTTCTATGATCATATGGTGAGTAATCTTATCTCCTAGACAGCTTTTTTAAATTATGATATATTATATATTTAAATATTTTTAGATCCTAACACTATTTTGGACCCCGTTGACACCACTTGCAATGGGTTAATGTTTGGTTAACAGAAATGAGGAATACTTGTTTTGGGTGTTCTATGATCATGTGGTGAGTAATCTTATCTCCTAGACAGCTTTTTTAAATTATGATATATTATATATTTATATATATGCATTCCACTTTGGCTTCCAATATGTTTATACAAATTTATATACAGATGATTAAAAATGAGTATGCAGATAATGCAGAAAAATTAAAAATGATTGGAGATGGATATATTATTCATATTTTTTTTGTCGAGTTGATCTTTAGCATTAGTATACATGATATATAATTAAAAAATGCATTACATCATATTTCTTTTGACTCACACAAATTCCTGAGATGTATGGTTTATTATAGTACAGGATATATATGATCTATCATTTAAAAGGAAAACATTAAATCTCATTAATAAGATAATTGGTAATTATTCGACGCTACAGTAGTTGTCGGAGGGTGACAAACGGCTAAGGGTGGTAGAGGACGACCGTAAGGTAGGGTGACTCGTGGAGGTGATGGTGAACATAACTTAGAGGTAGAATTAGGGTTCTAAATTAGATTTATTCCTAAAATAACAAACGGTTATAATTATTTTACTCTTACTCCTAAGATAAACTCAATGCCAAAATGATTTTTCAATTCTTGCATGCTTGGATGATAAAGAAGCCTAGCCCATTTATATATAAAGATCGAGTATAATGAATTCTACTCGAACTAGAATTTATCTTAGAGGCTTACATGATTTAATTGGACTTGCATTAATAGTTTATATAACTTAACTATACTTGCCTTAAAAACTTACATAACATAATTAGACTTGACTTAGTACTTTATATGATTTAACTAAACTTGTCTTAAGAGCTTACATAAGAAATAAGCATGAATCAATTAAAAAATAAATAAATTCGATTCATCGAGCCCAATGTCTTTATCATGCAATCCGATCTTATTTGATTCATATCAATTTAGTAGTCTAGTATAATTGTCATTCAGAGTTGACAATTATAATTAAGATATCAACAAATGTATTGATTTATCATATTCGGATATACATGATTATCGAGTAGCCATACATCATATGTGTTAGGACCAAAAAAAAAAAAAAAAAAATTAGGTTGAGAGAAGAGGGTGCACGTGCTCTGCACGTGCAGCCCCTCCCCTCTCCTTCTCCGGTACGCAACGGAAAAGAAGGGATTTCATCTAATCCGAATCAGATTAGATTTAATCCTCTTCTAATCTATAAATTAGAAACCCTAATCTCTCTCTCTCTCTTTGCTTAATGATTAATACGTGCGGCACCGTATGGGTGTTGGGGAGCCAAGGGTGCGGCCGGCGAACCTTCGCCGTGGCGGTCGCCGGCGTCTTCCTCTTTCTCTTCTTCTTTCTCTCTCTTTTCCTCTCTTTTCCTCTCTCTCTCTCTTCGATTTGGGGAAGACAGACTCGGGTTGCCCGAGTCTGATCTTCTCCCTTTTAGTGATGGATTCGGGTCGAGTTGGATCCAAATCCAAGGAACCCGACCCGGTTCCATTATCTAATTGGATTGGGCCTTGGCCCAATCCATTTAAGAATTTATTTGGGTGGGCTGCGGGCCAACTGCAGCCCAGCCCAATTGATTTGGGCTTATTTTAGCCCAAATTAATTATTCTTAGGTTAAATTGTATAAACATTTTTAATAATTGTTTTAATTAAAAATGTTATTGTTATTTATTATTTAAGGTGGTGATTTTTAGTACGTAGGCTAGAGATTTGAGATTTTGGTTGTCTTGCCTAGACTCAGGTGAGTAGGTTCACTCACGTGTTTATTTTATTGTATTTCGTATTTTTCTCAGACCATGTAAATTTTCTGTGTGCAAATTATTTATTTCACCCTCATGTGTAAAAATTAAATTGTTGCAATTTCTGTGTGCAAGTCTATTTATTTCATCCGTACGTGCGAAAATTTAATTGTTTTATTTTCTGTGTGCATTTAATTATTATATTCAGAGCATCACCATACTTCGTGCTAATATTGAGAATTTTGAAAAGAAAAATGAGACTAGTATTGATATGACTTAGAAAAAAAGTCCCGGTATAAATCGTCTGCGATTTTCCGTCTCAAGTCTATCTAGAAGTCTAGGGGAAAGTCCTAAATTAGATCACTGCGGTGACTTTCTTAGGTGACTCTGGCGGGGTTAGGGAACAGTCCTTTTTAAAAAATGAGAAAATTTCCTAGGTGACTCTAACTTCTCTCAACGGTTAGAGGAAAAGACAGAGTGTTGATCACAGGGTGATACCCTCTGATGACCCTAACCGGATCAGCTATGAAGAAAAGTCTCGAGCGTCATCTCGAGGTGACTTCTAGTTAATGTGGATCCACAGGGTTTAGACCCATTGAGACATATGACAGTATAAATATCAAAAAGATGTTAATATGTTGAAAACGTGCAAGGTTACAAGTTGTGACATTTCTCTATTGTTATCATTGTTATTATGTAGAGAGCATGCCTATTGCATATTATGATGGATATTGTTGCTTTTAGTTTAATTTATTCAGCATTAATATCTTTTAAAATTTATTTGGTCCGAGTGGATTCGACTAACTGAGCTATAGTTGTTGGCTCAAGAGTTCTATTGTTTTTTTGTATTTGTTTATTTATTTCAGGTAATAGTCAGCGGGGCGACTGAGCGTGATGTACCCGGATTTCACCTCCACTTAGGATTCACCTATTTACCTTTCCGCTCTTTTAGATTTTGTGCTTTAGATTAGAAGATTTTATTCTATTTTATTTTAGTTTAGAGACTCAAAAACATTAACATTGTTTTTATTTTAATTGCATTTAGTAATAAAATTTTAATAAAGCACATTCTCATTTTATTTATTTATCTTGTCATCGTATACGTAGAGAGTATTATTAAGGCTTCGTGCATTTCAAGCATATTGAGATGCATGGTTGGTCATGATTCCAATTTTGGGTCGTGACAATATATAGTTGCATTTAAAATTGCCATAATCATGCTTCCCAGTTTTGGTCATTCTGGAATTGAATTGAACGAAACGGATCGGGATCGACCATAATCTACTGCAACGGGAAGAGAGATGAGAGGGAAAGAGGAAGAAAGGGAAAAAAGAAGAGATAGAGGAATAGAGAGATGAAAATAAAAATGATAAATATCACTTCTCTCAGCAATGTCGCTATTATCAACAATGTTTGTCATGGATAGCCATGCCAGTCAGCACGCCCTGTGTCGACTGGCACTTGCCGTGCCAGCGTGCTGGGCTAGCACAGTTATGTGCCGTTCGGCACAACCCCGTGCCAATCATTGTGCCATGTGGAGCCAATTTTTTTTTTTATCAATCATTATCAAATCAATTGATCAATTGATCATTTAGAAGACTTAGTGATAATGAAACTAGAGATGATAATGATGATGATGATGATGATGATGGTGATGGTGATAGTGATAATAATGAGACTCAGCCTGGTGGTAGTGATAATGGAGATGGGATGTGCGTCCCTGTTACACAACATTTTCAAAGGTGTTCTTTTTACAAAGGACTTGAGTTTATAGATAGCAAAATATTAGAAGCAATACATCCACAGGATGATAAAAGTTTATCATAATAACTATCATATCAATCATACCAGCTAGAGCCAAAATACTATTATTATACTCCATATCTACAATCTACATATGCTTATGGTGTGCATGTGCCGATGCCATTCATTTCCGTGCATATATAATATTCATATCATATCATAGGAGAACTATAAAATTTTTAATTGTATGCAGACTATTATTTGTTTAACTATATTATGAAGTGTTCAATCATTAATATTAATTTTAATAAATGTCTTCAATCATAGTATGTGTTGAATAATATTTATATCTAACTATTACTATATCTTTAATAAAATATGTAATTTACAAAAATAATCAAAAATAATATAATGTAGATTCTAAACTTTTAATACATATATTTAAACCAAAAGTTAAAGATTGACATATCGAGGACCGAAAAACATCTTTAAATATTCTACAAAAGTTCATTAAAAATATTTTAAATGCGTGCCAATGGCACATAGGGGTGTGCCACTAGCACGTAGAGGTGTGCCACTAGCATGATGGGGCATGCCAAGGCGTGCCACTCAGCACGCCCTGTGCCGACCAGCACAGCCATCATTAGAATCTCCTTTGACAATCAGGCCCCGCCTCTATTGCCCATGATTAATTGAGTTTCAACTTCACGGATGGTGGTCATGTTGTAATGGGTTGATGACTTGGTGGTGTGTATTATGGAAGGAGTGGATAGGTTAAGTGAGTTATGCAAAGGGTTTACGAACTACTCATATGTAAATGGGTTAAGCAGATTATGTTGTGTCAAGTCACCCACATAACAAATAGGTCATGTTCATGTTTGAAAACTGCAAGCTGGTTAATAAATAGGTCATATTCATATTAATCTAAAGCTGACCTGACTCAAATCTGACCTAATCCAAACCCAACTAACCCGATTGCCACCCTAGAGAGAAGGGATCATTAAATGAAGAGCGCAAGAGAGAAGAATATTGTTAGGTTTCAATCAGAGTTTCAATTATAGATTAACCCAAAATCTGAAAACTCTCCAATCACAATCATGAAATAAGGCTCTTGCATCACTATCATTAAATGGACAACCAGCACAGCCTACAACTCTCAAGTAATAACAAGATTCTGAGAGTACCTTGAAAAGAAATATGAAACAAGAAAAATTTACCTTCCGAATAAGTTGCCAGCCGCTATTGTACTTCCTTGTACATAATAATCAACAGTTTCTGTAACCTCTCCTAAATCATCAGCTGTCTCAAGAACCTATACCACAAAAAGACAAACAAACTATAATATCTTATCACTATGAGAAGTGTATTTCTGTATCAACGGTTATAGAGAACATCAAGTCAAAAGATTTGGATGCCAAACAGGATGCTTGGTTATCCTCTAGCCTCCATGCCAAAATCTCAAAATTTACTAATGAAGAATAGAGTATAACATGGAGAATTCTAGCGAGATCTTAGAATTGGATCATTAATTCCTTTTAATGTAAGAAGTTTAACTATTCTATAATTATTTGACAGTAGCATTACAATAAACAGTAGTCATCACTGTGCTCTAGCAGTACTGTTTTATAAACAGTATGAATAATTACTTTATTGTTATTCTTTTAAGCTCTCCTCAAAAGTCCAAATTTGGATTATCCATAGAGTCCTATTAGGAGTAAAAGTTATTTCTTACAGATCAAGTTAGGGTTTCTTTATACTCTACAGTAGCAATTAGAAGGCCAAAACTGTAATAACCAACATATTCATGAAAAGAAAATTTTCTTCACCCGTATTTCCTAGTTATCCCCCTCCCGATTCTGATATTATAATCTTATTCTCTCTTCTCTCCTATCTTCTCTACTCTCTACTGACATCTTTCGACAGTCTACCATTACATCTTAAGAGGCTAGAAAGTAGAAACCCTTATTTTGTCCTACATTAGTTGGTATCAGAGCACAATTTCTAACCGGATAGCAATCTCTTTCCTTTATTCTAACTTTTCCTCATTTAATCCTCATATTATGGGCATAGCCAAAATGATTTCTATTGAAGATGCCAAAAAACCAAGAATATTTTTGCAGACTTGATCGGATCCCTCACAAATTTGTTCTTGAGTTTACTGCAAACCAGCTCAAGAATCAAGAGCTATCTATTCAGATTTTTCTTGAAGTCAGATCACTGTAATATAAAAGCCCATACTGAAGTCCAAATAGGTTCCAGTGTTCAACTTTTTTTTTACATTTTACTATAGTAGATCATTGTAGCACTTTTATAACACATCATTATTCAGAAGACTTCAACAGTACTGTCCAACATAAAGTATAAACTGTATTGATGCATTATTTTACGAACTTTTAAGAGTCCTAGAAAGTCCAAACTTGGGTTTTCTTAGGTTATCCAAGGAATCCAATAAGAAGTAAGAGCCATTAGACCAAAAGTTGCACCAAACAATGAAGTTATGAAAAATGAAAATAAGACTTTCCTGGGATAGGTTTGCTTGTTTAATCCCATCTCTAGAATCTTATTCTCTTCATCTCTTACCTTCTCTACTCTGAGTACCCTCGATTCACTTCAATTGTACAAACCACTGTTGCATCATAGGGCAGCCGTATTTTGTCCTAGATCACTCATACAGTAGTTTACATACAATGCAAAAGGAATACTACAACCAATACAATCAACACAACAAACATAAAAGGAAAATAATACGATGGGAGAAGGAAAAGAGAAAGATGGACCTCTTACAAGTGGTTTTAATATTTTTTATTCCAACACTCCCTCTCACGTCTAAGCTCACGATATCTCAATCAACCCAAGACATGAATTTGAGACCAAATTGGCAGAAAATTTATATTTTAATTGTCAAATGGTTTGGTGAGATTTGAACTCAGGACCTCTTAGTCTGATACCATCAAACCAGAAACTACTCTAAAATCTTAAACAGATAGAGAACGGTGGTCTTAATCCTATGCACGGTCACATCATATACCTTGCATGCATCTGACCACCTACTTAAACCCAAAGTTGCTCTTTCCTTTTTGTGTTTCTTCCTTGTATATGTTTCCTTCTCTTTCTTTTTCTCTTCAGGAAGATGATAGGAGTATAGGAAGGCCAACAACCAAAGAGACAAATCAGAGTTACTTTAACAGGCTAATAATAGTTATCTGATTATGGTAGCAGATTTCCAATAATATTTCATAACTCATTTAGGATGACTGTATTGTAAATAAACCAGAATACAAGAACATATTACTAATTCAAATATATGTCATCGATACATGCTAGTGTTACACTGATAAGCTTCCTAGGCAGAAACCCTATAAAACTTAGCAAACAAAACTAACATATTAACATATGATAAAATTGAGAACCAATTCAAGCCAGCAAATAATATCTCATTCTATTTCGAAATGTTTTACTTACCATTGTCCGAGTTTCCAGACTTATTATTAAATATGCATGATATTCATCATCTTCTGCCATTATTTTAGAAGTATCAGTTCCATGACCACGCGAGCTCTTATGGTACACAGTCCATATACCTTTGCAACCAGGTAATTCCACCTGCAATTGCATGTTAAGGATCAGTTAATGTGCAACTGGTGCAGAAAGAACCAGGAGCCGAATATATGTTCATCATAGCATATGATCAGATTGCTACATAGAAGTTTAGTTTTTCTCAGGAGTTCTTCTCTGTACTGGCACTGCTTCCTCCCAATAGTAAGAAATATCGTGATTGTATATGGAAAAGTAAATTGGAGATACTACAATAGAGAAAGGGTTTCTTTGTAATCAGGAAACAGGAGGATAGAAGACCTCAAATGGAACTTCAGGCACAAAATATGTATTACATTAAAGTATGACACAGTCTAGAAGATCTAAGGTATTAGGGGCGCATTAATCCTTTTCTGATAAACTAATGTACATCAATGTAGATAGATAACTTGTCCGAGTACAAGCATGATTAAGTAGTGCATGCATAAACAAATATTCCAGACATAAAAATTGTTGCAAACTTCATCCTTCATCCAAACACAATATGTACAATAGCAATAAAGATGTCAAGGTACAAATCTCCAAAGTAATATTGTCAAAATCAAAAAAAATAAAAAAAATTTGGGGTTGAGAGAGGGTGCATGTGCTCTGCACATGCAGCCCCTCCCCTCTCCCTCTCCGGCACGTGACGAGGCGCAGATAAGGGGGGATTTCATCTAATCCGAATTGGATTAGATTTGATCCTCTTCTAATCTATAAATTAAAACCCTAATCTTCTCTCTCTCTGCTTAACCATCTCAGCCATCTTCTCTCTCTTCTTCCTCCCCTCTTTCGCTTTCTTCTTCCTTACCGTCGGAGTCGTCATTGTGGGATCGGCCCACCAGAGCACCACCGAAACCATCGAAGACCACCACGCGACTCGTTGGTAAGCCCTTTCCCACCCATAAATTTTAATTAAAGTTTAATAGGGTAAATCAAAAATACCTAATTTAGGATTTCGGCTCCACCGGCAAATCTGGCCGACCGGCGGCTTCGGGTCGCAGCCGCTCCGTCTGGAAGCATCTTGCCATTGGCCTCGTGTCGTGGGCATTCACCGTTGGAGCCCTCGTAGCTCCGGTCGCCATCGGTCATGGGATCGATCGCCGTACGCGGGTTCTCCCCCACCTCGCGAGGATGGCGGCACCGTATGGGTGTTGGGAAGCTGAGGGTGAGGCCGCCGAACCGTCGCCGCAGTGGCCGTCGGCATCTTCCTCTTTCTCTTTTCCTTTTCCTCTCTCTCTTCTTCTCTCTCTCTCTCTCTCTCTCTCTCTCTCTCTCTCTCTCTCTCTCTCCGGCTTGGAGAAGATAGACTAGGGCAGCCCGAGTCTGGCCTTCTCCTATTAGGTTGTTGGATTCGGGTCGAGTTGGATCTGAATCCAAGGAACCCGACCCGAACCAATTTAAATTGGATGGGCTGCAGGTTAGCCATTTTCTTGGCTGGGCCCGATTAACTTCATTTTTGGAATGGGCCGCGCCAACAGTATCCCAGCCCAATCCAATGGGTAAATTAAACTCATTTTAGTTCTTTTTTATTTTTTTTAAATTTTAGAAATATTGATATTATTCAAATTAAAATTTTGATTATTATTTATTATTTAAGGTGGTGATTTTTAGTACGTGAGCTAGAGATTTGAGATTTCGGTTATCTTGCCTAGATTTAGGTGAGTGGGTTCACTCACATATTTATTTTATTATATTTCGTACCTTTATCAGACCATGTAAATTTTCTGTGTGCAAATTATTTATTTCACTCTTACGTGCAAAATTTTAATTGTTACAATTCCTGTGTGCAAATCTATTTATTTTATCCGTACGTGCAAAAATTTAATTATTATATTTTCTGTGTGCATATAATCATTATACTCAGTGCATCACCATACTTCGGGCAAATATTGAAATTTGTGAAAAGAAAAATGAGACTAGTATTGGTACGACTTAGAGAGCAGTCCCAGTATAAATCGATTGCAATTTTCCGTGGTGACTCAAGTCTATCTGGAAGTCCAAGAGAAGATCCTAAATTAGATCACTGCGGTGACTTTCTTAAGTGACTCTGGTGGGGTTAGGAAACAGTCCTCGGATGAATGAGAAAATTTCCTAGGTGACTCTAACTTCTCTCAACGGTTAGAGAAAAAGACAGTGTGTTGATCACAAGGTGATACCATCTGATGACCCTAACCGGATTAGCTATGAAGAAAAGTCCCGAGCGTCATCTCGATGTGACTTCTAGTTGATGTGGATCCACAGATTTTAGACCTATTACGACATATGACAGTATAAATATTAAAAGATGTTAATATGTTGAAAACGTGCAAGGTTACAACTTGTGACATCTCTCTATTATTATCATTGTTATTATTTAGAAAGCATACCTATTGCATATTGTTATGGATATTATCGCTCTTAGTTTAATTTATTCAGTATTAATATGATTTAAAATTTATTTGGTTTTCGAATGGATTCCACTCACTGAGCTATAGTTGTTGGCTAATGAGTTCTATTTTTTTTGTATTTGTTTATCTATTTCAGGTAATGGTCAGCGGGGCGACTGAGCGAGATGTACTCGGACTCCACCTCCACTTAGGATTCACCTATTTACTTTTCCGCTCTTTTAGATTTTATGCTTTAGATTAGAAGTTTTATTTATTTAGTTTAGAGACTCAAAAACATTAACATTGTTTTATCTTTATTGCAACTAGTTTTAAAATTTAATAAAGCACATTTTCATTTTATTTATTTATTTTGCCATCGTACACATAGAGAGTATTAATAAGGCTTCGTGCATCTCAAGCATATTGAGATACATGGCCGGTCATGATTCCTATTTTGGGTCGTGACAAATATTGATACATAACACATGTTGAGAGGAAGACAACTTCAAGAAGATGATGAGAAGTTGTTGAGATTATACTGTCTTAGAGTATCTGAATTTATTGTAAATGTCTTAAATGTATTGAAACACAAAGGGATCTTCATCTGCTACTAGTAGTAGCTAGCATCACATTTGTTACCTTATGTATTTCAAATACCAATGGGATTATGAAAGCTAGATAGTGCATTTCCATAATATGTCATCTATAGAAGAGTGTTGACTTGATTGTGATAGTCAAAAATCTAAAATGATGACTCATGTTAAGATCACGACTCAAAAACTTGGTCGAAACTGATACCTTTGGGATGGACCTGATCTAACTTACCTAAAATGTATAATATCATATCTACCCAGTAGATTTTGGCTGAAATTGACGCTGTGAAACTGACGAGATGGGGCCCTGTGCGAACCCGTTAATCGAGATCACCTGATTAACTTACCTATCCAGTGACTACCAAAATCATTCACTCAGCATGCTGAGGGGGAGAGGTCATGGAAAAGAAAAAACACACTTTTCAAAAGAAGTCGTCAAAATTTTGACATATCAAATCTTTCATCAAATCCTAAATCAAGAATTCGAAAATCTAAATATTACCCAGAATTAAAATCACTTCTAGAAAATTAAAGGAAAAATTATAGTTTACCCCCTCCAGACCAAACTAGAGATCAAATTTGAAGATCCTTAATAAAGAAGAATCTATAGAGAATTAGATAACTTTCTAATATATCTAAAATAAAACCGACCAAATTTGAAATGACAAAAATATGATAAAAACATACATTTATTTATTATCATATCTTTGTTGTCTGAAATTCAATTAGTATTATTTTAAATATATTGAAAAGCTGATCCAACTTCTACAACTATCTCTAATGAAGTTCATCAAATTCAGCCTCTAATTTAGTCAAATAGGTTGAAAAAAAAAACAACAATTACACTTTAGTTTAAACCATGAAGGGATCAACTAACACGTATGAAACTATAATGGGGTAAAGTAAATTTAGGTCAACAGAGGGATAAAAAATGTAATTTTTCCAAGATTAAATCTTGCCAAAGAAGGCCTAAAAGTTTTAGTATAATTTGGAGAAATAAGTATTATTTTATTATGTTTTATAATAAATAGATGTCAAACTTGGTTGATAACTTGATATTAAGAAAAAATTTATATGTAGCATTTTATATACTTAAATATAGTTTAGTATTTTATTTACATAAGTTATTTGATAAGCTTACCACTTGGTTAAAAAATACGACCTCCACCAAAATATTCATGTCTTAATGAACATCGGTGTCCTGAAATGAAAAACTTGACTTAACAGTTAAAAGCTACCAAATTTGCCACAATATATGAAATTGGAAACTGCTGATAACTTATCAATGAAAGCTATTCCCCATCGGTTCTCCCTCTAGTTTATTAGTAACTAGAAACAAGAAGGTCATGCCGAATGCACATGCCATGCTAATACTTAGCACGACCCTACATGCCAATGCCCAATAGTATACCCGAATGTGAATAGTAAGGTTCAAAAAATCGAAACCAAGAAAGGTATCGGCTTTCCAAAAAATTGATAAGTATCAGCCGTATTGATTGCTTGGATCGGATCGGAATTTTTTTAATTATATAAATTCTAAATATTATTCAAAAATACAGAAAAAACTTTTCAAAATTTAGAAAAAATGATAAAAAATAAGAAAATGAGAAAGAAAAACTATAGTACTGTGAAAACTAAAAAGAATAAGAGATTAGAGAGAGAGCTAGTGGAAAAAAATCAAACAAAAGAAAGAAAAAGAGAGTGGAAGAGAAAGGGAGAGGAAATGAGAGAAATTAAAAACTAAAAATAAATAATAAAAAAACTCATCCGAGGTCGCCGAAGGTTGAGGTCGTCGAATATTCGTCAAAAAATGTCGCCGAAGGTCGAAGTCGTCGAAGATCTACTCGGTCACCAATGGAAAAGGTGAGAAAGAAAAGAAAAGGAGAGAGAAAAAAGGAGAGAAACAAGAGAAAGAGAGAGAGAAAAGAGGACAAAAGAGGCAGATAGGGGGGTGGGGTCCAAGTTGGATCCAAAATGGCCGATACAACCGGCTGGTTTCAGCCAGCATCAGAATAGGTTGAAACTAGGAACCTTGCTTTATACATGTTTTAGTTTGAATATATAAAAAAGCATACATTAGTGTCTTTTATCCTTAGATAATATTGTAATGACCTATTTTATTAAAGGTATAGCAATAGTCAAGTAAAAACATAATTCAACACATAATATGATTGAATACATTCATTAATTGATAATAGTTTAGTAATTAAAAATTAATCCAGATGTATATTTAAATGGTGCAGCTTTTAAAAACTTCACAAAGATCTTCACCACCAGCCTCATCTCACACCTTGAAAACTTGTTCTTAGGCTACTCTTCAAAGGTCTGTACATATTTGACAACTTTGCAATCGCTCATGTGCTTATCTCTTCTTTCAGCAAGGCTTGCTTCACAGAGTGTCCTAATAAAGCTTAACTTCTCAAAAACTAAATACCCTCCTTCAAATTTTCCAAGCTAAGCACACAACATCCTATTAGAGTAGATTAGATGGGTGAAACTCTATCTGCGGTCCTCATCAATGAGCACCCATCCTTTTTATCCTAATCATCGACATGCGCCTCCTCTTTCGGACTCAAACCTGGGCGTAGTTGCTAGCTTAGCCTACACCCCTTCTCATCCACGCCCATCCTCTAGTTCATGGACGATAATCTTATCCTTTCCTCAAAGAGCATCTCCTCAATCCTCAACTTCAATTTCATCACTATCCTCAATCCTCATCCTTAACTGCAAATTTTGAGCCATTCCGCTCAACCCTCAACTTGTGCCTCCTTTGGGACCTCTTTCTTTAGTTGCACGGTGGATGTCATTCAATTAAATATCTTGATCTCCCCTTTAACTAGGATTGGTTTCCAGTCATTGACAAGTGTGAGAAGAGGCTATTGGCTTAGAAGGCTATAACCTTGTCAATTGGAGGTCGTTTGATCGCGTGCCAATTATTGTGCCATGTGGAGCCCTTTTTTAAATTTTTTAATTTTTATTAATTATATCAAATCAACTAATTAGTTAATCATTTAGAAGGTTTAGATAAAATTTATAATAAGACTAGAAATGATAATAATGACGATGATAGTGATAATAACAAGACTCAGTCTACTGGCAATGATGATGGAGATAAGACATGTGTTCCTGTTACACAACTTTCTCAAAGAGATATTATTTTTATAAAGGATTTGAGTTTGTAGGTAGCAAAACATCAGCAGAGGTGTACCCACAAAATAATATAAGCTTATTATAAGTACCATCATATCAACCACACGCACCATAGCCAGAATACCCTTATTATACTCTATATCTATAATCTGCATATGCTTATAGTGTCTGTGCCTATCCAGTGCCTTTCATTCCCATGCATGTTCAACATTTATATTATATCATAAGTGAATTACAAAATTTTTATTTGTATAAAAACTATGTGAGACATTACAACAAGCAATATTATTAGTAAACGAGTTTTAAAGATAATATTTAATGCAATATTCTCTTATTATTCTTGTGCCGACAAATGAAATATTTGATCCTCCTCATAATTTTACGTTCAACTAGATATTAATGTTAATTATTAAACTATTATCAATTAATATCATGTATTCAATTATATTATAGTGTTCAATCATTAATATTAGTTTCAATGAATCTCTTCAATCATAGTAAGTGTTGAATAATATTTACATTTAACTATTGCTTTATTTTTAAGGATAATAGTAATCCTATCATTAACTAATTCATTTTATTTATTAATTTTATAGTAATAGAAATACATGTCCTACTGAGATAAAATTTGTAACTTACTATCCTCTTGCCTAGCAGGCAAAGATCTACCTCTGATCCTACACATATTAGATCTAGTGCTTAGATAGTTTAGCCAATAGTAGGTCAAGATATATTGAACGGTGATGTGGGCGGGGTTCCCGAGGAATACAAATAACCTCTGATTTTTTTCTAAAATAAGTCATTTATAAAAAGAATCTAAAGATAAAGCATTATAATGTAGGTTTTGAACTTTTAATACATATATTTAAACTAAAAACCAAACATTGACATATCGAAAACTCAAAAATATCTTTAAATATTATAAAAAATTTATTAAAAAATATTATAAATGCGTGCCAGTGGCACGCGAGGGTATGTCACTGGCATAGTGGAACGTGCCAACACCTGCCGCTTAGCACGCCCCGTGCCGATGGTGGCACAACTTGGCACGACCATCGTTGGTCTGACCCTCGTCTATGCTCTTAGCTATCCCCACTTCATCTTCATGTTGCATCCAAACTGGGTATTAAACAAGATCGATGCTCTCAAGCAAGGCTTCCTTTGGAAAGGGAATAAAAGTTTTGGGCTTCCACTATCTCGTAAACTGGAGAAGGTGAACAAGCCAAAATTGTATGGCAAATTGGGCATCCTGAACTTGCGCCTATTTAGCTTAGCCCTATTGAGCAAATAGTGGTCGAAATTGATACCTCAAGGCCCCCATTTCTTTGGAGACCAATCACCCTCGAGCTCTACTATTGGAGACACGTCCCTTCAACAATGCTCCTTTCTATGGAGAAGTGTCATTAAATCTTCCAAGGCTTTTACTACCGGGGTCATTTTCTCTCTAGCTAAAGGAAATTGAATCAAGTTCTAGGTGGATAGATGGATAGGTGGGTAGGCAACCTGTCTCTTTCGACCTTATTCCTGAAAGCCTTCATCGTGTCCACTCAGTAAGGCATCTTCTTTTGGGACATAGGGTCTATCCACTAGCCTAGAAAACTTGATCATGCGGCTTCCTCTAAGGTCCTTGCAATTGAAGCTCTACTAGTGAAGCATCCATCTCCCACATTGGACTCCAACTCAATTCTGGTTTGGTCTAGCCAACGCTTTCTCTATCAAGCCTTTCTATAACATCTTGAACTATGGAAGCATCCATGTTCCCAAGTCCTAAATTTTGTGGCAGAATCCTATTCTCAACAAGGTCAAGATCTTCCTTTGACTAGCAACCATGAGATGCCTACATACTAGGGAGTTTCTTGCCATTAAGGGAATTCTTGTGCCTCTCGTTTGCCCTCTTTGTGACAAGGACTATGATTCAGATTGACTACATTCTCTTTAACTGCACCTTCACCTCTTCAATCCTCTCCAAGTTAGGGGCTTCAGACAAACCGAACTTGCCCATTCACTACTAGTTGAATTAACGCAAGGCTTTCATCTTTTGCCAGTTCAGGTTGGCCGTAGACGATAGGCTTTCTTTGGTGATTATTATGGAAGGAGAGAAACTGTAGGATTCTCAAGTCCGAGGCTCTCACTCCTTCTGGCTTTAAGATCTCTCTTTCTGAGATCTGGTGCCAACAGAGCTCGCTCTTCCCCTCGACCTCTCCTATTAGCTTTGACTCTTTCTTCTCCATCTTCTCCTAGTAAGTCTTAGGGGTTTCTTTCATCTTTATCAATAAATTTAATTGGGCTAAGCCCACTTATTCTCAAAAATAACAGTTCAATAATTAAAACAAAAACCTAATAGAACGTAGTTAAGCTAACATATTCCTATATCAAAATGATCCAATTTGAATAAATTTGACATGCTAATTTTGATTTTTTTCTAAATTTCAGAAAATTTTGGGAGAAATCTAATCATTTTAAAATTTTAGCGAAAAATTAGTTGGATTCAAATCAACTCATATGAAGCTAATATAATATGTTCATATATCAATTTGACCTGATTTGAACTAATTTGACAGATTAATTTTGTAGTTCCTAACATTTGGAAAAAAAATTGGGCGGAAAATCAAATTTTCTCTTTTATTCCTACATTTTAAAGAGTATCTTTTATAGATCTAACAAAATTAGACTAAATCTAACAAAATTGGACTAGATCTACCATTTACGCCCCAAATTTTTAAAGTGTAAAACAAAACAAAAACAAAAATCCCATGACAACTCGTATCAGTCGGCACAGGGGCATTCCTGTTCGGTGTTGCCATACCCACTAGCATGGCTTGGCATACCCCAGCATAGGGCTGTGCTAGTGAGTGTTGATCAGCATGGCCATTCTTAGTCTAGAAACACTAACTACAAAATAAAAAAGAAGGAAAAATATTCTAGAAACTTATACATCTTATATTTCTAGTAAACCGAAAACAACCTTTTAGTAGTGATCTCCTTTGTCTTCTGCAATCAAGCACTTTGCAAAATGCATTATTTATCTCCCAGAATTATCACCACTATCTCATGATGGTTAGGCATAAAGATGTTTGTATTCATTCCTTCATCCATTAAAGAGAAATAACAAATGACATGATGATAACACAAACATAAAAATACACCAATTGCTGAAACATGTTAAGTAAACATGATATAAAACAAATGGTACCTCAGTGATCAATTCAGGGCGAATTGATTGTTGGAGAACACAAAGAGCCCCATTCTTTCCATGACCAGAACAGCACACCTGAATGAACCATCCAAATTAACATATTAAGTCAAATTTATTTTGTGAGAAAATCTATTATAATAAGAGAATGAAGAGAGACTTTTATTGTAATGCAATAGAGAAAGATGCAAAAATCTAACAGTTAGCTAGTAAATCAAACACATCAAGAGAAACAATGGAGCATGCGTAACTGACCAATTCATAGTTGCTCTGTTTAGAAATTCCCGTTGCATTTGGATCTGCATTGATCCTAAAACCGTATGAAAAGTCCTTCAATGGACCAACATTAATCAAGGAATCTCTCACCACAAATGAGAAGGTCTTCTGCATAACACAACAGGAGAATTTGAAGGAGTATAATTTTGAACTACCTCACGAAATATACCAGTGACAACAACGATGTGACGACAAGAAAAACTTCTGAGGGAAACTACAAAATCTAGGGCATGTAAATACTTCTCTCTGCAAACCTACTAATAAATGTAGGAGATGTGCCTAAAGTTCGTCATGGTTGAATATTGAATAATTATAGCACTGTATTTATAAATATCATAATCACTTAATCAGTCAGATTATAACCATTAAAACTAGAGCTACAGTGCATATATCCTTGGAAGAAGAGAAAATCTAAACTTCCTAGTTCTAAATAAATCCATAATTTTAAATAAGATTTTTTTTCACAATAAAAAACATAGTGAATCGTGGTAAGGGTGTTAATGCACTGAACCTCCATGAGAGGTTTGTGTGGCCGAAAAGAACAGAAGACAGGATTCACATTTAAGGTCTTAATACAGTTTCAGACTAAACTATGAATCCTGAACCAACTAGCTGGCTATTGGCTTAAAGAAGGGAAAAGAAATAACTGTTGTGGATGAATTAATGCAAGCATGAGGCCTGGTTAAACCCCACTGGACTCAAAACTGATAGCACAGCAGATGGCACCAGACCACACAACCAATGGGCAAACCAAAGATTAGATATGGCAATACTTGAAAAGGAAAAGATAAAAAATGTTTTAGAAGAAACATCCTCATAAAATAATATCCATAGTAAACTTAGAAAATTGAATTTAGCAAAATTCAAGAAAAAAGAAAAGTAACTACCTCAGTTCAGGGAAACAAAAAAAAATAAAAACAGAGAGAGAAGAAAGATAATTGGAATTTGTTCAAGAAAAAAGAAAAGTAACTCCCACAGTTCAGGGAAACAAAAAATAAAAAGAGAAGAAAATTTAGAATTGAATAAAAGTGCTAACTAATTGAACTTCTGAAACCAATATTGAGTGAGTAAGCAAAGAGCATCAAAACATGATTAATATATTTCCAAATTGGTCTAAATAAACATGAAAGAACCATTGAACCAAAAAGTTAGATACCTGCACTGACTCCGAGCTGTTTGGGACTGTAGTATACAAAGAAAGTTCTTCGACGCTACTAATGTCTTGTAAAGCATCAGAAGACATCCTTCTCAACCGCTTTGCCAATGGGGCATCACCTTCAATATCACCAACCTGCTTAAACAAAATAGGTGATGACCAGAAGACGTGAAACAGAAAGGCTACTTTAGAGTTCAAGAAGTGCAACCATCGATATAAGAGAGGGACGAGGAGGAAGGCTGATTGTTTATGAAGTGACAGAGAGGGAGGGTGAGAGTAGATGGAGACAGAGTATGATAGGGTTTTGGTGAGAACAAGACATCTCATGTCCATTTCATAGGTCACCATGACCCAGTAAAGAAAACAGGAGATGATGAGCAAAACAAACACTGATAGGTGTTAGGAAGTAGGATGACTCACTTTGAAAAAAATACTTAGTAAGAAAGAGTTTTAGAAGAAAGTGCAGATAAGGATTTCAACACAAATTACACTCTGACTGCAGCATTACAAATAGTTCTTGCTACTATGAGTAAAGAGAGGTAGCAAATCAGTCGAAATTTTATGCCATCACAATCTTATGTAAAGAAGAATTCACAACAACAAAATAATGGAACCCACAGCACTTAAAAGTTGAAGTGGTCCTAATATAGCAGTAATAGGATAAACAAACAACAAAATAAACATGAGAGCAAATGAAATGAAAAAGGTGAACAGGATCATTTTAGGGCACATAATAACAGAATGAATAATCACAGGCACTCCACCAAAAACTAAATGGTAGTTAAGCACTTCCATATGCATTGGGAAAAAGATATATCCACACTCTACCCCATACATATATAGGATAATAAGATCTTTAAACAGGATTGCACTGGCCATCTTTCCAAGATGGGCTTAAGCTGTTGCGATCATACAAAGTATGACTTTTAAAATGAAACTATTAGAAATGAAAATTATTCCAAAATGAAATTATTAGGAATGAAAATTATCCTCAGTCTAGGGGAGGAAGAAGCCATTGACAACCCCAAATTTATGACATTTGTTTTGCTCATAATACAAATCTTTACTCGAATGCAAGAAGAAGCTCTGGCCCCTAATCATGGGATGTGAAGACGATCAACCGAGACATTGAACTTTTAGTTGGTCACAGAGTATAAATAGTAATGAGTTTTGACACTAGAAAGGCCATTTCTGTCTCAATAGGTTATAACATTTGAAGTACAATTTATATAGATCAAGCATCAAGATACCAAAAGGTATCAAAAGGGATAAGGAGACCTCAAATTAAATATGTTTGAAGTAAGACATGCTCAATTCCTAATAGCACACACCAACATGGATGACCATGACAGAGTATTTGGATACTCCCCTATTAACGGTGTTAATAATTTAATGGTACAATATAAGTATCAACCTATGTCAACCAGCATGGTAATCCATAACTAAAAGACTCTAATGTAGCCTCTAATACATGTATTAGAACCTAAAATATATATAAAAATCCCAAAAAATCCATTTAGACGCATTCCATCGTGCCACTGGTACACTGGGACATGTTGAGTCGGCACACCCTGTGACAATAGTGTATCGGCACATCACGTGCCATCAGTACAACAATTCTTAATTCCACTGTATTCATGATCTAGTGGATAAATATTATTCTCAAGTACTACAAGAACCATGACGGACCTATAGATAGAACAACAATAGCATGTAGAAGTCTTGCTCAATTATGCTTGTTTGTAAAGAGTGCATAATAAACATAGGTACAAAAGCAATGGCAAGAAAATGTCATTTGAGAATAAATTCTATTTCTTTAAACATGCAGATGCATTAGAAATATTTCAAATTTGCACCTTATCTTTCACATGGCTAGAAGTGGATGTGGAAGTCCCACAACTATATTGTACAAGAAGGCTGTCTCCCAAACGACTCCCAAGGAAGAAAAATGAACTCCCAATAGTTGTCACATCCTTTACAGATATAAGATAGGAGAATCAGAAGTACAACAGAGGGGACATAACAAAATAAGTTAAATAGATAATACTCAGATACATCAAAAAGAAGGAAAGAAGAATAATAATTATAAGTGCATCACAAAAAATGCAGGGTGAACAACCAACCGAAGTCAGAACTGATGCTTTTGACTTCATAAGATCTAGTCTCTGCACAACCCTGCAAGCAAGAAATAAAATAAGTCACAAGTCAGAGGAAAATGAATTATACTGTAGCTTTATGCATCGAGAAGGATAAGATTCACTATCAGTAATGTCATAGATAAATGATTGTCCAGGCAAATTATGCAAGATTTGGAAGGTCACGCAAGCAATGCAAGAATTTGTCTTCCAAATTTATTAACAAAAGCTGTGATATTGTACCTCCCATCATAGACCAAGGTGAGCAACAGTATTTCTCCTGCTTTTGATGAGAACATTGCAACATCATGCAATAACCATGTTGCATTAGCTGCATCAAGCTCCACAGGGAACTTTGATTTTGGCATTTCAGGACTGCAGCATTCAATGCATATCATAAAACAGTCACTCAGACTTAATTAAAGTTCCAAAACATTAAGAACTGACACAGTACAGCCCACAAACTACTAGACACATACATGGATGCAAATATCTATAATTCTATATACATACACATATAAATAAAAACTTAAACTTATATTATAAGAAAATAAAACTAATAGTACATAATATCTGAGCAACAATAAAAGTAGATGTCAGAATAAAGGACAGCTTTATCACAATACATCCTGAAGCAGCAAGTTATTGGCATTGAATTTACAAATTGGTACAGTATGCAATGGGCAGGCCCCTTCAAGGATAAATAAACTTGTAACAGCACAAAGTACCAATAAATAAAATCATGTCTGGCATCTGCACAAGACCCTTAGAAGTTGTTGAGAATTAGATTTTCTTTTCTTTTTTTTGATGTATTTATTATCTAAAAATTAGATTTGTTTTAAAGTGTCATATTTGGTTAAAACTCCTAATGGATTGAGATGTTATTTTATTTAAAAAGGTTCTATTACGATTTGGTTGATCTTTAAATTAATAGTCCTAGTTTAGTTATAGATTAGACTAGGAAATATTTGGGAAAATTCAAGTTGTAAGTTGATATAATCTCCTCACCTCTATCTCATCACTATATCTAGAGGTGAGGGAATTCCGATAATAAAGAGAAAATCATGAAAAATTCCACTTTATTCTTTCCCCCACAACTAGGTGGGTTTGATTTTCTTTTTCCCATGACTTGGTGAGTTATCTTCTATCTTTCCTATCTATCTAGCAATGCAAGTATAATGAACCTTGGAGGTAAATAGATTCACAGAGACCCTATCTTTTTCTCCATTTTTTTCTCCTTAAGGGTGGCTCAACTTACCTCCTTATCTTTCTTTCATGTTGGTATGGTTTCTCATCCCTAGGCCACATCAATTTAGTATTGAGCCACATCACAAATCAAAGTGTTGATAGACAGAAATATCAAAACATTCCCATGTATCACTTGCATGGGATTGCAAAGGTAAGTACAGCTATCCATGCTCAAACTGTGGAATTTGTACTAAATAAAAAAAGTTGGACGGAAGTTTATAAATTATAACTATATTTTCGAACTATATTTTTGACAAAATTATTAAAAGTCATAAATTAGAATTACAACTAAAATGTTAACTGCCAATACTAGTCATAACATCTTTTTATCTTTTTTATATCTAATCAAGATCACTCTTTAAAAAATCAAAACTAAGAAACGAGACCAACTAATCAAGTTCGAGGCTTAATCTCAAACCAATGATGGCTTGCATGAATAGTTGGTGACGCCTTCTGGACTCTCTAATGCTCTAAGCACATTTATAAGAGTTATGAAACAAGTACTCCGACCATTTATGGGGAATTTTTTTAGAGTGTACTTTGATGACATTCTGATTTATAGCCACTCAGAGACAACATTTAAATTATTTGCGTCAAGTCTACCTCACTCTCTGCACTTCAAGCCTCTATGCTTACAAGAAAGAGTGCTCCTTTCTTGTAGGTCATGTTTTATTCTTAGGGTTTGCGATTTCATCTGAAGGAATATGTACTGACCCGTAGTTAAATCAAAGCAATTGTCGATTGGCCTAAACCCTAAAACATTCATGATATTCGTAGTTTTCATAGACTTGCTACATTCTATCTACATTTTTATTCACGGGTGCAGTACAATCATGTCCCCAATTACTAATTGATTAAAAAATGGTGACTTTCAATGGTCTCGATCTACAAATAAAGCCTTTGAGGAGATCAAGGGAAGAATGATAGAAGTTCATGTTATCTGTAAAGATTTTGAAGTAGAATGTGATACTTTGAGGATTGGGATAGGCGGCATCCTAAGTCAAGAACGTCATCCTGTTGCCTATTTTAGCAAAAAGTTAAGTGAGGCAAAACAAAATTATTCCACATATGAAAAAAAATTATATGCGGTTATTCAAGCTCTACACTACTACTGTCATTATTTACTCCAAAATGAATTTGTGCTATATTTCAACCATTAAGCCTTTTACACCTCAACTCTCAAAAGAAGCTCAATGCTCAGCATAGTCACAAGATTGAATTTTTACAAGAACTCTTTTGTTCTAAAACATAGGGTTGGAATAAGGCGGCTAATGCGCTCAATCAAAAAGTCAATCTTATTTCCATTAGGAGTATCATTATCGCGGGATTTGACAAGCCAATAGAAAATTATGCATCTGCCATGATTTTGGAGAAGCCTACCTCACCTTGTCAAATAACGTGAATGTATCTCTGAATGACTACTCCCTCCAAAATGATTATTTATTTAAGACCAACAAACTTTGCATACCTCGTACATCTGTACGTGATTTCTTAGTTTGGGAGATTCATGTTGGTGACCTTTCAGGACATTTTGGACGCGATAAAACCATTGAAAAGTTGGAATGTCAATTTTATTGGCCGACTCTCAAACATGATGTAGCCAAAATAATCAATCAATGTCATACTTGTCAATTGGTTAAACATCGCAAACAAAACATTGGCCTAAACACTCCACTTCTTGTACCAGACCATCCGTAGCAAGATGTGAGCATAGATTTTGTATTTGACTTACCACATACTTTTGTTTAGCATGAGATCTTTGTGGTTGTAGATCATTCTTCTAAAATGGTTCATTTCATTCCACGCGCTAAAACCTCTGATGCTTCAAACATTGCAAAACTCTATTTTGACCATCTAATCAAACTATATGGTTTACCTAAAACTATTGTGCCAAATTGGGATGTTCTATTTATGAGTTAATCTGAAAACTTTGTGGCACGTCACAAAATTGAAGTAGGCATATGAGTTAAATCTTTTACGCTGTCTCATAAATGACCATAATAGAAACTGGGATTCTATTCTTCCTATAGTGTAATTTGCATGTAACAACTCTATTAATAGGTCTATAAACATGAGCCTATTTGAGGTTGTCCAAGGGTATAAAGCTCGTAAACCTTTAGACCTTCATATGTCTCCACATTCTAGAGTATCAAAATCTGTAGAAGCATTTGTATATTATGTCCATTCATTATATCAAGAGATAAGTAAGAGAATCAAAACTAGTAATCTTCAATATAAACTACAGGTCGATTTGAATCAATGTGCTAAAGAATTTCATGTTAGAGATTGTATCATGTTTCGTATCAGACCCGTGTGATTTCCTTCGGGTACCGCAAGGAAATTGCAAGCCCGTAGTGCTGGACTTTTTTAGATATTGAAACATGTTAAACCTAATGCTTATGTTATACATATTCCCTCTGATTATGGCATTAGTTCCACTTTTAATATCGAAGATTTAATGGACAATAAACCTCTCGCATCCATCCCTGATTATCCTTCTGATACAGTTAATTCCACTTGTCCAAATATACATACTTTAAAACCTGCCACTTACCTTCTTCATCGACACAAAATGAAAATGTAGATGTTATTTTGGATGATTAGGTAAGATCCGACGTTGATAGAAGTATGCACCGAAACCTAGTCTGATGGAAAGATCACCCAGAGTTGGATAGCACACGGATCATGCATGAGGAGCTTCAGTGATACATCCTAACCTCTGAGAGTTCTACTAGAGCTGCCCTCAACTCCCCTCAACAAAGTCAAATTTTTCCCACCCTCAGAGAGTTGATGCCAACACTACATTCAGGCATGTGTACTTGGGTAGATGCAGGAGGGTAGCTCATCCAGTGACACTTTGGTTGGGCGACGAATCATGTGGAAGAGGTTTTTACATAAGGGTATTTTAGTCTTTTGCATGAGACATCTTTTAGTCTTTTGCTTGAGACATCTTTTAGTCTTTTGTCCTTTTTAAGGTTTGCCTATATAAAAGCATGTTATGTTATCATTTGGGATTGATGAATATTTTGAGACTTTTAAGATTATCAATTTTTCCTTTGTTGGTGGATTCCAACAATCCATTAGTGGATTCTATGGGCTTGTCTACTTTTTCTCCAATAATATCCTTTCCTTCCCTTCTCTATCTGGATCTTTCACTAACCTTCCCTGTACTATTTCTTCATTTTACTACCTACTGAATGTTGATCATTTTTCATTATATATTACTGTTTTACTGTCTCTTAGATTTATCATATCATTACACTTTAACACTATAAAAAAAAACTTTTAATTACTTAATCACAACCTTCAAGGAGGCCTTTAAACCATGTCTCCATGGAGCCTGCCATTGGACTGCATCAAGATCTAAATAGTGCCTGATACCAGTTCCAGGCTAACTATGCTCAAAACTGAGGGATGGCTAATTGTCCTGGAATCACAAATAATCTCTGTTCTGTCCATGTTAAGTTCTTCAATACTAGAAATTATCATTCCTCATATATAACATATCCTGGAGCCTCTGGTAGACTAATATCCATGAGTTTTTAAATATTTTGCACTTTATGTACAACTGTCTTTATTTAAATAGTCAAATTCATTTTCCGACTAATTGCTGGCTTCAGTTGTATTTTGTTCATTAAAGGGCTGGACTAAGATACACACACACACACACACATATATATATATAGAGAGAGAGAGAGAGGCTCTTGTAAAACAGCAGACTTGTTTGTACAACCATTACTAATATTGTTCGAGAAACACTACCAGCATACTGCCTAGGCAACTACCTTAGACGAAGCATGTCCAAGGATGTGCTTTTTGTCATGCCCAGGTGACGACTGATGTTGAGATTTAAATTCGCTGCAGATGTCACCAGATTAGTGGATCCTAAATGTTTATCATGGTTTTAATAGCAATGCATTAATCTATTTTATTGATTTTGCTTACTAATTTTGACCTGTTTGTAACTATTATTTCTTTCAGTTGTGTAATTGTCAATTCCCTTTATTTTATGGATGTCCGTCGTGGCAGCCACCAGAACCTAAGAGATAGGTGTCCTTGTCTGCCTGTCTAACTAGTCTTTAAAAACCATGACAACCAAAAGTAAAATAATTTCCACCAAGTGCAGGTTGTGCAAAGGCTGGTGACAAGATGTAAGAAAAAAGCAAGACGTAGCATGACACTCCAAGATGTGATAAAACCAAAAAACAGAAAAGAAGGTTTATGGTTAATTTAATCTAAAAGAAATACTGAAGTGACCAATAAATTGGTTGGTTTTGGTAACACACAGTAATTCAAGAATAATGAATATATAATGCAAGGAGGATTTACAGAACCTTCCATCTGGCTGAGATGCAAAACCATTGAGACCAAGGGAACAAGATGCTGACTGCAATAATCAACAAAAAGGAAGGTGTAAGAAAAGGAAATAACTAAGAAGGCAGAAGAGAATAAAATAATCGTAGTTAACAAAAATTTTGAAAAGTCTATAAGAACTACACCTGACTGTGATAGTGGATACTATTTGCACAAATCACAAGAACACCACCAATAGGTGAAGGAACTGCAAGTAGCTTGTATGCATCATGGGGTAGATTCTGAAGGAAAAATTCATAGAAGTAAAATAAGAAACTAGAATGATAATATTTATCCACATTTCAAAGAAGAAAACTAGGTAAACATTTTATAGAAGAGCATCACTCATGATTCTGTCCATCATATTCGTACAACTCTCTCTTCAGAAGAAGCACAGTCAGCTGCATTCTTTTACCTTACTCTGGTAAATTAATGAAATAAACCCTTGCATTTTTACGTCTTTTAACTATACAAAAATCTGAACCATCCAAGAAGCCTTTGAAACCGAATATCATTTTATATATGCATACTCCACAACAAAGCAACCATTTCTTTCAAGCTGCGAAAGGATTAGTTAATACAGAATCTTATCTTTGATCAAACTGCAAATGAGATAGCATGAATAATATAGTCATAAGAAAAGCAAAAGGAAAGGAAAACTTGGCCCTTCAGCCTGGGAAAAGGTATAACCAACTATATAGCAAGCTGCTAGAGACTGATGTGACACAAAATGGAGCATCCCCCATTAGGACATGTATCCAAAACTTGTATACAGCTTCATGTCCACTGACACTTTTAGCCAGGAAAAGAAAAAATTGTATATACCCTTGAGCTAGAAAAATCTTGTCAGATGACCAATTTTTTCTCCACATCCCCTATGGCAACGCGATAAACATCATTTCACGTGACGGTAAGGCTTACCCTTGCATCCAAGAGATCATGGATCCAAATTTTAAAAACAGCCTCCTCGGAAATGAGGTAAAGAGTGTGGACATTGTGACCACACGTAGACAGGAGCCTCATGCACTAGGATAATCTTTCTTCTCGGAGAACATAAAAGATAGTATGTTAAGCACAATGAGAAGGTAACTGGACAAAATTTAGAAATATGGTTCCTAGTTGGTGGCACACAAGATAAATATCAAAACTGTTCTGTAAAAAAACTTCAGACTACAGCTTATATATCATGCTGACTGTAACCAACCACAGAACTAGTTCATACTGCCATGCACCACCACCAATCACAAAAAGAAAAGAGCAACTAGCTGTACTTACAAAAACTGAAGCAATTCATATTTAACAAACTCACATCAAGCAAATAGAGACTGGAATTGGAAATAAAAGCACAACTTAGAATAATGAACAGAAGGGTCTCAACGGCTTATATTGGTAAAGCAGCATAATTGCAACTATGATAAACAAAAATAAACTCAGAAGGCAGAATGATGTGATTAATAAATAAATACAACTAATAGCTTGTATTCTTTCTATTATTAGAGTTTAATTAAACTTGATGGAGAAGAAATAAGCCAATAACACTAAAAAAAGGTCAGAGTGTTAGAATATCCATGCGATCAATGGCGTACGGTAACATAAATGTCCAACAAAGGTATGATCAGAACATCATAAATCACCAAAATTCAAGCTAGTCCCTTTATTTAGAAGACAAGGTTAATTATATTATCAGGTAAGTAGTGTCATCAGTATAACAGACTTACAGCAGCAGACCATATCATTGGATGTTGCTTTAAAGTAGTACTGATACTAAGTGCAGATATCACGCATGTATGATGCTTCCATGAGATACGCCCAGCCCATGTAGGCTCTCTTTCTTGAAGAATGATCATAACAGGTTCGATATAACCTGCTCAAGGGGAATATATACTAGATAAAGTCATAATCAGATCATAGAATCACATGATAGCAACAAGAAGTAAGCATCAGTCCCAACTATTTTTGATCGGGTACAGGAATCCCTTTCTCCATTACTCAGTATCTAATTGCAATTATTTGCTTTAATCCAGCTATCCTAATAATCTTCCATTGATAATAGATAACAACGACAATGACAACAAGCCTTTACATCCAACTATTTGTGGGCAATTATATGGATCATTTTCTCCATTGAGTCCATTTTGTGCATCAGTCTTTCCAATCAAACACTGTCATATCTTTTGCATACTAATTCCTCCAATTTTACTTTTGGTCTTCCCCTAACATATTAGGATCCTTAAAGCATTGACATAAATTGTGACCGTAGACCGATCAATAATATCTTACAGTTTACTTAGGTTTTTGGAACCCTAGGTCAAAAAGCTAAACTCAAGAGAATCCATCGTTAATCTACATCACAACTCATCTCATGCTCAAAGAATCCTGAAATGTGAATTCACATTTTGATTCATTTTAGTTTTTCGTTATCTCTTAAAATGCTATCTAACTACTTAAGCTTTTAGGTTAGTTGGTTACTTAACATGGTATAAGAGCCTGGCTTTTTAGAGGCACTGAGTTCAAACCTCATTTATTGGTGTAGAGGGTCGCATGTCCTACTGTCTTTCACCTATCCACTAAGGGGCATCTTAGAGACCCTAAGTTCAAACCTATATATAGTTGGTCTACTATCAAACTGTTTAAGTTTATAAGTCAACTAGTTTCCAAACTCTATCATTTTTCTTTATTAAAGTTTCCATCCTGTTTACTCAAACTTTATTAAATTATTAACCTAGACTAGCCTCTAGCAATCCATAGCTTGATTCTAGACTTTCTATTAAGCATGGTTGGTCGTGTCGGTCGGTACGCCTCATGCCGATCGGCACTTGCCGTGCCAGTAATGGCACAACACTTGGCACGGGGTGCCAGTGGCATGCCCCCATGCTGACCCGTGCTGATCGGCACGTGCCATGCTGAACCATGCCAGGCTGGCACGGCTGTGTGCCGTTTGGCACAGCCCCATGCTAATCGTTGTGCCATATAGAGCCTTTTTTTTTAATTTTTCTATTTTCATCGGTCATTATTAAATCAACTAATTAATTGATCATTTAGAAGGCTTAGATAAAATTGATGATAATGAGACTAGAGATGATAATGATGATGGTGATAATAACAAGACTCAGTCTGGTGACGATAATAATAGAGATGAGACATGCACCCCTATTACACAACCTTTTCAGAGAGGTATTCTTTTTATAGAGGACTTGAGTTTGCAGGTAGCAAAATATTAAGAGAGGTGTACCCACAGGATGATGAGTTTATCATAATTACTATCATATCAACCACACCCACCAGAACTAGAACACCATTATTATACATTATATTTACAATCTGTATATACTTATGATGTGTCTGTGCCTACGCCGATGTTGTTCACTCCCGTGCATGTTCAATATTCATATCATATCATAGGAGAATTATAAAATTTTTATTTGTATGAAGATTGTGAGATGTTACAACGAGCAATACTATTAGTGAATGAGTTTTGAAAAATATCGACAGTATTTAATACCAAGGATGGCCGTGCCGGCGGCGTACAATTCAATTATATTATGGAGTGTTCAATCATTAATATTAGTTTTAATGGATGTCTTCAATCATAGTATGTGTTGAATAATATTTATATTTAACTATTGTTTTATCTTTAATAAAATATATCATTTATAAAATAATCTAAAAATAAAACATTATAATATAGGTTTTAAACTTTTAATACATATATTTAAATGAAAAACTAAAGATTGACATATCAAGGACCACAAAACATCTTTAAATATCCTAAAAAATTTATTAAAAATATTTTAAATGCGTGCCAGTGGCACGTAGGGGCGTGCCACTGGCACGACGGGGCTTGCCGAGGTGTGCCGCTTGTGGCATGGCACAACACGTGCCACAGGCACGACCATCGTTGCTATCAAGCATCCATAGGAGAATTAATTTCCTTGCTTCCATCTCAATGCCCCTACGAAAGATATGTAGCCTTTCCTCATCCTACACCAGGAACAAGTTTGGATTTCAAGGAAATAGTTACAGGGAATCAGGGATAGCTTACTAACTATTGAAGTCAAATAACCAGCATGCAAAAACAAATAACCAATGAGTAAAGCTTACAGATATGATAACATATGGTAAAGTTTTGGCAGATGAAGCAAATAGATCTCAAGAAAAAGAATTACACTGTATGACATCAAAAAAGAAGAAATAGTCAAAAACAAATGACGGCATTATATGATGCTAATAAATTCACAGAGTAAGCTACAGAGTAGGGGGTGTGGGCATCATGTGGAAAAACAATGCTATCATTAAGGGATGAATATCTGGCTCTTATGCTACCATGGTAAGTCAACTGTGCAGTGTAACAGTGAATTTCAATAGTTCAGATGTATTGCAGAATGCAGATAGAATAAGAGGAACAGATGTTTGCACTCAGATAATACAGTCTTAAACGTATTAAGGTGTTCTTAATCATAGAATCAATAGAACAATTTGTACTATTCATAGTCTAATGAGAGACATCATCATGTTATGTAAAAAAGAAACTTGATGTGATTGTTATCAGAAATAATCCTCAATGAAAGTTTGAGCAAATCCAAGTATAATAAAAGAAACAACAGATGTAGCGATGAAACATTCCTACCAAAGAGAATTCTGAAATATTTGATAACTTCATAAGGACACATTTTTATACCAGCAGAGAATAAATCATAAAATCATGTAAAATCAGCCTTCAACAAAACGTGTATTGATATAGCAAATTACCATGTACAAATGTGAAATCCTTCACGTGATTCATATCTAAGTCCCGTAAGTTAATCACATACGACGACTCAATGCGAATGGAACTAGTGCCTCCCGCACTAGCAGGCTCATCATCTCCAACTAAATTTTGGCCAGCCTAATCAGCAAATGCTTAGAAGAAACTCATTAGCAATGTTAACATTAGCATATCAAATGTTTAAATACAAAATAAATTCAAAAATTTTGCAAGAAACAACAATATCATGTTTAAATACTCATATTCTGTAGAATGTTTAACCGCATATTCAGTAATTGATGTGAATCAAATATTGTGACAATTAGTGATGCCCCTTGAGCAGCTAATAATTACTATTTCACAAAAAATTATGGCTAATTGATGTAGAACAATGATAAGAGAAGAACAAAATAGCAAACCCATGGGATCCACCTACGAGGTGTTGGAATCCACCAACAAGAAACAAACCACGGATTTTGTAACAAAGTAGATGATCTCAAATCTCAAAACATTCATTAATCTCAAATAAGAAGACAACAAGCCCTTATATGGGTAAATCCTAAAAGATAATAAGACTAAAACTACCATAAAATATAAAGAATAAACTGCCATCAATACCAAAGTCCCTCTCCCAAGATCTCTAACCAATGTCTAGGACAGTAGGCCACTCTAATAGTCCTCTAATATGTCTGGATCAACCTGTTGTAGCTTATCATGAGTAATCCACGTGCTACACGTGATGGCAGCAACAATGGTAGCGACGGTAGTAACGAGGTGACAGTGATGACGTGGACGACAGTGAGGATGAGGCATGGTCGGAGTTGCGATCAGAAATGCGGTAGTGGATGTGTCCTCACCACTAATAATGTAAAATGTTTTAATATATTTTGCAATCCTGTGTTAGGCTAGATGCAATTGCCAAGGTGCCACCATTTGCTAAATGCTACAAAACCCAACTGGCTGCTCTACAACTGCCAAGCACTTTTTGTAGCATTCTGCATTTGCAGAATAAATGAATGAAATAAATCCTATTAGTGCTCGTCCCCGAGCAGTTTCTATTTTCTCATTTTTCTTTTGAGTGACATTATACCACATCAATTTGAAGAATTACAAGAAATTAGGATACAGTATTTATGTTGGATATTCTTAGAGACTTTTAGTAAAATGACATAAAATCTGCCATAATGATACAGCAACAAATCTAATGTCCTTGAAAAAAGGAAACTCAAGTGATCACCTCCAAAACTAAAGAACAAACTTATCATACGATTCATACCACACCAAGAAAGAAAATAAAGAACGAAGATAATAAGTATCTAGTAATAGACAATATTGTAGAAGAAATTAAAGCAACAAGGATATCATTATGGATTTCGGATCCTTGACAAGGACAAAGAACTGATCACTTACAAAACCTAAGAACAAGCTTACAATAACAAATTAAAAACAAAAAACAACAATGATCTAGAACTTGAGTAATGAGGTGGATTTGACTTGAATTCAACTTGTACCTAACCCAATATTCAATCATGATCAATCACATTTAGCTGATTGTTAAATGTTTCATTGAATCCCCATCACAGCTAAATATTTGTATTTTCTTTGGTTAACCAAAGTCAATCTGACGAGAAAAAGAACTACTTCAAAGGAGACAAAAGTAACAGGGATTAGAAGAAATAGCATGTCTTTATTCATCAAAATTTGCTATTTAACGAAAAGCACCTATAGGTCAGCTTTTAGAGTAAGTAGAGTAACTCGCAACAAGGGATAGTTCTAAGGTTCTGAAGTTGACAATTTTCAGCATTTTGATTCAGAGGGTGATATCCATAATTATAAGGGGAAGGAGAAAGAGAGCCAAGAGGATATAGGTTCTGAACAATTAGTAAGATAGAGAGCTAAGAAATCAATAATTAGTTATCTTAGTTCAAATGACAGTTGGGTTCTCATGGAAATATTTGGAATCCAAACCTAGTAACCTAAATCAGCCAAGAATATTTGAATAAAAAACAAAGTGTTTTTAAATGAACCCTTAGTTTAGTTGATTTTCAGTCTCAGCCTAAAATGCCAAAAACCTGCAACCTAAACCACTCAAATAGATGACCAGAAACAAAAACAAAAGGTAGCCAATAGCAACCTGTTTGTCCGAAATCAGCAAAATTTAGCTGTAGTGTTGGTTTTCGACACGTTGCAGCTGAGACAAATCAATTTTGGATGAAATGGATCATTTTCAACCAAAACTTAAAACTGTAATGTTTATACAATACGTTCAATATAGTAATCTTCTTAATTTGTGACAACTGCATAAAGTCCAAGATCATCTTGGTAGTCAAACAATAAAGTTGCTCAAATAAACTCGAGAAAGGTAGTTCTTCCAACTTGAACCTCTAAATTAGTTTCTTTTTGAATATCAATTCAATAAAGAAAAGACTTTCCAAGGCTTTTACAAAGATAAATATTATTTATCTTGAGATAGCAAGCCGAAAGGGGTTGACACTTGGCTAAACAAGTGTAGTACCATGCTCATTCTTTGCTTGAGCGTTCTTCAAGAGTCATCTTCCTAGCAAAATCATCTTGATAGAAGATAACTTGGTATTTTTTTATTATAGGCGGGAGAACTGAAAACACTACTATTTAGTACTTATAACGGTAGTTCAAATCTACTGATACCGGTCTAATCGGATCGTCTCACGGGAACATTGGGGTCAACAGATCGAGTCTATTTAAGTTAATTATCTTATTAGCTTATGTTATTTAGTGAGAGTCCCACAGTTCTGGAAAAGTATCCATTAGATATTCCTGAGACATTCAAATAATATGAAAGCAGACAGATAATATTGAGGACATCATCATCTACAATTTTCATATTCAGAGTTTTTTTCGAGAACAAAGAACCAACCCGAGAAAGATAGAGAACTAATTTATCTAAGTTTATTAATTTATATCTTGTTAGGTTTAGGACTTTGGTTTATCATTGTTCATGTTTATCTCTTATGTAAACTTTTCAAGCAAATCGTAATTCGAGTCATGCAAATATTTTCAAGCTAGTTCTAGTAAGACTCATTATATTCGACCTCTATATATAGAAGGCGTCAGTCTCTTTTGCTTAATCATCTAAGCATTGAAAATTATATTTTAGTCTTAGACTAACTTAGGAGTAAAAATAAGAATAACCTAAGAGTAGAATACCATCGGCCACCTCTATCTAAAACCTGGACCCTTTTATTGCAGATTGACTCTAATCGACTCATAACATCTATAGAGAAAGACTCAAACAGCAAGTCCAAACATTGTGAGTAAGATGGAGCCTGATGAATATTAATAATCTACAAGATATATCTGGCACAAGTATCCATGCATTCAACTTAGTCTTTGAGGAATGAAGTCGTCAGTATCTAACAAGAAGAAAGAAATAGAAGATATCCTTCATAGCAGGAAACAACACCTGAGCAGCCTTAAGAATAATCATTTGAAGCCCATAAATAAGTGCTCCACTACATCGACCAAGGGGATCAGCCTTTACGACAGGACCCCTGGCAAAAGATTCCCTGCCTCTTTTCAGGTATTGCCAATCTGGTCCTTCAAAACAGTGCATGGAACTGCAAGCAAATAAGGAATGACAGAGTTTAGCAGTAACAGTTCTGAAAAATTATGCCTCACAAGTATAATAAGCAACTAAATCTCTGCTGAGGATTCAAAACAATAGAAAATTATATATAAAATAGGAGGGATTGAAAAGTTTTAGCCATAAACTAGTTTATACGTATATATAACAAGCGAGGTAGAATTTCCAACAATACTTATTCCTACTAACTAAAACCTAAAATTCACAGAAGTATTTTAAAAAAGACACTTCCTAACCACCTCCAAATAAACCACAGATATTAACGACAAGCTTCATCTGCATGTTTCCACATACAAAAAGAAATGGTTTTTCATAAATAACAAAAACCGGCATAAAATGGCAAATAAACTTTAGACTAGTAAACAATATACAATTGCATCAAAATTGCACCTTCAGATTTGTCAAGCAATTTCAACACAATGTAAAAAGAAGCAAAAGGGATCCAAGAGGATTGGGAGTTGATCTATATCATCATCAACATCAAGGCCTTCTCCTACAATTATAGAGTTGGCTCGAACAAAATTAGAAGGGAGGCTACTGCAAGAATTGATTAGTAACTTCAAGCAGCTGTTAGATAAACATCAACCCTCCAGAAACCATATTCTCACTGAAGCAGGCAAGTGAAGGCCTTGCCATGGAATCTACTAGCACAGTCAGTGAATAGCGTCATCTAACCAGTTGGTTGCAATGCAAGCTCATCGAAAAGAGGAGCGATCTTTCAAAAGTTCAGTCGGAGATGGAAAGTATCTAGCCATTTTGTTATCATGTATCATTTTTTAATATTGTCCAGAAAGTTCATGAGGGCCTTCCACCATACCAGAAAATTGCAATCGTGGTCAAAGGCGACACCAATTGCAACAGTTGGAATGTTGAGTCTGAGAAGCATCTTCATAACACATCAACAAACAATTTAATTGGCCTAAAATATTAAATGAGTAGTCACTTTTGCCTTCACAAAACTAGCATTTGTTTTTAGAGAAACTCATTGAATGTCTCAGGATTATAAAACATACATAAATACCAGCAAAGAGTCTGTATCAGGTAATAAGAAAGAAGATATATGCAACTAAGAAAATTAACAACAAAGAAAAATAATTTATTGCCAAGTATGTAATATATAAAACAAAGTCCCTTTCCCTGCATATCATGTGCAGGTAGTAGGGTGGCATAGCACGCCACAGGTATCATGCCCATACATAGAATGGACCAAATGGTCTGCATCATCTGTCTGTGAGTCCTTCATTTATAGATATATAGGTTAAGTGGCACATATATTACCTACTACGCAGTCCATGTATTGAATCATCATACTCTAAGACGGTGATTTTTGCATCTCGGAAGGCTAGGACAATTGAATCTCTTCTGTTGCTGCGATTATCAACTCCAACAGACAGTACTGCCATGCACTCAACATTGCCATGCAACCTAGACATAATTCAAAGATTTAAGATACCGAAGAGCTTAACATACTAAAATAACATTCTAAAAGCCACTCAGAATCGGTTATAATCCATATCAAACAAGATGAAAGAGGATATAAATTATCTATTGACAAGTATAAGTATCGCTGCATCAGCAAGACAGCAAGTGATTGAACATAAAAGTAAAAGCAATGTATGCATCAGAATAAGGAAATTTCAATTTGTGACTTGAGCATATTGGCTTGGTCAAACTGCAAAAGTACAAATTTTGGAGAGACTGTCAGATACTGATGAGTAAGAGGCCATCACAAAAGGCTAAATAAAGACGAGTACCAAAAGTTGTTATGAAAAATGATTCCTAAGGGCTCTTCATGTTCCACCCAAGAGTACAAAAACTTGTTAAACAAGTAATATAATAACTGTATGGACTCTTCATTTGCTTGAGTTCTACATACTACAGAGTTTACTAGACTTAGGCACATGCTGCACCTGAAGTGGGGGGAAAGTGCAGTCAACATGGACCAAATAATAACTTTTACCCTTATTTACACTAATTTTGAGACATTCAACCAAACTGGACATTATTTAGTAGATTTTTTTTTTAAAGATGTAATAAGAACAAAAGTCACTTATACATACATATAGGTACTTACCATCTTGTCTAATTTCAAGGAGGAAGTAAATAGGTGGCCACATGCTTTATTAGATAGTTTCTGACCATTTCGTGCAAGGATTTAAAGAAATAAGAACTCCAGACAGTAGCAGCCAAACTATAGGTGTGTAATGCAGTCGAAATTGCCTTAAAAAGTTTGCAAGCCACAGGTTAATGCAATATATATATATATATATATGAGAGGTCACGCCACTCAAAATTCTAAATGATGGGCATATAGAAAATACATGTACTGTCACACATGTGCAAGCCAGGATATAATCACCAAGAATAAGGTATATTAGCAAATGCACACTAACCCATCTGAAAGTCCAGGCATGTTGACCCTCTTATGCATGTGACTTGTGACAATACAAACAGATATACAGCAAAGCTTTAATTATTATCAACACTGCAACCTATTGGCATGGTATTACCAGTCAATGTGTAGAAGAAATAGTATACTGATACAGAGAATTTATTCCAAAGTTAAAAGAACAATTCGGTTGCAAAAAATAAAGGATATTTTACCCTTTTGTAATTATAATGAACGTAAACCAACTGGATAGAAAAGGAGAGGAAAAATATCTGGCACCAAATGGTCAAAAAACCCTAGTACCCTACTAGATTTTTGCTAATTAGTGGTGACAAAGCCCATTTAGCACTTTCTGGTTGATCTATATTTAGTAGTTCCCCAACAGCCAACAGGTGGGAGACAAAATCCAAAAGGAGAAGATCACAATAATACACTAATATGATAATAATACATTCATTAGCTTGAGGCTCAAAATGATTTTTGGATCAGTTAAGATATCCAAAACAGAAAAATCTACTAGCTTGTAAGTAATTTTATTCGATTTCTTGTTCTAATGGGGGACAGATCTTTCAACGATAATTGATGGTCATCGAAGCAAATAAGGAGACTATATTAAAAATTTGAGTCAGAGAAAGAGGCTAAATTCTTTAGCGACATATAAGGCATAGTCCAGTTATATTTTAAGGTCTCCGAAGATAAGTGATGATCAAAGGGGAGCAAGCTGACCAAAGTGACAATAAGGGTAGAAAAGGCCTAAGCTCTCTGGTGATTTAGGGAACATAGTCTAACTCCACTTCAAGGACTTTCACGAAAGGTTTGACCATCGCATATTTATATTTTGTACAGCTTACTTTAAAGATGGTGAAGGGAGTGAGGAGAAAGAGAAAATTGAGAACAGCAGGAGCGAAGAGGCAAAGGAAAGGAGAGAGAAGAGAATGACTTGAGGAGAAAAAGGTCACAAATAAGGTTACATTTGGGCGAGGCAGGAGAAAGAAGAAAGTGAGAGGGGGTCGGGTTGGGTTTTGTGTAGCAACTAATTTTACATTTACTGATTTTACTTAAGTAAAATCAGTAAATGAGTTGTCCAGGCTATATTTGGCGAACTTGACTCGCAATGACCCATTAACTTAAATTAAATAATTTTTCTGCAGTTTAAATCATAGTTGGGCCAAACCAACCATCACCTAAACCCATTTAATGTAAATTAAATGGTTCGCATTAGTTGAATTGCCTCAGTCAAATCAGATCAACTTGTTCATTCATCTTCCTTTCCTCTCACTCGATCCTGACCAAAGTTGTCAACAACCTTTCTTTTCCAACAAGTCAGCAATTCTCTTCTCTCTCTCTCCTCTCCTCAATGTCTCTTCATTCATTCCCTCAATCCATAGCCACCCTCCCACCTTCCTCTTCCATTTTTTCTCACCCTCTTATTCTTTTTGTTGTCATAAAATAGTGAGCCAGCACAAGATACTCCAACCAGCATGCAAAGTGGAGGGCAATACATAAATCCTTGATATAAATCAATAATTATTTATACTAATATTTTTATTATAAGTTTATTGTGAGAACTGAGGATATATATATATATATATATATTGAGAGAGAAGAGGGTGCACGTGTGTTGCATGTGCAACCCCCTCCCCTCTCCCTCTCCGGCACGCGACAAGGCAGCCACAGATATCTCGCCGAATCCAAATCTAATTTAAATTTGGATTTTTGCTCTATAAATTAAACCCTAATTTTTTTCTCTCCTTAACCCCCAGCCTCCTTTCCCTTTTTCTTCTTCTTCTCCTTCGTTATCTTCACCACATGACTCCTTAGTAAGCCCTCTCCCACCCCTCAAGTTTAATTTCAGTTTAATAAGTTAAAATAAAAATACCTAATTTGTGAGGTTTTGGCTTCGTCGGCGAATCACGCTGGCCGGTGGCTTCGGGTCACTACCGCTCCACCATAGGAAGTCTTTTATCGTTGGCCTCGTGCCATGAACATTCACCTTTCGAGCCCTCGTGGCTCCGGTTGCCATCGGCTATGGAGTCGATTATCATCTACAGCTTCTTCTCCACCTCGTGAGGACTGCAACGTCGCGAGAACGTCGGAGAGCTTGAGGTGTCACCGTTGAACCGTCACCGACACACTCTTTCTCTCTATCTTCTCTTCATCGTGTCGATCGTGGGGAGGGATCTGGTTGGGCTCGGGTTTAACCCGAGCCAACCCTTTTTATTATTTTTGCATGTTCGAGTTTAGGTCTGGATTTCAGATCCAAAGACCCTACTCAAACCACTTAAATGGAGGGTGGGCTGTTAGTCCACAACCTAGTCCATTGCATTTTAGCTAGGCCTTGGCCCAGCCCAATTGATTGATTGATGTAGGCTACGGGCCAGCAACAGACCAGCCTAATCCAATGGTTTTAATTTAACCTATTTTAGTTTTTTAAGTTTTAAATTTTAAAAATTTTGATATTATTCAATTTGAAATTTTTATTATTATATATTATTAAAGGTGGTGATTTTTAGCACGTGAGCTAGAGATTAAAGATTCCAGTTATCTTGCCTACACTCGGGTGAGTAGGTTCACTTACATATTTATTTATATTATATTTTGTACCCTTATCCATGTAAATTGTTGTGTACAAATTTATTTATTTAATTCTTATATGCAAAGTTTATTTATTATATTTTGTGTGCATTTAATTATTATACTTAGTGCATCGCCATACCTTGTACAAATTACAAATTTTAGTAAAAAAATTAAAATAAAACTAGTATTAGTATGACTTAGAGAACAGTCCCAGTACAGATCGCTTGCGGCTTTCTATGGTGACTTAAGTCTATCTGGACGTTCAGAGAAAAGTTTTATATTAGATCATTGGAATTGGAAAACAGTCCCAGGATAGAACAGGAACTTCTTAAAGTGATTCTAACCTCTCAATAGTTAGTGAAAAAGACAGGATGTGTTGATCACATAGTGACACCTTCTGATGATTCTAACCGAATCAGCTATGAGGAAAAAATCCGAGCGTTATCTCAAGATGACTTCTAGTTGATGTGGATCCACAGGGTATAAACCCATTGAGACAAATAAAATTATAAACATTAGAAAGATATTAATATGTTGAAACTGTGCAAGGTTACAAGTTATGACTCTCTATTGTTATCATTATCATTATTTTAATAGGATGTATGTTGGAAATTATCATTTATATTATTGAACTTAAGTTTTATTTAAGGATTTTTATAAATCACACCCTAAATTTTGCCTATTTTATAATTCGCACCCCGTCTTTGGAGATTTTATAATGCGACCCATCCTTTTCTCTATAATGTTCATTTAACACCCCGAGTTAACTTAACCTAACCATAATCAAACTGAATAATACCAGAAAGAGAATATTCTATTATAATCCACTATGTAATTTATAATATTCCTAAATTACCCTCGTACTTATCTCTAATTTTATTGATAACTTGAACATCCATACTTATTGCTTTGTCTCAAACCATGGAGAACATCACCTAAATACCAAGCCAATCTTAGAGCTTCTAAACTCCAAGCCATAGAGATCTTAGAGCTCTCCAAATGCCAAGCCGATTTTGTTACTTGCAACCTCAAAGATGGGAAGGGAGATGAAAAAAATTTGAGGAAAGATGGAAAAAAAGGGTTTAAGCTGGAGAGATGGAGAAAAATAGGTAAAATTGAGGAAAGCTTCTAAGGCTTGTATGTGGTAGGGATTTTGGATAATTCTTATGGGTTGTGGATTTTGATATTATAATTTTGTGAGGTAGAGTTTAGTTATAGATAAGAGGAATTAGATTTGGTGTGATTAGGGTTTAGTTTGGGGAAAAAAGATTTTGTTGGGATTTAGATTAGGTCAGGACCTTTTAAGGGTATTTTAGTAATTTTTGAACTAAAGTCACATGAACTATATAACATGATTAATGTCAGTTAGCTAAAGTAATGTTAGGGTGTTAAATAAAAATTATAGAAAAATGAGGGGTCGCATTATAAAATCCCCAAAGACGAGGTGCGAATCACAAAATAGGCAAAATATAAGGTGTGATTTATAAAAATCCCTTTTATTTAACACTATAAAATTTTAGAATTATTTGATTTTTGAGTTGATTCCACCCACTGAACTATAATTCTTGCCTCATGGATTTTTTTCTCTCTTCTATTATTTCAGGTAATGGTCAGCGTAGCGACCGAGCAAGATGCATCGAGACCCTAACTCCACTTAAGACCTACATATTTATCTTTCCATACTTTTGATCTTATGTTTTAAATTAATTATTAATATAATTTCATTTAAAGATACAATAATAATGATATTGCTTTATTTTCATTGCAATTAGTTTAAATTAAATAAAACAGATTCTTTTCGTTTATTTATTCTTGCCATTGTACATTTAGAAAGTATTAGTAAGGCTTCGTGTATCTCAAACGTATTGAGGTGCATGGTCGATCATGATTTCGATTTCGAGTCGTGACATTTATATATTTATCCATAAATAAGAAAACCACATGCCCCTACATATATACCTTCTTATGCATTATCTAGCCCATTAACCTCCTATATCTTACAATTACCTTTTAAAACATTGAAGTCATAGATCGTCTATCAACATATGCAAGAGAGAAAGAGAGAGATTCTTACGTTGCTACGATTGTTTTCAACTTTTTATTCTATAGCAATATCTCAAATCTTAAATCTTAATCTATACATGTCATTAAACAAGCGAATATGTGGGTATGTATAATAGAAATTTTGACCAAACTAGCCATCTTCTAAACTTTATTTACCAAAATAGACCATAGCCCAAACTTAATACTAAAATAGGTATGTTATACTATAGTTGTTAGTAAAATTGGATTTATCAAAATTTAAGTTTTAGATGGGAACACCGAAAATATCTTTTTAGAAAATGTTGGAATGTTTGGAATGTTTGGAATGTTCAGAATCTTAATTTTTTTATAATGCTAAACTTATAAGTGTTTTATTAGCAAAAATTTAGACAAAATTTTAAATTAAACTTTGACGGAGCTATTACCATTTTCTTTTTGCAATTCTAAGCACAGTTGGCTATAGGAAAAGTCATGTCATTCCAACACATAGATCTTTTTCATATATTTACGTCATATCTTATGACTAAAACAGATAACCGATCACAAAGTTACAATGCTCTAAATTTTTTTTTATGTTTTTACCTAAGTTATGTCATTCTAACCCATAGATCTTTTCCATATATTTACAACATCTTTTATGACCAAACAAATAATCGATCACAAAGTTACGACATTCTAAATTCTTTCTTTATGTTTTTACCTATATTGTGCTCATTTAAAGTCCGATTTACCTTCGATCAGAAATCATTACATTTGTTTCTTCTTCTTCTTCAATAATCACATATCATATATCCATAATATACTATTGTTAAAAATTATGACCTTCAAAACAAAGTAATTCAGTATCTTAATAAGACGTTAAATAGTTTAGCATTTTTAATAATAAGACATTTAATTATTCAGCAGTTTATGTGGAAAAGATAGAATCATCTTTCCCCAATAAAGCAATGACTTTTCACTATCTTTTTCTTAATAAAAACACTAACAAAATCAGTATTTTACTTAGAAGATAAAATGTTAAACTCATTTAAAAGTTAAACGATGAACTTATCAACATTTTACTAATAGCTACATCAAAACAGACCCCTTTTGGTATTAAGTTTGGAGTGTGCTCTATTTCGGTAAATAAAGTTTGGAAGAGGGCTAGTTCGGTCAAAAACTCATGTATAATATGCCTAATTTGGGTTCTTCTAATTTGAGTTGGATCTAATTGTGCTCCAATTAGTTCAATTAGTACTATTGTCCACTTGAATACATTTCAAGTTTAACTGAATTCAACTTGGGTTTCCTTGCTAGATTTGTTTCCAATTCAAACTAATCTAGTTTTTAAAAGACTATAGGTAGTAGACAGGCAAACAAGAGCTACCTAATGCCTAGGCACTATAGGGGCCATGTAAGCAGATGCTCAGAAATCACAACAACAGATAAAGAAATAATAGCTAAAAGAAAGCCCAAAATAATACATAAAATTGATATATGAATTAATGAAGTTCTACTAAGAATATAAGAGGCATTGGCGTCCACAAATCTAGCAGTATATATGTGTTTGAATTTCAAGCTCAACCTATAAACTAGAACATAGTAAAATATAATGAGGTAATCATCTTGGTGGACAAAGCTAAGCTTAGGCAGCTTCCTTCTAAAGTGGGTGTATAGGCAGTAAGGTCAATTGAGCAAAGGTATGAGAGACTAGGTGTTGTTCATCCTAGCATATTTTTATTCTTCTATTTATTTTCGGTTATCCTTGATCCTTAACGAGTGAAAAGAATAACGTTGGACCGTGGGATAAATTATCCTACTAATTCTCTTCCACACATAGCTTGAGGCTCCTCTTCTACCTAGGAACACAAAAGAGAAGTCGTAATCATGATCTGAAGCATCTCTCTATAACGATCAGGTTAGGGTTTAGGATTTAGGGTTCAACATGTATTGGTCTAAGCCATTGTCAATCTGAAACAAAGGTCAAAACAGGGTTTTACCTTGGTCTGAACCTCAGATTAATCTTATTCGCCTTACATCCACCATATCAGTTGTATTGGCCTTGTATCTGTTATATTAACAGATATCGGACCTAGTACGGTAAACACAAAACTATTGATTTTCTTCTAAATGGCTTAGATGGAGATCAAATCGTAAGTTGGATCCAAGCTAAATCCAATGTGAGATAGCAATTATTGATGTTCTACGCATCCCCTTTTACGTTTTCTCCACTTTCCAATGCATGGTAGAGTGGCCAATACAAGACAAATATTAAAAAGTGAAGCTTCAACAAGGTGACCTCCAGTGACATAAGTCCTCACCCTCTCTCCTTTCATTGTTTTCTCTTTCAACCACCTTTGTAGCAGATGTGGTTGTTGTCATTATCTGACAAGGAGTTCAATATTGCTCTAAGTATATTCAATCTTCATATTATGTAAATCTTCTTATTTTTCTAACCATTTTTCTGAACTTTTAAGATGTCCCTGCATTTTGTATTACTTCTTAAAATTTAAGTACAAAGACAGTCACACTATTCGACAACAATAATAACAACAAAGCCTTCAGTCCCAATTATTTGGGATCAGCACTATCGATCTTTGTTTATCTATTAAGTGTTTATTGCATCGGCCATAGTTTGAAACCAAAGCAATCAATGTTTTAAAATGCAGCCGCAGGTGGCGGGGCGGTCACCCCACCACCTAGCGCCTAGGCGGAAGGCGAGAGACAAGGCGATCTAGCATTTAAATATAAAAAATAAATAAATATATATATATATAATATAGATATATAATATACATTATATACTTATATGTAAGTTGTAACCAATATAGTATTAGAATATACAAAAATTTAATAGTGCACTAAACCAAATACTAAATAACATTATCACAATTTACAACTATAATAACAATTAACAAGTTCACAACCATAATGCCCACAAGAAATAACATAAATACATAATCAAAGATTCAAAATTATCACAACCATAAATTCCTAGAAACATGTTCACAATTATAACTAGAGGAATAAAGAAATAAAAAACAGAGAAAAAACATATTATCAAATAATTACTGAATTAATTTCGGAATTAAGTAACAATCTTAATTAACAGAAATTGAGAAAAAACATTCAACAGAAACAGAAACATTCAACTATTTAGCAGATAATTACTTCAATTAATTTCTAATTTCTCTGACTGCCTAGCATAACATATTATCTCAAGTAATAAGAAATTAAGAAATAAGAAGTTAAGAACTAAGTCACTAACAGATTAACTAATTAAGACAAAATTGAAAATAAATAAAAAAACCTTCAACGTGAGACTGAGAGAGTGAGACTATAAGAAAGGAGTGAGTGAGAGAGGAAGAGAGTGAAAGAGAGTGAGATTGTGAGAGAGTGGCTGAGTGAGAGAGAGAAAGGGAAAGCACAGTGATCCATACCTCTACCGCCGACCATGGAAGAGAGAGCCAGAGTGGACGATCGAAGACAGATTAGGAATTGAAGGATTTAGGGTTTTAGATAAGAGAGCAGCGAGAGAAAGAGAGGGGTGCAGCAAAAGAGAGAGAGAGGAGAGAGTTTTTAACTTTTTATATAATGGTTAATGGGTTAGTTATTTTTAGTAGATAATCTGATCCATTATAAAAACTCGACAAGGCGGGTTGGCATGCTGAACCGCCAGCCCGCCTTATCAGGCCGAGCAGCTCGCTTAGCACCTTTTGGCGCTCAAGCCGCCCATCAAGGCAGCAAACCACCTTGCACGAGCACCAAGCGGAATGGCAAGGCGGCCAATGTGTCGCCCCGCCATGATGGCCGCCTTTTCCGCTTTTTAATACATTGAAAGCAATTGATACAATAGCCAAAAAGACAGATGCAACTGTTACATATTGTTTTCTCCAACAGTTGATACTCACATTTAGAACCTTTGCCCTAATCATGTTAAACTCCTAAACCAGCATAACCTGACTTGTTAAAGCCTTAGAGGCATGCAATACTTTATTCTCAAACATCTTGCACTTTCACAACTTCCATCCTATTTTACTGGTAAATTTTCTTTGGCCTGTAGCTAGCATCCATTATTTTGCAGAAGCTGATGTTGCCCTAAAGTGCTTGTTGCCTCCATCATTTTCTGTTGAAATAAGGTCAGCTCTAAAGTAGAGCAAAGCCACATGATGTCCCAATTGAAGATGAAGTCTGAAATCTCTGCCCTCGCATTAGGAATACCAACAGGTAACTCTTAACTTAAAACCCTCTTTTTCATGACCTATTCAGAACTAAACTGCAATCTAAAGTCCTGCACTGCTAAAACTTAGTTCCTTCTCTTAAACCTAGCCATAGACTTTGTTTTAATAGTTAACATTATTCATATTCGTCTAGCAACTAACTGACCCGAAGACAAAAGACAAGAAGCTGGATCTATCTACAACCAATTTAAGAATCCAGAAGATCCAAAGATTGCAGAACTTGAAAATGGTGAAAAATATGAAATTGCAGAAGGCATGATGAGAGACATACATGTGGAATCATAAACTGACCCATAAATTCTAGCATTCAGGTTGTCTGGAAACTTATAACATTAAAGCAACGGAATGCATGCTAAAATATGAAACCATTTAACAAAAGAATACTAAAATGAATTTCCTTTCGTCAGAACGGCTCACCGATAAGAGCACACGAGCTCCAGGCGGGCACCAGAGAGCCCATCTATGAAGCCTCCACTGCACTGCTGCTCACCCGAAGGCCGAGGAGCTCTGGCTTCGTCCTCTTGAGCCCTAACAACGTAGACCTCGAGTACATTCCCGGCGGTAACGATAAGATTGGGGATTGGGTCAATCCGCCTATTGGCCGGCCATTCCGCCGCCTCGATATCGTCCGACTGAAGTGGAGGGATATGGGCGGCGGCGGAAGCGGCAGCTGCAGCGGCGCCAGAGGGGGAGTGGGTGAGGAATCCAGCGGCGCAGTTCTCTATTCCAGTAGGCCAGTGCATCATCTTGAAGGCTGCGTAGCTCATCTCAACTGTAGGGTTTAATCTATGGTTTCTCCCTTGGTTCGTGGATCGACGGCAAGGGTTTTGCAGATGAGTGGGAGGGAGGAGGAAAGCGCGAAACCAAAAGCGAGGACCAGTGAAGAGGCTGGTCGAAAACAGAGATTGGAGGGAAGAGCGAGGTTTAGGGTAGACAGCGGGGCTATGGTTTGTGTTCGATCAGAGGACGCCGGGTCGGACGGACCAAAAGGCAAACCCCTGTACCGTCGTTTAAGGTACGAAATACGACAATGAATAAACTTCTTTATTGTAAGTTAGTAAAGTAATTTTGTGTAATTATGAAATACGAATACAATATTTTTGGGGGAGGGAGAGGAAAGAAAGATTATAAATTGGCGAAATGGTTACAAGAGTCTCTCTTGGTATCCGAGACCAAAATATGCATAAGTTCAATCGGGAGGGGGAGGAAAGAAAGATTATAAATTGGCGGAATGGTTACAAGAGTCTCTCTTGGTATCTGAGACCAAAATATGCATAAGTTCAATCGGATATCTCCAATCCCAAGTACACCTAAAGTCTAGTCTCTTGCTCTTGTTAGCAAACCAAGCCGTAGCCCAATTAACTTATTGAAATGTGTGACTAACTTTACATATCTAATAATCGCTAGTTAGATGAAAAATATTACCAACAATGGCTTTTGTGGACCAAGGGGACTTCTTGCTACCCTGTAAAATACAGGCAAGTATGAAAGAATCAGTTTCAATCCATAGGTTGGTGTAATTCCTTTATTGGATGTCGATTAGCGTCTCCCTTATTGCTGAAGTCTCGGAACTGATCAGCAACATGTAGTAGTTACATCTACACCCTATAATAGCTATAGTACTATTAGGTTGTCGGATGATGAAATCGACTCCTCCAGCCTCTATACTACTTACAAAGGAGCCATCGTAATTAACATTTACTAACTCCATGGGTGGAGGTTTCCAACGCACTAGAGCAGTAGAAGTTGGAGTTGGAGTTGGAGTTTGTTTCTATTGCCCAACATATAACTAAGCATAGTAATCATTAGTCAAGGCTAAGGTACGCAGCCAAACTAATTTCCATAAGAAAGCCATAATATTAGGCAAGACGGCAGGAGCCTAGATTTTCGCCCAACCATCCCAATGCTCCAAGGAATCTCTAAGGGACCACATGAATTGATAAGCAGTTTTACTGGTTGCTTACCCCGATAGGTGGGTTTTCAGATCCAGTAGTCAGAATGATCTTATAACATCCACTTTTAAATACATGTGCTTCTTACGTGGATAGAACTTACGTGGTTTTTACATGGCCTGATGGTCAATATTTGTACATAATATATAGGATAAAACCTAATATTTTCATAATAAAAATAAGCTAAATGGAGTTTAAATTACCACAGGCTACAACAAGCCCCAAAATATATATCTATACACCTCATTAAGACAAATGCCCGCGTAGGGGCTACAATTCATATAACTTATTTTACAATACTAAAACAAATAAAGAAAAGTATAATCATATCTTTACCAACTCTTCTACAGACTCGGGGTCATCTACTAATCTGAAAAAACTATTTTCATCAAAAGATTGTGAGCATAAAGTCCAATAAATATACATCTCTACAATCTAAAAATAGGATGATGAAGAATGTCACATGGTACATATGTATGCCAACATGATTATGGCGATGCGTCCATGCAACATATTTATATCAATAGCTCACATGTATTAAATAAAAAACACATGATATGTATCATTTAAACTATCAAAATGTCTGCTCAAACCGACACATGTGATGCCTGATAGTCCCCTCCTGACTTCATGACCTCAGGCATTAGCTGATATAAATATAGGTAATAAATATACACTTTGCCTACTAACCTTGGGCTAAGCAGATAAACGGACACCGTCGAGACAAAACTTAACTACAAGGTGATACATGCAAGTGGTGCAGTGATTAACATCATCAATCATAAGATATGCACATCGAATATATCATAATCAGAAATACTCCAATAATTCATGAATAACTGTGAAGTAGTAAATTAAATATAATTATGATGAATAGTGTATAAATATCTACCTATGTATGATATGAATGAGACAAACTCATAAAATAAAACATCTTTTAATATTACACTATTCCTATACAGTAGAGAATTTACTTGCGTGATATCGCTTTTAAGTTAACCAACTCCAACTGCGCCACAAGATCCTCTTTGTATGGTAACTGATCTACCAATATGACTAATATAATTCTCAATGAGTAACTCTAAACCTAATTTATACAATTAATTTAAATGATAACGATAGGTTGTCAATAGAATTTCTATGTCGGAGTACAAGCATAAGATCTTCTAGTCCCAAACTATAGTCCATAATTCCTAATGGAATATCACTAACTCATGATTTGAAAGTGATGAATGTAACAATCTAATACTTAGTATAACAAATTTATTAATATTATGATTTGAATTGCCAAACTAACATTTTATGTTTAATTAAATAACACACTTGTATATATTAATATAATTAACCCTGAGTTAATGCATAATATATTATTTAATGAACTAAAGTAGTGATTAAAATGAGGTACAAACTAATCAGCTACCCTCAATTAATGATGTTAATGATGAAAAGCTAAATAATTATATAATGCATATTATATATTTACGATAAACTTAGTTAGGATCTTTTCTTATTGCATTAATTATTTATTTTTATTAAAATAAAATTTCTGTAAGTCGCGTTCGAACGTAGGAGAGGTCACGTTCGAACATCCTTGCGAATGCCTGCATCAAGTTTGCAAATACAGATAACACATATTGTGCGTTCGAACGCGGTCGGGCAAGTTTGAACACCCATATTCGAATGCCTACATCGCGTTCGCATATACAGAGATAAAGCTTCTAATGCATTCGAACGCGATCAGGCGCATTCGAACGCAATCAATAAAAATCCTCTAGAATTAGGGTTACATATTATTTTAGGACTTATTGTCTAGCCTCTATAAATATGTAGATGGTAGCCAAATTTATAATGCTATTAGATTATTGATTTCTTACCTCCTATCTTCTCTCTAGATTCTCTCCCTCCTCCCTCCTCCTTCTTCACCATCCTTCCACCTCTACCATTGGCAAGATTTCTCATAACTTCTAATCTCCCTCGTCTATCGAGTCACCCCTCTTCTTTGGGATCTCGACCACTTTGTTCCCTTCGTCTATATCCCTTAATCACATCCAGCATCCACCTTCATCTCCATACCCATCCATAATCCTAACATCCACTCCACCCGTCACCACCACCATCACCCACGTTATTACGTGTTTTTGTCCCAATTGTGGTTCGAATCTGCAAAGGATGTAAATATGAAAGTTGTAGATCAGGAAGCGACGAATCTAATCCACTTAGTTTCATAATTTTCTAACTACTAAATAATATCTAATAAATATTTTCCCACGGTTATGTGGACTGATTCCTATAATACATCCATATCTTGAAGGAATCGTTGTGTAACCTATCTTTGGTACGAGAACCCATAAATTTGGTATCAGAGCTTATCGTTTGGTATTAGAGCAGGTGAACCTCAGACCTCCATCAATGGTTGAAATAAGGAAGATGACATCAATAAGGAGACCTATGGAGAGCACACTAACAAGCGAAGACTTAATCCACGATGACCTTAACCGTGAGGCCGATTCCTTTGGAGCGCCATGGCAGGACCGAGTCAGCCCACGTCCATGGGTGCGAATATGGATGAACTTAGGGGCATGTTCCAAATATTATTGCATAGAGTTGACACAATGCAAAAGGCTCACAATGAATTCAAGGAATATGTTGTGAACCGATTGGGTTTGTCATCTCCTCGACGATGATCGGAGTTTCAAAAAGGACCAGCAGTGGGACCTCATCAAACTGATACCCCACAGATCCAGGTGCGTCATGTGAGTGTTAATAGTCCCCTTTTACCTATGCCTACACATTATCCCCCACCTCCATTACAAAACCCAAGACCGGTGGTGGTGAAACTCGAGAGGCGTGCGGCACCGGTGCGTCTCGTCGATGAGGAGGATTGACACTTTGAGGATAAGGTTGATCCCTATGGAGATGGTGATGGACGTGCTCGACGATTTAGAGAAAGTGATCAACATGCACATAGGTTTAGACTTGAATCAAGTATCTTTCGTGAACTTGACAATGCTATTCAGGGGAGAATAGCATGCTTGGACTTCCCCAAATTCCAACGCAGTGATCCAACGGATTGGGTGTTTCAAGTTGAATAATATTTTGATTGTCAAGGTACAATAGAAGATGCAAATGTCCAGATGGCAAGCTTTCACTTCCAAGGAATGACATTGTATTGGTATAGATCTGTTATTCTTAGTGGTAGATTTATCGGATGAGCTGATTATTATAGAAAGATTACACGTAGATTTAGGATAATAGCATATGAAGATTTTGCTGCCACATTAAGTAAGATGGTTCAGAGGATGACCGTATTGGAATACCAAGCTGAGTTTGAAAGAGTTAGTAGTCGTTGTGAGCCACTTTGACCTGAATAAGTATTGATGAGCACATTTATTTTAGGGCTGTGGGATGAGATACGAGTAGATGTTTATGCTATTTGTCCTACTACTCTTAAGGAGGCCTTTGAGAAAGTCATGAGAATGGAACAAAAACATAAGGCTCTAAAGATGGCAGCGGGGGAGGCCTTTGAGAAAGCCGTGAGAATGGAACAAAAGCATAGGGCTCTAAAGATGGCAGCGAAAACCAATTGGGACAACCGAGATGGACGGCTTGCACCTAGAACACCGGTGGGAAATTCTGCGGGTTTAAAAATAGCGGCTACAAGTACTAGACCACGACCACCTTTGAGACTTTCTTCAGATGTTAGAGGAGGCATTAGATCTCCCCGTTCAAACTCTCACACCTGCTCAAGTAGAGGAGCGAAGAGCGAAAGGCCTTTACTTTCGATGTGATGAGCGTTTCACCCCCGATCATCGATGTTTTAAACCGATCGGGAGTGTGATGCTTATCGACGATTTTGAGAAGGATGATGAGGTTATTGATGGAGAGTATCCAGAAGAGGTCCATAAGGAGGCCATTGTGGAGGGTGCGGCGGGAGATATCCAAGCTGAAATATCGATGCATGCATATTCGAGAACTTCCGCGCCGAGGATGTTACGGGTAGACAAACTCGTTAGAAAGCATTGTGTGCACATCCTTATCGATTCAAAGAGTACACACAACTTTCTAAACGAGAGGTTAGTGAAGAGATTGGATTTGGATGCCGAACCGACCATGGGATTTGACGTTGCTATTGGAGACGGCACAAAGCACAAGATGACGATGAGGCGAAGATATTCGGTAGACATGAGGTTGAATGGGGATGACAAACCAACAAATTTCACTAGTGAAGATAAGATGAAAAAAAGAAGCTAAACACAAAATACTTAACAAAAATGAAATTATCTTGTAGAGATGATATATCACATACCAATGAGTTCGATGGTGGTCTCAAAAGGGTGTAATGATGCTCCGTCAGTAAATAATAATTGTTGCAAATCTTACTTGAGAAAGGAATGAGTGCCCCCCCAAAAGAGATGGGAGAAGAATAATAAGAAAATAAATCTAAGGTTTTAAAGATGATAAATCTGAAATCTAATTAGGGATTTCGAATATTTATCACCAACAAAAATAGAAAAATGTGGAGAGTGGGGAAAGATGATACTATAGCGCACATGTTTTTTTTTTTTTTGCACAGGATGTTACATATCTTGAATAGGAATGTTGGTGCCAGTGATCATATTAAGATGATACCCACCAAAGAGACTATCAATGAAATGCTTCCAAGAATTGTTGGTTAGAAGCTGTGAGACCCTAGTGGTGAAAGGCCAGAGGCTGATATTAATAAAAGTGGGCCACCTATCTAGAGCAGTGGAGCTAAGCCAAGGATCAGTCCATAAATCAGTGGACTTACCATTACCAATTATCCTTATCGGCCCCATTTCTGAGCTTCTGCATGGCCAAAAGAATGAGCCTCCAATTCCAAGAGCATTTTTTAAGCTTTTATAGAACCAAGGTGGGGGTCCCATATCTAGCTGTTATGAACCGAAACCACATAATAGGGTCGGAGTTGAAAATATGTTGAACATTCTTAGCTAGTAGGGACATACAAATGGTACACATATAATAACAAGCCCCCCTTTTACTCTTAAGCATGGTGATAAGCATGGTGATAGAGTCCCATCCTATCAACTGTAGGCGGCTAGAGTTATGATTGTTTCAGAGGAATTTTCAAGATAACTTAGTATCTAGTTGGCAACAAGAAAAGGAGACCAAGTTGAGGACATTAAATGTACAAGCATAGAATTTATGACCGAATTAATGAGCATAATTTGTCCTGCTTGGGTAAGGTTAATTTTTTCCAACCTGCTAACTTTTATTTTATTAATTTTGGACATGAAGTCCTCATGGTCCTGAATCAGAAGCCAATTCGGAGTGATTTTAGACCCCAAGTATTTAAAGGGGGGGAAAACCCCCTCCCTCATATTGAGGGAACGAGTGATACTAGATCTTTTAGGCCTAGTGATCTTTTTAGGGAAGTAAACTTTAGATTTTGATCTATTAATCTTGAGATTAGTAATCCGGTTATAGGTTTCAAAAATATTTTTCAACGTAGTACAAGACTCCGAGTTAGCGTCAATTACTACTAGCAAGTCATCAGCATACATTAAAAAAAAATTTGCACATTATCTCCTATGGACAAAGGAGTAATATCACCAAAATCAACAGCACATCTCACAAGGGGGGCAAAAATCTCAGCAGTAATAATAAAAAGATGGGGTGATAAGAGATCACCTTATTTGATTCTCCTTTCAAACCATTATGATGGATAACCATTAATAAAAGTAGAAAAACTCGGTAAAGAAACACAGATTTTAATCCAATCCACAAATTTGTTGAGGTGATCATAACCTTTCTCTAAATTAATCTTAATCATAATAAAATCACCCTTGCATTTAGTAGAGTTAATGTAATTAGTAATCTCACGTGCAATAGTGATATTATCATGAATATGTCTACAGCGATAAACGTTGTTTACTTAGAACTGATTAAGCTTAACTAAGATTCTATAGTTCACATTGCAAAGCGAGATAGATCTATAGTTCGAGACCAAGACCAGATTATCCTTCTTAGGAATGAAAGCTAGATAGGTGTGGCTCCATTGGTCATGAAGGGAGGTAGAGTTTTGAAAATCAATTAAAGAGTCCACAAGGTCTTTAAAAATGATGTCCCAATACTTCTTATAAAATTTGACTTGAAAACAATAAGGGCTCTGGGCTTTCCCAGTAGGCATGGACCACAAGATCTAAGGACAAAATAGTATCATTATCCATAGAAATTTGTGCAATGTAGTTCTTATGATGTTTGTTTGCTAGATGTATGAAAAAAATGAGTGTTGTCATCCCCTTGAGTGATCCGATTGACCCTGGATTTGCTACGCCATTTCAAACTAAATTGTTTGAACACTGCAGTGCACTTTCTATTAAGAATACCAAGAGTAGAACTATTAGAACGAGAAAGAGAATCGAGAATTTAATGGCCTTTCAAAACTGAGATCTCATGCCTAACCTTATCCAAGATAACCTCAAGGCGGCCTAGAGAGAATTTGTTCCACTTTGAGACGGACTTGCAAACCGGGTCAAGCTTTGGGGTTGAATCAAAGCGAGCAATTAGGTTTCTAAAAGCAGAAAACAAAAAATAATAAAGAAAAGGGGTCTCCCCTTAAGCTTGTCTTCAGGATTGAGAATGCAATTAAAATCCTCAAGAAGAATAGAAGGAAGATCAATAGACAAATAGCTAAGTTTGTACCAAAGCCAGTTTCTGATGTGGGCATTGGTACTATCATAAATAATGGAGAGAAGGAAAGGGTAGATACCTTGGCCTGAGATGATACCATGTATGAATTGACTTGAGGAATCAATAATAGAAACTTTAAAGTCAACCGAGTGTCAACAAAGAAGGATTCCCTCTGTCGAGCCAATACTTAGGACAAAGGCTCCCTGCCATTCAGGGTTGACTCTACACAAAAATGCCAGAGTAGCACCTAAATCAGTATGAGTTTCTAAAATAACAAATAAATCAAGCAAATAGAGATTTTAAAGTTTGAAAAGTTAAACTTGGCCTTCCCTTTAGGAGAGCCTTCTGATATTCCAAAATAGGATCTGCATTATAACGTGGGGATAGTATCGCCTGACTCCACCGATGAGTTGTTTTCGTCTACGGCACTCTTAAAGGGAGTCAAGTGGTCCCCAGCTATTACAAACCAAATCTTGATCAATTTGGACGTAAAAAAATTATAAAAATTTAGGTTTTGGTAGTCTCACGAGATAGGGTTCTAATGGATTTAGTTTCACGTCAATCGAATATCTAGATGCAAAGATATAATTAAAATAGTAGAGAAATATTAGAATGGGGCAAAACGATAAATATCCTACATTGCGGAGGTCATCGGTGGGTGGTAGACGGCCAAGGGTAGTGGTGGGTGGTTGTAGGGTAGGGTGTCTACTGGAGGTGATGGTGGTAATGAGTTTGAGGTAGAATTATGATTTTTAACTTAGATCTACTCCTAGGAAAATAAACCGCTATAATTAACTGACTTCTACTCCTAGATTATCTTATTCTTACTCCTAAAATAAACTTAAGACTAAAAGTCGAGTACAATGAGTCATTCTCAGATTTAGCCCTAAAGACTTATACGACTCAAACTAGGATTTACCTTAAAGACTTACATGACTTAATTGAACTTGTCCTAGTAGCTTATGTGACTTAATTGACTTGTTTTAGTGTCTTACATAATATAATAGACTTGCCTTAAAGGCTTAAATAAGCATGAATCAATTAAAAGATAAAGAGGCTCAATTCATCAAGCCCAATGTCATTATGATTCAATCTGATTAGACTTAAATCGTATCAATCCACCACGCTTCCGACCACCTTATCCTTAAGGTGTCTATGATGGTTTTCATACCTTCCATCGCTCTCAAATTACATATCTTTAATCTTTATGTGGGTCTCGTCTACTTTGAGGAGGAGGGTCCCAAGGTGGGTTCTCCTCTAGGAAAGCAGTCTGCATAACTAAGGAAAAATATTCATCAAATATTCTGTCGTAGTCAAAAAATTATGAAACTAGGCGTGGTCAATACATAACTTCCTGATCTACGGTTTTGGTATTTATGCCCTTTGCAGATTCGGACTAAAACTGGGACAAAAATACGCAAGAGTGGGGGTAATGGTGGTGGTGATGGGTGGAGGTGTTGATAGAGATATGGATGATCATGGAGACGAGGGTAGATGGTTGATGTAGTTTAAGGTATAAGGATGAAAGAAGAGAAGTGGTCAAGATCCTAAAAAGGAGGGAGGACTCGATAGAGAGGGAGATTAGAAGATAGATGAGACCTTGTCAGTGGTAGAGATGGTTGGTTGGTGAAGAGGGAGGAGGGAGATTAGGTAGAGAGATAAGAGAGAGGATAGAAGAAGATAGAAATCAAGATTCATTCACTATAATGATTTTGGTTGCCATCCACACCTTTAAGAAACTAACCAAATAAAGCCAAAATGACAATTTTTAATCCTAAAAATAGTGGGCTCTCGTCGGTCGCGTTCAAATGGGGTCGACCGCATTCAAACGTGCCAATCGTATTCTCTGTTGATATGAACTGATGTAGGCGTTCACATGCAGGCGTTCGCAAATACTGCATCTCGATTTTTCTCCCATAAAGCACCGCAAATACTGCTCAATGCCTCGATTGACCAGCTCGATTTGGCCGTTCGTCTGTGGATGGTATGTCGAATTGAAGTTCAATCGAGTCCCTTACAATCTAAAAAATTCCATCCAAAAGTCGCTCATAAATACACGATCACTATCGGAGACAATCATATGTGGCATGCCATACAACCTAGCAACATCTTTCATAAAAATTTTAGTCACTAACTTGGCTAAAAATGGATGTGACAATACAAAAAAGTGTACATAATTGCTCATTCTGTCAACCACCACAAAAATAACAAAGTAGCCACATATCAGCAAAAGACCTTGTATGAAATCCATAAAATGTCTTCCCAAACATGATTTAGTATCGGTAAAGGCTAAAGTAATCCAGCCAGTTTTAATGTGGTTGCCTTCACCCTTTGATAGACTTCGCAAGCACGGACAAAACTTACATGTTGCCTTAGTCTTGGCTACATGCAGCTCTATGATACCCTTCTATAAGTCCTAAAGAAATCATCATGACCAGCCTCTGGAGTTTGGTGGAAGTGCTCCAACAATTTCTACCACAATCCATCATTTGCGGGCACCCGAATGTACTCATGGTTTAATAGATAACTGTCTCAGTTTTCCAACTCCTTAATCTTCAGCTAGTTTTTCTTCAATAATTTCAGCACATCCTCTAAAGGTCGCCAAAGCTCTACTTTATTTCTGTTGTACACCAAAATATCGTCAAAGAATACCAAGACATATCGTCGCAGCAGAGGCCGAAAAATATTAATCATGAGAACTTGAAAAGTTTCTGAAGCATTGGTGAGATCAAATGGCATCACTCAGAACTTGTAGTGCTCGTTCGGAGTCTAAAATATAATTTTGTGCACATCTGTCGAGTGAACTCTAATTTGATGATACCTGGCCCTCAAGTCAAGTTTGTTGAATATTGTCACCCCTGTAAGCTCGTCCAACAACTCCTCTATGAATGGAATGGGACCGGTCCTTGACGGTGATAGCGTTTAGTGCATAGTAATCGACACAAAAATGCCACAACTCATCCTTTTTTTCGCACCAATAACATGGACGACGAGTAAGAGCTATGACTTGGTTTTATGAGGCCTTGCTCTAACATCTTAGCCACCATCTTAGAGATAACTTTCTTCTACACATGTGGATATCGATACGGTCTCACATTCGCCGATGTAGCCTCGGGCATAAACTATATGCGATGGTCTGCCGTTCGCTTCGGTTGCAATTCCTTAGACTCCTCAAATAGTCTAGCAAATTTATCCAATAAATTAGACAAATTAATTGTAGTACTTAGACTCATTTGAGGCTCATCTTCTACTGGTCCTAATTGAAGAAGATAGGCTCAATCACTTGCACAAGGTAGCCCCACTATCGGCTACATTGTTAGAATCGATAGGGACTGAATGCCATTAAGTCGCACCTTTTTTATTTCCTTGCTGAAATTTCATTCATATACTCCGAAAATCAAATATGACAAGTTCCAAGCTTTGCAACCACTGAGTGCTAAGGACAATATCCACTCCTCGCAGCGCCAATGGATACAAGTCCACAATGATGTGTGTCCTTGCACCCGTATATCGACCCAACGACACAACCTCTTTGCTCAAAGCTTTGTGCCATCTCCAATAGTGACTTCAAACCTCTCGTCTATCTTTCTTACCAACCTCTCGTCTAAAAAGTTGTGTGTACTCCTAGAATCGATAAGGATGTGCACACAATACTTTCAAACGAGTCCGTCCACCCGCAATGTCCTCGACACGAAAGTATCCAAATATGTATGAATCGTTGTGCTTGTTGCTTTCCTTCTCTGAATCCTCGAACACGCCCAACACCATCACCAAATGGATCGATATCATCCAAAGTGCCTATCTTTTTCACCGACGAAGTGCACCGGTACCGCGCGCCTCTTAAGTTCCACCACCGCCGACCTCGGGTTGCATATCGGAGGTGGAAGATGTTGTGCAAGAAAAGGTAAAAGCAGCTCATTGGCATTAACATGTTGTACTTGGACTTGTGGGGCATCGGTTTGGTGTGGTTCCACCACTAGTCCTTCCTGCAACATCGATCTTCGTCGAGGAGATGACGAAGGTGATTGGTTCATGACATAGTCCTTCAAGGTGTTATGATCATTTTGCATTGCATCCACTCGATGCAGCAATGTTTGGAACATGCTCCTAAGTTCATCCGCTAATCCCATGTTCACACCCATGGATGTCGGTTGACTCGGTCCTACCGTGGCTGCACCAAGGGAATCGACCTCTCTGTTATGGTTTTCGTGGGTTGAGTCTTCTATTATCAGTGTGCCCTCTATTGATCTCTTTGATGATGCAATCTTTCTTGTCTCTACCATTAATGGAGGTTCGAGGTTCGCTAGGCTCTAATACCAATGATAGGTACGGAACGTCCTCTCCAATATCTGGATCGGCTGAAAGAAAGCAATCTGTGCAACCAAAGAAAAATATTTATCAAATATTATCCCATAGTCATAAAATTATGAAATTAGGAGTGGTTAATCTATAACTTTCTGATCTACGTTTTTTATATTTACGCCCTTCACAGATTGAGACTACTACTGAGATGAAAATACGCAAGAGTGGGGGTAATAGTGGTAGTGACGGGTGGAGGTGATGATAGGGATATGGATGATAATGGAGATGAGAGTGGATGGTTGATGTAGTTTAAGGGATAAAGATGAAGGGGAGAGAAGTGGCCGAGATTTCAAAGAGGAGGGAGGACTCGACATACGAGGGAGATTAGAAGATAGATAAGACCTTGCCAACGGTAGAGATGGTTGGTTGGTGAAGAGAGAGGAGTGAGATTAGAGTAGAGAGATAAGAGAGAGGATAGAGGAAGATAGAAATCAAAATTTATTTATCATAATAATTTTGGTTGCCATTAACACCATTAAGAGGCTAACAAAGTAAGCCAAAATGATAATTATTAACCCTAAAAATAATGGACTATCATCGATCGCGTTCAAATGGGATCGACTGCATTCGAACGTGCCAATTGTGTTTTTTATCGATGTGAACTGATGCAAGTGTTTGCATGCGAGGCGTTCGAACACACGTTTTGCATTCTCTGTCGATGTGAACTGATGTAGGTGTTCGCAAGGGCATTCGAACGCGCCCCCTTCCACATTCGATCGCGACCTATAGAAACTTTACTTTTTTAAAAATAAACAACTAATACAATAAAAAATGACTCTAGTAAGGTGTATCACACACTTGTTCGAGCCATAGTCTACCTTAATCGTAGGTGGCTCTAGCCAAATCCTAGCTGTTGATGGTTCGAGCCAAGATCTTCCTGCATGCGGTTTAGGCCATGGCTGGGGTGCAAGTGGTCCAAGGAAGGTTTTAGTGGTGGTGACTTGGACCAAAAGTGTCTAGATCATCGTCAATGGAAAACTAGGGTTTCGACCTTTATTTTCCATTGTCGCTAGGGAAGATGACGATGGGGTTGTCGCTAAGGGCTGCTTCGACACCGCATCGGTGGTGGAAAATGGTTTGTAGAGATGGCAGAATCTCCACTACGGCCGTAGATGGTGTTTTGGTTGTGGTCTGGATTGGCACTTTGCCTCCCTCACAGTTTAGACTTTCATATCGCAGGGAGATTGGTTCCACTGTGGTCGATGGCGCTAGCGATGCAGGGGGGTGGTGCTAGGTAAGGAGGGCTACTACCAAGGCTTGAATAGTCTTTTCCATCCACTCGGTGCTCTTTGCGTAGATCTAGCGACCTCATTAGAAAATTCATTAGAAAACACCTTTACCCACGCAGGTGGTTTCTCACCGACAGTTGCTGGTGGTGGCGATGGCACCGGATAAGACCCAGTCAGTCTGGAGATCAATTCTTGGTCCTCCATTGTTGCTCTCTCGAGTTGGCTTTGGATCACGTGTTCTCCATCATTCGAGGAATGTCGGCTCTGATACCAATTTGATAGGAACTAGCTTGATCTGTTTCGAATTAGTTTCTAGACATAAATTTTTATGAAAGTTTCAAGAGAGTTTTTGGTAGATCTGGTCGTTGGATCAATACAAAATTTTGATAGTTTGTAGCCTTAGAAAGATATTTCTAATGAATCTAATTTCCTACAGATCGAATGGTTAGATTAGAAGATATCTTCATAAAAATGGATGAAGGTTGGAGGGTCAGTTCTGATACCAATATTACAAACTAGATTTGGACCAATCCTGTCATTTTATTTATCCTTTTATTCTTATTTTATAATTATATACTTAGACTATTTTTATCTAAAAAGAACAAACTTTTTTTCTTATATCATAACTACCATTTTGTAATAATAGTATATTTATAATATTAAAATTGTATCTATATTGTAAATCTACTTATTTAATAAAAGTAACAAGGAGCGATTCTAAACTTGACAAATCCTCATATCTTACTCAAATGGATTCTATTTGGATAAATTGCTAATTTCATACTACCTAAACATTTCAAATCTCGAACCCCTTATTTGAAACCACGTGGACCTTGCTAGTAATGAATTAATGTTTGGTTAACAAACGCGAGGAATACTTGGTTTGTGTCTTCTAATCGGACTATGAGTAGTCTTACCACCTAGAGAGCTTTCCCATTTTAGAATATATTATACTATATGTACAATTTTTGTTTTGAACTCCAGCATAATTATATGATCCTAGAGAAGATGATTACAATTGAGCATATTTTATTATTTATTTGGTTAGACTTATTTTAGATATAAGTATACAGATTATATAGAGATGATTAGAGATAAATATATTATCTATATTCTATGTCGAGTTGATATGTAGCATGATGCATATGATAGATATATAATTGGAGACTATATTGTACATACTCCTTTTGACTTTCTTACCAACTAAATTTATAAGTTGCATAATCTATTATAGTACTAGATAAATGCATATGATTTGTCATTTAGAAGAAAAACATAAAATTTGATTGATATGGTAGTTAATAGAAAACATGAAGATACCTGAGTATGCGAAGGTTAGGACGTGCTTGGTGGATAATTGATCACTTGATATATTTATAATTTTGTAGACTTACGTCCGAGGTCTATAGTCTATGTGCACAGCAAATATTTAGACATATGCTATTCGGTAGGGCATATGTGGCAAGTTATCCTCATGTGATTTTTATCAACTTATTGGGTCTAGATGATATTGATACCCTTAATTATTGACAGTTATGATTATAATTGAGATACCTTTAACGAATTGGCAAGGTATGATCTAAGCCTTCGGGTTGGATTGTAAGACTAGGTATTGAATGTTGAATGTGCACAGTGGTCTAGTATGATGAAGTTATTCAAAACTGACATTGATGATTGAGATATTAATAAATATATATGATTTATTATCATTTGATATACATGGTATTTGATTAGTCATCATGCTTCATTGTGATTTGATACAAACTGACTTGGGGTTCATCCAAATCATGGACAGTTCTGTATAGTTGAGGGAGAATATTGACCGAATATTTTCTAAATGCTAGAAAATTATGAAACTAATTAGAATAGTTTTGTAACTTCCAGATCTAGGTTTTTGATATTTAGACCATTATCAGATTTGGATGATATCAAGATCTAATCTGGACAACAAACTGATGGTGGTGTAGGTGGTGGGTGTGGATCGGCTTGTAGATGATAATAAAGATGGTGCCAATAGTGGATGATGATGGTGGTGGTTAGGTAGGTTAATTGTTTGGAGGAGAAAAAGGAGGGAAGGAGGATGAGAAGTAGGCTTACTCTACAGGACTAGGGAGATCAGCGGATGAGGGAGATTAGAAACTAGATGATACCATTCCAACAGGAGAGATGACATTGGATGGTAAAGAGGGAGGAGGTAAATTAAGGCCGACCGCCAAGTTGAGAGGGGAGATACTAGGATGCAAGGAGAAAAACTAATTAATCTTCATTCATGCATACTTAAGAAACAAGCCATAAGGTTTTATTTATAAAAATTAATCTAAAGAGTCATAAACAACTTAACTAAACTAGTCTTCCTTATCTATCTCAGATTTGTGTTTTCTTTCTTTGCATATAGAATTCGAATCTTGAGAAACCTTGACTATAAAAGTTATAAATCCTGTGTCTACCAATCTTTTTCGTGTAATTTCATAATATTGAATACCTAAAGAATATCTTCTGAATATTTTTATAAAACTGTGTAAAGTTGGATTTAGCTAATTAAATAAATTTCTAACCTACTACGATTCTAACTAAATTATAAAAGTAGATAAATAAATATACTCAACCCATTAAGCCCAATATACCCTTGATGTGATCCGATCTAACTCGGTTCGCATCATGGTTGCGTTCAATATTATAATATGATTATGATCGGTATACATCATATATGTTATATTTGAGAGAGTTATGATGATGGTATGACTAGTCATTTATGTATTGGTATTGTCGAGAATTATACACTTGATTGATCATTACATGATATCTACTATTCATTGATATATTATTGATAACACATTTATATACTCATTATGACATAATTTTTATTTTTTATTCATATTATTTAGAACATGGTTTACTCTCTTACATCTCTAATTTAGAGTAAAATCTATTTACTGAGCCTTTATTTGCTTTAAATCAACATAATTGGTGGAAGGGTAAACATGACGATAATTATATTAACCCTTAATAATGTGTTAGACCGTCATAATCAATATACTAACTCCACCTAATTATTAAGTGTAAGGATTCCTAGGTGGACCTTTCCAAACCTATAACGATTGTCAATAGGAGTATTTAATTAATTAGTGGTAGATAAATTATGCTTATGCTTACGCTTTTTATTACTTTTATTATTGAGGGAGGTAGACTCAATACTATGCAAGGATGATCTTATAGAAAAGTTGGAACTAGTAAACCAAGAAGCACTGTTAGGTAAGTAAAACTTTGGTAGTCTAGAAATAGTACAGAGAATGAGATATTTACTTTATGGCATCATCGCATTCATATTATGTATGTACATATATTTATTTACTATTATTAATGCAAGTAGTTCATGTTAGCTTTACTTACTACACAACATAATTATATTGATCATAATGCTATACATATCCATAGACATATTAATGTATGATAGCATATAATACATAATAATGTTGTGTGTTCCATTGTACTTATTTGTGATGTATGATATTATGCTACTAGCACATATGCACTACTATGAAGGGTCTGACTTGTGCATCTCAACAGTACTCGACATCTCTCCAGCTAAGATAAGGGGCGGAGAATATTAGTATATTTATATATTAGGACTCATTCTCGAGATGATAGCCTATTGATTCTAGATAATCAGGCAGTTGTTTTGCCGAACGATGAGCGATTCATAATTGATCGATAAGAGTCAAACTCTTTAAGATATTTAAGTTAGAAAGTGAAGGCTAGGTTAACATAGACTTAGTAGTACTTGATGATGCAGGGTGAGGGCGTCCTTGAGCAATGAATCATAATTTTTCGCATAGTGATGCAATGATGTAAAACTGAGAGCTTGGATAGTAGAATCAATGTGCGATACTGACTCATGTAATAGACTTACGACTATGGTCCTTAGTTTGTAGTGGCAGATGGTCATGCTATTTGCTAGGTAATGGAAAGACTATTCTACCGCTAGAGTCTACCTCCCTTGGGGGTGTTTGTGCGGTTAGGTGTTTGTGTTGATGTGGTCTAAGGACGTGGCTCTGCATGAGCCTAAATTAAAGACTTCATAGTATAAAATGATGCATATCATATTATATAATGTTGACATGATCTATGAACGGAACTTGGTGTGAGTTGAGTTTAAGGATATGATAGTCTGAATTGATGCATGTCATGTTATAAACGACTAATATAATTGCATATTAAATATGAAGATGATGAGTATATGGTATTAATGCATTGATTGTGATCATGATGGACATATTTATATTTATCTCATTGTTGTATTTTTATTTATACTACTTTTAGACTGTAGGAGTAGGTACTTGCTTATGCTCACCATCTTTTGGTGAAAATATTTTCAAATTAGTAGATGAGTATTGGTTCCTGGAGGATCTAGCGAAGATTTATTTTCTTTCATTTTATTTATTTTATTATTGTAAAATAAAGTTAGATGGACTATAGTCCCTGCATGGATATTTATACTAGTTATATGAATATGTATTTTGGAGCTTGTTGTGACCTGTGATGCTTTGGGCTTCTTTTGCTTATATTATTTAGAAAAATGTTGGGTTTTCAACTAGTATATTATGTAAAAACACTAAGCAATTGGTCATGTGAAAATCAAGTAGGTTGTACCCATATAAGGGGCATATGTATTTGGTGGCGGATGTTATAATTCATCCTTAGCCTCTATGGTAGTAAAAAAAAAAGGAAGGGAAAAGAGCAATAAACAAAGAGGGTAAAGGTTTTTAGACTGAGGAAAAGAAAATGATGGAGTAAAATAGGACAACCAGCTAGAAGGCTGAGAGAAAAGAAGAGACGTGGACTAGAAGAAAGATCTCCCAGGAGAGGAGAGGAGCTTGGAGGCGCTAGGCAATCCAAAAGAATAGAATGCAAACTTTCTTTTCAATCTAAGAAAGCTAAAGTACAAGGACCAAGAATAAGAGTTAGTTTGTGTCTTTAGTTTGACTTGTCATGGTTACAATTTTTTTTTTGTTGACAAAAGGCAGCAACTACTCTGTTTCATTAAAACAAAATAAAAACAGCATCAAGATGAGTTTAGTTGAACTAAAGTCTAAACCAAACACCAACAAACAGTATATCCCCTCAACAACATTTAAACAATAAAGCCCTATCCAGAGAGTAAAAAAAAATAAGAAACTACACATTCAGCATAAACCCAAACAGCATAACATATTTGAGATAGGCATAACATCTAATCAGTAATTATCAGAACAAAACAAGTCCATAGCTCCTGCATCTGTCTTGAATGTCCGTGATTTGAACCATCTTCTTAGCCTTTTTCACCGTTTCCTCTCCTTGCAAGCTTGCCCAACAATAAAATAAAGAAATCATGCGATGCTGAATATCTTGCCAAGATATGGCTTTATCTTTAAAAATTCTAATATTCTTTCTAACCAAATACTCCAGATCAGAGCCGCAACCCAAATAAGCAACCACTTCCTCAGCTCTTTTCTACGGATCAACTTGTATTAAAAAACTAATCCTTAGCATGCTTAGGAATACTAGTTAAACCAGTAGCAATCACCACCTTCCCCCATTAGCTTCTAAACATAGCTACATCTCATAAAAAGGTGGTCCACAGACTCCTCTTTGGCACAAAACATACATCCAGTAGCTCCACTCCAACCTCTTTTGTGTAGATTATCTTTTCTCAAAATCCTATTTTGACACATAAGCCAAAGAAAAGCTCTGACTTTTAAAGGGATTTTTAATTTTCAAATCATCTAAAAGTGTCGATTTATAATCCCACCATTATTTAGAAACCGATACAAAGATTTCATTATATAAATTTCATTGCTCGCAAGCCTCCATTTAATTCTATCTTTTCCTTCAGAAAAAGATACCCCACTATTCTCCACCAAATTTCTTAACTCCTCTTCACTATTCAGATGCTTAGTGAGACTCCTCTTAAAATTCAGATTCTACTAACTAGACCTGTTCCAAACCTCCTACACTCTAACTGATTCATTCCATGCAATTTCAAACAGTCTATGGTACTTGATCGCTAAGCTACAATCACCACACCAAATATCTTTCCAAAATTTTATATCCTTCCCATTTTTTTAGCTCCAACTCATACTTGTCTGAAAAATCTTGCTTGCCTACATCACCCCTCTCCAAAAAGAAGAATCCCTATTGGAACCACCAAGATCCAAGTCACCCACCTTGAGTCTTCTATAATATCTTTACATAACCATGTTCACCCACAATTGATTATCAGATTTTATAAGCCTCCACCACCATTTAGCTAAGAAAGCTTTATTCATATCACTTATGTCAGTGATCCCCAGACTCCCATATTCCTTTCTTTTACACACCTTTTTCTAGTGGATTAGGGAATATCCCTTTTTACCTCCTCGGTACCTTGTCATAGAAAAGTACTTCTCAATTTATTAATTTTCGTAATCACTCACTTCGGAATATTGTAAAAAGACAAATAATAGAGATGTATAGAGCTTAATATAGATTTAATAAGAGTGATTCTCCCTCCCAAAGATAGGAGTTTACTCTTCGATCCTGCTAGCCTTTTCTCAACCTTTTTAATTACTGGAATCCAGTCGCTCTTTCTTAGCTTTGTCATGTAACAGAAGACCTAGGTACTTAATTGGTACCTTTCCACCTCATAATTCAGTAGTTTAGCAAACTTCTCTTTATTTTCAGAATTATTCCCTAGACATACAAGAGAACTTTTGTTAAAATTAATCTTTAACCCTAAAGCAACTTCCAAGCAATAGAGGATAAATTTTAGGATCTCAACTTACTTCTCATTAGCCCATAGGAAAATTAAAGTATCATCCACATACTACAAATTGATAATTACCATCCTCCCATAAACCTTTAATCAGACCAGCATTTTTGCCTGATCAAACATTCTGTTGAGACCATCCGCAATTAACACGAACAGGTATGGAGATAAAGGGTCTCCTTGTCTTAACCCCCTTTCGACACATAAAATACTTACCCAACTCCATAATAAGTAGCATAGCTGAATAACCAGCTTGCATTTCCTAGCTTATCCAATTATCTAGTAATCCTCTCCATTCTAGAATATTCCTCAAAAAAATCCCAACGAACTTTATCATAAGCTTTTTCAAAATACAGTTTCAACAAAAGCCCATCTCCTCTACCTTTTTTTTACTCCAAAAATGATCTCATGGGCGCAGGCCATGCTATCAAGAATATATCTTTGTATAAAGAGAGCACTTTGATAACCATCCACCATCTCTCTAATCACACTGCAAAGTCTGATAGTCAAAACTTTAATGATGATTTTAAAGCTGCAGTTCAGTAGACTGATAGGTCTATATTCCTCAATCCTCTCTACTCCAATTCTCTTAGGGATTAGAACGAGAAAAGCATAATTTAGTATGTGAAGACCCTTTTTCCCCTCTGCCATATCATGGAACACTTTCATCAAATTCGATTTGAGCATCTCTCAGAATTTATAGTAGAACTTCATACTAAAAATCATTCAGGCTAGGTGCCTTATTTTCAATCATATCAAAAACATTCTTGGAGACCTCAACCTTAGTAAAAGGTTATCCTAGTCTTCCTTTATCATCATTCTTAATTCTAAAATTATCCCAAACCTCCTCTTTCATCCTAATCCTCCAGTTATTCACCTCCTCAAAAAGCTTTTGATAATAATCCATAATTTGTTCCTTTATCTGGTCCATATTACTAGCATATCATTTATCAGTATAAACTAGATTGAGTTTTTTCTTCTACAATTTGCAACCATATAAAAATAGATAGTATTCATATCTCTCTTAGTCAGTCACTATTGACAGGATCTTTGCTGCCACATCAGCTCCTCCTTATAAGTCTGATTCAGATTAAAAATCAATTCGGCTCTTGCAATATCCTCCTCTTTATTTAAAGCTCTATTCTCCTCCTCAATATCTAGAGCAATGAGGCTCTCAAGCCAAATCTTCTTTTGCTCTTGATCTTTCTTTTTGATGTTCTTACTCCATTCTCTAAGACATTGTCTAACTTTCTTAATTTTCTGAGACTAGTTCTTAATTGCAGTATTATCTCCTATAAGAGTGTTCTAACATTTTTGCACCAACCCTTCAAACTCATCTTTATAGAACCAGTAAGATTCCAATATGAAAATGTTCCTCTTTCTACTAACTCTTCCAGAATCCACCAGTAAAGGCACATGATCATAGCATATCCTTGGTATAGTAGTGACCACTACTAAAGGATATGCCATCCCCCAATCAATAGATACAAAAACTCTATCTAGTAAAGCTAACATAGTATTTTCTCTCATATTTGACCATGTGTATTTTCTTTTATTTAACTTGAGCTCCTGCAACTCAAGCTCATTGATGACCCAGTTAAAGAGCCTTCTCTTTCTCCTCCCACCTGCTCTTTCTTTTCTATCAGATTGAAACATGGTACTATTAAAATCTCCACCAACTACCTATTTATCCCCCATTCCATTGTTTAATAGTCTTCAACTCTTCTTAGAGAATTTGTTTATCTTCCCATTCTTGGGGCCCATACACATTAGTAACCACTCGATCCATCCTTTTTTCTTTGCTCCTAACTTGAATTGCCATAGAATGAGCAAATTTCACACTATCCATTACCTCCAAATTAGTCTCATTAATCCCAATCGACATACCTCCAGGTCTGCCCACTGTAGGAACATAATCCCATAATGTAATCTGACTCCCTCCTAGAGCCTTTAGACTTCTGTCACTCATGATCATTTTCTTAGTTTCCTACAAGCAAATAAAGTCAAAATTTTCTTGATATATAATCTCCTTTACTCTTCTTTTTCTCTCATTACCTCCCAAACCTTTAACATTTCAAAACAGGCCCCTCATGTTTTACCATCCTGACCCTCCTTTTCTTGTTGAGTCTTATCTCTTAAAGACGCCATATATTTTTCAGCTCCCTCCCTTTCAAGCGCTTTTAGAATTTTTAAATTTTCTTTTCTTTCCTCATTATTGTTACCCAAATATATCCCATAAGTATTAGCTATAGAGACTAGTTCATACAACATAAAGAGATCTATACCTGAATTACTCTTTCTCTTAGCTTGTTCCAGAGCCTTTGTCCTTCCCCACCTCTGCAATTTTCTACTGAATCTTTCTGTCATGTCATCCAGTTTTGATAAAATTTCTAATGCTCCTTCTAGTTGGCACTTTTGGTATTGAACTCTGTTTCTTCTTTATATATTTTCTCACTCCTGTAGTCTGCACTGCCTGCAATGGTTCCACCTCCATAATATTTTCCTCATTATAAACAGTCATGTGTGATTCCTGTTCTTCTTTAATAGCCTTCTCTTGTTCATCAATCTCATCCTCCCAATTATTATTCTCCAGCTCCAAAGAGACCTCATCTTGATTCACACTCTTTCTTTTCCACATTCTTTCTCTGATAATAACTTTTTGTCCTCTGTTAGTTCCTCATTTAAATCCTCTAGAGTGGTCTTTTCAAGGGAATTCATTGACACATCCTCTCTCATTTTTATGTTATTATTTTCTTCTTTTGTATATGACTCTTTCCTCAAGAATTCTTTAGGATGTCTCCTTCAGGTCTTCAACCACCCTGATATCTATTTGTGTCACTGAATCCATTAACACATTATGCCAAATACTTAGCCTGTTTCTATCTTTTTTTTCCCTCTTCTCCAGCAGAATACTTAATCGGAGTGAATTTTTTTCTCACCCCAACTTTCCCAAGATTTAGAACTACTATGTTACATGTTTTGAACAAATCTCATTTTCATCCATTTAAAGTATTTCTCAGGCTATGGTTTCTTCTCAGTCTCTTCTACCTCACAAGAAATTTCAAAACCATACCCTTTACAATCACAACTAATTGAACTGAGATATCCACAATATCTTTCACCATTATTTTCAATCTAGCATATTTAAGATTTATCTTCTTGCTAGTTTGATCATCAACCATAACCAAAAATTCAGAAGATTAAACTATTTTAAAAAAATGAATATAGTTCCAACAGTGTAATGTGATACCTACAATACGTATCCAAATTGGCTCTCTCCTTCCAATCATCGTGGAATCCTTTCTCCATAGTGAAAATTTCACTTAGGCAATCTCCAAATCTATTATCCCTAGCTGGGAAACCTCCTCCATCTTTTACATCGATGAGAAATCAATTAGATACTCCTGACCCGATATTGCTCTAGCTCTCCAAATATGCCCCCACGATTGCATCGCATCCATCACCAATTCCAGATTATTTGTCGATATCCATCCAAATCCTCTTGCAGCTCCTCTCATCATCTCCGATTTGGGATTTTTTTGTGTTAAATAGTTGTCATGTAATAGCATAAACATAGTATGGCAGATGATAGGAAGAGCTACATGGTTAGCATTTTAGCTTAAAAAAGAAAAGAACTCACTATTGTCCTCAATTTCTACTATTAACTACCAAATTGCCCCTTTGGATATTATGATTTTTGTTCACTTCTTTATTTCATATGAGACTAGCCTGAATTCTCTCAGATTATCTTTACACTATACTCATCCCAGAAGCAAAATATATAAAAATCCATTCATCTATTTGTGATGTCTTAAATATGGATATGATATAAATGCTACGTTACTTGAACATGAAGTTTGAAATGATCTCTCAAAAAATAAAATCGATCGTAGTTGCCAGAAATTAATAGCAATTTTGGGATCCATGCTACGTTAGTATTTATCCATAAAATAGGGAAATATTAGATATAGATAATAAGAGAGGATAACACCACTACATTTTTCTTGAGCAATACTACAATATCCTTTTCTGGGTTAGATATCTAGTGCATTATATCTCTTTCTTCGGTGTATAGTTAACTTGCTGAGTAACGTAATCTTTTCTGGATGATTCTTGAATTTTGAAAGTATGTCCACGTGGAATTGCAGCTACTAGTGGACATCAAAAGTAATGCACATAACAAGAAGTAAAACTGAAAATTTTACTATAGAAATTTGTTAGGTGCTGATACCTAAAATCACCTCTTCTGACTTTAAAATAGTTCTACTCTTATTTTTTACCTTAATCTAAAAAATTATTCAAGGGTATTAAGGTTAGTCTCCATCTATAGTTATTTTAACTTATCTATATGATACATACCTTTAACAAAATTTGCAGCAAAGTGTTTTTATGCATTTTAAGCAAGACTAGAATGATAAATATCTATACAACAAAGTTTGAGTAATGATAAAAGCAAGATACATCATATTTTTATTATGAACTGGCTTGATCTGATCCGTAATGATCCTGGATTAGATTGGGAACGTGAATTTCGAAGAAAGCTACATATGATTTAGCCGTTGGATCTTCCTGAAATTTGGATATGTTGTTGTCCTTGAAAAGAGCTTTCCAATAAATTTAAGATCGTTGAGTTTGGATGGCTAGATTTTGAGATATTGGCTGTACAGTGACCAAAGGTCGGGTAAACATTAGCTTAATAGTCCTTCAATGGCTAGATAGATGCTAGGTTAATTCCTTTGAGTGAAGAGAGAGAAGTTGTTATAGAAGAGGGGGATTAAGAGTTAGAGGAAGCCGACCAAAAACTTGGGCGGTAGAAGGAAGGAGGTGGGAGAAGGCGCCAATAGCTAGAGCAAGAGAGAAGGAAATAAAGACATAATGCCATTTTCAATTATCATATACTATTCTAATTAGAGTTTGCTCCATATATTTATAGAGGCTCACCCTAGGGACTCATCAATTAAGTTAAAAACCCTAACAAACCAATAATTTTTGCCACGATGCATTCAAATGCGCTCGATCGCGTTCGAATGCGAAATTACAGTCTCTGTCGTTGCGAACGTATGTAGACGTTCGAATGGCCCGAACCCGTTCAAACAAGCAAATCATGTTATCTATTTTTGTGAATCCGTGCAGGCGTTCGCACGGCCCGTTCGAACGCGGTCCTTATGTTCAAACGCTCTTTGGCAATGTTCTTTTATTTTTTCAAACAAAAAATTAATTTGATAAATAGACTCATTCTAATAAAGCTAATGTCGCGAGCGAAGAACCAAGTCATATTCTAATAGTTCGTATGAATTATTTTTTGTAGTTTCTATATATATTCTCTTTCATGCTCGCCAAATCTTTATGCGTTATTTGAAAGCACAATGGTTCACAATCAGCTTTTAATCATTAAGGTTCCCACAATTATCGGTGAGTGATTAATTTATATATACAATGTGACCTAGTATATTTATGCTCTATGTTATGCTGTATTAGTCCATTTATGCAGACTAGCTTACACGAGTAAAAGTTTGGATATTATATCCATGTACTGTAAACTACATGATTTATTACGTGCAAATATGATATTCCCTTAGGAAATGACAATGGTTCTTTCAAGAATGACTACATCCTAACAATACTGTTTTAGAAGATAAAATATTAGCTCAAAATTCGTTTAAATGGCTCCTTAAAATCTAGAAAGAATAAAATGCAAAGAAAAAACAGCCAAGGGCCCATCCAATATTCTCGGCAAAATCAGTGGCATTTTAGTCCTAGATGTAAATGATTTAAGTAAGATAAGGTGACATTATTTGCCTTCTACGCATCCGTGGAACACCTGCACATATATAGAGAGGTGGACGCGGACACGTTTCTACATTCCCTCCCGTCTCTGTACTAATCATGCTACTGAGACTTAACCGTTATAAATTATAAGATATTGCATACGTATCCGTCTAAAAAGAATTATTTACATATTTATCGTTTAAAAGTTTACGTTTCGAATGTATAATTTATACATAGCCTTCGTCATGGCCAATTTGGTCTATCAGATCGAACCAAGCCGAAACATCATCAAACTAAGTCGAGGAAATGTACAAATAGATCTTTTAACTCTTATTTTTCCCGAGTTATTCATGGATATATATGATGCATATATAGGTGTGAAAATGTGATCGGAATGCTTGATATAAATATATCAAATAAGCATGCATATTGGGCATATGTATATTGGGAGTAAGGAAATTAAACCATGTTAGCTTCCCTCGGGAGATGCACAATAGAGATGAGAGATTGGAGCTTGTGATAGCAGTTGCGGGAAAAAAATGTGTGTATGTGTGTGCGCGCGCGCGCGCGCGATAGAGAGGCGTGGGGGAGAGAGAGAGAGAGAGAGAGAGAGAGAGAGAGAGGTACTGGGTTGTGGTTTTTTTTTTTTTCTTTCCATCGGATGTTTGCTTCACGCAAGCTGCTAAGTGTTGGACTGAGAGGGGGAGAGTAGGCTTCGCTGCCTGGCGTGGCTTTAAAGACTCATCAATACAAAGAAACCAAAATTAAATAACAAAAGAAAGAAAAGAAAGCCCAAACAGTGACCCTAACACCTTACTCCACATATAGGACAAATAATTGCCTAAAATTAATTTCACCCACATCAACTCCTCATCCTCCGTCTTCTTCCCTTCTAAGCTCTCTCTCTCTCTCTCTCTAAATCTATACACCATAAGACCATGATCTAACCAAACAAAGACATATAGCAGCATAAAAGGAAAGCTAGGATAACCGCTATGAGCGGAAGCAGTAGTAATACTGTAGAAGGAGGAGATGGTTGTGGTGGTGGTGGTGGTGGTGGTGGAGGTGGAGGTGCTGGTGGTGGGCCTTGTGGGGCTTGCAAGTTCTTAAGAAGGAAGTGCGTAAGCGGATGCATATTTGCGCCATACTTCAATTCCGAGCAAGGCACAGTGCACTTTATGGCAGTCCACAAGGTGTTCGGCGCAAGCAATGTCTCAAAACTTCTGCTCCATATCCCCGCCCACAAGCGCCTCGACGCCGTCATCACCATCTGCTACGAGGCCCAGGCCCGGCTCCGAGACCCTGTCTACGGTTGCGTAGCCCACATCTCTGCTCTCCAGCAACAGGTTCAATCTCTTCTCATAGTTAAAACAATTCAGTTAGCTAAATGTTAGGTTTTGTTTCATGGAGCTATCCGTAGTAAACTTTACAAAGCTATGAGACGTCGCTCTCTAGAAAGGAAAACCTCACAAGCTAAGCAAGCGAAAACATTCCCTTAATTACTTTTATCCAGCTCCATCTTAATTAATTATCTCTAGTAGATCACAAGAATATTCTTGAATTTGTAGTAATGATATCAGAAAACAACTTCGTTTTGTTCTCCACCACCAGGTTGTAAACCTACAAGCGGAGTTATCCTACCTCCAGGCCACGCTTGAACAGCTGACACCACAGCCACCGCGCCCTCGAACGCCGCCGGCGGTTCTCACATCGCCCCCCTTCTCTATAGCGGATCTCCCCTCTTCGACGAGCTTGCCCATGAGCGTCGACCTCTCTGCCCTCTTCGGCCCGTTGGTGCAGCCCGAGTGGTCTCTCAGGCAGCAGCTCACGCCTGGCGGCGGCAGCGGCGATCTCCAAGCATTGGCGAGAGAGCTGATCGACCGGCAGAGATCGGCTGACACGTCACATCGGTCCCTTCCACAGTCCAAATGAGATGATGCACTGACCATATCGATGCAGCTAAAATTGAAGTGATAAGAGATTCTCGAGGATGCCCGGGCTATACGGGCATCGGCGGTTTTAGTGTATATATATCTCTATACGATTGCTAACCAGAGACGGAACAATCTTCCGTTCCTTGCTCCTATGTTGAGATGAGTGGAATCTAAGGTAGTACTAATTGGCACAACAAAAACATACCCAGTCACTATCGTAGTGGCGTCCAGGGTCATAATAAAAGCTATTGCAAAGTTATATTGACCTTTTTTTTTTTTCTAGCATATGAGTAATGAAAAAACCATAGACACACGTATGTATCTAACCTCTAGGCAATGATATCACTCTTTCGTTTAAGTAAAAATCGAAAGAAATATTTAAAACGAAAGCAGAGATGAACGCCAAGATTTTAACGTGGAAAAACCCAAAACGGGAAAGAAAAACCACAGATCCAAACTCGGATCAAAACCAATTACTATGATAGTAGCAGTTACAAGACTGACTCACAAAACAACCCGTCGATCCAAACGATTTTATTCCTTTTAGTCTTGATCGCTAGAACCCACGATTCACTGCTTCTCGTGATTGAAGTCCAATCTCAGTAGCTCTCGAGATTGATCTTTCGTCTAAATAGCCTTTAAGACGAAAGATTAAATTCTTGTAGATGAGTGGAATCTTGTTAGTTGAAGAACCAATGTAGCCTCAAGAAATCTCCTTCAATAATATTTTTTCAACCACCCTAGAGATAGGATTTCATAATCCTTATATATGATATTCAAGATAAAGCCAAATCCGAGTCTTATCCGTACTCATGATCTTCAAGATAGAGCCAAATCCGAGTCTTATCCGTACTCACAAAAGTCCAAGATTTTCAAACTTCATTGGTATGATTTGATCTCATCAACTTTGCTTCAATAATTTTGCAATTCTTCAAACCAGAGATTTTCTAGACTTGTGTAAAGCTCATATACATGTAAAAAATACACTTAGAATATTTTGTACACAATTACCAACAATTAAAAAACCTAACAACCTCCCCCTTTGACAATTTGTGACAAAACATCTAGTTTACAAGATATTACAAAGAATTCAAAATGAGCATTCAACAAGTTTAGAAGATTTCGCACTTCAATCCCTACAAATAATAAAAATATACCAATCCAAGATCAAGTGAAAATAACTTGAAATGAATAACAATCCAAACACAAGTTATCAAGCAAGCATAAGTTCAAAAGTACTTAAGCAAACAAAGTTCAGAGTTACTTTAAGCAAAGTTATAAACAAAGATATAAAGACTCTAATAAACTCCCCCTATGCCAACACTCCCCCTACACCAGTAAACTCCTAAACTCACCACACACTACACACTCTCCTCCTTTTTGACACAAATGTCAAAAACTAGGAACTCAGAGGGAACTGACGATGAAGAATCGTCAAGATGAAGTTGAGGTAGGTAACGAAGACGGCCTTGGTTTCTTAGTAACTGTAGGCTTTTTAGGCATTCTAGAAAAAAAAATCGCAAGATTCTACATATGCCCAAAGCATACAAAAAAAAAAACAAGAAATCCAAAAATTCTAAAAACCATGAAGATCCTAAGTGAAATCCATCTTCCACTTGAAAATGCTAAGTTATCACGTTCAATCGCAAAAATTTGCGTTCAAACCCCCAATTCAAAAAAATCAGAAATAACCACGGGCCATTTATAGATAACAGGTGGAGTGCCAAAATTATGTTTGTATCGCCCTGCAGCCGTTGATGTAGAAAACATTGAAAAAAAAACCCTTTTTTTTAAAGTAAAAAGTCTAAAAAAAAAATCAGAAATCTTTTTGGAAATGCACTTTTAGAAAATCAAAATAGATTCAAGACATAGAATATAACAATAAAATGAAATAAGTCATACACAGATCAATCAAATCATCAAAAGCATATTATAATCAATTCTAATGCATCACTCAAAATTAAATTAATCTTGATTGATCATAACAATAAGTATATGCAAGTTGAGCATAGATAACATAAAATTATCATCTTAAACAAACTTTCTTATTTAACAATGATGCAACAAGTAGTCAAACCGACTTAGTATAGAAAATTTTGCACTTTTCGACTTATTCTTCATAACATGACAGGAATTTTTCCTGTATTTTTTTTTACTGAAACATATAGGTGCAATGATGGCTTTCACACATAAGTAGGTAGCCTTTTTCTTGTAGTACAAATCAAACAATGTGCAAGAAAAATTCACATATGTCATTTTTTTTTTAATTTGCAAATAATGTACTGAGTCAAACTGGACTCTAAACAAGACGGCTTTCACACTAACTCATTGTAGCCCTTTTCATTGATCTTTTATGAATAAATTTTTGATGACTAAGCATGAGGTCAAACTATGCAAATCAAGGTTAATAGTGAGCTATTTAAAAAAATAATTCATGATATCATACTCACGCAAGAATACACATACGTTATGAGTGCATTAAAATTAGTTTCATTATAATAGAAGTCGAGGGAGTGACAAAATCAAAATTGATACAATATACTACAAGATGACAAAATTGATTATAATAACTCATAATCAAGAGAAAAATCATATTTTTATGTCAAGAGTATATTATTGAATTTAGGAGTGCATCAATTTTTTTTTATGACAAAAACTCTCGACAAATCTGAAACTTAAAACCAAAGAAAATTTCAAAGTAAAAGAAAACCTAAATCAAACGAAACGAAAAAAACTCGCAAACTAAAAAGAACACAAATCCCAATAAAATCAGTCCAAAGCACAAATCCCTAAAGAAGTACGAAGATACTCAAATATCTGTAAATCCAAAGGTTTTGTAAACAAATCACCCAACTGTTTCTCCGTCTCAACATATTCTAGTGCTAATGTTTTGTCTTCAACTAACTCGCGTATAAAATGATGTCGGATATCAATATGTTTTGTACACGAGTGTTGAACATGATTTTTTGATATATTAATAGCACTTATGTTGTCACAATAAAGCACCATAGTATCTTGTTCAATGCCATAATCCTTGACCATCTGTTTCATCCATAGTAACTGAGAACAACAACTCCCTGCTACAATGTAGTCGGCCTCTGTAGTAGATAAAGATATCGAGTTTTGTTTCTTACTGTGCCAAGCAACCAAATTGTTTTCAACATAAAAGCATTCATCTGAAGTACTTTTTCTATCATCACATGAACCTGCCCAAACAGAATCCATGTACCCCGATATGATAGCACCCGAGTCATAAGTAAACCAGATACCTAAATCAACTGTGCCACTGACATATTTTATGATACTTTTCACAGCAAATAAATGAGTCTCCTTAGGTTCATACTTTTCACACCGACACTAAATTCAATGTCTGGTCTACTAGCAGTTAAGTACAAAAGATTATCAATTATGCTCTTATATAGTGTCTGATCAACACTTTTCCCTAAAGTGTCTTTTCCTAGTTTGATAGTTGTATTCATAGGAGTTCTAGCATGTTTTGCATTGTTACATTTCAGATTATGTGAAGTTCTAACAGCATAGCAATTATTAGATGTTCTAGATCTAAAACATATAATATTACCATCATGATCTAGAATAGTACAATCATTTTTGGAGAATTTTACCTCATAACCTTCATCATAAAATTGATTGATGCTCAGTAGATTTACTTTTAAGCCCTTAACATAAAGAACATTTTCAAAAATAGAAACACCTGGAGTACTTACCTTTCCTTTACCTATTACATTGGATGAGTTACCATCTCCAAATGTCATAACTCCCCCTTCATATTCTTTGAGATTAGAAAATAAGGATTTGTCGCCTAACATATGTCTTGAATAGCCACTGTCTAAATATCACAAGTCAGAATTTAAAGCTTTCAAGGTAGTATGTATAACATAACATTTCAAATCACTTTTCTTGACCCATATGACCTTTGTTTTCATCCCATAAATGAAAGCACTTGTAGGTTTTTTCAAAAATTTGCAATATGGTCGAATATGCCCTAGAATGCCGCAATGATAGCATGTCGAAACAAACCTTTTTATAGTCACCTTTTGTCGAGGAGTGTGACTAGAGTTTACCTTTGGTACCGTCGAAGATTCACTAATTTGTATATTCAAGTTCTGTTTAGAAGGGTTCATCTAGGATTGCTTTGTAAATGCGGTTGATGGCTTCATGTATTCTTCCTTTTGTATACCTGCAGAAACAAAGACAGTTTTGTTATTTTTTGAATTACCAGTGTATCCAACACCATACCTGTCATTTCTAAAGATCTGAGCTTTTAGAATCTCGTCAAGTTTGTTCTTTCCTTTTAGAAATGTAACTTCCTTATGCAATCGCTCTAGTTCAATTTTATTAGCATTCATTTTATTCTTCGCATTGTCAAGTTATTCAGAAAGATCTTTGACACGTTCAAGCTCCAATTTGTACTTCTCCTCAAATTGAATTCTTTCTGATTCGATTATTTTGAGTCGTTGAAGTAGTCTAAGATTGCTTTTCTTGAGTTTAAATGACTCCAGGTACAAGTCATTATATGCCTTTTGAATTTCAGATTCATCTTCCTCAGCTGATAACATATCCTGATCATCTATACTATTAGTATCAACAACAAAGTTAGTATTAAGTAGAGAAGAGGCAAATGTTACAAAGTTTTCTTCGTGAGTAGTTTCTAAGATCGTCTAGGCTTCTTTTGCTATTTCACAAGTAGAAATTCTTCTAAATTCTTCCGAGAAAACACAACTAAAAATTATATTTATTGCTTTGCTATTCCAGTCAACTTTTTCATAATCTGTCTTATCCCATGATTCAATCGGTTTCTCAATAAACTCATCATTCACCATGTACATTAGTGGACTCCAACCGTTCACAATGGCCATCCATACACGCTCATCTATAGACTTCAAATAAGCTCTCATCCTAGCTTTCCAATATCCATAATTTGATCCATCTAAAATAGGAGGTCTAATAGATGAGGGTCCATCTCTATGAAAATCCATGCCTATCTGATCTCTCTAAATGAGTGAGAGAACCTGCTCTGATACCAATTGAAAAAACCCTAGACACACGTATGTATCTAACCTCTAGGCAATGATATCGCTATTTCGTTTAAGTAAAAATTGGAAGAAATATTTAAAACGAAAGCAGAGATAAACGCCAAGATTTTAACGTGGAAAAACCCAAAACGAGAAAAAAAAACCATAGATTCAAACTCGGATCAAAACCAATCACTATGATAGTAGCAATTACAAGACTGACTCACAAAACAACCCGTCGATCCAAACGACTTTGTTCCTCTTAGTCTTGATCGTTAGAACCCACGATTCACTGCTTTTCATGATTGAAGTCCAATCTCAGTAGCCCTCGAGATTGATCTTTCGTCTAGATAGCCTTTAAGACGAAAGATTAAATTCTTGTAGATGAGTGGAACCTTATTAGTTGAAGAACCGATGTAGCCTCAAGAAATCTCCTTCAATAATATTTCTTCAACCACCCTAGAGATAGGATTTCATAATTATTATATATGATATTCAAGATAGAGCCAAATCTGAGTCTTATCCGTACTCATGATCTTCAAGATAGAGCCAAATCCGAGTCTTATCTGTACTCATGATCTTCAAGATAGAGCCAAATCCGAGTCTTATCCGTACTCACGAAAGTCCAAGATTTTCAAACTTCGTTGGTATGACTTAATCTCATCAACTTTGCTTCAATAATTTTGCAATTCTTCAAATCAGAGATTTTTTAGACTTGTGTAAAGCTCATATACATGTAAAAAATACACTTAGAATATTTTGTATACAATTGCCAACAATTAAAAAACCTAACAAGTAAAATTAAGATGAACACGATTCTTAATCATCTCAGAGTTACTTGGTAGTATAGTGTAACAATGCAATCCAATAGTCTCTTTCACTCGACTTATCTTCGAAACCTAGCTTTTGAATCTCACTTTTACTAATATTACTTGTATCGATATTTCGTAAATCATAAATTCTCTAACATCCAATTCTCAATATTCTTAATAAAAATCATATATGAGTGATTCATGATAAATAATATCAATTTGTTAATATTTTTTGCAATTTTTCTGGGTTAGAAAGGTATAAGCCGTTACCTCAAAAGGGCACAAAACCTCAAGTTTATAAAATATCTAGAGTATCCCTCAATAAAACAGACCAAAGCTCATTAGGGACAAACCCAAATCAATGAGACAAAAAGGAAGTAGATTTACTAAAGGCAGCTAACCAATACGTGCAACATGATTAGCTCCTCTACCAACATAAAAAAACATAAATTATATTTAATAAAGACAACAAATGTTAAATATTAGACAAAATATGTTTAATCTTCCAAGGATCCAGAGGATGAGATTTGATAAGGTTCACCAACACCTACGAGTTAGATTTAATTTTCAAGTTGTGTAGTTGATGAGCCCGTGCCTAAATAAGCACGACTTTGAGAGCTTTAGCTTCTAGTTGAATGATCAAGTCCCCATCTTTAGGACTAGCCCCAGCAAGAATAGGTAAGCTCTTATGATCTTGAAATATGTAAACAAAGCAACCATAACTTGAGTAGCTAGATGTGCCTCATCAACATTGAGTTTAAGGGATTGAGCCAAAGGAGGAACCCATCCCTCACTGAACGTAGTAGCTCTTCGCTAAGGTTTGTCGATCTTCTCTTCCCCCCCCATTTTATCTCTTTAGCCAACTCCTTTCCTATTGGTAGTCACCGGTGTTTTCTCCCTCCTCCCTCCCCTAGTCTTATGGCTAGATAGAAGGGAGGAGTTTTCTCCTTCGTCGGTGGTCATCGATGTTTTCTATCCTTCCCCCTCCTCTAGCCCTCGACTAGGTGGAGGGGACTGGGGAAGAACTTTTCCATCGACCCTAGCAGTGTAATTAGAGGTAGATGAAAAAAGATTTAAAATAAGAGTACAATTATTACTTTGATATAACATAAAAATAAAATTATTTATTTTACAAAAATTAAGTACATGTCATAAATAGCATTAGAATACTATTATTAAATTTATTAAAATAAATATAAGTCAATCATTTTAAACTCATATTTAACTAATTAGTGAATTATATTAAATAATTAATTTTAATTTTTCATCGAATATTTTTTTTTATGATCACAGTGAAGATGAGCTCGTTTAATTAAGAAAAATATTTTTTGGAAGAGAGAGGAGAGAGAATATTGATAATATATAAAATTGATAAAATTATAATTAATTTAAAGTTATGTTAGAATTTATATATTATTTATTTATTGTGGATTGAATTTGGTTAGAAAAAATTTTAAAAAAATATTTAGTTAATTAACTAGGTGAGGCTCCAAACTCAAAACAAACATTGTGTACTAGCTATCTTCTCTTTCTTTCTCTCTTTCTCTCTTTCTCCTCATTTTACTCTTTCAGGACTTGCTGACAAATCCTTTTTCTAACTATTGGGTACTGCTTGCTGGCTTGCTATAGTACATTGAACCCCTCTCTCTCTCTCTCCCTCTCTCTATATACATATATATATATATATATAGTAGTCTCTCTCCTTTCCCTGTTTTTACGGATGAAAGAGATCTTAATCTATCTCATTACATATACATTATTATCTCTAATTTATTTATTTTGATTTAATTTTAGGTTGTTAATGCCTAAAGTCCGAGTCTTTTAAGAAGGTTTGCCCCGTGCTAAGATTTTTCGCTTTAAAAAAATAAAATATCTAGGCGACTGTAGATAGGTTTGATGCTCTAATTCATCATTGGTGGACTAGTAGCCCGTATCACTCCAATAATCCAATTCAATTGTTCCCCTACTTCAAAAGGTGTGATCTATAGATACAAATTTCATCAATCCAATCTATATTCTGTCAAGGTTGAGAAGGTTCTCAAGAACAATATTGCCGATTTAGATGCTGAAAAAAATGTGAATCATTATATATATGCCCTGGTACTAATTAATTTTTTTTAATAATAAACGTTCAATGAGATAAGTCTACCACACATTATAAAAAGAATAAACATAAAAAATAAAGCATGAAAAGACACTTGAAGACATAGGAATATTTATTGAAATATCAAATTACGTACAAAACCACGTAGTAAAACTTGGATTGAAATTAATCACTAAAACATGCAATTACTAGAAGCTTATAAATTACAATCTTCATGACTCAATTTGTAAAAATATTGTTTGCTAGCTCCCATGATATATCGCTTCTCATGATAGGTTTTTAAAACTCAGTGACCATTGAGATTGATCATTTTGTTTTAGTAACTATATAGACATAGTTCTTCTAGATTTGATATAAATGCAACGAGTGATTCAGCATGTTCCATCTAAAATCGAAAGGTGATCTCCAATAATCTCCAAAAGATGATTTTATGAGATGATAGACTAATTACTTACGATTAGGTACTCACCTAAAATATCAATTAAAGATAATATATAATATCTCTTTAAAGATTCTCAACATATTTTACAGACATGATTTCATAGAATAATATAATATGTGGAAAACCCTCTCCCACATTGTGCATATAGCCATAGCTTCTCAAGTATTTGCACAGGTAGAGATCAACCATTACACATCTAGCGGTATCCAAAGCATTGCACATCTAGATATCCAAAGCATTGCACAATTAGTGGACACAATACAAAAGCATTGCTTATACATCGAATGAGAATACATATATGGATGGCATGCATTGCATACATAGAGCCAACCAATTTAATGGTCAATTTATACATCAATCTACTTTATATCAAACCAAAATATATTTTTATAATTCTAAAAAAATATAATACAGGTTTTCTATCTTTTACATGAATATATATATATATATATATATATATATATATATATATATATATATATATATATATTCATGTAAAATATATTGTGAACGCGATGCAGGCATTCTAATGCGCGATCGAACGCACTTATTTCTCACTTCTCTGGATTTACGAATGCAATGCGGGCATTCACAGTGCGTTCGAACGGGGCGTTCGAATGCACAAAGCACACTCTTCACTCGCGTTCACAACCACGTTTGAACTCACTCCACCCGCGGTCGAATGCGACTTACAGAAAACTTATTTTCATGGAAATTAAACACTAAACCAAGAAACAAAAACACTCCTAGAGTGAATCCATGCTCGAGACGACATCAGTGAAGTCTGAATCGAATCAAATTCATCAATAATGACTCCATGGTTGCCATCCACACCTTTAGAGGCTAACCAAACAATTCAAAAATAACCCTAAATAGTACATTTTCGCTGACCGCGTTCGAACATGCCCGATCGCGTTCGAACGCACATATTTCTCACTTCTCTAGATTTGCGAACGTGATGCAGGCATTCAGAACGCATTCGAACGCACATATTTCTCACTTCTCTAGATTGCCGAACGCGATCTGGCGTTCGTAGGCGCGTTCAAATGCGGCGTTCAAATGCACAATTTGCACTCTCTGGATGTGTGAACCTGATATAGGCGTTCACACCCGCATTCAAACGCACTCCACTCGCGTTCGAACATGACATATAGAAAACTTATTTTTTTTAAGAATTAAACACTAAAACTAGAAACAAAGACATCCCTAAAGTGTATCCATGCTCGAGAGAACATCGGTGAAGTTCGAATCGTATTATATTAGATTTGTATATACAGATAACACAAAATGTGTGTTCGAACGCGGTTGACGAAAATCTACTATTTTTAAGATTAATAATTACCATTTTTGAATTATTTGGTTTGCCTCTAAAGGTGTGGATGGTAACCATGGAATCATTATTGAATGAATTGAGTTTTGCCCTAGTCTCCTTCATCTTCTTCTCTCTCGTTCTCTCGTTTCTCGGCATCGCCACTTCTAACCTCCCTCGACTGGCCACTTACCCTAGTCCCTTAGGAGCGGCCCACTCCTCCCCCTTCTTCCAATCTATCTATTAACTTACCCTAACCCCTTCCATCTCCCATAACCCTTCTACCACCACTTATTCACTGGTGCCACCCCATTACCATTGGTCCACCACCATCCATCATCATTTAGGATCTCGTGCCTCTATCCACGGATCCATAGACAGACTCTCTGATGTTCATCTACTTCTCAAACAATATCTCGAGATCCCATTATTCGATTTTCCTGAAATTAGATTTTTTGGAAAGCTCTTTTCCAGGGCTACAACATATAAAAACTTCAAGTTGATCCGATGACTAAATCTTTCAGGATCCCTTTCCAAAGATCCGTGTCAGATCATGTCCAGATCTGAAACATAGGATAGATCGAACCTTAGCCTAAGGGGAGATCGTATCAATGAAAATAAATAACTAATGCAATAAGAAAAGACTCTAATTAAGTGTATTAGAAATCTTCGCATTTTGGGGCTGATATGTTGACCCTTGGTTCCATCCTTCGAAGGTCTTCTTGGCACCTTCCTTGCGGACCTCTTGGCTGTCATTGTCATGACTATTGCCATTGCCATTGTTAAACGACAATGGTTTTGGCTTGGCTGCATGATTTCTTCTCCACTCATACTCATAAATTTTTTTCTACAATAGAGGTGGCAGTGTTGAGGTCCCTAACTCCTCTGGCCATATGCATCAAAATTAATCTCCGCTTCATTGATAGGAGCATTTAATAGGGACTTTATAGTCTTTGTGATGAAGGAAATGGGATTCAACGACTTGTGGCCTAACTTTTTGTATGCCCATAGCTGCAATCCGTTAAGGAAGAAGAACATGTAATTATCTTTTGACATGTTTGAGTTGGACCGCATCAAATAGGTGAACTCTTTGACGTAGTCAGCAAGAGCCTCGCTATGCTTCGGCCTCCGCAAGTCCTAGGCCAAGAACTCAACATTCTTGGGGTAGAATTGCGCCTTTAACTCATGCTTCAAGTCCACCTAAGAGTCAATATGAGAAAGACCCTTCTCAATCGTTGACACTACCATAGCATGGCATCATCTGTGAAATACATGGATGCGGTTTAGACTTCCTGACCCTCGTCCTCCAATCGTAATGCCTTAAGGTATCGCTCCATGCCCCAAAGAAAGTTCTCAACCTCCTTCACGTCGCGCATGCCATTGAATCCTCGTGACTCTAAGAAGCGTGGCCTAGGTGTGTCTTCACGACACCACCTCCTTTTGCGATAGCCCTCTCAAGAAGACTTACTCTCAATTTGAGATCGTTGACCTCTTTGACTTTGAACCAAAGCTCCTGAGAAGTAGTTGCCTCAGCAAACTCTCTCAACATTTTGTTGATCAAGCTCCGCTTTGAACTTGTGAAATTGAGACTTGAAAGAATCCATCATATCTTGGACAGTTTCTTCCACTGCGTGTAGGTTGTCTTCAAAATGGATGTTGAGATTCACCAACATTTCCAATCTATTGTCTACGCGCCCAAAGCAACCCTCAAGTGCAACCATGTGATCCTCTATTGTGAACTAGCCCAGAGCTGGTTGGTCTAGTCATGTCAGGGTTAGTCTAGTTGAGTTGAGTTTAGTCTAGGGTTGCTTAGAGGGCAAGTAATCCTAGCATAGGTAGCCACTATAAAAATGGTGTGGTTGGTGAAGGAAGGCCTATGTTTAATGCTATAGAGCAAGGCATGCCATTAAGCTTCCTGACATCCCGCACAAACATGTCCTCTACAGTGTTCGCCGTGCTAAGACTGAGAAGTGAGCATACTTACTCAGCTTGTCTACCACCACGAATATGACAGAGTACCCCCGCATCCCACACTATCGGTAGCCCTTTGATGAAATCTATGGAGATGTCCTCCCAAACTCGGTCTGGATTCTGTAAGGGCTGTGATAATCCTACTGGTGTAAATGAATCAGTCTTAGCCCGCTGGCACACCTCACACACCTTCACATGTGCTATCACCACCTTCTTCATCAAATGGAGTGGAAATGGTCCATAAGTCGCATGCGCAATCCATCATCTGCTAGCACCTAGATGCACCCTCTATCCAATAATAGTCCATCGCAGCTCGAGATGGCTCGCTACTTGCTAATTGGAGGTCCTTAATGAATGGAAAATTCGGCATCAATATGGCCGCCAACTCCGCTGGTGCGGGTTGCCGTGATAACGCATCTGCTGCCTTATTCTCTGCCCCCTTTTTGTATTGCAGCTCATAATCATATCCTAGCAATTAGGAGACCTATCTCTGCTATGCCGAAGTGTGAATGCGCTGGCTCATGAAGTATGGGAGACTCCGCTGATCGATCCGAATAACGAACTGTCGTCCGATCAGGTAGGGTTGCCATTTGGTCACTACGTGCAAAATGGTGAGCATCTTGCACTCGTAAATGGACAACTGCTATGATCTTCCCAATAAGGCCTTGCTGAGATAAGCTATATGCTTTCCTTTCTGCATGAGTACGTCGCTGATCCTTGCCCCGGAGGCATCACACTCCACCACGAACTATTGAGAGAAGTTTGACAGGGCTAGCATAGGGGCAGTGGTCATGGCGGCCTTTAGGTCCTCAAAGGCCCAGGTTGCACCATTAGTCCATTGATAGGCTACGGAACAATTCTTTTAAGATTTGGATTTATTGTAGGAAGCAGTTTGCATAATTGAGAAAAAAATATTCATTAAATATTCTCCCGTAGTCAGAAAATTACGAAACTAAGTGGAATCGATCTGTAACTCCCTGATCTACGATTTTTGTATTTAATCCCTTCATAGATTCAAACTGCAACTAAGATGAAAATATGAATTAGTGGGAATGATAGTTGTGGTGACGAGTGGAGTGGAGTGGATGTTAGGGTTATGGATGGTAATGGAGATGAGGGTAGATGTCAAATGTTGTTTAAGTGATAAAGAAGAAGGGGAAGAAGTGGTCAAGATCTCAAGAAAGATGGAGGACTTGACAGATGAGGGAGATTAGAAGTTAGGAGAGACCTTACCAACGGTAGAGGTGATAGGTTGGTGAAGATGGAGGAGAGAGATTAGGGAAGAGAAGATATAGAGAATATATGACGTAAGAAACTAATAATCCAATAGCATAATAATTTTGGCTACCATCAATACCTTTATATTTATTAACCCTAATTCTACAAGATTTTCGCCGATCACATTCGAACATGCTCGATCACGTTCAAACGCACAAAAGACGTTCTCTATCGATGCGAACGCGATGCAAGAGCCCGAACGCCATGTTCGAACGTGCTTGACCCCATTCGAATGAGCATTTCACGTTCTCTATTTTTACGAATCTGATGCAGGCATTCATAAATGTGTTCAAACGCATCCCCAACCGTGTTCGAACATAACATACAAAAAATTTATTTTAATGAAAACAAATAACTAATAAGAAAAGATTCTAACTAAGTGTATTAGCCCACTACGCTTCTGCCACCTTGCCCTCAAGGTGAAAAGTCAGGGAAACGAGACAAAATATCTATCTCCAACTCCCATGTCACCTTATTAGATGGCCTGCCAAGCCACTCGACAAGAATCTCCATCTCTAATCTGGTATCATGTTGTCGTCAACACCTAGCAAGTACACGAACTGGCTCTACGATCTCTGTCTCCTCCAATGGCTCTAGTAAGCCGATACATTTTATTAGGGTCTTTTCTTATTGCATTAGTTGTTTATTTTTATTAAAATAAATTTTTTATAGGTCGCATTCAAACGTGGTTGGGGGCGCGTTCGAACGCTTTTGTGAACGCTTGCATCAATTTCGTAAATACAAAGAAAGCAAAATGCGCGTTCGAATGCAGTCGGGCGCGTTTGAACGCCTGCATCGCATTCACACATACAAAGAAGGTTTTTTGTGTGTTCGAACGCGATCAGGTGCATTTGAATGCGATCAACGAGATTATACTAGGATTAAGGTTAGCTATGATTATTAGGGCTTATTGGCTAGCCTCTATAAATGTGTGGATGACAGCCAAAATCATAATGCTATGATATTATTGATTTCTTGCCTCCTATCTTTTCTCTATTCTCTCTACCTTAATCTCCCTCCTCCCCATTCACTAACCTACCACCTTACTATTGGCAAGATCTTTCCTATCTTCTAATTTCCCTTGTCTATCGAGTCCTCCCTCTTTTTTGGGATCTCGACCACTTCTTCCCCTTGTCTTTATCCTTAACAACATCCACCCTCATCTCCATTATCATTCATAACCCTAACATCCACTCCACCTGTCACCACCACCATCATCCACAATAAATCGTGTTTTCGTCATAGTTGCAATTCGAATAAGCAAAGGGTGTAAATACAAGAAACATAGATCAGGGAGTTACGAATTGATTCCACCTAGTTTCATAATTTTATGACTATGGAAGAATATTTTGTGAATATTTTTCCTCGATTGTAAGGACTGCTTCTCGTAATAAATCCAGATCTTGAAGGAATCATTCCGTAGCTTATCATTGATATCAAAGCTTATCTTTTGGTAGTGTAGAACCCATCAATTTGGTATCAAAGCCAGGCTAACCTTAGATCTCCCTTAATGGTTGAAACAAGGAAGATGACGTCGACAAGGAGACCAATGGAGAGCACACCGACAAGGGAAGACTCAACCCACGATAACCCTAACCGTGAGGCTGATTCCTTTGGAGCGACCACGATAGGACCGAGTCAACCAACGTCCATGAGTGTGAATATGGGCTTGGCAGATGAACTTAAGGGCATGTTCCAAATATTGCTGCATAAAGTTGATGCTATGCAAAATGATCATAATGTTTTCAAGGAATATGTCATAAATCGATCGGCTTCGTTATCTCCTCGACAATGATCGGTGCCTCAAGAAGGACCAGCGGTGGGACCACACCGAACCAATACCCTACAGTCCAGGTGCGACATGTTAGTGTCAATGATCCTCTTTTATCGATGCCTATACATCATCCCCCACCTCCGTTATAAAACCTAAGACCAATGGTGGTGGAACCCGAGAGGCGAGCGACGAGCGGCACCAGTGCGCTTCGTCGATGAGGAGGATTGGCACTTTGAGGATGAGGTTGATTCCTTCAGAGATGGTGATGGACGTGCTCGAGGATTTAGAGAAGGAGATCAACATGAACAAAGGTTTTAGATTTGAACCAAGGATCTTTCGCAAATCCGATAATGTTATTCGGGGGAGAGTACCATGCTTAGACTTTCTAAAATTCTAAGACGGTGAAACAATACTTTGATTGTCAAGTGATAGCAGATGATGCAAAGGTCCAAATTATAAGCTTTCACCTCCAAGGAACGACATTGCATAGATTGGTTATTCGTGGTAGAAGATTTACCAGTTGGGCTAACTTTTATAGGAGAATTACACGCAGATTTGGGATAGTGGTATATGAAGATTTTGCTACCACATTAAGCAAGATAGTTTAGAGGACAATCGTATTGGAGTATCAAGCTGAATTTGAAAGAGTTAGTAGTCGTTGTGAGTCACCTTGGCTCGAACTGACATTGATGAGCACATTCATTTTAGGGCTACGAGAGGAGATACAAGCAAATGTTCATGCTCAATGTCCATTTACTCTTGAGGAGGATTTTGAGAAGGCCATGAGGATGAAGTAAAAGCATAAGACTCTCAAGATGGCAGTGAAAACAAGTTGGGGCAACCGAGATGGGTGGTTTGCACCTAAAACGCCGGCTGAAAATTCTACGGGTTCAAAGACAACGGCTGTTAATACTAGACCACGACAACATTTGAGACCTTCTTACGATGTTAGAGGAGGCATAAGACCCATCGTTTGAACTCTCACACATCCTTAGGTGGAGGAGCGAAGAGCGAACGACCATTGTTTTCGATGTGATGAACATTTCACCCGCGGTCATAGGTGTTCCAAATCGATCGTGAGTGTGATGCTCATCGACGGTCTGGAGGAGGACGATGAGGTTGTTGGTGATGGAGAGTGTTATAGGAGGTCCATGAGGAGAACATTGAGGAGGGCACCAAGGAAGATATTCAAACTGAAATATCGATGCATGCATATTCAGCTACTTCCGCGCTAAGGACGTTACGGGTAGACGGACTCGTTAGAAAGCATTGTGTGCACATCCTCATCGATTCCGAAAGTACACACAACTTTCTAGATGATAGGTTAGTGAGGAGATTAGGCTTGGATGCTAAATCGACCATGGGATTTGACGTTGCTATTTGAGACGGCACGAAGCTTAAGGCGGAGAGCTTGTACCGCTCGGTCGATATACGGATGTAAGGACACAACATCATTGTGGACTTGTATCCGTTGGCGCTGTGAGGAGTGAACATTGTCCTTGGCATTCAGTAGTTACAAAGCTTGGGACCCGTCACATTTGATTTCCGAAGCATGTGGATGAAGTTTAAGCAAGAAAACAAAGATGTGCGGCTTGATGGCGTTCGACCTCCGTCGATTCCTGCGATGCAGCCGATGATGGAGCTACCATGTGCGAGTAATTTGGCCCATCTTTTTTAGTTAGGACCAGCAAGAGACAAGCCTCAAATGAGTCCAGATACTACCATCGAGTTGTCTAATTTATTAGACAAATTTGCTGGACTATTTGAGGAATCAAAGGAGTTGCCACCAAGGAGAACAACAAACCATCGCATAGAGATTGTTCCCAGGGCTACACCGGTGAATGCGAGGCCATATCGATATCGACATGTGAAAACGGAAGTTATCTCAAAGATGATAACCGAGATGTTGGAGAAAGACTTCATTCAACCAAATCATAGCTCTTACTCATGGCTTGTGCTATTGGTGCGAAAGAAAGACGGGACATGACGTTTTTGTATCGACTATCGGGCACTAAACACTTTTACCGCTAAGGACCGATATCCCATTCTAGTTATAAAGAAGCTGCTGGACAAGCTTGTAGTGGCGACTATATTCAACAAGCTTGACTTGAGGGCCCGGTATCATCAAATTAGAGTTCACCCGACGGATGTGCATAAAACTGCATTTCAAACTCCAGACGAGCATTACGAGTTCCGAGTAATGCCTTTTGGTCTCACCAATGCTCCAACTTTTTTTCAAGGGCTCATGAATGATGTATTTCGGCCTCTATTGCGAAGGTATGTTTTGGTATTCTTTGACGATATTTTGGTGTATAGCAGGACTGAATTGGAGCATTGACGACATTTGGAGGATGTGCTGAATTTGTTGAAGCAAAACTAGTTGAAGATTAAGAAGTCCAAATGCCTATGAGGAGTACCACAAGTGGAGTATTTAAGCCACATCATCTATGCAGAAGGTGTAGCAGTAGATTCTCAAAAGGTGGCATGTATGACCGCTTGACCTATTCCTACTACCACCACTGGATTGCAAGGATTTTTGGGGCTGACCGGATATTATCACCGCTTCATCACCGGGTATGGCAAGATCACTACTCGTCTCACTTCTTTATTGAAGAAGGACTCTTTTCGATGGATAGATGGATGAAACCACTATAGCCTTTGAAATATTGAAATGTGAGGATGTCCCATTGTGCCAGTTTTAGTGCTACCAGAATTCACTGAAGAGTTCATTGTGGAATGTGATATGTCGGGAGTTGGCATAGTAGCTGTACTAATGCAAGGAGGATGTCTCAAAGCCTTTCTTAGAAAAGCTTTATCATAAAAATCTCAGCAATTATCGATTTACGAAAGAGAGATGTTAGCAAAAGGCTAAGGCAACCACATTAAAATCGGTCGGATTACTACAACCTTTACCTATACCGGACCGTATTTGGGAAGATATTTCTATGGATTTCATAGAGTGTCTTCCGCTAGTAAGTGGTTATTTTGTTATCTTTGTGGTGGTTGACAAATTAAGCAAGTATGCGCACCTTTTAACATTGTCACTTCCATTTTCAGCTAACTCAGTGGCTAAAATTTTTGTGAAATATTGCTCGGTTACATAGCATGCCACGCATGATTGTATCGGATCATGATCGTGTATTTATGAGCGCCTTTTGGACGGAGTTTTTCAGATTGCAAGGGACTCGATTGAACTTTAGTTTGGCTTACCATCCATAGAGGAATGACTTAAATAAGGTGGTCAATTGAAACATTAAGCAATACTTGAGGTGCTTTGTTAGAGAGATGCCGAGATAATGGTTGGAGTTCTTATCATGGGCGGAGTGGTCTTACAACACCATCTACCATAGCAGCATTGGCATGACTCCACTTAAGATGGACGCACGGCTCTGACATTACACACTTATGATCTAGTGGCATCTGTAGATGGACAGAGGTGGACTTAGCTTTGGTAAATAGAGATGCCACATTGAGGAGGTTGCATGCTCATCTTAAACTTGCTCAAAACCGCATGAAGCAAGTTTATGATCGCAATCATAAGGAGTAGGAGTTTGACATTGGCAATTGGGTGTTTGTGAGGGTGCAACCATATCGACAAGTGACCTTACGTCCAATGCGAAAGCAGAAGTTAGCACATCGCTACTTCGGTCTGTTTCGGGTGTTAGAGCGTATTGGTCTGGTTGCATATCATCTGGAGCTGCCGGAGGGGTCGAGAGTTTATCCTGTCTTCCATGTTTCATTGCTGAGGAAGCGAATTAAAAATATGAGGTCATTAGATCAGTTCTACCGGAGCCGTTAGAGGAGATAAAGATCGTAGAGCCGGTTCGTGTACTTGCTAGGCGTCAACGACGATATAGTACCAGATTAGAGATGGAGATTCTAGTCGAGTGGCTTAGCAAGCCATCCGATGAGGCGACATAGGAGTTGGAGACTGATATTTTGAAGCGTTTCTTCCCTGACTTTTCACCTTGAGGACAAGGTGGGGGAAGCGTGGTGGGTTGATACATTTAGTTAGGGTCTTTTCGTATTGCATTAGTTGTTTATTTTTATTAAAATATAATTTTTGTAGGTTGCGTTCGAACGCAGAAGGGGTCGCGTTCGAATGTCCTTACGAATGCTTGCATTAGGTTTGCAAAAATAGAGAACACAAAATATACATTCGAACGCGGTCGAGCGCATTCGAACGCCTTTGCAAATGCCTGCATTGCGTTTGCACATACAGAGAACGCCTTTTGTGCGTTCGAATGCGATCGATCGCATCTGAATGCGATCAACGGGAATCTTCTAGAATTAGGATTAATAATTGTATTTTGGCTTGTTGGCTAGCCTCTTTAAAGGTGTGGATGGTAGCCAAAATTATTATGCTATTAGATTATTGATTTCTTACCTTCTATCTTCTATCTATTCTCTCTACCCCAATCTCCCTTCTCCCTCCTCCCTCTTCATGAACCTACCACCTCTACTATTAGCAAAGTCTCTCCTAACTTCTAATCTATCTCATCTATCGTGTCCTCTTTGTCTTACTCACTTAAACGACATTACCCATCCACCCTCATCTCTATTATTATCCATAACCCTAACATCCACTTCACCCGTCACCACCACTATCATCCGTACTAAAGCATAATTTTGTCCCTATTGTAGTATGAATCTATGAAGGGCATCAATATGAAAAATGTGGATCAGGATGTTACAGATCGATTTCACTTGGTTTCGTAATTTTTTGACGGTGAGAGAATATTTGATGAATATTTTATCTTGATTGCGCAGACTACTTCCTACAATAAATTTAGATCTTGAAGGAATCATTTCATAACCTATCATTGGTATCAGAGTCTATCAATTTGGTACCGTAGACCCTATCACATCGCCAATTGCTACATCAAATGCATTGGTCGGTTCCGCTTCCAATCCAATCTTTATGTGTGCTCCATGAATTAGTGAGGATGTGCATGTAGTGCTTCTTGACCAATCTGTCTACCCCAAGTGTCTTTGCTGGAGTAGGCATGAATTGAAATTTCGGCTTACATATCCTTCTCTTCATATGCTTCTAGGGCCTCCTCAATAAGCTTTTCCACAATCTCTTCCTTAGCCAATTCCTCCTTTGGATCATCTTGACCAACAATCAACATGACGCTCCCTGTCTAGGTGCAAAAGTTTATTGCATCTGAAGCATAGGCCTTTTGCCTTCCACTCTTCCACCTGGGCAGGTGTGAGAGTTCAGACAGGAGCTTTATAGTTCCCTTTCACATCAGCAGAGGGCCAGAGTGGAGCTCTCAGTCCTGGTTTTCCAACAGCCAACCTCGGAGTCACTATTGCAATACCAATTACTTCAAGTAGCCAGTAAGGCTGTCATGGTTCTCGGATGGACCTTGAGTTTTTTCCATGGTTCCTCAAGCCCTAGTGCTTCCTCTCCATAATGATGACTTCCTTTAAGGTTCTTGGACACAAGGCTTCAACATCCGCTCGCAATTCACTTCGCAGTCAAGCTAAGAAGTTAGATTTCAGCAAGGCATCTAGCCTTGGTGGATCACAACGTGCACTAATCTGATCAAAATCTTCTTGCTACGCTATCACTGTAGTTTGCTGTACCATCTTGGTGAGAAGAGTATCAAAATCTTCATATCCAGTAGCTCCAAACCTTTTTATAATGCCCCTTGTAAGGTCAACCCATGTCCTAAGCTACCTGTTCCTTGCGGCGCCCTGATACCAATGAAGGGTTGGTCTTTCAAAATAGAAGCTTGCTAGCATCACCTTGGAGTCTTCCAGCGTTCTTTAGAACTCAAAAAATTGCTCGACTCTGTATATCCAATCAAGAGGATTGACACTTTAAAATTTTAGAAAATCAAGATGTACCGATCATCCCCATACACTAAAATCATTGTTAGGATCATAGTCTTGACTCGGCCTAGCCACAGGAGGGTGTTATTGTTGTCGATATGCATCTGATACGATCTCCCTTTAGGCTAAGGTTTGATCTCTTCCAATTCTCTGATCTGGACTAGATCTAGCACAAAACTTTGTAATAAGATCTCGAAAGATGCCGCTATTAGATCGACATGAGATATGGATATGTTGTAGCCCCAAAAAAGAGCTTTCCAACAAATTAAGTTTCAGGTGAATCGGATGTGGGGATCTCAAGATATTGTCTGATTAGTGGATAAACATCAGGGTGGTCTGTTTAGGATCCGAGAATGGAGGCACGAGATCCTAGGTGATAGTGGTTGGAGGCGGACCAGTGATTATGGGGTAGCACCAGTGAAAAGTGGTGATGGAAAGGTTATGGTTGATGAAAGGGTTAGGGCAAGTGTTGGATTGGAAGAAGGGGGAGAAAAGGGCCACCCGTAAGGGTATAGGGTGATTGGCCGGTCAAGAGAGGTTAGAAGCAGTGTCGCCAGGGATTGAGAGAACGAGAGCGAAGAAGAAAGAGGCAAGGCAAAACTCAATTCTTCAATAATAATCTCTGGTTTCCATCCACATCCCTTTTAAAGGCTAACCAAACAACTCAAAATTAATCCTAAACAATGCAATTTCGCCGACCGCGTTCGAACGCACCGAGTTCACTCTTCTCTGGATTTGCGAACGCGATGTAGGCATTCGAACGCGTGATTGAACACGCCTATTTCTCACTTTTCTAGATTTGTGAACGTGATGCAAGCGTTCACAGTGCGTTTAAACACGACATTCGAACGCACAATGCACACTCTCACAACCACGTTCACAACTGCGTTCACAACCTGCATTCAAATACAACTTACAGAAAACTTATTTTCTTGGAAATTAAACATTAAAACAAGAAACAAAGACACTCCTAAAGTGTATCCATGCTCAAGACGACATTGATGAAGTCCGAATCGTATCAGCATCCCTTCTCCACTGCATGAAATCATGCCGGTGATCGACCTCATCATACTCCACCCACTCCTCATCATCTTTATGTAAAGTTCACACCCGAGCCCTAGGGTTCTCCTTGGGTTGCACCGGTCTAGGGATAACCGGAGCCTCTCGTGCTATAGGGTGTGGAAGAATCGACTCGTACTAGTGGATGACATGTTCGTCGATAGGGCTAACCGGACTCGATGTTTGATGCTGATGTGTTGAGGTCTCGCCTCGTTTCAACATCAATCCATGAATCGCTTCACGACTAGTGCGGTGGTCTTCCTTGTTCTCATCATTAGCCTCCACCAACCTTTCCAAAATCATGTTGGTTGGTGCCAAGGCCCATTAATGCGGACATTAGGCCTTCCGCACTCATTGGACTTTCCGCGGAAAGATTCACTCTCTATGCTTCATGCCTTGGTGTTTTGATGTTTGCACCTTCTTCTGTTAAGTTTAGATCTTCTGTTTGCCTTCTAGAAGCCATCACTCGAGTCGTCATCATTAATGATACGTCCGAGGTCAGCCTAGCTCTGATACCACTTGATAGGATCAGTAATAATGAGGTTGTAACAATTTGAAGATTTGCCCAAATTTTTCTCAAGACAGAACTTTTGAGGAGATATGTGGGAGATCTAACCATCCAATAGATCTATAACTTGGAAAGATTGTTCCTCTTGAAGTAAGGAATCTAACACAACTGGGATCACATCGATCGGACTTGTAGATCAAAAGTTATGAGGAAAATATTGACTATGGGTTAAATGATGGTGTAAGGGACAAGAGTAATTGAATAGGGAAATAATCGTTAGGTTTTGCGGAAGATGGTGATTACAATGGTAGGGTAGAGCATTAAGCTAGATGAAGGGAGAGAGGGTGGACCGATCCTTGAGAGGCAAGGGAGCACGGTTAGATTGAGGGAGAAAGAAGACGACGTCTAAGATTGAATGTCATTGGAGGAAAGAGAGAGGGTTAGGAAGGATAACTCCAATATTTCATCAATAATCCTCAATTATGTTGCCTTTCATATATTTAGAGGCTAATCTATCAAACAAAATAATTAAAAGATAACCTTAAGATAAAGTAGTTTGCCGATTGCATTCGAATGCGTTCGAACACAGATTTCGCGTCATCTATCGTTGCGAACGTGTGTAGGTGTTTGAATGAACGTACTAAACATGTTCTCTATTTTCCAATCGTATGCAAGCATTCGATAGTTGCATTTGAAAGCGACTTCCTAGAGTTCGAAAGTAATTACCAGAAATCTTATTCTTCCAAAACAAGAGTTATTTCTAGAACAAAAATAAATCGAAGGACTAAATTGTAAAAGCAAATAAACTAATTAGATTAAGGGGTTTTGGCCTCTCTCCAGTCAGCTTGAGACGTCGAAATTGTATCACTATTGTGAATCAAATCAAACCGGTTCGTATTAATCAGTTTGTACAAGGTGTTGCACAACCCGATCATTCTGAAGTCCCTCATGTATTCAAAAATCTTTTTCTTGAATACACATAAATATCAATTTTGAGGTGAGGCCACAGACTTATTAGAAATGGGCGTTTAACCTATTCAGTTTGGTGTTGTATTAAGACCAAGGTTTTTAAGAGTAGGTTCAATTTCTTGCTGTGACAGAATAGAGTTCAAGTGCTCCATCACCGTAGGAGGGTCTTGAGACACAAAATGAGGATGTTAGGACAGACCACAGCAAGAGAAGGATTACAGGAGGCAAACAACTTTGTGAAGTGTTGCAAATGGCATTCTTGATAGCATTAGGATTGCACAAGGTGTCTCCATTGTTGAGACAGATTAAGTTGATCGTCGCCTCTTATGGGAAGTGGTTATATTATGGAAGAATTTGTAGTTTTTGTTCCCCCACCACAATCAACCTACCCTGGACCTCTGCTTCTAGTATATCTCCATTTTAAGATAAAGTTCTTTGAGGCAACCTCTAAGGTGATTCTCCTTGAGAAAGTTCGAACCCAATGGGTGCTTTGAAGCTAGAGAAGCTCTTTTTCAAGATGGGCAACACTGAGATCTAAGCTCCCTACCTGATGTGGTGAGTGTAGTAGGCTAGTTTCACCAAGAAGCACTTGGAGGGGCAGAAGATCTCAATCCACTTCTCTATGTAGGAGTAGGAGATGATCTTAAACCATCAATTCTCCACCTTGAACATAAACAATGCATGGTTCTCTACCAAAGAGGTGTCCATGAGAATAGAATTATGATTCGATGAAACAGCGGGAAGGTGTAGCACCTTATTGGAGGGGAAGAGGTTGCACCAGTCAAAGTTGGCCAAAGCTCGATCTAGATGCTTGTAAATAAATAACCAATTTGCACGTCTATTCAATCAAGTGAAAGCTGAGCTGGATAGACCCAAATCAAGAAAGCCATCTTTGTTGATATTCACCATAAAATTCATTGATTGATGACTGCAGATCGGTTGGCCTCCGAACTTCTTAGATAGGGGGATCACATAGTTATAGTCAACTACACAACAAAGAGGAAGTTGAGAAGCCAAAAAAATGGAAGATTCTTGCTCAAAGGAAGAAGTTATATGTTCCATGAGGGTCAGGTTTGGCCTTATATTTTAAGTCCTGCCTAAGTTTGATCTCGAGACTTCCTTTGCTAGTAAGGAGATGGAAGGGTTTCAATAAGAGGCTCGATGACGTCAATGCAAACCCTAGTACGCATGAACCACACCCATTTTGAGGTGTCGGTGACGTCAGATGCTACAGGCTCACCAATGCGCACGGCAAAAGCGTTTGGACTGACATAAAACCAAGAGGAATGCTATGAAGTGACACCTAGAATTCTGAGTGATTGAAATACCATTTGGTTAGGGTCATCTAAACAAGAATAGAGACCCTAAAAACTAATAAAAAATTAAATACTATAATTAAATTATCTAAACATTCTTCTTGCTTTTTGAGATGCAAAATTACTAATTAAATGTTTGTATTCAATTTTTGCTAATATATCTTTTTCAATTGATAATATTGCTCGTCCATTTAATCTTTCTTGTGATATTGCTAATTAAATGTTTTCTAGTAGACATAATCAGCAATGAATTTTTTTAAAAGAATAAACATTAAAAACTGATAAGTTGATATAATGAGAAAAAATTTAAGAAAAATATGTAAATAATATCACCGTCCTGACCAATGTTGATGATCAACTCAATTACACAAAAGACAGTAGTTCGACTAGGTATTGATCGAGTCGAAGGAGTCAATCAAACAATACGTGATGATTCATCATCAGTCGAGTTTGTGCTGTCCTCTCACCAGTGATGATCACGCCAATTGGAGATTGGTGAGAGAGATATGTATCATTTTTTTTAATTGAGAGAGATCATATATTCAAATTGGAATTATATATGAGATTTTATGAGAAATTTAAAGGATTTATTTACTGTTTGATTACATTAGCATAGCACTTAGACTTAATTATTATATATGAGATTTTATGAGAAAATTAAATTGTCAATTAATCCTTCCATTTAATTTGCTTTTGTTGGCTTGTTTCCAATTATGTGTTGTATGGTGATTGGTTTTCTTGGGCCCACAATGTGGCCCAACTCTATAGCTGATCCTTATAGCAAGGCTGGTCAATAGTTTTTGTGAGCCCAAGATGGGGCCCAAAAAAATTTCATTTTGGAGCCCAACTCTATAGTTACTGTAATCAGTTTATTTGGAGGCCCAAAGCAGCCGCCTAGATGGGCTTATATATGGGCTTGCCCTATTGGTTGTCAGGTCTATAGAAGATGAGTGAGGATGAACAAGTCCCTATTGAAGGATCACGAAGCTCCAGACCAGATTTTCCACCAGTTTGCCGCCAACTCGAAAGAGAAATACCCCCATCAATAAATTCAAATGAGCCTTCCAAGAACCATGACTTAGTAAGAGCATTTTTCAGACCCACCGCATTATAGTTTTTGGACGTGGAAAGTTTGCAGATCCAAGCCTGGGCTTTCAGAAAAAGAAAAAAAAACATTTATATTTTGCATATAATTTGGATGATGTAATATTTAGGTGTCTGTCATCTTAGTTAAAAAAAAAAAGTATTTAACTAAAGAGACTTAATTATCTAATAAAGATTAGAATTTTCTATCATAGAATTTCGTTATACTTGTTGTTTCCATATATATGGACATCTTCCATCTACATAAATTTTAGAAATTCAAAAATTTTAAATCCAATTATGCGCGGATGGGCCAATAAGTATGGTCTTAGGTCGGGCTCTAACGGATGGGCCGAGAACTCCTCGGGTTGGGCTGGGCTTTAGCCCCCTTTGACCTAAGCCAGTCTAATAGACTTTCGGTTCGAGTTATGTCGGGCTGGGCTAGACTGGGCAAAAAATAGGCTTAGGCTAGGTATTGACCAAATTTTATCGGGTTGGACATAGTAGGGTTTGGGCTTACGGACTTTTTGAACAACCGTAGGAGTTAATATCCTCCACTCTTCTTGCTCTAATGGCATCTGGGCAGTTGTGAGATTTTAGATTTTAAAGAGATAACTGTCTACATGTTTCTTAGATTCAGATTCAAAAGATGAAGACCACATGACAATTGGAAGAATAATTGTTGCCTCATGCTTTCCTACTAGGATGCGTCGTTCACACCCACTTGCCAAAAAGTGAGGTCATGTGCTCAAAAAGGGAATGTACTCCTTGGCCATTTAGTAAAGGAATTAAGCATCCTTGGGGATGAAGGAAGAATAAGCACATATTTAATGGTGATGGAACTATAAGCAAGGGAGAATGTAGCCAGCCTAGAAAAGTGTAGGTCCATTGGCAAAAGATAGCAACAAGTTTGGAGAGCTGTGTGGCAAAAGAAGGAATTGCCAAAAACTTTCTAGTATTTTAAGTTTTGGTCCCCCTTTTGGACTCATAAGTAATACATGTAAAAAAGGACTGAGAAAACTGTAGGACAAGGTTTCACAGTATCGTTCTTTAAATAAAGATACAAATTGTTGCTCGAAGGAATTGTAAATCTCTCTAACTCCTTTTGCTTAGGATCCTAAATCTGCTATTTCTCTATTTTTGGGATGATATATTTGCATGCCAATATCTTTCTTTGTTTAGGACAAATTGAGGATTCTAGTTAGGTGGATCACTGTAGTTTAGTTGTAGAATTCTCTTGTCGATATTAGGGTTGACTAGGGGTGTCAAAATAAACGAGCAGTTCGTGTTCAGCTCAAGCTTGGCTCGGCTCGGCTCAACTTAAGCTAAGTCGAGTGTAAACAGGTAGAGGGGCTCGTTGAGATGATAGTAGTTATCGTTTAGAAGTAGAATTATGATTTTAAGTTAGATCTACTCTTAGAAAAATAAACAGCTATGATTAATTTACTTTTACTCCTACATTATTTTACTCTTACTCCTAAGATAGTCTTAAAATAAAACATAATTCTTAATTTTTCATTGAATGCTTGGATGCTTAAACAAAGCAACTTAACCCCTTTATATATAGAGATCGGGTATAACGAGTCCCGTTAAGATTAGCTTGTAAAACTTATATGACTCGAACTAGAATTTACCTTAAAAGCTTACATAACTTAATTGGACTCGCCTTAAAAGCTTACTTGATTATTTAGATTTATTTTAAAGGTTTACTTGATTTAATTGGCCTTGTCTTATAAATTTATATGACTTAACTGGACTTTCACTAAGGACTTATATAAGTATTAAATAATTAAAAAATAAATAGGCTTTTAATCCATTGAATCAAATATCCTCGTAAAGTGATTTGACTTAACGTGGTTTGTGTCAATCCATCACGCTTTTGACCACTTTATCCTTAAAAGTGTCCATGGTAATTTTCATACCTTCCGTCGCTCTTGAACTACATGTCCTCGATGTTCATGTGCATTTCATCTATCATGTGGAGGAGGGCTCCATGATAAGTTCTACTCCATGGTTCACTTGTTCATGCTATAATTTGCCTTAACCGTAGGTGGCTTAAGCTAAATACTAGCTACGAATGGCTCAAGCTAAGATTTTAGTTCGCATCATGATATGATGCAACTTGACCCAATTTGCATCATATTTATATTTTTATAATTTAATTAGGCCTTATTTTAAGCTTAATTCAAGCCAATATAAAGATTAATTTAATTCAAGCTGGATTAGGCTGAAATTGGATTGAATTGATTAAGGCTTAAAATTACGTATTGGTTGGCTCGTTTAGCCCTAAGCTCGATTGGTTCAAACTTAAAATTAGCTCAAAAAAAATAATTTTAATTTAAATTTGATCACAAATCTAAGCTCAAAATTATTTTTAATTCAATGTTAGAATTAGATTTGATCAAGCGCGGCTCACTTACACCCCTACATATCGGGTTCTTCTAGCTTTTAAGACTTACCTTTGTTTTGGTGACGATATCCGTAAATATTTATCAAATAGTAGCAGGATATTGCTTCCAGTATCATCGACACACCAAAAATCAAAATCAACTTTTCTGCATTTTCTTCATTGCATCAAGGAATCTAGTGAAAAGGTATAATACTCATCAGGAATCTCTGAGGCTTATTGTAACAGTCGAACCTCTCGATATTAAAGAGTAGAATATCTTTGCTTTGATGTTATTCTCATCTATGTCCCGTCCATTCCACCCTGTCAGTATTGTTCAATAATACTCAGTAGTGAAGTTGTAGACTACTAGAACATCAGTATACACACACACTATACACCATTAATATGGAAATTTTAAACTTATCTGTTTCCTTTTAATTGTCTCAGTTGTTTGTGATATATTAACCGGAGGAGTGCAGTTTCACATTGAGTATATTACTCCATCAAACCATACTCCATTATTATAAAGCTTCATTAGGTCAAAATCTTGTAGGAAAAAAGAGGAGAAGAAAATAAATAATATTTGGTTCTAGTTAGTTGGGAAGGTAACATTTATTAGTTCCTATCTCCATAGATTTCAGGACAAATGCTCATCACTATAATGGGGCACAGTTGGGCAGTTTGCTGGCAAGACTGAAAATAACGATAACGTGAAAGCTAATTAACATAAGTGTTAGGCCACCAAATCTAATCGGGTTGGCCCCCACAAGATCACAATGCGATCACAGGTTACTATCAAACACGTGTAGAATTAATTGTTTCCTTTATTCCAAAGTAAAATGATATTCCCATGAATGTAGTGGCTGTCATCGATTTATGTTAATTACTTTATGAAGTCTCCCATATTTAATTGTGAGAATCATCCACTTTTCTGTTAGCTTATAGCAGGCACTTGTTATCTGTACATAGAATCCTAGAGAATATTTTACAAATAGAATGTTCCATTACATCCATTTTAAGTTGTAATTCCTTTTAATCAGCGTCAGTGTTTTTGGCTAGCAATCCAATTTGCTAGCTTGGGATTTTAAGATGAGGGGATTTTGTAGCGACCTTAGGGGAATGCGATTCTTGGGCTAATTGATCCCTTTTCTTCCACTATTATAAATGACAAACAAAATTAAAGGTCGGTCATCTGGGGACCCTTCAATTGGATCTAATGCAACCAAGATCGCATCGAATTTCCACAACATGTCTAGAGGTAAACAGACGTTTAAAGAATAATCTTTTGCTACTTTAAATTAGAAAAAGAAAAATAAACGGGCTGGTGGCACAAAAACAAAAGTGTTTTATTTAGTCGCTAATGAGTTGTTAATAATAATTAGAGTTTGTAGTGGGGGGAGGGGGAGGGGGAGGGGGAGGGGGAAGGGGAGGCAAATAGCAATGGACCCACACGTTAGGAAGGTGGGGGAGATGCCTCTTGAAAGAGATGGAATGTGGAGGGTGGAAATAAAAGGCTATCGAAAGGGGATGGACGGTCATTAATCACGTGACGGTGTTCCGTGTCGTCTGGCACGTTGCACGTGTCACGGCGTGCGAGACGGAGATGCCGCTCTCTTCGCCTGCGCTCACATATATTCTATTAGAAAATTAAACGGTTGATTTTAATGCACTTGGCTTTTCTTTTCTTTTTTTCCTTTCATTTGCTGATATTGTTGGACTAGAGTGAGATATTATGGTACTCTTTATTTTTTTACTCTTCTTCTTTCTTATTCTTTTCTGTATAAATGTCTCATATATTTTCCAAGGTTATTTTGTGTATCCTTCTTTTTTTAATATTTATGTATTACAATACAAGGAAATGTACTCTTCGAACGAAATATATTAAAAATTAACTTTTACGATTATAAAACGCTTCGTTAAAATCGGAGACCAAAAGCTGTAGAGGTTCATTAGAAAAACCACTATCCGAAGTACAATCATAATATATGGTTCTATTATAATTAGTAAGTCAATCGACAGTATGATTAGTATCTCTAAAAATATAAATGATTTTACAATTTTGATAATTACAAGTAAAATATTAACATCAGTAACCAAATCCTTTACGGCTCATGCTGGTTTTGCGACACCATTCAATACGTTGACTAGGAGAAGTGAATTTAATTCGATGATAATATTAGCAATCTAGTTTTACAACACTAGGTAGCTAACAAATCAGCAATTAAATCCTTCTACCTATTACTCTTTTTCTTCAATCTCAGATTTTTTTCTTCTCTTCCACCGGAAATAATTATTTACGAGTCATATCTAAAATAAATATTATTGTATAAATAACTATACAGTACAGTTAGAAGAAAAACAATGAAAATAATGATAGAGTGAGAGAAATACTATCACATTCAAACTTTTAAATACTTATTTCATCATTACTATGTATACTTAGTGTGAATTTATTCCAACAATGCCTAAATATTTATAAAAAATTAATATGGATGAGTTAGAAATATGAATAACTTTAAAATAGAGACAAATAAATGATTATAAAAACTTGACAGTTGATTCATATCCTTTTAGGTCCGATTAATTTGAGATAGTTCTACCTAGTGTTGTAAAACTTATATTCTATATAAGGGATATAAAGTACTCGTGCCCTAACCTCTTATTATTATTGTAATATTGACATTTGCATTGTTTCGTAGGTGTAATTTGAACATACTTTCTATGGAACCATCGCTCATAGACCTTTAGTAGCATATCCAAAAATTATCATATGCAATGTTGCATGATTCGGACCTCATGTTGCCATCTTCTTGGTCATTTTTTTTCACCATTTCCTTCTTAGAGGGTGTCATCTTTCACGTTTTTATTTTTCTTTTTGTTTTTCTCTTAACAGCTAGATAGTTTAAAAAAGAGAGAAAGAAGACGGTGAGTGAATATCTAACTTATAAGTGAAAACTAAAACAGACCTAAGTGAAAAAAAAGTATATTTTTATTGCAAATCATTTGAAATAAACAGATAAGGAATAATAAATAACGTTTTTATAGCTCTCCAAAAGTATCTCGTAGATTAATAGTGATGCTGAAAGGGAGTAACTAATAAATCCTAAGAGCGCCATGTCAAATGCCATGGGGTAAGCATTTCTTATATTAAATGTAAGAAAATGTTTTGGGTAGGACAGTCAAAATAATTAGCAGGCTTGAGCTTTCGATTAAGTTTGGCTTGAAAATAAGTTAAATTGAGCTTGATCTTGAATAGCTCCAAATAAGTTTTAAGGCAAATTTGATTATGAGCCGGCTTAGGAAATAAGCTTGATAAAACTTGATAAGACTTAAAATAATTATAATACTTATTCTTAAGTGAATTATTATTTACTTTAATCTTATACCATTTAGTAATAGATTTTGATTTATTTGTTTATATTTTAAATTCGACCTTATTGTAATCTTAATTTAAGCCTAAATTAAGTTTAATTTAAGTCAAACTTGACGAGGCTCGAAATTTGGTTTAAATTGATTAAGACTTAGAAAATATTGATAGCTGATTTAGGGTCGAGCTTAAAATTAGCTCGAAATTGGCTCAAATTAAAATGTTTACAATTCAAGCTTGATAAATATATATAGGCTAGAAATTAATTTTAAGTCAAGCATGACCAAACCTGTATTAATTTCAAGTTAAATTTTATCAAAGCAAGGCTCGATCAAGCTCAACTCAATCACACCACTAATTTTGGGTCACTTTTAAAGACCGATGACATTCTTCTGAGCTAACAAGGTTAATTTATAAAGTTATATGTATAAAATTTTTAATTTTTGGCATAATTGTAGAGAGTAATTCGTAATTCACTATTAAAAATAATATTGGAAATATGTCTTGTTTATAACCAATGCATGTGGTTAGGTTCCTAGTATTGACAAATATATAAAAATATTCTAAGTAATTTTATATATGTATATGAGCGTATTTATAAGCTTTGATACGATTTAGTTTGAAGATTTTTAAGATTTGAAGCGTTTAAGTCAAAGTGTTTACATAAACAGAAGAGCACTTTTAGTCGTTCGAACACAGTCACAGAACTTTACAGAGCCTTGCTAATATCAATAATGAGAAAGAACAACCAAATAAAAACAACAACTAACTATGGCTCTTAGCCCAAACAACATACTAGGCATAGGGGAATTCAGAACTAGAAGGAACATCTAGACAACAACACTAATCTGAATCATTTCATGAGACTTGATTTGATTTAGAAGTAACCTTATTTTCAGAATGTATATAAGGGTTATGACGTCCTAACTCTAAGAGTTGTCCACAACCATCTTGATATCATTTTTTAGAGACCAGTGAAGATCACTTTTTTTTTTTTTTAATTTTAAACAGAATGTGCTGAATCGTTTTTATGTCAACACATTTATATTAAATCTGAAAAAAAAAACTACGTCTCAAGAGTCACTGAGATGGAAGGATTAGCCATGTAGGTTTTTTATGTTTAAAAACCTATCATGAGAAGCAATGTGTCGCGGAGTCTATCGAGTAAGATTGATATAAATTGAGTCGTAGAAATTAAGAGATGATTTGTTAGTTTTTTTATAAACTGTTATAAGTTTCAGTGATTAGTTTTGATCCAAGTTTGGATCTGTAATTTTTTACTGAGATTTTTTAGGTACAAATCTTGGTATTCATTTTTACATTATTATTCAATATCTTTTACTTAAACAAACGATTAGGAGTCATGTCTAGAGTTTTTATAAATTATATCTGCCTATCTATAATTTTTTCACATGCATTCTTACAGCAAACTTATGTTAACATGAACTTGTTCACCTACTTGAGGAAATAAAAAAGGAGGAAATGACCTTAAATTGAATGAAATAACGCTAATACATTTGAGGTCTAATAGAGTGTAAAACCTAAAAAGTGTAACAGAAAAATGCTACTTCAAATGAAACTTTATCATTCTTTCAATCTGTCTCGTATCAAGTATCATGTGTCGACTGTTTTAAGAAAGAACTAAAAGGAAAACATATATATATGTATAGACTAATAGGCTTCAAAGTATTTAGGGTTGAAATAAATTCTGTTTAATTAATGAAGCTAGGCGTCATCCATCTCCCCCGTAACGGTGCCGATGTGATATAATGGGTCAAGTGCCCAGTTGTCATGTGATAGTAATGAAACTACCGCTCTATCTCCCCATAACAATTTTAATTAGCCTTATCCAGTGCCTTGATAAACAGAAAAAAAATAAAAACCAAGCAGTAAAAGTGACCATCATTGTCTGCTTAGCTAAAACACCAGTTTTCCTAGTCAACTATAAATTTTAAAATTACAAAATAAAATTGACCTCCATAATACAGCACATCAAGAAAGTGACACTGGCTTGAAAGAAGGCGTTACAGATGCATCGGTGGACGGGGCTAGGGAGGGCCGCAGTCTCTTTCTCAGATTCAAAGAATTTGATTATTAATTCACCTTCCAGAATTTCTAATGAGTCATAGCTGTTAATGAAGCAGGTGGCGTTTCGTCTGAAGAGTCGAAGGATTGAAGCATTGAAAAAGGCATAATAAATTCAATGACCAGGTAAAAGGAGGTGGAATATTCCGAATGACACAGAACTGTAGCTAACAAATCTAGATGTAGTCAAACACTAATATTAGAAATAGTACCATATATCAACTTCATTATGTACAAATAAAGAAGACATACAACCATCCAACTACGAATTTACACAAGTAGTTGACAACATAACAAACACTGGGTCCCTGACTCCTTACTTCGAACAACTAACAGCTATCCTTTCCTTGTCTCACTTCCATGTCTCCCCAAACTAATACTAATCTTTTTGTATGTACAAACTATTCCATATGAAACACAAGTGGAAGCAAGGTATAGGCTTTGTAGTAATACCCAACAATTGCCACGTAGATTCCCCCAATCACCGTCATGTGACGCTTCGTTTGGTCTCCAATGAAGAGTAGGATCTAATGAGACCCAGGTTGGAGAGATTCCTCTTCACTAGGCTGCGCAGGTAGAACAGTCCAGCCCCACCACCAGTACCGGCCTCCTCGCCGGCAGAGAAGCGCGGCGGAGAATCCTCGTTCACCTTGAGGAAATCCGCGCCGATCCTATCGATGACGGCATTGATCGTCTTGGGGTCGGCGGGGCGGCCGGCGGTGTCGATGACGTGGAACACGTTCGTCGCCATCTGGCCTCTGGTCGCCACCTCGGCCCTCGTCACCGAGAGCCCGTTCTCCCGGAATGTCCTAGTCACGTCGGCGAGTAGACCCTGCCGATCCGATGTGCATAGCTCTAGCCTAACTCCCTGCTCATTGCCGATAATGTTAATACGAATAATAATAGACAAAATAGCATCAATTACTCATTTGTATTCGAATTCTTTTTACCTCGGATGCTCTCCGCTTGATGGCGGCTTGCAAGCATTGGATCACACGCTGCCTCTCGGCTTCCGAGCTGATGGGGCTCCCATCGGAATGCCTAATGTAAAATTCCTAAAAGATTGCGAAAAAAAAACCAATTGAAAGTAATTAGCCTTTCTACTAATCCTAAAATAATAAAAACAAATCCACCAAAAATGAAATAAAAATCGTACCTGGTGCGCTCTGGCGCCATCGGTATTAATGGTGCCATGGAACACAACATACTCCATATCCGTTAAAGTGCACACAACATCGAACAGCAACTTGGGCCGATCCCGGCATTGCACGGTGACAACAGAGTAGCCTTTCTCGACCCAGTTCGTAACTGAAACGGAAGGACGAGAAGTGGACGAGTTCTCCCCCGAGTTGACGCGCTCGTAGTCCCGGTCTTCGAACATGAGCTGGTGGAGCCTCCGATCCGAGTTGGTCTGAGCCGGAGACGAGACACTAATCTTGAGAACGTTCCGCAGCCGCGATTCGATGCAATGGACTCGTTGCGAACCTGGGTCCGAGTTATTGACCAAGATTATAGAACCGATCCGGCCATTGTGGGTCCACGCCTTGGCCTCAACGACGTTGAATTCGAGCTCGGCAAGCACGGCGAAGATCTCAGAGAGGAGACCAGGGCGATCGGCTCCCGTTAGCTCTAACGCCGTTAGTTTATCCAAACCGTTGTCGGCGGAGGAGTCGGCGACGAGGGAGTGCTCGATGCAGGAGATAACGCCGGCATCAGTAAGCTTGCGGCCGTGGCGATCGGTGACGTGGAAGACGTCCATGAACCAGCGGCCGTCGGATGAGATGTAGCCCTTTTGGATGGTGAGATCGAGGTCGGTGAGGACCTGGATGGCCTCCAAGAGGATCCCGTGTTTCCGGGCACTATCCACCTAAAGATGAATAAAATCATGGGTTAATCCAGGAAAGACGTGCAAGATTTAATTGGGAATTAAATCGCTTACTCTTATTCTTTACCTTGACGTGAGTCGCAGTTGGGCAGACGCCATTGTCGATGACGACTCTGGGAATGTTTGCGAGTCTCTCAAACTCGTCCAAGCAAGAGCTCCATCCCATTTCTTCTCTTTCTCTCCTTTCTCTTCTCTCGGCTTCGATTTGAGTACTGGATGAGAAGCAACAAACTCAAACCTTCCAGCTACGAATTCAAAGGAACTCAATGAACCCTTCTTTGGGTACAGGAAGTACTAACCTCAAATAGCTACAAGGAAGGGGAAGAGAACTTTTGTTAGGTAGTGAGAACCTATACCCAACCCCATGGGGTTCTCCATCGGTTTTTATATATAAATAAGTATAATGTTCAAACCCGAGTTTATACGCCAAGGGCCATCATTCACATGCCTGACCTGGGGGCCCTGGGCAGTGAACTAAACAAAACCTGCCCGACCTGGATCGACTACGCTAGTCTTATTCCCACCCCTTCTTTTTTATTATATAATTTTTTTTTTCTAGCCCACCCTATCTTCTTACTTTCTTATACCCCCAAGATATAGTACTGAAGTGGTGCAATTAATTAATTATAGTTATGACTGGGTAATTAGTCTGGAGTCCTCGTGCTGTGGAGGTGGTGGAAAGCTTGGCATTTGGGTTGTTCTGAGTGCGTGGATGGGGCCCGACAAGGATAATGGCCTCTGAGTCTCTGACCCCAAGCTTCCCTCGCGCCGCCCATGTCGATCGCATACCGTCCCTGACCTTTGTGCCTAACGAACCACCTAGTCTATCTCGAGCAATGATAGGGGGCACTCCAAAAAGTCCCCCGAAAATTTCTACTTCCAGGAGCAATTATTAATTGTGTAATTAGAGATTAAATAGAAGTTTTGCCCGACAAAGAGAAACTCCCACGTAATAATATCATTTAAGATAGATCATTACAAATTTACAATTTAATATAAACTGAATATATTAAAAAAAAGATGTCAGATAGTGCAATTTCTTAAGATCAAGATATTCTAGTTAGTTAAAAAAAAATGGTAGGTGTCCCTAAGATGTAATAAATTGTAATCAATGAGAAATATGGTAATCTAACTTACCCTATATTATAGCAAAATTTGAGGGACATCTAAGATTAGGGCAAACATGGACCTAAGTTAATGAAGGGATTAGTGGTCGCCTAAACAACTATGAGCCAGGTTGCCTCCAACCAAGGACAAGGCAGTAATTTTTCAGTCGCGAGAAGTGTCAGTACCTTGAACGCGAAAAAGTAGATTATGGTGAAAGAGAAACTACGCCCACGCGGCTCATTATCATTGGTCAGAAGGACCCGACCTTGAGCGACGCGAACGGGTACATGGAATGACCCGCCCAGTCATGTGCGGTCACTAAAACGAGACCGATACGTGTCGAATTAGGGGACTCGTCATGTGACCCTGTCGTCAGTGCACGAGTCCGCACGGCAAGGGAGGTGCGGGAACGTGAGACCGTGAAAACCGCTTCTTGTTGGTGTGAAATCTGGTAGGAGGTTTGGCGAGGAATAAATGCAGCAAGCAGGCTGAGCTCACTCTGAAGCTGAGCCACATTAAGCCCAAATCTTAAACGAGCCCAAAAACATTAAACAAACTGAATTTAGCTTAATAAACCTTGTGAACAATTATAATTTTTATAAGGGGGGTTATGTCGTTGATGAAAATATTAATTTTACATAATTGTTCTCTATTTTTATGTATACTGTGGACTTTACGGAAAGGGAGATAACTTATTAAAGATTGGGGAGACAGAGATCCAGGAAGAAGATTAAGAGGACAGCACTTGCTAAGTAAAGTGTTAATTATAAAATCATGGTACTTGGACGTCCGCATAAAATCAAGACGGTGGGAACATGCGCCTCAGACATCTTCCGTGACGGGCGGAGGATACGGCCGTTATATTACACGGCTGTGGGGAAACGGTCCGCCGAAAACGACAGCGACAGCGGCAGCGGCAGCGGCGTGCTTCGTGACTTTTCTCTCTTATCTTTGATTTGTTTTATTTTGCTCCTTTTAAAAAAAATAAACAGCGCGAAAAGCTAGGAGTTTCCCGCCCTGGGAAGTTATCTTTTACTTCTTGCTTTGGTTTTTTTTTTTAAATATTCCCTTCCACGTCATCGGAAAGGCGTGGGTCGGTTGTGAACCCACAGCAGATTTCAGATAAAAGAGTCAAAGTAGAGGAAGGACCAGATAAAGACGGAATGAAGGAACTCGTGTCGCTACTTGGCTCGCATTGATTAGTAAATACATCCTGAGAATAATTTGAGCAATTTTTTTTGAATAAAAATTAATTTGAGCAAATTGAGGGCTCCAAATATTTATGAATATTGTTAATTCCCTGGAGTTGTTAGTGCAGACTATCTGCGGTGAATAGTTCGAGCAGGCAATAGGCACTAGAGGTGGCAATCGAGTGGCAGACTAGGTTACCCATCAATGGCAGTTGGCTTCTCGGTTTGTTGGTTGGGGTCTGCTAAGGAGCTCCCCCAATTGCTGTGTTCTCTTTTCCTTTTTGATACTTCGGTTAAATCTATTGGCCGACATATTCTAATATAATCTAGCATAGTTTCTTACTCCCGGAAAAAAGGTGGCAATTGGGTTGGATTAGTCGTCGGGTCTGGTTAGTACAAGTACGAATATGACTCGTTTCTTGATCGGGTTAAATTTCTAAATATAAACATGACTTATTTACTAATTGATAAAAAGATATAATCCATTTAACCTATTTAATAAATGAGTTGTATTCTTTGTACAACACAGTCAACCCGTTTACATGACATAATTAACCTATTTACATGACATGATTAACCTATTTACACAACGGGATTTACCCATTTACACTGACCTGATTCAACCATTTATAAGATTACTATAAGAACTTAATACAACAAGATTTATAATATATACATCATTTTTTAATCAAACTAACAAAACTTATATAACAATACACAAGTCTAGTAGAATTAGGCAATATTTAGTAACAATATTGTGACAATATTTAGTAACAAATCTACACCGGCTTTCAACGGTGGAGGTGTCATCGGAGTTGGCGAAGTGGCAGCAGAGATCGAGGTATTAGCGACGATGAGGGACAATGTGGTAAAGCCAGGGAGTCACCATCACGCTTTCCACGTCGAAGCACACTCTTGTGCAATTTTCGATGCAATAGACGACTGACGCAAGGGACAAGTTCTTATCAAGTTCTCCCCATTGTCGTGCCATTGATTATTAACACTTCCTAGCCATTGGGGAGCAAGATCATGTTGTCGATGGGAGAGGATGAGGTTGAAGATAGTGATTTGGGAGAGGAGATAGAAGGAATTTGGAAAAAAACAAAAAGCCAAAAAGGCAGCTGGGTGAGAAGAGAGAGTGAGGTAGGGTAAGTTAGGTTAGATATTGAAAAAACCCCTAGACACACGTATATATCTAAACACTAGGCAATGATATCACTCGTTTGCGTAAGTAAAACTCCGAAAAAATATTAAGAACGAAAGCAGAGATGAACGCCAAGATTTTAACGTGGAAAAACCCAAAACGGGAAAAAAAACCACGGATCCAAACTCGGATAAAAACCAATCACTATGATAGTAGCAGTTATAAGACTGACTCACAAAACAACCTGTTGATCCAAACGACTTTGTTCCTCTCAGTCTTGATCGTTAGAACCCACGATTCACTGCTTCTTTTGATTAAAGTCCAATCTCAGTAGCCCTCGAGATTGATCTTTCATCTAGATAGCCCTTAAGACGAAAGATTAAATTCTTGTAGATAAGTAAAATATTATTCATTGAAGAACCGATGTAGCCTCAAGAAATCTCCTTCAATAATGCTTCTTCAACCACCCTAGAGATAGAGTTTTATAATCCTTATATATGATTTTCAAGATAGAGCCAAATCCGAGTCTTATTCGTACTCATGAAAGTCATATATTTTCAAACTTCGTTTGTGCGTTCGAATGGCATGACTTGATCTCATCAACTTTGCTCCAATAATTTTACAATTCTTCAAACTAGAGATTTTCTAGACTTGTGTAAAGCTCATATATATGTAAAAAATACACTTAGAATATTTTGTACACAATTGCCAACAATTGAAAACCTAACAATCAACCCCCTTTGGCAATTTGTGACAAAACAACTACATTACAAGATATTGCAAAGAATGCAAAATGAGCATTCAACAAGTCTAGAAGATTTCGCACTTCAATCTCTGTAAATAATAAAAATATACCAATCCAAGATCAAGTAAAAATAACTTGAAATGAATAACAATCCAAACACAAATTATCAAGCAAGCATAAGTTCAAAAGTACTTAAGCAACACTAATAAAATAATAAAAGTATTATGCAGTAAACATAGACCAATAAACTCTAATAAACTCCCCCTATGCCAACACTCCTCCTACACTAGTAAACTACTAAACTTTAAACTAGCGTCTAAACTCACCACATACCACACACTACACACTCTCTCTCTTTTTAACACAAATGCCAAAGACTAGAAACTCGGAGGGAACTAAGGATGAAGAATCGTCAACACGGAGTTGAGGTAGGTGACGAAGGCAGCCTTAGTTTCTTAGTAACTGTAGCTTTTTTTAGGTATTCTATAGAAGGAAAAAAGTCGCAAGATTCAACATATGTCCAAAGCATACAAAAAAATAACAAGAAATCCAAAAATTTTAGAAACCATGAAGACTCTAAGTGTATCCATCTTCCACTTAAAAATGCTAAGTTATCATGTTTAATCGCATAAGAAACATCAAGATATTAAATTTAACGTGATCAAAACTCAAAACCGCATGAAATCAATCAAGATCAAGAGACTTTGGAGATGCACTTTTAGAAATTCAAAATAGATTCAAGATATAGAATATGACAATCAAATGAACTAAGTCATACACAAATCAATCAAATCATCAAAAGCATATTATAATCAATTCTAATGCATCACTCAAAATTAAATTAATCTTGATTGATCATAACAATACGCATATGCAAGATGAGCATAGATAACATGAAACAATCTTCTTAAACAAACTTTCTTATTTAATCAATGAAGCAACACAGTAGTCAAACCGACTTAGTATTGAAATTTTGCACTTTTCGACTTATTCTCCATAACATAATAAGACTTTTTCCTGTATTTTTTTTAAAAAAAATAGGTGCAATGATGGCTTTCACACATGAGTAGGTAGCCCTTTTCTTGTAGTACAAATCAAACAATGTCCAAGAAAAAATTCACATATATCATTTTTTTTGAATTTGCAAATAATATACTGAGTTAAACTGGACTCTAAACAAGACGGCTTTCACACTAACTCATTGTAACCCCTTTTCATTGATCTTTTTATGAACATATTTTTGATGACTAAGTATGAGGTCAAACTGTGCAAATCAAAGTCAATAGTGAGCTATTTAAAAAAATAATTCATGATATCATGCTCACTCAAGAATACACATACGTTATGAGTGCATTAAATTTGGTTTCATTATTATAAAAGTCAAGGGAGTGACAAAATAAAAAATGATACAATATACTACAAGATGATAAAATTGACTATAATAACTCATAATCAAGTAAAAAAATCATATTTCTATGTCAAGTATATATTTTTGAACTTAGAAGTGCATCAAAATTTTTATAAACAAAATAAAACTCTCGACAAATTTGAAACCTAAAAAAATTTCAGAGTAAAAGAAAATCTAAAAAAAACGAAACGAAATAAAAAGAAACTCGCAAACTAAAAAGAACACAAATCCCAATAATATCAGTCCAAAGCACAAATTCCTAAAGAAGTATGAAGATACTCAAATCTCTGTATATCCAAACGTTTTGTGAACAAATCTCCAAACTGTTTCTTTGTCTCAATATGTTCCAGTGCTATTATTTTGTCTTCAACTAACTCACGTATAAAATAATGTCGGATATCAATATGTTTTGTACGTGAGTGTTGAACATAATTTTTCGATATATTAGTAGCACTCATGTTGTCACAATAAATCACCATAGTATCTTATTCAATGCCATAATCCTTGACCATCTATTTCATCCATAGTAACTGAGAACAACAACTCTCTACTGCAATGTACTCAGCCTCCGTAGTAGATAAAGATATCGAGTTTTGTTTCTTACTATGCCAAGCAACCAGATTGTTTCCAACATAAAAACATCCACCTGAAGTACTTTTTCTATCATCACATGAACCTGCCCAATCAGAATCCGTATATCTCGATATGATAGCACCCGAGTCATAAGTAAACCAACTACCTAAATCAACTGTGCCACTGACATATTTTATGATACGTTTCACAGCAAACAAATGAGTCTTCTCAGGTTCAGACTGAAACCTAACACACACACCGACACTAAATGCAATGTCTGGTCTACTAGTAGTTAAGTACAAAAGACTATCAATCATGCTCCTATATAGTGTCTGATCAACACTTTTTCCTAAAGTGTCTTTTCCTAGTTTGGTAGTTATACTTATAGGAGTTCTAGCATGTTTTGCATTGTTATATTTCAGATTATATGAAGTTCTAACAACATAGCAATTATCAGATGTTCTAGATCCAAAACATATAACATTACCATCATGATCTAGAATAGTACAATTATTTTTGGAGAATTTTACCTCATACCCTTCATCACAAAATTGACTAATGCTTAGTAGATTTATTTTCAAGCCATTAACATAAAGAACATTTTCAAGACTAGGAATCCCTAGAGTACTTACATTTCCTTTATCTATTACCTTGGATGAATTACCATCTCCGAATGTCACAACTCCCACTTCATGTTTTTCGAGATTAGAAAATAAGGACTTGTCACCCGACATATGTGTTGAAGAACCACTGTCTAAATACCACAAATCAGAATTTAAGGCTTTCAAGGCTATATGCACAATATAACATTTCAAATCACTTTTCTTGACCCATATGGCATTTGTTTTCATCCCATAAGTGAAAGCACTTTTAGATTTTTACAAAAATTTACAATGAGATCGAATATGCCCTAGAATGCCGCAACGATAGCATGTCGGAACAAACCCTTTTCTACTCACTTTTTGTCGAGGAGTGTGACTAAAGTTTACCTTTGGTGTCATTGAAGATTCAACTTCAGTTTAGAAGTATTCATCCAGGATTGCTTTGTAAATGCGGTTGATGACTTTAGGTATTTTTCCTTTTGTATACCTACAGAAACGAAGACATTTTTGTTATTATTTGAATTACCAGTGTATCCAACACTATACTTGTCTTTTCTAGAGATCTGAGCTTTTAGAATCTCGTCAAGTTTGTTCTTCCCTTTTAGAAATGTAACTTTCTTATGCAATCGCTCTAGTTCAATTTCATCAGCCTTCATTTTATTTTTCGCATTGTCAAGTTGTTTAGAAAGGTCTTTGACACATTTAAGTTCTAATTTGTACTTCTCCTCAAATTGAATTCTTTCTGATTCAATTAACTTGAATCGTTGAAGTAGTCTAAGATTGCTTTTCTTGAGTTTAAACGACTCCAGGTACAAGTCATTATATGCCTTTTGAATTTTAGATTCATCTTCCTCAGCTGGTAACATATCAAGATCATCTATACTATCAGTATCAACAACAGAGTCATTATTTAGTAGAGAAGAGACAAAGGCTACAAAGTTTTCTTCGTCTTTTTCAGAATCATCATCAGATTCATCTGAGTCATCTCAAGAACTTTCATAGCTTTACCCTTCCTTTTAAGACGATTAGGACATTCTTGTACGATGTGTCCAAAACCAGAACATTCAAAACATCGAATTTTATTCTCAGAATTCTTATTTTTCTGTTTGACATTGTTGTTGCTCACACTTGTATTTGAATTCACAGAATTCTTCTTTTTCACAAAGGCTTTGCTTTTCTTAAGTTTTTCAGCATTCAACTTGTTTGGCTTTCGAAAGAATTTATTGAACTTTTTGACAAACATAGTCAACATCTTAACATCTAAATCACCTTCATCATCAGACTCCTCTAAATTTTGTTCAACTGTGGATAGGGCCATATCTTTGGACTTCCTTGGTTTTGAAAGACTGGACTCAAATGTTTGTAGATTTCCTACCAATTGTTCAACTTTCATATAATCGATGTCTTTACTTTCCTCAATAGCTGTAACTTTTGCTTGAAACCTTTCTGGAAGAGACCTAAGGATCTTATGGATAATTCTGTTTTCAGGAATTTTCTCTCGTAAATTGAAATTGGAGTTAACTATATCACTCAACTTTGCATAGAATTCATCAAACGTCTTATTCTCCTCCAAATGTAGAGTCTCAAAACTAGTAGTCAACCTCTGAAGTTTCGAAAGTTTTACAGCCATAGTTCCTTTATGAGTTGTTTCTAAGATCGTCCAGGCTTCTTTTGCTATCTCACAAGTAGAAATTTTTCTAAATTCTTCCGAGGAAACACAACTAAAAATTGTATTTATTACTTTGCTATTCCAACCAACTTTTTCATAATCTGTCTTATTCTATGACTCAATCGGTTTCTCAATAAACTTATCATTCACCATGTACATTGGTGGACTCCAACCGTTCATAATGGCCATCCATACTCGCTCATCTATAGACTTCAAATAAGCTCTCATCCTAGCTTTCCAATATCCATAATTTGATCCATCTAAAATAGGAGGTCTAATAGATGAGGGTCCATCTCTATGAAAATCTATGCCTATCTAATCTCTCTCAAAGAGTGAGAGAACCTGCTCTAATAACAATTGAAAAAACCCCTAGACAAACGTATGTATCTAAACACTAGGCAATGATATCGCTCGTTCGCTTAAGTAAAAGTCCGAAGAAATATTAAGAACGAAAGCAGAGATGAACGCCAAGATTTTAACGTGGAAAAATCCAAAACGGGAAAAAAACCAAGGATCCAAACTCGGATCAAAATCAATCACTATGATAGTAGCAGTTACAAGACTGACTCACAAAACAACCCGTCGATCTAAACGACTATGTTCCTCTCAGTCTTGATCGCTAGTACCCACGATTCACTGCTTCTTGTGATTGAAGTTCAATCTCAGTAGCCCTCGAGATTGATCTTTCGTCTAGATAGCCCTTAAGACGAAAGATTAAATTCTTGCAGATGAGTAGAACCTTGTTCTTTGAAGAATCGATATAGCCTCAAGAAGTTTCCTTTAATAATGCTTCTTCAACCACCCAGAGATAGGGTTTCATAATCCTTATATATGATCTTCAAGATAGAGCTAAATTCGAGTTTTATCGGTACTCATAAAAGTCCAATATTTTCAAACTTCGTTGGTGCGTTCGAATGGCATGACTTGATCTCATCAACTTTGCTCCAATAATTTTGCAATTCTTCAAACCAGAGATTTTCTAGACTTGTGTAAAGCTCATATACATGTAAAAAATACACTTAGAATATTTTGTACACAATTGCCAACAATTAAAAACCTAACAGATATTGTAGGTGATGATGACTTTCTCCACTAAATATGTTCATGGGTGTTATGACCATTCTACATAAAAATGTGGTAAAACTATAAAGTAAAAGTAAAATGGGTAAGAGTGAAAAAATATAAACTACAATGGTTTATAGTGCAAATCCCCCGAATAAAAATACACATTTCATATTGTCTTTGCACATAATTTACATATGTGATATATACTTTTTTTTTGTTAGGTTTTGGTGTACACCTTTTCAAAATTAGAGTATATATTTTATATAATATTTGCATACAATTTATGTAAGTGATGCACACCATTTTTTTACTTAGTTAGAGTTTGTGGCAATATATATAATTGGTACACACATTTTCAAAACTAGAGCATACTTTTTGTATATAATTTACGAAAATGATGTACGTAATTTTTACTAGGTTCCAATGCATACCTTGGCAAAAATAAAAATGCACATTTTGTATAGTATTTACGCATAATTTACGTAACACAATTTTTACTAAATTTTGATGCACACTTTGACAAACATTAAAGCACATATTTTGTATAATTTTTTCTTCTAATTTATATAGATGATGCACAATATCTTTTTCTAAACTGAATTGTGTCGGATATCGTTGCACACATTTTTAACATAGGTTATGCATGCCATTTTTTTTTTCTAAATTGGGGACACATTTGTAAAATTAGAGTATATATTTAGTTTTTTTTGTTACAATGGACTAGTTGGGTGAGCCCAATAACATTGGGCTGGGCGACGAAAGAGGGTCAGGCACACCCAACCACTTTAACTAGTTATCTTTTAATTTTATTAAGTGTTAAATATATTTTACCCCCATGTACTTATATCTAAAATCACTTTATCTTCTTGTACTTTAAAAAGTCTCAAACTAGTCCTTATACTTACGACTAAAGTAAGATCATTAATTTTTCCATCCAAATTATCGAGAGCGTGCCCAAAAATTTTAAAAATTAAATGGATGACTAATTTGCCTCAATTTCCAATTCTTTAAGGAAAAAAATGTCTTTCTCCTCATATATAAGCATTTCTTTCTCTTTAAAAAATACTCATATGTTTTTTCTCTTATATTCTAACTGTGCTAAATATAGAGTAAATTTTATTAAATCTGAGTTTTAATGAAGTTTAATAGTCATATCACATATGTAACAAGACTAATATAGATTAAAAGAAACCAGATTAAAAACCCATCTATTTTGCCTTATAAACACGAAGGGGGCATTTCAATTATTTGGACGCTCTCCATTAACTTTGATGGAAAAACTAACGATTTTACTTTGTAAGTATAGAGACTGGCTCAAGACTTTTTGAAGTATGGGGGGAGGGGTGGTAAAGTGATTTTGATCATAAATATATAAGGGTAAGATGTATTTAACCCTTTTAATTGCTATAATTGAATTGCGGTTTATCTTCTAGATAGGTGAGTTGGGTTTGAGTTTTATAGTTGGGCCGACCAAGTCAAGTTAGGTAGTTATTGAGTCACTTATGCTATGCACCTAACCTTAGAATTGATGTGTTAGGTGCATTTACTTTCAACTCTGTAATATAGGTTAAGTTAATAAGGTCAGGCTAGTCGAAGCTAATTGTATCGTGGGCATCTATAAATACCTAGATGCTGACCACATTTTGATTATTGAATGAATTTGAAATTTGATCTAAGTCCCTCTCTCCCTTGATCTCCCTAATGTGCGACCTCCTTTTCTCTCACTAAGCCTCGTCCTCTATCGTGGCCGCCGCCACCACTGCCCTTCCCTTACATCCAACCATCCTCTCCCTTTCCTAAAAATATGGTTCACTTCTTCGCTCTCTTCTAGCTTTATATTTCATCTCGCCACCATAGCCATCTGTTATCTTCCACCTTCCATAACCGTAACCTTGATCACAACTTCATTCCACCTTCCACATCCATCTCGCCACTCCTAATCTTTGGTCAACTTTTCTATCATATCTCTTGATTGACATGATTTTAGTTGCATTAGATTCGTAATTTCTAGAGGGATAATCTAATAGAATTTTAGTTCTTTTAAATAGCTAGATCGGTCAGTATTGATCTCCAAAGATATGGTTCTAGATCTATCTAGAGTTGGTTCTTTATTGCGATCACATCTACCTCGGGTGACCATAACAACTTGGTACTAGATTAGTGATAGGTTGAATCACTCACACAAGGGAGCCCCACCATTGGCTGCATCGTTGGAATCAGCGAAGACCGAATGCCATCAAGCCACACATCTTTGTTTCCTTACTTAAATTTCATCCATATGCTCCGGAAATCAAAAGTGACGGGTCCCAAGCTCTGCAACCATTGAGTGCCAAGGATAATGTTCGCTCCTCGCAGTGCCAACGGATACTAGTTCATAATGATTCATGTTTTTGCACCCGTATATCGACCCAGCGACACAAGTTCTCTACCTGAAGCTTCGTGCCGTCTCCAATAGCAACGTCAAACCCGGTGGTCGGTTCAGCATCCAAGCCCAACTTCCTCACTAACCTCTCGTCTAGAAAGTTATGTGTATCCCAGAATCAATGAGAATGTGCATACAATGCTTTCTAACAAGTCCGTCCACCCACAATATCCTCGGTGTGAAAGTACTCGAATATGTATGCATCAATATTTCAGCTTTGATATATTCCTCCGTGCCCTCCTCCACAACCTTCTCATGGACCTCCTCTATACACTCTCTATCACCAACAATCTTATTGTCCTCCTCGAGACCGTCGATGAGTATCACACTCCCGATCGATTTGGAACACTGATTACCAAGGGTGAAACATTCATCACATCGAAAGCAAAGGCCTTTCGCTGTTCGCTCCTCTACCTGGGCAAGTGTGAGAGCTCGAATGAGGGGTCTTGTGCCTCCTCTGACATTATAAGAGGGTCTCAAAGCTGTCTTTGAACCCGTAGAATTTTCAATTGACGTTCTAGGTGCAAATCGCTCATCTTGGTTGCCCCAACTTATTTTTGCTGCTATCTTGAGAGCCTTGTACTTTTGCTTCATCCTCACAGCCTTCTCAAAGGCCTCCTCAAGAGTGGTAGGACAGAGATTACAAATATCCACCTAGATCTCCTCCTGTAGCCTTAAAATGAATGTGCTCATCAATATCGGTTTGAGCCATGGTGGCTCGCAACGACTACTAACTCTTTTAAATTCTGATTGGTACTCTAATACAGTTGTTCTCTCAACCATCTAGCTTAATGTGGCAACAAAATCTTCATATGCTGCTGTCTCAAATCTACGTGTAATCATCCTACAAAAGATAGCCCAACCGGTAAATCCTCCACCACGAATAGCCGATCGATACTAATACAATGTCGTAACTTGGAGGTGAAAGCTTGTCATCTGAACCTTTGCGTCCTCTACTGTCCCTTGACAATTAAAGTATTATTCCACTTAAATTACCCAATCCATCGGATCATCGCCTTGGAATTTTGAAAAGTTTAAACGTGTGGTTCTTCCTCGAATAGCATTATTGGGTTTACAAAAGTTCCTCAGTTCTGATTTGAACCTGATACATTTAGTTAGGGTCTTTTCTTATTATATTAGTTATTTGTTTTCATTAAAATAAATTTTTCTGTAGGTCACGTTCGAACATAGTTGGGGGCGCGTTCGAATGCATTTGCGAATGCCTGCATCAAGTTCACAAATATAGAGAACGTAAAATGTGTATTTGAGCACGATCGGGTGCATTCGAACGCGGTCGGACACGTTCGAATGCGGCGTTCGAATGCCTACATCATGTTCGCATTGACAAAGAACGCCTTTTATGCGTTCGAACGCGATCGGTAGGAATTTTTTAGAATTAGGGTTAATAATTGTTATTTTGGTTTGTTGACTAGTCTCTATAAAGGTGTGGATGGCAGCCAAAATTATTATGCTATTGGAATATTAGTTTCTTGCCTCTCTATCTTCTCTCTACCCTAATCTCCCTCCTCCCTCTTCACCAACCTACCATCTCTAGCATTGACAAAGTCTCTCATAACTTCTAATCTCCTTCGTCTATCGAGTCCTTTCTCTTCCTTGGGATCTCGATCACTTCTTCCTCTTCATTTTATCACTTAAACAATATCAACCATTCACCCTCATCTCCATTATCATCTATAACCCTAACAGTCACTCTACTCATCACCACCACTATCATCCCCACTATATCGTTTTTTCATCCCAGTTGTAGTTCGAATATATGAAGGACATAAATATAAAAAATATAGATCATGGAGTTACGAATTGATCCCACTTGGTTTCATAATTGTCTAACTACAAAAAAATGTTTAGTAAATATTTTTCCTTGATTGCGCAAACTGCAATTTACAATAAATTCATATCTTGAAGGAATCGCTCCGTAAACCTATCATTGGTATTAGAGCTTATCTTTTGGTACTGTAGACCTATCAGAACATTTGTGCTCATTGACCTCCTTCCGTGAATCCTCGATCGCACCCATCACCATCTTTGAAGGGATCAACATCATCTTCTAAACCTCTTCATCGATAAAGCGCACGAGTGTCGCACACCTCTCGGGTTCCACCACTATCGGTCTTGGGTTGTGTATCGGAGGTAGAGGATGATGTGTAGGAATAGGTAAAATAAGATCATTGACGTTAACATGTCATACCTAGACCTATGGGGTATTGGTTCAGTGTGGTCCCACCACTGGTCCTTCTTGAGGCACCGATCTTTATCGAGGAGATGACGAAACCGATCGGTTCATGACATATTTCTTTAAAGTATTATGATCATTTTGCATTGCATCCATCCTATATGACAATGTTTAGAATATGCTCATAAGTTCATCCGCCAAGCCCATGTTCACACCCATGGACGTTGGTTGACTCGGTCCTGTCATGGCCGCCCCAAAAGAATCGGCTTCACGGTTAGGTTATTGTGGATTGAGTCTTCTCTTGTCTGTATGTTCTCGATTGATTTCCTTATTGATGCCATCTCCTTTATTTCCACCAGTAGTGGAGGTCTGAGGTTAACCTGGCTTTGTTACCAATGATAGGTTGCCTACAAAACGACCCCTTCAAGATCTAAATTGATTGTAGGAAGCAGTCCATGCAACTAAGGGAAAATATTCACAAAATATTCTTCTGTAGTCAAAATATTACAAAAATAAATAGGATCGATTCATAACTCCCTAATCTACATTTTTTGTATTTATGCCCTTTGTAGATTCGAACTACAACTCAGACGAAATCACGATATAGTGCATATGATGGTGGTAGTGACGGGTGGAGTGGATGATAGGGTTATGGATGACAATAGAGTTGAGAGTGGATGGTTGATATAGTTTAAGGGATAAAGATAAAGGAAAAGTGATACGATCTCCCCTTAGGCTAAGGCTCGATCTATCCTGATTTTTCGATCTGGACAGGATTTGACATGAAACTTTAAAAATAGATCTGAGATGCAGCCATAGGATCAACGTGAAATTTTGATATGTTGTAGCCCTGGAAAAGAGCTTTCCAACAAATTAAGTTTCAAGCAAATTAGATATAGGGATCTCGAGATATTGTCTGATTAGTGGACACACGTTAGGGTGTCTGTCTTAGGATCCGTAGATGGAGACACGAGATCCTAGATGTTGGTGGATGGTGGTGGACTGACATTAATGGGGTGGCCCCGGTGAATGAGTGGTGGTGGAAGGGTTATGGGTGATGGAAGGGTTAGGGCTAGTATTAGATAGATTGGAAGAAGGGGGAGGAGTGGGCCGCCCCTAAGGGACTAGGGTGATTGGCCGGTTGAGGGAGGCTAGAAGCGGCGACGCCGAGGAATGAAAGAACGAGAGAGAAGAAGACGAAGGAGACATGGTAAAACTCAATTCATTCAATAATGATTTCATGGTTGCCATCCACATCTTTAGAGGCTAACCAAACAATTCAAAAATGACAATTATTAATCCTAAAATAGTAGATTTTCGTCGACTGCATTCAAATGTGCATTTTGTGTTCTCTGTATGTGCAAACGTGATGCAGCCATTCACAGCCGTTCACAAGCGCGTTCAAATGCACTCCACCCGCGTTCGAACGCGACATAGGGCAAAACTTAATTTTTTTAAGAATTAAACACTAAAACAATAAACAAAGACATCCTTAAAGTATATCCATGCTTGAGACGACATCGGTGAAGCCCGAATTGTATCACACTTATTTGATGCTGTCCATCTCAAACATGTCGAAAGATGATTACATGTTCTTCTTCCTTAATGGATTGCAGTAATGGGCATAAAAGAAGTTAGGCCACAAGTCATCAAATCCCATTTCCTTCATCACAAGGATGTGGATTAGAGTTTTTTCTTATTGCATTAGTTATTTGTTTTAATTGATATGATCTCCGCTTAGGCTATGGTTCGATCTATCCCATTTTTCAGGTCTGGACAATATCTCACACAAATCTTTGGAAAGGGATCTTGAAGGATTCAATCATCGGATCAACGTAAAATTTTGATATGTTGTAGCCCTGGAAAAGAGCTTTCCAGCAAATCTAGTTTTAGGAAAATCAGATGGTGGAAGGGTTACGGATGATGGAAGAGGATTGGGCAAGGTGATAGATAGATTGGAAGAAGGGGGAGGAGTGGGCTACCCTTGAGGGACTAGGGTGATTGGTCGGTCGAGGGAGGTTAAAAGTGGCGTCGCCAGGGAATGAGAGAACGAGAGAACGAGAGAGAAGAAGACGAAGGAGACAAGGGCAAAACTCAATTCATTCAATAATGATTCCATAGTTGCCATCCACATCTTTAGAGGCTAACCAAACAATTCAAAAATGACAATTATTAACTCTAAAATAGTAAATTTTTGCCAACCACGAACGCGACGTTCGAACACATATTTCGCACTCTCTATATGTGTGAACTTGATGTAGGCATTCATAAGCGTGTTCGAATGCACTCCACTTGTGTTCGAATGCGACATACAGAAAACTTATTTTTCTATAAATTAAATACTAAAATAAGAATAAAAGACACCCCTAAAGTGGATTCATGCTCGAGACAACATTGGTGAAGTCTGAATAGCATTAGGAAGAAGTGGTCAAGATTCCAAGAGGGGGGACTCAAGAGACGAGAAAGATTAGAAGTTAGATGAGACCTTGCCAACGGTAGAGGTGACTGATTGGTGAAGAGAGAGGAGGGAGATTAGGGTAGAGAGACTAGAGATATGATAGAGGAGGCAAGATACCAATATTCATTAAGCATAATGATTTTGACTGCCATCTACACCTTTATAGAGGCTAGCCAACAAGTCAAAATAATAATTATTAAGCCTAATTCTAATGGATTTCCGTCGATCGCGTTCGAGCTCGCCCAACCACGTTTGAATGCACAAAAGACGTTCTTTGTCAATGCAAACCTAATGCAGGCATTCGAAGACAACGTTCGAATGTGCTCGATCGCATTTGAACGCATACTTCTTGTTCTCTATTTTTGCAAAAGTGTTTGAACGCGCATCCCCTTCCACGTTCGACCGCGACCTAAAAGAAATTTACTTTAATAAAATAAATAACTAATGCAATAGGAAAAGACTCTAAATAGGTGTATCAATTAGGTCGATCCTTAGATCGAGGCGCATGATGAAGGAGGACGTATCACAGTCATTGGCACATGATGAAGTGTGAAAAGGAAGCTACCTGTGGCCGTTGGAGGTCGTGGAAGTGTCAAACTTGCAACTACTAGTCGCGAGTTTGTTGCAGCAATAATCACCATCCTCAACGATCTTTCAGGTGGTGCTGGCACGAAAGACAATCTTGTCTCAGGTGTCAATGGTATGAGGGAGTTAGTGGATATTAGGAGTGTAAACGAGCCGAGCCTGAGCGAGCCAGCTTTGGCTCAGACTCGGATCAAAATTAATTTCGAGCCTTAGAATTGGGTTCAAGCTCGGCTTAGCTCAATGCGAGCTAAGCTTGAGTTGGGCCAGATCGAGCATGAGCCAAGCTCGAGCCGGACTAAGCCAGATCGAGCCCAAGCGGAGCCAAAGAAGAAGAAGAAGAAGAAGTAGAAGAAGAAGGAGAAAAAGGAGAAGGTAGCACCGTGGTGGCTTATCGCTGCTGAAGAAGAAGAAGAAGAAGGAGAAGGAGGAGGAGGTAGCACCGTGGTGGTTTGTCGCTGCTGAAGAAGAAGAAGAAGGAAGAGGAGAGGCACCACGGTAGCTTGCCACTATCGAAGGAGAAAATTTTATTTTGGCATAGTGGCATAGTATTAGGTTCAAAATACAAAAAAAGAAGAAACCTTTATCTTAGAAACTCCTAAGAAGAAGAAGAAAATAGGTGGTTTGAGGGAATTATAGTAAAAACCACCAAAGAAATGGGAGAGGCCTTTTCCCATAAAGGTTCCCCGGAACAAAAGGAAACCATGAGAGCCTCTATATTAATATATTAATAGAAAAATGATAACAAAAAAAATGATAGAAGGGGATATGGTTGAGGTTTTTTGAAGCTTTCCTTTACATGCTTATCAGCTGTCATAGCGAATAGTAGGAGAGAGGGGAGATTGGAGAAGAAGAGAGAAGAACGGAAGAGAAAGGCGACTCCTGCTTAGTCTTCTCCCTTCCACATAGTTGTGTGTTGTTTGTATTTTTCTAGTTACCTAAGAAAGGAGGGAAAGGGAAGGAGAAGGAAAAAAGCAAGTCCCACTCAAAAGGTATTGGTATTGGCAATAGGAGATAGTAGTACACACACATAGAGAAAGGTATTGGTATTGGGAATAGGTGATGGTAGTACACATAGAGAGAGAGAAAGGTATTAGTACTAGGAATAGGACATGGTAGTACAAAGAGAGAGAGAGAGAGAGCACTCTTCTATTTCACTTTTGGTGGGGATTGGAGGACTGATGGCGGGGTGTAAATGAGCTGAGTTTAGGCGAGCTGGCCCTAGCTCAGGCTTGGCTCGATATTAATTTCGAGCCAATTTTACTAGCTTAGGCTTGGCTCAGCTCTCTTTGGGCTCAGCCGAACTCAAGCTTTAACCGAGCTGAGCCTAAGCCAAGCCTGAGCTGCTCGTTAAGCTTGACAACCCTAGTGGATATGGCGATTTAGGCTGGAATAGCTTGGATCACCACTGGTGGAAAGCTAAGATTTTGAGCCCTAACTTCTACCATGGGTGGGGAAGATGACCCGAATCCCAGCTCAGCTGACTGATCTGATGTTGCTGCAACAGCGGTTTGGGTCTATGGTGGTGGGAGGGTCTCCAGCACGGCCGGAGGAGTAGTTTTGCTATCTTAAGACATTTTTTTAGAATTTGTTAGAGCTCAATTAGCAAAAAGAGCCTGAAATTACAATTCGATAATAGAAGTGTCTGTTGCTACCAATTCAATAATGGAGGGACTTTTTGCTACAAATTGCCTAAACTATGTGCATCATATATCTTTAGAATATATATATATATATATATATATTTATGAAATGCAACAAAAAGAAAAGAGATTATGTACATTGCATTTGACCTATAGATTCCTTTTGAGAATAAGTGAATCACAAGGGTCCATGGAGAGCACAAAGAAGTGGATAAAAAGTGCTCACCGATGAAAGTGGAGAAATAAGGAGAAAGGAGAGGTTGAAGCTAAACGGTATCTAATAGAATTGCCAAATAATTCCATTGTAGATGAAGAAGAGCATTTTAATTCCTAATGATATAGAAGAAGTTAGAAGAGAAGTGGGAGGATAGAAGAAAAACGAGAGTTTCACGAGAATCATGGAGAAGAGAAGGACATAAATATGTAATTTAATGGGTAATTATAGTTATTGCCATACTTCTTGTCTATAACAATTGGGACATGATAGTCCTTATTTCAGTTTGTTAAGGTAAAATGTGTTAAATAGGCTATTTTTTGCTACTTCAAAACTCCCCACACTGCCAATACCATGTCTAGAAATTTTCTTTGGTCAAATGATCAACCAAAATGCTGCTAGCTGTATGTACACAAGAATTGTGTAGTGCAATCAAAATTTAATACTGTACATTCTATCAGCATATATAGATGACATAACCTCCAAGGGATCCCATTACCAAGTGGTCCAAAATCCCCATATAGAATAATCAAACCATGCTTGTCAAGTGCCCTCCACGGCTCCACCCCAATCTTATTCGCTTGGTGTCCACTCTGTATTCTCACAAGCCAACCTCTGTGCCTTAACAGCTTCATCATCCCAGTTAATACGCCCTACCACAACAGTCAAGAGAAGAGCACTACAAAAACTACCCACAATAAAGCCCAATAGAAGCCCACGAAGCCCAAAATGCGCCGTGAAAGCCAACCAGACGGCTAATGGCAAGCCCACCAAGTAAAATCCTCCGGCACTGCACATCCCCAGCCACGGTCTTGATGTCCCCCTGACTATCCCACCACAAACAGCCAAGGGGAAATTAAACACCTCCACAACAGCCATCAATAACAGTATCTTCTCCACCCCATCAAGAATATCCTTGTCACGGCTAAACAAAGATCCCCACTGACCTCGAGCCGCCACCATCGCTGATCCACCAACGGAACCCGCGACGACGGCAAGGACCACCGACACGCAAGCTGCGTCTTGAGCCAATCGAGAATTCCCCCCGCCGAGCTCGTTCGACACTCGAGTGGAAGCGCAAGTAGCGAGCGAGACCATCACTCCATAGAGCAAGTAGTCGAAGTTGAGCACGACGGTGAGCACCGCCACGTTGCGTTGGGCGTCGGGCAACCTCCCTGCAAGCAAGGTTATGATCTCGTAGCACCACCACTCTAGGCATCCGGTGAAGCAGCACTGGAATGAGATTTTAAGCAGCCTGAGCCAGTCGCTTCTTGTTTGGATCCACCATTCACCTCTATCCCCACCGGTAGTTTTATTATCATCATCATCATCTTTCCAGAATTTTGTCACATAGATGTAGAGTGCTAACATGATAGTTAAGCTAAGGTCGGTCAGTCCGATGGCCAAGGAGACACCCTCAAGTCCTTTAGCCTTTGAGAGGAACATGTTAAAGGGCACATGGAGAGCTAGTGCAATGGCAGAGCTAAACATGATTGGAAGAGTAATCCCTTGAGAGCTCAAGTAGGTCTTAAGAGGACAAAGGAATGAGGTAACTACAAGGTCCGGAAGGAGATATACTACATACTTCTTTGCAAGAATTATGATCTCTCTTTGTTGGCCAAAGAGCGAAAGTACTTTGTCAACATAGAACCAAAGGAAGGAGATGGGTAGGGAAGCTACGACTAGTAGGATGGTGGTCATGATCAGTGTTTTGTGAAGAAGCTTGTGGTTCTCTGCCCCATGAGCTTGTCCACAGATTGACTCCATGGCACAGCAAAGCCCGGCGAGGATTGAGAAGCCGGTAACGTTGGCAAAGGTGAATCCGAGCGTCCCCGCCGCCAATTGAAGCTTCCCTAGCCGGCCCAGGAAGGCAGTGGTGATAGCGGTTTTTGCGAACCATGTCGAGTTCATAGGGATCAAAGGAGCCGCGATTCCTCGTTGTTTCTTGAGCTCCGAGAGGATCATTCGTTTGATATGACAAGCACATCTTGGAAGTGTATGAATTTGATCATCAGCTACTCTACTGGATTCTTCATCCGGTTCTGGTGCTCGGATTAACATGGTATTGAAGATCTTGAATTTGTTTGGTTGGGCTTATCCAATGCATATATAAGGTGGAAGTGATCGCAAGATAAATGCAACCAAATCCATTTGTAGAGTTTAGCTATAAGTGGAGAATTAGTGATGCTACTTATGTATACGTTTCGAGATTAAGTGGTTAAAAGATTGCAGTGACAAAGATATAGGTATGGAATCGTGCTTGGCCACTAACTAGAATTAATGCGTGGCTACGCAATCGCTCGATTAGCGATGCTTTACACGTGTATGCCACAAATTGAAAATATAATCGGAGCCACATTTCGTCAATATTTGCACTTAATGTGCGAATAGTCGTTTTTGTATGTCGATAGTGTCTATTCAGCTATAAATGGCCAAATGGGCCTTTAAAGTGCTCAGTTTATCTTATCTAATAGTATTGATGATACTCTAATCTGATAACTTTAGAAGTTCTTAAAACTGAGAGGGAAAAGTTTGGAAGAAGAACTCAGTTTGATGGTTCTCTATCATTCCTTTGATATTCGTAGAATATATGGTTCTTACATATCATCTTCCAATTGCTTTACAGAAAACAAATTCCTAATAGAATAATAAATTCCTAACAGAATAGTAAACTCCTAATCACCCTGAGCTGACACATCACCATCGTTGGACTCTCTTCTAATACTCCCTCTTTCAAATGCATAATTGGTCGTGAGACTCTTAGAGCATCTCCAACCGGGTTCTAAAACTCCAAATTTGGAATACGGTGGAGCTCTAACCGGGCTCTAAATTTGGAGCCATGAATAGTGGGGCTCCAAACACCATGAAAATGGAGCCGGGCTCTATTTGTCACATCAACTTTTTGAAAATACCAAAATTACCCAATAAGTGTTATATTCAATAATTTTAATTCCATTTGTATCCTTTGTTAAATAATTTAGTTAGTTAAACTAAGTATATAATTAGTTTTACTAATTGATTTTTAACAAAAATAATACCATTAGAAAGGTCTCATCGAGACCTTTAAAATGAGTCTAATATTAAATTACTTTTGAGTTAATTTAAATTTAAATTTTTTTATTATTTATAAAAATGAGTCTAATATTAAATTATTTTTGAGTTAATTTAAATTTAAATTTTTTTATTATTTATAAAAATGAGTCTAATAAATTATATATCCTAAAATATAATTACTCAAAATTATCCCTAATGTAAATATTAAAAATTAAAATACATTAGATATGAAATACATCAAACATGAAATTCATTAAAAATGAAATACATCAAATAAAAATTACATTAAAATTTATAGACAAGAAATTTGTAGAAGAAGCAATATTCATTTTCAAGTCGGAGGTTCATCGCAAGAAGGTGGACATAGTCAAGAAAAAGAAGGTGGCTACGGAACCGGAACCGGTGGCTACGGAACCGAAACCGGTCGCTACGGAGATGACTTACCAGAATATTAAACATCTATTGCTTTTATTATGTTTGGTTAATTTCTGCTTATTTTAGGTAATGTAATTTTGATATTTTTAGTTAATGACATGTAATGCTTATTTCAATGTTTATTTCGTGTAATGTAATTTCTATGCGTTTAATTAAAAAATTAGTAATTTAAAATTATTTCTAAAACTATTGAATATTAATCTTATTTTAAAGATCTTGATGAGAGTTTTCTAACCATATATTTCTAACCATATATGGAGCCCGGTGCATTGGAGTGCACCGGGCTCTTGCTCCATTTTTGGCTCCATATTTGGAGCCTTTGGGCTCCAAATATGGAGCAAGCATTAGAGATGCTTTTAGTGAAAACGACAACAATTTGTTCTTCTATGGAAACAAGACGAACTAAAACATCTCGAGACACCACATTTTATCTAGCGGAGTGTTAGTCAATCTTTGTGCGCTGTTTCATTTGTGAAATAGAAAAGACTTATTTTAGAAAAAGTCATTTTTGTTACGAATTAGATCTGGACTAATTTGGATGTAAAAAATTTATAAAAATTTATATGGAGGTTGCTTCAGAAGTTAGGATTCTAATGGATCTACTTTCACAAGAATCCGACGGTTGGATGAAAAGATATGAATTAAATAGTGACGCAATGTCAAATAGGGTAGAACGGTAATTAATCGAAGTTATGGAGGCGGCCATCGAAAAGTGGCAAACGGCTAAAGGTGGTGGTGGATGGTCATATCATAGGATGGCTGTTGGTGGAGAAAAATGGCTAGGGTTTAGAAAATTGAAATGCTTCTACGACTATGATCTATTCCTAAAAAGATAAAATATGATCTAATGGCTATAGTAAAAGATAAGGATGTCGGCTAAACTCAGATTTTGTAATGATAATTATCAACATATGTCCACTCCTATTTATATGAGTAAAATTCTCTAGCGGATCGGATCCACATACAGATTATCCGATTTATTTAAAATTTAAATAATAAGATAAAACTTGAATTTATTTAAAATTCAAGTTAAAATTTACACAATAATTAGAAACCTAAATATTATGGCGAGCTTTAATTCTCACTATCGTTGACTGAAGGTGGTCAGCTGTGATGCGTCCACTCACTATTTAACTTGACTCGGCTTAACCCATATGGTCAGATAGTAACAATTCACTATGTTTTCGATACCATGTCCTCGAGATAACTGGTCTCTCATGTCCTTGTACTCATACAACTTGTCATGCCAATCAGTGGATTTGGGTTCATCTTTCTCGAGTCCACCTCGGAACATGATGTGGGTTAGCTAGTGCTTGCAATTATGACCGGGGGTAAATCGGTCGTCATAGTAAAAACACAAGTCGTTTCTTTGATGCTCTTTCAAGTTATTGAGTACAAAGCGGTGCAACATCATTTGTTGGTTAGGTTGAGCCGTCGGTGTAGGCTAAGTCGGGGTAGATGCCGTCTCTAGTGGGCCATGGACTACTAGGCTCGGGTCATTTTCTTCTCTCCTCCTTATAGATCTGGCTCAGCTGATCCAACTTGGACTCCATCAGAACAGCTAAGGAGAAAGCATCGTCAGAAGTAGTGGCCGTAAAGCTTTGACCTCAGCCTAAATGTCACACCTAAGCTCACTAATGAAGGTACACTTCAAAGCCAAGTCAAATCAGTTAATGACCCGGTTGCATATCTGCTCGAACTTCTCTCGGTAAGCTCGAACTGTTGTTGACTAGGTTAGTTTACTCAACATGGCCTAAAAGTCATTGTACTAGGTTGAACTGAACCGAGCACAAATCGCATCTATAAAGTCTTGCCAAGACTCGAATAGCTGAGTCCACTTAGCTGACTGGTACCACCTAATCGCCACGCCCTCCAAGTGGAATGAGGCTAGCTGGACATCTTGATGGTCGGGCATGCCATGGTATGTGAAAAGCTACTCTTCTAAATAGGTCCAATCTAGCAGATCTCCTCTAGAGAATTTTGAAAAATCAAGCTTGACAGTTTGAGCTTGGATCCCAAAATATGGTATGTGAAAACTGCCAAGTGACCTTGTAGTGGAGGTTGGTAATGTGGGACATGGGCCTACAGGTTCGGCTCATGTCGCCCATGGGCTACATGCGGGTTTTGCTCAGTCGGATGGCGTGGGCTCACCTAGTCATTCCACCATTCATCTTCAAGCTCGCACTCATGCTCGAGGTTATGTTCATGGGTTCCAAACTGGGTCGCATGAGGTGGTCGAACCAGTTCGTAAAGATCTAGCCTGCCTCAGAATTCATGCACTCTTATCACCTTCATGTGCTTGCCCTAGCCCTAACCCTAGGGTTGAAATTGAATTTTGGCCTAGGGGCACCGCCATAGGCCGCTGTAGCCTCAGTGCCGACTGGGCAGGGTAGGTGGCCAGTGGTAGTCGCCATCTAGTAGGTCCACGTGGCAGCGGAATGGTAGGGAGTGATGGTGGAAATGAAATATTGAGCTCGAGTTCGAGTTGTTGCAATGGCGGCCATAGTGCATCGTTGACGACTGGAGAAAGGACCCATGGTCCATTTCGTGGGAGCGATAGTGGTAGAAAGCTGTGGCAGAGCCACCCCAACGTAGGGATAGCTTCCCACGATAGGGGCTGTTGGGTTCGACCACTTGATGGTCGCTAGTGGTTGTGGCGGCCAATACTGGCTAGTTGTCAGCCCGAGGAAGCTAGCCGTGGCCAACTACATAAATTGCTATCATTGGCGGTCTTTGACTAGTACCGGTGCGATCAGAGGCTTAGGCTCGGGTCAGGGGTCTCGTGGAAGGTACCAAACATGGTGGATGGGTGAAAGTGGCTAGACAGTTGCCGGTGGACTATCATAACCGGCTGCTCCAGCGTCATGTCAACGATCGTGCACAAGGAAGAAGACCTTGGGATTATCATAATCGGCTGCTCCAGCGTCACGTCAACGATATTCTTAGGGGGCGGGTCCTCTATTGTGGCCAAAGGAGTCGTGGTTGCTACGGTTTGGGGCTCCCCTTCACCTCTCTCATAGGTGGAGTTTTCTAGCTACGACTGGTCAGATTACATCATGGCCAGCGGTGCTGGTCAGTGGAGGGCGGCCAGTAGGACCTCTACCAATACCTTCATCTCGGCCAAATTTTTTCTAGAAAATGCTTTTTCTAGTGGCTCCTCGCCGATAATTGCTGGTGGTGGAGGGGGCAGTGGAAAAACTTCAACTGGAACAAAGATAAGTTCCTGGTCCTCCAAGGTCGCTCCTTCCTCGTTCGTCTCAGATCACGTGATAACCATTGTCCAAGGAATGTTGGGTCTGATTCCAATGTTACGAACCAGATCTGAATGTAAGAAAATTGAAATTTTTTTTTGTAGAAGTTGTCTCGGATGTTAGAGTTCTAATGAATTTTGTTTCATAAGAATTTGATGTCTGGATGAAAAGATATTAATTAAATAGTGATGCAAGGTCAAATAAGGCAAAATAGTAATTAATCGATATTGTGGCGGTTGTTGGAGGGTGACGGACAGCTAAGGGTGGTGATGAATGGCTATATGGTTGGGTGGCTGCTAGTAGATGAAGATGGCCAGGATTTGGAATATCAAACTGCTTCTACGGCTATTGTAACAACCAGAAAAAAAAGTTTGTGCACCCCTTTCCCCTTTTCCTTCCCTCTCTGTTTTCTTTCTTCTCTTCTTTCATTTTTTCTTTTTCTTTCTTCTTTCTTCTCCCCGCTAGTAGACCTTCTCCCTATCTCCTTCTCATTATGCGGGAGTGCCGCTGGAATCGCGGGCCCCATGGATTGAAGCGCTAGAGCTCCCTTACTCGCCCGGTAAGTTAGATCTATAATGAATTAATTATTTTTGAGTCTTTCTTCTCTGAAACTTTACCCTCTCGATGTCGTGATTTGGCCACCTGATGGCTTCGTTCCTTGCCTCACTGGTCCGGTGATCTCCCCTTTTCGCGAGGATGCCCTCGGTGACATCCTTTGAAGCCCTTGCAGTCGAAACCACCGGTCAGCCCTTTGTTTTGGCTAGTGGCCTTGGCGAAGGCGGTTCTCACTATTGGCCACCTTTAGCGATTAGGCTCCTCATCAGCTAGCTTTTGCTAGCTATGGAGAGGGTGCCAGCGAGGTAGTCGATAGCTAGGACTACTAGCAGCTTCCCTCCCCACCGTTAGGGCTTTTGGTTGCCTTGTTGGCAACTATTGCCTTCTTCATTTGGTTGGTTGGCACCGTGGTGCCTTCCTCAGCCGACAGGGAGTTGGTCGAAATACTGGCTTAGCTATCGACGGTGGTGCCTGCCGATAGCCCTTTCTCCTTCTCTTCCTCGGCTAATCTACGTCGAGGAAGGGGGAGAGGGGTGGTTGGGCTTGCGTTGGGTGTGACCTAGCTCGAGTTTCTGGTTGGGCTGGGTTAGGCGCTCCCCCCACCCCTTATGTCGGGCTAGGTTAGGCACAGGGGGGGAGGGGGCATTGGGCTGCCTATAACCCAGCTTAGGTGGGTAGTGGGTTTGGGGCTACAAGCAGCCCAACCTAAGCTTGGGCTATAGGCAGCCAAGCCCTAAATTGTGGGTGTAGCTTAGCTATGTGGCTTTAGTCGATGGTGTGGGCTTCGGCTCCATACCTTAGTGGGTCAATTTGGTGGTCTTTGGGTTAGTTGCAGACCAGCCCCTTTCTTTAGTCCTGATCTAAATATGTTAATTGCTTTTCATCTTTTTTTAATATAATCTCAAATCCTTGGTCTAATTATCTATGTCAGTAGAAAATATATTTAATTATTTTAGAGGGTCGTTTGCTAGACATATCATGGGTGTAAATCAATATTGTTGAACAAGACCATGAGCCTTAATTAATTAATGCTTTTAGCTGATAGTAGTGTTTGCTATATTAATTGTTCTATAAATTAATCTTAATGAGCTAGACCTTTGCTTGAGAGTGCCGTTATAAATAACACTTATTGGGAACTAGCTCCAAGTGGATATTAACTTTTGCTGCTTATAATTTTGGGCTAATTCAATTTTATCAAAGGAGTTGGTGGTTCGTGTGTATCTGTATTAATTGCTCATTTCGGAGAATTAATACAGATAAATGTGGAAAAATAATATTAAGCAAGTAGCATTTTCTTGGCGAAGCTTATTACTTAAATATTATCTATGCGATTTTCCATAATTTGATAATAGTGAATTGGGCGATAATTTGAGGAGAATATTTTTATTACGTTGAATAACGCATTAGGCCTTAGTATAGCTGTGTTGGCTGTACCTAATTAATAAATGTAGGAATTACGAGATGGACCTACCCAAAGCCTGCAGTGAACGTTAGTAAGATTATTTAACTATTTGTTGATAGGAATATTATGCTTATGCTTTTTATTTACTTTTCTTATCAAGGCGAACTCCGTACCCTATAAGGAGGATCTTGTGATGTAGTTGTAGTTAGTACCAGGAAAGTGGTCCAAGTAAATAAAACTTCTATTATCTAAAGGTTGTGGAGGGAAGGAAATATCAGACCATATGAAATAAGCACATTCATATCATGCATGTGCATACGTTTTCTTTACCATTATTATTGCATGTCATGCATGGTAATTATATTTTGCGGTTTGGTAAGATTTCATATATCATGATGTCTATGTATATTTATTGGGTATGATCATGTGTTTAGCATGTAAAACATGATAATGATGGGTGTTACATTATGCTTGCTGTGTTGAATAATATTATGCCACTTGTACACGTGCACAACCATAAAGTGGGTGACTACTGCGTCTTGACAGTACCCGGCACCTCCTCAGCTAGGGTTAGGGGTGAGGATATTCTTACACTTATATATATTAGGGCCTATGTTTGAGGTCTCAGTTTGTTAATCAAAACAATTAGACAGCTATTTTGTCGGGCGATGGGTGATTTACTATTGATCTATGTGAGTCATACTCTTTAGGGCATTTAAGATAGAAAGTGAGAGAAGGGTAGGATGACGTAGACCTAGCAATACCTGATGACATAAGTTGAGAGTGTCCATGAGCGACAACTCATAATTTTCACACGATGGTGCAATGATGTAGAGCTGAGGGCTCAGATGATAGTATTGATGTGAGATACTAACCTTAGTAATGAACTTACGACTGAAGTCCTTAGTCTACAGTGACAAACAATCGGTCATGCTGTTCGTCGGGTGATGGGCAGGCGATTTCATCGCTAGGGACTACCCTTCCATGAGGGTATGTGTGTGATTGAGTGTGAGGATTGATGTAGCCTATATTACAGACTTGGTAGTCTGAGAGAATGCACATTATGTGGTGTGGTATTGATATGGTCTATAGGCGGAGCTTACTGTGAGCTCAAATTGAGAACTTGATAGTTCGGACTGATGCATTGATTTGATCATGCCGCACATATTTATATTTATTTATTTATTTATTACATCATTCATTGCACTATTTTTAGACTGTAGAAATAGAAACTTGCTGGGCTTTATGCTCACAACCTTTTAGTAGAAATATTTTCAGATTAGTAGATAAGCAAAGTTCGTGGCCGATTTGGCGAAGATTTGCTTGAGTCTTCTTATTCTAATTATTATTCTTATTCTTATTTTATTCATGTAAATTAAGATAAATGGTTTGTAGCTCCTATATGGGCTTTGTATTATTTTGTTATGGATATGTATTTTAGGCTTGTTGTGGCCTTGGTGTTATGGGTTTTCTGTCTGTATTATTTGTGGAAATGTGGGCTTTTTTGTTTGTATATTGTGTTGAGACATTAACCAACAGGTCATGTGGTAATCACATGGGTTCTACCCATGTGAGGGGCACGTGTTTCGTGGCGGGTGTTACAGCTATGATCTACTCCTAAAAAGATAATTGTGATTTAATTGCTACGGTAAAAGATAAGGATGAAAATATTAATTTAGCTAAACTCACATTTCTCACTGATAACTATCAACATATGTCTACTCCTATTTATAAGAGTAAAAATTCCTAGCGGATCGGATCCATATGCAGATTATCTGATTTATTTAAAGCTAACTAACTATCTAACTTGACTCGACTTAACCCATGTGGTCGGATTGTAATATTTTAATTCTGATATAGTAACTAAAAAATGACTTACCTTATTTTAGTATACTAATTGAACATTTTCTCTCATCTTATTCCTTACAACTTTTAAAAATTAATTTAATAATCACCTGTAATTTCTATTTTTCCCATAGATTAAACAACACTTAATTACACAATATTTAATTACATATCACCTTAGCTACAATCGAGTATCCCTTTCTCCTCTATTTTTTCTCTTAAATACCGATCATCTCAACTACAGTTGAAATTTTCTCTCCTTTTATCTCTTCTTTTAAATATTAGTCATCTCACCTAAAGTTGAGATTCCATCTTTTTTTGGACTAGTAAATTTTTGCAAATATAAAAACAAACATTAAGCTTTCACTCTTTTCCTACAGTGCGGAGTTATAATCCCATATTACCCATAGTGTATGGTTAGTTTACATAGAGTAGGGGGTTATTTTCTTATAGTGTAAGCTTATAATCCTACATTACCTTATAGTGTCTCCTTATTTCCTCGTAGTGTATGATTATTTTACATAGAGCATAGAGATATTTTTCTTTAGTGCAAGCTTATAACCCGATAGTGCATCCTTATTTCCTCTTAGTTGATGGTAATTTAACATAGAGTGCAGGATTATTTTCCCTAGTGCCGACTTATAACCATGCATTACCACGCAATGCATTGTTATTTTTTCATAGTGCGGTCTATAGAGTATTGCAAGTCCATTGTTGTAATAAAATATTATAAATTTAGATAAAATATATTATTACTACTATTGCTTTACATCCCATTAAGGGTATTTTTGTCATTTGATATTAAACATCACCAATTCTCAATACAAATTAATTATTCTTCAATACTTTCATATCAACTTTATGTCACATTAAATTTAATTAAATATTTTCTATACTAGTATTGAACTAAATATTATAATAATTTATACCAATATTAGCTCTTTTCTTATAGTATCAAAATATTATATTAGATCAAATTATTTCCAAGAAAGACGCAATAGCCTGAGATTGATCTACAGAATGCATGTAATCGCAAATCTCTTCTGCTCAACTGTATGGCATAGTGCTTTCTTCCAGTGACGTACTAAAGCAATGTCTTAATCGCCTCGAAGTGACTGGAAGTAGGTGCACGCATAAATTAACACACTTGATTTTCTCTCTCTTTAATATCAAGTCCTGTGATTGTTAAGTATTGAACTGCTCTTATACACAAAGGAGATCTTGAAGATGAATATAAAAAAACTCATAGATACACGTATGTATCTAACCTTTAGGCAATAGTATCGTTCGTTCGCTTAAGTAAAAGTCGAAAGAAATATTAAAAATAAAAGTAAAGATGAACGCCAAGATTTTAACGTGGAAAAACCCAAAACGGAAAAAAAACCACGGATTCAAACTCGGATCAAAACCAATCACTATGATAGTAGCAGTTACAAGAGTGACTCACAAAACAACCCGTCGATCCAAACGACTTTGTTCCTCTCAGTCTTGATCGCTAGTACCCACGATTCACTGCTTCTTGTGATTGAAGTCCAATCTCAGTAGCCCTCGAGATTGATCTTTCGTCTAGATAGCCCTTAAGACGAAAGATTAAATTCTTGTAGATGAGTAGAACCTTGTTCGTTGAAGAACTGATGTAGCCTCAAGAAGTCTCCTTCAATAATCTTCTTCAACTACCCTAGAGATAGGGCATCACAATCCTTATAATTGATCTTCAAGATAGAGCCAAATCCGAGTCTTATCCGTACTCACGAAAATCCAATAAATTGCAAACTTTATAGGTGCGTTCGAATGCGGCCCGGGTGCTTTCGAACGGCCTGACTTAATCTCAGGTGCGTTCGAATGGACCCAAGTGCGTTCGAACGCGACAGCTTGAATTCTTCAAATTGCGTTCGAATACGTTTGTGAACACAGCTCTTGGTCTGTGTGAACGCAGTACCCGTGTTCGAACGCATTTGTGAACGCAGTACCCGCGTTCGAACGCGTTTGTGAACGCAGTACCCGTGTTCGAACGCGTTTGTGAACGCGGTGTGAACTCAATGGCTTTTCTCCAATAAACTTGCAATTCTTCAAACCAGAGATATTCTAGACTTATGTAAAGCTCATATACATGTAAAAATACACTTAGAATATTTTGTACATAATTACCAACAAATAAAAACCTAACAGAGTACCAGACCATTTGGACAATTGATTTGTTGTTGAAATAAGGGAATTACAACGTTTTGAATGATGCATCCTTGCACGCTCAACCAATTGAGAAGCATATTTAGATTGTGATAAAAGCATAGGATGAATTCTTGGTTACCTCTAGTCCAAGAAAATAGCTTAATGGGCCTAGCACTTTCAGCTCAAAGCTTGCCTTTAGAATGTCCAATAAGTGTTTGATAGAATGTGTATTATTTCCCATCAATATGGTATCATCAAAGCAATGTAAATGGTACCCTAATGATAGATGAATAAAGAAGAATCAGCTTGGGAAGCTACAAAGCTAAAACTTTGTAGAAAATCTTTGAATTTGTCAAACCAAGCACGAGGTGCTTGTTTAAGGTCATAGAGAGACTTTGTAGCAATCATTGTCGATTCCTCAACAAATATGGGAAGATGTCTCGATGGACTTTGTTGAGGGGCTACCAAAGGTTAAGGGTAGTCCATGGTGATGGTGGTTGTTGACCGATTGAGTAAGTATGCACATTTTATGGCATTAGTGCAACCCGTTTTCAGCAAAATGGGTTACTAAAACTTTTGAGCAAAAAGTGGCTCATTTGCATGGCATGCCCAAGTCTATCATTTCAAATCGAGATTGGATCTTCATTAATGAGGTCTGGACAGAATTCTTCAAGTTGCAGGGGTCGAAGTAGTAAATCACGGCTTAGAGAAATACTTTCAACCCTCCTAATACTGTCACATACAAAAGTTAGCTATATTATGCGATATCTTGTGGCCATGTCCGATGTTAGTTAAATCTCATACCATAGAAAATTAAACATATGTCGTCCGCCATAACGAGTTATGCTTATGTGATTTTTATCAACTAGTGGGGTACCTGATCTTGATAGATATTGATATAATTTTAGCATATTATAGGGTATGATTATGACTAACATACTCTTAGCGGAAGGTAGAGTATGCTTTGAGCTTATAGGTAGAATGATGAGATCAGCTAATAGGTTGGGGCCATGCATGGTGGTTTAAGCATTGATGATTGATATATTGAGAAATGCATATGATTTTATTATCATTTGATATACATAATTATAGAGTAGTCATCATGCATCATTGTGATTGCACTTGATGTCATAGTGTAGTTATGGTCGGCATGCATCATATATATTATATTTGAGAGAGTTATAATTATGATATGGCTAGAGATTTATGTATATATTATTAAGAATGATATACTTGATAAGTCATGACATAATATTTATTATACATTTATATATTATTAAGGATACATTTATATACCCATTCATGAGATAATGTTCCTTTTGATATATAATATTTATTATATGATTTACTCTCTATTTGGCATCACTAATTCAGGGTAAGGTATATTTGTCAAGTCATTAACTCATAACTTTCTTTATTCTTTTTTAACCTCATTAGATATGAGGTACCTGATAGGGACTTGAGATATCCTACAAGAACATTTTAGAGCGAAGATGATGTGAGGTAAATGTGGGATAATTAAAAAAGTTAGTTTATATAGAAATTGAGTTGTACCGTTATTAGTATATTTGTACTCTATTATATCAAATGATAATTTGTATAATACATGTTGGATTATATTTTACTTGTCTATTAAGTTATTTTAGTTATATATTGAAGGTTTGTCGTGGATAGTGTGTATTATGCCAGATTATGTAGTAGTCCAGCATGATTATTGTGGATTTGGATATTGATATGTAACATATTTATTTGGATGATAGTGTGATTTATTTTGATGTAGATTATATGAGTGCAAGTGTATCTTTGTGTGACGGCCCTTTTTGTCCTATCACGTGCGCAGCACATGCTGTATGGACGCATGTACGCGTGGGTGAGCATGTGCCCACCAAGTGGGGGCATTACACGTTTGCCCACCTAGTAACATGGAGAGAGACTCGACTGGTGTAGAATATTTAATCTAGCTCAAGCATGGATCTAAGTCCAATACTAGTTCAATAATTGACTAGGTCATCTTATCTAAGCCCGAGCCTAATTTCATGTTTATAAGGCTCCCTACCCAATGGGCTTATCCACGCCCACGTGCCAACATAGTATGCACAATGCATGCGACCAGATGGGTTGGGCCGTCATGCATAGATATACCTATGCTCACATAATCAATCTCAAGAAAAAAATAATGCTATCATCTAAATAAATATGTCAACATATTAATATCCAAATCTACGATAACCACCTCAGACCACTACATAATCTGCTAGGCCCTACATAGAGTATGAATGTGATAGTAAGAGATATGCGAATTATAATTGATTCTAACATATATGGTTATCATCATGTATGCTAGATATAAATAAACTATATTACAATCATGCCACAAGTTTAAAACATACCTTGCAATACGTTAAATGTATCTCTAAAGATAATCATATCTTACTATGTACTAAGGGTATCTCAAAAGTAATCATACCATGCCATATAGTAGAGGTATCCTAAAGAAGAAAATGAAATATGATTCAACGAAGTCTCCAACCATATATCATCACATGTCTATTCATGCTATAAATTAACTCGTCCAATAAAATATGAAAAAAGATCCATCTCTAATCATTTCTAAATCATCTATATACTCATATTTGAGATCAACCTAACAAATAAATGATATAATATGCTTAGTTATAATTATCTTTATATAAGATAATATACACATGTTGGAGAATAAAATAGAATGCGTACATATAAATATATAATATATCTTAATATAGGAAAACTCTCTAGAAGATAAGACTACTCATAGACTGATAAGAAGACACAATATACATATCCCTTACATCCATCAACCAAGTGTCAATTCCTTACTTGTAGGGTTACAGTGTCTCAAATAAGAGGTTCAGGATCTACTCTTGCTTAACTACGTGGAGACAAAATCTAATTATAATTAATTTTTGTGATTCTACTATTGCTTAACTAATAAGTACTTATATGTAAATTAATAATTATCTGATCATATAAAAGTAATTCTCAAAGTTTAATATTCAATTTTATACAAAATATTATTTAACACTAAGGTGCTAGAAATAAATTGTGTGTATATATATAGGTATATATGAACATGAATATAAATATATATAAGTTTGATTATCGTTAATAATATTATAAAAAATTAACCTAATATAAGCTACCTATAGATATATAATAATTACAATTAATTAATTATTATGCTTATCATACTTTGCTAATAATTGTGTTAGTGAGTACATATTATTTAAAATAATTACCTATCTAAGTAAATCTAATTTATGTTAATAAAGTAAAAAACTAAAAGAAAAAAAGAGATAGAAAAACTTTTTGTTTTAGTGTTAGGTTGATCCTACCACTATTGCAGGGAGGTGGAGGTGGAGGTGGAACTGGGATGAAGAAGAAGAAAAGAAGAAGAAAACGAAAGGGAAGATGAAAAAGAAAGGGAAGATGAATAAGAGAACAAAGAAGAGAAGGGAAGAAGGGGGTGGGATTTGAGCTAGCAGGGAAGGGCTTTGTCATTGCCGGCAAGTTCTGATGAACTCGAGATGAAAAGCAGTTGAGAGAGAGAGAGAGAGAGAGAGAGAGAGAGAGAGAGAGAGAGAGAGAGAGAGAGAGAGAGAGAGAGAGAGAGAGAAAGGAATATACAAGAGAGAAGGGAAGAAGAGAGAGGAGGCTCACTGACATCAACTGCTTGGTAGGGGTGGCGGCGGGGTTCCAAGTGTGGCGGCGGTTCGAGAGATAGAGAGAGAGGTTGACGAGGAGGAGAAAAATGAAAGAGAGATTTAGAGAGAGAGAGAGAAATGGGTGAAGGGAGTTTACAGTGGCTAAAAGGCCTGTCATTCGTAGTTGGTCAACCTAGTTGCCTAAGTCAGCTGTTGGGGGCGTGTGGCGCCTTTAACGCACTTGCTGTTGCATATAGGGCTGTAAACAAGCCGAGCTTGAGTGATTTGGCTTTGGCTCAGGCTTGGCTCAAAATTAATTTCGAGCCTTAGAATTGGGCTCAGGCTCGGTTCAACTCAACTCCAACCGAGCCCAAGCCGGGCCAGACCAAGCCCGAGCCGAGCTTGAAATGAGCCTATCATCAAGCCTCATTCAAGTCGAACCGAATTGAGCTAGACCAAGCCAAATTGAACCCAAGCCGTGCCAAAGAAGAAGAAGAAGAAGAAGAATGAGGAGGAGGCGGGGCATTAAGGTTGTTTGCCATTACTGAAGGAGGAGGAGATGGCAGTGCAGCGGCTTGCGCTGCAGAAGAAGAAGAAAAAGAAGGAGGAGGAGGATGGTAGGCACTGTTGCGGCTTGTCGGAGGAAGTGGGGCACCGCAGCGGCTTTCCGTTGTCAAAAGAGGAGGAGGCGGCACTGTGGCTGCAGAAGAAGGAGAAGGAGGAGGCGAGACAGTGGTGGTGGCTTAGAGAAGGAGGACAAGGTGGCACCGATGCACTACAGAGGTGGAGGAGGTGGGGATTTGAGGATTGGGGTTATCTCACCCTATTTATGCCAAGCCTATCAAGTCGAGCTTGATCGAGTCGGATCCAACTCAAGCTCGGCTCAATATTAATTTTGAGCTGGTTGTAGTGGCTTGGGCTCGACTCAGCTCTGATCTAGTCGAGTTGGACTCAAGCTTTAACCGAGCTTAGCCCAAGCCATGCCCGAGCTGAGCCCAAGCTGAAATATATATTTTAAATATATTTCATATACCATTAATGTTATTATTTTATTATCATATATTATTATTTTTATTATTCTTTATTTATTTATCTATTACTTTATTTTTTTGGTTTGGGTTATTACATTTTTGTTAGGGCTCTAATACCAATTGATAGGCTCTGATACCAAATTGTTAGGCTCTGATACCAATTGATAGGCTCTGATACCAATTGTTAGGATCTAGAACCAAAAGATCTTGTTAGGTTTTAATTTGTTGGCAATAGTGTACAAAATATTCTAAGTGTATTTTTTACATGTATATAAGCTTTACACAAGTCTAGAATATCTCTGGTTTGAAAAATTGTAAGATTATTAGAGAAAAGCCGTTGAGTTCACACCGCGTTCACAAACGCGTTCGAACACGGGTACTGCGTTCACACAGATAGAGAGCCATGTTCACAAACGCGTTCGAACGCGGGTACTGCGTTCACACAGACTGAGAGCCACGTTCACAAACGCATTCGAACGCGGGTACTACGTTCACACAGGCAAAGAGCCGCGTTCGAATGCAGTTACTGCGTTCACACAGACCGAGAGCTGCGTTCATAAACACGTTCGAACGCAACCTGAAGAATTCAAGCTGTAGCGTTCGAACGCACTCGAGCCTGTTCGAACGCACCTGAGATTAAGTCACGCCGTTCGAACGCACCCGTGCCGCGTTCGAACGCACCTATGAAGTTTGCAATTTATTAGATTTTCGTGAGTACGGATAATATTTGAATTTGGCTCTATCTTGGAGATCATATATAAGGATTGTGATGCCCTATCTCTAGGGTGGTTGAAGAAGATTATTGAAGGAGACTTCTTGAGGCTACATCGGTTCTTCAACTAACAAGGTTCTTCTTATATAAAAATCTGAATCTTTCGTCTTAAGGGCTATCTAGACGAAAGATCAATCTCGAGGGCTACTGAAGTTGGACTTCAATCACGAGAAGCGGCGAATCGTGGGTTCTAGCGAGCAAGACTGAGAGGAACAAAGTCGTTTGGATCGATGGGTTGTTTTGTGAGTCAGTCTTGTAACTGCTAATATTCTAGTGATTGGTTTTGATCCGAGTTTGGATCCGTGGTTTTTCCACATTAAAATCTTGGCATTCATCTCTACTTTCATTTTTAATATTTCTTCTGACTTTTACTTAAGCGAAATAACGATATCATTGCCTAAAGGTTAGATACATACGTGTGTCTAAGGGGTTTTTCAATTGGTATCAGAACAGGTTCTCTCACTCTTTGAGAGAGATCAGATAGGCATGGATTTTCATAGAGATGGACCCTTATCTATTAGACCTCCTATTTTAGATGGATCAAATTATGGATATTGGAAAGCTAGGATGAGAGCTTATTCGAAGTCTATAGATGAGCGAGTATGGATGGCCATTGTGAACGGTTAGAGTCCACCAATGTATATGGTGAATGATGAGTTTATTGAGAAACCGATTGAGTCATGGGATAAAACAGATTATGAAAAAGTTGGCTGGAATAGCAAAGCAATAAATACAATTTTTAGTTGTGTTTCCTCGGAAGAATTTAGAAGAATTTCTACTTGTGAAATAGCAAAAGAAGCCTGGACGATCTTAGAAACAACTCATGAAGAAACTATGGCTGCAAAACTTTCGAAACTTTAGAGGTTGACTACTAGTTTTGAAACCCTATGTATGGAGGAGAATAAGATATTTGATGAGTTCTATGCAAAGTTGAGTGATATAGCCAACTCTAGTTTCAACTTAGGAGAGAAAATTCCTGAAAACAGAATTGTCCGTAAGATCTTTAGGTCTCTTTCAGAAAGGTTTCAGGCGAAAGTTATAGCTATTGAGGAAAGTAAGGATATCGACTCTATGAAAGTTACAGCTATTGAGTCCAGTCTTTCAAAACCGAGGAAGTCCAAAGGGATGGCTCTATCCACTGTTGAACAAAATTTAGAGGAGTCTGATGATGAAGGTGATTTAGATGTTGAGATGTTGGCTATGTTTGTCAAAAAGTTCAATAAATTCTTTCGGAAGCCAAACAAGTTGAATGCTGAAAAATTTGAAAAGAACAAAGCATTTGTGAAAAAGAAGAATACTGTGAGTTCGAATACAGGTGGTAGCAACAACAATGTCAAACAGAAAAATAAGAATTCTGAGAATAAAGACATATAATGACTTATACCTAGAGTCGTTTAAATTCAAGAAAAGCAATCTTAGACTACTTCAACGACTCAAGGTAATTGAACCAGAAAGAATTCAATTTGAGGAGAAGTACAAAATGGAGCTTGAACGTGTCAAAGACCTTTCTGAACAACTTGACAATGCGAAAAAAAAATGAAGGCTGATGAAATTGAACTAGAGCGATTGCATAAGGAAGTTACATTTCTAAAAGGGAAGAATAAACTTGACGAGATTCTAAAAGCTCAGATCTCTGAAAAACACAGGTATGTTGTTGGATACACTGGTAATTCAAATAATAACAAAACTGTCTTTGTTTTTGCAGGTATACAAAAGGAAGAATACCTAAAGTCATCAACCGCATTTACAAAGCAATCCTGGATGAATGCTTCTAAACTGAAGTTGAATCTACAAACTGGTGAATCTTCAACGGCACCAAAGGTAAACTTTAGTCACAGTCCTCGACAAAAGGTGAGTAGAAAAGGGTTTGTTCCGACATGCTATCATTGCGGCATTCTAGGGCATATTCGACCTCATTGCAAGATTTTGTAAAAACCTAGAAGTGCTTTCATTTATGAGATGAAAACGAAGGCCATATGGGTCAATAAAAGTGACTTGAAATGTTATGTTGTACATACTACCTTGAAAGCTTTAAATTCTGACTTGTGGTATTTAGACAATGGCTGTTCAAGACATATGTCAGGCGACAAATCCTTATTTTCTAATCTCGAAGAATATGAAGGGGGAGTTGTGATATTTGGAGATGGTAACTCATCCAAGGTAATAGGTAAAGGAAAGGTAAGTACTCCAGGTGTTCCTAGTCTCAAAAATGCTCTTTATGTTAAAGGCTTGAAAGCAAATCTACTGAGCATCAGTCAATTTTGTGATAAAGGTTATGAGGTAAAATTCTCCAAAATTGATTGTACTATTCTAGATCATGATGATAATGTTATATGTTTTGGATCTAGAACATCTGATAATTGCTATGTTATTAAAACTTCACATAATCTGAAATATAACGATGCAAAACATGCTAGAACTCCTATGAATACAACTACCAAACTAAGAAAAGACACTTCAGGAAAAAGTGTTGATCAGACACTATATAGGAGCATGATTGATAGTTTTTTGTACTTAACTGCTAGTAGACCAAACATTGCATTTAGTGTCGGTGTGTGTGCTAGGTTTCAGTCTGAACTCAAAGAGACTCATTTGTTTGCTGTGAAACGTATCATAAAATATGTCAGTGACAGAGTTGATTTAGGTATCTGGTTTACTTATGACTCGGGTGCTATCATATCGGGATACATGGATTTTGACTGGGCAGGTTTTATGTTGGAAACAATCTGATTGCTTGGAACAGTAAGAAACAAAACCCGATATCTTTATCTACTACGGAGGCCGAGTATATTACAGTAGGGAGTTGTTGTTCTCAGTTACTATAGATGAAACAGATAGTCAAAGATTACAGCATTGAACAAGATACTATGGTGCTTTATTGTGACAACATGAGTGCTATTAATATATCGAAAAATCCTGTTCAACACTCGCGTAAAAAACATATAGACATCCGACATCATTTTATACGCGAGTTAGTTAAAGACAAAATAATAGCACTGGAACATGTTGAGACAGAGAAACAGTTGGGAGATTTGTTCACAAAACCTTTAGATATATAGAGATTTGAGTATCTTCGTACATCTTTAGGGATTTGTGGTTTGGATTGATTTTATTGGGATTTGTGTTCTTTTTAGTTTGCGAGTTTCTTTTTATTTCGTTTCATTTTTTTTAGGTTTTCTTTTACTTTGAAATTTTTTTTAGGTTTCAGATTTGTCGAGAGTTTTATTTTGTTTATAAAAAAAATTTGATGCACTTCTAGATTCAAAAATATATTCTTGACATATAAGTATGATTTTTTACTTGATTATGAGTTATTATAGTCAATTTTGTCATCTTGAAGTATATTGTATCAATTTTGTTTCTGTCACTCCCTCGACTTCTATAATAATGAAACCAAATTTAATGCACTCATAACGTCTGTGTATTCTTGAGTGAGCATGATATCATGAATTATTTTTTTAAATAGCTCACTATTAACTTTGATTTGCACAGTTTGACCTCATGTTTAGTCATAAAAAATTTGTTCATAAAACATCAAAGAAAAGGGCTACAATGAGTTAGTGTGAAAGTCGTCTTGTTTAGAGTCCAGTTTGACTCAGTACATTATTTGCAAATTAAAAAAAATGATATATGTGAATTTCTTCTTGCACATTGTTTGATTTGTACTACAAGAAAAGGGCTACCTACTCATGTGTAAAAGCCATCATTGCACGTATATGTTTCAGTAAAAAAAAAATTATAGGAAAAATTCCTATCATGTTATGGAGAATAAGTCGAAAAGTGCAAAATTTTCTATACTAAGTCGGTTTGACTACTGTGTTGCATCATTGGTTAAATAGGAAAGTTTGTTTAAGAAGATAGGTTCATGTTATCTATGCTCAACTTGCATATACTTATTGTTATGATCAATCAAGATTAATTTAATTTTGAGTGATGCATTAGAATTGATTATAATATGCTCTTGATGATTTGATTGATCTTGTATGACTTATTTCATTTGATTATCATATTCTATGTCTTGAATCTATCTTGAATTTTTTGAACTCAAGATTTTTGAGTTCGAACTCAGCGCATTCGAACGCTCAGACTAGTGCGTTCGAATGCACTCAGGGGTTCTTTAAATATTGCGTCCGAACCCAAGGGTTTTCATCTTCAAGATCTTGCTCTTTTTCATCAAAATTTTCACTTCAAATCTTTTTTGAGGGTGGTTCTCCTTCGGATCTAAAGTTTTTTGGCCAAAACTTCAAGATTTTCTTCACTTTTTGCGAGGTATGATCATTCATCAATTTTCTTATTTTTTATTCAATTAAGTCTCTTGATCTTGATTGATTTTGTGCGGTTTCGAGTTTTGATCACGTTAAAGTTAATATCTTGATGTTTCTTGTGCGATTGAACGTGATAACTTAGTATTTTCAAGTGGAAGATTGATTTCACTTAGGGTCTTCATGGTTTCTAGAATTTTTGGATTTCTTGTTATTTTTTTCGTATGTTTTGGGCATATGTTGAATCTTGCGACTTTTTTCTTTCTCTAGAATGCCTAAAAAAAGTTACAGTTACTAAGAAACCAAGGCCGCCTTCGTCATCTATCTCGACTCCGTGTTGATGATTCTTCATCGTTAGTTCCTCCGAGTTCCTAGTCTTTGGCATTTGTGTTAAAAAGGGGGAGAGTGTGTAGTGTGTGGTATGTGGTGAGTTTAGACGCGAGTTTAAAGTTTAGAAGTTTCCTGGTGTAGGGGGAGTGTTGGCATAGGGGGAGTTTATTAGAGTTTACTGGTCTATGTTTACTGCATAATAACTTTGCTTAAGTACTTTTAAATTTATGCTTGCTTGATAACTTGTATTTGGATTGTTATTCATTTCAAGTTATTTTCACTTGATCTTGGATTGGAATATTTTTATTATTTGCAGGGATTGAAGTGCGAAATCTTTTAGACTTGTTGAATGCTCATTTTGAATTCTTTGTAATATCTTGTAAACTAGATGTTTTGTCACAAATTGCCAAAAGGAGAGATTGTTAGGTTTTTATTTATTGGCAATTGTGTACAAAATATTCTAAGTGTATTTTTTACATGTATATGAGCTTTACCCAAGTCTAGAATATCTCTGGTTCGAAAAATTGTAAGGTTATTGGAGAAAAGCCGTTGAGTTCACACCGCGTTCACAAATGCATTTGAACGCGGGTACTGCGTTCATACAAATAGATAGCCGCGTTCACAAACGCGTTCGAACGTGGGTACTGCATTCACACAGACCGAGAGCTGCATTCACAAATGCGTTCGAACGCAACCTGAAGAATTCAAGCTGTCGCGTTCGAACGCGAGATTAAGTCATGCCGTTCGAACGTACCTATGAAGTTTGCAATTTATTGGATTTTCGTGAGTACAGATAAGACTTGGATTTGGCTCTATCTTGGAGATCATATATAAGGATTGTGATGCCCTATCTCTAGGGTGGTTGAAGAAGATTATTGAAGGAGACTTTTTGAGGCTATATCGGTTCTTCAACTAACAAGGTTCTTCTCATCTAAAAATCTGAATCTTTCGTCTTAAGGGCTATCTAGACGAAAGATCAATCTCGAGGGCTACTGAGGTTGGACTTCAATCATGAAAAGCGATGAATCGTGGGTTTTAGCGACCAAGACTGAGAGGAACAAAGTCGTTTGGATCGACGGGTTGTTTTGTGAGTCAGTCTTGTAACTGCTAATATTCTAGTGATTGGTTTTGATCCGAATTTGGATCCGTGGTTTTTTTTCCGTTTGGGTTTTCCATGTTAAAATCTTGGTGTTCATCTCTAATTTCAATTTTAATATTTCTTCCGACTTTTACTTAAGCGAAAGAACGATATCATTGCCTAAAGGTTAGATACATACGTGTGTCTAGAGGTTTTTTTAGATAAATCTGGAGAAGTAATGAATATCAAAGTTGTAGAGTTTGTCGACCTTATCCAACTAGTTTGATATTATTTGGATATATGTCGAATATTCTATGAATATTTTTCCAAAACTATGCAGAGCTAGATTTAACTAATTAAATAAAATCTTTACTAAGTGTATCAATTTTCCTTCCCCCTATAAAAATTTCGATCCTTAATTCTTAGTTGGTTGACTACCTTTTACCAATTAACTTCTAACCTTACGCAACCAAAAATCATCCATCATAAGAACCAAATACATATATCTAGATCAGTTAGGTAGTCATATTAATCTTATACATAAATCAATCCTAAAAAGGTATTTATAATAATAATACTAACCCATTCACTATTACATAGTAATTGGGTACACTGATTCTATAGTATGAAATTTTGTCATCTGTCAAGTGTATCATGTTCTATTCCAAAATGCCTGAGCTTGTCAAAATTTATCTCAAGTTAACTATGACCATATAACAATGTAATACCATAATTACCTATGATAATACAATACAATTTATTTAATCAGTTATCTCTAAGATCTACTAAATGTATACACCAACACCCAAACATGCTTAATGGACCATCCCTCGATACTATCACTAATCCGTGAAAGACCAATAGTGATATATAATATATCATTGAATACTCATCATACTAAATTCTTATTTCTTTTTCTAAATACATTCTTCGTCGATCCTAATTTGCATCCATTGTCATTTTGTTATTATCATGGACTTAGAAAATTATTCAGATCCTAGACATTAGTATGACTTCTATTATCCAAAAGTATACTGCTTATACAATTAATTATTATACAATTCGCTAAATAAATCAATATAAGATATCACCTGGATTCTATAAGACTACTAATCAAAGTTAGCAAACACTTCATTGTATCCAATCATATTGCAGCACCAAATAAATTTACACAATCTTTCTATTAGTTAAATTATCTCCATCACTGACCTACGCTACTTGAATGATTAAATTCAAACTACCTCTAGCAACATATAGAATAAAATTTCTAACGATATTTCTAACAATAGTTTTCTATATCCAAATTATTTATTCCTCAATCCATATATTTCCAATGTGATCATTACTCATTTAATGACTATTGCTACTAGTATATCCACCAAAATATTGCTTAACAATAATAATGTTTAGATCCAAAGATTATGTACTAAGTTCTACCAATAGATCACAAGACATTGATAGGGCGCCTACGGAATGATTTCTTTAAGATTTGAATGTATTATAGGAAGAAGTCTGCACAATCGAGGAAAAAAATTTACCACATATTCTCCCGTAGTCAAAACATTATGAAACTAAGTGGGATTGCTCCGTAACTCCCTGATCTACGTTTTTTTTTTGTATTTACGCCATTTGCAAATTCGAACTACAACTAAATCATGATATAATACGGATGATGGTGGTAGTGACGAGTAGAGTGGATGTTAGGATTATGTACAATAATAAAGATGAGGGTGGATGCTTGATGTTGTTTAAGGGATAAAGACGAAAGGAAAGAAGTGGTCGAGATCTTAAGAAAGAGGAAGGACTTGACAGACGAGGGAGATTAGAAGTTAGGAGAGAACTTGCCAACGATAGAGGTGGCTGGTTGGTGAAGAGAGGAGGGAGATTAGGATAGAAAGGATAGAGGAGGCAAGAAACCAATATTCATTAAACATAATAATTTTGGTTGCAATCCACACATTTATAGAGACTAGCCAACAAGCCAAAATAACAAAAGACATTCTCTATCGATGCGAACTTGATGTAGGCATTCGAACGCGCCCGTCCATGTTCAGATGTACATTTCGCGTTCTCTATTTTTACGAACTTGATGCATGCATTTGTAAAGGCGTTCGAATGTAACCTACAAAAAATTTATTTTAATAAAAATAAATAACTAATGCAATAAGAAAAAACTCTAACAAGGTGTATTAGACTATCACGCTTCCCCCCACCTTATCCTCAAGGTGAAAAGTCGGGAAAACGCTCTAAGATGTCCATCTCCAATTCCCATGCTGCCTCATTGGATAGCTTGCCAAGCCACTCGACTAGAACCTCCATCTCTAATATGGTAATGACGTCGTCGGCATCTAGCAAGTACATGAATTGGCTCTATGATCTTTATCTCCTCTAATAGCACCGGTAGAACTGATTCAACGACATCATAATCTCCAATCCACTCCTTTAGTAATGAAATATGGAAGACATGATACACTCTCGACCCCTCAGGCAACTCTAAATGATATGCAATCAGACTGATACACCCTAACGCCCAAAACGGACAGAAGTAGCGATATGCTAACTTCTGGTTTCGCATCGGACGTATGGTCACCTGTCGATATGGTTGCATCCTCACGAACACCCAATTGTCGATGTTGAACTTTTGCTCCCGATGGTTGTGATCATAAACTTGCTTCATGTAGTTTTGAGCAAGTTTAAGATGGGCATACAATCTCCTCAATGTGGTGTCTCTATTCATCAAAGCTAAGTCTACCTCTATCCGATATGTAGATGCAACTGGGTCATAAGTGCATAATGTCAGAGTAGTGTGCTCATACACCACTCAAACGAAGTCATTCCAACACTACAAAGCACCGTAAGTATTGCTCAATTCCTCGATTAACCAACTCAGTTTGGCCTTTCGTCTATAGATGGTAGGTCGAACTGAAGTTCAATCGAGTCATCTAAAATCTGAAAAACTTCAGGCAAAGGTCGCTCATAAATACACAATCATAATTTGAGATAATTGTACGTGGCATGCCATGCAACCAATCAACATCTCTAACAAAAATTTCAGCCACTGACTTGACTGAAAATGGATGTGACAATAGAAAAAAGTGCGTATACTTGCTCAATCTATCAACCACCACAAAATTTTCAAAGCTAATTATGGAGGACGCGAATATTGAGGAGTAGCAGATTTATTTTTCCTACTAGCATTGTTTATTCTGTTATTCCTAGTTGGACTTTAGCTCCTGCGAGGGTTATTATGTTTTAAATTTGTGTATGGAATTGTATTCCTAAAGGCTTGTTGAGGTCTATGATAATTATAACTTTAGATTATTTGCTTGGATTATTATGGTATTTCTAGATTTATCTTAGATACTTTGTGAGATTATTACACTGACAGATCATGTGAGAGTCATATGGATCTCTCCACGTGAGGAATACGTAATTTTTGAAAGTGGGTGTTTCATTTATCTTTGTAGGAATTTTACATATCTAAAACAAGAAGAATGCCTTGATCATAGAAAGATTATATTGACTAGAAAATTTGTTTAAGAAGTGCTTTATCACAAAATTGCTAACGGGAAGATTATAAGGTGCAAATTTATGTAATGATTAGTTCATGGACATAAAACACTTTAAAAGATAATATACAATCTAGTTTTTATTAATAGGTCAAAATATATGATTTGTGGAAGAATACTTGTGAGAAGAAGATCAAAGAATGAAAGTGATATTAAGTCAATTAACAAGTGTTCAATTTTTGTAGGTTCGGTGCTCACCTAGAATATTTTGGTGTGCACCCTAGCGTAACTTTACATATGAATCAATATGTATTTTAGAGAGGAGTGCGTGCTCAATAAGTTAGGTGTGCACTAGACAGTTTGATCAGAAACAGAAACTTATGAATTTGATTCAAACTAGGTGTTTTCCATATGGGACTCTCCTAGTATGAAGTGGAGATGTTCTTTATCTCTATTTAAGTGAACTAGAGGGAGAGAGAGAGGCATCTATCCAAGTGAGAACTTAAGGTAATTAAAGTTCAACTTAAAGAATTCTCTAATTCCTTCACAGAGTTAATTTTCTATTATTGAGTAGGGAGAGTTCTATTTATGTCTAATTATTTGAGCTTAACCAGATGATAATCCATGAGCATCAGACGTGCTGAAATTAGTCATCTACTAATGAGTATGATATAAGAAATCAAGGTCGACCTATGGTTTGGTGGTGAAGCAAACGGAAAGCTTTATACTCATAGAGTAGTTAATTCAAACAGATCTCGAGTAAGTGAGAAGCTTTAATCAGAGATACTGTTGGTGCAGTGAAATGGATTGCAAGTGAAATTTATTTCTACGATTTAAGAGAGTAAATTGATCTAGTGTAGGTAGGTCTGTGGTTTTTTCTTCTATTTGGTGAAAGATATGTTAAAAGAAAATTATGGTCATGTGTTCCCCATATTTTTACTTTTCCCATTCATTCTCGGCTTTCCTACTAGTTTTTCACTTTCTAACTTAAGTTTCTATTATAGTTTGAGTAGTATTTGAATTTTCTAGTCCTAGGAGGATTTAGATTACTTAATCAGATTACGATTCCAATTTTTATTTCCTACTTGGCTTTGGTTTTCAAAATTTGATTTAGAATTGGTTTTTTTTTTTATATCTGTAGGATTAGGCTTGACTTTGACTTCTACTAGGAGTTTGACTTTTCATATCTTCTAAAACTAGTAAACCTAGAAATTCTATTGCCCTCGAAATTTTTAGCAACAATTGATATGAGAGCCCTATAATGGGCACATCCTTGTCTTCATATGATCTAGCCCTAGTATGGGAGACCCTACAAGCATATGCTCACCAAATCCGTGTGCACACAAGTCTTGCTTTTGGCTTGCTCTCAGCCTTGCATAGCTGAGCCTTAGTTACTTCACCTAGGGTCCATAATCCATAGGTCCCAGGTGATGAGAATTCTGCCACAACATCTAAGTCACAATGAAGGTGGCTCATTCATGTTTTCTTGCGGAAGTCATTGGGATAGCTAGTATGATGAACGAAATGCTTTGGAAGCTACAACCAGTTCGGAAACTGTCGTGGACTGTGGTAGTTGTGAGTGGCATCACTTGGTCATCTGCAACAATAGCGGACTAGTGGAATGTGGTTCTATTGCATGTAGTTATGTTAGACACACATGAGTTGGTTTGCCACCCACACATGGGTTGAATCGACCACCTAAGTCTTTGATGTGGCTCTCACATTGAGGAGAAGGTGAATGATAATGTGGTGGAAATATATGGTCTAAGTTTGAATTAAGTCTTAGTCTGAATTAGCTTGTGTCCTTGAATTGCAATAATTTATAGTCTAAGTAGTTTCGAGAAATTAATAAGCAAATAGTTGTACAATTATGAAAAATATGAAATTAGATGGATTAGATTAGTGAGGTTATTCTCTATTATTACGGACCGACTAGAGAAGATCCATAACAAGAGAGTGTAGGCTTCGATTAGGGTGAACGATGGTACATGGAGAGGGTGGAATGATGGATGATGGTAGTGGTGATGGTAAGGAAGATAATAGACAGCAATGGCGATGATGAAGAGAGATTATTTTACGTCTACTCTTAAGTTATCTTACTTTTACTCCTAAAATAAACTTAAAACTAAAATAGTTTATCAATGTTTGGATGCTTAACAAAAGAGCCCAACCCTTCTATATATAGAGGTCGGGTACAATGATCCCTACTAGGACTAGCCCTAAAGGTTAACACGGCTCGAATTAGGATTTGCCTTAAAGGCTTATATCTAGGGCTGAAAATTGGATACGGATTGGATAGTGCTCAACCCACATCCGGATCCATATTTTTTGTTCGGATATGGATATTTGATAGATAGCAAAAATTAAAATCATATCCTAACTAAACGAATATGGATAATTTTTGATACGGTTCGGATAATTTTCAGATACGGAGATAGTTTTCCAATAAGGATCAAATCTAAAACGGATACATATCAAATCTTAAATAGATTATGGCATTTCTTTTAGACACAATTAACACAAACAATAATAAATCACTTCAAATGACCATTAATATAAATAGAACTTCACAAACTTCAATTAACTCCAACATACAGTCACTTCATTCACATTAATTAAAAAAAATTAAATCAACACATATTCAAATACAAAGTACTGACAAAAGTTAACATTAACTTCAGAAAATTAAATTAATACAAACACAATCTAACAAACGCATAGATTAATAAAGAAGAATGTAAACTTACATTTTTACTTTTAAAATAAGAATTAGATGTTTAGTAAAAAAATAAATTAGAATCAGATAATTGTAAAACAAGAATCAGAATCAGATGTAAACTTACAATTTTACTTTCAAATTAAAATTCAGAATCAGATAATTGCATTGAACCCAAAACAATGAAATAAACCAAATGCTAATTAAGGAAGTAAAAAGAAGATTAAAATAAACCAATTGCTAATTAACAAGCAAAAATAGATAATTTAACTCTGATCTATAAATCAAAGTACCTATAAATATATAATTTAACTCAAATTACCTATCAAATTACATATTGGTGAAGTGATGGAGCTTGGTGACGGCGATAGAGTGGTGATGGCGACGGAGTGGTGATGTTGGCAAAGTTTGGTGACGACGAGGTCGAGAAGGGAGGATGCAGAGCTTGGTGATGGCAACGAAGTGGTGATGGCGTGGAGCTTGGTCATGGCAAGCTTGAGGAGGGAAGAGGCGGAGCTTGGTGAAGCGACATAGCTTGGTGACGGTGGTGGATCTTGGTCAGGGCTAGCTCGAGGAGGGAGGCGAAGCTTGGTGAAGTGATGGAGCTTGGTGACAGCGACGGATTGGTGATTGTGGTGGAGCTTGATCACGGCAAGCTAGAGGAGGAAGGATAAGCTTGGTGAAGCGGTGAAATGGTGATGGCAGTAGAGCTTGGTCATGGTGGAGATACAATGTTGGCGGAGAGCTTAGGTTGGCAAGCCGTCGAGCTCAAGGAGGGATTGGAGGAGGCGAGGTCGGTGACACTGCAACCGGGGAGGTGATGGTGTTCGGTGATCGATGATGGTGAGGACGTCGAGGAGAGACTTTAGAATTGGGAGTAGAGGTGGCTGCGGGCCTAATTGGGATTTGGGGGAGATTGAGAGGGTAGGGCTAGGGTGTAATAGATGAGTTGAGTATTGAAATAGCAGGTAAATGGATATGCGTTATCTAAATTTGTATCTGTTAATATTAGTTATACCCATGTCCGTATCCGGATCCGAATATTTTCTTAACAGACTATCCATATTCGGATCCGGATCCTAGCATTTTACTATACTCCTATCCATATCCGAAGCTAGATCAAATAAGATTCTTCTATTTGTATCCGACCCAATCTTGATCGAGTAGCAGGTTGGGTTGGACTTAAACTGACCCGTTTTCACCCCTACTTACATCATATCAAGATCACATCATTGATGTTGTTAGTCATCAAACTTTCTTTAGATTCAAATTCTATAATCTAGGGTGCTAGGGTGATCCAATTTGAGGGAGATTTGAAAACCCTTGATAAATGTAACACCCAAGAATTTTAGAAAACAAAAGCTCGACGGACGCACCGTGCGTCCTAGCCTGCCCACTGTCCTCTCTTCCTTCTTCTCCTTCTTCTTCCATTGCACGCCATCACTGCCACCCTCCTCTATTTCTCTTCCACCCCACCATCTCTCTCTCCCTCTCCTTTTCTCGTGCTGCCGACGCTTGAGCCGACGAAGCCAAGCTGTAGAACCCTCTCAGTAAGCCCCTACCCCTCATTAAATTTCAGTAAATAGACCTCTCCCCCTCAGCATCATTAGAGTCCTTAGCATCCTATGACTTTGTGTCTAGCTGCCGGTCTAAGAGCTCCAGTAGGAGGGGGGGTGGGACCTCCATGGCTGCTGGCCATGGAGTGCGCCTCGTCGCCCCGTCGACTACCTCGACCACTGGGCGAGCTACTCCCGCTCCTTCATAGGCGGGGAGGACGGATGGCAACTCCACCGCCTGCTCGGGCTACACCCCGTCGCCCTCCTCCTCCTCTTTTCCCTCCACTTCCCTCCAGTTAACCACCCACCTCGGGTGATGGTCACGGGCCATCGGCCTCGAGGGTGGGCTATCGGTGACGTGGGCCACCAGCCGCATTGAGGCCTTTTCCTCCCCCCTCTGTCTCCTTCCCTTGGAAGGAGATGGTGTGGGAGGGTGGAGATTAAACAAATCCCCACCCATCCCTTGGTGGGCTACAGTTTAGACCGCAGACCATGAAGCTAGTGGGTTGTGGTCTAAACCGCAGCCTATAGAGCTAGTGGGCTGCGGTCTGAACCGTAGCCTATGGAGCCTATGGGTTGCGGTTTGGATCGTAGCCCATGAGCTATACCCCCCTTTGCCTGTTGGGTTGGGCTCAACCCAACAGCCCACCTATGCATCGGCTTAGGCCCAATGAAGTTATTTTGGACCGTATAAGCCCCATTTCACTATCCCCACCTTATTAATTAGCCTAACCACTCTCCTAAAGATAAATTTTTATCACCTAAATAGTGTGAATTTTAGGATGACATGGAACTCACCATAGGGAACCCTTGACTTATGTGATATGCTTAAACCTAAATTCTCTAATAAGGTAATTAATTCTATTAATTCGCTAACCTTACGTATGGCTTTACTTGTGCGAATTGTTAGGATCGACACTACACGAGGAGGATTTTGAGATTATGGAGGAGTCGGCTAGTTGAGGGGAATTAGAATACTGTGGAGATATCTAGGTGAGTAGAGTTTATATAAGTCTAGAACAATGTAGTTGCTGCTATTATACTTTTCCTGATGTTATAATAATGATAGTGTTAGCGCATGCATTTAGTATAACTATTATGTATCCTAGTATGCGTAGTTATTGATAGTGTACTTTTCATGATATTGTAGGAATGTTAATATTAATACATGCATTTAGTATACCATGACTTGGCATGTGGAGTTATTGATAGTATATTCTTCATGATGTTATGGGAATGTTAACATTAGCACATGCATTAGTATAACTATGATCTATATGTATCCTAGTATGAGACACTCTTGGTAAATATTTAAAGTGAATATAGAATATAGTGACCATGATAATTATGATATGACTTATACATCTACAAATACTGCACCACTTCCACCTATCATTAGTAGTCATGTTTTGACTAAGCACTGTCCTCTACCCGCTTAGCTAGGGGTTAAGCGTAAACTGTACCGTACATGACTTATACTATTAGTGGCCTACACCTAAGGTCATTAGCATGAGTGGCATTTAGGTAATTATACCGTATGGTCAGAACTAGATTATGATGATAGTAAGAATATAATTGTGAGGCGGAGATATACCTCTAGCGGTACCCGACGATGCAAGGTTATAGCGTCGCTGATGAGCTAAGGGCTCTTGACTATTCCGTTGAGGGCGGTGATGATTTAAAAATAGTGAGATATGGGTCCACGATCAGGGTCATTGGTCTGATGGCCACAGACAACTGGTCACATGCAATATCACCATGCATATTTGAGTGACGTTACCGTTAGATGTGTATATATCCCTCCTCGATGTATGAGATGATGGATGGTTATATGATGAATAATTCTAGGAGAATATTTAAATTATGTGGTAAATAGCTCGGTGAGCTATGATAAATTATGATTAATGTCTTGGTGAGCATGTAATAACTAAACCTCCTTGGCTTACGTGAATACGAGAAAAACTACCCTTTTTACTCTTAAGCATAGCATGTAAATGCTATGATCGAGATTTGTGTCAATAAGAGATTGTATTAAGTTTTATACTTATGTAGACTTATTCTGATATGATTAGGAGTTGGCATATTCAAGGATAGTACCGTGTAGTCTATATCGGTTGCATTGCTTTAGTAACTTATTGTAAGTCATTTAAATAAGTTTATTCTATTATTAACAACTATAGGCATGCATTAGAATATGCACCTGTGATATCATTGTTATAGATTGTATGGATTCTACTAGCTGGGCTGTGTGCTCATCTCCTTTTGGTGGCATCATTTTAGAGTTAGGAAAAGTAGGTGTGAGTAGTGAGAAGTAGCTACCTCTACTTCATTTAGAGTTATTTCTATTAGTTGTATTGAGCCCCTACGAGGGTGTTATGATTAGAGTTGTATTTTGGACATTGGAGTTGTATTTTAGATATGTATCTTTGAAGGCTTATTGTGGCCTATGGAGCTTGTATCCGGGCTCATACTATTTGAGATCATTTATGGTATAAACCAATATTTCTATGTGCCTCATGGAAATATATTACTAACAGGTCACATGATGTACTACGTGGGGAGATTTACTAATGCGGTATACACGTGTATTTGGAGATTTGGGTGTTTCAATAAACCTATTAGTTTGTTTCTTATTTAATTTCAAAACAATTTTTTTTATTTCTTATATATAGTGTCTTATGGTTTGTATTTTGAGTATATATTGAATTATTGAATATATTACTGTTTTCTTTTATATCTATCTTTCTATCCATCTATATCATTTAGCCCTAGTCTTCCCTTTTGTCTTTTACTTCCCCTTGTTCTTCTCACTTTGTTTCAGCATTCTCCACCTCTCATATAGTTCTTAGGTCCTTGCTTAGTCTTTCCACAACCTTTCCTTTTAAGTTCAAAGATTACCCATAGCCTCTTGAAATCCCTCATAGAGATAAAGAGAGTGGAGAGAGATATAGAGAAAATTAAAAAAAGATTTATTTATTCAATTTAAAGCATGTCTAAGATATGAGTTATAAATATTCTATTTATATAAGACAAAGAGAGCTAAAAGCCTAAAACTGCATAAGAGATAATTAATTAAATTTAATTAAACTAGTAACCATATCTAGCTTAGATTGTAACATGATGTCACTGATCTAATCATTTGATTCTTATTTTGGACTTCTTATCAATATTTGCTGATTACTTTTCCTAAAATTGCCTAGACTTTAATAAATTCTTGCAATTGAGAGATTCACACTAAATTTTGACTCGGTCTCACATGAGACTTTGCGTGTATCATATTCTTTTAAAAATTAATAATAATGATACACTAAAAGAATCAAAAGCAAAGAATGCAAAAATCAACAATATTTTAATATATTAACTCCACATCGAAGCTCACCAACATTTTATCCAATCAGCTGCCGTGGGGTCCATCATTACGATCACATTATTGCCCCTCAACGGAACTAATTAACGAGCACATGCAGCCCCATATGCTGCCACCTAACCACCCACTCCTAACGCTATTCTTCCATTAAACCAACCATAAACTCTTTCCCGCAGCTTACTTTGTAGCAGCACACAGAGACACACATGTTCTCTTCTTCCAGGTTCCATTGTCATCCCCTATGCAAGCGAGTTGGATCTTTCCTACTAAAGCTCAAAGCCATCAGCAGAAGAGGTAGACCCAAGAGGCTCTCCACCAAATTCAACTGGCTATCCTTTTCCATCGCCGCTATGGAGTTACCAAACCAACTGAAACTAGTGTTCGACCTCATCGACTCTAATGGTGACGGCAAGATATCCCCCGTCGAGCTCAGCGAAGTTCTTCTATGCCTCGGGCACAAGAGCTCCACACTGGCGCAGGAGGTAGAAGTAATGATCAGAGAGGTGGATAGCAACGGCGATGGCTTCATCGACTTGGATGAATTCATGCAAGTAGTTGGTGGACAGAGCGAGAGGGAGTTGCTGGGTAACCATGAAGATCTCATAGAAGCGTTTCAGGTGTTTGATTTGGATAGGAATGGATTCATCTCGGCAAAAGAGCTGAGGAGAGTGCTTGTTGGGCTTGGGCATGGCAAGTGCAGTCTCAGAGAGTGTAGGCTTATGATAAGAGGGGTTGATAAGAATGGAGATGGGATGGTGGACTTCGAGGAGTTCAAGTCTATGATGACTTCTTCGAGGACATAATACGAGATCTTCTGGTAACCTATTGATGATTATGGAATAACAGTCACAAATTAACTTCTGTAGAGAAAAATTGCAGTCAAATTAGTGCGAATTAAGATTGGTATTTATGTGTATTTTGCATATCACCGCCTAATTTTGGTACTATATATTTCAGATCTGCTGAAAAATAAACACTAGCATCTGATCTGCCACTTAAAAAAAGGTAAACTACGTGGAAGTTGTTGGTAATAGTAGAGTTGTTTTACATTTCAATCCTTGCATGTTCAAATAGCAACTTATCTGCATGTCTTTATGGGGTAGGAACCATTCATCTGTATGCAATTAAGAAAGGATTCTTTTACATAATTGCCTCTGAGAACTCTCAAAATATCACATATATATTTGTAAATGATTTAAAAGCTATATAATATTATACCTAATATTATAATATAAAGAAAATTTTCATTTTTTAGTAAGTGTCAAATGATGTTAGTGATAATTATGCTCTTTAAAAGTTTCGGTGTTAATTATATAAAGAAACCTAATAAGAAAAGATAAAGCGAAGAGAAAGATTTTTTCGAAACGGCATAAAGATCCTTCATAAATATGTGGTTGTTAATTGATAGGTTTCTCCGTGGAATCTCTTCCTTATTGCATTCACTTTCACACATGGGCTTGCGTGTATATGTTGCCCAGCATATATATATATATATATATATATACACCATTAATTCCATATAGAGTAGAAGAAGAGGAAAGGCCTAACGGCACCCAAGATAAAAAACAAAGATATCTTTGTCAATGATGTGCCAACGAAAGTCGTCTTAGTTTCGTGCTCGTAAAATATGCCGGTAAGAACACTGAAATGAGTGGTCTATGATTTCGATCTGATGGGCTTCGACTTCACCCTTGCGAAGATTGCAGCCACTTCTGAAGTAAATCTATTTTACTAGATAACAACATTGGCACGTAGTTCATTAATTCTAAATTGTCCAAATCTAAAATTTACCTTTGTCGTCTATATAAATAGGCAGATTCATTTATGGGCATAATATTTCTACTAGTATATACTCTTTTGAATTTTCTTTTTGGAGGGAAAGCTCATAGGTAGCACAATTTATTAGATTACAAAAGAGATTAATACACAGGTGATAGGTGAGATAGATTTAACTATAATAAACGAAATTACAAATGAGGACAAAGCATTAAGTCTATGGGGACAAAACATATAAAAAAGATGTACAACCATGTGATTCTAGTGTGATCTTATATGTTACATACTAGGTCTGGAATGATCCATCCGTAGAATGATCCTGAGATTTTGAAGGATAGTAATCTCGAAAGTTTTAAATCTAATGGCTTTAGAATGAAGTCAATCGAAGATTTGGATGAAAAGTTATGGTTAAAATAGTTGAGCAAAGTCAGATAGGATAAAACGGTAAATAACTGACATTGCGGCGGTCGTCGGAGAGTGACAAACGACCAAGAATGGTGGTGGAGAGCCATATAGTAGAGTGGCTACTAGAGGAGGAAAGTGGCTAGAGTTTGAAAAATCGGGATGCTTTTACGGCTATAATTTACTTCTAGAGAGATAAAGACAATTTAACAGCTAAGGTAAAAGATAAAGACGTTGCTAATAAAGACGATAAGAAATATTTGGCTAAACTCACATTCATTCAATGCAATCATTCAATGATCATCAATTAGGGCCCTACTCCACATATTTATAGAAGCAAACCCTAGACTGACTTTTATTAGGATTTGCCTTATTAGCTCATATTAAAGATAAATATGACTTAGAGATAAATATGACTTAGCTAAATTAGCATTCCTTATCTTTCTCGAAATATTTCTTCATTCTTCCAAAGATAGAATCTTAATTTGGAGAAACCTTGAATATGAAAGTTGTATATCAGGATGTCGTCGATCTTTTCCAATAGTTCCATAATATTTAAACGACTTCTAAATATCTATAGAATATTTTTCTGAAATTGCGCAGAAGTTAACTAAACTAAACTTAAGCTAATTAAATAAACTCTAACCTACTTAGTCTCTAACTAGACTACATAAGCAGAATAAATAAGATAACCAGACTCAATTTATCGAGCCTAATGTCCCTATAATGTGATCCAATCTGACCCAGATTGCATAATTATGAATATCCTAAGACTAGAGATTGAATGTAGACCTAGCCATTGGTACAGGTGGTTTGCATCCTATTCGAGCCCTAATATGAGATATGGGAAGAAGATATTCTTTGCAATTTTGAATTATGAAGTTGGAGTTTAGCTCCTCATGACGCAATTTTTATCAAGTCCTCTGAAACACTCACCACTAAATACATATGCTCCTCACGTGGGGAGTACCAACGTGGTGTTTATATGACCTAATGATCAATATTTTCATAAAGTATTAGAGATTGAATTAGTTTTACTAAAATATAAGTCCAAGAACCCAACACAAAATATATATCCATACAACCTAAAATATTAAGCCCACGTAGGAGTGATCATTCATCTAAACAAAGTAAACATAAACTATTTAAATTTTATGTATTCGAACATGAATATTTTATTAACTTTGGGCTCCTATTTAAGTGGGGTCCACACATTATTAATGGTGGATTAATTTGAAGCGGTTTATGCATTCAAACTTGAAGTGATGCGTTCGTCCCTTAATGACCAAATCCAATGCATATTTGCCTATTTAACTCTTTAAATAGACTTGCAGTTTAACTCTCTTTGTTTGCACAAAAAGAACTCCAAGAAAGAGAACTCTAAGAAGAAAAACCCACACAAGCCAATGTAACTAAGGTCAAGAACCTTCGTTCTAATGTTGATGACATGCATCTCTCCATTATTGTCTCTAAAGTAAACCTAATTGGTGAAGATCCTAAAGAATGGTGGATAGACATTGGGGTTACTCAACATGTTTGTGTCAACGGGTGGATGTTTTCATCTTATCAAACTACAATAGATGAAAAAGTTTACATGAGCAATTTAGCAACTTTCAAGGTGGAAGAAATGGGGAAGATTATATTGAAATTGACTTTAGAAAAATAGCTTACTCTCAATGATGTGATGCACATGCTTGACATTCACAAGAATTTAGTTTCAAAATCATTGTTGAGTAAGAAGGGTTTTAAGCTGCTGTTTGAGTTTGATAAGTTTATAATTATCAAAAATGGCATGTATGTAGGAAGACTTATCTAATGACCGCTTTAAGATGAATGTATTGACTATGATTTGAAGAATAAAAAAGATGAATTTTCTTCTACTTACTTGTTTGAGTCATGTGAAATATGGTATGGTAGATTAGGACATATTAAATTATAGTATATTGCATAGATTAACTAATTTTCAAATGTTGCCTTTCATATTTATTTGAATAATAAATATAAAATATGTGGAAGTCAAGTCTAAACTTCGTTTCATTCCCATTAAATGAAGTACAAAACCTCTAGAATTTATACATACCAATGTATGTAACTTGAAATTTATTCAAACTAGAGGTGGGGAAAAAAATTTAGTACTTCTATTGATACAAGATACGTTTATGTGTATTTGTTAAGAAGTAAAGATGAGGCATTAGAAATGTTTATATATTTCAAAACTAAGGTTGAGAACCAACTTAGCAGAAAATTTAAAATACTAAAACGTGATAGAGATATGAGTCATCATCTGGACAAATATATGATAAAAATTAGAATTATTCATCAAACAATAGCTTCATATGCTCCATAGCACAATGATATTGCTAAATGTAAGAATAATACTCTCAAAGAGATGATGAATGCCGTATTGATAAGTTTTGATTTACCTTATGAGAGGACGCTTTGTTTTCTGCAAATCACATTCTCAACTGGTTACTTCATGAAAAATTAGATAAAACACTTTATGAATTATGAAAAAGTCGAGAACCTAGCTATTAATTCTTAAGTGTGTGGGGGTGCCCAGCAAAAGTTGCTATTCTAGTTTCTAAAAGGACAAAAATTGGATTTAACACTATTGATTTTATAATCATTTGTTATGCTCGTGCATATTTATTCTTAGTTCACAAATTAAATAATTCTGAGTTACATAAAAATACAATTAGTGAGTTTAGGAATGCATTGTTCTTTGAAAATGTTTTTCATATAAGTCTACATTAAAAGTAAGTTGTTACAGACTAGATCTTAAACGATCTGTCTATAGGATGATTATGAAAATTTAGGTGGGGGTAGCCTTGTGAGTTAGGGTTCTAATGGCTCTGATTTCACCTAAATCGAAGGTTGGGATGAAAAGATAAAAATAAAATAATGGAAATAGGTCAGGGAGGGCAGAATAATAATTTTTGACATTGTGGCGGTCGTTGGAGGGTGGTGGATGGCCAAGAGTGGGAGTGGACGGCCTTGTAATAGGGTGGCTGCTGGAGGTAGGAGGTGGCTAGGGTTTGGAAGCTTGAAGGGGATCTACAGTTATGATCTATTCCTATGAAGATAAAGACAATCCAACGGTTAATGTAAAAAGATAAGGACGAGAATAATAACTGACTAAACTCAGATTTCTCTCAATTCAGTGATCATTATCAACTCATGTCCACCCCTATTTGTAAGAGTAAAATTTCTAACAGATCGGATCCACATGCGGATTATCCGATTTATTTGAAATTTAAAATAAAAAGATAAAGCTAAGTAACTAATTTGACTCGACTCGACTTGACTCGACTTAACCCATGTGGTCAGATCGTAACATCACTTCTATTAATTTGTTAAACTTATGAGAATGTAGAAAGAAGTGAGCTTTAGAGTCCATGTAAGAAGGAAATGATAAGGAACTTAGACAAAGTAAGAGGGCAAGGACTTCTACATCTTTTGGTCTTGATTTTCTAACATATTTGTTAGAAAAAGAACCTCAAAGTTTCAAGGAAGCAATGTCTACATCTAAAGCTTCTTAATGGAAATAAGCTATTGATAATAAAGTTGAATTCATCTTGCAAATCATACTTGGGAATTGGTAGATCTTCCATTAGGGCGTAAAACTTTGGATTAGAAAAAGATCTTCAAAAGGAAGATGAAAATAGATTATTCAATCAACAAATACAAGGCGAGACTTGTAGTTAAAAGATAGAGATAGACAAAAGGAATAGAATACGTTGATACATATTTGATAGTTACAAGAATAATATCTATCTAATTAATAATTACTCTTGCAATATTATATAATTTGGAAATACATCAGATAGATGTGTGATGGGTTCTTGTACCAAAAGGTCAGCTACGGAACGATTTCTTCAAGATCTGGATTTATTACAAGAACCAATCCACGCAATTGTGGGAAAATATTCATCAAATATTCTCCTGTAGCCAGAAAATTATAAAACAATATGGATTAGATTCATAACTCCCTGATCTACAACTTTCATATTTACGCCCTTCACAGATTCGAACAGAAACTAGGACAAAAATATAAAATAACGTAGGTAATGGTGGTGGTGACGAGTGGAGTGGATGTTAGGGTTATGGATGATTGTGGAGATGAAGGTGGATGGTGGATGTGATTAAGGGATATAGATGAAGAGAACGAAGTGGTTGAGATCCCAAAAAGAGGGGTGACTCGATAGACGAGGGAGATTAGAAATTAGGAGAGACCTTACCAATGGTAGAGGTGGAAGGATGGTGAAAAGGGAGGAGGGAGATTAGGGTATATAGATGATAAAGAGGCAAGAAATCAATATTCCCATAGAATAATGAATTTGGTTGTCATCCACATATTTATAGAGGCTAGCTAACAAGTCCTAAAATAATAAGTAACCCTAATTCTAAACAATTCAATTGTAGTACCTAAACTCATTTGAGGCTCATCTCCTGTTGATCCTAACTGAAGAAGATAGGCCAAATCATACGCATAAGGCAGCCCCACCATAGATTGCATCGTAGGAATCGGCGAAGATCGAACGCTATCAAGTCACACATTTTTATTTCCTTGTTTAAATTTTATCCACATACTCTAGAAATCAAATGTGACGGGTCGCAAACTTTGTAACCACTGAGTGCCAAGGACAATGTCCATTTCTCACAATGCCAAATCATACGCATAAAGCAGCCCCACCATAGGCCGCATCGCAGGAATCGACGAAGACCAAACGCCATTAAATCGCACATCTTTATTTCCTTGTTTAAATTTCATCCACATACTCCGGAATCGAATGTGATGAGTCTCAAATTCTGTAACCACTAAGTGCCAAGGACAATGTCCACTCTTCACAGCGCCAACGGATACAAGTCTATAATGATGTCGTGTCCTTGCACCCGTATGCCGACTCAGCAACACAAGCTCTCCGCCTTAAGCTTCGTGCCATCTCCAATAGCAACGTCAAATCCCATGGTCGATTCAGCATCCAAACCCAATCTCCTCACTAACCTCTCATCTAAAAAGTTGTGTGTACTCCCGGAATCAATGAGGATGTGCACACAATGCTTTCTAACGAGTTCGTCTACCGGTAATTTAGCGCGGAAGTAACTGAATATGCATGCATCGATATTTCAGCTTGGATGTCTTCATCCACACCCTCCTCAACGGCCTCTTCTGGACACTCTCCATCATCAACAACCTCTTCATCCTCCTCGAGACCGTTGATGAGCATCACACTCCTGATCGGTTTAAAACACCGATCACTAGGGGTGAAACGTTCATCACATCGAAAGCAAAGGCCCTTCTCTCTTTGCTCCTCCACCTAGGTAGGTGTGAGAGTTCAAACAGAAGGTCTTGTGCCTCCTCTAACATTGGAAGAATGTCTCAAAGGTGGACGTGGTCTAGTACTCGCACCCGCTGTTTTTGAACTCGTAGAATTTCCAACCAGTGTTCTAGGTGCAAATCGCCCATCTCGATTGCCCCAATTGGTTTTCGCTGCCATCTTTAGAGCCTTATGCTTTTGCTCCATCCTCACGGCCTTCTCAAAGGCCTCCTCAAGAGTGTTTCGACATAGAGCACGAACATCCACTTGTATCTCATCCTCCAACCCCGAAATAAATGTGCTCATCAATGTCTATTCGAGCCAAGGTGGCTCACAACGACTACTAACTCTTTCAAACTCAACTTGGTACTCCAATACGGTCATCCTCTAAACCATCTTGCTTAATGTGGCGGCAAAATCTTCATAGACCGCTGTCCCAAATCCGTGTAATCCTCCTATAAAAATTAGCCCATCTGGTAAATCCTCCACCACGAATAACTAATCTAGCTGGAACAAGTAATGCGCGTCCAGAGTCCGAAATGCAATTGTCCCGGAAAGCTCATCCAGTAACTCCTTGATAACCGGAATAGAATACCGGTCCTTGACGGTAATAGTGTTTAGTGCCTGATAATCAACACAAAAACGCCATGTCACGTCCTTTTTTCACACCAATAGCATATGGGATGAGTATGAGCTATGACTTGGTTGAATGAGGCATTGCTCCAACATCTCGGCTACCATCTTTGAAATAACTTTTTTTTGCACATGTGGATACTGATATGGCCTCACGTTCGCCGGTGCAGCCCCGGGTACAATCTCTATGCAATGGTCCGCTGCTCTCCTCGGTGGCAACTCCTGTGGCTCTTGAAACAGTCAAAAAAAGTTATCTAATAAATTAGATAATTCAATAGTAGTACCTGAACTTGTTTGAGGCTCCTCTCCTACTGGTTCTAACTGAAGAAGATAGGCTAAATCATACGCAAAAGGCAGCCTTACCATAGGCTGCATCGTAAGAATCAGTGAAGACCGAACACCATCAAGCCGCACATCTTTGTTTCTTTTTTATATTTCATCCATATGCTTCGGAAATCAAATGTTTCCTTATTGGATCCGTAACTTCCTGATCTATAACTTTAGTATTTACGCCCTTTGTAGATTCGAACTATAGCAAGGATGAAAACATGAAATATCATGGGTGATGGTTGTGGTGACGGGTGAAGTGGATGTTAGGGTTATGGATGGGTATGAAGATGAGGGTGGATTGTGGAAGTGATTAAGGGAAGTAGATGGAAAAAACAAAGTGGTCGAGATTCCAAAGAAGAGGGGTGACTCGACAGACGAGGCAGATTAGAAGCGAGGAAAAACCTTGCCAACGGTAGATGTGGAAAGATGGTGAAGAGGGAAGAAGAAGAAATCTAGAGAGAAGATAGGAGGCAAGAAATCAATAATTCAATAGCATAACGAAGTTGGCTGCCTTCCACATATTTATAGAGGCTAGCCAACAAGTCCTAAAACAATATGAAATCCTAATTCTAGAAGATTTCCGTCAATCGTGTTCGAACGCGCCCGATCGCGTTCAAGTACACTCAAAAAGCCCAATTTCTGGATGTGCGAACGTGATACAGGCATTCGAACTCGCCCAATCACGTTCGAATGCACAATATGCATTCTTTGTATTTGCAAACCTGATGTAGGCGTTTACAAGAGCGTTCGACCGCGACCCCACCTGCATTTGAACGCAACCTATAGGAATTTTATTTTATTAAAAATAAACACCTAATGCAATAAGAAAAGATCCTAACTAAGTATATCAATCCGCCGTTCACCTCGGTGGCAACTCTTATGGCTCGTCAAACAATCAAGAAAAGTTATCTAATAAATTAGATAATTCAATGATAGTACCTGAACTCATTTGAGGCTCATCTCCTGCTGATTCTAACTGAAGAAAATAGGCCAAATCATACGAACAAAGTAGCCTCACCATAGGCTGCATCGCAGGTATCGGCGAAGATCGAACGCCATTAAGCCGCACATCTTTGTTTCCTTGTTTAAATTTCATCCACATACTCCGAAAATCGAATGTGACGAGTCCCAAACTCTGTACCATTGAGTGCCAAGGACAATTTTTGCTTTTCACAGTTCCAACGGATAGAAGTCCACAATGATGTCGTGTCCTTGCACCCGTATACTGACTCGATGACACAAGCTCTCCACCATAAGCTTCGTGCCGTCTCCAATAGCAATGTCAAGTTTTGTGGTCGATTCGGCATCCAGACACAATCTCCTCACTAACCTCTCATTTAGAAAGTTATGTGTACTCCCCGAATCGATGAGAATGTGCACACAATGCTTTCTAACGAGTCCGTCTACCCATAACATCCTTGGCATGAAAGTACCTGAATATGCATGCATCGATATTTCAGTTTGGACATCTTCCTCCGCACCCACCTCAACGGCCTCCTCATGGACCTCCTCTGGACACTTTCCATCATCAACAACCTCATCATCCTCCTCAAGACCGTCGATGAGCATCACACTCTCGATCGATTTATTTCGTACTCCAATACGGTCATCCTCTGAACCATTTTGCTTGATGTGGCAGCAAAATCTTCATATGCCGCTACCCTAAATCTGCGTATAATCCTCCTATAAAAATCAGCCCATTCGGTAAATCCTTCTCCACGGTAAAGCTTGCTATCTGGACTTTTGTGTCCTCCGTTGTCCCTTGACGATCAAAGTATTATTCAACTTGAAACACCCAATCCGTTGGATCACCACCTTGGATTTTTGGAAGGTTCAAGCATACGGTTCTCCCTTGAATAGCATTGTCGGGTTCGCAAAAGATCTTTGGTTTAGGTCTAAACCTTTGTGCATGATGATCACCTTCTCTAAATCCTCGAGCACGTCCATCACAATCCTACTCATCGACGAAGCACACTAGTACTGCACGCCTCTCGGGTTCCACCACTATCGGTCTTGGGTTTTGTAACGGAGGTGGGGGATGATGTGTAGGCATAGGTAAAAGGGGATCATTGACACTCACATGACGCACCTGGACTTGTGTGGTATCTGTTCAATGAGGTCCCACCACTGGTCCTTCTTGAAGCTTCGATCGTCGTCGAGGAGATGACGAACCCAATCGGTTCATGACATATCCCTTGAAATCATTGTGATCCATTTAAATTGCGTCAACTCTATGCAGCAATTTTTGGAACATGCCCCTAAGTTCATCCGCCATGCCCATATTCACACCCATGGACGTTGGTTGACTCTACCGTGGTCGCTCCAAAGAAATCGGCCTTACAGTTAGGGTCATTGTGGATTGGGTCTTCCTTCGTCGGTGTGCTCTCTATAGGTTTCCTTGTTGATGTCATCTTTCTTGTTTCAACCACTAATAGAGGTCTGAGGTTTGCCTGCTTTGATACCAAATTGATGGGTTCTTGTACCGAAAGGTCGGCTTCGGAACAATTACTTTAAGATTTAAATTTATAGTAGAAAGTAGTCCGCGTAACTAGGGGAAAATATTCGTCAGATATTCCCTCGTAGTCAAAAATTTACCAAACAAAGTGGATTAGATTCATAACTTCTATATCTACAAATTTTGTATTTACACCCTTCACAGATTCGAACGGCAACTGGGACAAAAACAAGGAATAACGTGGGTGATAGTAGTGGTGATAGGTAGAGTGGATGTTAAGGTTATGGATGGGTATGGAGATGAAGGTGGATGGTGGATGTGATTAAGGGATATAGATGAAGGGAAAGAAGTGGTCGAGATCTCAAAGAATAGGGGTCGCTCAATAGTCGAGAGAGATTAGAAGTTAAGAAAAACCTTACTAACGGGAGAGGTGGAAGGATGGTGAAGAAGGAGGAGAGAGAGAGTCTAGAGAGAAGATAGGAGGCAAGAAATCAATAATTCAATAGCATAATAAATTTGACTGCCATCCACATACTTATAGATGCTAGCCAACAAATCGTAAAATAATAAGTAACCCTGATTCTAAAGGATTCCTGCCAATTGCGTTCGAATGCGCCCGATCGCTTTCGAACGCACAAAAGACGTTCCCTGTATGTGTGAATGCGATGCAGGCATTCAAACACACTTTTCGCATTCTCTATATTTGCGAACCTGATGCAGGCCTTCGCAAAGGCGTTTGAACGCGACCCCTCCTGCATTCGAACATAACCTACAGGAATTTTATTTTAATGAAAATAAATCACTAATGCAATAAGAAAAGATTCTAACTAAATGTATCACGTTCGCAAGAGCGTTCGAACGCGACTTCTCCTATGTTCGAACGTGACCTATAGGAATTTTATTTTAATAAAAATAAATAACTAATGTAATAAAAAGAGATCCTAATTAAGTGTATCAGCCCACCACGCTTCCCCTACGTTGCCCTCAAGGTGTAAAGTTAGGAAAACGCTCCAAAATGTCAATCTCCAACTCCAATGTTGCCTTATCAGATGGCTTGCCAAGCCACTTAACTAGAATCTCCATCTCCAATCTGGTACTACGTTGTCATCAGCACTTAGCAAGGACATGAACTGGCTCTACGATCTCTGTCTTCTCCAATGGCTCCAATAGAACTGATCCAACGATCTCATGATTTCCAATCTGCTCCCTCAGCAATAAAACATGGAAGACAGGATGTCCACCTCAACGGCCTCCTCATAGACCTCCTCTAGACACTCTCCATCATCAACAACCTCATCATCCTCCTTGAGATCGTCGATGAGCATCACACTTCCGATCTGTTTAGAACACCGATGACCGGGGATGAAACGTTCATCGTACCAAAAGCAAAGGCCCTTCGCTCTTCGCTCCTCCACTTGGGCAGGTGTGAGAGTTCGAAAGGGGGGTCTTGTGCCTCCTCTAACATCAGAAGAAGGTCTCAAAGGTGGTCGTGGTCTAGTATTCGCGACTGTTGTTTTTGAACCTGCTGAATTTTCAATCGGCGTTCTAGGTGCAAACCGCCCATCTCGGTTGCCCCAATTGGTTTTGGCTGCATCTTTAGAGCCTTATGCTTTTGTTCCATCCACATGGCCTTCTCAAAGGCCTCCTCAAAAGTAGTAGGACATAAAGCACGAACATCCGGTTGTATCTCCTCTCACAGCCCCGAAATAAATGTGCTCATCAATATTTGTTCGGGCCAAGGTGGCTCACAACGACTACAAACTCTTTCAAACTCAGCTTGGTATTCCAATATGGTCGTCCTCTGAACCATCTTACTTAATGTGGCAGCAAAATATTAATATGTCGTTGTCCCAAATCGGCGTGTAATCCTCCTATAAAAATCAGCCCATTCGGTAAATTCTCTATCATGGAGGTGAAAGCTTGCCATCTAGACCTTTGCATCCTCCGCTGTCCTTTGACAATCAAAATATTGTTCAGCTTGAAACACCCAATTCGTTGGATTATCGCTTTGGAATTTTGGAAAGTCCAAGCGTGCGGTTCTCTCCCGAATAGCATTATCGGGTTCATAAAAAATTCTTGATTCAGGTCTAAACCTTTGTGCATGTTAATCACATTTTCTAAATCCTCGAGCACGTCTATCACCATCTCCAAAGGGATTAACCTCATCCTCAAAGTGCCAATCCTCCTCATTGACAAAGCACACCTATGCCGCACGCCTCTCGGGTTCCACCACCGCCGGTCTTGGGTTTTGTAATGAAGGTGAGGGATAATCTGTAGGCATGGGTAATGTGGGATCATTGACACTCACATGACACACCAGGACCTGTGAGGTATCAGATCGATGTGGTTCCACCGTTGGTCCTTCTTGAGGCACCGATCGTCATCGAGGAGATGACAAAGCCGATCAATTCATGACATATTCCTTTAAATTATTGTGATACTTTTGAATTACGTCAACTCTATATAGCAATGTTTGGAACATGCCCCTAAGTTCATTCGCCGAACCCATATTCACACCCATGGATGTTGGTTAACTCGGTCTTGCCCTGGTCGCTCCAAAGGAATCGGCCTAACGGTTAGGATTGTCGTGAGTTAAGTCTTCCCTTGTCGGTGTGCTCTCCATTGGTCTTCTTGTTGGTGTCATTTTCCTTCTTTCCACCATTAATAGAGGTCTAAGGTTCACCTGGCTCTGATACCAAATTGATGGGTTCTTATACCAAAAGGTCGACTACGGAACGATTCCTTCCAGATCTAAATTTATTACTGGAATCAGTTCGTGCAACCGTGGGAAAATATTCGTCAAATATTCTCCTATAGTTAGAAAATTACGGAACTAAGTGGATTAGATTAACTCCCTGATCTACATTTTTTTGTATTTATGCCCTTCACAGATTCGAACAAAAACTAGGATGAAAAGACAAAATAACCTAGGTAATGGTGGTGGTGACGAGTGGAGTGGATGTTAGGGTTATGGATGATTATGGAGATGAAGGTGGATGGTGAATGTGATTAAGGGATATAGATGAAGGGAACGAAGTGGTCGATATCCCAAAGAAGAGGGGTGACTCGACAGACGAGGAACATTAAAAGTTAGGAGAGACCTTGCCAACGGTAGAGTGATAAACTCTGATACCAATTTGATGGGTTCTTGTACTAAAGATAGGCTACGCACCGATTCCTTCAAGATCTGAATGTATTATAGAAATCAATCCGCTCAACCATGGGAAAATATTTGTCAGATATTCTCTAGTAGTCATAAAGCTACAAAACTAATTGGGTTAGATCCGTAACTTCCTGATCTACAACTTTCATATTTAGACCCTTCGCAGATTCTAACTACAGCAGGGACGTAAACACGAAATAACGTTGGTGATGGTGGTGGTGATGGATGGAGTCGATGTTAAGGTTATGGATGTGTATGGAGATGAAGGTGGATGGTGGATGTGATTAAGGGAAGAAGACGAAGGGAACTAAGTGGTTGACAGTTGAGGGAGATTAGAAGTTAGGAGAAACCTTGCCAACTGTAGAGGTGGAAAGATGGTGAAGAGAGAGGAGGGAGAAGTCTAGAGAGAAGATAGGAGGTAAGAAATTAATAATCCAATTGCATAATGAAGTTAGCTACTATCCACATATTTAAAGAGGCTAGCCAATAAGTCCTAAAACAATATGAAACCCTAATTCTAGAGGATTCCCATCGATCACGTTCAAAAGCACCCGATCGCGTTCAAATGCACCCAAAAGTTCCATCTTTGTCTGTGCAAACGCGATGCAGGCGTTCGAACGCGAGCATTCGAACTCGCCCTACCACGTTCGAACGCATAATATGGGTTCTCTGTATTTGTGAACCTGATGTAGGCGTTCGCAAGGGTGTTCGAACGCGACCCCTCCTACGTTCGAACACGACCTACAGGAATTTTATTTTAATAAAAATAAATAATTAATGCAATAAGAAAAGATCCTAACTAAGTGTATCATAGATATGGAAGGATGGTGAAGAGGGAGGAGGGAGATTAGGGTAGATAGATGATAGAGGTAAGAAATCAATATTGCCATAGCATAATAAATTTGGCTGCCATCCACATATTTATAGAGGATAGCCAACAAGTCCTAAAATAATAAGTAACCCTAATTCTAGAGGATTCTTGCCGATCACATTCGAACGCACCCAATCACATTCGAATGCACAAAAGATGTTCTCTGTATGTGCGAACGCGATGCAGGCGTTCAAATTCGCCTGACCGTGTTCGAACGTACTTTTCACGTTCTTTGTAATTACGAATCTGATGCAGGCATACATAAGGGCATTCGAACACGACCCCTCCTACGTTCGAACGCGACCTACATAAATTTTATTTTAATAAAAATAAACAACTAATGTAATAAGAAAAGATCCTAACTAAGTGTATCACCCGTCACTTTTGATTTTCGAAGCATGTGGATAAAATTTAAACAAGGAAACAAAGAGGTGCGGCTTGATGGCATTCGTTCTCTACCGATTCCAGCGATGTAGCTGATGGTGAGGCAACCATGTGCGAGTGATTTGGCCTATCTTCTTCAGTTAGGACTAGTTGGAAACGAGCCTCAAATGAGTCCTGATACTACCATTGAGTTGTCTATTTGAGGAACCAAAGGAGTTACCACCAAGGTGAACGGCGGATTATTGCATAGAGATTGTGCCTTGGGCTGCACTGGCGAATATGAGGCTATATCGGTACCCACATGTGCAAAAGGAAGTTATTTCTAAGATGGTAACCGAGATGTTGGAGCAAGGCCTCATACAACCAAGTCATAGCTCTTACTCATCGCTCGTGCTATTGGTGCGAAAGAATGACGGGTATTACTGTTAAGGACCGGTATCCTATTCCACTTATAGAGGAGCTGCTGGATAAGCTTGCAAAGGTGACTATATTTAGCAAGCATGACTTGAGGGCCGGGTATTATCAAAACTAGCGGATGTGCACAAAACTACATTTTAGACTCCAAACAGGAACTACGAGTTCCGAGTGATGCCCTTTGGTCTCACCAATGCTCCAACTACTTTTCAAGACCTCATGTATGATATTTTTTGCCTGTACTACGAAGGTATGTCTTGGTATTCTTTGATGACATTTTGGTGTATAGCAAAATTCAAATAGATCGTTGACGGCATTTGGAGGATGTGTTGAATATAATGAAGCAAAACTAGCTGAAGATCAAGAAGTCCAAGTGCCTATGGGGAGTACCACAAGTGGAGTATTTATGATACATCATCTCAGTGAAAAGTATAGCGACGAATTCTCAAAAGGTAGCATGCATGACCGCTTGGCCTATTCCTACTACCACCACAGGATTGGGAGGATTCTTACGGCTGACCAGATATTATTACCGGTTCATCATTGATATGGCAAGATCGCTACTCCTCTCACTTCTTTATTAAAAAAGGACTCATTTAGATGAGCGGATGAAGCCACTACAATCTTTGAAAAACTAAATACAGCAATGGCGACGGCTCCCGTTCTAACACTACCAGACTTCATCAAAGAGTTCATTGTAAAATGTGATGTTTCGGGAGTTGGCATAGGAGCTGTACTAATTTAGGGAGGACGTCTCATAGCCTTTCTTAGCAAAGCTTTATTACAAAAATCTCAGCAATTATCAACCTATGAGAGAGAGATGTTGGCAATTCTGAATGCAGTGACAAAGTGGAGGCCTTATTTGATCGGTAGGCGATTCATTATCTGAACTGATCAAAGAAGCCTTCCATACTTTATGGGACAGCGTATTCACACTCCAGCACAGCAGAGATAGGTCATAAAATTGCTAGGGTATGATTATGAAATTCAATACAAGAAATAAACCGAAAATAGAGCGACGGATGCATTATCACGCCAACCTAATATTGTCGAGCTTGCAACCTATTCTTCTCCCACTTTTTCTTTTTTTGATGAGCTAAGGTATGCATGTACATCTAACCCAGATGTTTTGAGATTATTATAGGAGGTGATGGATGATCCGGGAGCGCCATCTAGGGTTGGAGAATCAAGGCGGTTTGTTGCTAGATTGCGGATGTATTTGGGTGCCCGCAAATAATGGATTGTGGCAAAAATTATTGGAGCACTTCCACCAAACTCCCAAGGTTGGTCATGATGGTGTCTTGATGACTTATAGGAGGATATCTCAGAGTTACACGTGGCGAGGATTGAAGTAGGATGTAGGAGTTTTGTCTGGTAGGATTACTTCAGCCTTTACCTATACTAGATCGTGTTTGGGAAGACATTTCTCTAGATTTCATAGAGGGTCTTCTGTTGGTATGTGGTTATTCAGTTATTTTTATGGTCATTGACAAGTTGAGGAAGTATGCGCACTTTTCGGCATTGTCACATCTATTTTTAGCTAAGTCAATGGCTGAAATTTTTATTAGAGATGTTGCTCGATTACATGGCATGCCATGCATAATTGTTTCGGATCGTGATTATGTATTTATGAGCAACTTTTGGATAGAGTTTTTCAGATTACAAGGGACTCGATTGAACTTCAGTTTGGCCTACCATCCACAGACGGACGGCCAAACTGAGGTGGTCAATCGAGGCATTGAGTAGTACTTGAGGTACTTTGTTGGAGAGATGCCAAGACGATGGTTGGCATTTTTACTATGGGCAGAGTGCTCTTACAAAACTACCTACCACAGTAACATTGACATGACTTCATTTGAGGCGGTGTATGGACGCACGACTCCGACATTACACACTTATGATCCAATGGCATTTGCAGATCGGACAGAGGTGGACTTAGCTTTGATGGATAGAGATGCCATATTGAGGAGGTTGTGTGCCGATATTAAACTTGCTCAAAACTGCATGAAGCAAGTTTATGATCACAACCATATGGAGCAGTAGTTCGACATCAGTAGTTGGGTGTTCTTGAGGGTGCAACCGTATTGTTAGGTGACCTTGCGTCCAATGCGAAACCAGAAATTCGCATATCGCTACTTCTGTCCGTGTCGGGTGTTAGAGCATATTGGTTCGGTTACATATCATTTGGAGCTGCCGAAGGGGTTGAGACTACATCATGTCTTCAATGTTTCATTACTGAGGGAGTGGATTGGAGATCATGAAGTCGTTGGATCAGTTCTACCAGAGCCATTGGAGGAGACAGAGATCGTAAAGCCAATTCGTGTACTTGCTATGCACTGACGACATCATGGTACTAAATTAGAGATGGAGATTCTAGTGAGTGGCTTGATAAGCCATCCGATGATGCGACATGGGAGTTGGAGACTGATATTTTGGAGCGTTTACCTGACTTTTCACCTTGAGGACAAGGTGGGGAAGTGTGGTGGGCTAATATATTTAGTTAGGGTCTTTTCTTATTGTATTAGTTATTTGTTTTCATTAAAATAAATTTTCTTTAGGTCGCATTCGAATGCAGTTTAGGGCGCATTTAAACGCATTTGTGAACGCCTGCATCAGGTTCACAAAAACAGAGAACGCGAAATGCACGTTCAAACGTGGTCGGGCATGTTCGAACGTGGTGTTAGAACGCCTACATCATGTTCGCATTGACAGAGAACGTATTTTATGCGTTCGAACGCGATCAGGCGCATTTGAAAGTGATTGACGAGAATCTTCTAGAATTAGGGTTAATCATTGTTATTTTGGCTTATTGGCTAGTCTCTATAAAAGTGTGGATGATAGTCACAATCATTATGCTATTAGAATATTGGTTTCTTGCCTCCCTATCTCCTCTCTGCTCTAATCTCCCTTCTCCCTTTTCACCAACCTACCCACCTTTACCATTAGCAAGGTTTCTCCTAACTTCTAATCTTCCTCGTCTATCGAGTCCTCCATTTTTCTTGGGATCTTGACTACTTCTTCCCCTTCATCTTTATCACTTAAACAACATCAACTATCCACCCTAATCTTCATTATCATCCATGACCCTAACTTCCATTTCACCCGTCACCACCACCATCATCCGCAATATGTCGTGTTTTCGTCCTAGTAGCAGTTCGAATCTGCGATGGGTATAAATACAAAAAATATAAATCAGGAAGTTACAAATCGATTTCGCTTAGTTTCATAATTTTTTGACTATAGGAGAATTTTTGATGAATATTTTACCTTGGTTGCATGTATTGCTTCCTACAATAAATCCAGATCTTGAAGGAATCGTTCTGAAATCTATTATTGGTATCTGAGCCTATCTTTTGGTATCGTAGAACCTATCAACAGCATTTGAAGATTTTGCTACCACATTAAGCAAGATGGATCAGAGGATGACCGTATTGAAGTACCACGCAGAATTTAAAAGAGTTAGTAATTATTGTGAGCCATCTTGGTTCGAACCGACATTGATAAGCACATTTATTTCAGGGCTGCGGGAGGAGATATAGGCAAATGTCATGCTCTTTGTCCTACCACTCTTAAGGAGGCCTTTGAGAAGGCTATGAGGATGAAGCAAAAGCACAAAGCTCTCAAGATGGCAGCGAAAATAAGTTGAGGCAACCGAGATGGACGGTTTGTGCCTAGAACGCAGGCTGGAAATTCTACAGGTTCTAAGACAGCGGTTGCTAGTACTAGACCACGACCACCTCTGAGACCTTCTTCCAATGTTAGAGGAGGCACAAGACCCCTCGTTCGAACTCTCACACTTGCCCAGGTGGAGGAGTGAAGAGCGAACGGCTTTTGCTTTTGATGCGATAAACGTTTTACCCCTAGTCATCAGTGTTCCAAACTGATCGGAAGTGTGATTCTCTTCGATGATCTCGAGGAGGACGATGAGGTTGTTGGTGATGGAGAGTATTTAGAGGAGGTCCATGAGGAGACCATGGAGGAGGGTGCGGAGGAAGATATTCAATCTGAAATATCGATGCATGCATATTCGGATACTTCTACACAAGGACATTGCAGGTGGACGGACTCGTTAGAAAGCATTATGTGCACATCTTCATCGATTTCGGGAGTACACAACTTTCTAGACGAGAGGTTAGCGAGAAAGTTAGGCTTGAATGCTAAACCGACCGCGGGGTTTGACGTTGCTATTGGAGACGACACGAAGCTTCGAACAGAGAGCTTGTGTTGCCGAGTCGTTAAACGAGTGCTAGGATACGACATCATTATGGACTTGTATCCATTGGCACTGCGACGAGTGGACATTGTCCTTGGCACTCAGTGGTTGCAGAGCTTGGGACTCATCACTTTTAATTTTCGGAGCATGTGGATAAAATTTAAGCAAGAAAATAAAGATGTGCAACTTGATGGCGTTTGGTCCTCACTGATTCTAGTGATGCAGCCGATGATAAGATTGCCTTGTGCGAGTAATTTGGCCTATCTGCTTTAGTTAGAACAAGCAGGAGACGAGCCTCAAATGAGTCAAGATACTACCATTGAGTTGTCTAATTTATTAGATAAATTTACTGGACTATTTTATTTGATCAGTAGGTGATTCATTATCCGAACTGATCAAAGGAGCCTTCCATACTTTATGGGACAGTGTATTCACACTCTGGCACAGTAGAGATGAGTCACAAAATTGCTAGAGTATGATTATGAAATTCAATACAAGAAAGGAACAAAAAATAGAGCAGCGGATGCACTATCACACCAATCCGATACCGCCAAGCTTGCAGCCTATTCTTCTCCTACTTTTTCTTTTCTTGATGAGCTGAGGAATGCATGTACATCTAACCTAGATGTTTTGAGATTGTTACAAGAGGTGTTGGATGATTCGGATCGCCATCCAGAGATGGAGAATCGAGGCGATTTTGGACCGCGAGTGCATTCGGGTGCCTACAAATGATGGATTGCGGTAGAAATTGTTATAACACTTCCACCAAACTCTAGAGGCTGGTCATGAGGGTGTCTTGAGGACTTATGGGAGGATATCTCAGAGTTGCACGTGGTCAGGATTGAGACAAGATGTGAGGCCGTTGGATCAGTTCTACCGGAGCCATTGGATGAGACAGAGATTGTAGGGCTAGTTCGTGTACTTGCTAGGCGCCGACAATGCCGTGGTACCAAATTAGAGATAGAAATTCTAGTCGAGTGGCTTGACAAGCCATCCAATAAGGCAACATGGGAATTGGAGACAAATATCTTGGAGCGTTTTCCCGACTTTACACCCTAAGGATAAGGTGAGAGAAGCATGGTGGGCTGATACACTTAGTTAGAGTCTTTTCTTATTACATTAGTTATTTGTTTTCATTAAAATAATCTTTTTGTATGTCGTGTTCGAACATCTTTGCGAACGCTTGGATTAGATTCACAAAAATAGAGAATGTGAAATGCATGTTTGAATGCGGTCAAGCGTATTTGACCATCGCGTTCAAACGTCTGCATTGGTTTTGTATCGATAGAGAACGTCTTTTGTGTGTTCAAACGCAATCAGTGGGAGTTCACTAGAATTAGAGTTAATAATTATTATTTTGGCTTGTTGGCTAGCTTCTATAAAAGTGTAGATGGCAACCAAAAATATTATGCTATTGGAATATTAGTTTCTTGCCTCTCTATTTTCTCTCTAGTCTCTCTACCCTAATCTCCCTCCTTCAGCAACCTACCACCTCTACCGTTGGCAAGGTTTTTCTTAACTTCTAATCTCCCTCATCTATTGAGTCCTCCCTCTTCCTCAGAATCTCGACCATTTCTTCCCCTTTGTTTTTATCCCTTAAACAATATCAACCATCCACCCTCATCTCTATTATCTTCCATAACTCTAACATCCACTCCACTCATCACCACCCCCATCATCCGCACTATATCGTGTTTCCATCTCAGTTGTAGTTCGAATATGTGAAGGTCATAAATACAAAAAGCATATATCAGGAAGTTACAAATTGATCAAACTTGGTTTCATAATTTTCTGACTACGAGAGAATATTTGGTGAATATTTTTCCTCGATTACACGAACTACTTTCTACAATAAATCCAGATCTTGAAGGAATTGTTCCGTAACCTATAAGGATCCTAAGCAATGGTGGAAGTAGAGTATTTGAAGTACAAGGATCCTAGCGACTGAGAAGAAGAAAATAAAGGATGAGTTAGCTCAAGAGATGTGGCAGCAAAGAAATACTCATGCGATGTGATGACAATAGTGGATGAGATAAAGAGGAGAGTAGAGAAAAGAGAGGATGAATTGGAATGAGAAAAAAGATATGAATCAAGTTAAGTTAGATGAGTCTTTTGGCATCCACTTGGATGAAATAAGTGCCAAAAAACTGCATATGAGTTTAACTAGTTTTTTAAAATATAGATTTTTAAATTTGATACACTAAACCAAATAATAATTTTTGGGTTAAATAATGTATCTATTAATGCAACATTTATTAAAACCTCCAACTAAACAGCCCCTAAGTGAATCCACATATTCTAAACGCACCCTTGTTAACGAAAACGATGTCAGAATGAGCTGAACCCTCTACTTTCTACAGTTAGGAGTGTGGTTAATTTTTGGCACTCCTGTTAATTAGTTTTACACTCACAACACTAAACCACATTGGTATTTGCTGATTAATTAGTAAATACCAAGTGCTTACAATCTAGAAAGAATCTAAACCTTACTAAATTGAGCATATATATGCTAAGATTAGGACAGTGCAGTAGTAAGATGAGAAAAATCAAGGATAAGCCAATCATCTATAATATATAATCCTAGGCCCTACTCTCTTTTTTTTTTTTATCTTAATAGATTAATCCAATCACTCCCTATTATACTTCTCTTTCTCTTGGGTTTCCACCCTTCTCTTTCCTATCCAAAAGCTACCTATCGTTGATCTAACAACCTATCTTACCCAAAAAAAAAAAAAAAAAAACCATGCAGTGGCAGGGGGTGAGGGCGCCACGTGCTCAGTCGCCGGCCCAACCATGCTGGCCGGGCTAACTGGCGCAGCGGGCCTCACCGCCGCCGCCACCGCAAGCCCCTCTTTCCCAGCACCTCTCTCTCTCTTTTATTTCTCTCTCCTCTCTCTCTCTCTCTTTCAGCCTCTCTCACTCTCCTCTCCTCTCCTCTCTCAAACTCTCTTGCTCTCTCTCTCAAACTCTCTTGCTCTCTCTTTCTCTTCATCAAACTGATTGATAGAGAATTAACTCTATGTTATGAAAGAAACGCTCTTTATTTATTCATTTATTTTATTTATTCTATTTTATTTTATTTATGTTATTTATTTAGGTATTTATTTCTTAATTAATGCAAATAGATTAATTAGACATTAATTATTTTAATAATAATATATATTCTTTAATATGATTATTATTAATTATAACAAGTATAATTAATGATTAATTAAGTATAAATATAGGTAATATTTTTCTTTATTTATTATTTATTTATTTATATCTCTATTAGATTAATAGATAGATTTGTAAAGTATAATTATCATATTTATATACTAATATTCTTATGAGATACATTTTAAGTAATTCTATTAATTTATTATATATTTTTATTTTGTAACAAATAAAATACTAGGCTTATTTATTTATTTATTTATTTATTATTTTATAAAGTAATGACTATATATTCCCTAATTAATCAAGATAGAGTGAGAACCACAATTTAATTATAATTATGTTTTTATCTATATTTTTATTTTTATTTATAATTAAAAATCTAGCTAGTTATAAAGATAATTAGAAATTCTAAAACCTAATAAATCATCATATTTTACATGAATGGATTTTAATTAGATGAACAGCTAACTTCATACTACTTAAATATTTTCAGATCCTGAACCCTTTATATGAAACTTCGTGGACCCTATTAGGACGAGTTGTCCATCGGTTGCCTGATATGAGAGATGCGTGGTTTATATCTTCTAATCAGATGTGAGTAGTCTTATCCCTAGATGTTTTTCTCAAATAAGGTTATATTATATATTATATACATGCATGTTTTAGCCTTCAACATTATTATATGACTTTATCTAGCTATGATTACAGTCGGGCATATTTTTATCATGCATGTAATAAGACTGATCTTGGATATTAGTTTGATGATAATAAATAAAGATAATTAGATATGACTATACTATTATAATTTTACGTCCAGTTGATCTATAGCATGAGTATGCATGTGATAGATTAGCATGGGTATGCATTGTTGACTATATGATACATTGCATCATTTTCCTCTTGATTTCTGTTCCACCTAAATTTCTATTAAGCATTGACTTATATCGTATTGGATATATGCATATGACATGTATTTAGAAGGAGAGCATAAGATGTAATTGATAGAATAGTTGATAGAAAGCATGAGGATACCCGAATGGGCACAAGGGTTAGGACTTGCTTGGTGGGGATGATTGATCACTCAACATAGTCATGATCTTGTGGCCTTACATCCGAGGTCGTTAGTCTATGTGCGCAACAAACATTCTAACACATATCGTTCACTAGGGCATATGTGGCGAGTTATCGTCACGAAGTTTCTATTAGCTAGAAGGGTGCCCGGTCTGGATGGATGTTGATACCCTTAGCGGATGGTAGGGTATGGTTATATTTAAAATACTCTTTATGGGTAGTAGAGTATGCTCTAAGCTTTTGGGCATGATATTAAGACTGGATACTGGATGATGACTATGCATAGTGGTCTAATATGATGATATACAGAAATAACATTAATGACTGAGATATTGAGAAATGCATATGATTTCATGATCATCTGATTACCTAATTATCTAGTGGTCAATATACATCATATATGATTGTATTTGATATCATAGCATGATCATGGTCGGCATACATCATGTGCCATATTTGAGAGAGAATTATGATGATAATATGACATGATGATTTGTTTATTCATTGTCGAGGATTTTATACTTTTATTAGTTATGACATGTTATCTACTTTTTATTTATGTATTATTAAGGACACATTCATATACTCATTCATGATATGATATTTTTTCTGATTCATATTATCTAGTACATGATTTACTCTCTGTTTGGTATCATTGATTCGGGGTAAGGTCTATTCATTGAGCCTTTTACTCATGACTCTTTTTTTTTTCTAACCATCTCAGATATGTAATGCGTGATAGCGACTTAATGTATTTTAAGAAGATATTTTTATAATGATGAGGAGAGCTATAGGTGCGACACGGTATAGATGATAATTTGTATAGAAATTGAGTTGTACCATTATTTGATATTTGTACTCCATAGGTCAGATTATAGTATACTCATGTATTAGTTGTTTTAGTTGTATTTTGATGGTTTGTCGTGGCCTGTGTGGCCCTTGCTAGATTATGTAGCTGTCATGTGTATATTATTACAAATTTGGATATTCATTTGTTAACAGGTTCATTTGGTTAATAGTATGATTTATTTGGTGATGAATTATGTGAGCATGGATATGTTAGAGCATCTCCAATGCCAAAAATGGAGCAAGAGCCTAGTGCACTCCAATGCACCGGGCTCCATATATATTATAATAATAATATAATATATATTATTATATTAACTATTTTAAATTGCTTAATAGATCATCTTAGCGTTATTATTTTATTAAAAAATATATAGTTAGAAAACTCTCATCGAGATCTTCAAAATAAGATTAATATTCAATAGTTTTAGAGTAATTTTAAATTACTAATTTTTTAATTAAACGTATCGAAATTACATTACACGAAATAAATATCGAAATAAACATTACATGTCATTAACTAAAAATATCAAAATTACATTACCTAAAATTGAAGAGCTTGAAGCCAATGATGATGAACGATTTCAACGATTCCTTGCGCGACATAGGAAGATCCAAGATAGAGAGGCTCATTTTGAGCTTCGAAATGCACTAATTGAACACTTATAGAAGAGGCACGGGAATGAAGGAATATAAATTTTAATGTAATTTTTATTTGATGTATTTCATTTTTAATATATTTCATGTTTGATGTATTTCATATCTAATGTATTTTAATTTTTAATATTTATATTGGGGATAATTTTGAGTAATTATATTTTAGGATACATAATTTATTAGACTCATTTTTATAAATAATAAAAAAATTTAAATTTAAATTAACTCAAAAATAATTTAATATTAGACTTATTTTTATAAATAATAAAAAAATTAAAATTAAAATAACTCAAAAGTAATTTAATATTAGACTCATTTTAAAGGTCTTGATGAGACCTTTCCAATGGTATTATTTTTGTTAAAAACCGATTAGTAAAATTAACTATATACTCAATTTAACTAACTAAATTATTTAACAAAGGATACAAATAAAATTAAAATTATTGAATATAACACTTATTGGGCAATTTTGGCATTTTCAAAAAGTTGATATGACAAATGGAGCCTGGCTCCATTTTCATGGTGGGGCTTCAAATTTGGAGCCCCACTATTCATGGCTCCAAATTTGGAGCCCCATTTAGAGCTCGGTTGGAGCTTCACCGGGCTCCAAATTTGGAGTTTTGGAGCCCGGTTGGAGATGCTCTTAGCAGGTTTTATTTGGTGATGTTACGGGCACAGGAGTGTATCTGTTTGTGTTGGGCCTCGGTCGACTTATCGCATCCACTAGCATGCCGTGTGGATGCGTGGAAGTGCACATACCTGTGCCAGGCGAGGGCATTACAATTAAACATTCATCTCTAGCATATTAAGAAGTACCCAAAATAAATAAATAAAAACTAATGCATACCCTTCTCTCTCTCTCTACATCTCAAGAATACTTCAAACTCATCGAGCTCATATCTGGATAGCAAAAAAGAATATCACAACCACCACCACCACCACCACCTATCCTCTCTCTCTACATCATGGAACATCCACACAAAAAGAAATTGAGTGCGCACGTGCGCCCCTTTCATCTCTTCCCCCTCTCTTTTCTTCTTCACTAGTTCTCCTTTTCTTTTCTTTTTTTTCCTTCTTCCCGGCCATAGCTCACTCTCCCTATTTCTTCTTCCCACCACGTTAGAGCGCTGGTAGAATTGCCGACCTCGTGGATCGAAGCGTCGGAGCTCCCTTATTCTCAAGGTAAGTCAGATTTATAATTAGTTAATTAATTTTGAGTTTTCCCTCTAGTGTGCCCTCCTCTCGGTCTCGCCATGATCTAGCCGACCAGTAGCCTTGGCCTTGCTGTGCTGGTCTGGTGAATCTTCGCAAGGATGCCCTCATTGGCTTCCTTCAGTGCCATCGTGGCCGGAGCAGCCAAGCGATGGGTGTAGCCGAACCCGAGTTTGGAGTGTGGTTGGGCTGCATGCAACCAACCCAAGTCTGTGGTCGGTGGGGCTGTAGGCGGCCTAGCCCAAACTAGTAGTGGGTTGGGCTTTAGCATAACCCAAGTGTTTTTTTTCTAGATAATGTGAGGTTTGGGGCCAATTTTTTGGTGGGTTTATTTTTGGCTTTGTGTTGTCGAAGTAGAGTAGTTGCCCACTAATTATTTTTCTTTAAATTATTTAAGTCATTTTATGTATTTTTAGTGCTGGCAATCGTGAACCTTAATTAATTATTTTTAGCAGATAATAGTGTTCGCTATATTAATTATTATAAATTAATTTTAATGAATTAGACTATGACCTGGGAGTGCCGTTATAAATAACACATATTAGAAACTGACTCTAATTGGGATTTAGCATGGTCGAGTATATTTTGGTTAAATTAATTTCAGCAAATGAGTTAGTGATCTAGGTATATCTATATTATTTGCTCCCGCCGAAGAATTAATACAGATTACTATAAGAAAATTATATTAAATAGTTTATCTTATTTAATAAAGCGGATTAATTCAGTGTAGCCCATGTGATTTACCTAAGAGATAATAATTAGTGGAACGAGAATTCGAGATAAATTATTTTAAATTTAGTGTAGCCCATGTGATTTACGTGAGAGATAATAATTAGGCACATTACAACTATGCTAGCTCAACTTTATTAATAAATATAGAAATCCGTAGAGGGACCTACCCAAGCCTATAATGAACATTAGTAAAATTATTTGTGCTTATTATTTTTATTACTTTCCTTATCAAGATAGACTCCGTACCCTATGATGATGATCCCATGGCATAGTGGTAGCTAGTATCAAGAAAGTGGTTTAGGCAAGTGAAACTTCTATAATCTTGGAGTACTATAGAAAACAAAATAACTTATCTTATGACATCATCACATTCACAGCATACAAGTGCATCTTATTGTTATTTTTGCACGTCATGCATGTTAATTTTATTTTGTTGTTCAATAGGATTTCACATATCATAATTTTTATGCATATTTATTAGGCATGAATATGTGTGTTAGCATGTAGAACTGATAGGTTCTACGGTACCATACTGATAGGCTTTGATACCAATGATAGGCTATGGAACATTTCCTTCAAAATCTGGATTTATTGTAGGAAGCAGTCCGCGCAACCAAGAGGAAATATTCACCAAATATTCTCCCATAGTCATAATTTCCCTTCAAGATCTGTAATCGATCCGTAAATCCCTAATTTACAATTTTCATATTTACTCCCTTCATAGATTCGAACTGTAACAAGGATAAAATTATGATTTAGTGTGGATGATGATGGTGGTGATAGGTGGAGTGGATGTTAGGGTATGGACGGTAATGGAGATGAAGGTGAATGGTTGATGTTGTTTAAGTGATAAAGACGAAAGGGAAGAAATGGTCGAGATCCCAAAGAAGAGGTAAGACTTGACAGATGAGGGAGATTAGAAGTTAGGAGAGACCTTGCCAATAGTAGAGGTGGTAGGTTGGTGAAGAGGGAGGAGGGAGATTAGGGTAGAGAGAATAGAGAGAAGGTAGGAGGCAAGAGATCAATAATCTAATAGCATAATAAATTTAGCTGCCATCCATACATTTATAGAGGTTAGCTAACAAGCCCTAATAAAAATAATTAACCCTAATCCTAGTAGAATCCCGTCGATTGCGTTCGAACACATAAAAGGCGTTCTCTATATGTGTGAATGTGATGCAGACGTTCGAACTTGCTCGATCGCATTCAGATGCACATTTCACGTTCTTTGTATTTTGCAAACCTGATGTAGGCGTTCTGATACGATTCGAACTTCACCAACGTCGTCTCGAGCATGGATTCACTTTAGGAGTGTTTTTATTTCATGTTTTAGTGTTTAATTTCCATTAAAATAAGTTTTCTGTAAGTTGCGTTCGAACGCGGATGAAGTGAGTTCGAACGCAGTATGTGAATGGGGTTGTGAACGTGGGTGAAGAGAGTGCACTATGCATTCGAACGTGGTGCGTTCGAACGCACTGTGAACGTCTGCATCACGTTCGCAAATACCGAGAGGCGCGTTCGATCGTGCGTTCGAACATGGTGCGTTCAAACGCGGTCGGGCGAGTTCGAACGCGGTTGGCGAAAATTATATTTTTAGGGTTAATTTGAGTTGTTGGTTAGCCTATAAAAGGATGTGTAGGGCAACCAAAAAATTATTATTGATTATTGAATATTGAGATTGAGTTTTGCCTTGCCTCCTTCGTCTTCTTCGTTCCCGTTCTCTCAATCCCCGGCGACGCCACTTCTAACCTTCCTCGACCGGCCAATCACCCTAGTCCCTTAGGGGTGGCCCTCTCCTCCCCCTTCTTCCAAACTATCCAACACTTGCCCTAACCTTTCCATCACCCATAACTCTTCCACCACCACCTTTTCACCGGTGCCACCCCATTAACGCCGGTCCTCCACCAATCACCATTACCTAGGATCTCATGCCTCCATCCACGGATCCAAAACAGACCATCCTAATGTTCGTCCACTAAACGAATGATATCTCGAGATCCCCAACTCTGATTCGCCTGAAACTTGATTTATTGGAAAGATCTTTTCCGGGGCTACAACATATCAAAATTTCACATCGATCCGACATCGAAATATTTCGGGATCTTATTTCAACGTTCCATGCAAAATCTAGTCCAGATTAGGGGAATCGGAAGAGATCGATCTTTAGCCCCAAAGAGAGATCGTATCAAGCTGGTATCAGAGCTCCATAGCCTAAAGGGAAGATCGTATCAAGCTTGGTATCAGAGCTCCATAGCCTAAAGGGAAGATCGTATCAAGTTGGTATCAGAGCCACCGTTCCTTGGACAAGCGCTTCCTATGACGACCACCAGATCCATGGCTGCACGGCGAGATGATGAAGAAGAGATTCTCCCAATAGAGGAGAGAGAAACGGTTGTAGGGACTTCCACCCATGAAACCGCCCGATCTAATCGGAATACGAAAGAACCTAGCGTTCAAACTGTGTTGGGGTCTATTTCCGAGCAAATGGCCATCAATAATCAAATGATGATGGAGATGATGCGGGAACTACAGGCGACAAGGGAAGCAATGGCGAACGGGAAAGCACCATCGACCCCACGATGCGAGTCCACCCCCTTGAACCCACCGCCACCGGTTCAGCCTTTGCAACCACAAGAGCCACTGCTACCACCACCCTATGGGCAAAGGCAAGCAAGGATGGTTACACCAGGTCCAGTTGCAGGTGAACCCATCCGACGAGCAAACCACTATGGAGACCACCTTGGAGATCAAGATCCGTGGGCGGGTCAACATGATCCGAAACCACGACGAGTTAATCAAAACCGAAGGAGGGATCATCAACTCTTCATGGTGCATCCTCCCCCGGTTAGACAAGGACTTGGAGATGATCCGGAACGAGACAATGGCATCCGTGGACAAGTCATGCGTCTCGAATTCCCCAAGTTCAAAGGTGGAGATTCAATCGATTGGTTGTATAGGGCGGAGCAATTCTTTGCATACCAAGGTACGACGGAAGAATACAAGGTGACGCTTGCGAGCTTCCACCTTGAGGATGCGGCGCTTCATTGGTTTCGAGCAGCCAATGCCATTGAGGCTATCGAAACTTGGGCTGAATTTTGCGCCGATATCACACGGCGATTTGGAGCATCGGGGTATGAAGACTTTGATGCTCTCCTCTCAAAAACAGTGCAAAAGACTACGGTTGGGGCATACCAAGAAGAATTTGAGAGGATTAGTAGCCGATGTCATCCACCATGGACGGATCAGCAACTTCGCAGCACTTTCATCTCCAGGCTGCGGGGTGACATACAAGCCGATGTGAGGGCTTTAAGGCCTAGAACCTTAAAGGAGGCCTTCGAGGATGCAGTGCTTATGGAAGACAAACATAGGGCCATGAAGATACACCTGAAACAGAGTTAGACAAGCCAAGGAAGCCGCAATCAATCCCAACCAAACGTAACGGCAGGAAACATCACCGGAGTACCAAGAGTTGCTGCTACAATGGTACCTCCTCGAGCACCTTTGAAGCCATCCCAAGATGTGAAGTATGCACCTAGAGGTCCAGGACGAGCACTCACACCTACCCAAGTAGAAGAAAGAAGAGCCAAGGGCCTATGCTTCCGTTGTGATGAGAAGTTTATACCCGGGCATCGCTGCGCTAAACCGATGGGATCGGTGATGCTAATCGATGGATTGGAGGAAGCTGAGGATGAGTTTGCAGCTGAAAGTGCAGATGTGGTTAGACATCAAGGAGAAGAAGCTAAGGAGCAACTCGTGGAGGACATGATAGCTGAAATCTCCCTCCACGCCTATTCGGGGACAGCTGCGCCAAAGACCTTGCGGGTGAACGGTGTAGTCAAGAAAATCATAGTGAGAATCTTGATTGACACCGGGTTCACCCACAACTTCATTGACAAGAGGCTCCTTAGGAAGATTGGGCTCGAGTCGGAACCCACGGAAGGGTTCGATGTGACGATCGGAGATGGCACCACATTGCGAGCGGATTCTATTTGTGGAGGTGTGGAATTGAAGGTGCAAGGCCAAACTTTCACATTGGATCTTTATCCATTGGCCTTGCGAGGTGCCGACATCGTTTTGGGAACTCAATGGCTTCAAAACTTGGGGCCCGTAACATTTGATTTCTCAAGCCTCACTCTGACATTTCGGAGAAATGGTCGAAAAATGCTGCTGGATGGAAATCAACCGCGGCAGGGGCCGACATTGCAACCACTTGTGGGCTTTCCTTGTGCATGGGACCAGGCTCTACTATTGCAAATGGATGTCGCTGAACCTAACTCGAGTCATTGGGAGGACCTAATCCGGATCCACCAACTGCATATAACTCGACCTCCCGAGCATAATCGGATGCACCAGATTTCTATTGCTGAACTGACAGTGAGTCAAGTGGTTCGACCACCCGAGACCAAGTGGACTCAATGTAGATGGACCCGAATTCCACCTTGGGCTAGTAGGAGTACAAGTATCCAAGCTCGACTGAGAATGAACCCCTTTGAGGCGATAATGGTCGCACTCCTAGCGTTCATCCACTAAACGAACGATATCTTGAGATCCCCAACTCCGATTTGCCTAACACATGATTTGTTGGAAAACTCTTTTCCGGGGCTACAATATATCAAACTTTCACCTCTACAATATATCGGGATCTTATTTTAAAGTTTCGTGCAAGATCTAGTCCAGATCAGGGGAATCGGAAGAGATCGATCTTTAGCCCCAAATGAGAGATCGTATCAAGCTGGTATCAAAGCTCCATAGCCTAAAGGGAAGATCGTATCAAGCTTGGTATCAGAGCTCCATAGCCTAAAGGGAAGATCGTATCACGTTCACAAAGGCATTCGAATGCGCCCCCAACCGTGTTCGAACTTGACCTATAGAAAATTTATTTTAATAAAAATAAATAACTAATGCAATAAGAAAAGACTCTAACTAAGTGTATCAGCCCACCACGCTTTCCCCACCTTGTCCCCAAGGTGAAAAGTCGAGGAAACGCTCTAAAATATCAGTCTCCAACTCTCATGTTGCCTCATCAGATGGCTTGCCAAGCCATTCAACTAGAATCTCCATCTTTAATCTAGTACCATCTTGTCGTCGGCGCCTAGCAAGTACATGAACTAGCTCTATGATCTCTATCTCCTCCAATGGCTCCGGTAGAATTGATCCAATAACCTCATGATCTCCAATCTGCTCTCTCAGCAATGAAACACAGAAGATAGAGTGCACTCTCAATCCCTCCGGCAGCTTCAAACGATATGCAACCGGACCAATACACTATAACACCCAAAATGGACCAAAGTAACGATGTGCTAGCTTTTGGTTTCACATCGGACGCAAGGTCACCTATCGATACGGTTGCACCCTCACAAGCACCCAACTGTCGATGTTGAACTCCTTCTCCCTATGGCTGCGATCATAGACTTGCTTCATACGGTTATGAGCAAGTTTGAGATGGGCAAGCAACCTCCTCAATGTGGCGTCTCTATCCATCAATGCTAAATCTACCTCTGTTTGATCTGCAGATGCCACTAAATCATAAGCATGTAATGTCAGAGCCGTGCGTTCATACACCACCTCAAATAGAGTCATGCCAATGCTACTATAGTAGACGGTGTTGTAAGACCACTCTGCCCATGGTAAGAACTCTAACCATCATCTCAGCATCTCTCTAACAAAGCACCTCAAGTACTATTCAATGCCTCGATTGACCATCTCGGTTTGGCCGTCTGTCTGTGGATGGTAAGTCGAACTGAAGTTCAATCGAGTCCCCTGCAATTTGAAAAACTACATCCAAAAGTTACTCATAAATACACGATCATGATCTGAGACAATAATGCGTGGTATGCCATGTAATCGAGCAACATCTCTCACAAAAATTTCAGCCACTGACTTGGTTGAAAATGGATGTGACAATGCCGAAAAATGCGCATAATTGCTCAATCTGTCAACCACTACAAAAGTAATGGAATAACCACGTACAAACGGAAGACCCTCTATGAAATTCATAAAAATGTCCTCCCAAACATAGTCCGGTATAGGTAACGGCTATGATAATTCAGCTGGTTTCAATATGGTTGCCTTAGCCCTTTGATAGACTTCGCAAACAAGGACAAAACTCCTCACATCCCGCCTCAATCCTGGCCACGTGCAACTCTGAGATATCCTCCTATAAGTTTTCAAGACACCCTCATGACTAGCCTCTAGAGTTTGGTGGAAGTGCTCCAAAAATTTCTGCTGCAATCCATCATTTGCGGGCACTCGAATGCATCCGCAGTCCAGTAGCAAACCGCCTCGGTTCTCTAACTCTAGAAGGCGCTCTAGATCATCTATCACCTCCTGTAACAATCTAAAAATATTTGGATCAGATGTATATGCATACCTTAGCTCATCAAGAAAAGAAAATGTGGGAGAAGTATAGGCTGCAAGCTCGGCGCTATCGGGTTGGCGTGATAATGCATCCGCCACTCTATTTTTCGTTCCTTTCTTGTATTGAATTTCATAATCATACCCTAGTAATTTTGAGACCCATCTCTGCCCGCCGGAGTGTGTATACGCTATCCCATAAAGTATGGAAGGCTCCTTTGATCGATCTAAATAATGAATCGCCTATCAATCAAATAACGCCTCAACTTTGTCACCGCATGTAGAATTGCCAACATTTCTCTCTTGTAAGTTGATAATTGCTAAGATTTTTATAATAAAGTCTTACTAAGAAAGGTTATGGGACGTCCTCCTTACATTAGTATAGCTCCTATGTCAATTCCTGACACATTATATAACACAATGAACTCTTTGGTGAAGTTCGGTAGCGCTAAAACGGGTGTTATGGTCATCGCTATTTTCAATTTTTCAAAGGCTATAATGGCTTCATCTGTTCATATAAAAGAGTCATTCTTCAACAAAAAAGTGAGAGGAGCAGCGATCTTGCCATACCCAGTAATGAAGCGATGATAATATTATGTCAGCCCCAAAAATCCTCGCAATCCTATGGTGGTAGTAGGAATAGATCAAGCGGCCATACATGCAACTTTTTGAAGATCCGCCACTACACCTTGCGCTGAGATGATGTGGCCTAAATACTCCACTTGTGGTACTCCCCATAGGCACTTGGACTTCTTGATCTTCAGCTGGTTTTGCTTCAACGAATTCAGCATATCTTTCAAATGCTGCCAATGCTCCAATTCATTCCTACTATACACCAAAATATCGTCAAAGAATACCAAAACATACCTTCACAATAGAGGCCAAAATATATCATTCATAAGGCCTTGAAAAGTAGCCGGAGCATTCGTGAGACCAAAAGGCATCACTCGAAACTCGTAATGCCCGTCCGGAGTCCGAAATGCAGTCTTGTGCACATCTGCCGAGCGAACTCTAATTTAATGATATCCGACCCTCAAGTCAAGCTTGCTGAATATTGTCGCCCCTACAAGCTCATCCAGTAGCTCTTCTATAATCGGAATAGGATACCGATCCTTGACGGTAATAGCGTTTAGTGCCCGATAGTTGACACAAAAATGCCATGTCCTATCCTTTTTTCGCACCAATAGCACGGGCGATGAGTATGAGCCATGACTTAGTTGAATGAGGCCTTGCTCCAACATCTCGGCTACCATCTTAGAGATAACTTCTTTTCGTACATGTCGATACTGATATGGCCTCACATTTGCCGGTGCAGCCCTAGGCACAATCTCTATGCGATAGTCCGTCGTTATCCTCGGTGACAACTCTCTTGGTTCCTCAAACAGTCCAGCAAATTTGTCTAATAAATTAAACAACTCAATAGTAGTATCTGGACTCATTTGAGGCTCGTCTCCTATTTGTCCTAACTGAAGAAGGTAAGCCAAATCACTCGCACATGATAGCCCCACCATCAGCTACATTGTAGGAATCGATGGAGATTGAACACCATCAAGCCGCATATCTTTGTTTCTTTACTTAAATTTCATTCACATGCTTTGAAAATAAAAAATGACGGGTCCCAAACTTTGTAACCACTGCCAAGGACAATGTCCACTCATCACAGCACCAACGAATACAAGTTCACAATGATGTCGTGTCCTTGCACCCATATATCAACCCGGCGACACAAGCTCTCCGCCTTAAGCTTCATGCTGTCTACTATAGCAACGTCAAACCCCGTGGTCGATTCAACATCCAAGCCCAATCTCCTCACTAACCTCTCGTCTAGAAAGTTGTGTCTACTCCCGGAATCGATGAGGATATGCACACGATGCTTTCTAACGAGTCCGTCTACCTATAACGTCCTTGGCGTAGAAGTACCCGAATATGCATGCATCGATATTTCAGCTTGAATATCTTCCTCCGCGCCCTCCTCAACGGCCTCTTCATAAACCTCCTCTAAACACTCTCCATCACCAACAACCTCATTGTCCTCCTCGAGACCATCAATAAGCATCACACTCCCGATCAGTTTAGAACACCGATGACCGGGGATGAAATGTTTATCGCATCGAAAGCAAAGGCCCTTCGCTCTTTACTTCTCCACTTGGGCAGGTGTGAGAGTTCAAATGGGGGGTCTTGTGCCTCCTCTAACATTAGAGAAAGGTCCCAAAGGTGGTCGTAGTTTAGTACTAGCAGCCGCTGTCTTTGAACTTGCAAAATTTTCAGCCGGCGTTCTAGGTGCAAACTGCCCATCTCAGTTGCCTCGACTTGTTTTTGCTGCCATCTTGAGAGCCTTATGTTTTTGCTCCATCCTCACGGCCTTCTCAAAGGCTTCCTCAAGAGTGGTAGGACAAAGAGCACGAACATCCGTCTGTATCTCATCCCACAGCCCTGAAATGAATTTGCTCATTAATGTCGGTTTAGGCCAAGGTGGCTCACAACGACTACTAACTCTTTCAAATTCAGCTTGGTACTCTAATATGGTCATCCTCCGAACTATTTTGCTTAATGTGGCAGCAAAATCTTCATATGCCGCTGTCCCAAATCTGTGGGTAATCCTCCTACAAAAGTCAGCCCAACCGTAAATCCTCCACGAATAATCGATCTATACTAATGCAATGCCGTTACTTGGAGGTGAAAGCTTGCCATTTGAACTTTTGCGTCCTCCACTGTCCCTTGACAATCAAAGTATTATTCAACCTAAAACACCCAATTTGTTGGATCATTGCCTTGAAATTTTGGAAAGTCCAAGCATGCAGTTCTCCCCTGAATAGCATTGTCGGATTTGCGAAATATCCTTGGTTTAGGTTTGAACCTTTGTGCATGTTGATCTCCTTCTGTAAATCCTCGAGCATGTCCATCACCATCTCCGAAGGGATCAACCTCATCCTCAAAATGCCAATCCTCCTCATCGAAGAAGCGCACCGGTGTTGCACGCCTCTTAGATTCCACCGCCGCCAGTCTTGGGTTTTATAATGGAGGTGGGGGATGATGTATAGGCATAGGTAAAAGAGGATCATTGACACTAACATGTCATACCTAGACCTGTGGGGTATTGGTTCAGTGTGGTCCCACTACTAGTCCTTCTTGAGGCACCGATCAGTTCATAACATATTTTTTAAAGCATTATAATCGTTCTGCATTGCGTCAACTCTATGCTGCAATATTTGGAACATGCCCCTAAGAGTTTATCTGCCAAGCCCATATTCACACCCATGGACGTTGGTTGACTCGGTCCTACGTGGTTGCTATAAAGAAATCGACCTCACGGTTAGGATTATCGTGGGTTGAGTCTTTCCTTGTTGGTGTGCTCTCTATTAGTCTTCTAGTCGACGTCATCTTCTTTGTTTCAACCATTAATGGAGGTCTGAGGTTCGCCTGATTATGATACCAAATTGATGGGTTTTATGGTACCAAACTGATAGACTTTGATACCAATGATAGGCTACGGAACGTTTCCTTTAAAATCTAGATTTATTGTAGAAAACAGTCTGCGCAATCGAGGAAAAATATTTACTAAATATTCTTTTGTAGTCAGAAAATTACAAAATTAAGTGGAATCAATCCGTAACCCCTTGATCTACAATTTTCATATTTAGGCCCTTTGTAGATTCGAACTGCAATAGGGACAAAATTATGATTTAGTGTGGATGGTGGTGGTGGTGACTAGTGGAGTCGATGTTAGGGTTATGGAGAGTAATAGAGATGAAGGTAGATGGTTAATGTTGTTTAAGTGATAAAGACGAAGGGGAAGAAGTGATTGAGATCCCAAAAAAGAGGGATGACTCGATAGACGAGGGAGATTAGAAGTTAGGAGAGACCTTGCTAATGGTAGAGGTGGTAGGTTGGTGAAGAGGAAAGAGAGATTAGAATAGAGAGAATAGAGAGAATAGAGAGAAGATAGGAGGCAAAAAAATCAATAATCCAAGAGCATAGTGAATTTGGCTGCCATCCACACCTTTATAGAGGCTAGCCAATAAGCTCTAATAACAATAATTAACCCTAATCCTAGTGGAATCCCGCTGATCACGTTCGAATGCGCCTAATCACGTTCAAACGTGCCCAATCGTGTTCGAATGCACAAAATGCGTTCTCTGTATGTGCAAACATGATGTAGACGTTCAAATGCAGCGTTCGAACGCGTCTAATCGTATTCGAACGTGCATTTCGTGTTCTCTGTATTTTGCGAACCTGATGCAGGCATTCACAAAGGCATTCAAACGCGTCCCCAACTGCGTTCGAACACGACTTATAGAAAATTTATTTTAATAAAAATAAATAACTAATGCAATAAGAAAAGACCCTCACTAAGTGTATCAAGAACATGATAATAATGTGTTCTATTATGTCTTTTGTGCTGTATAATATCATGCCACTTGTGCACGTGCATGACCAAAAAGAGGTGAGTGTTGTATTTCGATAGTACCCGATATCTCCCAGTTAGGGTTAGGGGCAGGAGATACTATTATACTTATATATATTATGGCCCATGCTTGAGGTCTTAGTTTGTTGATCGTAGACAATCAGATAGCTGTTTTGCTAAGCGATGGGCAATTTATTGCCTATCAATAAGAGTCACACTAGTTAAGGTATTTAAGATAGAGAGAGAATGATAGGATGACGTAGATTTAGTGGTACCCAATAGCGCAGAGTGAGGGCATCCATGAGCGACGGCTCATGATTTTCGCACGATTGTGTAATGATGTATATATTGTAGATAAGAATATATTTTTTGTGACATTAAGCTATGAGTACTAATAGATAGGCAAGCATATTTTGACTAATACCCCTAAAATACTATATTCAACCAAAAATGTGCTTCCACACCCTTTCGTCCTCTAATTTTAGTATTTATTTTACTGACATGTCATTAAAAAGCTACTAAAAGTTTGTATCTGACAACCTTAAGTAACAAGTGCACATAAAAATATATATTTTGTGGCATTAAGCTATGGGTGTTCTTATAATAACATAGACACTAGCATTTGTTGCCTAATGTCACCAAAAGAATATGTTAGTAGCATTAGTAAGTAATGCAATTAAGAAGTGTCGCAAAATCATACTATTGCTGTAGTGATGATTTACCAATTGAAACCTATTGAAATTTGAATTGATGTTGTTCTGGAAGTAGCTTTCCAACAGATCTAAGGTCTCGAAGTTTGGCCAACTAGATATGGAGATATTATTGTCTAAATAGTGGCCGAAGGTCAGAGAGGGTAGACCTATGGGTTGAAGATCTTAAGTTGATTTGTGTATTCCATAGGTAGAGACACGAGACACGGATTCCTATACGTCGGATGGAGGTGGTGGATTGACAATAATGGGATGGTGCCAGAAGGGATGGTGGTGATGGAATGTTATGAAATGTAAAAATGGATAAGGCATCAGTCAAGGAAAGAGAGATTGGGGAGGGGTGAGCTAAGCTAGGGTGGTTGACTAGTCAACGGAGGTTAGAGATGACGAAGCCGTGGGTGGCTATTGTGGTGGGTAGAGAGAACGAAAAATGAGGAGAGGAAGAGAGCTAGGGGTGAAAGGATCTAATTTATTCAATAATCTAATTACATACGTGCCACGATATTATATAGGTGGCTTATTGTCAAGTCAATTTAGCTAATCCGTTCGAATTGGAGTCACAAAGTCACAAGCTAAAAAGCAAATGTTACTAAAGCAAGGACCGAAATAATGTTTGGAGCTCCTCCTAAGAAAAGATGAGAGAAAATATTGTTCTCTCATCTTGTTTAGATGCAAATGAGAGAAGAAAAATAATGGGTTTAAAGAGAGCCAAAAAAGACAAAATAATATGTTTACAATTATACCCTTCATCTAATATTTAATCTTTAAAAACAAGCTATAAAATCCATAAAATTACTCAAAATAAATAAAATTATGATAAAAGAATAAAAATAAAAGTAACATAGAGGAGCTATATAATCCACAAGTAATAATGTCCCAAACTATAATATCTAATATTTTATCATTCTCATTTAAATTTGTTAATAGAATCTAAAAAGATTTAGATAAATAGTAGAATAGAATAGGGGCAAATTTAGAATATTAAAATATAAAAAGAGTCCATAAACATGTTTATGTTTCTATCTTTCTCTCAATATTTGTAAAGAGAAAGAAAGTTAGAGATTTTTTTTTCTCCTGTTTCTCTCCAAAATTCAACCCGAATAAAAAGAAGAATATTTTGTCTCCTGATTTTTTTTTTTCCTTTCTACTCTTCTCTTCTCTTCTATTTTCTCCGTCCAAACTGGTGTTAATTAAGAGCCCAAAAATTGAGCCTCGTAACCATGTTTTCCAATGTAGTTCGAAAGTAGTCCTATTCCTTCAACCAGTTTAGAAATTAAGCTCATTTTGCAAAAACATTTCCCTCTTTGATGGCATAATTAGAAAGTGTTCAAAACTTTACAATCCTCAGTTACAGCTGTCTCTCTCATATCTCCACCTGGCAATTGTGCCGGTCCCTTCGTACGTCTTCCGTAACCGAAAAGGAAGTCCCAAAAATACGATCGACTAGCAAGGAACGAAAGGGAACTATAGAGGAAGCAGAGAGATCATGGCGGAGAAACACGAGACGAAAGTGGAGGTGTTCGAGCTCTCCAGAGGCAACATCAAGGTGAAAGTGAGCAACTGGGGCGCTACCATCACCTCCCTTCTCGTCCCCGATGCTCATGGTGAGTTATATCGGCACGGCCACCATCACCATCTCTCTTTTCCCTTCATCTCTAAATCTCTTCTAAAATTATTTATTTATTTGGTCAATTTCACTTGGTTTCAGGAAACGCCGCCGACGTCGTTCTGGGTTTCGACACAATGGAGCCATATATCGTAAGCTCTGCCCTCCACACGCAGACATTTGTATGTATAATTACTTGTACAGAAATTTAGTCACCGGAGTCAATTTTCCAAGTGGTTGTAAGTTTGCCCCTCTTTTCCCCTATTCTCTTTTAATTTACCACCGCTGCCACTGGTTCTGAGTATTAACAATTTTCATATGATTTCTACTGTCTTATATTACTCTATATTTTCATATTAATTTTCTATCATTTTTTTGAGTTTAGAATATTTACCCAAATTTATATTTTTATTTTATAATTTTATGCAATTAAAAGATAGCTCGAAACTAAAGTGGCTGCTGTTGATACGTACTATCTTTTATGACGTGAGAAAACAATCTCTATACTTAGAAGATAGAACCTTGCTCTTATCTGTCATTTGCCCGGTGGGTAGAGGTGAAAATGGATCAGATACAATCAAATAATGCTCAACCTATATCTGGACTAATATTTTTGTTTCAAATACAGATATTAGATAGATAATAAAATTTAAAATCATATTGTAACTAAATGGATACCGAAGAAGGTCGGATATGGATCGAATCTTAAACAGATACGAATACGAATCAGATCTTTCAACTCAAATGGCTTCCTCACAAACAAAACCTATTATCATCCCATTACTTTTATGGTCATCAGATAAGTATTACATGAGGACATCATATTATTTATGAAATTTATAATGGTGATAAATAAGTATAACCTACCCTTGAATTGTAGGGCATGCTTGTTTGAAAGTAACCACAAAATATAAATGTGAAAAGGGAAGTCTCAAAAGTGAAAACTGATTGAAATTTCTAGCTCATGCCTACATACTACTTATTATCCATCAATTGACTCATATTTAAAATCTAGTTAAAAGCTACTGTGATGAAGGAAAAAAGACATCTAATGAAGAGTTCAATTTATAAGAAACCATGAATTTGTTCAAAGGAGATGATACCTTGTAGACAGGTCCAAACCACCCTCTCTAAGTTTGTTATTGGTAGAGAAGTTCTTTATAGATTTTGCTATATGAGAGAAATCAAAGACCGAGAACTGTGAGTCCCTTTGCTAACTACACCAAATATTACATAAATTCAAAGAAAGCACCTCATGGTTACATTAGAATCATAGATATATAAGTATGCATCTCTGTATCTATAGGCCCTTGTTTGCTTTGAACTCATGAGGGTTCTCTGAACTTGGTCAAGGACCCCTAGCAAAGTTCAATTACTAAACATCTTTTTATCTTTTTTTTTTATCCCTAACCAAGTTCACTCCTGATAAATAAAATAGAAATTCTAATATAAATTCAAATTAATTTTAGTTTTACCATTGACATGATTTAATTCTAGTACTTTTGTCATTAAAATCAAAGGGCATTTTTGTCCATTAATTTTATATATCATTTATTTTCCTCTAAACTAATATTTTTCACTTTTTTGTATCACATTAAAATTAATAATTACATTTTAGTCTAGTTCGTAACCAAATACAATATTTTTTTAGCCTAATTCAAGGTACCTAAATCAAGACTAAAAAATTGGGTCAGCTAATAAAGTTTGAGGCTTAGCCTCAAACCAAATATAGCCCTAGGTAATTCGAGGTCAGGGGCACGATGACACCGGCATGCGACAGCCCCCCTAAATCACACATTTTGCCCATACTGTCACCCTTTTCTTGTCCTTCTATCACCGCCACCACCTCCTGTTGACACTCGAGAAGCTCTCAGCCATTGTCTCCCCTATTCCTCTGCCTCCTTCCTCACCATCTCCTCAACAAAAATCAAATGCATCTTCTTCCTTCTTGTTCTTAGTGATGAAGCCGATAGATGAAGAGAGGCTGAGTTTTGAGGGAGGGATGAAAATAACAAATTTTTTATGGAGGCCTTGACCACGTCCAATTTCAGAGTGGCCATTCAGGTAATGTGGATTAAGTGAAAAGGGGAAAATTCCGCCTTAATCTTCCCTAATTAGCTTTGAACAATTGTCCTCTTCATTAACATGTAACCAACCCCTCTCTCATCCTCTCCCTATTCCCTCCCCCACCCATCTGCTATCTTTCTTTCATAATAAATATCTTGATTGTGATTCGGCTTCACCCGTGGTCATCCTCAACTACAAGAGGAGCATCCACAGCAAATCCAAAATGTCGTCTGGCTCTTCATAGAACTGGCCAAAGACTTAGCCCATGTTATTATATCTCATGTCTACCACGAATAAAATACTGCGACAGACTATGCTGCTAATCATAGCAGGCACACTGAACAGAGACTTGGCTGTCAACCATAGAGGACATACTGAACAGTGTTTTTTTTTGTTTTTGTTTTTGTTAAAGATGGTGACTCCATCCCTTGTAATTTATTTACACGTCATCTTTCTGGACTCCTATGGAGTTTGTAATTCCATTATTGTAATTAGCTGATTCATTAACTCACTTGAATTCAGAAAAAGAAAGGCAGTGGCCCTTCTCTCAGAAAAGAAAGAAAAAGAAAAGAAAAAAAAAACAGAGACAAACTAAACTAACAAAGAAATGAAGAGGAAAGAAAGGTTTGCATCAAATAATATTAATATTTCTATGAATAGAGAGTCATAATATAAAGTTGGCATCAAATAATTTTACGGAGAAAAGATTTATTTTGTATGCTCTCATGGTGGCAAAAGAAGAACATTTATATCTCCATATCTATACACACATGCAAGTGCACCTGCACACACCCTCCGGCATGCACATGCGCACACACGCATATAGACTTGATGTAATTTTCTTTTATTACAGCTTGACACTAACAGTTAATTATATTTTCTTCAGAAAGGTGTTGCACCTTATTTTGGCTGCATTGTAGGCCGAGTGGCAAATAGAATTAAGGACGGGAGGTTTAGTCTAAATGGAGTAGAGTACACCTTGCCTCTCAACAGGCCACCTAACAGTCTTCACGGTAAGATATGTAACAGATTTTATTTTCATTCTCAGAGTGATAAGAAATTAGTCATTCTCTGCAAGTTTCTCAATTAATTACTGGTTAATTAAGAAAAAATTTCACCGATAACAAATAAATATTTGCCATGTCAGTTGGTATTGCAAGATACTAACTGATATATTTACTAAGAATGGTGGTGCATAGTTTTGTATTCGTAGTTGGTTAACTTGTATAGCCTGTGCACAATAGGTGGGAATATATGTCTTGCAAATTGAAAATCTTTTCTCATTTACTGTACCTTGAAACCCATGTATCATGTTTTCCAAAAACAACAAAAATATCAGAACATCAGCCTCTGGCCACAATGATGTTTGCCTTTAATAAACTATGAATATTTTCATCTGGTAATGAACTCATGTTTTGGAGAATTGTCATGGAAAAATACATTTCATTGTCCTAGTAGATGCTGTGTGTTCTCTCTATTTCCTTTCAAATGTATGACAAAGAGAAATCTGGTGCAAATTCTGTAGATTTTCTGAAGGCGAAATTGTTCTCTTATTCACAATAGAATTAAAGATTATTATATAGAGTAGATTCAATTGTATCATGCTGTTTGTGACATCAAAATATTCCAAAACATGGCATATTGTTCCCTTTATTCTCCATTGAAAGCTAATGCTTTTGTTTATGCAGTAATCATTAGCAGCAAGCCAACCGTCAGATTCTCCATGTCATTTCATTTCCTACGCTGCTGTTTATGTGTTTAATTAATGTGAAATTTGTATTCACAAGTATTTAAGCTATAAAATAATTCTACATCCGGTTAATTTCATTTTGTCATTACTTGATATTATTGCATTGATCTCTTCAGGTGGATTTAAGGGTTTTGACAAAGTGTTATGGGAGGTTTCAGAATATAATAATGGTGAAATACCATCAATTACTTTCATGCATCATAGCAGAGATGGGGAGGAAGGTAACACCAATTTCTTTTCTTTCTTTTTTAACAAAGAAAAGATATTTAGTAAATCACTGGTCAATGGGGAATATACTTTTGACTTGTGTTGCCCTTGTATATGTTGCAGGTTATCCTGGAGATGTCAGTGTTACTGCAACTTACTCTCTTCCTTCAGACATGACACTGAAGCTAGACATGGAAGCAGTGGCCGAGAGTAAGGCTACTCCAATTTCCTTGGCTCAGCACACCTACTGGAACTTAGCTGGTCACAACTCTGGAAATGTCCTGGACCACTCGATCCAAATATGGGGATGTCGCATAACCCCTGTGGACGCATATACAGTTCCAACCGGTGAAATAATGCCAGTTAAAGGTACGCCGTTTGATTTCACAACTGAAAGAAAAATAGGAAGCAGAATTCATGAAATCCCTGGAGGGTATGATCACAACTACGTGCTGGACTGTGGAGAAGAGAAGTTTGGCTTGAGACGAGCGGCGAAGCTGAGAAATCCTTCAAGCTCAAGGGTTCTAAACCTATGGACTGATGCACCTGGTCTCCAGTTTTACACAGGAAACTATGTTAGCGGTGTTTTGGGTAAAGGTGGCGCTGTATATGGAAAGCATGCAGGAGTGTGCTTAGAGACTCAGGGATTTCCTAATGCCATAAATCAGCCTAACTTTCCATCTGTCGTAGTTCAGCCTGGTGAGAGGTACAAGCACATGATGCTTTTTGATTTCTCACTGGAGTGATGCCATAGTAGGATCCATGAAAATCTTTTCTTGATGTTGAACTGCTTGAGCACTAATAAAATATTAATAAGCTGGGGGGGACTAAATTATACATTGTTAGTGAAGTTCATCAATTTTAGGTACTGATTATTTTTCTTCTTTCTTTTCTTGAATCCTCTGCTTTGGCCTACATATTGGGATGTTTACAGTTCTTGTGCTCTCTTAGCATGAGAAACTATTTCTTCTTCGGAATATCTACTCCCCAGTTATAGCAGCATTAACCTTTTCTTTGTATAATTTAGTTTAAGATCCTAGTGTTCAGTGGTGCATGATTACTTGTTTCCTGATTCTGGTGTCCAATTCAAAGACTTGAGGGTCCATGTTGATTGATACTGACGCCATGTATCTGAATTGGTTTTACTGATGCTTATGTGAAGAAGCAAGTTTGTGGGATAAACTCAATCTTTTGTTTTCAAACATGCAATTTGCAACTATCAATTTACGTGCAGACAATGATCATTATTTGCATGTATATCCCTAAATGGTCGCATGCTACAGTCCCAATCCCGGATAAGAGGAGGATTAATTATGTAGCTTGACAGCTAGTGCAAAAACTTTTATCAAGAAATTTTAAGTTAGTCGAGCAGTAGAGACTTAGGGAAAACTATGGAGTTAATAGATGTGTTTAGAAGAAGAGTCCAGGTAATTTGTTTACAAGAAACTGAATGGATGGGAAAAATGTTCAATTGTGACGAACCTAAAGGACGTGCAACAACGTCCGACAGGCAAATAATGTAAAATCTAGGATAATTGCAATAAAACTTATATTTAGACGAGAGCTAACAGCATTACGAGTCTTACACTGTTAAGCTTAAGACTAGACGATGCAATTTTGGGAAGATTTGGGCGAAAATTATGCAACGAATACCGATTTACCGAATTATGAAAAATTTTATATACGCTGACACATTTTTACTGGCTCTAAATGAACGTGCTGTATAGACCATATATCAAGAATCATAATTATAATACTACCCTTCAAAGGTACATGCTTATTAGCATGTATTGGTGTGGTTAGAACTCAAGATTACCATGGGAGACATCGGGTTTGTTGGAATAAACCTATTTATCTTAGTTTAGTCAATTTTTATTTTCGAATCACCAGCTGTCTTAGTAGAGCTTCAAACTTAGGTACCTCCTAAATATGAACTTAATCGTTAATTTGGTATGGTCAAAATGATTGATGTAATGGGAATCCGAGTTCAAGTCTGTTTAGTTTAGTCTTTGTATATATATATATATATGTAAAGAACAACCTAATCTATAGTATCAAAGAATATTTAGCTTGTCTCTCTCCCTAACTCTTCCCTCTATCTCTCGGTCATTTCTGCCCTCCTCATGTTCTCAAGCTAAGGCCAATGCCACCTCCTCCCTCGACCAATGATTCCCATAGGACTGGCTCACTCCTCCCTCCTCTTCCCTTTTGAAGCTATCATTATCCTTTCTCCCAACACCATTAATTCTCCATCTTTGCCATCTAGATCTCATCATCTCTATCATTGTCATCACCAAACTGCCCACTACCATCATTGTGATACACCCCAAGATCTGTCTTCATCATCTAGTATTAGAGCTGGTTCCTCAGACACATGCCTACAACCAAATCTATGACGGCTCGACAATAGGGAGAGATTCTATGGTTGTGGAACTCAATTTAGAACCAAAGATGAGGCCTTCGTCACCATCGGCCTCACCAATGTGAAAGGCTAAACCTCAGCATACTATTCAACAAACTTTAAGAGAAATGGCAGGCTGAACCTCAGCATACCATTCAACTAAAGGTGGTGGTGAATGGCCATAAAGTAGGGTAGCTTCTGGAGGTGATGGTGGCTATAGGTTGAAGGTAGAATTAGGGTTTGAAACTTAGATATATTCCTAGAAAAATAAATGGTTATGATTAAGTTACTTCTACTCCTAGATTATTTTATTCTTACTCCTAAAATAAACTCAAGTTTAAAATAATTTCTCAATGATTAGATGCTTGGATTTTTGAATGAATAAACAAAGAAGTCCAACCCTCTATATATAGAGGTCGAGTATAATGAGTCATACTTGGACTTAGCTCTAAAGATTTATACGACTTAAACTAGGACTTGCCTTAGAAACTTATATGACTTAATTGAATTTGCCTTAATGAGGGGTGGGGGGTGGGTGGGGGAGGGGAGTTGGAGGGCTACTAGTAGGACCTCTTCTAAGGCTTGGATTGAGTCATTGATGGCGATTTGAATCTCCTTCAAATTCACCTTCAATTTAGTGGAAATTTTTTTAAATATCGTCTTCGCCCACGCTGGTGGCTCATCATTGACAGTTGTCGGTGGTGCCGAGGAAACCTCTACAGGGATGGAGATGAGTTTTTGGTCCTCCATGGCCATGATCTCTCCTAGGTTAACTTTGGATCATGTTTTCACCATCGTCTGAGGAACGTTGGCTTTGATACCAATTTGATACAAACCGGCTTTACGCAATTCAAATCAATTTTTGGACAGAAATTTGTATGAAACTTTTTAAGAGAGTTTTTTTGGTAGATCTAGTCATTAGATTGATATGAAATTTTGATAGGTTATATCCTTAGAAAAGATATTTTTAATGAATCTAATTGCCCAAAGATCTGATGGCTAGATTAGAAGATATTTCAGAAAAGTGGATGAAGGTCGGAGGGTCAGCTCTGATACTAAGATACAAAGCAGATCTGGTTTCATATAAATCAAAGGTCAGGACGAAAAGATATAAATAAAATTATGGATCAAGATCAGAACGAGGCAAAATGGTAAATATTTGATATTACAATAGTGTTGGAGTGGGGGCGAACGGCCAAGGATGGTGATGGATAGCCATAAGATAGGGCGGTTGCTAGAGGTGATGGTGTGATACGAACTAACTTGTGGTCGATCCAAATCATAGATAGTTTTGCACAATTGAGGGAGAATATTCACCAAATATTCTCTTGATGTCAGAAAATTATGAAACTAATTGTAACTTCAAAATATAGGTTTTTTTTTATATTCAAACATTTGCCAGATAAGGATGATATCTCGGTCTTCTCTAGACGGAATGTCGATGTTGGTGTTGGTGGCGGGTGTGGTAGTGATTGCGGTTTAGAAGTGGAGATGGCTGGAGTGGTTAGGTAGATTGATACTATAGGAGAGAAGATAGGGGAGAAGTAGGCCTTCCTTAAGGGACTAGGGGGATCGGTAGATGAAGGAGATTAGAAGCAAGATGATACCATTCTAACAGGAGAGGCGGTGTTGGTTGGTAAAGAAAGAGAAGGGAGATGTTGAGGCCAGCGACCAAGTTAAGAGAGGAGATACTAGGGATGCAAAAGCAAAAGTTAATTAATCTTTATTTCATGCATACCTAATATATAAGCCATAAGACCCTATTTATAGAAAATAAAACATTAAGAGTCCTAAACAAACTTAACTAAACCAGCCCTCCTTATCCTTTTCAGATTAGCCCTTTATTTCGCCATAGGTAGATTTTGAATCTCGAGAAACCTTAAATATGAAAGTTATAAATTAGGACGTCGTCGATCTTATCCAAGTGGTTTCATAATATTCCGAGACCTTAAGAATATCTTCTAAACATTTTTCCAAAATTGCATAGAGCTTGATTTAGCTAATTAAATAAAGTTCTTCATACTAAGACTCCAATTAAACTATAAAAGCAGATAAGATAAAAAAAACTCAATCCACCATGTTTCTAACCACTTTGTCCTCAAGGTGTCCATGGTAGTTTCCAAGCCTTATGTAGTTGCTTCATCATTGTGCATCCTTTTCGGTTTGTCCATGCTCTTCCCATGATTGGTCCTCCATGTCGCCCTCCAAATCATCCTTGATCGTCTCCTCCATGAGCATAATGGTAATGGGTTGTTTGGTGCATTTATGGCCTGGTACAAAGCGCTCATCGTAATAGAAGCATAGGCCTTTTGAGCGTCGATCTTCAACCTCGACTGATCCTTAGAGTCTGGACCAGTTCAAGGTGGGGCTGACCCACTTGAATTTGGCTAAGCCTATCTTAAATATTGCACACCCGAGGCTGACGGTCTCGAGTTGGTCCACAGTGTTTGATCCATAGTTGTCGACTCCAATGTGGTCCACTTTGGTTGGTGTATTGTCTTCAATTCTCGTATCCTTTCCTCCATCATTTGTGCCACCAAGAAAGCCTCTAGCAAGGTGGTAGGATGAGTAGCTTTGACTTTTGCTTGTATGTCTCGTCGGAGACTAAAATGAAGATGCTTTTGAGGGCTGAGTCGAACCATCCTTAGACTCGATTGCTAATTCCTTCAAACTTTTCTTGGTAGGCTCTTATGAATGTCTTTTGGGTCAGCTTTGATAGAGTGACTTGAAAATCTTCATAGTCAGATGATCTGAAATGCACACAAAGCGCATCGGAATACTCCTAAGTAGTGAAGGCGAGTGCGCGATGTGCTACTTGAAACCACCTCATCGCTAGATCTTCAAGGTAAAATGAGGTCAGAAGCATCTTTTGGTAGTCGGGTGTCCCTTGATAGGTGAAAAATTGCTCCACCCTTTAGATCTAATCCAACGGGTCACCTTCGCTAAATTGTTCAGGTTTGTAGCATTTGATGGCGTCCGTTCTCGTGTCCTCAGTGAAGCGGCTCATGTTGTTGGACTCGATTGATATAGGGACTCCTCCCGCTCCTCGTAAGGTTCCTCCTCTGGGTATGGGGCTAAGATCGGTCCTTACTGGACTTGCTCATTTGGTCTTTAATGATGGTCATAACGGAACAAGCGTCAATCTAATTGAACTGGTGTTGGTGGAGGAGCCGCAAAAGCTACAGCCATTGCTGGTGGATCTAGATTGGTGGGTGCGTTGGTTCTAGCTGGCGTGCTACCTTGTAGGTTCATCCTGGAGGTGGTAGGATCTAGTACATATCCTAGTAGACGATGATTTATGTTAGCGAGAGCTGTTTGCATTGCTGCCATCGCTTGCGCCATGGAAGCCATGTCTTGTGGTAGATCAGCAAGGCTCCATGGGATCTCACAGATGTGATTGAGATGGTGACCTTGGGAGGGTCGTGTGCTCCATCTTGATATGATTTGGACCTCACTAAGTCGTCTCGAGCATCGATACACCATATGGGAGTCTTCTTTTATTATGCTTTAGTTATTTATTTCTAAAAAATAAGGATTTTATATGTTGCGCTCGAATGCAAGAGGGGATGCGGTTCGAACATCCCTTGCGAATACTTGCAAGCATTCATATCAACACAAAACGCGAATTGTCCGTTCAAATGCACAAACCCTGTTCGATCGCCCACGTGCAAATGCATTCATACGTTCGCATCGACAGAGAACGCGAAATGCGCGTTCAAACACGATCGGCAAGAATTCATTGTTTCTAGGGTTAAAATTTAGATCTACTACTAGGAAAATAAATGGGTATGATTAAGTTACTTTTTTAGATTATCTTACTCTTACTCCTAAAATAAACTCAAAACTAAAATAATTTTTCAATGCTTAGATGCTTGAATTCCTGAATGAATAAACAAAGAAGCCCAGCCCCTATATAGAGGTCGGGTATAATGAGCCCTGCTCGGACTTAGCCCTAAAGGCCTATACAACTCAAACTAAGACTTGCTTTAGAGGCTTACATTACTTAATTAAACTTATCGTAATAGCTTACATAACTTAATTAAATTTATCTTTGTGGCTTACATTACTTAACTAGACTTGCCTTATGGGCTTATATAAGCATGAATCAACTAAAAGATAAATAGGATCAATCTATCAAGGCCAATGTCCTCATGATACAATCCGATTTAATCTGATTTGCATCAATGCCAAAGGTTAAGAAGGTCCTCTTGGTCTCCTTCCACTTAGTAGAGATGGCCATATGATGGTACCAAGTAGCAAAGAAAATCTATCTATTTTAGTTGTGGGATGAGTTTGCGAAAGTATGGTGTGTTTGGTTTGGGCTGTCTAATTAGGAAGATTTTCAAGCCATCCTTACCAAATTAACCCAGAAGACCATGGTACAACCCTACTAAGAAAAATTCTAATGCGTATGCAATTGAGTTTGGGGCTTGTTGAAGTCGATCTTGAAGAATACTTTATTACAATAACTCTCGGGGTGGTTTTGATTGCAACAAAAGACTAGCTCAAGACAGTTCTAGAACTGGACATTTAGAGGACAATACTGATCGATCTAGCAATCCAAAAGGCCTAAAAATCTTGAAGTTTGTTCCCCTAGAGGTCAGAAATCCAACACAACTAGTATCACGATAATCGAAGATGTAGATCAAAAGTTAAGTTAGAAATACTAACCAAGCGTCAATAGGTGGCAATATGGACGTGGAAGGCAGTAGGTAGAATAATAGCTAAAATTAGGGTTTTGAAAGGTGGATATGGCAACGGTAGTTGGAATAAAGCATAAAGCTAAAGGAAGAGGGTGGAGTGGACCGTACTCTCATAGATAAGAGGGGACGATCAGACGTAAGGAAGGGCAGTGACGATGTTAACGATGGCCAAGGATAAAGCTTAACGAGAGAGAGGGAGGTTGTATGAGAGGGAGAATGGGGGAGAAAAATCTTGCAACAAAGCCAATGGGTTCAATATTCATTCGATAATCAAAATGCGGACATCACCTAAATATTTATAGGTGGCTACAATACAGATTGGCTCAGCTAACTCAACCGCATCAATCCAAATCAACTAAGTTGAAAGCAAATGCTCCTAACATCAGTGCTAGGTCAAGTGTGCGCCACAAGTTGGTTGCTACCTAACTTGACTCAACCAACCAACTTTAAGAGCTCGACTTGACTAACTTGAATAAGAACTAAATTACAAAAGCACACAAACAAATCTAATTAATCTATGGGATTTCGGCCCTTATTTGGTTAAGCTGAGATGACTAGGTTGACCCTAGTCATATTCTTCCACCACGCTTCTGTCACATTGACCTCAAGGTGTGAATTTGGTGGTCACCATCGGTGGTTCTCTATCTTGCTCTTGATGGCCCATGCTCTGCTGACTGAATTTGGTTGACCATCCAAGTCGAGATGACATTCAATCACTAGCATAGCCACCTCTTCAGAGCTCTCGACCATATGATCTTCTTGAGCACCCTTCAGTTGGCTCGAAGCAACCAAGCTGATTGCCTTCTTTGGTCTAATCCGAGAAATTGGTTGCACCCTGTCTCCCTTCGACAACTCCTCTCTCAACTAATTCACTCAGTTCTCCCATCCATGATGCACTTTGAGGTAATTGACACCCAAATTTGGGAAAAATACTCAATCTTTGATGCAGCCACCACTTCCTTGCTTTCCCACCATCCGTTCTTCCTCAAGGATTAGTGCCTTAAATTGGTTTCGCTCAAGCTCGATCTCAATCCGACGCCTCGACACCATGCCTCCTTAGGGTCTTTCTTGCTAACAAGGGAGCATTTTTCCCACCTCTCCCACCTCAGGTCACCAAATTTTAGTAGAAAAAAGTTGGTAACTCGAGTTTGGAAAAATACCATGTTGCTAGCGACGTTGCTACTCCTCTATTGTGCCCTTGTGGAAGATGACCTCTTTAAATAATTGAGCTGCTCTAATAAGGGGTCTAAGTGGATGCTTCACATCATTAGAGAGCCTTAAGGGAACTCTCGATCTAGTAGAAGTCATCCGTGTCCTCCAATCAGTTGCAGCATTCTCGATGGTTGCGCTTCGTCGACTGGCTTGGCACGTGTCCCATCGAGTCCATGATGCTGCTCTCTAGAGCAACATTAACTCGCAATGCTTCTTCTCTGTAAGTAGTGCATCCTCCACCATCTCCTCTGTTAGGTTTTTATTTGTTGGCAATTGTGTATAAAATATTCTAAGTGTATTTTTTCATGTATATGAGCTTTACACAAGTCTAGAATATCTCTGGTTTGAAGAATTGCAAGATTAGTGGAGAAAAGTTGTTGAGTTCACATCGCGTTCACAAACGCGTTCGAACGTGGGTACTGCGTTCACACAGACGGAGAGCCGCGTTCACAAACGCGTTCGAACGCGAGTATTGCGTTCATACAGATAGAGAGCCGCGTTCACAAACGCGTTCGAACGCAGGTACTGCATTCACACAGACCGAGAGCAGCGTTCACAAACGTGTTCGAACGCAACCTGAAGAATTCAAGCTGTCGCGTTCGAACGCACTTGGTCCCGTTTGAACGCACCTGAGATTAAGTTAGGCCGTTCGAACGCACCCGGGCCACGTTCGAACGCACCTATGAAGTTTGTAATTTATTGGATTTTCGTGAGTACGGATAAGACTTGGATTTGGCTCTATCTTGGAGATCATATATAAGGATTGTGATGCCCTATCTCTAGGGCAGTTGAAAAAGCATTATTGAAGGAGACTTCTTGAGGCTACATCGATTCTTCAACTAACAAGGTTCCACTCCTCTACAAGAATTAAATCTTTCGTCTTAAGGGGGATCTAGACGAAAGATCAATCTCGAGAGCTACTGAGATTGGACTTCAATCACAAGAAGTAGTGAATCGTAGGTTCTAGCGATCAAGACTGAGAGGAACAAAGACGTTTGGATCGACGGGTTGTTTTGTGAGTCAGTCTTGTAACTGCTACTATTATAGTGATTGGTTTTGATCCGAGTTTGGATCCGTAGTTTTTTCCCGTTTTGGGTTTTTCCACGTTAAAATCTTGGCGTTCATCTTTGCTTTCGTTCTTAATATTTCTTCGGACTTTTACTTAAGCGAACGAGCGATATCATTGCCTAGTGTTTAGATACATATGTGTGTCTAGGGGTTTTTTCATCCTCCATGGTACTAGACCTTACGACCCTAACATCATCTTGGATATCACCACGAAGACCCAAGTGGAAGGCGCTATGTTGGTGAAGATCGGTCTATGGTGGATCGCATCAGCTATGGATGCACTCAAACTCTTCCACGTGGAAGTTGTCGTATGTGGTTAGGACAAACCACTTGCACAAGGCCTTAGTGAACTCGTTCTAGGTTCTAAATTGCCGAGAGGATCTTGTTGAGTGAATCTATTACAGCGAGGTATCCTCGAGATGGAATGATGTCGTGACCACCTTGTGTTCCTCGAGCATCCCTTGGAACTAGAAGAATATCTCCACCTTGAAGATCCACTCAAAAGGATCACCTTCATTGTACTTGGAGATGTTGAGCCTTGGGGTTTGAGACATGAGTGCGTTCTCTCAGTTTGGGCCAAACCTAAACCCAACCGGTGCACCACATGTGGCTAGTTAAGTGGTCTCTGAATCAGTGCATGCCTTCATGGTTTGGCTAACTCGTGCTCGTACTCGAATTTGAGTCTAGCCAACAGGTCAGCATCCTAGTTCACTTGATGGCCCTCATCTTCCTCTTGCAATCCCGACCATGCCCTAACATAGGCCTCGACTCGGGAGAGCTTGTAAGGATTAATGGTTTTAGCACTAGGGCTTGATCTTGCTAGCCACCACTCTCATTTAATTCACAACCTTGGGCATAAGGAGTTGAACTATTTCAGTTCTTTGTCCTTATCATCTCTAGTATGAGGGACTCCATGGTTGAGTATAGATCTAAATTAGATCATTGGTTGGCTAGCCTCTATAAATATATGGATGGTAGCCAACTTTGTTATACTATTGGATTATTGATTTCTTGCCTCCTATCTTCTGTCTAGATTCTCTCTCTCCTCCCTCTTCACCATCCTTCTATATCTACCATTGGTAAGGTTTCTCCTAACTTCTAATCTCCCTCGACTATCGAGCCTCCCCTCTTCTTTGGGATCTCAACCACTTCGTTCCCTTCCTCTACTTCCCTTAATCACATCCACAATCTACCCTCATCTCTATACCCATCCATAACCCTAACATCCACTCCACCCGTCACCACCACCATCACCCACTCTTTCGTATTTTCGTCCTAGTTGTAGTTTGAATCTGTGAACGGCATAAATACAAACGTAGATCAGGAAGTTATGGATATAAACCAATTAGTTTCATAATTTTTGGAATACCAGAGAATATTTGACGAATATTTTTCTATGGTTGCGCAGACTGATTTCTATAATACATCGAGATCTTGAAGGAATCATTGCGTAGCCTATTGTTGGTACGAGAACCCATCAATCTGGTATCAGGGTGCATCAATTTGGTATCAGAGCTCATCAATTTGGTATCAGAGTTTATCAATTTGGTATCAGAGCTTATCATAACCTTTCCGTCTACATTATAGGGGTGAAAATGGATCGAATAGTTCTTAACCCACAACCATATCCATATTATTTTATCTTGATACGAATTCAAATTTGGATATTGGACGTGTAGCAAAATTTAAAACCATATTCTAATTAAATGGATACAGAATATATTTCGAATATGAATAGAATTATTTCCGGATAGAGGATTGAACCTTAAGAGGATGCGAATCAATTTTTAAACTAATTATGACCTTTTTTGAGAGACAATTAACATAAATTATTAAAAGTTTCAAAAAAATTACATGTAAAATATGTATAAATTTCGCAAAATCAATTTGTACAAATAATATAGAACACATTATCAATAATAATATCAATATTCACTATTCAAATAAGCAAAAAAAATTGTAATTTATTCAAAAAAAATAAGTGGGCAAATGGATATCTGATATCTGTATTCGCTTTCAAAAAATTATATCCAACCCATAGTCATATTCAAGTTTTTTGCTCTTACCCGAATTTGTATCTATATTTTTCTCAAAAGTACTACCTGTACTCAAATCTGTATCAGGGTCGGGTAGGAATTTTTTACCCTAATCTGGTCCAAATGGGATCAGATGGCAGATCGGATTGGAGTTAATCTGACCCATTTTCATCCCTAATCTACAACATTAGTTAGTATTCTAGGACCATTTATAATGACCATCCATAACTCCTAATCTATAGTTATAGTTAGACCCGCAAAACAAATGATTAACCTTCAGCAAGAAAAGTTCCTACAATAGTTGTCATGATCCTCTAAAACGCTAAAAGTAGAAATCTTGCTCTGATATCAATTGTTGGCCCAACTAGTTAATGCAAGAGGGGGGTGAATTGTGTTTACTAACTTAATATGAAGATAAAAACTAGTTATGCAAGTGTATGCAAAACTTACAATGATATGAATACTTCAAAGGTTCATGTAAATTAAAATAATATAAATAAATAACTTAAATGAGATAAGCAAAGAAAAAAGAGAGGGAATATGACATCAAAATTTATAGTGGTTCAGCTAATACATATATCTACTCCTTAAGTTCCTTCCTTCAGAATTCACTATGCACTCAAAGTTATACATGTTACCTCGAATTTCAAATAGGTCATATTTCAACTTGAAAAGCAACTACATATAGTCAATTTATAGGGCTTATTATATATAATTAAAATTTGAATTTCAAATATATTTGTATACAAAAATTATAGAATGTCAAGTGTACGTTTCACGTATAGAATATCATATTGATCATATAACTATGTAGAAATTGATAAATAAAATACGGAACACATGTCGAAAATCTGTTTGTCAGAAATACAATTTTATATAAATTATGATATTAATTTAAAAAATAAATCCTGAGAATTGAAAATTATGTATTGTAACAAAGATATAAATAAATGAGTCTTCTTTTCAAATTAAAAAGAATGGCACTAATATCTATTAGGTTTTTTAATTGTTGGCATTTGTGTACAAAATATTCTAAGTGTATTTTTTACATGTATATGAGTTTTACACAAATCTAGAAAATCTCTGATTTGAAGAATTGCAAAATTATTGAAGCAAAGTTGATGAGATCAAGTCATACCAACGAAGTTTGAAAATCTTGGACTTTCATGAGTACGGATAAGACTCAGATTTGACTCTATCTTGAAGATCATGAGTACGGATAAGACTCGGATTTGGCTCTATCTTGAAGATCATATATAAAGATTATGAAACCCTATCTCTAGGGGAGTTGAAGAAGCATTATTGAAAGAGATTTCTTGAGGCTACATCGGCTCTTCAACGAACAAGGTTCCACTAATCTACAAGAATTTAATCTTTTGTCTTAAGGGGATCTAGACGAAAGATCAATCTCGAGGGCTACTGAGATTGGACTTCAATCACAAGAAGCAGTGAATCGTGGGTTCTAGCAATCAAGACTGAGAGGAACAAAGTCGTTTGGATCGACGGGTTGTTTTGTGAGTCAGTCTTGTAACTGCTACTATCATAGTGATTGGTTTTGATCCGAGTTTGGATCCGTGGTTTTTTTCCCGTTTTGGGTTTTTCCACGTTAAAATCTTGGCGTTCATCTCTGCTTTCGTTCTTAATATTTCTTCGGACTTTTACTTAAGCGAACGAGCGATATCATTGCCTAGTGTTTAGATACATACGTGTGTCTAGGGGTTTTTTCAATATCATATATCAATTCAAAGTTATGCTCAAAATACTAACACATAGTCAAAATTAATTCAATTCTTAATTAAAGAGAAAATACCTCTCATATGATAATTACTAATTTAACTTATTTGGTATCATCAAAATAATATAGTTAACTCATTTATTTGTTATCAACAAAATCAAATAATAAACTATTGAAACTGTAGGGTTAACACTAACACTATTTGAAACCACTGGTGGTCTTCCACCACTAGCATATGGATAAACTACTAGGGTTGTTCAAACTCTATAACATAGGATCTACTTGAAACCATATTAGAACCAGCACGACCATCATAGGGTTAAAACCTAAGTCAATAAGATGCAAAAGGTCCACTCCAATTTGATCCACCTCCTCGAGGATACCATCAAATTGACTAGGACAACTGGCCACTTTCTCCCATTGCTAAGAGCATTCTTCAAACAAATCTCTCCCAACTATCCATGCATTCTACACCATCTCTGCATAAGACAGGTTCCTCGTCATATTTGTAACAACCATAAAAAAATTAAAAATAAAAAATTGGGCACACACATTCGGGACAAGTGCGCCCCTTTCCTGTCTTCCCCCTCTCTTTTCTTCTTCTCTAGCTCTCCTTTTTTTTTCTTTTTTTCCTTCCTTTCCTCTCCTCGCCCACAGCTCACTCTCCCTCTTTCTTCTCCTCGCCCCATTAGAGTGCCGCCGGAACTGCCGACCTCGTGGAACGATGCGCCAGAGCTGCCTCTCTCATCAGGTATCTTAAAAATGTGTTAGCATATGAGTTTTTCTTCTCTGAAATTTTCCCCTCTCGGTCTCACTGTGATCTAACTAGTAAGCAGCTTCATGCCTTGTTGTGCCGGTCCAATGAGCTTCCCTTCTTCACGAGGATGCCCTCGATGGCATCCTTTAGAGCCCTCACGATCGAAATAGCTAGGTGGCCCCTTGCTTTGGCGGACGGCCTTAACGAGGGCAGTTCTCACTATCGGCTGCCTCTGGCAGCTAGGCTCCCCTTCGGCTAACTTCTACTATCGAGGTGAGGGTGTCGGCTGGGTTGGGCGAGGCTATTGGTGGTCAAGACCGCCAACAACTTCCCCTCCCCATCGTTGGGGCTATTTTTGCATTGTTGGCAGCTGCCGTCTCCTTCGTCGACCAATTTGCACTATGGTGCCTTCCTTAGCCGACAACGAGTCCCCGGCGTACCGGCTTGGCTGCCAACGACGGTGCTCGCTAGCAGCCATTTTCCTTCTCTTCCTCGACTAAGTTGAGTTGAGGAGAGGGGGTTGTCAGGCTCAGGTTTGGTGCTGCCCAGCCTGAGTGTTGGGTCGGGCTGGGTGTGATCCATCTCGAGTTCTAGGTCAGACTAGGCTGGGTGCGGCCCAACACGTGGGCTGGGCTAGGTGCAACCCAACCCGAGCTTAGGGTGGGTTGGGCTGCCTATAGCCAGCCTAGGTAAGTGATGGGTTTGAGGCTACAAGCAACCCAAATCAAGCTTGGGCTATAGCTAGCCTAGCCCTAAATTGTAGGTGTTGCTTGGCCTATGTGGCTTTAGTAGATAGTGATGGCTTCGAGTCTATATCTTAGTGGGTTAAGTTGGTGGTCTTTTGGTTGGTTGCAACCTATATTTCTTTAAGCCCGATCTAAATAGATTAATTGCTTGTCATCTATTTTAATATAATTTTAAATCCTTGGTCTAATTATCTATGTCAACGGGAAATAAATTTAATTATTTTAGAGGGCCTCTTGCTAGTCATATCATGGGTGTAGATCAATTTTAATGAATTAGACCATGAGCCTTAATTAATCAATGTTTTAAGCTGATAGCAGTATTTGCTACATTAATGAGCTAGACCATGGCCTAAAAGTGTCGTTACAAATAACACATATTAGGAACTAGCTCCAATTGGATATTAACATTTGCTAATTATAATTTTGGGCTAATTCAATTTTATTAAACGAGTCGATGATCGGGGTGTATCTATATTAATTGCACATATCAGAGAATTAATACAAATAAATGTAGAAAAAGGATATTAAGCAAGTTGCATTATTTGACAAAGCTTATTAATTAAATATTATTTATGTGATCTTTTGTAAATTTGATAATAGTGATTTAAGCAATAATTTGAGGATAATATTTTTATTACGTTTAATAACAGAACAAGCCTTGGTATATGCCAGCTCTACCTGATTAATAAAGGTAGGAATTACGAGATGGACCTGCCTAAGCATGTAGTGAATGTCAGTAAGATTATTTAACTAATTAGTGATAGGAATATTGTGCTCATGTTTTTTATTTTTCTTATCGAGGTGGACTCTGTACTCTATGAGGATGATCTCGTGGCGTAGTTATAGGTAGTATCAAAAAAGTGGTTCAAGCAAGTGAAACTTATATAATCTAGGACTAGTGTAGAGAATGAAATATCGTACCTTATGAAATCATCATATTTATATCATGCATATGTATGCATTTTCCTTATCGTTAGTATTTCATGTCATGCATGGTAATTATATTTTGCAATTCAGTAAGATTTCACATATCATGATGTCTATGCATATTTATTGGGCATGATCATGTGTTTAGCACGTAAAATATGATAATGATGGGTGTTACATTATGCTTGCTATGTTGTATAATATCATGTCACTTGTACACGTGCACGACCATAAAGGGGGTGACTACTATATCTCGATAATACCTGACACCTCCCTAGCCAAGCTTAAAAGCAGAGGATACTATTATAATTATATATATTAGGGGCCACGCCTAACGTCTTAGTTTGTTGATCATAGACAATCAAGTAGCCATTTTGCTGGGCGATTTACTATTGATCGATGAGAGTCATACCTTTTAGGGGTGTTTAAGATAAAGAGAAAAGGGTAGGATGATGTAGACCTAGCTGTACTCGATGACGTAGAGTGAGGGCGTCTGTGAGTGATGGCTTATGATTTTCGCATGATGGTGCGATGTTGTGGAGCTAAGGACTCAGATAGTAATATCAATGTATGATACCGACTTATGTGATGGGCTTACGACTAAGGTTCTTAGTCTGTTGTAGCATACAATTGGTTATGATGTTTACCAAGTGATGAGCTGGCGATTTTACCACTAGAATCTACCCTCCCTTAGGAGTATGCATGTGGTCAAGTATGAGATAATGATGTGGCCTACGTGTGTAGCTCTGCAAGAGCCTAAGTTGTAGACTTGTTAGTCTAAGATGATGCATGTTATGTGGTGTAGCATTGATATGCCCTCTAGAAGGAACTCGGTGTGAGCTTGAGTTTGAGGGCTTGATAGTTGGATGATGTGTGGTAGGTTATCAATTGCTAATGCATGTGTGCATTGGATGAGCATGATGGGGTTGTGGTATTGGTGCGTTCTATTTGATCAAGATACGCATATTCATATTTATTTATTATTACATCATTCATTGCATTACTTTTAGACTATAAAAGTAGAAACTTGTTGGTCTTCATGATCACTATTTTCTGGTGGAAATATTTTCAGTTAGTAGAAGAGCCAAAGTTCATGGTAGAGCTAGCAAAGAAATATCATTAATTTCTCTAATTTATTTATTCTTGTGAATTAAGCTAAACGGCTTATAGCCCTTACGTGGAAAATTTTATTTATATATAGATATGTATTTTGGGGCTTGTTGTGGCCTATGGTATTATGGGCTTCTTTTTGTCTATTTTATTTGTGGAAGTGTGGGCTTTTTTATTGTATATTGTGTTGAAATATTGACCAATAGGTCACATGATAATCACGTGGGTTCTACCCATGTGAGGGGCACATATTTGATGGCAGGTGTTACAATATTCACTTGCTTAGGGATCTCAATTCAAAGTCCCTTCTTAAATTGTTCCGCTCTGGCAGCATCATCTATACCACCCTAAAGGCAAAACATGATGGGGTATTTAACCTCTCCTCATACTATGCCACTTCCATATTTTCTTGCCTGAGTTTTGTGAACTCCGTCATTATCTCAAATTACAGGGACGTTTAAAAATACTTCTAATCAAAGATGTCTAAGAATGTCTTCAAAGTACCGTACTCTCTTGTAGAGTGATTTGGCATCAAGCACTCAGTTGCTCTCCACTCTATCGCCTCCCCACGGAGAAGTTTGATAGTAAAAGTCACCTGCTGATCCTTCCAACATCTAAAAATATATAGGATCTTCTTCACATCCACGATCCACTTGTTTGCTTCCATAGGAATAGTCATGCCACTAAACACTAGAGGGTTGAGTTGCATGCAACGGTTTACGGGCCACATGAATCCACCACCAATCTATTCAACAGAGGCTAAAGGCTAAAACGACCCACTAGGCGAATTCACCCTAGCTGTCACTATAGTGTGCTCTCGAACAAGTTTCTTTATAAATATCTCCTACCATATAATCAGAAACCCAAGAGCCTACATACTATCAATCAAAGCGTCAACAATTGACTCATCTATTGGAGCTCAAACTCCATCAAAAATAGTTGCATGAATAGAGTGAGCACATCTAGGCAGAATTCTTGTTAAGTTAAGAGTAAATCAAATTGTAATTCAAAATTCATATGTAGTTGTCACTAATGTCACTCATGTTCAATTAAATGTAGTCTTTAACCCTTCTATACTTATCATATGCACAGCATTCAAGAAAACTTATTGGATTTATGATGAACAAATGCTCTAATACCTAATTGAAACAATTGCCACCGGATACACATGCCTCCCATGTGGGTGGAACCCCACATGGTTCTCATAACCCATTAGTTAATAATTACACATAGCATCTAAGAAAGGTATAAAATATCATAAACAATCTATCAAAATAATCCAATTATATACTACTACATAGCACAACAAACCTCTAGAGATATATGTTCATATAAAATAATCAAAAAGCATAAAACCCATGCAGGAGCCATAATCCAACTAGATATTAAAATAAATAAACTCCATCATAATAGAATCAACAATTCATGGATACCCGTATCGTCCTCTTTTAAATCTAAAATATTTTCATCAAAGGTTATGAGCACACGGCCTATCAAATATAATCCAAGATAATATAAAAAGTACATGCAAATAAATGATGAACATTATAATGCATGCTCACAAGTATCACAAGAATAAAATAACACATAACTGATATGGTTATCACTGAATTCTATTTTAATCATAAATCACATCTTAAATACAATTAGAAACTCAATCCACATTATATTCTCACATACATCAATAAAATAATATTTTATTATACGTTCAAACAAAGCCATAAATTATCTGATAAACCTAACAATGAGAAGGGATAAACATCTAGTGGTAATATCACCCATATATTCCTAGCGACTCTACATATGACTGGCTGTTTGTGGCTATTAAACTAAAAATCAAAGTTTAAACCCGTACTCTAATCCTTATCATTATTATCACACACTGTGAAAATCAAGAACACAACTCAAAATGGCTCCCTAACCCTATGTCATAAGGTACCACTAGAGCTATGCCCTAACACTATACCTTTAATCTCGGGTTGAATGAGTTGAGGGCATTGCCTAATTTTGAGACTCGACTAATTAATGATATGTGTAACTACTATAACGTCTCTTATCATATTATTTATAGCATGATCATTAAGATTAACATACGTCACATATGTATGCATGGGCTATAACATATAGTAATTAATCCATAATTAAGTAGAAAATTTATATACAAGTAATATGTTGCAATAAAGACAATAATAATTATCAAACATTTACGCTATTCATAGACTAATAGAGGATCTATCTTGCCTGAAATATATGCGAACTACGGCTAGCTCTCCTCATACATTGGGCTCCTCTTATGTCTCAAAATCTTCTATGCCAAGTAATAGATCTAACCAATAATAAAAGCAATCGGTACATATATAAGACAACTTATCTAGCATTAATTAGTTAATTCATTAAGTCATATGTTGTCATTCTAGGTTCAACTTAAGTCCATGTAACAACAGTATTGAATGATATTGATCTAATATTCATTAGAGTAATATGACTATAATTTTGTTAGTAGTTTGACAATGTCAATTATACCAAATTTTTTTTAATTTTTGAAAAAAAAATATATGATTTACAATTTCTGCTAGTTATCTTCTTAAATATCTTAAATAATATGAGACATAATAAAATAAATAATAAGATAAAAATAAAAGATAAGGACTTTGGATGGGTTGCAGTGGGCCATATCCCAAACCCAACCAATGTGGGTTGAAAAGAGTGAATCTTCTTTGCCCCTCTCTCAGGTTCAGGGAATAGAGCAAGTGGGCAAGCCCAATAGGGAATGAAAAGAAACGGTGTTGCTCCGATGATCACGCTCAAAGACAGCCAAGTCCTCAAGCCAGAAGATTGGCGGTGGTTAAACAACCTCCCAAGAGTGAGTGGTTGGCCAAAAAAATGGGAGAAAAGATGGAGGCAATCGGGATCAAGCTCATCGCTAATGGAAGGAAATGAACTTGAAAACCATAGGTGGATTGCTCTACAACAAAGTGAGTGGAGTGTTCATGGCTATGCAACCATCGACCAGAGTGGTTGACAGTGGTAAGGTAGTTTCTCCGTGGCCAACGGCTATAAAGGATCCCATTACTATCATATGGGCCACGAGGACACTAATCGAGGATACCTACTACTTCTACTTGAGGAAGGAAATTTGATAGACTAGAGAGGTGAAGCCACCATCATCGACAATGTCTGGACGCATGTTGAAAACTAGTGGCGAAAGACAACATGGTGTAGCCTCCCACTGATACACTTAGTTAGGATCTTTTCTTATTGCATTAGTTGTTTATTTTTATTAAAATAAAATTTCTGTAGGTCGCATTCAAATGCCCTTGTGAATACCTGCATCAGGTTCACAAATATAGAGAACGCATATTGTGCGTTCGAACGCCTGCATCGCGTTCGCACATACAGAGATGGAGCTTTTGGTGCGTTCGAACGCGATCAGGCGTGTTCAAACGCGATCGACGGAAATCCTCTAGAATTAGGGTTACATATTGTTTTAGGACTTGTTGGCTAGCCTCTATAAATATGTGGATGGCAGTCAACTTCATTATGCTATTGGATTATTGATTTCTAGTCTCCTATCTTCTTTCTAGACTCTCTCCCTCCTTCCTCTTAACAATCCTTCTACCTCTACCATTGGCAAGGTTTCTCATAACTTCTAATCTCCCTCGACTGTCGAGCCACCCCTCTTCTTTGGGATCTCGACCACTTCATTTCCTTCATCTACATCTCTTAACCACATCCAACATCCCCCTTCACCTCCATATCCATCCATAACCCTAACATCCACTCCACCCGTTACCACCACCATCACTCACGTTCTTTTGTGTTTTCATCCTAATTTCGGTTCAAATCTACAAAGGGCGTAAATACAAAAGTTCTAGATCAGGAAGTTGCGAAACTAATCCACTTAGTTTCGTAATTTTCTGACTACTGAAGAATATTTGATGAATATTTTTCCATGATTGCGCGGACTGATTTTAATATACATCCAGATCTTGAAGAAATCGTTGCGTAACCCATCTTTAGTATGAGAACCTATCATCCACATAGACAATGGGTATCAAAACACATTACCCACAACAAGAAGGTAAGGAGGCAAAGATTCTTGGACCGAAGGCCAATAGAATTAAGATATGTTTTGGTCAGTAAATTTTCCCAGCAAAATTTCCATAAAAAAATTAATTTTAGAGAGCATGGTTAGAGATCAAATATGCTTTCAACCATCCTAGGCCATATTCAAATCTAAATATTTGCGAATCAAGTTATATGCATTTTTAGAGAAGGCACAACCGTAGGAAGTTTCTGAATCCAAGTATTAGTCCTAGAAAGAATGGGGAGATTTATGCTCATGATCTTATCAATAAGGCCCAGGCCAAAACCGAGTGAGACAAGTTCAAAATTCCATTGGCCATTATTAAGAAAGATGAAAGGCAAAGAACCTCAAAAATTGAAAAAAATAAAAGTAAGCCACTTTTCTGTTAGGGTAGAGGATAATCATGAGCAATCTAGAGATTGTTGGTTCTATCAGTGTTAATAAGTTTAACAATGCCTCCTTTAATCTCATGCGGCATTGATAAGGCGTTAGGACCAAGAACAATTTTTAGGTTTTTTTTTTAAACTAGGGATGAGAAAAATCATATTTGGCCCAGAATAACCTTGACCCACATAATACTTGCATTATTTAAGATATGGAGAATATTTTTGACTATAAAGGAACAGTGCATGACTCAAAGATCTTTTATAGAAAGCCCACAATCTCGCTTAGGCTATGTAGCCTTATCCTAGTCAAAAGATGTCGGCCCTTGTTTGAATAACCTTTTTTCCAAAGAAATTTGTAAGAGAGCTTGGTAACCCGATTAGCTATAATAAATAGGGTCCACATGGAAGCCATAAGATGCATGACCATAGAATTTTAAACTGAGTTAATTAAGGTAACACTGCCTATATCTATTAACTAGATTAGTTATTTTCCTACCAAGAGACCCTAGACCACTAGAAGGTCCTAATAGCTTTGTTCCACTTGGAAGATGTCACGATCAAATAGTTCCAAGCAGCATAATAGACTCAACCATTCTCGTCTTGGGATGAGTTCGCATCCATCCTATGTAGTTGGTTCGGTTTGACTGAGTATGATGTCTTCCAAGCAATCCTAACTAAGCTAACTCAATAGACTATGGTCTGCGCTTATCAGGAATTCGAGAGGATTGATAACATAGTTTATGGATGGATGGACTTAGCCCTCAAAAGCACCTTCATCTCTGGCCTCCATTAGGAGATTCAAGCTAGGTTGAAGGTCGCCCATCCACGATCTTTACTAGAGGCTTTCTCCACTGCTTGGTTTGCACAAATTGGGCTACTGCAACTAGTTGGGATTGCCTCACTTCAAGTCTTTTCCAGAGGAGAGAGGACCTCAGAGGGCCCCTATACAACAACATTTTATAGCCAAAGTGAAAGATCATAGGGCTAAAGTTTTATGCCTCCATTCTAATGAAAAATATACACCAGGGCACAAATGTGTCTGACCGATGATATTTGGAGAAGCGAGCAGAGTTGAAAATGAAGGACTAGAGGAGGGCAAGCCACCTTGGAGAAGGAATTACGAGAGATGCCACCCCCACAGATGGGCTCCACCCAAAGACCGCTTCCATGGTTCTCACTTGGGAGACAAAGTGAAAAGAAGCATAGTGGAATGATGTGAACTGGGTTAGGTCTGATCAAATCATAGGGACAGTGGGTTCGATGGATCCAGTCAATTTATTTTTTAATTAATTCATGATGTAAAACTATAATGCAAGTTTAGTTAAGTTATGTGAGCATTTATGGAAAGTTCAATTAAGTCATCTAAATTCTTAAAGCAAGTCTAGTTAAGTCAAGTAAGTTTTTAAGACAAATCTAATTAAGTTTTGTACGTCTTTAAGACAAATTCTAATTCAAGTTGTGTTAGCCGTTAAGACTAGTCCTAGTTTGACTTATTATACCCGACCTCTATATATAGAGGGGTTAGGCTCCTTTGTTTAATCATCCATTGAAGAATTGAGAAATTATTTATAGGAGTAAGAGTAAGAGTAAGATAATCTAGGACTAGAAGTACATTAATCTTCTTCCTCCACTCCACCATTACCATCACCATCATCCCTCCTACAATCGAGATCCACCACCTTCCATCCTCTCCATCAACCATCATTCACGTTAATTGAAGCATCGACTTCCTTGTTGTGAAATGACTCTAATCGGTCTGTAACATAACACCCTAAGAAAAATTTTATCACACAGTTGACCGGCAACAATTAGTTAGCTTATTCTCCATCTCTCGTAGCGATGACAAGAGATGGGCTCGTTGTTGTGTTCCCTATAGCTGGTTTTAGACTCCATGACCGTCAATATCTCCTCTACTCTTTAAACCAAGATTCCTCTCCCTCTTAAGGATTTTTTTTCTAGCTGCCACTCTCCATCTTCCTATCTCTCTCTTTATTTCCTATTTTTGTCATCAAGGTGTTCGATAGGGTCTTTGACATCTTGGGTTGTGAACTCAGTTATAGATAATATCAATATTCCAACTCATAATTAAAAAAAGATTTGCATAAGAAATGCAGTTGGTTTTCAATTTTGTCACTCAGACTCATTTTTTATTTCCTTTGTAGATGAGGTATTTTCTATTTTTTCCGTTCTAAGTTTGCTCTTCTGTCATTTAATGTCTTATTAAATGCTAATGTAACACTATTAATATAGAAAGAAGTGGCCCCATACTCTTCTTTTGCTGATGTTTTTTCTTCTTCTTTTCTGCTGTTGCTTTTTCCTTTTCTTCTTCTTTTTCTACTGCTAGTTCTTCTACTGTATCTTAATCCTTTATTTCTTTTTTCTATATAAGTCTCTCTAATCACTCTTTAATTAATAAATTAAGAGACTACTTAGAAATAATGATAAAATAATTTTGATTAGTTATTCAGTTATTCATTTGACTTGCCAATAAATATGTGAATCCGTCTAGTTATTTCAATGGTAGATTGGGTACAAATTGGAGTTTTGCTAGGAAGCTTCCATTTATTTATGGGCATTAGAACATTGACGTCAAAAAAGTAGCTTAATATATGTTGTTAAAATAACCAAAAGCTCTAAAATTAATCTTTCAAAAAGAGAGAATTGCTTAATTCATATTGTTTGAAAAGAAGTTGATATATGTAGCAAATAAGTTATAGTATCTAACTATGGATAGTGCAAATTAGCCATATATTAGTGATTATAAATGCCAAAACGTTTGAATAGATATATCTATCTGACTCTTCTCATTCTCCTTTTTTTCTAGCCGAATTTCAAAGTTAAATTACGAATTTTCTTTAAAAAACTATAAATTATAGTTAGTATTTTATAATTACTTAACAAATTTTACAACTTTTATTTACTAACCTTCTTTATTTTCTTTAATTCTATTCACTAAAAAATTCTATACAAGCCTCTCATATAAGAGAAATAAGGAGGTGAAAAAATAAGATATAAAAAAAAATGTAGTTTGTAGAAAATATGAAGCTTTGTTGCAAACTTGAACATAACAGTAAGATTATCGGTTAATCTAGAAAGTGCATCTATTTAGATATGGAAGATCATTTTCACACTTTGATATATAAAGATCTCTAGTGTGTGCCTATAATTTGGCTAGAACAATTTTGAAGATACTTACACCACATTTTGACAAGTACATATCTTTCTTCAAATAGATAAGAAGATAAAAGTAAATTATCTAGAAAGACTAAATAAATATTCAGCTTAAAATTGTTACTACATTTTTCCTTTACATTCATTGACATGAGCAATTTTAATATTTCTTTACCATCAATAACCTATATAGGCACATACACACTTCTTTTACCTTGCAAAACATAAGCACTTGTGATAATTGTGAATCAAACTTTAAATGGCAAGCTTGTATGAAAGGCTTATATAGAATAAGAAATGTTTGGTAATTATTAAATGTCTCCAAAAGTTTAAATAGGATAGTATTTCTCTTACTTCTTCTCATTCTATTTTTTATGATTATAATTTGTAGTTTATTTACAAAATATACAATTACCTTACAAAGTTTTTTTTATTCTGCTCTCCTTTTACTTATTTTCCTATAACTTACTCCTTCACCACTTTATTTTTCTTGCATGAAATGCTTATATAAAATTATTTCTAGTGAAAAAAAGAAGACAAAGAATGTTAGTAAATATAATTGTGAAATTTGTATATAACTATGAAATTCGTAAATTAACTATGTACCTAATATTAAATCATACAATAAAATACATAATTGTCGCTTTCTTTTAGCTACTCTTAGCACCAATGTTCTCTATTTTTGAAATGTGATTAGAGTATTTGATTCTTTTGGTTATTTAATGGGAAAACATATCTTGTGCACACTTAAAAAATTATACTTGATAAATGAAAGTATTCATGTACATTAGAAATGTGTTAATGATTATAACATGTCTCCAATTCATAGTTTATTTACAAAATTTATGATTAACTTGAGAAAAATTATACTCTACTCTTCTTTTACTTATTATATCTCACTCTTTCACAATCTTATTTTTTTCTTGTATAAAATTATTTCTAGTGGAAAAAAAAAAGTAAAGACGATTCTTTTAGCTCTTTCAATTGGGAAACAATCTAATGTATAATTAAGAATTTGTGTTAAATAAATAGAAGTGCTCATAACTAGATATATCACCTTATTTGCAACACATATTAAGTTCATTTTAGGGTAGTATCTATTTCATTCTTTCTTATCTTTCTTCTTTTTCTAACTGTATTTCATAGTTAATTTGAAAATTTTATAAATAAATTAACTACAAATTATACTTAGAAAAATAAGTAAGAATGATTCCTTTTTGCTCTTTTAATTGGAAAATAATCGAATGTATAAAAGTGTCCATAACTAAATATTGCACTTTATTTGTAATGCATATTAAGTTTTTTTTTAGAAAAAATTAATTAATTTGAATTAAATATAAAACTACATCGTAGATGCGCAAACGTCCATAAATAAACGAAAATTTTCTTAGCAAAGCTTCAATTCCTATTTCATCCATAATTATAATAACTAGATGAAAGAAGAAGAAAAAAAGGAAGTAGTGAACACGTGTCACTTTTCTTTATTCTTACATTGTGCTATTAGCATTTAATAAGCACTTAATGACAGAAAGGCACATTTGAAAGACAAAAAGAAAAAATGTTTTATCTGTAAAAAAAACAAAAATGGGCCTATGACAAAAATAAAATCTATCCGCCACTAAATACTCATGCCTCTCATGTAAGTAGAACTCACATGCTCCTCACGTGGGTTCACGTGAGAACCCACGTGGTTTTTACATAACCTATTAGTCAATATTTTATCATAATATATATAAAAAAAAAGCCTAATAAGTTTATAAATAATATAAACAAAAGAGGCCTATAACAACAAATGACATAGCAAGCCCCAAAATACATATCCAAAATCATATAAAAATACCCACGTGGGGGCTATAAGCCATCGTCTTAAATTTACATAAAAAAATAATTAGAAAAATTATGAAATAGATCTTCGTCGACTTCTCCATGAACACAGGCTCATCTACAAGCTGAAAATATTTTCACCAAATGGTGGCGAATATAAAGCTAGCAAGTTTTTACTTCTACAATCTAAAATTAGTGTGAATAAAAAAGCAATAGTAGATAAATATAAATATGCATATCATGATCAAATCAATGCATCAATGTCATATAGTCATCATATTCATCTAATATGCACATGCACTAACAATTTACAATAAGACATGCATCAAACCCGTATTATCATATCCCCAAACTCGTGCTCAGTCTAAGCTCCGTCCATAAGCCATGTCAATACTAAATAATATGATATACATCACATCAGACTATCAAGTCTATAACTTAGGCTTATATAGAGCTACGCTCGTAGGCCACATCAATGTGACCACATGAATAACCCTAAGGGATAATAGACCTTAACGGTAGAATCATCAAACTGAGAACTTCAGTCGTAAGCCTATCACATAAGTTAATATACCTTGGCTCCATATCATCACACCACCATGTAAAAAAATTATGAGCCATCACTCACGGACACCCTCACCCTATGTCATTAAGTACCGCTAGGTTTATATCATCCTACCATTCTCTCTGTATCTTAAATATCCTAAAGGGCACGATTCTCGTCAATCGTTAATAAATCGGCCATCACTTTGTGAAATAGCTACCTGATTTCTATGGTTAACAAATTGGAAACTTAAGCATGAGCCCTGATATATAAGTATAATAATATCTCTTACCATGAACCTTAGTTGTGTAGATGTCAAGTACTGTTAAGACACAAAAGTCATACCTTTTATGGTTGTGCATGTCTACAAGTAATATAATATTATATAACACAACAAGTATAATGAAACACATTATTATCATGTATTACATGTTATCATATATAATTATGCCCATGTGTATGCATAGTAGTCATGATAAATGTAATTATGCCAAATGGAAGTAAAGTTAACATAATCTACATACATGCACATACATGGTATGAATGTGATGATGTCTTAAAATAAAATATTTTATTCTCTATGCTACTCCTAGACTATTGGAGTTTCACTTGCCTAGTACCATTTCCAAATTAATCAACTCCAACCATGCCACGGATCATCCTCGCTTAGTACAGAGTCCACCCCAATAAATAAAGTAATAAAATATAAGTATAACATTTATGTCACTAATTAATTAATTAACCTTATTGACATCAGTTATAAGTTTGGGTAGGTTTAATCAAAAATTCTTGCATTTATTAATCAAGTAGAGTTGATATATTAATTATGACGGTTTGACACACCATTAAGGGTTATTAATACAATTCTCATCATATTTATGGTTCAACTAATTGCTATCGACTTAAAATATATAAAAAAGATCATGCTTAATTAACTTACTTATTGCATATAAATACACGTCTACTAGAATTACCAAACTCCAATTAGAGATGAAGTCCCATTAAAAGCAATTAATAGTGGTAATCCTATACCAATGCCTCATTTATCATTATTAAATTATAGCAATTATTATGGCTAACAAATTTACCCTTAAAAGGATAATTAATAATTAAGACTTAAATTTGACAATGATAATTAAATAAAATAACTAAGTAAATTTGAAAAAACCCCTAGACACACGTATGTATCTAAATACTAGGCAATGATCTCGCTCGTTCGCTTAAGTAAAAGATCGAAGAAATATAAAGAACGAAAGTAAAGATGAACACCAAGATTTTAACGTGGAAAACCCAAACGGTAAAAAACCACGGATCCAAACTCGGATCAAAACCAATCACTATGATAGTAGCAGTTACAAGACTGACTCACAAAACAACCCGTCGATCCAAACGACTTTGTTCCTCTCAGTCTTGATCGCTAGAACCCACGATTCACTGCTTCTTGTGATTGAAGTCCAATCTCAGTAACCCTCGAGATTGATCTTTCGTCTAGATAGCCCTTAAGACGAAAGATTAAGATTTTTAGATGCAAAGGGCCTTGTTTGTTGAAGAACCAATGTAGCCTCCAAAAGGTCTCCTTGAATAATCTCCTTCAACCACCTAGAGTTAGGGCAACACTATCCTTATATATGATCTCCAAGATATTTTCAAATCCAAGTAATATTCGTACTCACGAAAATCCAATAAATTGCAAACTTCATAGGTGCGTTCGAACGCGGCCCGAGTGCGTTCGAACGGCCTAACTTAATCTCACTTGCGTTCGAACGGGCCCAAGTGCGTTCGAACGCGACAGCTTGAATTCTTCAGGTTGCGTTCGAACGCGTTTGTGAACGCTGCTCTCGGTCTGTGTGAACGCAGTACCCGCGTTCGAACGCGTTTGTGAACGCGGCTCTCTGTCTGTGTGAACGCAGTGCCCGCGTTCGAACGCGCTTGTGAACGCGGCTCTCTGTCTGTGTGAACGCAGTGCCCGCGTTCGAACGCGCTTGTGAATGCGGCTCTCTGTCTGTGTGAACGCAGTGCCCGCGTTCGAACGCGCTTGTGAACGTGGCTCTCTGTCTGTGTGAACGCAGTGCCCGCGTTCGAACGCGCTTGTGAACGCGGCTGAGAACGCGACGGCTTTTCTCCAATGATCTTGAAATTCTTCACACCAGTGATATTCTAGACTTGTGTAAAGCTCATATACATGAAAAAATACACTTAGAATATTTTGTACACAATTGCCAACAAATAAAAACCTAACAATCTCCCCCTTTGGCAATTTGTGACAAAACACCTATGTTACAAGATATTACAAAGATTTCAAACTGAGCAATCAACAAGTCTAGAATATTTTGCACATCAATCCCTGCAAGGAAACATATACCAATCCAAGATCAAGTGAAAATAACTTGAAATAGAAAAAATCGAAACACAAGTTATCTCAAGAGCAAAAATTTAAACAGACAAAGATTAAACACACGTTATCACAATTGCTTCAAGTTAAGTTTCAAATGCCAAGATCAACCATCAAGTAAACTCCACTAAACTCCCCCTACACACCTAGACACTTAACCACTGAGACACTCTCTCCCCCTTTTTGGCACAAATGCCAAAGACTAAGAACTCGGAGGAAACTGACGATGAAGAATCGTCAACACGGAATCAAGTACAGTTCCCTGACGGATTTGCTCAGTACGTAGATCATTCACCGCGGAATGGAGATCCTGCACTTGAGTACTAAGTTGATCGAACCGGTCCGAGTACTGAGGTAACTCCCCCTCAGTGGGAGATGAGTCATCGGCAGAGCTATCATCTGAACTGTCGAGATGCGATGACCGACCAGCGGCGGAAGAGGACGGTTTGAGAGGAGATGTCTGGTCGTGAGCTTGACTCCGCTTCAGAGTAATCCGATCCAATGGTTTCTGCGAAGTAAGTGAAGGTTCCGAAGCATCTACTCGCACCCCACTCTGAGTGCACAAATTGGTAAGAAAGATGTCAAAAGGTAATCCCTCACGAGGTGCTTCTTTCTGTGCAGCTGAGAGAATCGAATCATAGTTCACTGCAGCTAAGTCAATAGAGACTCCCGATAACATGGCATGAAGAAGGAACGCACGATCCAAACTAATGCTGGAATGTCGGGTCTTGGGGGTGACATTGTACAGACAAAAGAGATGAAGCATGCGAGCCACAGATGTCAGCCTTGCATGTGGCATCATGTTACCTTTCCAACGTTCCCCTTTGATCAGGACTGTACCGGCATAGTCATTTATATCAGGGAGTGGAGCAGACGTCGGATACTGAAACTCACCAGCAGGCAAACTCAGTTCAGCACGAATAACATCGGAATCCAAGTATATAGATACACCACGAACAGTAGAACGTATATAGTGATCGAAAATCGTGGCATTACTAAAGAATTCTCTAACAACTTTCACATAAGCAGTCCCGCTCATCCGACACACTGATAACCATCCTCGGTCAGTAAAGATCTGTTCAATCCCCAACTCAGAAAAATCAGATATAACTACGGGTCTTTCACAGATAACAGGACGGGTGCCAAAATTATGCTTGTAACGACCCTCAGCCGTTGTTGAAGAAAACTTGGGAGCCGAGGATGGCGAGGAAGGCGGCCTTGGTTTCTTGGTCACCGTCGTTTTCTTAGGCATTCTTGAAAAGAAAACACGTTTCAATATTCAATACATTCCCGAAAGCAACCAAAAAAATAGCAAGAAATCCAAAGAAAAATGGTAAAAACCATGAAGCCCCAAAAGGAAAAACATCTTGCACTTGAAAAATGCTAAGATATCACGTTCAATCTCACAAGAACCATCAAGAGTTGAACATTAACGTGATCAAAAGTTGAGAACGCACACATCACTCAAAATCAAGCAAGTGTATATAAAAAATAATAATAGATGATCATACCTTGCAAATGTGGGGAAAAACTCAAAATTTTGGTGGAAAGACACTAGATCCGGAGGAGATCGACCCCCAAAAAGGATTTGAAGTGAAAAATTCGATGAAAAACACCAAGATCTTGAAGATTTGAGAAGGGGAAAATGAAGGGTTTTTAGGGTTTGGAGAATGGAAGATGAAACCCTTGGGTTCGGACGCAATATTTAAAGAACCCACGCGTGCGTTCGAACGCACCAGTCCGCGCGTTCGAACGCGCCGCGTTCGAACGCACCAGTCCGCGCGTTCGAACGCGCCGCGTTCGAACTCAAGAATCCTCGTTCGAACGCCCTCTCTTTTTTTTTTTAATTTAATTTAACTAAAAACAAGGAAAAAATCTTTTTGAAGATGCACTTCTAGAATTCCAAAATATAATCAAGACATAGAATATGACAATCAAATGAAATAAGTCATACAAGATCAATCAAATCATCAAAAGCATATTATACTCAATTCGAATGCATCACTCAAAATTACATTAATCTTGATTGATCATAACGATATGCATATGCAAGATGATCATAGATAACATGAACCAATCTTCTTAAACAAACTTTACTATATAAATAATGATGCAACACAGTAGTCAAACCGACTCAGTATAGAAATTTTACACTTTTCGACTTATTCTCCATAATACAGTAGGAATTTTTCCTGTATTTTTTTATTGAAACATATATGTGCAATGATGGCTTTCACACATGAGTAGGTAGCCCTTTTCTTGAAATACAAATCAAACAATGTGCAAGAAGAAATTCACATATATCAATTTTTTTTTTATTAACATTTGCAAATAATGTACTGAGTCAAACTGGACTCGAAACAAGACGGCTTTCACACTAACTCATTGCAGCCCTTTTCATTGATCTTTTATAAAAATATATTTGATAACTAAGCATGAGGTCAAACTGTGCAAATCAAAGTTAATAGAGAGCTATTTAAAAAAAAATATTCATGATATTATGCTCACTCAAGAATACACATACGTTATGAGGCATTAAAAAGTTATTATTATAGAAGTCGAGGGAGTGACAAATTCAAAATTGAAACAATATACTACAAGATGACAAAATTGACTATAATAACTCACAATCAAGAGAAAAATCATATTTTTATGTCAAGAGGATATTATTGAATCTAGGAGTGCATCAAATTTTTTTTTTTTTTTATAACAAAAAAAAACTCAACAAATCTAAAACTGAAACCAAAGAAAATTTCAGAGTAAAAGAAAACCAAAAAAAATGAAACAAAAGAAACTCGCAAACTAAAAAGAACACAAATCCCAATAAAATCAGTCCAAAGCACAAATCCCTAAAGAAGTACGAAGATACTCAAATCTCTGTAAATCCAAAGGTTTTGTAAACAAGTCACCCAACTGTTTCTCCGTCTCAACATGTTCTAGTGCTATTGTTTTGTCTTCAACTAACTCGCGTATAAAATGATGTCGGATATCAATATGTTTTGTACGCGAGTGTTGAACAGGATTTTTCAATATATTAATAGCACTCATGTTGTCACAATAAAGCACCATAGTATCTTGTTCAATGCCATAATCCTTGACCATCTGTTTCATCCATAGTAACTGAGAACAACAACTTCCTGCTGCAATGTACTCGGCCTCCGTAGTAGATAAAGATATCGAGTTTTGTTTCTTACTGTGCCATGCAACCAGATTGTTTCCAATATAAAAACATCCACCTGAAGTACTTTTTCTTTCATCACATGAACCTGTCCAATCAGAATCCGTGTATGCCGATATGATAGCACCCGAGTCATAAGTAAACCAGATACCTAAATCAACTGTGCCACTAACATATTTTATGATACGTTTCACAGCAAACAAATGTGACTCCTTAGGTTCAGACTGAAGCCTAGCACACACACCGACACTAAATGCAATGTCGGGTCTACTAGCCGTTAAGTACAAAAGGCTACCGATCATGCTCCTATACACTGTCTGATCAACACTTTTTCCTGACATGTCCTTACCTAGTTTGGTAGTTGTACTCATAGGAGTTCTGGCATGTTTTGCATTTTCTAAACCAAATTTAGTCACAAGATCCTTAGCATACTTGGTTTGAGTGATAAAAATCCCTCTCTCCAATTGAGTAATTTGAAGCCCTAAAAAGAACTTCAACTCACCCACCATACTCATCTCAAAATGACTGTGCATGAGATCAGCAAACTCCTTAGCTAATAATTGACTCGTCGCCCCGAAGACAATGTCATCCACATATATTTGTGCCACAACTAAACTCTTGTTTTCACGTCTAATGAATAATGTCTTGTCCACTCCCCCTCGAGTGAACCCCGCATCCACTAAAAAGGTGGTCAACTTCTCATACCAAGCTCTCGGAGCTTGTTTTAGCCCGTAAAGAGCCTTTTTCAATTTAAAAACATAAGAAGGAAATTTTTGATCTTCGAAACCCTTAGGTTGTTCCACATAAACATCTTCATTCAGGATACCATTTAAGAAAGCACTTTTAACATCCATTTGAAATAATTTAAATTTTAAATTACAAGCAATGGCAAGCAGTATACGAATAGACTCTAATCTAGCAACAGGTGCAAATGTCTCATCAAAATCTATACCCTCAACCTGAGTGTATCCCTGTGCTACTAGTCTGGCTTTATTTCGAACTATATTGCCATGTTCATCACTTTTATTTTTGTAAATCCACTTTGTTCCAATAACGTTCACATTCTTAGGTCTAGGAACTAAATACCAAACATCATTCCTAGAAAATTGCTCTAATTCCTCATGCATAGCATTTACCCAAGAATCGTCTAACAATGCTTCTTTCACATTTTTAGGTTCAAAAGAAGATGTATAACAAGTAATGATACCTCACTTTGGATTTGTCGTCTTGTCTTAATCGGTCCATTCACGTCTCCGATCACTTGTGACAGTGGATGATTTGATTTCACTCTAGCAGATGGTTCCGGTACGTTGCAGTCATTTTTATTCATTTCAACTTTGTCCTCATCCTTATTCTCAATTTCAAGATCAAGCTCCTTTCCTATTTCTTCGTAATATGTATCTGCAGAAACAGAAATAGAAGTAGCTTTAGTTAAGTCAGTCGAGGATTCATCTATCATAACATTAGCAGATTCCATAACAGTAGAAGTTTTAAGGTTAAATACTCTGTAGGCTCTACTATTATTCGAGTACCCCAAAAAGATGCCTTCGCTACTTCTAGTGTCAAATTTAGTCAAATATTCTCGATCACGCAAGATATAACATTTACTACCAAAAACTCGAAAATATTTAACACTAGGTTTCTTACCTTTCCAGATTTCATAAGCAGTCATATTTGTACCTGGTCTTAGATAAACATGATTTATTACATGTACCGCTGTATTGACCGCCTCTGCCCAAAACCTTTGAGTAACCTTTTTAGCATGAAGCATAACCCTAGCCATTTCCTGCACAACTCGGTTTTTTCTTTCAACAATCCTGTTCTGTTGTGGAGTTATAGGAGCTGAAAACTCATGTTGAATACCAAGAGAATCGCAAAATATAGAAAAATTTTCATTTTCAAATTCTCTACCATGATCAGAACGAATCCTAACTAGGGTTGTAGATTTTTCATTCTGCAATTTTAAGCACAGTGATTTAAAAACTTCAAAGGTTTCAGACTTCTCACGTAGAAAGGCAACCCAGGTATATCTGGAGTAATCATCGACCATTAAGAATATATAGCGTTTACCTCCAAGACTTTCGGTTTTCGTTGGACCCATCAAGTCCATGTGAACTAATCGTAGCACACGGTCAGTGGTAGCTGCATTTACCTTCTTGTGTGAGATACGAATTTGTTTTCCAATTTGACACGAACCGCACACTCTTTTTGACATTTCTTTTATCTTAGGTATTCCTCTTACCACTTCATGTTTGGACAGAGTAAATAATTCCTTGTGATTCACATGTCCAAGACGTTGATGCCAGAGATCTGCAATGTCGAAAGACGCACTGTTATATTTCAGTTTATGTGAAGTTCCAACGACATAGCAATTATCAGATGTTCTAGATCCATAACATATAACATTACCATCATGATCTAGAACAGTACAATCATTTTTGGAGAATTTTACCTCATAATCTTCATCACAAAATTGACTGATGCTCAGTAGATTAGCTTTCAAGCCCTTAACATAAAGAACATTTTCGAGACTAGGAATCCCTAGAGTACTTACCTTTCCTTTACCTATTACCTTTGATGAATTACCATCTCCGAATGTCACAACTCCCCCTTCATGTTTTTCAAGATTAGAAAATAACGACTTGTCACCCGACATATGTCTTGAACAGCCACTGTCTAAATACCATAAATCAGAATTTAAAGCTTTCAAGGCTGTATGCACAACATAACATTTCAAATCACTTTTCTTGACCCATATGGTTTTTGTTTTCATTCCATAAATGAAAGCAGTTCTAGGTTTTTACAAAAATTTACAATGAGGTCGAATATGCCCTAGAATGCCACAATGATAGCATGTCGGAACAGACCCTTTTCTACTCACTTTTTGTCGAGGAGTGTGACTAAAGTTTACCTTTGGTGCCGTCAAAGATTCACCAGTTTGTAGATTCATCTTCAATTTTGAAGGATTCATCCAGGATTGCTTTGAAAATACGATTGATGGCTTCAGGTATTCTTCCTTTTGTATACCTGCAGAAACAAAAACAGTTTTATTATTATTTGAATTACTAGTATATCCAACACCATACCTGTCTTTTCCAGAGATCTGAGCTTTTAGAATCTCGTCCAGTTTGTTCTTCCCTTTTAGAAAAGTAACTTCCTTATGCAATCGCTCTAGTTCAATTTCATCAGCCTTCATTTTATTTTTCGCATTGTCAAGTTGTTCAGAAAGGTCTTTAACACGTTCAAGCTCCAACTTGTACTTCTCCTCAAATTGAATTCTTTCTGGTTCAATTTCCTTGAGTCGTTGAAGTAGTCTAAGATTGCTTTTCTTGAGTTTAAACGACTCCAGGTACAAGTCATTATATGCCTTTTGAATTTCAGATTCATCTTCCTCAACCGGTAGCATATCAAGATCATCTGTACTATCAGTATCATCAACAGAGTCAGTATTAAGCAGAGAAGAGGCAAAGGCTACAAAGTTTTCTTCGTCTTTATCAGAATCATCTGAATCATCCCAAGTAACTTTCATAGCTTTGCCCTTTCTCTTAAGACGATTAGGGCATTCTTGTGCGATGTGTCCAAAACCAGAACATTCAAAACATTGAACTTTATTTTCAGAATTCTTATTTTTCTGCTTGACATTGTTGTTGCTACCACCTGTATTCGAAGTCACAGTATTCTTCTTTTTCAAAAAAGTTTTATTTTTTTCAAACTTTTCAGTATTCAACTTGTTTGGCTTCCGAAAGAATTTATTAAACTTTTTGACAAACATAGCCAACATCTCAACATCTAAATCACCTTCATCTTCAGACTCCTCTAAATTTTGTTCAACAGTGGATAGAGCTATCCCTTTGGACTTCCTCGGTTTTGAAAGACTGGACTCAAATGTTTGTAGATTTCCTACCAATTGTTTAACTTTCATAGAATCAATGTCCTTACTTTCCTCAATAGCTGTGACTTTCGCCTGAAACCTTTCTGGAAGAGACCTAAGGATCTTACGGACAATTCTATTTTCAGGAATTTTCTCTCCTAGGTTGAAACTGGAATTGACTATATCACTTAACTTTGCATAGAACTCATCAAATGTTTCATTCTCCTCCATACGTAGGGTTTCAAAATTAGTAGTCAACCTCTGAAGTTTCGAAAGTTTTACAGCCATAGTACCTTCATGAGTTGTTTCTAAGATCATCCAAGCTTGTTTTGCTATTTCACAAGTAGATATTCTTCTAAATTCTTCCGAGGAAACACAACTAAAAATTGCATTTATTGCTTTGCTATTCCAGCCAACTTTTTCATAATCTGTTTTATCCCATGACTCAATCGGTTTCTCAACTAACTCATCATTCACCATGTACATTGGTGGACTCCAACCGTTCACAATGGCCATCCATACTCTCTCATCTATAGACTTCAAATAAGCTCTCATCCTAGCTTTCCAATATCCATAATTTGATCCATCTAGTATAGGAGGTCTAATAGATGATGGTCCATCTCTATGAAAATCCATGCCTAATAGATCTCTCTCAAAGGGTGAGAGAACCCGCTCTGATACCAATTGAAAAAACCCCTAGACACACGTATGTATCTAAATACTAGGCAATAATCTCGCTCGTTCGCTTAAGTAAAAGATCGAAGAAATATAAAGAACGAAAGTAAAGATGAACACCAAGATTTTAACGTGGAAAACCCAAACGGTAAAAAACCACGGATCCAAACTCGGATCAAAACCAATCACTATGATAGTAGCAGTTACAAGACTGACTCACAAAACAACCCGTCGATCCAAACGACTTTGTTCCTCTCAGTCTTGATCGCTAGAACCCACGATTCACTGCTTCTTGTGATTGAAGTCCAATCTCAGTAACCCTCGAGATTGATCTTTCGTCTAGATAGCCCTTAAGATGAAAGATTAAGATTTTTAGATGCAAAGGGCCTTGTTTGTTGAAGAACCAATATAGCCTCCAAAAGGTCTCCTTGAATAATCTCCTTCAACCACCTAGAGTTAGGGCAACACTATCCTTATATATGATCTCCAAGATATTTTCAAATCCAAGTAATATTCGTACTCACAAAAATCCAATAAATTGCAAACTTCATAGGTGCGTTCGAACGCGGCCCGAGTGCGTTCGAACGGCCTAACTTAATCTCACTTGCGTTCGAACGGGCCCAAGTGCGTTCGAACGCGACAGCTTGAATTCTTCAGGTTGCGTTTGAACGCGTTTGTGAACGCTGCTCTCGGTCTGTGTGAACGCAGTACCCGCGTTCGAACGCGTTTGTGAACGCGGCTCTCTGTCTGTGTGAATGCAGTGCCCGCGTTCGAACGCGCTTGTGAACGCGGCTCTCTGTTTGTGTGAACGCAGTGCCCGCGTTCGAACGCGCTTGTGAACGTGGCTCTCTGTCTGTGTGAACGCAGTGCCCGCGTTCAAACGCGCTTGTGAACGCGGCTGAGAACGCGATGGCTTTTCTCCAATGATCTTGAAATTCTTCACACCAGTGATATTCTAGACTTGTGTAAAGCTCATATACATGAAAAAATACACTTAGAATATTTTGTACACAATTGCCAACAAATAAAAACCTAACAAAATTAAAACAATTAGAGAGTAGTTATTTTGCTTAGGCCAGCTCAAAGCCCAAGACCCCAACACATACCAAGATTGGGCCCAAAGCCCTAAAGCAACAAGGCTTAAAAGCCTCCTAGGTTGGCTGCTAACAGCCTTACCTAAACAAAATGGGTTAAGCCGCAACCCAACCCACCAAAAACTTGGGCTAGGCTACCTGTAGCCCCACCCAAACAAAATGGGTTAGGACATAGCCCAACCCACCAAAAATTTGCGTTTATCTACCTGTAGTACAACCCACCAATTAGGTTGGCCTGCACCTAACTCAAACCCGAGCTAGGCTGGGCCACACCTAGCCCAAGCTAACAACACCTCCCCTCCTTCCAAAGCCAAGGCATGCCAAGAAGAAAGGAGTGGCTACTGGTGATCGCCATTGTCGACAGCTGAGCTACTCACCTGCTAACCTTCTCTTTGACCAGGGGGAAACATATACGATGTGCTAATCGGAGATGAAGCACGATCATCTTGGAGGGAAGAAACCTGATGACAATAAAGGGAATGAGTCGACGAGTCACCGAGAAGATCAATAAAAAAACCCATGCTAGAAGGAAGACGAGGTCTAGGAGAGTGTGCACAGCGCACAAGTGGCCGGCGACAAAGGGAAAGGGTTCTCCATGGTTGGCAGCCATGGAGTTGGTCCACATCGTCTCCCGAGCTACAATAGCTCTAAAGCAAGGTGCCAATGACTCCCCCTTGTGAAGGTAAAGCTATCAGAGCTAGTGCTGGGAGGCACGAAGCCATTGGTTGCCAATCACCCGATAAGACCGATGATACAGAAAAAGGAAGGGAGAAGATACTATCGAAATTATTGACCAATATTAGTTTCGTAAGCCGAAAGGAGACTTACTGACAAGTCAAACCACGATGACAGCAAGCTCTAACGACACTCCCGGCATGATGGAAAGGAGAATAGAAGAAGGGGGGTGAGGGTAAAAAAAAAAAAAAGAGAAGAGAGGGAGGGAAGAAAAGGAGTAAGTGAGCTCACATGTCTGGCACGTGGGGGGGGGGGCGGGAATGAGTTCGCCCTATTATTGTGAATATTTCGAAATTCATCTATTTACGTTAGGTTCGGAAAGTAAACTTGGGCTCTTGACGTCAATAAATGGATTCCTTTTGTGGGCAAATGCACGTTCTGTTGTCAAGTAGACTACAGGGCCGTGAAGAAGTGGGGGACGGTTATGAAGGAGGACACCACATGGTCTCTGCAGCCTCCCTATGGGTGTAAGCCCTCGCCTAGAAAGAGAGAGTAGTACTCGATCAGCATCTGTAGGGCAAGGGCATCACAAGCCAAACAATCAAAAACTACCAAGCAGCACCAGGTGGTACTGTCCGGTACGTACCTCTCTCTCTCTCTCTCTCTCTCTCCTTACACGATACATAAAGGACCAACGGAAAACGGCTGCTTGGTTAAAGTAAAAAAAGTAAAAAGGAGTTCTGCTCGCTAGAACGAGGAAAGGAGATAGATCACAGGGCCTCCTTTTGTTGGACGAAAAAGGAGATCCTCCTAATTGGTCCGGATTGAATTGTGGAAAGTGATGTAGATCGCAAGTTACAGCTTCTTACATGTAGTAATGCTGTTGGGGAATTCTTGAAAGTGAAATTAAGTGCAAAACGGGATCGGTAATATTTTAGCAGTTGAGGAGGAGGAGGAGGAGGTTATGGGAGGAAATGTCCTGGAAACACAATTTGATCAACACAAATTGCATTGTACAACCATATGTTTCTAATATTAGGAACTGAATTTTCTTTGCGACGATCGGCACTGGGTGAGAAAAGAATTTGATCAAAAGAAAGTGGTGTAGAAAGATGGCAATGTGCTTTGGTATCTTTTCATTTCAGAAACGTAATTTATAGCAAATACTACGTCCAGAGAGCATTTAACATACTACGTTTCTGTGTAAGTAAATTCGAATTGCTATTCCAAGACCAAACAGTATTAATTTTTAAAAACGAATTGAAAGGAGAACTGCAAGATAGTAAGGGAAAAGCGGAACACTGGACCGGATTTTCTACCTCGGAGGAGTAAACGAGTGGTACACGCATCAAATCTCTTATCAAAAGCAGCAAAGATATTAATTTGGAATTTCAAAGTTAAAAGGCATTGCATCACCACAAAGTTTAGCCATCCATGCATCACACCCAAATTTCCCTCTTATACAGGGGTTTTAAGGGGGTGGGGGAAGAGAGAGATAGATAAGTATGAACTGATGGATGTGGAGAAAAAAGGGCCTAGTTTGTCCTGAAGAAGCGAAACAGAGGGATTAGGTGGTCAGCCCAACATGTCCTATTCCACTTACCACCAGCCCCAACGCACCCGTGGTCTGTCCTGGCTACTCTCCCCCACCACACATGCCTCTGTTCCTCTCTTCTACACCCCTATAAATAACATCCAACCCCTCTGTCCCAACTCGCACACACCACTGACCAAATCTTCTCAAAATTTTTCCTCTCCTTGAAATAAGATTATCCTAATGGCTATTAGCAATAGCTGCAAGCTCCCACAAGCTACGACATTGAAGCAGATACTAAAGAGGTGCTCAAGCTTGGGGAGAAAGCAAGGGCTACCCAATGACGTGCCCAAGGGTCACTTCGCAGTATACGTAGGGGAGAAGCGGAGCCGTTTCATAGTGCCCATCTCCTATTTGGAACACCCGGAGTTCAGAAGCCTACTGGGACGGGCCGAGGAGGAGTTCGGGTTCGACCATGACATGGGACTTACCATCCCATGCGAGGAGGTGGTTTTCCGCGCTCTCACATCCATGATGAGGTGATGTGGGGGAGGGAAATGGAGGAGTTGGGTTCTTGTTCATCTCATTGTGTCCTCTCTCTCTATATTTGCTCCTCCTCTAATGTGTTGTAATTTTTCTAGCATAGTGATTTTGATACGAGACCCATGAGATTGATCTATGGGTCGGAAATGTACATCTTGGAGTGGCTTAGCGTTTGCGCTGCCCTGTGAGAGCTGATTATTTGCCGAGAAGAAACAAATGAGGCTGACTTCCCCTGTTCATATTTACTTCCTGTCTTCTCTTTCAAATACTTACTTATACAGGAATAGCCAAGTAAAAGATTAGATGCTTTTTCTCAAAAGAAAAAGATTAGATGCTGGATGACATTATAAGGACTTTGGGAAAGGAATATCGTCAAATCATATTAAAGATTGTCAAAGTTTGGCCTTTGCATAACTGGGATCAAGGAACAGTTTCAAGAGTTGGCCGGCGAAGTCACATAATGCGGCGTTCTTAACTACTATAAAATTCGTGCGGACTTGAAAACTCGAATAATGTTTGTAAATCCCGAGGCACTATAAACGGTCAAAGAATCGCACATGGATGAACAGTCCCAGATTGTATACGGATCAGATTACACTAGTCATGGTTGGCGTCGTGAATTCCAATATGACATCATTCAAGCAACCATCGCATACGCAGCGTCTTGAACAAATTCCTTGTACTTGGCAACTGGTATACATTTTTTGAAACGAGATCGGCATATATATTTTGATAAAAAGAGCCTTCAAGTCGTAAAAGCTTTAGTGATATAGATTGTGAGAAAATAAATAAGTATATTAAAACCTTCTCAACTGTTACTTATTTATCTTTTTCAGTACATTGATTCTCTAAATATAAAATCTCTTACCCCTTTATATTATCAAAAATAATTAAATAACTATTTTACAGTTAACTTTATTCCTGTGTTTTTTTTTTACTTCTGTAAGAATATAAAATAGTTTCTATTGAGCCTAAAATTAATCACGTGATACTCACATATTAATTTTTAATATAAATCTAACACGTTACTAATAAAATTAATATTTTAGAGATTTTTGATAGTTAAGAGAAAAAAAAAGAGTCTATTTGAAAATGAACATCAGTTTAGATTAGACTCTAGGTATAATTATCCAAAAGAAAATAGATTTCTTTTGTAAATTGTGCCTTCTCTTAGTGGATTAGTACATAAAATCATTCATTCAATTTGAACTAGTTGCAAACGGAGTCCAGTTTTTCAGGCATTATCACAGAGATCACCTACTGGCAGCTAGTTGTCATTGGATCCAGAGTTTGAGAGGATATTTTTAATTTGCAGTATATGAAACATACAATGTAAGTATGTAACGTGAAATCTAAAATTATCTGTACATCTTTTGGGTTGATTTAAATTTCCTGCTCAGTTTTATTTCAGGACCACAAAAGACATACTGCTTGCAGTTGCTGGTCTATCTCATAACTCATAGGAGGAACTCCTCTTTCCTCTTTTTTCAGATCTACAGAAGTCTTCTGCCAGAACCTATATACCTCCTACCTCCCTCTCATTTATTCCCAACCTTTCTTTCCAACTACTCCCTTCTTCTTCTTCTTCTCCTCCTCCTCCTCCTCCTCCTTTTCTATTATTTTTTTTTTCTTTTGTGTGTGTGTGTTTACAACTAGTCCTTTGAACTCCCGGAGATCTATGGACTTTCTTTAGAAAAAAAAAATATATAATCCTTGCAAATATCTCCTGTTATAATTAATCTCTTTCCAGCTTATATGTTTCGCTTTCAGTGAGATATGAGCATGTAATGGCTGGCCGTATAGCGACCTATAATAGGAATACCAGCTATTCATCAGATAGTTGTGGAGGACAGATTTAAGGCCGTGAATATAGGAGTATTTCACCAAACTAGGTATCTAATCAAACTTCAATATCCCTAGCTCCTAAACCACTTTTTTCACATGCCATTATACTGCCCGTCCAAAAATTCGTTGACAGAATGAAGTTGTTTATATATTAATGAAAAACTCTAACGGAGTTAGTGTTTGTATATACATAATATAAATTGATAATCATGCTATCTGTATATTGGATGATTTGCACCGAAAACACAGTTCACTTTTGATTTTGTGAGTTAAGCTCACTTTATGCTTTCTTTGCATCAAGATATGTCATAGGAGATAGAGAGAAAAAGATGAAGGGGACTGCCTATTTTTACCCTTTATCGTCGGATGTTGATCTTGTTGTCCCCCGAGCTCAAGCAATGATGAGGTCGACAGTGAGCGATGACGGCAAACTCGATGATGAGCAACAAAGGGTAAAGATGAACGGAGACGTCGGCGATGAGCAAGTCACTACTACGAGGGTTATGGTGCAGCACCCTTTGTGCCCTATGTTCATAAGTTAATGTTATTTTTTTTCTATTTATTATTCCAAATTTATCCTTATTGAGCGGTGAAGCTATAAACTCGTTATATATTAATACAGTACAAATACTATGTTAGCCAGACATGTGAACACTTCATAAATGCTGCTCTCATGCTTGATAGTTTGAACACCATTTGCAAGATGTTCGACCGCCCGAGATGAGACCAGAAGCCATCTAAAAGTAATAAACAACTAATTGTAGATAAGTAGGCTTGACACAGCAAATCCAATATCCCCATAAGGTGACTTGAGCTCGGATCTCATCAGGCAATAATAAATATTTATGAACTAATATAGATAAAACTACGAATTATGTAACTTATTTATGGCCTACTAACAAAAAAATTCATAAACTACAAGTGTTCAATAATTGTGTATATGTAATAATAGCGAAACAAAATGTTAGTGTTTAAAACTATAAATTACGTAAATATATAAAATTACAAGTCTTCGACAAATACAAATTACGTAAAAAAATTATAAAACAAAAAATAGAAATGCTCAATAACTATGAGTTCAAGTAATGAAACTGTGAAACTCATAAAAATATAAATGTTCAGTAACTTACAAAGTGATAAAACTGTGAAACTCACATAAATAAAAGTTTGGAAATAACATACTTAAACAGTAACTATGAATTGTGCTCAGGAACTGATATATTAATAACTACCCACTAGAAATTTACACACTATGAGCTCCATAACCTACTGCCAATTAAAATAGTACTAAAAAAAATGAAACTCTAAACATATTTCACACTTAGAAATACTTAGAGCAACATTTGCGAACTGAACTACAAGAATAAAACTTCTAATATATTATATAGTTATTCTATTTTTCTCTTTGGCTAAAGGAAGAAAAATTTTAAATTAATAGAGAGTACATGCATGTTCAATAAGAACAAGAGAATTTCATATTATTCTAAGGTACCGGCATGTCTAATTGAGTGTAAGATGTAGCTCTTTTTTCTTTTAAGGAAATTAAATTTTAATTAGAAAAGCAGCCAAAAGGGCCAACAAAATAACGTCCTATCATCCCTAGATTAAGGGCTTCCAAATCTATCCTTTAACAAAACACATAAAAAGTCAGGATGCCTGACCCATCTCATAAAAAGAAAGAAACATTTCCTATTACAAAATTTGGCCAACTAATTAGCTGCTTGATTTGCCTCTCTATAGGTGTGCTTTAGATATATATTAGGAAAATCTTTCAACATACTTTTGCAGTTTTTAGTAATGTTTCTTATCATCCAATGGAGTAAGTCGCATTCTAAGGATTGTTTTACGATTCGGGAATCCATTTTCACCACCATCCTTTCTAATTTTTGTTCCTTTGCTTTCATCAGCTCTTCCCTTTAAGGCCCAGGCTTCTGTCATTAGGGCATTTTTAGCTTGACATGACCCTCCACCTGCAAAAAAAATATTTGCATTAGAATCTCTAGCAATTCAGTCACCCCCTCCTTTCTTAGTGGATGAATCAAAAGACCCATCTATATTAATTTTGATCCAGTCCGTGGAGAGAGCAAACCATTTAATTACTTTTCTATTCATATCAGGTGAAGACAATCCTTTCATCGAAATGTTAAAATACTTAACTGTCATAAAGAGCATAGATCCCTATACCTGATAAATAGAAATTTTTTTTATCACCGAAACACTTGTTTCTATATTTCCAGATTTGCCATAACGTATTAGCAATTATAGCCAAGATAAACTTTCTCCTCTCTTCGGGAAGATCCATTCCCTCATTTAACCAACCCTCATAAATCTAACCTTCACCAAAACTGAAATGTAAACCCAATACTGTCATATTTAGGTCTCACATTTGTTTGGCAAAAAAATAATCCATAAACACATGGTGGGTATCCTCTGCGTCTCTACCACAGATGTCACATATAAGGAAACTTGTTAAGCTAATAAACTGTACTCTCACTTTGGTTGGGAGTTTATCTAAAAGGAGTTTCCAAATAAAATTTTAATACAAGGAGCAATTTGAAGGCCCCAAATCCTATTCCATTTTTTTTATCAACTTTAGGATAATTTTCACAGCTACCTTCTAGTAGAAGATCATAAGCAGATTTGACCGATATACAGCCTTTAGGGCCACTCCTCCAAATCCAACAATCATCCACCTTGGATCTAGGCAATAGGATATTGGCAATCCTCTCCCCTAAGATAGGTCCAAACCAAAGGGCAAGTCTATTAGCATTCCAAATTCCCTTGTTAATTAATCTTGCCACTCTTTTGGATCCCAACCTTATGTCCATATTAAAAAAGGTAGGCTTCCAAGATATAGGCATATCAAAAATCCAAGGATCATCAGCTATCTGCGTAGCTTTGCCATCCCTAATACATTTGAAAAAGGCATGCCTTAAAGATATACTTGAAACATGCAAATGTTTGTAAAAAATTGAGCACTTCTTTTTAATTCTGATACACCTTGTTAGAGTCTTTTCTTATTATTTTTATTATTTATTTTTATTAAAATAAATTTTTTGTAGGCCATGTTTGAACGTTTACATCACATTCGCATTGATAGAGAATGACTTTTATACGTTCGAATGTGATCAGGTGCGTTCGAACGCAATCGGCGAGAGTCCAGTAGAATTAGGGTTAATAATTATTATTTTGGCTTGTTGGCTAGCCTCTATAAAGGTGTGGATGGCAGCCAAAATCATAATACTATTGGAATATTAATTTCTTACCTCTCTATCTTCTCTCTAGTCTCTCTTCCCTAATCTCCCTCCTTCTTCTTCACTAACCTATCACCTCTATCATTGGCAAGATCTCTTTTAACTTCTAATCTCCCTCGTCTGTCGAGTCCTCCCTTTTTCTTAGGATCTGGACCACTTCTTTTCCTTCGTCTTTATCCCTTAAACAACATCAACCATCCACCCTCATCTCCATTATCATCCATAATCCTATCATTCACTCCACCCGTCACCACCACGATTATCCGCATTATATTATATTTTCGTCCCAGTTATAGTTGAATCTGCGAAGGGCGTAAATACAAAAAACGTAGATCAAAGAGTTATGGATCGATTTAGTTTTATAATTTTACGACAACAGAAGGATATTCGGTGAATATTTATCCTCGGTTGTGTAGATTATTTCTTACAATAAATTTAGATATTGAAGGAATCGTTCCGTAACCTATCAAATTATCTTACCCTACATGTTAAATTTGCCATATTTGTACTTCATTAACTTAACCCAAAATAACTCGTCATTATTCAACAAACTCATAATCTTTGGCGCCAAAAAAGCCCTCCTAGCAATTTTCTCTTATGCTTAACCTTCCTCTATTTTTAGACAGATTAATTTGTTTCCATTTAACTAAATGAAGTCCTTTGCCCTTCATTTTTCCCGACATGAAATCTCTAGATTTCTTAGGCATAACAGAATGACTAAGCTTAAAATTTGGAATTGCATTAATAGTTTAGTTTATAAGGATAGTTCTCCCAGCAGAAGATAAATTTCCACGACGCCAACCACACAACTTGCCATCAATTCTCTCTAAGGTTTCAGCCCAATGCCTAGATTGAAGTCTATAATAGGCAAGATCCACACCTAAGTAGCGAAAAGGAAAGTACCCTAACTTAATATTAAGCTCACCTTTCATAACCCTCCTAATATTAGAGTTACACCATGAAGGTAAATAGAGAAAATATTTAGATCTATTAATTTTCTGATTAGTAACGCAGCTATACATATCTTGCAATTCTCCACAGTGGCCTTAGTCACTATTAAAATATCATTCACATATATCAAATGACACATTTTAGTACTTTGAGAGATATTAAAGCCATCCAAATGACCAGCATGCATTTTCAGGCTCAACATATTCGAAAGAATTTGGGTAATAAGGATAAATAGATAAGGAGACAAAGAGTCTCCTTGTCTAATGCTACAAACATCATTCACCCAACTTGAACAATTACCATTCACTAAAAAAGCATACTGAACAGTAGTAATGCAAGAAGAAATCCAAGAGGTCCAAATACTCAGAAAATTCATTTTATCTAGGACATGCAAGATGGCCGTCCAATCAATTCTGTCATAAGCCTTTTCATATCAAGTTTAATGAGCATAAAAGGACCCTCTTTTTTGTTAACCTCTCTAGAATGGGTAATTTCTTGAGCAAGTAAAATGTTATCCCCTATGCACCTCTCCACTACAAAGGCAGATTGCTTAGGATTAATGATTTGTGGAAGCAAAGGCTTTAACCGATTAGCTAACAATTTAGCCAAAATTCTGTAAACCACATTACATAAAGAGATGGGCCAAAAATCGGACACTTTGCTCGGATTAAATTTTTTTGGGATTAGAGCAATAAGTGTTTGGTTCCATGTGGTTGGCACGTTGCCATTTTTTTAAAAACTTCTCATGGCCATGCACACATCTGATCTCACATGATTCCAGAAACGTCTATAAAATTCAACATGAAAGCCATCTGGCCTTGGGGACTTACTGAGAGGCATCTTCCAAAGAGTTTGCCTAATCTCATCATCAGTAAAGTCTGCAATCAAATCATCATTGCAATGGGGAGGTATACGCGGCAACCAGCTCCAATCCATATAGAAAAAATTACTGTTACTTTCTCTTTCCCATATAGACTTGTAAAAGCAAACAAAGGCACCATCATCTAATAATATAGAGTTAATCTTATTTCTTCTACGTCTAATGAGAGTAGTAACATGAAAGTATCTAGTATTCCTGTCACCCGAAGCCACCCAGCGCTCTCTAGACTTAGATTGCCATTTAACCTCGACCTGTCTCATTAGAGCAAAGTGCTTGTTATATAAAGCCGAAGCTTAGTGTTATCATTAGCAATGGAATGACGAGAAGTGTCCTTCACTTCCGACTCTTTAATCTTAGATCTAACCTGCTCAAGGTTATTTTCCAACTTCCCCAAACTGTTATAGTTCCAATGAATGACTTTCTTCTTAACCATGTTGAGCTTATTTCCTAAGTCTCTATTATAGTTAGGGTCAAAAGCACATTCAACAATATTATCCACTTCAGGATACTCTAACCAAAAGTGTTCAAATAAGAAAGGCTTCCTTTTCTTCTCGATTTTTGGGTACAAATCAAGATGAAGCAGAGCATGATCAGAGCCAAATCTAATCTGATAATTAATAGTAGCAGAAGAAAAGTTTAACAAAAACTCATTATTAGCAAAAGCACGATCAATTCTACACTAAACCTTACTCTCATCTTTTTGATTATCAAACCAGGTATAAGGGGAACCAAAAAACCCAGTCAATTAAAATTGCATCTCTAACACAGGACTCAAAAGCTTTAGATCTAAAATCCTTTTTAAAAATCCTACCACCTTTTTTACCTTTAGGTTTTAACATAACATTAAAGTCAACTGCACAAATCCAAGGTAAATCAATCGTAGAACAAACTCTTAATTCCTCCCATAAAGCATTCCTAATTAAGTGCGAAGGGTTAGCGTAAATACCTGAGGTCAAGAAGGACACCTGACTAACCCTAGAAGAGACAACACAGTGAATTGCTTGCTTGTATTTTTTAATCATAGTAATATTCACCTCCTCGGAATTTCACATAAGAATAATCCCTCCTGATAGACCGTAGCTAGAGACAGCAGTAGCCTCCTAGTTCCTCCCCAACCTACCACTAATCTCATCAGCTTTTGATGCAGATATCCTGGTTTCAAATAGAAAAATAACAGCACCATTATGACTATGGCAAACTCCACACATCTATTACCAGTTTCTCTTTTATGAGCACCCCTACAATTCCAATAAATCAGATTTATTAAATAAAAGAAAAGGAGATTTAGGAACTTCCCTCCTATCAGATGGCAAGTTTCTTAGTTGTCTCTTCGGTCTTCTTGCCGTATTTTTTTGATCTCGATGGTCCTGTCTTAGAGTTTCTTAGCAAGTCGCTTGAGGCCTCTAAAGCTATTTGAAACTTCATCATGTTGTGATACTTCCATGCCTCTTCCTGAACCTTTGGTTTTTTTTGGTCCAAGTCTTCCCCTACTCCGTGAGATGAGTTAGACAAAGAAGGGGCAGAAGTGAAGAACGCAGTAGCCTTGGCTACCATCTCCTCATGAGAAGACAGGGAAGGGGTACATTCTCTTTGCACCCTGGGTATAGGTGAATTACCCTTCGGATCTGGATCTACATCCATTCCCAATCCACTTATTCCTCCTCCCTAATCAGGGATGACGTTTGGTTAAAAGAATTAGATTTAGCATTGTCACCTGAATCCGCATCCGCCACAGCAATCTGATAGCGTCCCACTCTAATCAGGCAAGTTTTTTTGCCTATCCCGAGACCGTCCCCCACGTGTCGCCACATGGATATTGCTATTTCTGTTTGGAGGTATGCCAGCGTGGGGAGACGATCTGTCACCTACAAGGTGATGCGACAACACATTGCCACCCTGAATCGATATTTCCCTAAGCACCTCTTCCTCGGGCCAACTAATACGATACTTTCTTTAAGACTAAGGCTCGATCTATTCTGATTTTCAGATCTAGATAAAATCTGATACAGAATTTTAAAAATAGATCTCAAAAGATGCAACTATCGAATCGATATGAAATTTTGATATGTTATAACTCTAGAAAAGAGCTTTCCAAAAAATCTAGTTCAGAAAAATCAGATGGTGGGATCTCGAGATATCATCCAATTAGTAGACGAACATCAAGAAATCTGTCTTTGGATCCATGAATAGAGGCACGAGATCCTTGGTGATGGTAGAGGGTGATGGACCGACGATAATGGGTGGCACCGGTGAGTAAGTGGAGGTGGAAGGATTATAGATGATGGAAGGGGTTAGGGCATGGTGATAGATAGATTGGAAGAAAGGGGAGGAGTGGGCCGCCCCTAAGGGACTAGGGTGAGTGGCTGGTCGAGGGAGGTTAGAAGCGGCGTCGCCGGGGAACTAGAGAACGAGAGAGAAGAAGATGAAGGAGACTAGGGCAAAACTCAATTCATTCCATAATGATTCCCTGGTTGCCATCCACACCTTTAGAGGCTAACCAAACAATTCAAAAATGGCAATTATTAACCTTAAAATAGTAGATTTTCACTGATCACATTTGAACACGCCCGATCGCTTTTGAATGCACATTTTGCACTCTCTGTATTTGCGAATCTAATGCAAGCGTTCGTAAACGCGTTTGAATGCACTCTACTCGCGTTCGAACACGATGTATAGAAAACTTATTTGTATATAAAATAAATAATAAAGCAAGAATACAATACGCCCCTAAAGTATATCCATGCTCGAGACGACATCGGTGAAGTCCGAATCATATCAATCTACCACGCTTCTACAATCTTGTCCTCAAGATTTGAAATTAGGGAAGCGATCATAGAAATCTTACTCAAGCTCCTCCATGATTTGATCCTCTGCACTGATTCCCCACATATTTGAAAATAGAGGAAGGGTTGGTGCTAAAAAGGAAGCGAGCTCACTTTTGTCCGGTTAGCATGAAAATGCATCGACCACTCGGTTCTCGATCCCCTTTTTGTAGACTAGCTCGTAGTCGTACCCAAAGAATTTCGTGATCCACTGTTGTTGTGCTGGGTTATGCACACGTTGGTTCATGAAGTAGGGTAAGCTACGCTGGTCCGTGCGGATAGTAAACCGTTGGCCAATCAAGTAGAGTCGCCATTTGGTGATGATGTGTAGAATTGCTAGCATTTCACGCTTGTAGGTAGATAGCTGTCGCAACTGGTTCGACAATGCCTTGCTCATATATGCCATGGACTTGCCCTCTTGCATCAAAACAGCTCCAATGCTCTTACCCGAAGCGTCACATTCTACCACGAAGGGCTTGCTGAAATTCGATAGTGCCAAAACCGGTGCAGTAGATATAGCTGTCTTCAATGCTTCGAAAGCCTTCGTCGCCTTGCTCGTCCATTGAAACCCTCCTTTTCTAAGTAAGGAGGTTAGCGGGGTAGCAATCTTGTCGTAGTTGGTAACGAATCGCCTATAGTACCCTGTCAACCCAAGGAATCCCCTCAATTTCTACTAATTAGTGAGAATCGACTAGTCCACCATATTTTTGGTCTTACTTGGATTAGCTTCCACTCCTCTCGCTAAGATTATATGACCCAAGTACTCCACTCATGGCTCACTCCATAGGCACTTGCTCGTCTTGACTTTTAACTGGTTTTGTTACAAGATATTCAACACTTCACGCACATGCCGCAAATGCTCACTCCAATTCCTACTATACACTAGAATATCGTCAAAAAAGACGAGCATGTACCGACACAAGAGCGGGCAAAGAAAGGTCATTCATCAGCCCTTGGAAGGTAGCCGGTGCATTGGTGAGGCCAAATGGTATTACTCAGAACTCATAGTGGCCATCGTGAGTTCGAAACACTGTTTTATGCACATCTTCTGAGTCAACGCGGATTTTATGGTACCACTCTTAAGTCAAGTTTGTTGAAGTAAGCCAACCCTATAAGTTCATCCAGCAACTCTTCGATCACCGGTATTGTGTACTGGTCTTTGACGGTGATTGCATTCAATACTTAGTAGTCGACGCAAAATTGCCAACTCTCGTCTTTCTTCTAAACCAGTAGCACCGACGATGAGTAGGCACTTCTACTAGGTTGAATAATCCTTTGCTCTAGCATTTCCACCACCAATTTGCTGATCTCCTCCTTCTAGACGTGTGGGTACCGATATGGCCGAACATTTACTAGTTCAGCCCCTAGAATGATCTAAATGCGATGGTTCGGCGGCAGTCCTCGAGACTCCTTGAAGAGATCCTTGAATTTCTATAGTAGCTCTTGCATGTCAGCGGGTATTTCCCTTGATGGTGGATCTTCTGGTTTAGCAACAGCCATTTGAAAGAGTAGAGCTCGGTCCCCTGAACATGGAAGTCCCAATAGTGGTTGCAACATCGGCCCTTGCTGCGGTTGGTTTCCATCCAGCAGCACTCTTCGACCATTCCTCCAAAATGTAAGTCACGATTTGAAAAATCAAATGTTACAAGTCTCAAGCTTTGAAGCCATTGGGTCCCCAAGACAATGTCGGCACCTCGCAAGGCCAACGGATAAAGATCCAATGTGAAAATTTGGCTTGCACCTTCAACTCCACACCTCCACAAATGAAATCTGCTCGCAATGTGGTGCCATCTCCAATCGTCACATCGAACCCTTCCGTTGATTCTGACTCAAGCCCAATCTTCCTAAGAAGCCTCTTGTCAATGAAGTTGTGGATGGATTCGGTGTCGATCAAGATTCTCACTGTAGTTGTCTTGATTACACCGTTCACCCGTAAAGTCTTTGGTGCGACTATCCCTGAATAGGCATGGAGGAAGATTTCGGCTATCATGTCCTCCACGGGTTGCTCCTCAGCTACTCCTCCTTGCTATCCAGCCACATTTTCATCTTCAGCTGCAATCTCATCCTCTTCCTCCTCCAATCCATCTATTAGCATCACCGATCCTATCGGTTTAGCGCAGCGATGTCTGGGTACAAACTTCTCATCACAATGAAAGCACAGGTCTTTGGCTCTTCATTCCTCCACGAGAGTAGGTGTGAGTGCTCGTCCCGGACCTCTAGGTGCGTACTTCACATCTTGAGAGGGCTTTAGGGGTGCTCAAGGAGGCACCATTGCAGCGGTAGTTCTTGGTACGCCGGTAATATTTCCTGCCACTATGGTTAGTTGAACTGGAATGCGGCTTCCTTGGCTCGTCCAGTTTTGTTTTGAGGTGTAACTTCGTGGTTCAATGTTTATCTTCCATGAGTACTGCATCTTTGAAGGCCTCCTTTAAGGTTCTAGGCCTTAAAGCCTTCACGTCGGCTTGTATGTCTCCCTGCAGCCTGGAGATTAAGGTGCTGTGAAGTTGTTGATCCGTCCATGGGGGTTGGCATCAGCCACTTATCCTCTGAAATTATTCTTGCTATGCCCCAACCGTGATCCTTTGTACTATCTTTGAGAGGAGAGCATCAAAGTCTTCATACCCGACGCTCCAAATCGTCACGTGATATCGGCGCAAAAGTTGGCCCAAGTTTCAATCATTTCATGGGCATTGGCTGCTCGAAACCAATGAAGCGCCGCATCTTCAAGGTGGAAGCTCGCAAGCGTCACCTTATATTCTTTCGCTGTACTCTGGTACGCGAATAATTGTTCCACCCTATACAATCAATCAATCGGGCCACCACCTTTGAACTTAGGAAATTCAAGACGCACAATTTGCCCATGGATACCGTTGTCTCGATCTGAATCATATCCCAATCCTTGTCTAACTGAAGGAGGGTGCACCATGAATGGTTGATAATCCCTCCTTCGATTTTAGTTAACTCGACGCGGTTCCGGTTCGTATTGCCCTACCCACGGATCTAGATCTCCAAGATGATCTCCATAGTAAGTCACTTGTCGGATAGGCTCACCTGCAATTGGGCCTGGTGGAACCATCCTTACTTGTCCTACCCATAGGGTGGTGGCAGTAGAGGCTCTTGTGGGTGCAAATTCTGAACTGGTGGTGGCCGGTTCATGGGGGTGGACTCACGTCGTGGTGTCGATGATACATTTTCGTTCGCCATGGCTTCCCTTGTCGTTCTTAATTCCCGCATCATCTCAATCATCATTTGGTTGTTGATGGCTATTTGTTCGAAAACAGACCCAAACATGGCTTGAACGCTAAGCTCTTCCGTATTTAGATTTGGTCGGGCAGTTCTGCGGGTGAAAGTCTCCATAGCTGTTTACCCCTCTTCTATTGGGGAAATCTCATCTTCCTCATCTTGCTATGCAGCCATCGCTCTGGTTGTCATCATAGGAAGCACGTGTCTAAGAAACAGTGGCTCTTATACCAAGTTGATATGATCTCCCCTTTAGGCTAAGGCTTGATTAATCCCGATTTTTAGATGTGGACAAGATCTAACAAGGAACTTTAAAAATAGATCTTGAAAGATGCAGCCATCGGATTGATGTAAAATTTTGATATTTTGTGGCCCCAGAAAAGAGATTTCTAACAAATCTAGTTTCAAAGAAATTGGAAGGTGGAATCTCGAGATATCATCCAATTAGTAGACGAACATTAGGGAGTCCGTCTTTGGATCCGTGGATGGAGGCACGAGATCCTTATTGATGGTGGAGGGTGATGGACCAGCGATAATGGGTGGCATCGGTAAGTAAGTGGACGTGGAAGGATTACGGATGATAGAAGGGGTTAGGACAAGGTGATAGATAGATTGGAAGAAGGGGGAGGAGTGGGCCGCCCCTAAGGGACTAGGGTGAGTAGCCGGTCGAGGGAGGTTAGAAGCGATGTCGCCGGGGAACGAGAGAATGAGAGAGAAGAAGATGAAGGAGACTAGGGCAAAACTCAATTCATTCCATAACAATTCCCCGGGTGCCATCCACACCTTTAGAGGCTAACCAAACAATTCAAAAATGATAATTTTTAACTCTAAAACAGTAAATTTTCGCTGATCGCATTCGAACGCACCCAATCACATTCGAATGCACATTTTATGTTCTCTGTATGTGCAAACAAGATGCAAGTGTTCGCAACCACATTCGAACGCAGCGTTCAAACACACATTTTGCATTCTTTGTATTTGTGAACTTGATGCAGGCGTTCACAAGCACGTTCAAATGCACTCCACTCGCAAGCGCGTTCGAACGCACTCCACTCGCAAGCACGTTCGAATGCACTCTACTTGCGTTCAAATGCGATATACAGAAAACTTATTTTTTTATAAAATAAACAATAAAACAAGAATACAAGGAGATAAAGCACATGATTTTTTAGGCAGGCTAAATTTTCGCAAACCGGTTTGACCACCTCGTGCGAACCAGTTTGGAACCCATGAACTAGACCCCGAGCACGAGTATGAGCACGAGTACAAACGGTGGAATGAACCGGTGGGCCCGCGTCGTCAGACTAAGCCGAACCCGCGTGCAGCCCGGGAGCGACATGAGTTAAACTCGTGGGCCTATGACCCACGAGACTAGCCTCGACCCCAAGGTGACTTCGCCCGTGATGACAAATCATATTTTGGGACCCAAGCTCGGACCGTCAAGCTTGATTTTCTAAAATTTTCTAGAGAAGACCCGCTAGATTGGACCTATCTAGCAGAGCAGTTTTTCACATACCATGGCACGCCCAACCACTAGAAGGTCTAGCTAGCCTCATTTCACTTGGAGGGCATGGCGATTACGTAGTACTAGTCGGCTGAGCGGACTCGACCATTTGAGTCTTGGCAGGACTTTATGGATGCGATTTGTGCTCGATTCGATCCGACCTAGTACGAGGACTTTCAGGCCATGTTGACTAAGCTGACTTAGTCAACGATAGTTCAAGCTTCTTGGGAGGAGTTTGAGCGGATATGCAACCGAGTCACTAACTAGTCTGACTTGGCCCTAAAGAGTACCTTCATTAGTGGGCTTAGGCCTGACATTCAGGCTAAGGTCAAGGCTTTGAGGACCACTACTTCTAAAGAGGCCTTCTCCTTAGCTATTCTGATGGAGTCCAAATTAGATCAACTAAACCAGATCCGCAAGGAGGAGAGAAGAAAGGCGGCCCAAGCCCATAGCCCACTAGAGACGGCATCTGCCCCGACTCAGCCTACACTAATGGCTCAGCCTAACCGACAGATGATCATGCGCCGCTTTGTGCCCAACGACTTGGAAGAGCACCGAAGGTACGAAATATAATAAAATAAATATATGAGTGAACCCACACACCTGAGGCTAGGCAAGACAATTGAAATCTTAAATCTCTAGCTCATGTTCTAAAAATCACCACCTTTAATAATAAATAAGAATAAAATTTTCAATTTGAATAATATCAATATTTTTAAAATTTAAAAACTAAAAAGAACTAAAATGGTTAAATTACCCATTGGATTGGGCTGGGCTACTACTGGCCCAACACATTCCAAAAAAGGAAATTTAATTAATCGGGTTAGGCCGAGGCCTAGCCCAAAACTAAGTGGACTGGGCTACGGGCTAACTCGCAGCCCACCCACTTAAGTGGTTCGGTTCGGGTCGGGTTAGTGGATCCGAAATCCAAATCCGAACCGAACCCAAACTTGAAAGGAAAAAGGGGTTGGCTCGAGTTAACCCCGAGCCCAGCCAACCCCTTTCTTCCCTCTCGCGACCGAGGCGAGAAAGAGAAGAATCGAGGGGGTGGGGGGAGAGTGATCGCCGACGACCCCCGCCGACGACGGTTCACGATCGCTCCCCACCACTCGGCTCTCTCTCTCTCTCTCTCTCTTGTCCTCACGAGGTGGAGAAGAACTCACCACCGACGGCCGATGCCAAGGCCGACGTCGATTGGAGCCACGAGGGCTCCCTAGAAGACATCACCGACATCGGGCTTAGAGCACGAAGATTCCGGTGACGATGCGATTGCGACCCGAAGCCGCCGACCGGCCTGATTTGCCGACGAAGCCTAAATTGCCCAAAAATAGGTTTTTCTAATTTACTTTATTAAATTAAAATTAAACTTGAGGGGTGGGAGAGGGCTTACCAAGGAGTTACATGGTGGTCTCCATTGGCTTCGGCGGCGGTAGGCTGATTCCACGGCGTGACTCCGACGATAAGTAAAAAGAAAACGAAGGAAGAGGGGAAGAAGAGAGGAGGGGGAGGGGGCTGAGGGGAATTAAGGGGAAAGAAAAGTTTAGGGTTTTAATCTATAGATTAAAAGATCCCGAATCTGAATTGGATTCGGCGAGATCTTCCGCTGCGCTTCGTTGCGTGCCGGGGAGGGGCTGCACGTGCAGAGCATGTGCACCCTCCCCTCTCAACCCCTAATTAAATTTTTTTTTCTGGTTCTTACAACTATTCCCAACAAAAAGAAATTTTGTCCTCGAAATTAAAATTGGTGTAATGAAAGAATAAGGTAATACCGTAATAGTCGCTGTTAGGTTTTTTATTTGGTGGCAATTTTGTACAAAATATTCTAAGTGTATTTTTTTCATGTATATGAGCTTTACACAAGTCTAGAATATCACTGGTGTGAAGAATTGCAAGATCATTGGAGAAAAGCCATCGCGTTCTCACCGCGTTCACAAACGCGTTCGAACGCGGGCACTGCGTTCACACAGATAGAGAGCCAGGTTCACAAGCGCGTTCGAACGCAGGCACTGCGTTCACACAGACAGAGAGTCGCGTTCACAAGCGCATTCGAACGCGGGCACTACGTTCACACAGACAGAGAGTCGCGTTCACAAGCGCGTTCGAACGCGGGCACTGCGTTCACACAGACAGAGAGCCGCGTTCACAAACGCGTTCGAACACGGGTACTACGTTCACACAGACCAAGAGCAACGTTCACAAACGCGTTCGAACGCAACCTGAAGAATTCAAGCTGTCGCGTTCGAACACACTTGGGCCCGTTCGAACGCACCTGAGATTAAGTTAGGCCGTTCGAACGCACTCGGGCCGCGTTCGAACGCACCTATGAAGTTTGCAATTTATTGGATTTTCGTGAGTACGAATATAACTTGGATTTGGCTCTATCTTGGAGATCATATATAAGGATAGTGCTGCCCTAACCTAGGGTGTTGAAGAATATTATTCAAGGAGACGTTTTAGAGGCTACATCGGTTCTTCAACAAACAAGGCCCTTCGCATCTACAAGAATTTAATCTTTCGTCTTAAGGGCGATCTAGACGAAAGATCAATCTCGAGGGCTACTGAGATTGGACTTCAATTACAAAAAGTAGTGAATCGTGGGTTCTAGCGATCAAGACTAAGAGGAACAAAGTCGTTTGGATCGACGGGTTATTTTGTGAGTCAGTCTTGTAACTGCTACTATCATAGTGATTGGTTTTGATCCAAGTTTGGATCCGTGGTTTTTTTCCCGTTTGGGTTTTTCACGTTAAAATCTTGGCGTTCATCTCTACTTTCGTTTTTAATTATTTCTTCTGACTTTTACTTAAGCGAACGAGAAATATCATTGCCTAGAGGTTAGATACATACGTGTGTCTAGGGGTTACTCAACCAAATTTTTGAGTTTCTCCTCACATTTGCAAGGTATGATCATCCATTATTTTCCTAGATTTTTATTCAATAAACATGCTTGATCTTGAGTGATTTTGTGCGTTCTCAACTTTTGATCACGTTAATGTTAAACTCTTGATAGTTCTTGTGAGATTGAACGTGATATCTTAGCGTTTTTCAAGTGAAAGATGTTTTTCCTTTTGGGGCTTCATGGTTTCTACCATTTTTTTTGGAATTCTTGCTATTTTTTGGTTGCTTTGGGCATGTATTGAATATTGCAACGTGTTTTCTTTCCAAGAATGCCTAAAAAATGACAGTGACCAAGAAACCAAGGCCGCCTTCGTCGCCATCCTCGGCTCCCTAGTTTTCTTCAACAACGGCCGCGGGTCGTTACAAACATAATTTTAGCACCCATCCTGTTATCTGTGAAAGACTCGTGGTTATATCTGATTTTTCTAAATTGGGGATTGAACAGATCTTTACTGAACGAGGATGGTTATCAGTGTGTCGGATGAGCGGGACTGCTTATGTGGAAGTTGTTCGAGAATTCTTTAGTAATGCCACGATTTTCGATCACTGTATACGTTCTACTGTTCGTGGTGTATCTATATACCTGGATTCCGATGTTATTCGTGCTAAACTGAGTCTACCTGATGGTGAGTTTCAGTATCCAACGTCTGCTCCACTCCCTGATGTAAATGAATATGCCGGTACAGTCCTGATTAAAGGGGAACGTTGGAAAGGTAACATGATGCCGCATGCAAGGCTGACATCTGTGGCTCGCATGCTTCACCTCTTTTGCTGTACAATGTCACCCCCAAGACTCGACATTCCAGCATTAGTCTGGATCGTGCATTCCTTCTTCATGCCATGTTATCGGGAGTCTCTATTGACTTAACTGCAGTGATCTATGATTCAATTCTCTCAGCTGCACAGAAAGAAGCACCTCGTGAGGGATTACCTTTTGGCATTTTTCTTACAAATTTGTGCACTCAGAGTGGGGTGCGAGTAGATGCTTCGAAACCTTCTCTTACTTCGCAGAAACCATTGGATCGGATTACTCTAAAGCGAAGTCAAGCTCACGACCAGACGTCTCCTCTCAAACCATCCTCTTCTGCCGCTGGTCGGTCATCGCATCTCGATAGTTCTGATGATAGCTCTGCCGATGACTCATCTCCCACTAAGGGGGAGTTACCACATTACTCGGACCGATTCGATCAACTTAGTACTCAAGTGCAGGATCTCCATTCAGCGGTGAATGATTTACGTACTGAGCAAGTCCGTCAGGGAATTGTACTTGATTCCGTGTTGATGATTCTTCATCGTCAGTTTCCTCCGAGTTCCTAGTCCTTGGCATTTGTGCCAAAAAGGGGGAGAGTGTCTTAGTGTTTAGGTGTCTAGGTGTGTAGGGGGAGTATGGGCATAGGGGGAGATTAGTGGAGTTTACTTAATGGTTGAACTTTGCTTTGTCTTAGTGTCGTTGGCATTTGAACTTAATTTGAAGTAATTGTGATAACGTGTGTTTAATCTTTGTCTGCTTAAATTTTTGCTCTTGTGATAACTTGTGTTTTGATTTTTTTTATTTCATGTTATTTTCACTTGATCTTGGATTGGTATATGTTTCCTTGCAGGGATTGATGTGCAAAATATTCTAGACTTGTTGATTGCTCAGTTTGAAGTCATTGTAATATCTTGTAACCTAGGTGTTTTATCACAAATTGCCAAAGGGGGAGATTGTTAGGTTTTTTATTTGTTGGCAATTTTGTACAAAATATTCTAAGTGTATTTTTTTCATGTATATGAGCTTTACACAAGTCTAGAATATCACTGGTGTGAAGAATTGCAAGATTATTGGAGAAAAGCCGTCGCGTTCTCACCGCGTTCACAAGCGCGTTCACAAGCGCGTTCGAACGCGGGCACTGCGTTCACACAGACAGAGAGCCGCGTTCACAAGCGCGTTCGAATGCGGGCACTGCGTTCACACAGACAGAGAGCCGCGTTCACAAACGCATTCGAATGCGGGTACTGCGTTCACACAGACCGAGAGCAGCGCTCACAAACGCGTTCGAACGCAACCTGAAGAATTCAAGCTGTCGCGTTCGAACGCACTTAGGCCCGTTCGAACGCACCTGAGATTAAGTTAGGCCGTTCGAACGCACTCAGGCCGCGTTCGAACGCACCTATGAAGTTTGCAATTTATTGGATTTTCGTGAGTACAAATATAACTTGGATTTGGCTCTATCTTGGAGATCATATATAAGGATAGTGTTGCCCTAACCTAGGGTGTTGAAGAATATTATTCAAGGAGACTTTTTGGAGGCTACATCGGTTCTTCAACAAACAAGGCCCTTCGCATCTACAAGAATTTAATCTTTCGTCTTAAGGGCGATCTAGACGAAAGATCAATCTCGAGGGCTACTGAGATTGGACTTCAATCACAAGAAGCAGTGAATCGTGGGTTCTAGCGATCAAGACTGAGAGGAACAAAGTCGTTTGGATCGACGGGTTATTTTGTGAGTCAGTCTTGTAACTACTACTATCATAGTGATTGGTTTTGATCCGAGTTTGGATCCGTGGTTTTTTTCCCGTTTGGGTTTTTCACGTTAAAATCTTGGCGTTCATCTCTACTTTCGTTTTTAATTATTTCTTCTGACTTTTACTTAAGCGAACGAGAAATATCATTGCCTAGAGGTTAGATACATACGTGTGTCTAGGGGTTTTTCAGTCGCTATGAAGATTGAGGAAATAACTCTAGATGCTTTTCCCTCATCTCATCTTCACGCTCCCAAGTTGCTTCTTCCGGCTTGTAGTTTTGCCATAAAATCTTCACAAAGGAGATTACTCTATTGCGAAGAGTTCTTTGCTGAGTCTCTAGAATTTCCACAGGGTGCTCCTCATAAGATAGATTTTCTCGGATCTCCAAAGGCTCGAAGTCGATCACATGGTCTGCACTAGGCACATACTTTCTCAACATAGATACATGGAAGACATTATGTACTTTAGATAACCTAGGTGGCAAAGCAATTTGGTATGCCAACTCTCCAGTGCGCTCTAACACCTCAAAAGGTCCAATAAAGCGAGGACTCAACTTGCCTTTCTTACCAAACCTGATCAATCTTTTCCAAGGTGACACCTTTAGGAAAACCATGTCGCCCACCTGAAACCCAAGGTTTCTTCTCTCGTTATCAGCATAGCTCTTTTGATGGCTTTGAGCTGCAAGAAGCTTTTCCTTGATTTTGACAATTTTCTGTGTGGTATCTTGTGCTATATCAGGTCCCAATAACTGTCTTTCGCCAACCTCAGACCAACAAAGTGGAGATCTACATTTTCTACCATATAACGCCTCGTAAGGTACTAACCCTAAACTCGAATGGTAGCTATTATTGTATGAGAACTCCATGAGTGGAAGATGATCATCCCAATTTCCTTTCCACTCCAAAGAACATGCTCGCAACATATCCTCAAGGGTCTGGATAGTCCTCTCAGATTGTCCATCAGTTTGCGGGTGATAAGCTGAACTGAATCTCAATTGTGTCCCCATAGCTGAATGAAGACTCCGGCAGAATTTAGAAACAAAACGAGGATTTCGATCAGACACTATAGACAAAGATGTGCCATGGAGTCAAATAATCTCTCTAATATAAAGTTGTGCAAGACGATCTAGGGAGTAAGTCATACAAATGGCCAAAAAGTGAGCAGACTTAGTTAGTCTGTCAACGATCACCCAAATTGCATCATAATTTGATCTAGTGCGGGGAAGTCCCGAAACAAAGTCCATAGTCACATCCTCCCACTTCCATTCCGATAAAGGTAAAGGCTGTAACATCCTTGTAGGCTTTTGGTGCTCAACTTTGACTTGCTGACAAGTGAGACATCTGGCCACAAAGTTAGCTATGTCCTTTTTCATGCTATTCCACCAGAAGTTTTCTTGCAAATTTCTATACATTTTTGTGCTGCTTGGGTGGATACTGAATCCTGAACTGTGAGCCTCTGACATAATTTCATTCTTTAACTCCTTACTGGTTGGGACACTGACTTGATTCTGGTACTTGACTAGCCCTTCATCTGATCTCGAATAGCTAGGAGCTTCTCCTTTTTCTAATCCTTCCAAGATCTTCTTGAGGTTGGCATTCTCTAATTGAGCAGCTTGGATGCAATCTAAAAGTGTAGATTTGACCACTAGCCGGCTGCAAATAGCTACTCTCTCTGGATTTGATGTTACTTCAATCTTCAAGCGTCTGAATTCTTCAATAATGTATTGCTGACAAGTAAGTATTGATAAGTGCCCCTCTGATGATTTCCTGCTCAAAGCATTGGCTACCACATTTGCCTTCCTAGGATGGTAATTGATACTAACATCATAATCCTTGATTAATTCTAGCCACTTGCGCTGCCTCAAATTAAGTTCTTTCTAAGTGAAAATATACTTGAGGCTTTTGTGATCAGCAAAAATTTCACAAGATTCTCCATAAAGGTAGTGACGCCAAATCTTTAGTGCAAAAATCACCGCAGCTAACTCAAGATCATGAGTAGGATAGTTCTTCTCATGAATCTTAAGTTGTCTAGATGCATAAGCTATCACTTTTCCATGCTGCATCAAAACACAATCGAGACCCTATCGGGGTGCATCACTATAAATTACAAAGTTGCCGCCCTCTGTCGGAAGTGAAAAGATAGGAGCTGAAATCAATCTCTACTTGAGCTCTTGGAAGCTATTTTCACAATCATCTGACCACTCAAATCTCACCCCCTTTTTGGTGAGGTGAGTAAGTGGCAAAGCAATCCGTTAAAATCCAAACCATCTATAGTAGTCTGCCAATCCAAGGAAACTGCGTACTTCAGATACTGAAGTAGGCCTCGGCCATTTACTAACAGCCTCGATCTTCTTTTGATCCACCTTGACTCCATCCTTGCTGATTATATGTCCTAAGAAAGCGACTTTATCCAACCAAAACTCACACTTGTTAAACTTTGCATAAGAAAGCGACCTCAAATCGATTTTTAAGAAGACCCGAGAGCCTTGCAGTTGATCAAAAAGATCATCGATCCGGGGTAGTGGATACCTGTTCTTCACAGTGACTTTATTTAACTCCTGATAATCAATGCAAAGACGCATCAATCCATCTTTCTGTTTTACAAATAGAACTGGTGCTCCCCAAGGTGATACACTCGGACGAATAAAATCCAAATCCAGCAACTCTTGAAGTTGAGTCTGTAACTCTCTAAGTTCTGCTGGTGCCATCCTGTAGGGTGCCTTTGATATTGGTTCAATGCCAGGGAGTAGATCTATGGTGAAGTCTATCTCTCTATCGGGTGGAAGACCAGATAGATCTTCAGGAAAAACATCTAGAAATTCATTTACCACTTGAAGTTCATGAATCTCCTGCTCTGCACGCTCCACGCCCACTACCGATGCCAAAAAGCCTAGGCATCCTTTCTTCATTAATCGATTTGCTTGAAGTGCTGAGATAATACTGGTCGTAGGAATCTTTCGCTCACCCTGGAAGAAAAATTCTGGCTTCTCCGGGATAGAAAATGTAACCCTTTTTCATTCTACAATCTACTATAGCATGATGTGCAGATAACTAAATAAATAAAGCTTCTAATCTAAAGCATAAAATCTAAAAGAGCGAAAAAAATAAATAGGTGAATCCTAAGTGGAAGTGGAGTTCGGGTATACCTCGCTCAGTCGTCCCGCTGACTATTACCTGAAATAGATAAATAAATACAAAAATAGAATCCATGAGCTAACAACTATAGCTCAGTGAGTGGAATCCACTCGAAAACCAAATAAATTCTACATTATATTAATGCTGAAAAAGATTAAACTAAAAGCAACAATATCCATGAAAATTTTACAATAAGCATGCTCTTAAAATAATAACAATGATAACAATAGAGAGAGTCACAACTTGTAACCTTGCACGGTTTCAACATATTAACATCTTTTCAATATTTATACTGTCATATGTCTCAATGGGTCTAAACCCTATGGATTCACATCAACTAGAAGTCACTTCGAGATGACGCTCGGGATTTTTCTTCATAGCTGATCCGATTAGGGTCATCAAATGGTATCATCCTGTGATCAACACACTCTGTCTTTTCCTCTAACCGTTGAGAGAAGTTAGAGTCACCTAGAAAATTTTCTCATTCATCCTAGGACTGTTCCCTAACCCCGCTAGAGTCACCTAAGAAAGTCACTGTAGTGATCTAATTTAGGACTTTCCCTTGGACTTCCAGATAGACTTGAGCCACCACGGAAAATCGCAAGCGTTTTACACCGGGGCTATTCTCTAAGTCGTACCAATACTAGTCTTATTTTTCTTTTCATAAATTTTAATATTTGCACAAAGTATGGTGATGCACTGAGTATAATAATTAAATGCACATAGAAAATATAACAATTAAATTTTGCACGTATGGATGAAATAAATAGATTTGCACATAGAAATTATAACAATTAAATTTTTGCATGTAAGGATGAAATAAATAATTTGCACACAGAAAAATTTACATGGTCTGATAAAGGTACGAAATATAATAAAATAAATATATGAGTGAACCCACTCACCTGAGTCTAAGCAAGACAACCGAAATCTCAAATCTCTAGCTCACGTACTAAAAATCACCACCTTTAATAATAAATAATAATAAAATTTTAAATTTGAATAATATCAATATTTTTAAAATTTAAAAACTAAAAAGAACTAAAATGGGTTAAATTACCCATTGGGTTGGGCCGAGGCCCAGCCCAAAACTAAGTGGACTGGGCTACAGGCTAACCCGTAACCCACCCACTTAAGTGGTTCGGTTTGGGTCGGGTTTGTGGATTCGAAATCCAAACCCGAACCGAACCCAAACTTAAAAGGAAAAAGGGGTTGGCTCGGGTTAAACCCGAGCCCAGCCAACCCCTTTCTTCCCTCTCGCGACCGATGCGAGAAAGGGAAGAATCGAGGGAGGGGGGGCGAGTGATCGCTGGCGACCCCCACCGACAGTGGTTCACGACCACTCTCCACCACTCGTCTCTCTCTGTCTCTCTCTCTCTCTCTCATCCTCACGAGGTGGAGGAGAACTCACCACCGACGGCCGACGCTGAGGCCGACGTCGATTGGAGCCACGAGGGCTCCCTAGAAGACATTACTGACACCGGGCTTAGAGCACGAAGCTTCTGGTGAAGATGCGGTTGCGACCCGAAGCCGCCGGCCGGTTGTATTTGCCGACGAAGCCGAAATCGCCCAAAAATAGGTTTTTCTAATTTACTTTATTAAATTAAAATTAAACTTGAGGGGTGGGAGAGGGCTTACCAAGGAGTCACGTGGTGATCTCCGTTGGCTCCGACGGTACTCCGACAGACCGATTCCACAATGTGACTCCGACGGTGAGTAAAAAGAAAACAAAAGAAGAGGGGAAGAAGAGAGGAGGGGGAGGGGGCTGAGGGGAATTAAGAGAAAGAAAAGTTTAGGGTTTTAATTTATAGATTAAAAGATCCTGAATCTGAATTGGATTCGGCGAGATCTTCCATTGCGCTTTGTTGTGTGCCAGAGAGGGAGAGGGGAGGGGCTGCACGTGCAGAGCACGTGCACCCTCCTCTCTCAACCCCTAATTAAATTTTTTTTTTCTGGTTCTTACAGTGACATTAGAAAAAAGTTTTTTTTAGATATTCTTCTCGTATAATCCAGCAAACAAGCTGCAGAGGATCCCTGTGGCAGCTACGATGATGGTCATAAGAAAATTTTAGAACATGCTAGGAGTTATTATACACAAAGTCATGAACTTCAATGGAAAAGCTCATTTATCCAGTTGAACTGTACATCTACACAAATTGATGAGACAAAACAAACTGCAAACTTTCCCTCTCCGATAGAGGGGGAAAAAACAGATGATAATGAATAATGCTCTTGCCCATGCCTGATACAGAGTGAATCACTTGTGGGGCTTCACTAAGCAGCAATCTCAGAATTCCAACCAGGAACGAGGTTGATGATTCCCTGAACATCATGAACAAACTTATTTCCATCATGTGAAATCTTAACTCATGATCGCCTGCTCACTAAGGCTCCAGGATATCAGGCAATATATTCTAGATACTGCAGTCAAGATTTTCCGAAACAAAACGAAATTCAGAAAATTAATTTTTAATTTTCGCTCTTTCCCTTCGAGAAAAACCTACTGAAACCACGTCCTTGTTTCTCAGGCAAAGGCGATGAGGAAGAGGATGATGGTCTCGATGACCTGAACTTTTGCCGCTTCGAGCTGCTAGGCGATTGTGGGAATAGGCTTTCTTCAGCATCAGGTGGGCTCATGTGGGAGTTGTATCCAACCAGAGGTGATTCACCTCCTGTTCTCTCTGTCATCAGAGCTGCAGCATCTTCCAATTCAGGCTGCCCTGGGGATGGTGGGGTATGTGGAGAATAAGCATCAGTAGGATGTGGTTTATCTTCGAAATATTCATCATTAGTTCTTTGCCTGTTGTTTGGTGAGGAAGCAAATGACTCTTTGGGTGGACGCAATGCTTGCAACTGCCTCCCAAGGAGAAGTATTGTCTCCTGACACTCTGCAAGCTTCTCTGCTGTGGCAGCAATCTCTGTCTCCTGTTATGGTTTTCAAAAGAATCAGAGAATTTACACTTTCAGAATCAACATAACAATATCAAATATATTTCTAACAGCCACAGCTTTCAAGATTGACAAAGTTAAAAAGCATGAAGTGTTAGAGCACAGGTTACTTTTATCAAGTAGGACTGCAAAGTTTATTTTCCGGTGCTAGACATCAATTCAGAAAGAACTGCATCTATTCTTAACTTGACAAGTGCCTCGAAGAATGATAATGGAAATTCCATGACTAGATAGAATAGATTTACCAAAGTTGCATTCTAGAATTTTTTTTTTTCGGTTAAGTGACATTGTCATGTTTCGCTATGTTTTTTATCTCATCTAGCCCTATTTAATCTTTACTTTCTATTTTCTTTTCTTTTTCTTGATTTTTTTTCTATTAACTATTCTTGTGTCCTGACCAACTGGTGAGGTAACAGACATTTGTCTCACACCAAACGAATGAACTTAGGGGTTTGAATATTGTACAAGCTAGTAATAACCTGGAACACTGAAATGATGGATAGAATTAAAATATACAGTTGTCACAATCCAACTGACAGGAGTAATGAATCACCAGTTCAATTTGAAAAGACCCTCGAGACATTATTAGGACCAAAATTTTGAAGTTTGAGAAAGTGAGAGTTAAAATGATCTATTGCAAAGCAATATCATTCAGACAACTCATTGAAAGTGCTTAGATAGTTAGGCACTGATCTTTTGTACTATTATGAATTAAAGTTCTTATTTCAAATGTTCATGGAGATTATGTGCTTACCTGTTTAGTCTTCATGCCATTGTCAGCATCTGTGCACATTGAACTCTTCTCGATCCTTAAATAGGAGAACCATATAAAAGAAGTCAAAAGGATGATAGGAACCATTTCAAAGGTTTCAAGAAAAAGCAAAAAGAATCAAACACAACACCAAATTGATAGATCTGCTCTTGCCAAGATAATACTATTGGCAGGTAACACTAAAGCTAACCTTTTGATCTGCTCTAGTAGATCATCGATTTTGGCCAAATCCTCCTGATGGCTGTGTCTTTCTTCGAGAAGCTCATCTCCCAGAGTTTCTGTTTTTGTACGCAGGAAATTTATTTCAGCTTCTAATTCTTGTGACCGTGTTTCAAGTAACTTGTAGGACTCAGCCATACATTTCAGTTGTGTCTCAGCTAAGATATTTGATTTCTGACTAGCAGCCAGTTGGGATTTAAGCTCTGCCAGGGTTTGCTCTGTTTCAATCAACTTGAGTTTTGAATGGTCCAACAACTCATTACAATTAGCTAGTTCCATCTCCACATTCTTCTTCTCCAATCTCAATTGCTCATATTCCTGATCTGTAGTCCTTGACTCAAAACCAGACACAATGGGCTGATCAAACTCAGGCTCAGAGGAAGAATGAGATAAAATTGAACACACAGAATCCTCTTTTGTTTGTTGTTGCTGACCCACTCTATTTTCCAGTAAAGTTACCTTGTCCACGTAATCCAAGTTGCTTGCTTCTCCTTCATTGTCTTTATCACTTGACATGAAAGATATCACCCCAGTGGTTGTTAAGATGTCAGATAACAAAATTATGAAGTCGTATAACTTTTTCTCGCTAGACAGAACTATATCAACAGATGTAGAGAATTGTTCAACTTTTTCACTGAGTCCATGATATTCAGGAGGCTGGCCTTTAGCCTCCGAAGTTTTCTTGGCAATAGATGTGATGAAATTAAGAATTTGAGATATAGCATTCCTTAAATTTTGATCTATGATATGGTTAGCATCACTCCCTAAATTCCCATCTTGCTTCAATTGCATTCTGCTTTCTATAGTTCCACCTAGGTCCTCATGACACTGTTTTTTAATGATATGAGAAGATTCTGGAGACCCATTGAGAATAGAAACAATACAGTTCTGGGGCATTTCTTGTGTATCCATCAAAGCAAGGCAAATATTTTTTATAACTTCTCCGACATCATTAATCTGCACTTGAGAGTCAAATATAGAAGCTATTCTTGATTTAAGTTTCAAGAGAGGAGAATCACTATCACTTGATGCAAACTCCTCAGAAGGTTGCTGATTATGGGAAGAAGATAAACTTTCGCATGGCACTAAATCTGGCTTTTTCCCTTTGACACCATTATCCCTTTGAATGACCACAGATACAGTAGTTTCAGCATCTTCAATTTTCATATTATCTACAATACTCTCTGGAGAAGTAATAGCTCCATTTGTATCAGCTGGTAAACATGCTAATTTCTCCATCTCTAAAAAGTCATCCATAAGTTCCAAATTGTTTGATTTTTCAGCCTTGGTTCCCCCTCCAACATCTTTGCCTTTCTTAAACTGTGAAAGTTCAGATATCAAAGCTGTAGACCAACACTCAGAAAAACTTCCTTCATCGTCAACACCATCTTCAGACATGGATGTCAAGCTTGGTGGGTTGCTTCCATTATCGAAGTGAATGTCCATGTTCAAATTTGATGGGATCTTTTGTTGGTTCAGGGGCAACATTTGCACTTCCAATTTACGAAGCTTCGTTGCAACTTTAGCAAACATATTCCTTGATGCTTGTAACTCACTGTTACGTTTTGATAAGGCCTCCTTTAGCATTTTAGTTTCTTCGTCCACCGCTGATAAGCGTGCTGTCAGAAATTCATTCTCCTTGTGATACTGTTGAATGCTTTCAAAGGCAAAGTCAGGAGATGGGGTCAATGCATGATAAGTACTAGAATTCCTAGCAGGAGAGCGCCTAAACCTGGTTTCACCGTAATCATGACCTAAATTTTCAACTTCTAGCTTCATTTGAGCTAATGCAGCAGGACCAGGTAATTTCTTTCGCACAAGGCCACGTAGTCTCTGGCATTCAGCTTCCAACTTTGATATTTTCTTGATATCTTCTAGGTGCTGCTTGATCGCCACATCAGCTGATCTAATGCTCATGTTCTTCTCCTCATTGCGGATTTCGAGCTCCTTAGAGACAACATGAAGTTCGTATTTCAATGAATTTATTTCCCTTTCACGTGATTGTATATTGTTTTTCAACATTTCAATCTGAGTTTCTGCTTGGGAGTTTTCATCACTAATTTTCATCAGCAAGTTTGAGTGTTCTTGAAGAGATCTTGAAAGTGCAGCATTCTCAGAAGTAGCTCGTAGGAGCTCCTGCTCACAATCAACTAGTTTTGCTTCTATATCAGCTTTAACATTCTCCCATTGTTTAGTTTTCATAAGCACTACGTCATGCAGTTTTTGTTCACTTTCTTCCTTCACATTCCTGACCTGCTTCATGCACTCCTTGAGAGCACCATCAAGTTGGGATGCTTGTTCTTCAGCTGTCATTTTAGACAGCATAACAGATTCAAGTTGATGTTTAAGCTCTGCTGCTTCTTCTTCAGCTTTCTCCCAACCTAATAGGAAAAATCAAAATATGAATGTTAAAAGAAAAACAAATAGCAAACCCCTGATAATTGATAATCATGGAGAACAAAGCAGCACATGGTAATGCATAAGAAGTAACAAGATTATAAGAAGGGATTTTGTAGTCATGAGTCGAATGAAATCTGTGATGCAATCAGAACAGATCAACATGAACATATATTGCAAACTTTATTATACCTGAGATTGCTTCTTCGGCAACTTTCGTATGTTGTTTTACTAGGTCATCTTTGGTGGTCATATCAGATTGTGCCACAGATAGTTTTTCATTTAGTACTTTCACTTGTTCTTCCATGTCAGTGAGATGTTCATATGTTTCAACAGAGATTTGTACATATTTCACACGTTTGGTGCTATTCTGCAGATGGAGAAAATTGATTCATAAGAAAAAAAAACATATAGGCCAACAAAATAATGAATAAAGTAAATCAGCAATAAGGTTTAATTAAAAAATAACAACAGTCTACTGTACACTTGCCATGCCAGCGGTGTACCGGCACGTGACATGAGCGGTGCCTCACGGCACCCCTCCTAGTAGCTTTGCTACTCGCCTTCGACCCCATCGTCGAGCTTATCGTCGCCAATTGCCGAGTCACCATCACCCAAGCTCACACCCCCTTCGGGTGCCCCTAGCCCGAGGGGGAGGGGAAGAGAGAGAAAGAGAGAGAGATTAAAAACTTAAGTTATGAATCCGAATTGTCGTGTTGTGCCATGCCATGCCGGCTGATAGGTAGGCACGGTTCGTGCCTGTGGCACAACCATTGTTGAACTTAGATATATATCCAATCAATTATTATTATTATTATTATTATTATTGATGGGATACAAGTGCCCTACATAGCAACCATACATGAATATGTAATAAGAATGCTAGAATTATGTTCTTTTTCCCTTTCCCTTTATATTTTCATTTTTTAGTATGATCAATTTAATGCTTGTTGAATATAGTTAAACGCACACTAGGGAAATAGAAGATTAAGATGTAACCTAGAATTAACTTTCTTTCCAAAACAAAATGTGACAAACTTAGCAGGTACTCTAAAAGCTTAAACTATTAAATAATGATACTTTTCATCTTTCATATTTCATCTTTCATTATTTCTAATCAGTCACAAACATTTTTGGGTTTTGTTTCTTAATTTCAGGTTTCAATAAATTGAGTCGCTCAAAAAGGAGATTCAACCTGGTTTGGTTTGAGCTTGGGCCTTCGCCTATCCACGTCAACCAAGTGAATGGGTTGCAACTAGCGGAGCAGCTTGGGCCTAATTGGTGGACTGTGGGTTAAAGCTCAAAGGCCCAAGTTTTGGGCTCAAAAAAAAAAAAATATATATATATATATATAAAGAAAAATAAAACCATCTCAAATTGATTAAAATTTAATTCTAAGAATTTCTGCTTATTGTCTTTTAACGATTATTAAATTAAGGCATAGAATTTTTTTTATATGTGATAATTTTTCCACGCATCTGGATTAGTGATTCATGGACCAGAGGTGAGTAAATTCGCTTAGTTTACAAATATTTGCATACTACTTTATTCTTCATGTCATTATCCTTCGTATAATGTTACACTTCGTGAAATATTATTCTTGATGCATCTAGTGGAACCAAATTAATAAAAATATTATTCAATAGTTCATCTTCTTTTCCCATTGTTAATAAAAAAAAGGAAGAACAGAAAACATATCTATTAAAAAAATCAGTTTATTGTTTCTTTTGTTATCTCTAGTTTTGAGTTTTGAAATTTTGAAATTTTGAAATTTTGAAATTATGAAATTCAGATTTAGAAGATATTTGTTTTCCTTGTTTACCTCAATTAGTTTTATTAATTTTTGGTTAGTATCTTTCTTATCCTAATTTCCTAATCTTCCTAGACCTTTCGAAATATAAATTACCTTTTTCTTAAAAATTTTGAAATACGCATTTTTCCTCCAAATCAAACCTAAAACCTAAACCTATTAATCCATCAACTCAACTAGACCCTTTTAAACCCACCATTAACCTAAACCAAACCTATCATTCTAGAGCCCAAAGCCCACTAGCCCAAACCTCTACACCACTTAAGCCAAAACCTAACTCAACCAAATAACCCAAACCCACTTAACCCATCAACCTAATAACGCAAACCCACTTAACCCATCAACCTAATAACAAACCCACTTAACCCATCAACCCAATAACCTAAACCCACTTAACCCCTACCATCCTCCACTTACCTCCACCTCGCCGCTCCCCTGCCACCGACGCCGATGCTCTTTGACGCTGATGTAGACGCTCATCCCCACAACTTTCAACTTTCGACGACACCCCTCCACCATTTGTCGTCACCTTCACTATCAACACTCCATCCAACGACGCGACTGATCTCCATGGTTAACGCCGCCACTCTGCACCGCCGACAGCCGATCTTCTTCCTCGGCTCCTCCCGCCCCTGTCACGCTCTATGACCTCCACCACCTCACCGTCACTCCCTATGGCCTCTACTACTTGCACCGTTGTCATTGCTCCCTACGGCTTGCACCACCGCAATTTCGGTCGGTGCCTCTTGCAGCCTTCGTCGCAACCGCTGCTGCTACTATCGTCATCACCGCAGCTACTATCGTCATCACCGCAGCTACTATCATCATCACCGCAGTTGCTGTTGTCACTATCGTCGCTGACACTGCTACTGCTGCAGCCACTGTCACCGTCGCCACCGTTGTCCCTGCTGTCACTATCACTGTTGTCATTATTGCTGTCATCGTTGGTTGCTGTCGCCTTTCAATGGATTTGCAAAATTTAATATCTTTCCTTTCTTTAGTGTTATTTGTCAATTTTTAAATAGCAACTGTCTTTCTTTTAGTATAGATTATAACCCTATATATGTTTCATTAAAACAAACGCTCTACAACTACCTACCTATTTATATTGTTTACTCAAATCAAAAATAATTAATATTAATGATAGAACTAACTAAGAAGAGGAAAAATCTTAGCATATCTAAAGTCACTGTCTCGATCTTGAGGGCATGTACTACTGGTTTGTAACTTTCTACTAAATCTAACTGGCTTTTATTGAAAACTTTATAAGTGGTTGTAGGTTATTCTGTTTATTACTCTCTTATTATTTGCTATGATCTCCTAGTTTGTATTTTATTATTCATTTTCTAGATTTGTTCTCTCACTAGTAAAGACACATTGCATAAACTTTCATAGTGGTAAGATAGTCTCAAACACTCCATCCCACTCTGTTATGGAACTAAATGCTATTAGAAGATTCCCGTAGATTTTTACAAGAGTCTATCAAAAATATTACGACTAGATTAGACGACTTCAATACTCGTAGCATGTCGTTCCTAATGTCGACACCCATCGACATACCCCATACTATCCTCACCATGAGAGAGGTCATGAAAGAGAACTCCCAAGCAAAATTATTGTGAAGATGCATTTGATCTTCACAATAACAGGGGATTTAGAGGTAATGCTGTCTTTAGAGAATTTTAAAACCATGAATCAACTTATAAAGAACATTAAGGTTGATGACCCCACTTTTGATAGTCGTTTGGATTCTATTGTATTTACTGACTGGCTCTGTAAAATTGACCACTTCTTTTAGTGGTATGATTTGCCAAAAAACCAAAGAGTTAGATTTGCCCAAAAGAAACTAGTCGATTGAGTCAAATTGTTTTGACAAAGTTCAGAACAAATCTTAATGCGACGAAATCAATCTCCAATCATTCATTAGCATGATATGGAAGAAATATTTGCCACACTCTTATCTTGGTGATCTTTTGGATCAATGGAATAATTTTAAACAAAGGAATAGGTCTGTGAGCAATTATGTCTCCTAATTTGAGAAGTATATATTAAGGTGTAATATTGCGGAGGATGAGAGGATGATGCTAAGTTGATTTAGACGTGGCCTTAACAACAACAACCAGAGAGAGTTAGTTTTCTAGGAGGTTACTTCCTTAGATCAAGCTTATACTCTTATGTTAAACTATGAGATGGTTAGTATGCAATATTTGCCTAGGCGACCAATTGGGCGCACACTTCCCAATTATGCATCTATAGGCGTAAAAACTCAAACGATAGCGATACTTTTCAAAACTACCGAAACTGTTGTGCCTATCCAACTTGACAAAGAAAAAGGGCTCCTCCATGAAAATGCACCTATCAATAAACCCCATCAATGTTACAAATATTGACAGGCTGGTCGTGTAGTCTCAAACTGTCCTTAAAAAGCCTTTTACCTTGGAGAACAGGATGACAATATAGGGGAAGATGAGCTCGATGAGCAAGTTTATAAGCTTGACCTTGATGATGTCCAAAATAGTGACAACGACCGTAGTTACCAAGATCATACTGTTGGTGTCGTTCATTGTGCTTTGACACAACCCCGGGAGGTTGATGATTGGTGAAGGAATACAACATTCTATACTTACAATTGATGTGAAACCAAAGATTGCAAGATGATCATCGACAGTAGAAGCTATATTAACGTTATCTCTTCTAGTGTTGTATCTAGATTGGAGTTAAAATCTACATCTCACTAAACTCTTATAAGGTATCTTAAGTCAATGATTCCTCAATCACTATAAATGAAAGATGCCTAGTTTCTATCACTTTCCTTTCTTATAAGGAAGACGTGTGGTGTAATATTGTGTCGATGAATGTAGGGCATATTATTTTGGGCTGCCCTTAATTATTTGAAAAGAAAGATAATAAGAAAAATGCTCATAGTAATAAGGGTTTGCATATAATAGATTCTAAAGAATTTGAAAAGGAAGCAAACCAAGATTCTGTTACATTTGCTATGGTAGCTCGTGAAGTTGGGATCCCTACCCTCACATCGTTAACTGAAGAAGCTGCTCCTATACTAAACGAGTTTCACAATGTGTTCCCGAATGATCACCCAGATCAATTGGCTCATTTGCGTGATATCCAACATACAATCAATTTAGTCCCTGGCTTCTTTTCCAAACTTGCCACACTACTGAATGAACCCCAAGGAACACGCCGAACTACAATGTCAAGTGATGAACTTTTTACAAAGGATTTCATTCACAAGAGCTCAAGTCCTTGTGTCGTTTCTGCCTTACTCATGCGAAAGAAAGATAAGTCTTAGCATATGTGTGTCGATAGTCGAGCCATCAATAGAATAACGGTCAAATATCATTTCCCATTTTGCGGCTTGATGACATCCTAGACATGATAGCAGGAGCTTTAATCTTCTCCAAGATCGATCTCAGAAGTGGTTGTATAAATGGTTAGTGATGTATTTTAGTCTATCTAATGCCTCAAGCACTTTCATACATGTTATGACATAAATGCTTCAACCATTCATGGAAAAATTTCTTGTGATCTTCTTTGATGCATCTTGATTTATAGTCGGTTGAAGGGAGCTTCATTTCGTCCATTTACATCAAGTCTGTCTTACGCTTCGTACTACTCAACTCTATGACAATAGAAAGAAGTGTTCTTTTCTTGTGGATCAAGTCATCTTCGTAGGATTTGTGGTTACATCTGAAAGAGTCCGCACCAACTCAAAAAAAATCAAGGCAATCATTGATTGACCGGAGCTGCAAAATATTCATGATGTGCATAGTTCAATTGGCCTTGGTACTTTTTATTAACGCTTCATTTGAGAGTTTAGCACTATCATATTTCCAATCACTGTTTGCTTGAAAAAAAGGGATTTTCATTAGAGTAAGTCAGCAAGTAAGGAATTTGAAGAAATTAAGAGAAAAATGACAATGGCGCCTCAGGCATCGGGACACCCTTTTGCCTATTTTAGTAAGAAACTAAATGAGGCCAAATAAAAGTACTCCACTTACAATAAAGAATTCTATGCGATTATTCAAGCTTTGCACTATTGACGTCATTACTTACTCCTACATGAATTTGTTCTTTATTCCGACCATGAAGCTCTTCGATTCCTAAATTTTCAAAATAAACTAAATTCAAGACGGCTGATGCGTTTAGCAGACAAGTTAGCCTTCTATCTACCATTAGCATTAAAGTCACTAGATTTGACGACATGAAGGAAGACTATACATCTTGTTTGGACTGTAGAGAAATTATTCTCACTTTCCTGAGTAAACCAAATATAGCTTTGAACAGTTATTTCCTCCAAGACGATGACCTTAAATTTAAGGTTAACAAGCTCTGTGTTCCTTGTACATTCGTACATGACTTCCTAGTTTAGGAGATCCATGTCGGTGGCTTGTTAGGTTATTTTGGATGTGATAAGATGGCCAATATAGGACCTACTGATTAGCAAAATACTAAAAACAAAACACTGGACTTTACACCCCGTTACCTATGCCTGATCACGTATGGCAGGATGTGAGTATGAATTTTGTCCTTGGATTATCTTGCACCTTTGGAGAACATGATTTGATCTTTATGATCATAGATCGCTTCTCTAAGATGGCTCATTTCATTCCTTGTGCCAAGACTTCTAATGCTTCATATGTGGTAAAATTGTATTTTGCCCATATAGCAAGTTATATAGTCTTCCGAAAGCTATTGTATCCGATCGAGATGTTCACTTTATGAGTTATTTTTGGAAAACCTTATGGCACATGGTTGGCACAAAGTTTAAGTTCTCTATAGCTTATCATCTCCAAACTGACAGTCAAATTGAGAGCGTCAATTGCATTCTTGGAAATCTTTTGCAATATCCTGTGGGTAATCATAACAGAAATTAGGTTGTTATTTTTCTTGTAGCCCAATTTGCATATAATAACTCCATTAATAGGTCTATAGGCACGAGTCCATTTGAAGTTATTCACAGTTTTAAAACACGCAAATCTTTAGATCTGTTGCCTATGTCATCTCATGCTAGAGTCTTTAAGTCTACCGAAGTATTTGCACATCATGTTCATTCTCTATATCAGGAGATCACCAAGCGAATTGAGGCAAATAATCTTCAATATAAAATATATGCTAACTTGCACAAGCATGCTAAGAAGTTTAATGTAGGAGATCATGTTAAGATTCATGTCAGACCCGAGCAGTTCCCTTTAGGAGCTATTTGAAAGTTTCATGCTCATAATGTAGGACTTTTTCAAGTTCCAAAACCTGTAGGAGCTAATGTTTGTCATTAATATTCCCTCTGATTATGGCATTAGTTGTACTTTTAGTATTGATGATTTAATAGCTTACCAACCGCCTATGAACATCCCTACTGAGCCATATGCTACCTTCGCTACTATTCCAAATGTACATGATATACCACCTACCATTTCTCCTTTTTTATTCACACTACAAGAAAAAATAGATGCTATTTTAGATAATTATTTCTCCTTTCTTATTCACACTACAAGAAAAGATTGACACTATTTTAGATGACCAAATAACATCAACTGTAGAAGGAGGGGTTCACCTTTTCTAGTTCGCTAGCAAGGTTGACCAGAGTCTGATTGTACATTGATCACTTGTGAGAAATTATAGCAGCTTGCCCCTGATATCTTAGAGTACTATCAGAGCCGTTCACACCACCACTCGACTGAGTCGAGTTTCTTCCACCTTGGGAGAGTTAGTGTGGACACCACTATTTATCAAATTTCCTCTTGTAGACACACGAGGGCTACACCTGTGGTTATCTGGCTTAACGAGGATTTTGAGTAGCCTTATAGGGCTATTGTCATCTTTCTGTCTTTTCCTTTGTTTTGCCTATATAAAAGCTTGTAATCTTTTTTTTATTGGTTAATAAATATTTTGAGAGTTTTCACATATTGAGTGTATTTTGGTGGATTCTAATGTCGATAGATTCCCTAGGTTTTGTTACTTTTTCTAATTGTTCTTTTCAAATCTACAATCGAGGAGTTCGTCTTACATCATACTGTGGCACCTATCTACCGATCTAGTGCCTATGGACTTTTAAAACCTCTAGTGGTCCTAGTGTAAAATATAACCCAACTTGGGAGCATGACTGGCTAATCAACATTTAATATGATTCTTTTGAGACTTGACTCAATCTTTATTGTTAGATATGAATTAACGAAAAGAAAAATTACAATCATACAAAAATAATAGAAGTCATCCAGTAAGAAGAGCTCATTAGTTTACTAGCTAACCAAAATAGCTAATGTTGCATCCAAATAGAATAAGTTGAACAAAGATTTTGGTGAAGATGTTCAACAAATGCTCATAAGCATTTCAGGTAATAACTCTATATTATAGTTCTGCTTGTAAAGCCCCAAAAATTGAGGATATACCCACGCCCATTTAAATCCCAATTAATTAGAATTTCCTAATTTGTTTAGCTATTCAAATCTCATCTCTCTCTCCTCACACATGCATGGTGTTTATCTCTCTCTCTCTCTCTCTCTCTAACCGTAGCCCCTTCCTCCTCAAGAAAAAAAAAGATGACCCAGGAGAGAAACAAAACAAGAACAATGGAGGTTGCTTGGTGTTTCACAAGCAAAGGTAGGAATTCTATATGAGAAGATAAATGACACCTGAAGCGTAGATTTAGTATTTTTTAATACCTAGGCAGATTAGTGTGTTTATGTTGATTCATGAGTTGTATTTATTATTTAGAGACTATTATTCAAATCCACTTCTTGTATGCTATTAAAATTTCTCGAGCCCAAATGTGCAACGGAGTGTTAGAGTATAAGTTAGTGATGTAACATGAGATTAATATATATATAACTTTGTTTTGAGAATTATAAAAATAATTAATGAAATCACTCATGAGGGGAGGAAAGATGAGTGAGCAAAAGATGCTTCCCAATCTAGATCCCAATAATGCAAAACTACAAAATATACAGAGGGAATGTGAATACAGATCTTTCCTTACTACTCCACGTATCAAGTATAATGATCATCCCCAAAAATATGGTTTCTTCTAACTGCAAGGACAAAATGGTTCAAGATGAACAGTCATGATACCTTGTTCACTTGAAATAGTATTAAGGTCTGTGTCTATAAACAGGTATACATCAATATCCCTTATCCTCTGAAAGACAAGATGCAAAAGATTGTTGTAACAATTAAAATAGATGTGGTTACATTGATTGAATTAAGTGAACTACCAAATGAATTTCTATGACTACATAATGCCTGAAAACAAAAAAATTAGTATGATGGATCACCTGTCCCTCGTAGTTAACCCGTAAATATCGCAAGCTACATGCTAGAAAATTAAGAGTTTTTTTAATTCAATAGCAATCTTCATTTGTCCTGAACCATAACTAGGAATCTTAAGATATAAAAGATTATTAAGTTAAAGAAAAAATAATCCAGCAGTGAAGAAAAACAACTGCATGTAGGAGGTCTTCCAATAATGCTACTGAATAGGTGGATCTGTCTCACCATGGTAGCCCAGTAACTGTTGCATTTAAGTTCCAACCATATTACGTAAAATAGAAAGTCAGCATGTAATTAATAGGTTCAGATTAATATGACAGGTCAAACAGCGCATACTTAGGGTTAGGAATAATCAGATCCATTCTAAGTTCAGTATTACTGCACAACTAACTAATTGTTAAGTAAAATAATAAACAGGGAGGGCTGTGTCAGTCGGCATTTGCCGTGCCAACGAGACCATGACACCTGGGGATCGGCATGGTAATCATTGAGTAAAAGTAAGCAAAGAACCTGATCCTCTTTGTTGCCTCCTGAACTGGGTGAAGATGAAACAGCTGAATCTGTTGCAGTTATCGTCTTCTCAGAAGACTTCTTCTTCCAAGGCCAGCTTCTCCGGTCCATTTTATTACTAGTTACCTTTTGGAAGGTGCTGAAAATTAATAACATCCGCTCATTAACAGTGGACAACTATAATAAGTAGAACAGACCTTGATGATATATGCAGACAGTAATTACAAGAATAATAAAGAAAAAGAGAGATACATATTGAGTAGGCAAGAAAAGTATAAAGATAATAACAAAATCATACCCAAAGACTGACCAAAAGTGACATGAAATAACATGTTGCAAATTACTCTATGAAGTATTCATAGTAATTTAGAGAAAAAAGAAAAAGAAAAGGCATCTCAGTATCAGAAATGCTTCCATATAGTATTGCAACAACTATCTTATCTAAAACCATATGCTATTAGTGTTGTGCCTATAGAAGTGATCAATAAGAAATGCACAAGTAGCAATAGAAAAATAAAATAAACCAAAGCGAAAGAGACACCAAGATTTCCTGTAAGAAAATTAGTTGACTAAAACAATTTAGTTTGGTAACAATGATGGCCACGCCGACCAACACATGGCACAAGGGGTGCCGCACCCCTCCAAGCAACTTTGCCCCTCACCGCTCGCCATAGACCAGTCGTCACCGCTCCTTGCGGACCTCATCATCGCAGTTCGCCATCATCTCGCCATTGTCTCGTCGCCCCTAAGTCGCTAATCACACGCGACAAGATATCCTAAACTGTGGAAGAAGTGACGGGTCAGGTCGAATCAGGTGAAATAAAAATTAAAGTTGCAGATTGATCGAACAGCGACGATGAGCAGCGAGTGACAAAGGGTGAAGATGAGTAGTCTCCCTCATATTTTTCTCTCCCTTTCTTGCGGCACGTGCTTGTGGCATGACCATCCATGTTAGTAACAGACTAACAAGTAACAACACATCATGCCTTTAATATTTTAATATGCCCCCTCATGTGTGGCCCTAATTCTACATGCGAACAAATAAAATATAATACTATAATAGGATGTCTAGCTCATTATATTTTAATATTATAACTTGGGAATAAAAGCAAGTTATTAAGACTTAAATCTATGACCTCTAGAAAAAGTAGCTCTAATACTATGTTATAGATAACCAATTAACCTAAATGCTTAAGTTAGAATACAAAAGAAAAAAGAATCATCATTCTCTAATAGCTTTAGTTTTTATAGCAGCTGGTGAGTTAGTATCATAACAAAGTAGAGGTCCTGAATTCAAATTTTGCTAGGCTTATCTGTTATTTAAAATATAAAACATCCACCTATTCAAGTCAAGTCCACTTTTTGCGTCTCATGGATTTGCTCTTGGTTCAACTGTTAAGAAATAAGAGGCTATGAAGCATAGTATTATTCCAGGTCAGCTACTCCATTCTTCTCTCCAATTAGGTAGGCTCTCCTTGAGACCATAGATCATGCAACTGCTAACTTTTCACGATTACAAAACAGAAATCTGTACAAATAAATCTACTAAAAAACCCAAGAAAAACCCCACTTAAAACTTGCGACCAAATCCTTGTATGCGCCCTCTCAAGTATCCTCAAATCCAGTGAATAAGAAGTCCCAAATAGAAAAACAAGAATTAGAATAAAATCAAATTGTTCCTATCTCTCTCGCAATGCTTGGTTGTCCATCCAAAATTGCACCAATTTGCTTCTACTATTATGCAGAGAGACGGATAGAGGGGAGAGAGAGAAAGAGAGACACGAGAGAGAGAGAGAGAGAGAGAGAGAGAGGGGGGGGGGGGGGGGGGGCTACTCCTACAGCAGAAGAAGCAAAAAAGAGGGAGAAATTAGAGAGAGAAGATTGTTGTTGTAGTCCTAAGAATACTGTGGCGCTAAGAGGTGTGAGAGGGAGGAGAGAATGGGAAAGGGGATTATGAATAATCAACAAGATTTCATTTTATGTTTATTTTATGTTTTACTTTCCAAATTATCCTTTTTATCTCTACTAGATTATTCTGTACATTGAAATATGGTTGGAACTTTGAAGTTTCAATTTTGGTTTCGGTTGGTTTTGATTTCAACCACTAGAAAAAGAATGAATGTTTTAGGCTGAAATATAATGGTTTTAGCTTATTGTGTCTAAATAAATGTCAACCAGAAATCTTGATAATTTCTGCCTTAACCAATGAGTTTTGGTTTTGGTTTTGGTTTTAATTAAGTTTCAGTCGTCAATGTTCCACCTCAAGTGAAACTTCAAACCATATTTGAAAGGGATCATAAAGATAAGCAATTAGTTACTGACAGTGGATGACAACATGATAGCTTGGTCACTCCCGATAAAGATGATTAAGATGCAACTAGTGTGGACAGTAGATGAATAGTGATCTTAGTCATCTAAAGCAACATTTGGCTAGAAAACAAAGAAATATAATAGCTTACTCTAAGGTGAGCAAAAGGTTAGAAAGCAATGACAGTTTGTTTCATATATAAAAAGAAAGAAAAACAATCTTGAAATTGTTAATGCAATATTTTGTAATGGCAAATTCATTGACATAAAATACTAGTAAATATGATGTACAATATAAGGCTTGATATATGACTAAGTCACACTATTTATGGAAGACTTGTACATGCAAAAAAATCAAAGAACTAAATGAAGAACAAGCCCAATTCAGCGTTCTACAAAAAATAGTGCAAAATGATCCTGGTCAGTTCGAACTGTGAAACTGATTCTGTGCTGGAACATATAAGGAATATAAGTTCAGTCTGAACCGCACTCAAATCGGTTCAAAGCGAACAAGCAAAACAACAAAGGAAAGTTCAAAAAAAACAATTAGATTTGATGTTTCCTTTAGTGAATTCCCCTAGAACAAATAGTAGATATTCCTCACCTCTATAAAAGGAATCCAGAGGCAAATAAAAAGGCATTCGTCCCATCCAAGGATCTCTCACCTAAAAGAGTTTCTCTTTCTATTATTGTGTGAGAAAATATTTGAGTTCGAGTGCTAGTCAAACATCAACTACAACTTGTAGCATTTCGAAGGAGGTGAACTAGAGGTTAGAAGGAGAACTCATCCAAAGAGAAATCGAGGAACTTCAAGTTCTATCATCTATGAGTTTGAGGTTTCCTTATGAAGCATATTCTGTATCAATTGTGAGGAGAGTCGTCTACATACGTCTGAGCGTTAGGCTACATCAAAGATTGATCATTAAGCACTAGAGAAGCTAAAACTAGGTTGTTTATCATTGACATCTACACCGTCATGAAAATTTTGAGAGTTTGATTAATGTCAAGTTAAGGAAAATCAACGAGGAAGAATATTCACGAAGTAGTTTATCAACAAGGAATTCGACGATGGTTGTGCCACAACACTACTTTATAAGTGAATTTTGTGTCTATGAGTTTTAATGAAATAGATTGATCCGAGAGGTTGATCGGATCAACGATGGCTGTGAGCGTGCTTGACCACTGGCTAGTACGGCACGTGCTACAGCACTTGCCGACCGTGCCATAAAGAGAGAAAGAAAAAGATAAGGAATTACTCACCTTCGCCGTCGTTGCTCGCCCGAACTCGCACCCCCGTCGAGTACCCTAGCCCAAGGGGGGGAGAGAGAGAGAGAGAGAGAGAGATTAAAATGTTAAGTTGTGGATCCAAATCTGAATCTTAAGTTTTTTATTTCTCTCTCTCCTCCCTTTCTTCTTCCCTCGAGCTAGGGCACCCGATGGGGGTGTAAGCTCAGGCGAGAGGGGACTTGGCAAGCAGCGATCGACAACGAGGTCGATGGCAAGCAGTGAAGCTACTAAAAGGGGTGCTGTGCAGCACCCCTCATGCCACGTATTGGTACGCTGTCGACGCGGCCATCCATGGATTGAAATTGTGGTTTTTCTTTTTTCTTTTTTGATTTATTGAGTGAGGTTTTTCTCCACATTAACAAAGTAGTGTTAAGGTATTTGTCATGCTTTTTCTTATCATATTTGTTCTTAGCTCTGTATTTCCTACTCTTATTTATTTCACTTTCTAACTTGAGTTTGGTTTTCAGAGTTAGAATAATATTCAAATTTCTTTCTCCTACTTAGTTCAATTTTCTAAATATGATTTGTAATCAGTTTTATAAATCTAGTAGGATTACGCTTTCCTAGTTCCATTTGAATTTTCAGTTGGACTTATATCTTCTACACCTAGTCGATCTAGGATTTCTCTATCTCCCACGAAATTTCAAAAAAAAATAGAATAATGATCCATGAAGAGTTCATGCATGATCCTAAAATGGAACGGGTTGATTATGAAAACAATGGATACAATGATGAGAATAAAGAACAAAGGCAAATAAAGAGACCAATGAGATAGAAGACAAATATATAGGGAGAAGGAGATAATTCAAAGTAGTGGTGGTCTTGACAACATAAGGACCAGTAAATCAAGAACAAGTCTAGCAAGATTGAGTTTTCTAGCGTGATAAGTGCTAGTGATATAAGGGAGTATAGGATTCTTGAACCGATGGATCTATATCTTCAAAGAAAGAGAGGTCATACATAGACCACTATCAAGACAATTTTCAAAGAGATAAAAAAATTTCAAAGAAATAAAAAAAATACAAAGAAACACATTAGTAAAATTATCTCTAAATTTTTCTACCACAATCTTATTTCTATAAACATAGTAGGTAGCCCATATTATCACATAATGACGGATGTTATATAACCAACATGGACTAGTTAGAGAGAAATAGAATAGAAACATCATTGTTTGTTAGTATTAAAGACATGATATATATTATTGGTCCATTACTTTATGGCTTAAGTTTTTAGGTCATTTGGTTATCTAACATAATATTAGAGCTCATTTTTCTAGAAGTTATGAACAATAGCCCTTAACTTTTATTCCCTAACTCTTACTATTGTAGCATAGTGGGTCATACATCTTATTATTTAATCTGCCCATGTGTAGTATTAAGGACCACAAATAAGTAGGTGAGTTAAAGATATAATATGCATTGTAGTTTGTTACCAAATAGGTTAAGCTTTTAGGTCGACTGGTTGTTAATAATTAGCTTAAGTTTTTAGAATAAATGGTAAATTGAAATAGCATCAAAGCAGGGGTCCTTAGTTCAAATCTTGTTAGGCTTATCTATCATTTAAAATATAATAAAACTTGCATCCATTCAAGTCAAGTCCATTTAATGGCCCTCTCAACAATGTCTCAAGCTTATAAATGAGAGAGGGTGTTAAAGTATAACAAAATAAAATTATTGCTTTCTATCAGCTTAAATTTTTAGAGATGATGATGCGTTAACAGGGACAATATTCTTAAAGTTTATGGACTCTGCTTCTCATTTCGAAATTGGAGAATACAATTTTAGGCTAATGAATGATGTAGAGGAGATTGGTAAGAAAAGTGTTGCCAAAGCAAGGATGATCATGTTGTAGCAAAAGGATTGCCATTGACACCCCGCCAAAAACCAACATGAAAGCTATGAAATACATTCTAGGTCAGTCGACACGAACTTAGGAGACCCATCAAGCTCTCCAGCAACAACCGGAGAAGGTTCGGTTCGAAACCTATCATGATTTATTTAAGAAATAATCCATTAGATCCATTAGGCGGATCCCTATATACTCCATTGAACAACCCTCTCTTCTCCAATCAAGAAAGGAGAAGCCGATCTAGGGCACGCTGCATGCCACATGCCAAGAGACTCAATGGCGATTTTGGATGCAGTAAGTCGGCTCTCTCTTTCTCTCCCTCTCCATTTCGCTCCCTCCTTCCTAGTATCTCTCTCTCTCTCTATTCTTTGGTTTCCTATCTAGCATCTTTTTGCATTGGTGCCAACAACAAAGGAATCCTTCATCTAAAGGTTAGTGATAATAGGACAAAATTATAAGACTGCTAGACAATTGCGCTTATGACGAAGAGGTGACAGTTGTATTGGATGTCATATATTGCAAATTATCTGATTTTATGTTAGTGAATATTACTAAGAATTTTGAAATCAGAAAGATAATACATAAAGGTCAGAATATGATAAATTTTATATATAAGCATAATTGGATTGCTGATCTACTCAAGCAAATGACTAGTTGTAGCGAAATAATCAGATTTGATATCACTCACTTTTTAACATTAGAGAGTAATATGAGACATAAGAATGATCTCATGCAAATATTTACTCACATAAGTTACTACACAAGTCAGAAAAGTAAACCTTAAGATTAAAAAATAGGTGACACTTTGAAGGTTACGATTCTTGGAAATAGTTTTTGGGTCTATGTCTAAATATACATACTGCTAATGGGTGTGCTTGCAATTTACTTTCATCTTCTAAATTATGGTGACTAAAACCTAGGCACAAGGTAGGCCTAGACTAGTTTGGTTCTTGCCCAACAAGATTCTGACTCAAGTTGGCTCAGAACCTAGCTAGAGTCATACCTGGCCAATTCCAAGCCTAAGCCTACATGACCTAGCCCTTCCTCCTAGACTAATGCAAATAAATGCGAGAGGAAAAGAAAAAGGGTACAAGGAGGGTGGATCTATTAGGCAATGATCTATGATCAAGTTGTCTACAATTAGTAAACCTAGAGGTAGGTCAAAGCAATGGTGAATGGAGGTAGTTCTTGCTAATTTCAAGTAGGAAAAGATAAGCAAATGGAGCCATCTAAAAGAAACTGTGGACTAGCAACCAGATTTTACAATTTTCAAGACTTGTGATTTCCAAGCATAATGCTCTGAGCATGGATATTCTTGTGTATGTATAAGCCAATTGAATTTCACTCTTCATATCTTTTGTCACCATCCCATTCATCCAACATGTATGACTGAGCATTTGCCAAATGCATTGTTTGCTTTGTGAAATGGCACAACAAAACCAACACTTAATCATAAACATAAGAATGATATCATTAAGTTAAATTAAATGACATATAATACATGACATATCGGCACCATATTGTGTCTGACATCTCGCACTTGACCATGGGGGAAGTTATAACGCCAATGATCTGAGGTATCCTCCATATCTATAGTATGAGTTCTCAAAACAAAAAATTTACTAAATGACATTATTGGTGAAATTGTTACTTTAGCAGATTTATCCTTCACAACCATGACCATGACATTTGCAATATATATCCAGAAAATAATTTATACTATGATGGCGTTCTCATTCTGCAATTGGTCTGCACATCATGATAATAGAATGAGGTTTGTAAGAGTTAGCAAGTATAATCTGATCATAAAGAAGAGCAAATTGCTATTACCTATACCTAATTCAGGTTTGAGGTTTTAGTTTATATAAAAATTCTAGAAACATCAAATTTGTTGCACATATGCAAATTGTTCACTAGAATGAGGATTTTAATGCAGTGGCCTATTATTTCTCTATCATTTGACTTAACACGCATTCTAATATTTCTATCATTACAATGTATATAGCAGGAACACATATATAATGAATTTGCATTGAAGGTCAAGTATCCCAATTTCTCATATAGTTAGCATGTTGTTAGCTTGTCGCATTTATGTGGATTCACTCGTAGGTACCATATCTAAGTAAACTATACTTTACAATTTGGTGGATAAACCTAGATAAGAGAAGCAAGATTTATAACCTTATTTCAATTCATCAGGCTAAAATGGAAGTTCAAATGGAACAATTTCCAAATATTTTCTCTACTAGGATGGTTCAATAGCAGGCCAATTGCTATAACCTTCAAAAGCTTTCATTCACTAATGATCATTTGTCATAATAAAATGGACATGTATTTCCATGTGCAATTAGCTATAAGCCTATAAGTTTTCCTTATACACAAATACAAGCAGTTCTGCAACAAACAAATTTTCTTCAAAATTTATGATGCGCAATTCTGATGAAGTAGAAAATGCGACATTGTCTAAGTGCGCAAGCAAGTGCAAATATTGATTTTCAAGAATCAACAATATTGAATTGTAGATCATCAACATCAAATGATTTATATGTAGATACACTAAAATAAATGAATTCAACGTGTATTGTCTAATACCTACATGATATAAGATGTGAATATCAACATAATATTTTAATTTCTAATAGAAGATTTACTAGGTTGTGGCCTTTCTATAACCACAATATCAGATGTTGACATTCAAACAGAAACCAAGATAAATTAAAATGTTCCCATTTTTTGCATTAATTATCATGATTTGACTAAGGGTTCATGACTATACTACACATTGGTTCTACATTCTAAATTCTAAATTTTGGCCCATACATGTATATTTCTTCACTTTTACCCCATGACATTGGAATAATTGGATGAGGTTGTACATGCTTGTGACTTGAAATGGTACACACAAATCATCTTATAGAAGATGACACTCAAGCTTTGACGTCTCAAGAAATTATGCAGATTTTCCTTCATATTATATCATGAAAGAGATTTTGCTTCATCACCTAATTATTTCCATAAGGGTTTCCACATGTTTGTGGTTATACTTCCAATACCATATTACAATTTATTTTGCAACGAGATTCATTCAGAGGACAGTGTAAAGCATCTCGATAGCATGTATATTGCTCCAATTTGATCAAGCATCTTTAACTTTTGGAACTTTATTATAGAAGTTAGTACTAGTGTTTAATGATAACTATTCAGTTATCCTTCACAACTACAATTTATAGATTATTGCATTCCATTGAGCTGGTACTTGTCAATTTTGCTTTTCAAATACCATACTTTCTTAGTATATACCCTAAACTCCAAACACTCAAATTGTCTTCAGATCGTCATAACAACATTTCGAATATGATGAAACAGAAAACATGCAGATTAGTCTCTTTTTATTAAAAATCTGGCATGGAAGCAGGTGAAATGAATGCTATCCTCTACCACATTTGTTCTGACTTAACAATGAAAAGTCTTGTCCACAGACTTTTCATCGAACAAAAAATAAAACTACTAAAAGTCTACCATATGCCTTATCTAGTTCATGCTACATGGTGTAGCAACTAGCTAGTTCACTTTTAATATGCCAAAATGAGACCACATGCTTTTAACATTTATATATTATATGCTATCCAAATGTATTAACTTAATATAAGTATGGATAACCTAGTAGTTATATGTTGTCAAACAAATTACAGAAAAGTGAGATGAGCTTATATGCATAGTTCGCCAGATACCAGGACTAATCCGAACTCTCTCTCTTTCACTCTTTCGCTCTCTTTCACTCTTTTTTTCTCTTTTTCTCTCCTTTTCTCTCCTTACTATATAGCATTGTTACAGAGAGATCTAGCTCCAGCAAACTCCAACAAATTTTATCAAACTCCAGTATATAATTTTTTAATTTTATGTCTCTATTTTTCTCTCAATTTTCTTTTATTTCCTCCGCTTTATCTATTTTTCTTCTTTTTTCTTCTTTATTGCACCGTGGTTTTTCTTCTTTTGTTTGGTTTTCTTCTACTCACTCTTTTTCTAATCTTTTCGTCTTTCAGTTTTCATTGCAACGTAGTTTTTCTTTTTCATTATTTTTTTTTTATTTTTTATAATTTTTTCTAAATTTTTATAAGTTAATCTATATTTTTAAATAATATTTAAAATTTTATATAATTAAAATGTCCAATCGATCCAGGCAATCAATACGGTCAATATGGCCGATATGTATCATTTTTTTGGAAGGCCAATCCCGATCACAATCTCAATCTTTCGACCGTTCCTTATATGAATTGATGCAAATATATGGGTTTGTTGATTAGTTGATAATGTAAAAGGGCCCAATATTGTGCCAGGCGACCCCCTAGAGTAAAGCTTGTTGTTAGCTTAGAAAAGTGGCTTATACAAATAACTAAAACTATGTTGTTCCTTGGAAGATTAGAACCAAATTTGTTCTCTCTCATGAAAATGAGAAGAGGTAGTAATTATAAACTAGCATGAAAATACCTAAGATATATGCTGGATTTGGGCACTTTCTTCTCAACTACAACAACCTTGCAAAGTGTGGTGAAGTCTAGATAATGCCCTCACTCTGGCATGAAAGATTGATGACTTCAAGAATTGTGCTTCTCATAAGAATGAATTTACTTCACTCTATCTTCTCCAATGAATTTTAGCCTTCTTATTCATTGTCACAAACTCATTCAGATCCAACATCTGTATAACTCAGGTTTGTCTAATGTGATTATTTCTTGATAAAATGGCCTAACAAATCAAGAGCATAATCAGAAGTTCAGAACCATTCTGACAATCTCAACAATGTTTCCTAGTATTAAGTACTAGTCGTTGTAGATATTGCCAGTATGACCAATAATGTCAAACCCAACAAACCATTCATCATCAATTATAGTAGTCCACAATGACAGAGCAACATGCACTTGGCAATTGATACAAGTAAACTCCCAGACTTGAAAACCAGGTGGGGCATGCACTTTTAAGGCACAAAAAAAGCAAGAATCTGATCACACAGACTGTATTAGGAGCATCCATTACCCAGTAGTATATAGTAAGTACACCAAATGAAGTAAGAGTTCTTCCAGAGGAAAATTTTCAATTGAATGAAGTAACTGAGAGGTAAAACTCGATTTTATAAAAAGAAACAAAAATTATCAATTTTGGCATCCCCAATGGATGAATCAGAAAAGAATTAATGAAGGAAAAAAAAAACATAAAACAGAGGAAGAATCCCCAATGCAGATGAGCAGACATTAAATTCTCTAAGATAATTATAGGTTCCAGATTGAAGCCCGCAGTATTTGATTATGAGAGATACCAATAAAAGATTAAAGGCAGCAATAATTCGAAGGAGATAATCCAAGATTCCCTAACAAAAACCACTATAACGAAATTGAAGGAATAATCAATTTCACATAAAGGAACAAAGAAAATTCTTTCTTTCACCACTCTCATCGATGTATATTAAACTGCGCGGTAATGAAACAGCAACAGCAAAACGCCATCTTTTCGCAATAAGAATGAAACTGTGTGGTAATGAAACAGCAATAGCGAAACCCAATAAGAATCTCTTAATTTCCAACCACAAGTAGACCAAGAACGAGTCTGTAATCTCAATTACAGACTCGCATATGGCTCGAAACCCAAAAAAAAACTCGCAAAGGCTGCAAGAAACGAAAAGTTGGTATTGCTTACCAGATCGAATGCAGCTACCAACGCATACTTTTGAAGATGATTACGCTAATATTATAGATTGCTAGCAACATAAGACGACGGCCTGTCATTCCTTGTAGCTTTCTTTTGGCCCCTTCATTAGAATGGATCTACTGCAATAGTTTGGTAGATATAGGAGAAGAGCAGTGTGGAGGAAGACAGTGGAAGAGATAGCAGGTAGTTATTGCTCTTTCTCTCCCTCTCTCTCTTACTCTTCTCTCCTTTCGGTGTCGTACACTTTGCTGTCCACTTCGGAACGAGAGAGACAGAGAGACAGAGAGAGAGAGAGTAAAGAGCAAAGAGGACAGCAAAGAGAGGAAAAAGGAAGTGGTAAAAATATTCCCGTTAAGCTGCCACTTAAAAAGCTGAGAAGAGCATCCAAAGATGCCCGCTTTTCTTTGTGGGTATATTAGATCGAAAAGAGTACTACCTCAGCTTAAGGACTCTAGCAAGTAGATGAGGATACTAAAAGAGTTTTTGTCTCTCTCCTAAATTTTATTTTCCAAATAGACAACATTCCAAATTTAATAATCTACTTTCGCTAATTCGGAGTACAGATCATCAAGCCTAATATAAAGCGTTGAACTCGTCCGTGTTTTACTTTTAGATCGAAACCTTAATCAGTTCTTTCTTTTCCATCAAGTCACTAATCTATTCAGTTTTCGTATGGGGCACACCAAAAATGCTGAATAGAAATTTGTCAATTAGGTATGTAGATATCAAAGAAAAAATGCTGAATACTTTACTGAACAATTCAAAATAAATGAAGCTAAGTATATTTCATAATAAATTTTTATATATTTAATCTAAGAACAAACTATTGCAACTAGGGGTGAAAACAGGTCGGATTAACTCCGACCCGATCCGCTATCCGACCCGACTCGGATCAGATTCGGATAAAAAATTTCTATCCGACTCGGATTCGGATTCGGATACGGATAGAATTTTTGAAAAAAATTCGGATACGGATTCGGATATGGGTCGGATAAATTTTTCGGATTCGGATACGGATATCGGATATCCGTTTACTCGCATATTTTTTTAAATGATTTACAGTTTTTAGTTTGCTTATTTAAATAGTAAGTATTAATATTATTACTAATAATACATTATATATTATTTATAGAGATTAATTTATCTAATTTTATATATTTGACATACAAAAAAGTTATTTATTGTAAAACTCTTAATAATTTTATGTTAATTATATTTAAATAAAATATTATAATTATTTTAAATTTAATCAATATCCATTTAAGATCCGATCTTTTATCCGAAAATTATCCGTATCCGTTTAGTTAGGATATGGTTTTAAATTTTGCTATCCGTCCAATATCCGTATCCGAATCCGTATCCGAACTAAAAATACGGATCCGGATATGGGTTGAGCACTATCCGATACGTATCCGATCCGTTTTCACCCCTAATTGCAACACTATCAAAAGAAAATTTCTCATGATGATCAAAATAAATAAATAAACATAAAATTATACAATATTTAGCGGAAAAATTTATACCAAAATTTGGAGACCCTATTATCCTTTTATTTATTCGTACAATATGTTTTCCTAGAATGGCAACCTATTCCTATAGATAGCTCTTTTCTATTTCCTCCCAACATCATATATTATGGTCAAAATAATAACCGAGTGCAAAATTGTGAACTTTAAAAGAAAATATTTACATTTTCAGTTATATCTTTCTAATATGAGGTTCGATTAAGATCTAGTCAAAATCATTACATTCCTTAATCTTTCATCTTCGCAGCCATATTTTAAATATCTAAATGGACGATTAATTACAAGCTTCCAAATTAAACATTTGGATGTTTTAACAGTAAAGCATTGGATAAACTGTTCACTGTTTTATACGAAAAAGATAGATTCATCTTTTTCTTTGATACAGCAATGAATTATTCAGTGCTTTCCCTAATAATTAAATCACCACGATATTTAATATTTTACGCTTAACATAAAATATTAAATAATTTATTACTGTTAATGTTAACATATGCCTCTTTTGGCATATAAGTTTGTCGTACAATATATTTGGGTAAGTAAAATTTGGGAGAGGGCTAGTTCGGTAAAAAGCAATTAAATCCAAACCTCTTGAACTGTTATTTCTTTATATAGAGATTTTTTATTTATCTTTTATAGCACTTTAATTCTCTCGATTATACAAAATTTATAATATATCTTTCTTCTTATTTATCCGTTTAATTTTTTGTTAAAAAACTGCCAAGTGACGTTCACGTCATTAATTTTTAGTTGCACCGAGGACCATTTAATTTTATTTAAAAGAAACAAAATAAAAATAAAAAATTATATGAAATCCAGATCTATACCGTATGAGAATAAATATCACTAAAATCCTGAAAAGCCAGACCAATTAAAATACATTTTATTAGTTCATACACTCGTAGACGCAAAATTTCACATAGTGCAAAATATAATTACCATGCTTACGCGTACCCGTTTATTTTTCAGCCTATGGGTTCTTGAAGCAAGAGGTGTCGGTAGTCAGGTCAAATATAAATATCTATCTACCATAGCAATTAATAGGTGGGGACATTCTGTGGTACCACGTATATAGTGATGTACTTGTTTCTTTTTTTTTTTTTTTGCTATTTTCTTTGTACCACCTGTTTTGACCATATTATTACATATAGATCATACCGTGAGGTTGTTAATTTTTCACGTAACACTGGGCTAGCAGAAAAGAGAAGTTTTGAAATAAGTTTCAACAATAAAGTACTGTCGTAATTTTTTTTTTTTCATGCAGCAGTAGATTGTTCAAAATTCTAACATTTCTTGGGCATCCATATACCCTTCATACTATGAAAAAGATAATTTGGATTTAAAAGTAATATGAAAGATTTTTTATGTTAAGAATATCACATGAATACAAAAAATAGTACAAAAGTAATTATACAAACAACACGAAAATTCTATGTAGTTCACCAATATATTTTACGTTGATGGAGATCTCACTGGTTTCACTACGTAGATCAAAAGAAAAAAAAAAGACAAAGGAGACCAGTCTTCTATAATATTAAACTGTGTTGTGAGTTGTGAGTTGTTTTAATCTCTTATAGCCGTCTTTTATTTATAGGTTCTCAAAGGGAAAGATGTGGGACCCATTAGAATTAGGAGAAACTACATAAGGTAGATACCTTTCCTAAGGATAATTTGCATGGTAACCAAGTATCAATAGGAAAATCTCCAACTAAGAATTTTAATTATATTAGGACTTTTAAATACTCTAGAAATTAATGCAACAACTTCGATAAGTTTGAGTCTGATGATGTTTCCCCTTTATAATATTTTCTCACTTGAAAACTAATTTGACTCTAGTAATAACATGAGAATGTCAGTCTTTAATGTGCACAATGACTCAATTCCAGTAGGGATCTCAACTCCATCTTCACTCCCGAAGACTAAGAGGATGATATGATCTCCCTCCAATCCACAATAGTCTTTAAATAGAATTTACAATGACACTTGTGAAGGAGAATTTAAGAGATATATCTGTTGCAACATCTTGAAATTTGTATATGTTATCGCCCTAGAAAGGATATTTCCAAAGAACTCAAGATCTCGAGGTTTGGCTAATTAAATCTAGAGATATCATTTGAATAGTGATGGAAGGTCGGAGAGGGCGGACCTATGGGTTTGAGATCTTGAGCAATTTTTGGATTACATGGGTAGAGGCAAGGGTGTAAATGAGCCGAGCCTGAGTAAGCCAACTCTAGCTCAAGCTTGACTCAAAATTAATTTAGAGCCCTATTATGTTGTTTAAGCTTGGCTCGGATCAACACGAGCTAACCAAGCTCGAGCAGAGCACGAACTTGATTAGAGGATAAAGAGGTGATGGCGGCAACTTACCGAAGGAGTAAAAGATCGATGGAAGAGGAGGAGGCCGGGGGACATGGTCGATAGAGGAGAAGGAGGAGGCCGACGAAGAGGGGGAAAATGAGGAGGCCGACATCAACGTCGATAGAGGAGGAGAAAGTCGACGGAGTGGAAGAAGATGAGGAGGTCGATGCTCCATGCGCTCGGTCTAAGGTGACTTGGCTTGACCTAAGTTGTATGAGAGAAGTTGAACATGATTTCAACTTCTCAATTAGAACAATCTTGGTTGGCATATCTACAAAATTAATTTTTGTATAGATCTCCTCCAAAATAAATTTTCTATCTTCAAGCAACAAATAGATAAATTGGTACCTAACGTCTATATGCTTTGCAAGACAAATTGCCCTTGAACTATCGCTGTGCAATATAATATCTTCTTGTGGCTTGTCTAATTCAGTCATCAAGTTCTTTAACAATATCATTTTCTTGCTTGCTTCAGCTACCTTAATATATTCAGCCTCTATCATGGATAAAACAACTATTTTCTTTAACTTTAAAGCCTAATTAACCATTGTGCTTCTTAAAGTGAATACATAACATGTTATGCTTTTTCTACCATATAGATTGCTAGCAAGATCTGCATCTACATAGCTTTGAAGCTTGTTATTCGATCACCATAAATAATCCAATATCTGCAGTCCCTTTTAAATTTTCACTTGACTATTTTCCAATATTCCTTGCTTGGATTATTCATAAACCTATTGACAACTTTCATTGCACATGCAATATTTGACATCGTGAACATCATGGCATACATAAGATTACTTACAATTGATGCATATGTTAGGAGTGTAAATGAGCAGAGTTTGAGGTCACTAGGCCTAGCTAGGCTCAGCTTGATAGTATTTTTTTATCAAGCTCTAGACGAGCTGAATAAGGCTAGCTTGGCTCGGTTCATCTCAAGCTCAACTCAATAGCTCAATAATGGGTGGGTATAGGAAAAAAAAACTCAACCAAATGATCTCCATTTCCTTTGTTAATATTGAAGTACATCTAAAATGCAATTGGCATAAAAAAAATTTACAAATGGCTAAAGGCAAGGGAAAAAAGAAGTCTAGAACTAGAGAAAAGAAAATATTCCTGAAATCTTGAGAAACTAGAGAAAATTAAATATTTGTAGAAGAACTAGAGAAAAGTCTACCTAATTATTGTGTATCACATGGTTCCTAATCTGCGGTAGCTTGGAACTATGCTCTTTTTAGCACAAACAAAGTGATAATAGAGTCTCGTCACCTTCCTCTATCCTCTTTCTCAGTTGTTGATTTTCTTTCTTCATAAATGGTCTCCTTCGTGCACTCTTCACTAGAGGAGGCAAGAGAAGGAAAAAGAGCATGGTTAGTGGAGGCGTGAGAACTTGAGGTGAGAGGAAGAAAAAGATCAATGGAGGTGAGAGGAAGAAGATAGAGGTGAGAGGAGGAAGAAGAAGAAGACTAGCAAAGGTGAAAGGAAGTGGAAGAAAGCCAGCGGAGGTGAGATGAACAAGAAGAGTCTAGCTAGTGAAGGCGAGATAAAGAAGAAGAAGAAGGTTTATGAATTTGGGTGAGATGGGTTTTGAATGATTTATGATTTTTAGAGAGCATATAAGTATTATTATTATTATCCGTTGGATCTTAGATCCTGGCTCTCTTCACTCTATAAAAAAAGAATTGACTGAACTTATTAAACTAACCTCTCATTGATGTATTGTCTCATCGAGATTCAAATCACAATGGCATTTTCTTGTTCGTGAATAGGCCCCTTTCAACAATTCTAATAACTCCAATAAATATATAAATATATATATATGCTTGAGCACTTGAGACTTAATTGAGTTGAGCTCGAGCAAGCTGACTGCTCAGCTTGAGTAATTTAGAACTTGAGCTCACAAGCCAGTAAAGGCTTTTTGACAACCCGAATGCATATGATACTTTCTTCATATAGGTCATGTCGTCTATAGTATTTACACATGGTTCTTGCTAAGCTTGAAATGTCATGCTAATGGAGTACTAATAGGCTTTGACTTTTCTCATATTCAACCTCTCTAGGATCTTTTTATTATACGATGTCTCTGATAGCTTCAACTCTCACTTAGCTCTACCTCTAAAGATTCTCATATCAAGGATTTGTTTGACCGAAGCCAAATCTTTTATTGGAAACTTTTTGGACAACTCTTTCTTAAGGTTTTATTTTTCTCCATGTTTGATCCTACAACAAACATATCATTGATATACAAGCTTACATATTTTTATATAGTAGCAGTAGTCTTCATTACGTTTGCTGTAGCCATGCAAAGTCATAGACCTATCAAACTTAATATACCATCATCTAGGAGCTTAATTCAAACCGTAGACTCTCTCCTTAAGTCTACACACTCTATTTTCTGTCTTTAGCTACAAAATGATTGATGCATTTAAATTTCTTCTTTTAGATAATCACGGAGGAATGTTGTTTTTACATTTAACTGCTCAAGATGTAAATCCTACGAAGTTACCGGTCATAAAGACCGGTAACTAAAAATATTTTAATATAATCAATATCTACCATCTATTGAAATATTTTTATCACCAATATGACCTTATATCTCTTGATGTCATTTTTTTTTTATCATTTATGAGTCTAAAGGTTAGATATAGGCTGGACAAATAGTCAATCCTTCTTAGATACAAAGACATTTAGGCTCCACCAACCTTTAGCCAATATAATAAGCTATCTAGCCTACGATTCAAGTCATGTATGTCGTCGAATAATTAATTCGAACTGAACGTCATAAAGATCTACTCGAAGCCATCATGCTACTGAATTGCTTTTCTAAACCAACCATATTGCGGAGCTATCAACTAAGTCAAACCGCTAAACTAGGCCACCTAACCATCAAATAATTTTCTCCATAATTATTATTTGGAGTTGGAGTCGAAGCCATCACGCTACTGAATTACATTTCTAAACTAATCATATTGCGGAGCTATCAAGCAAGTCGAGTCATTAAACTAGGCCATCTAACTACCAAATAATTTTCTCCATAATTATTATTTGGAGTTGGAGTTAATGTATGACTTCCTTAGTCATTGAGAAAGATACTTACCAACTCTACTAGAATTGGTTGGTATATCATGATGTCTTCTTTCCTCCACTTGTTTTGAAGAGCTTACTTTCCTACAAGTCGACGTACTAATTCTCATGTCTAATTCGACATCAACTAGCAATATATGCTACTATCAACCTGCAAAACTTATTCAAAATATTTTGACTCATAACTATTAGTCAACAATAAATAATAGAGGGAAGGAGAATAATGACTAGGAGGTTTGGTACTATAATTCACTTGACATATCCGACATTATTTTGATCAAAGTTATAATTTACTTGACATATCAGACACTATTCTCTTCCCCATGTGGCTACGAGAATACATTAATGATGCATTTGTTTATAAAGATTAGATTGTATTAGTTATTCCCATATAATCTCATATTTAATACAAAAATAATAAATGAGATTACTAGTTCACGCCGGATGCCGTATCTCCCAAAAGAAGAGATATAGCATCCCTCTCCTAGGAGGTGGGATGATGTATTCGAGTGAAGAGATAAGAGTTTTATTACTATATTACCATTATATAAAAAATAATAATTTAGATTTATAAATAAAAAAAATCTTAATTACTCAATTTTATTTAATTTTTTTGATATTATTATTATTATCATTATTATTATCATTATTATTATTACTACTACTACTACTACTACTACTACTACTATTATTATTATTATTATTATTATTATTATTATTATTATTATTATTATTATTATTATTATTATATATTTTGTATTTTGTATTTATTTAAAGTATTGCTATATTAACAAAATTACATTTTTAATTTTATTATTAAGCATTTTTATAATAACATTATTCTATCATTTCTATTAATTTTGGTTTTAATTCTGATTATTTTGGATTGAATGTGATTAACTTTAATAATTAACATAATATAATTAAATGATATTTAATAATATAAATTAAGTATGAGATAATCAATATTTGTTTAAAATAATAATTGACATTATTAAATTTTTTATTGAGAATAATAATGTAATTGTATTTAGTTATTCCATGTATAGTTCTATATAAACCAAAGACAAATGATTCAATAAGAGCTATTAATTTCTCTCCTAATTGAACGGTTGAGATTAAATAATACTAGATGAAATTAACTGAAAGTATCGGTCATATCAACCGAAAGTATTAATCACTTTTTTAAATTGTAAGGATAAATTAGTCATATTTTATATCTCTCTTTGCTATCCATTTCTTTATAAAAATAAAAATAATAAAAAATTGATAGAAGTTGACACTCCTATTATTAAGGAAACTATTATAAGGATAAGTAATAAGAGAATACTTAAATTCTAGTTACATATGTAAAATTTCTTGTATACCCTTTTACTTATCCTGAGATAAAAAATATTTTTATTAACTAATTAGTTAGTATTGAATAATTACTCTAAATCAAAAGGTGAAATATAAGATTAGTAATTCAAAGGGACATGTTACCCTCTTGGGATAAGTCACAAATGACTTATCCCCTTTTATTTTTATTCTACAATGAAATACACCGAAGAAGATTAATCTCCTGCCCACGTATCTAGTTGTCACGTGCAAAGTTCTAACCATCACATAACAGTTTTGGGTTTAATACGTAGGTAAGGTACACCCAAGCCACGCATTGCTCTTCCTCTTTCAATAAAAAAAGGACTCCAAACAAATTTCGAATCTTTTGGCTGTCCAAAGAAAGTGAAGAAGATCTAATGGGGAAATCAGTTGGTTGAACGATCCTTTTAGCACCCTCGTGTTATTATTTTTTAAGACCCGCGACATTGATGACACCAATGGATCAGGACGCACCCGGACCGTCCGATCCGTCTTCTTTCGTATGGCATCGATCGGGAAGGTCGTTGTCTAGTTTGGGTTGGCCATCCATCTCTATCTAAACAGTGAGAGATTCCTGCAAGCAGTGATCTTCTTGGGGGACCATCAAATGGATGGTTGGTGATGTCGCAGTGTCGAGAGACGATCAGGAAGCGATGCATGGTCGCTTTCGGTGCACCCCCAACCTCCACATCGCATTATATATAACATGACCTTGGAATTAATATTGAGGACTTTTCCTAGAGCGCGGCATGCATGCGGATCGCCCTTTAGATCCGTGCTCGCCTTTGATGCCATCGGATGGAGCGGTATCGTTGTCATCGAGGTCTCTTTTTTTCGGTCGTATGGGGACGGACGCTTTTTATACATAGGAGGGTTCGTTCGATCTTCTTGTTTTGTTCGGAGGGTGACACAAAAGTAGATGATTCCCTCCTGGAGTTGAAGCGAGAGAGAATCTTATTCCCTTTTAAACTTCCACTTCCAATGAGGACTGAGGAGCTAGCATTTCATCCAAACAGCCCGTCTTAGGGTGACAATGGGTCTAGATAATATAGAATGAGTTATTTTTCATCTTAAATTTAAATAACCCCATACATGATGATCTTTTTCTCGCTTTTTCTTAAAATAAAGCATCAGACTTCTACAAAAGAAAATTCATTTAACACATCTGATTAATTTTAACTGGTCTTATCTTAACATAGAAGAATATTCAAAGTGATCTTTTTTTCTTAAATTCCGAAGTTACTCTCGAACCATAATGAGATCACATGTACTGATCATCTTACATAGATCTCATGGTCACATAATTCTTGTACTAATTTTTTCTTGTTAATTTTATCTTTCAGTTTCAATTTTTTCTTATGTCGATTGGTATTAAAATTATTCTCAGAGTAAAGATATTCTGGTAACGAGGTGCTATTAAGTGGATATTCTTTTTTAATGACAGGGTTGCTTTAGAAAAATCAACAAGGTAGGGTTCAATCCTAGAAAAAGCCCATAATGGAAGGTTTTTTTAATTTATTTTTTATCTTTCCTTTAATCTAGTTCCTATTTTATTTTTTTCCTTAACCTTTAAAAATTTAATCAAGGGTATTACAATTATTTTGTATCTATAGTTAAATTTAATTTAACTTATCTATATGATACCTATCAGTTACAAAATGATCATTAGTGTGCTTTTGAGGCATTAAAATTAAAATACAGTGTAGGATGAGAAAAACATAGGGTATTTTTGATAAGTTTGTTCTAAAACACTATAATCTACCAGTGAAATGTAAAGAGAAAATATCAAGAGTTCCAAGTCCTTGACATCTCTTCACCTGATGGCTTTAATGTTCTTAGTCAAAAAATAAAAAAGGCTTTAATGCTATGTTACTGTTACTACCTACCGAGATCCTCATTCATAGTCAATCAGCACCAACTTCAGAGCTTCTAAAGAAGAGTGATACTGCAGCGTCGAGGATAGCAATTATGATTGGGTGCAATAAATTTATTAATAAGAGTTCAACGAGGGATTGGACCTAAGAAGCAAGTGGTTCCACAAGGATAAGTTTGTGCAGATTAATGAAACTCGATGAGTGCGTCCACCTACTCCCAGAATAAATTAGCTACATAAGATAACATACAGGTTGGCATTGCACCAACCAAACGGACAAGTGGTTCCAAAATGAAGTATGATGCGTATGCTTACCTGCTCCAACAATTGATAAAAATAGTTTGGGAGTTAGAACCCACTAGCCACCTGTATGTGCATGGTGGCCGAGTTGGTGAACAAGAATGCCGTAAGGATTACATGGACAATGTCAGATGAGGTTAATAATAACAATCCAAGAGTAACCGTAGCGAATAGGCAATTCTTCCTTTCATTCTTTTTTTTCTCTAAATGAGTAAGATGATTTGATTCATATACACTATTTGAACACAAGTCTTACCGTCATTAGTTTGATCCTCTTCTCGTGACAATTGTGCAATACCAAATCTCTTCTATCATCAAAAATAAGATATGATTAGGACATAGAGTGAGCAAAGTTTCAATGCTTATCCGATCTGTTGTCGATCACAATTTTTTAGATATCAAACAATATTATTGTGCAGCATCAAATAATCTTTCTTCCCGAATATGATGCCTTTGTTTCTCTTCTCACTAACAATTTGTATGGTCCACCATCGAAACCCTAGTATCACTGATCCCTTCCCATTCATCTCTCTTGAGCATTGATGTCGATGCTTGCCTCCTGCTCTTGGCTAGGAGGAAAAGAGAGACCTTGCTCCTACCATTAGTCTTTCTCTCTCCCTCACCCTAGACTCCCTCTTCTTTTCTTTCTCACCTTAGAGCCATTTGTGCCTCACTAATGATGTCCGACAAGGTGAGGTGAGGGGCGGGTGACACTACCCCATCCTAGTCTGTGCCGGAGTTATATACGTTCCTCCTTCTTGGTTTCAACCATGGGGAGGCACATTGAAGCAACTTCTCCTCGGCCATGCACAACACATTTGCCCACACAACACATGAGACGCACATGATAGCCAAAGCTTATATTAATCTTCTAACATATATATATATATATACATATATGTTTATTTATCAATGGAGATGAATGAAATCAAATGGCTAGCTCTTTTGCAACGGTCAGGCAAAGATAAATTTATCTCTTGAATAAATTTATCCTCCAATTGTTGTGATTGAAAATTATAAAGACAATATGTTCTCGAAATATAAGATCATCGCGAATCAAGGTGCAACTCGTAAAATTGAACCTTGATCTGAATAAAAATTAATTGTAATAGCAAGCAATAAGGTCTTTGGAATCAATCCTAAACAATAACACCATTTTCTATTTACAGAAAATGAAAGGACACCAACTAAAATGTGCTAGTAGTTAGATAATTAAAAATTAGTTATATAGTTAAAAAGTATTAGATAACAAAAAAGTAGTTATGATAGTTAAAATATCAAAAGATGCAATTGAAAAATGCTAGTTAAATAACTAACAAATAGTTATAATCATGAAAATGTGTCTAATCTAAATATCTACTCATAAAATTATTTATTTTAATATAACACTATAGAAATATTAATATTTTTAAAAATGCCCCACTTATTTTAAAATAAAAAATATTAACTTTGATTTTATGCTTGTTGTTATACAAAGATATTGATACATAAGTGAAAATACTGTATAGTTTGAATTTTCACGTAGTGTAAATCTTCAAAATTGTATTAGGATGTTAATAGACGTAAGATTTCTGTATTTGCGTTCGAACGTAGAAGGGGGTACATTCGAACGCCCTTGTGAACGCCTGCAAGCGTTCACATCGATAGAAACGCAAATTGTGTGTTCGAACGCGCTCAATCATGTTCGAACACCTCACGTGAGAACGTCTGCATACGTTCGCACTAATAGAGAATGCAATTTGTGTGTTCGAATGCGTTCAACCCTATTCGAATGTAGTTAGTGAAAATCTACTATTTCTAGAGTTAATAATTATCATTTTTGACTTATTTGGTTAGCCTCTTAAGGTGTGGATGGCAACCAAAAAAGGGAATGATCAATGAATTAAGTTTCTTGCCCTAATCTTCTTCCTCCCCTCCCTCTCGTTCCCTCATCCCACGGCAGTAGCCATCACCACGGCGCCGCCGCTTCTAGCCTCCATCGACCAGCCACTCACCCTAGTCCCTTAGGGGTGCAGCCCACTCCTCCCTCTTCTTCAAATCTCTCTTTACCTTCGCCCTAACCCTTTCCACCATTCATAATCTTTCCTCACCACCTTCCTTATCGGTGCCACCCTTTACCGCTAGCCTACCACCCCTTTATTCCATCTAGGATCATGTGCCCCCATCTACGGATCCAAAATTAGGTTCTGATATGAATCTAGCAAATCAGACTCCCCGACGTTCGCCCACTTATCCGAGAAAGCCCTTTTCTAGGGCTACGACCTGTCAAACTTTCATATTGATCCGATGGTTATATCTTCAAAAATCCCCTTTAAAAGTTCTATGCAAGGTCCTGCGTAGATTTGATAACGAGATAGATCAAACCCAATCCAGGAAAGATCATATCAAAGTGGTATCAGAGCCACCGTTCCTCGGACACGCGCTTCCTATGATGACAATTAGAGCCATGACCGCATGGTGAAACAAGGAGGACGAGATCTCCCCAATGGAGGAGGGAGAAACGACTATAGGAACCTCCACCCGCGAAACCGCCTGATCGAACCTGAATATGGAAGAGCCTAGCATTCAAACCATGATCGGATCACTTTCCAAATAGATGGCCATCAATAATCAGATGATGTGGGAAATACGGGCGATGAGAGAAGCCATGGCGATCAAAAATGCACCGACAACCCCCTGACACGAGTCTACTACCATGAACTCGCCACCATCGGTTTAGAACCTTCATCAGCAAGAACCCCTACTACCACAACCCTTTGCGCAAAGACCAACAAGGGTGGTTCCGCCAGGCCAACTTGTAGGTGAGCCCGTCCGTCGGGCAAACCTAAACGACGATCATCTTGGGAGTCTAGACCCTTGGGCAAAGCAAGACGAGTTGGAACCATGTCGGGTTAACATAAGCCGAAGGAGGGATCATCGACCATTCATGATGCATCCTCCTTAGGTTAGACAAGGGCTCGGATATGATCTAGACTGGGACAACAGTATTCGTGAGCGAACCGTGAGTGTCGACTTTTTGAAGTTCAAAGGTGGCGACCCGATCGATTGGCTGTATAGAGTAGAACAATTTTGCACTTACTAAGGTACATCGAAAGAGCATAAGGTAACACTTGCGAGTTTCCACTTTGAAGATGTGGCACTTCATTGGTTTCAGGTAGCTAATGCACGTGATACGATTGAAAGATGGGCCAATTTTTGCACTGATATCACTCGACGATTTGCAGTATTGGGGTATGAAGACTTCGATGCTCTCCTCTCAAAGACGGTACAAAGGACCACGGTTGGTGTAACACCTGCCACCAAACATATGCCCCTCACATGGGTAGAACCCATGTGATTACCACGTGACCTGCTGGTCAATATCTCAACACAATATACAAGCAAAAATCCCACATTTTCACAAATAATACAAACAAGAAGCCCATAACACCAAAGCCACAATAAGCCCAAAATATATATCTGTAACAAAAAATATGATAAAGCTCACACAGGAGCTACAAATCGTTTATCTTAATTTACATAAATAAACTAAGAATACGAATAAGAATTAGAAAAAAGAGACTCAAGCCAGTCTTCTTCAGATCCTCTATGAACTTCGGTTCATCTACTAATTTGAAAATATTTCCATCAGAAGGTGGTGAGCATAAAGCCCAGCAAGTTTCTACTTCTACAGTCTAAAATTAGTGCGATGAATGATGCAATAATAACTAAATATGAATATGCGTATCATGATCAAATCAATGCATCAGCAATCAATAACCTACCATGCAATTGATAGGTGATACATTTAGTTATGATCTTTTTTTATTGCATTAATTGTTTATTTTCATTAAAATAAAATTCATGTAGGTCGCGTTCAAACACAGGAGGGGTCGCGTTCGAACGCCCTTGTGAACACCTGCATCAGGTTTGGAAATACAGAGGACGCGAAAAGTGCGTTCGAACACGGTTGGGCGTGTTCGAACGCCTACATTGCGTTTGCACATACAGAGAAAGTCTTTTGTGTGTTCAAACACGATCGGGCGCGTTCGAACGCAATTAGCGAGATTACACTAGAATTAGGGTTAATTATTATTATTAGGGCTTTTGGCTAGCCTCTATAAATGTGTGGATGGCAGCCAAATCCATTATGCTATTGGATTATTGATTTCTTGCCTCCTATCTTCTCTTTATTCTCTATCCATCCTCCCTCTTCACTATCCTTCCATCTCTACCATTGGCAAGGTCTCTCATACATCTCCCTCATTTGTCGTATCAAGTTGGTATCAGAGCCACCGTTCCTCGGACACGCGCTTCCTATGATGACAACCAGAGACATGGCTGCACGGCGAGATGAGAAAGATGAGATTTCCCCAATAGACGAGGGGGAAACGGTTGCGGGGACTTCCACCCGCGGAACCACCCGACCAAATCTGAATATAGAGCCTAGCGTTCAAGCCATGTTTGGGTCTCTTTTCGAATAAATAGCCATCAATAACCAAATGATGATGGAGATGATGTGGGAATTATGGGCGACAAGGGCAGCCATGGCGAACAGAAATGCATCATCGACCCCACGACGCGAGTCCACCCCCATGAACCCGTCGCCACTGGTTTAGAATTTGCACCCACAAGAGCCTCTACTGCCACCACCCTATGGGCAAAGACAAGCAAGGATGGTTCCACTAGGCCTAGTTGTAGGTGAGCCCAACCGATGAGCGAACCACTATGGAGATCGTCTTGGAAATATAGATCTATGGGCGAGGCAATACGAACCAGAACCGCGTCGAGTCAACCAAAATCAAAGGAGGGATCATCAACCATTCATGGTGCATCCACCTCCGGTTAGACAAGGACTAAGATATGATCTGGATTGAGACAACGGTATCCATGGGCAAATCGTGCATCTCAAATTTCCCAAGTTCAAAAGTGGTGAACCGATTGATTGGTTGTATAGGGCGGAACAATTCTTCACGTACCAGGGTACAACGAAAAAATATAAGATGACGCTTGTGAGCTTTCCACCTTAAAGATGCAGCGCTTCATTAGTTTTGAGCAGCCAATGCCCATGAGACGATTGAAACCTAGGCTAACTTTTGTGCCGATATCACACGGCGATTTGGAACGTTGGGGTATGAAGACTTCGATGCTCTCCTCTCAAAGACGGTGGAAAGGACCATAGTTGGGGCATACCAAGAAGAATTTGAGAGGATAGGCAGCCGATGCCAACCCCCATGGACGGATCAGCAACTTTGTAGCACCTTCATCTTTAGGCTGCGGGGAGACATACAAGCCAACATGAGGGCTTTAAGGCCTAGAACCTTAAATAAAGCCTAGAACTTTAAATAAGGACTTCGAAGATGTAGTACTTATGGAAGACAAACATCGAGCCATGAAGTTACACCTCAAACAGAATTGGACGAGCCAAGGAAGCCACAATCCAACTCAACCAACCATAGCGGTAGAAAATGCTACCGGCGTACCAAGAACCGCTGCTGCAATGGTGCCTCCTTGAGCACCCCTGAAGCCCTCCTAAGATGTGAAGTATACACCTAGAGGTCCAAGACGAGCACTCACACCTGCTCAAGTGGAGGAACAAAAAGCCAAAGGCCTATGCTTTCGTTGTTATGAGAAATTTGTACGTGGACATCGCTGTGCTAAACCGATGGGATCGATGATGCTAATAGATAGATTGGAGGAAGCTGATGATGAGATTGCAGATGAAGATGAGGGTGTGGCTGGACAGCAAGGAGGATTAGCTAAGGAGCAACCCGTGGAGGACATGATAGCTGAAATCTCCCTCCACACCTATTCAGGAACAGCGGCGCCAAAGACTTTGCGGGTAAACGGTGTAGTCAAGAAAACTACAGTGAGAATCTTGATCGACACCGAGTCCACCCACAACTTCATTGATAAGAGGCTCCTTAGGAAGATTGGGCTCGAGTCAAAACCCACGGATGGGTTCGATGTGACGATTGGGGATGGCACCACATTGCGGGCAGATTTCATTTATGGAGGTGTGGAATTGAAGGTGCAAGGCCAAACTTTCACAATGGATCTTTATTCGTTGGCTTTGCGGGGTGCCGACATTGTCTTAGGGACCCAATAGATTCAAAGCTTGGGGCCCGTAACATTTGATTTTTCAAACCTCACACTTACATTTCGAAGGAATGGTCGAAGAGTGCTGCTAGATGGAAACTAACAGCGGCAAGGTTCGACGTTGCAACCATTATTGGAACTTCCATGTGTAGGGGACCGAGCTCTACTCTTGCAAATGGCTGTTGCTGAACCAGAACATCCAACATTAAGGGAAATACCAACTGACATGCAAGAGCTACTACAGGAATCAAGGATCTCTTCAAGGAGCCCCGAGGATTGCTGCCGAACTATTGGCATGCCCATCGCATTCAGATTATTCTAGGGGCTAAACCAGCAAATGTTCGGCCATATCAGTACCCACATGTCCAGAAAGAGGAGATTAGCAAATTGGTAGTGAAAATGCTAGAGCAAGGGATTATTCAACCAAGTAGAAGTGCCTACTCATCGTAGTTTTGCATCGACTATCGAGCCTTGAATGCAATCACCGTCAAAGATCAGTACCCAATACCGGTGATCGAGGACTTACTTCAGCAAACTTGACTTAAGAGTGGGGTACCATCAAATCCATGTCGACCCGGAAGATGTACATAAAACGGCGTTTCGAACTCACGATGGTCACTATGAATTCCGAGTCATGTCGTTTAGGCTCACCAATGCACCGGCTACCTTCCAAGGGCTGATGAATGACCATTTTCGTGTCGCTCTTGCGTTGGTACGTGGTCATCTTCTTTGATGATATTCTAGTGTATAGCAGGAATTGGAGCGAGCACTTGTGGCATGTGCATGAGATGTTGAATATCTTGCAACAAAACTAGTTAAAAGTTAAGATGAGCAAGTGTCTATGGGGTGAGCCACCTTGGCTCGAATCGACATTGATGAGCATATTCATTTCAGGCCTACGAGAGGAGATACAAGCAGATATTCGTGCTATTTGTCCAACCACTCTTGAGAAGGCCGTGAGGATGGAGCAAAACCATAAGGCTCTCAATATGGCAGAAAAAACAAGTTAGGGCAACCGAGATGGGCAGTTTGCACCTAGAACGCCGGCTAAAAATTCTGCGGGTTAAAAAATAGTGGCGGCGAGCACTAGACCACGACCACCTTTGAGACCTTCTTTCGATGTTAGAGGAGGCACAAGACCCCCCCCGTTCGAACTCTCACACCTGCCCAGGTAGAGGAGCAAAGAGCGAAGGGCCTTTGCTTTCGATGTGATGAACGTTTCACCCCCGATCATCAGTGTTCCAAACCGATCGGGAGTGTGGTGCTCATCGACAGTCTCGAGGAGGAAGATGAGGTTGTTGATGATGGAGTGTCCAGAGGAGGTCCATGAGGAGGCCGTTGAGGAGGATGCGGAGGAATATATCTAAGCTGGAATATCGATGTATGCATATTCGGGTACTTCCGTGTTGAGGACATTATGGGTAGATAGACTCATTAGAAAGCACACTCATCGATTTCGGGGGTACACACAAGTGTCTAAACGAGATGTAACAACTTGCCAAAAATAAGTAAAACAAATAAATTAAATTAAATTAAAAATAATAATTAAAAAATTAAAAAAATTAATTTTTGGAAAAAAATAAATAAAAATAAAAGGTTTTTGGGCATGACGTTGCCGGCCACACTATGGCCAGCCTCGTGCCCATGCAGCTTGCATGGTGAGGCGCCACGCACCCACCATTGTTGCCAAGGCGGGCCCCAGCGCCGCCACCCTCCACCGCCTCTCTTTCTCCCTCTCTTTCTCTTTTTCTCTCGGTCTCTCTCTCACCGAGGCCTACTGCCACTAGAGCCAAAGCCTCCCTCCCCACTGCCTCTCTCTTTCTATCTTTTTCTTCTCCCCACTCTCTCTTTTGGTCTCTCTCTCTCCTCCTTCCCTCAAACTCTCTCTCTCTCCCTCTCTCCCTCTCTCAAACTTTCTCTTTTTTTTTCCTCGTGCCACCACCGGGGTAAGTTTCTCTTTTTCCTCTCTCTCTCTCTCTCTCTATCTATCTATCTAGCTCTCTTTCTCTTGCCCTTGGCCCGGGCTTGTCAGAGCTGAGCCGTCGGCGAGAGGCCGGCCGTTGGATGGCCACCAACGGCCGACGCCCTCCCCGTCGACCCGGGTCCGCAACCCCCTCCCTCACCTTCTCTCTTCTTCTTCTTCTTCTTCTTCTTCTTCTTCTTCTTCTTCTTCTTCTTCTTCTTCTTCTTCTTCTTCTTCTTCCTTCTTATTTCTTCTTCCTTCTTCCTTTCTCCTTTCTTCTCCCTCAGCTCTCCTCCTCTTTCTGCACAGTGCTGGGCTCGGCCCAGCACTATAGTAGAGCATTGGTGGCATTATTTATTTATTTGTTTTATTTTAATTTTTTTTATTTAGTTAGGTATTGCTTTCTTAATTAATGTAGATAACTTATTTAGACATTAATTATTTTAATAATAATGTATATTCTTCAACATGATGATTATTAATTATAATTAGTATAATTAATGATTAACTAGGTTATAAACTATTATGCATAAATATAGGTAATACTTATATTTATTAAATTATGTATTTATATTTCTATTAGATTAATAGATAGTGTTGTAAATTATAATTATTAGATTTTTTGTACCGATATTCATAATATATGCATTTTAAGTAATCTTAACAATTTATTATATACTATCGTGTGTAGAATAAGATACTAGTCTTATTAATTAATTAATTATTTTGCATAATTAAGTAAATACTATATAACTTCTGATTAATCAAGATAGAGTAAGAATTATAAAATTTATCATAAAATAGATCTTGTCTATATGTATATTGATACGATCTCCCCTTAAGCTAAGGTTCGATCCCTTCCAATTCTCATATCTGGATTGATTCTGACATGGAACTTTGTAAATAGATTCCAAAATATACCGCCGTCAGATCGACGTGAAATTTGGATATGTTGATCTTTTCAACAAATCAAGTTTTAAGTGAATCAGATGAAGGGATCTCAAGATATCGTCTGATTAGTGGACGAATGTCGAGATGATCTGTTTAGGATCCATGGATGGAGGCACGAGATCCTAGGTAATGGTGGTTGGTGGAGGACTGGTGTTAATGGGGGTGACACCGGTGAAAAGTGGTGATGGAAGGGTTATGGTTGATGGAAAGGTTAGGACAAGTGTTGGATAGATTGGAAGAAGGGGGAGGAGAGGGCCGCCCCTAAGGGACTAGGGTAATTGGCTGGTTGAGGGAGATTAAAAGCGGCGTCGCCGGGGATTGAGAGAACGAGAGCAAAGAAGACAAAGGAGGCAAGGCAAAACTCAATTCTTCAATAATCAATAATGACCTCTGATTGCCATCCACATCCTTTTAGAGGCTAACCAATAACTCAAAATTAACTCTAAACAATACAATTTTGCCGACCGCGTTCGAATGCACCAAGTTTGCTCTTCTTTGGATTTGCGAACGTGATGCAGGCGTTTGAATGCGCGATCAAACACCCCTGTTTCCTACTTCTCTAGATTTGCGAACGTGATGCAGACGTTCATAGTGCGTTCGAACGGGCGAACGCATAATGCACACTTTTCACCCACGTTCATAATCACATTCACAACCGTGTTCGAACTCACTCCACCCGCGTTCGAACGCGACTTACAGAAAACATATTTTCATGGAAATTAAACACTAAAACAAGAAACAAAGACATTCCTAAAGTGAATCCATGCTCGAGACGACATCGGTGAAGTCCGAATCATATCATATATCTTATTTATAATCATTTAGCTTTTATTTTATAATTACATATTTAGAATATTTTAAATAAAAAGAAACAAACCTTTCTCCTTATGTTATAACTAGCATTTTATGTTAATAATATAATTATAGCGTTTGAATCCTATCTATAATATAGATCTAATTATGTAATCCAAAAAAAAAAAATTGATTCTAAACCTTTATATTTTACTTGAATTAATTCTAATTAGATAAACGACTAACTTCATGCTACTTAAATATTTTCAGATCCCGAACCCTTTATTTGAGACCCCGTGGACCCTGTCGATGAGTTGACGTTTGATTAACGGATATGAGGGATATGTGGTTCGGGTCTTGTGATCAGATGTTAGTAGTTTTATCCCCTAGACGTCTTTCTCAAATTAGGATATATTATATATTATGTACATACATGTTTTGGCTTCCAGCATGATTATATGACTTTATATAGAGATGATTTCAATCAAGCATATTTTATCATGTATTTGATTAGGCTGATTTGGGATATGAGTACATTGGTGATATATAGAGATGATTGGAGATGATTATACTATTATGGTTTTGTGTCGGGATGATCTCTATCATGAGTATACATGTGAGTATGCATGTGTTAGATATATGGTTGGAGTCGGCATTGCATCATTTTTCTCTTGGCTTATTCACCACTAAATTCCTGAGTTGCATGATCTATTGTAGTACTGGATATGCATATGATCTATCATGTATAGAAAATTATAAAAAAAACATGTGTATGTGATGTGATGTGATAGCTGGAACGGTATCTGGTCCGGACTAGTACTGGACATACTCTTAGCGTATGGCAGAGTATGGTGATGGCTGATGGTTGTACTCTTAGCGTATGACAGGGTACAACTATCATTGATATACCCTTAGTGTATGGCAAGGTATGATTTATTTCCAGAGATACTTTTAGCGTATGACATGGTATGCTCTGAGCTTGTGGCATGATATGTATCAAGTTTGGGGCCGGATACTGTAATCCAGCATGGTGGATGATATTCAGAGTTGAGACGGATGATTGTAATAGTGAGAGATATGTGGATTATATCTGCCTCTGACATATATGATTATTTAGTAGTTGGCATGCATCATGCATCATCATTGATGTGACTAGTATTATTTGATCATAATTGTTATACATGATATGTTATTATATTTGATGATGTTATATGGTAATTTCATCATGTGATATATTTTTGGTTGAGGATATAATATGCTGATTCGTGAGAATTGATTCCATTGATATATATGTCATTGAGGATATATATATACATGCTCATACATGGTATCATGCTGCTTTCTGATTCATATATCCAGTACAGGATTTACTCTTTGTTTTGCATCACTGATTCGGGCTAAGATCTATTCATTGAGCCTTTTGCTCATGATTTTTTTTTATTTCTTTTCTAACCCCCACAGATGTCATGATACGTGACACCGACTTGTGATATCCTGATGAAATATTTTAGAGCAAAGATGATGTGGGCTATAGATGTGAGGTGGTATAGAAGCTAGTTTAACTAGATATTGAGTTGTATCGTTATTTGTTATATTTGTACTTTATTGTATTAGACGATGATTTGTATAGTACATGTCAGATTATAGTGCACTCGTGTATCAATTGTTTAGTTGTATCTTGATGGTTTGTCGTGGCCTGTGTAGGTCCTGCCAGATTAATTAGTAGTCTAGTGTATTATTGTGGACTTGGATATTCATATGTTAACAGGTTTATTTGGTTGATAGTATGTTTTATTTGGTGTTAGATTATGTGAGTATAGATTTGTTAGCAGGTAGTATTTGATGATGTTATGATTGTATGAGCATAGGAGAGTATCTATGCAAGACGGGCCCTGCCCGACTTGTCACGTGCGTCGCGCGTGCCGTGTAGGTGCGTGGGCGTGCACGTGCACGTGCCTGTGTCGGACAAGGGCGTTACACGAAAGGTTAGTGAGGAGATTGGGTTTGGATGTTGAACCGACCACGGAGTTTGACGTTGCTATTGGAGACGACACTAAGCTTAAGACGGATAGCTTGTGTCGCCGGGTTGGTATACGGGTGCAAGGACACGACATCATTGTGGACTTGTATCCGTTGGCGCTGCGAGGAGCGGACATTGTCTTAGGCACACAATGGTTACAAAGCTTGAGACCCGTCACTTTTGATTTTCGGAGCATGTGGATGAAATTTAAGCAAGGAAATAAAGAGGTGTGGCTTGATGGCGTTCGATCTCCACTGATTCCTACGATGCAGCCGATGGTGGGGCTGCTATGTGCGAGTAATTTGGCCTATCTTCTTTAGTTAGGACTAACAGGAGATGAACCTCAAATAAGTCTAGATACTACCATTGATTTGTCTAATTTATTAGACAAATTTGTTGGACTGTTTGAGGAGCAAAAGGAGTTGCCACCAAGGAGAACGATGGACCATCGCATTAAGATTGTGCCTAGGGCTGCACTGGCGAATGTGAGGCCATATCGGTATCCAAATATGCAAAAGGAAGTTATCTTCAAAATGGTAGCCGAGATGTTGGAGCAAGACCTCATTCAACCAAGTCATAGCTCATACTCATCGCCCGTGCTATTGGTGCGAAAAAGGATCGGACATGATAGTTTTGTGTCGACTATCGAGCACTAAACGCTATTACCGTCAATGACCGGTATCCCATTCCTGTTATAGAGGAGCTACTGGATGAGCTTGTAGGGGCGACTATATTCAGCAAGTTGATAGGCTCTGATACCAATTTGATAGGCTCTGATACCACTTTGATAAGCTCTGATACCAAATTAATAAGATCTAGAACCAAAGATTGACTATGCTACGATTTCTTCAAGATCTGAATGTATTATAGGAATTAGTCCGCGCAATCATGGGAAAATATTAGTCATATATTATCCAGTAGTCAGAAAATTACAAAACTAATTGGGTTAGATCTATACTTCCTGACATACAACTTTCATATTTATACCCTTCGCAGATTCGAACTATATCAGGGATGAAAATATGGAATAACGTGGGTGATAGTAGTGGTGACGGGTGGAGTGGATGTTAGGGTTATGGATGGATATGAAGGTGAAGGTGGATGGTGGATGTGATTAAAAGAAGTAGACGAAGGGAACGAAGGGGTCGAGGTCCCAAAGAAGTGGGGTGGCTCGATAGTCGAGGGAGATTAGAAGTTAGGAGAAACCTTGCCAACTATAGAGGTGGAAGGATGGTGAAGAGGGAGGCGGGAGAAGTCTAGAGAGAAGATAGGAGTCAAGAAATCAATAATCCAATTCCATAATAAAGTTGGCTGCCATCCACATATTTATAGAGGCTAGCCAACAAGTTCTAAAACAATGTGAAACCCTAATTCTAGAGGATTCCCGTCGATTGCATTCAAACGCGCTCGATTGCGTTCGAACGCACTCAAAAAGCTCCATCTCTGTCTGTGCGAATGCGGTGCAGGTGTTCAAACACAAGCGTTCAAACTCGCCCGACCACGTTCGAATGCACAATATACGTTCTTTGTATTTGCAAACTTGATGCAAGCGTTCGCAATAGCATTCGAATGCGACCTATAGGAATTTTATTTTAATGAAAATAAACACCTAATGCAATAAGAAAAAAAAATCCTAACTAAGTGTATCACAAGCTTGAATTGAGGGCCGGGTATCATCAAATTAGAGTTCACCCGGCGGATGTGCACATGACTACATTTCAAACTCCGGACGAGTATCACGAGTTTCGGGTGATGCCTTTTGGTCTCACCAATGCTCCAGCTACTTTTCAAGGCCTCATGGATAATATATTTTGGCCTCTCTTGCGAAGGTATGTCTTTATAATTTTTGACGATATTTTGGTATATAACAGGACTGAATTGGAGCATTGGCGACATTTGGAGGATGAGCTGAATTTGTTAAAGCAAAACCAATTGAAGATCAAGAAGTCCAAGTGCCTATGGGGAGTACCACAAGTGGAGTATTTAGGCCACATCATCTCAACGGAAGGTGTAGCGGCGGATCCTCAAAAGGTAGCATGCATGACCACTTGGCCTATTCCTACTACCACCACCGGATTGAGAGGATTTTTAGGGCTGACCGGATATCATCACCGCTTCATTGCCAGGTATGGCAAGATCACTGCTCCTCTCACTTCTTTGTTGAAGGACTCTTTTAGATGGATGGATGAAGCCATTACAGCCTTTGAAAAATTGAAAATAGCAATAACGACGGTGCCCGATTTAGCACTATCGGACTTCACCAAAGAGTTCTGATAAACTCTGATTCCAATTTGATAAGGCTCTGATACCACTTTGATAAGGCTCTAATACCAAATTGATAAGATCTGGAACCAAAGACAGGCTACGCTACGATTCCTTCAGGATCTGAATATATTATAGGAATCAGTCCGCACAATCGTGGAAAATATTTGTCAGATATTCTCTAGTAGCCAGAAAATTACAAAACTAATTGGGTTAGATCCATAACTTCCTGATATACAACTTTCGTATTTACATTGTTCATAGATTCTAACTGTAGTAGGGACGAAAATACGGAATAACATGGGTGATGGTGGTGGTGACGGGTAGAGTGAATGTTAGGATTATGGATGGATATGGAGGTGAAGGTGGATGATGGATGTGATTAAGGGAAGTAGACAAAGGGAATGAAATGGTCGAGATCCCAAAGAAGAGGGGTGAGTCGACAGTCGAGGGAGATTAAAAGTTAGAAGTTAGAAGTATGAAGAAACTTTGCCAACTGTAGAGGTGGAAGGATGGTGAAGAGGGAAGACGGAGAAGTCTAGAGAGAAGATAGGAGGCAAGAAATTAATAATCCCATTGCATAATGAAGTTGGTTGCCATCCACATATTTATAGAGGCTAGCCAACAAGTCCTAAAATAATATGAAATCCTAATTCTAGAAGATTCCCATCGATTGTGTTCGAACGGACTCAAAAAGCTCCATCTCTAGATGTGCGAATGCGATATAGACATTCGAACGCAAGCGTTCGAACTCGCCTGACCGCGTTCGAACGCACAATATGCGTTTTTTGTATTTGTGAACCTAATGCAGGTGTTTGAACGCGACTCCTCCTGCGTTCGAAAGCGACCTACAGGAATTTTATTTTAATGAAAAGAAGCACCTAATGCAATAAGAAAAGATCCTAACTAAGTGTATCAAGTTCATTGTGGAATGTGATGCTATTATATTTAGTCAGGATCTTTTCTTATTGTATTAGTTATTTATTTTTACTAAAATAAAATTCCGCTAGGTCGCGTTCGAATGCAGGAGGGGTCGTGTTCGAATGCCCTTCCGAATGCTTGCATCAGGTTCGCAAATACAGGGGACGCGAGATGTGTGTTCGAACGCCTGCATCACGTTCGCACATACAGAGAACGTCTTTTGTTCGTTCGAATGCGATCGGGCGCGTTCAAACGTGATTGGCGGGATAGCACTAAGATTAGGATTGCTTATTGTTAGTAGGGCTTTCGGCTAGCCTCTATAAATGTGTGGATGGTAGCCAAATTCATTATACTATTGGATTATTGATTTTTTGCCTCCTATCTTCTCTCTAATCTCTCTCCTCCTCCCTTTTCACCATCCTTCCACCTCTACCGTTGGCAAGGTTTCTCCAAATTTCTAATCTTCGTCGTCTGTCGAGTCCTCCCTCTTCTTTGGGATCTCGACCACTTCTTCCCCTTCGTCTATATCCCTTAACCACATCCACCATACATCTTCATCTCCATATCCATCCATAACCCTAACATCCCCTCCACCCGTCACCACTATCATCACCCGCGTTCTTTCATATTTTTATCCTAGTTGCAGTTTAAATCTGCAAAGGAGGTAAATACAAAAATTATGGATCAAGGAGCTACGAATATAATCCACTTAGTTTAGTAATTTTATGACTATTGGAGAATATTTGGTGAATATTTTTTCACAGTTGCGCAGACTGATTCCTACAATACTTCCAGATATTGAAGAAATTGTTTCGTAGCCTATCTTTTGGTACCGTAACCCATCAATTTGGTATCAAAGCTAGGCGAACCTAAGACCTCTATTAATGGTTGAAATAAGAAAGATGACATCAACAAGGAGACCAATGTAGAGCACACCGATAAGGGAAGACTCAACCCACGATAACCTTAACCGTGAGGCCGATTCTTTTGGAACGACCATGGTAGGACCGAATCAACCAACGTCCATGGGTGTGAATATGAACTTGGCGGATGAACTTAGGGGCATATTCTAAATATTGCTGCATAGAGTTGACCTAATACAAAATGATCATAATAATTTAATGGAATATGTCATGAACCGATCGGCTTTGTCATCTCCTCAACGACAATCGGTGCCTCAAGAAGGATCAGCGGTGGAACCACACCGAACTGATACCCCACAAGTCCAAGTGTAACATGTGAGTGTCAATGATCCCTTCTTACCTATACCTACACATCATCCTCCACTTTCGTTACAAAACCCAAGACCAGCGGTGGTGGAACCCGATAAGCATGCAGCACTAGTGCGCTTCGTTGATGAGGAGGATTGGTACTTTGAGGATGAGATTGATCCCTTTGGAGATGGTGATAGACGTGCTCGAGGATTTAGAGAAGGTGATCAACATACTTAAAGGTTCAGACCTGAACCAAGGATCTTTCGCGAACCCGACAGTGCTATTCGGGAGAGAACCACACGCTTGAACTTTCCAAAATTCCAAGGCGGTGATCCAACGGATTTGATGTTTCAAGTTGAACAATATTTTGATTGTCAAGGGACGACGGAGGATGCAAAGGTCCATATGGGAAAGTTTCACCTCCAAGGAATGACATTGCATTGGTATAGATCGGTTATTCGTAGTGGAAGATTTATCGGTTGGGCCAACTTTTGTAGGAGGATTACATACAGATTTGGGACAACGGCATATGAAGATTTTACTGTCACATTAAGCAAGATGGTTCAGAGGATGACCGTATTGGAGTACCAAGCAGAATTTGAAAGAGTTAGTAGTCATTGAGAGTGATAGGCCTTTGCTTTCGATGTGATGAACGTTTCATCCCCGGTCATCGGTGTTCCAAACCGATCAGGATTATGATGCTCATCGACGGTCTAAAGGAGGATGATGAGGTTGTTGATGATGGTGAGTGTCCAAAGGTGGTCCATGAGGAGGCTGTTGAGGAGGGTACGAAGAAAGATATCCAAGCTGAAATATCGATGCATGCATAATCGGTTACTTCCGCGCCGAGGACGTTACCGATAGACGGACTCGTTAGAAAGCATTGTGTGCATATCCTCATTGATTCCGGGAGTACACACAACTTTCTAGACGAGAGCTTAGTGAGGAGATTGGGATTGGATGTTGAACCGACCATGAGGTTTGACGTTGCTATTGGAGACGGCACAAGGCTTAAGGCGGAGAGCTTGTGTCGCCGGGTTGGTATTCGAGTGCAAGGGCACGACATCGTTGTGGACTTATATCCATTGGCGTTGCGAGGAGCGGACATTGTCCTTGGCACTCAGTGGTTACAAAGCTTGAGACTCGTCACTTTTGATTTTCGGAGCATGTGGATGAAATTTAAGCAAGGAAACAAAGATGTGCGGCTTGATGAAACGCGACCCCTCCTGCGTTCGAACACGACCTAAAAGAATTTTATTTTAATAAAAATAAATAATCTAATGCAATAAGAAAAAATCTTAACTAAATGTATCAGCCCAACACGCTTCCCCCACCTTACCCTCAAGGTTAAAAGTCAGGGAAACGCTCCAAAATGTCAATCTCCAACTCCCATGTCGCCTTATCAGATGGCTTGCCAAGCCATCAACTAAAATCTCCATCTTTAATGTAGTACCATGTCGTCGTCGGCGCCTAGCAAGTACACGAATTGGCTCTATGATATCTATATCCTCCAATGGCTCCAATAGATCTGATCCAACGACCTTATGATCTCCAATCCACTCCCTCAGTAATGAAATATGGAAGACAGGATGCACTCTCGACCCCTTCGACAACTCCAAACGATATGCAACCGGACCAATACGCTCTAACTCTCGAAACGGACCAAAGTAGCGATGTGCTAACTTTTGGTTACGCATCGAGCGTAAGGTCACCTATCGATACGCTTGCACTCTCACAAATACCCAACTGCCCATGTCGAACTCTTGCTTCCTATGGTTGTGATCATAAACTTGCTTTATGCAGTTTTAAGCAAGTTTAAGATGGGCAAGCAACCTCCTCAATGTAGCGTCTCTATTCATCAAAGCTAAGTCCACTTTTGTCCGATCTGTAGATACCATTGGATCATAAGCGCATAATATCGAAGCCGTGTGTCCATACACCACCTCAAATGGAGTCATACCAATACTGTTATGGTAGGCAGTGTTGTAAAACTACTCCGTCCACGGTTAGAACTCCAACCATCGTCTCGGCATCTCTCCATCAAAGCACCTCAAGTATTGCTAATACGATTCGGACTTCACCGATGTCGTCTCGAGAATGGATACACTTTGGGGTGTCTTTGTTTCTTGTTTTAGTTTTTAATTCTTAAAAAAATAAGTTTTCTGTATGTCACGTTCGAACGTGGGTGGCGTTCACAGGCGCATTAGGTTCGCACATCCAAAGAGTGCGAAATGTGCATTCGAACATCGCGTTCAAATGCGCCTGTGAACGCCTACATCATGTTCGCACATCCAGAGAGTGTGAAATATGTGCGTTCGAACGCGATCGGGCACATTCGAATGCGATCGGCAAAAATCTACTATTTTAGGGTTAATAATTGCCATTTTTGAATTGTTTGGTTAGCCTCTAAAGGTGTGGATGGCAACTATGGAATAATTATTGAATGAATTGAGTTTTGCCTTGTCTCCTTCGTCTTCTAACCCTAGCGTCTACTCGGGTACCCTCATGCTTTTTCTATCAACTTTCCTATCAATGAGATTTATGCATTTCTTTCTATATGATAGATCACGTGCATATATCCAGTACTATAACAAGTCATGCATAACAAGAATTTAGGTGGTAAGGAAGCCAAGAGGAAAATGATGCAATGCAGTCTCCAACCATATATCTAACACATACATATCCCTATTAGTCTACACATACATACTCATGATAGAAATCATCTCAACACCTTAACGTATAAACAGTGCTGGGCTCAGCCCAGCACCTCGCAGTAGTCCTACCCGAGAAAAGGAAAGAAGGGAAGGAGGAGGACGAGAAGAAGAAGAAGAAGAAGAAGAAAAGGAAGGAGAAAAAAGGGAAGAGGGTTGGGCTGCAAGGGTGGGGTACGGCTGCTGGTGGCCACTCAATGGCCGACCTCTCGCCGGCGGCTCAACCTTCGGCGTCCTGAGAGGAAACTGACAAAGAGAAAGAGCAAGAGAGAGAGAAAGAGAGATGGAGAGAGAGAGAAGAGAGAAAGAGAGAGAGAGAGAGAGCTGGTCACGTAGTGGCGGAGTGGCCGGTGGGCTGGGTCCCACCTCCACGAGTCGCCGCGGCGTGTAGAAGCGTGGCTCGGTGGAGGTGCGTGGCAGCCCCACTGCTACCCGTGCATGCAGGGCATGCAAGCACAAGGCCGGCCACAACGTGGCCGGTCGCATCATGCCCAACAGTTTTAGTTTTTGTTTTTGTTTTTTTTACCCTACTTGGGTTATTATAGAGAGAACCCATCAAGCCACCGCGAGCACGAGGAGCGCGACGGGTTAGTACTCGAGCACGTGCGGATCAAGGTACCTAGGGACGAAGAGCTACGGAGACTATTGATAGCACACTTCGATGATACTTTTATAGCAGGTCATGAAGGGGTCTTACCTACCTACAAGTGGCTAGCTCAAAACTGTACATGGATAGCGATGAAGTCGGACGTGAAGAAGTAAGTGCGTGAATGCCAAATCTGCCAACGAGTCAAATTGGAGACACTCAAGCCTAGTGGGCTGTTGCAACCACTGCCTATACTAGAGCATATTTGGGAGGACATCTTCATGGACTTCATCAAGGGGCTGCCGGAGGTTCGAGAACAATCGGTGGTGTTCGTTGTGATGGATAAACTGAGCAAATATGCTCATTTCATAGCATTGACGTACCCGTTTTTAGCGAAAAAGGTTGCTGAAATTTTTGTTTGGGAAGTGGCGTGCTTGCCTAGGATGCCTAAGACAATCGTGTTAGGTCAGGATCGCATCTTCATCAGCAAGTTTTGGTCTGAGTTCTTCAAATTGCAAGGGACTCAAGTCAACTTTAGTTCAGCTTATCACCCCAAGATGGATGGCCAGACCGAGGTGGTGAATCGCGGACTAGAGCAATACTTGCGATGCTTTGTGGCGGACCGACCAAAGGATTAGGTCAAATTCCTTCCATGGGCCGAGTGGTCATACAATACCGCTCATCACAATAGCATCGGCATAACCCCCTTTGAGGCAGTTTATGGGCGCACTCCCCCCTGTCTTGCGTGCCTACGATAGATTCGCGATAGCGGATAGGACCGAGCTCGACTTCGAACTTGCTGATCAAGATGAAATCTTAAGACGGCTCAAGATTCACCTAGCAACAGCCCAAAATCGCATGAAATAGACTCATGACAAAGGCCGGCGTGAGCGAGAGTTTGGGGTGGATCAATTGGTGTTCGTTCAAGCTCAACTGTACTGGCAATCCACATTGAGGCCAATTTTGAACCAGAAGCTGGGTCACAAGTACTATCATCCATACTGAGTGCTACAATGAATCAGTCTAGTAGCTTACCGGTTGGACCTACCTAAGGGAACCAGGATACATCCGGTTTTCCATGTATCGGCATTGAAGGCCTAGATCGGGCTTAACTTTGCCCTAACCCGCTTATACACTTAGTTAGGATCTTTTCTTATTGCATTAGGTGTTTCTTTTTATTAAAATAAAATTTCTGTACGTCGCGTTCGAACGCCCTTGTAAACGTTTGCATCAGGTTCGCAAATACAGAGAACACATATTATGTGTTCAAACGCGGTCAGGCGAGTTCGAATGCCCGTGTTCGAATGCCTGTATTGCGTTCGCACATCCAGAGATGGAGCTTTTTGAGTGCGTTCAAACGCGATCGGGTGCGTTCGAACGCGATCGGGTACGTTCGAACGCAATCGACGGGAATCCTCTAGAATTAGGGTTTCATATTATTTTAGGACTTGTTGGCTAGCCTCTATAAATATGTACATGGCAGCCAACTTCATTATGGAATTGGATTCTTGATTTTTTGCCTCCTATCTTCTCTCTAGACTCCTCCCTCTTCACCATCCTTCCACCTCTACCATTGGCAAAGTTTCTTCTAACCTCTAATCTCCCTCGACTGTCTAGCCACCATTTTTCTTTGGGATCTCGACCACTTCATTCCCTTCGTCTACTTCCCTTAATCACATCCAGAATCCACCCTCATCTCTATACCCATCCATAACCCTAACATCCACTTCACCCGCCACCACCACCATCACCCACGTTATTCCATATTTTTGTACCTGGTACAGTTCTAATCTACGAAGGGCGTAAGTGCAAAAGTTGTAGATCAAGAAGTTATAATTCCAACCCAATTAGTTTCATAATTTTCTGCCTACTGAAGAATATTTTCCCACAGTTGTGCGGACTGAATTTTATAATACATTCAGATGTCGAAGGAATCTTAGCGTAGCCTATCTTTGGTTCTAGAGCTTATCATTGATATCAGAGCTTATCACCCTTCCATCACCCATAATCCTTCCACCACCACTTATTCACAAGTGTCACCCCATTAACACTGGTCCACCACCATCCAGCATCATCTAGGATCTCGTGCCTCCATCCACGGATACAGACTCCCGGATATTCGTCCACTAATTGGACGATATCTCGAGATCTCAAAATCCGATTCGCCTGAATCTTAATTTGTTGGAAAGTTCTTTTCCGGGGCTACAACACATAAAAATCTCACATTGATTCGACGACGACATCTTTCGGGATCTATTTCTAAAGTTTCATGTCAGATCCTGTCCAGATCTGAAAATTAGAATAGATCGAGCCTTGGCCTAAAGGGGAGATCGTATCAACTGCTCAATGCCTCGATTAACCACCTCGGTTTGGTCGTCCGTCTATGGATGGTAGGCTGAACTAAAGTTCAATCGAGTCTCCTATAATCTAAAAATCTCAGTACAAAAGTCGCTCATAAATACACGATCATGATCCGAGACAATCGTGCATGGCATGCCATGTAATCGAGTAACATCTCTCACAAAAATTCTAGCCACCAACTTAGCTGAAAATGAATGTGACAATACGGAAAAATGCGCATACTTACTCAATCTGTCAACGACCACAAAGATAACGAAATAACCATGTACCAGCGGAAGACCCTATATGAAATTTATAGAAATTGTTAGCTTTTTAATTGTTGGTAATTATGTACAAAATATTCTAAGTGTATTTTTTACATGTATATGAGCTTTATACAAGTCTAGAAAATCTCTGGTTTGAAGAATTGCAAAATTATTGAAGCAAAGTTGATGAGATCAAGTTATACCAACGAAGTTTGAGAATCTTTGACTTTCGTGAGTACGGATAAGACTCGGATTTGGCTCTATCTTGAAGATCATGAGTACGGATAAGACTCGAATTTAGCTCTATCTTGAAGATCATGAGTATGGATAAGACTCGGATTTGGCTCTATCTTGAATATCATATATAAGGATTATGAAACCCTATCTCTAGGGGAGTTGAAGAAGATTATTGAAGGAGACTTCTTGAGGCTACATCGGTTCTTCAACGAACAAGGTTCTTCTCATCTACAAATTTTAATCTTTCGTCTTAAGGGCTATCTAGACGAAAGATCAATCTCGAGGGCTACTGAGATTGGACTTCAATCACAAGAAGCAGTGAATCGTGGGTTCTAGCAATCAAGACTGAGAGGAACAAAGTCATTTGGATCGACGGGTTATTTTGTGAGTCAATCTTATAACTGCTACTATCATAGTGATTGGTTTTGATCTGAGTTTGGATCCGTGGTTTTTTTCCGTTTTGGGTTTTTCCACGTTAAAATCTTGGCGTTCATCTCTTCTTTCATTCTTAATATTTCTTCGGACTTTTACTTAAGCGAACGAGCGATATCATTGCCTAGTGTTTAGATACATACGTATGTCTAGGGGTTTTTTCAGAAATGTCTTCCCAAATACAGTCTGGTATTAGTAAAGGTTGTAGTAATCTGGCCGGTTTCAATGTGGTTACCTTAGCCCTTTAACAGACTTTGCAAGCACGAACAAAACTCCTCACATCCCACCTCAATCCTGGCCACATGCAACTCTGAGATATCCTCCTATAAGTCCTTAAGACACTCTCATGACCAGCCTCTGGAGTTTGGTAGAAGTGCTCCAACAATTTCTACCACAATCTATCATTTGCGGGCACTCAATGCATCCGCGGTCTAGTAGCAAACCGTCTCGGTTCTCCAACTCTAGATAGCGCTCCGCATTATCCATCACCTCCTACAACAATCTCAAAACATCTAGGTCAGATGTACATGCATACCTCAGCTCGTCAAGGAAGGGAAAGGTAAGAGATGAATAGGCTGCAAGCTCGTCGGTAACGGGTTGGCGCAACAGTGCATCCGCCGCTCTATTTTTCATTCCCTTCTTATATTGAATTTCATAATCATACCTCAGCAATTTTGTGACCCATCTCTGCTGTGCCGGAGCGTGTATACGCTGTCCCATAAAGTATGAAAGGCTCTTTTAATCGGTTTGAATAATGAATTGTCTATCGATCAAATAATGCCTCCACTATGTCACCGCAAACAAAATTGGATACAACTCCTATGCTAAGATAGGCAATGGGACAAACTCTTTTCATTAATACAACTCCTATGCCAATTTCCGATGCATCACATTCTATAATGAACTCTTTGGTGAATTCCGGTAGCGCTAAAATAGGCGTTGTCGTCATTATTGTTTTCAATTTTTCAAAGGCTGTAGTGGCTTCATCCATCCATCTAAAAGAGTCCTTCAATAAAGAAGTGAGAGGAGCAGCGATCTTATGATAGGCTTTGATACCAATTTGATAGGCTCTGATACCAATTTTATAGGCTCTGATACCAATTGATAAGCTCTAATACCAAATTGATGAGATCTGGAACCAAACATAGGCTACGCTAAGATTTCTTCAAGATCTGAATTTATTATAGGAATTAATCCGCGTAATCATGGAAAAATATTCATTAGATATTCTTCGGTAGTTAGAAAATTACGAAACCAATTAGGTTGGATCCGTAACTATTCTACAACTTTTGCATTTATGCCCTTCATATATTCGAACTATAGAAGGGATGAAAATACAGAATAACTTGGGTGATGATGGTGGTGACGGGTGGAGTGGATGTTAGGGTTACAGATGGGTATGGAGATGAAGGTGGATTATGGAAGTGATTAAGAGAAGTAGACAAAGGGAACGCAGTGGTTGAGATCCCAAAGAAGAGGGGTGGCTCGATAGTCGAGGGAGATTAGAAGCGAGGAGAAACCTTACCAACGGTAGAGGTGGAAGGATGGCGAAGAAAGAGGAGGGAGGAGTCTAGAGAGAAGATAGGAGGCAAGAAATCAAGAACCCAATATCATTATGAAGTTGGTTGCCATCCATAGAGACTAGCCAACAAGTCCTAAAATAACATGAAATCCTAATTCTAGAGCATTCCCGTCGATCGCGTTCAAACGCGTCCGATCGTGTTCGAACGCACTCAAAAAGCCCCTTCCCTGGATTTGCGAACACGACATAGGTGTTCACAAGGCATTCGAACGTAGGCGTTCACAACACGTTCACAAGGGCGTTCGAATGCAACACCACCTATGTTCGAACGCGACCTACATGAATTTTATTTTAATGAAAATAAACACCTAATGCAATAAGAAAAGATCCTAACTAAGTGTATCAGCCCACCATGCTTCCCCCATTTTGCCCTCAAGGTGAAAAGTCAGGGAAATGCTCCAAGATATCAGTCTCCAACTCCCATATCGCCTCATCAGATGGCTTGCCAAGCCACTCAACTAGGATCTCCTTCTCCAATCTGGTACCATGTTGTCGTCGGCGTCTAGTAAGTACTCAAATTGGCTCTACGATCTCTATCTCCTCCAATGGCTCCGGTAGAACTGATCCAACGATCTCATGATCTCCAATGCGCTCCCTCAGCAATGAAACATAGAAGACATGATACACTCTCGACTTCTCCAGCAGCTCCAAACAATATGCAGCCGGACCAATACGCTCCAATACCTAAATGCATCCGCGGTCTAGCAGCAAACCGTCTTGATTCTCCAACTCTAGATGACGCTCCAGATCATCCATCACCTCCTGCAACAATCTTAAAATATCTGGGTCAGATGTACATGCATAACTCGGCTCGTCAAGGAAGGGAAACGTAGGAGATGAATAGGCTGCAAGCTCAGCGGTATCGGGTTGGAGCAATAATGCATCCGCCACTCTAATTTTCGTTCCCTTCTTGTATTGAATTTCATAATCATACCCAAGCAATTTTGTGACCCATCACTGTTGTGCCAAAGTGTGTATGTGCTGTCCCATAAAGTATGGAAGGCTCCTTTGATCGGTTCGGATAATGAATCGTCTACCAATCAAATAAGGCCTCCACTTTGTCACCGCATACATAATTGCCAACATCTCTCTCTCATAAGTCGATAATTGCTAAGATTTTTACGATAAAGCCTTGCTAAGATAGGCAATGGAACGTCCTTCTTGCATTAGTACAGCTCCTATGCCAACACCCAATGCATCACATTCAACAATAAATTCTTTGGTAAAGTCTGGTAGCGCTAGAATGGGTACCGTCGTCATTACTGTTTTTAATTTTTTAAAGGCTAAAGTGGCTTCATCCATCCATCTAAAAGAGTCCTTCTTCATCAAAGAAGTGAGAGGAGCAGCGATCTTATCATATCCGGCGATGAATCGATGATAATAACCAGTCAGCCTCAAAAATCCTCTTAATTCGGTGGTAGTTGTAGGAATAGGCCAAGCGGTCATACATGTAACCTTTTGAGAATCCGACGCTACACCATCCGTTGAAATGATGTGGCCTAAATACGCCACCTTTGGTACTCCCCATAGGCACTTGGACTTCTTGATCTTCAATTGGTTTTGCTCCAATAAATTCAGCACATCCTCCTAATGCCGCCAATGCTCCAATTCAGTCCTGCTATACACTAAAATATCGTCAAAAAAATACCAAGACATACCTTCGCAAGAGAGGCCAAAATATATCATTAATGAGGCCAAAATACGGTCTCCTCATGGGTCTCCTCTGGACACTCTCCATCATTAATTACCTCATCAGCATCCTTTGGACCATCGATAAGCATCACACTCCCGATCAGTTTAGAACACCGATGACCGGGGATGAAACGCTCATCACATCGAAAGCAAAGACCCTTCGCTCTTCGCTCCTCCACCTAAGCAGGTGTGAGATTTCAAATAGGGGGTCTAGTGCCTCCTCTAACATTTGTAGAAGGTCTCAAAGGTGGTCGAGGTCTAGTAGTCGCAGCCGCTATTTTTGAAACCGCAGAATTTTCAACTGATGTTCTAGATGCAAACCACCCATCTCAATTTCCCTAATTGGTTTTCGCTGCCATCTTTAGAGCCCTATGTTTTTGTTCCATCCTCATAGCGTTCTCAAAGACCTCCTCAAGAGTAGTAGGACATAGAGCACGTACATCTGCTTGTATCTTCTCTCGCAGCCCTGAAATAAATATACTCATCAATGTCCGTTCGGGCCACGTTGGCTCACAACGACTACTAACTCTTTCAAACTCAGCTTGGTACTCCAATACGGTAGTCCTCCGAACCATCTTGCTTAATGTGGCAGCAAAATCTTCATATATTGCTGTCCCAAATCTGCGTGTAATCCTCCTATAAAAATCAGCCCATCCGATAAATCTACCACCACGAATTATCGATCTATACCAATGCAATGCCGTTCCTTGGAGGTGGAAGCTTGCCATCTGGACTTTTGCATCTTCTATTGTACCTTAACAATCAAACTATTGTTCAGCTTGAAACACCCAATCCGTTGGATCACCGCCTTGGAATTTTGGAAAGTCCAAGCATGTGGTTCTCTCCCGAATAGCGTTGTCAAGTTCACGAAAGATCCTTGGTTCAGGTCTAAACCTTTGTGCATGTTGATCACCTTCTCTAAATCCTCGAGCACATCCATCGCTAACTCCATAGGGATCAACCTCATCTTCATAGTGCCAATCCTCCTCATCGACGAAGCGCACCAGTGCTGCACGTCTCTCGGGTTCCACCACCGCTAGTCTTGGGTTTTGTAATAAAGGTAGGGGATGATGTGAAGGCATAGGTAGGAGGGGATTATTGACACTCATATGACGCACCTGACCTGTGGGGTATCGGTTCGATGGGGTCCCATCGCTGGTCCTTCTTGAAACTCCGTTCGTCATCGAGGAGATGACGAACCCAATCGATTCACGACATATTCTTTGAATTTATTGTGATCCTTTTATATGTTGTCAACTCTATGTAATAATATTTGGAACATGCCCCTCAGTTCATCCATATTCGAACCTATAAAAGTTGGTTGACTTGGTCCTACCATGGTCGCTCCAAAGGAATCGGCCTCACGGTTAGGATCTTCGTGCATTAAGTCCTTTTTTGTCGGTATACTCTCCATAGGTCTCCTTGTTGATGTCATCTTCCTTATTTCAACCATTAATGGAGGTCTGAGGTTCGCCTGCTCTGATACCAAATTTGATAGGCTCCGATACCAATTTGATAGGCTTTGATACTAATTTGATAGGCTCTGATCCAATTGATAAGCTCTGATACTAAATTGATGGGATCTGGAACCAAAGATAAGCTATGCTAAGATTCCTTCAAGATATGAATTTATTATAGGAATCAGTCCGTGTAATTGTAGGAAAATATTTGTCAGATATTCTTCGATAGTCATAAAGTTACGAAACAAATTGGGTTGGATCCGTAACTTCTTAATCTACAACTTCTGTATGTATGCCCTTCGCAGATTCGAACTGTAGTAAGGACAAAAATACGGAATAACATGAGTGATGGTGGTGGTGATGGGTGGAGTAGATGTTAGGGTTATGGATGGGTATGGAGATGAGGGTGGATTGTGGAAGTGATTAAGGAAAGTAGACGAAGGAAACGAAGTGGTTGAGATCCCAAAGAAGAGGGGTGGCTCGACAGTCGAGGGAGATTAGACATTACCATCGAGTTGTCTAATGTATTAGACAAATTTGCTGGACTGTTTGAGGAACCAAAGGAGTTTCCATCAAGGAGAACAGTAGACCACCGTATAGAGATTGTGCCCGGGGCTGCACCAGCGAACGTGAGGCCATATCGGTATCCACATGTGCAAAAGGAAGTTATCTCCAAGATGGTAGCCGAGATGTTGGAATAAGGCCTCATACAACCAAGTCATAGCTCATACTCATCCCTCGTGCTATTGGTACAAAAAAAGGATGGGACATGGCATTTTTGTGTTAACTATCGGGCACTAAATGCTATTACCATTAAAAATTTGTATCCCATTCCAATTATAGAGAAGCTGCTGGACGAGCTTGCAGGGGTGACCATATTTAGTAAGCTTGACTTGAGGGCCGGGTATCATCAAATTAGAGTTCACCCAGCGGATGTGCACAAAACTACATTAGTTCACCCAGCGGATGTGCACAAAACTACATTTCGGACTCCGGACGGGCATTACGAGTTCTAAGTGATGCCTTTTGGTCTCACCAATGCTCCAGCTTTCTTTCAAGGCCTCATGAAGGATATATTTCGGCCTCTCTTACGAAGATATGTCTTGATATTTTTTGACGATATTTTGGTGTATAATAGGACTGAATTAGAGCATTGGTGGCATTTGAAGGACGTGCTAAATTTGTTGAAGCAAAACCAATTGAAGATCAAGAAGTCCAAGTGCCTATGGGGAGTACCACAAATGGAGTATTTAGGCCACATCATTTCAGCTTATGGTATAGTGGCGGATCCTCAAAAGGTAGCATGCATGACCGCTTGGCCTATTCCTACGACTACCACCGGATTGTGAGGATTTTTGGAGCTAACCGGATATTATCGCCTTCATTGCCAGGTATGGCAAGATCGCTGCTCCTCTCACTTTTTTGTTGAAGAAGGACTCTTTTAGATGGACGGATGAAGCCACTTTAGCCTTTAAAAAACTAAAAACAGTATTGACGACGACGCCCGTTTTAGCGCTACCAAACTTCACCAGAGTTCATTATGGAATGTGGTACGTCGGAAGTTGGCATAAAAGTTGTATTACTGCAAGGAGGACGTCCCATTGCCTATCTTAGCAAGGCTTTATCATAAAAATCTTAGCAATTATTGACATAAGAGAGAGAGAGAGAGAAATGTTGGCAATTCTGCATACGTGACAAAGTGGAGGCTTTATTTGATCGGTAAGCGATTCATTATCCGAACCGATCAAAGGAGCCTTCCATACTTTATAGGACAGCACATAGACACTCTGACATAGCAGAGATGGGTCACAAAATTGCTGGGATATAATTATGAAATCCAATACAAGAAGGGAACGGAAAATAAACCGACGGATGCACTATCGCGCCAACCCGATACCGCCGAGCTTGTGGCCTATTCTTCTCCTACCTTTCCCTTCCTTGATGAGCTGAGGTATGCATGTACTTCTGACCCAGATGTTTTGAGATTGTTGTAGGAGGTGATGGATGATCCGGAGTGCCATCCAAAGTTGGAGAATCAAGGCGGTTTGCTGCTGAACCGCGGATGCATTCGGGTGCCCGCAAATGATGGATTGCAGCAAAAATTATTGGAGCACTTCCATCAAACTCCAGAGGCTGATCATGAGGGTGTCTTGAGGACTTATAAGAGGATATCTTAGAGTTGCACGTGGCCAGGATTGAGGCAGGATGTGAAGAGTTTTGTCCATGCTTGCGAAGTCTATCAAAGGGCTAAAGCAACCACATTGAAACCGACCGGATTACTACAGCCTTTACCTATATCGGACCGTGTTTGGGAAGACATTTCTATGGACTTCATAGAGGGTCTTTCCCTGGTACGTGGTTATTCTGTTATCTTTGTAGTGGTTGACAGATTGAGCAAGTATGCATACTTTTCGGTATTGTCATATCCGTTTTCAACCAAGTTGGTGGCTGAAATTTTTATTATAGATGCTGCTCGATTACATGGTATGACATGCATGATTGTCTCGGATCGTGATCGTGTATTTATGAGCGACTTTTGGATGGAGTTTTTCATAATGCAAGGGACATCCGATGCGAAACCAAAAGTTAGCACACCGCTACTTCGGTTCGTTTCAGGTGTTAGAGCGTATTGGTCCAGTGCATATCATTTGGAGCTACCGGAGGGGTCGAGAGTGCATCTTATCTTCCATGTTTCATTAATGAGGGAGCGCATTGGTAATCATGAGGTCGTTGCATCAGTTTTACCGGAGCCATTAGAGGAAATAGAGATCGTAGAGCTAGTTTGCGTACTTGTTAGGCGTCGACGACGACATGGTACTAGATTAGAGATGGATATTCTAGTCGAGCGGCTTGGCAAGCCATTCAATGAGGCAGCATGGGAGTTGGAGATGATATTTTGGAGCGTTTCCTTGACTTTTCACTTTGAGGGCAAGGTGGGGGAAGCGTGGTGGGCTGATACACTTAGCTAGGATCTTTTCTTATTGCATTAGTTATTTATTTTCATTAAAATAAAATTCATGTAGGTCGTGTTTGAACGCAGGTGGGGTCACGTTAGAACACCCTTGCGAACGCCTGCATCAGATTTGCAAATACAGAGGACGTGAAAAATACATTCGAACATAGTCGGGTGAGTTCGAACGCTGTGTTTGAACACCTACATCGCGTTCGCACATACAGAGAGCGTCTTTTGTGCGTTCAAATGCGATCGGGCGCGTTCGAACGCAATCGATGAGAATCCTCTAGAGTTAAGGTTATTGTTATTAGGACTTGTTGACTAGCATCTATAAGTATATGGATGGTAGCCAAATTCATTATGGAATTGGATTATTGATTTCTTGCCTCCTATCTTCTCTCTAGACTCTCTTCCTCCTCCCTCTTTACCATCCTTACACCTCTACCATTGGCAAGGTTTCTCCTAACATATAATCTCATTTGTCTGTCGAGCCACTTCTCTTCTTTGGGATCTCAACCACTTCGTTCTTTTCGTCTATATCCCTTAACCACATCCACCATCCACCTTCATCTCCATACCCATCCATAACCCTAACATCTATTCCACTCATCACCACCACCATCACCCACGTTATTTCATATTATTTTCCTGAGTTGTAGTTCGAATCTGCAAAGAGGGTAAATATAAAAGTTGTAGATCTGGAAGTTACGGATTTAATCCAATTAGTTTCGTAGTTTTATGACTATCAAAGAATATTTGCTGAATATTTTCCATGGTTGCACGGACTGATTCTAGTAATAAATCCAGATATAGAAGGAATCATTCTATAGCCGATCTTTTAGTACCGTAACCCGTCAAAATGTTAATCTCCAACTCCCATATCGCCTCATCGGATAACTTGCCAAGCCACTTAACTAAAATCTCCATCTCTAATCCGGTCCCTCGTTGTCACCGGCGCCTAGTATACGAACTAACTCTACGATCTCTGTCTCCTCCAATGGCTCCGGTAGAATTAATCTAACGACCTCATTATCTCTAATCCACTCTCTCAATAATGAAATGGAAGACAGGATACACTCTCGACCCCTCCGACAGCTCCAAATGATATGCAACCATACCGATATGCTCCAACACCCGAAACGGATCAAAGTAGCGATGTGCTAACTTTTGGTTACGCATAGAAGACAAGGTCACCTGTCGATACGGTTGTACGCTCACAAACATCCAAATGCCGATGTTGAACTCCTGCTCCCTATGACTACGATCATAAACTTGCTTCATACAGTTTTGAGCAAGTTTAAGATGAGCATGCTACCTTCTCAATGTGGCGTCTCTATCCATCAATGCTAAGTCCACCTCTGTCCGATCTGTAGATGTCACTAGCTCATAAACGCGTAATGTCAGAGTCGTGCGTCCATACACCACCTCAAATGGAGTCATTCCAATGCTGCTATGGTAGGCGGTGTTGTAAGACCACTCCACCCATTATAAGAACTCCAACCATCATCTCAGCATCTCTCCAACAAAGCACCTCAAGTACTACTCAATACCTCAATTGATCACCTCGGTTTGGCCGTCCGTCTATGGATGGTAGGTCGAATTGAAGCTCAATCGAGTCCCCTACAATCTGAAAAACTTCATCCAAAAGTTGCTCATAGATACACGATCACAATCCGAGACAATCGTGCATGGCATGCCATGTAACTGAGCAACATCTCTAACAAAAATTTCAGCCATCGACTTGGCTGAAACTGGATATGATAATGCTGAAAAGTGCGCATACTTGCTCAATCTGTCAACCACCACAAAAATAATGGAATAACCACGTACGAGCGGAAGACCCTCTATGAAATCCATAGAAATATCTTCCCCAACATGGTCCGGTATAAGTAAAGACTAAAGTAATCCGACCGGTTTCAATGTGGTTGCCTTAGCCCTTTAACAGACTTCGCAAGCACGGATAAAACTCCTCATATCCCGCCTTAATTCTGGCCACGTGCAACTCTGAGATATCCTCCTATAAGTCCTTAAGACACCCTCATGACCAGCCTCTAGAGTTTGGTGGAAGTGCTCTAACAATTTCTATCACAATCCATCATTTGTGGGCACCCGAATGCATCCACGGTCCAGCAGCAAACCGCCTCGGTTCTCCAACTCTAGATGGTGCTCCGGATCATCCAACACCTCCTACAACAATCTCAAAATATCTGGGTTAGATGTACATGCATACCTCAGCTCGTCAAGGAAGGGAAAAGTGGGAGAAGAATAGGCTGCGAGCTCGGCGGTATCAGGTTGGCGCGATAGTGCATCCGCCGCTCTATTTTTTGTTCCATTCTTATATTGGATTTCATAATCATACCATAACAATTTTGTGACCCATCTCTGTTGTGCCAGAGTGTGTATACGCTGTCCCATAAAATATGGAAGGTTCTTTTGATCGGTTCAGATAATGAATCGCCTACCAATCAAATAAGGCCTCCACTTGGTCACCACATGCAGAATTGCCAATATCTCTCTCTCTCTCGTAAGTCGATAATTGCTGAGATTTTTGTGAGAAAGTTTTGCTAAGAAAGGCAATGGGATATCCTTCTTGTATTAGTACAGCTTCTATGCCAACTCCCAATGCATTATATTCCATAATGGTGAAGTCCAGTAGTGCTAAAACGGGCATCGTTGTCATTACTATTTTTAGTTTTTCAAATGCTGTAGTGGCTTCATCCGTCTATCTAAAAGAGTCATTCTTCAACAAAGAAGTGAGAAGAGTAGCGATCTTAGCATACCTGACAATGAAACGACGATAATATCCAGTCAGTTCCAAAAATTCTCTCAATCCGGTGGTGGTAGTAGGAATAGGCCAAGCGGTCATGCATGCTACCTTTTGAGGATCTGCCGCTACACTTCCGCTAAGATGATGTGGCCTAAATACTCCACTTGTGGTACTCCCCATAGGCACACAGACTTTTTGATCTTCAATTGGTTTTACTTTAACAAATTTAGCACGTCCTCCAAATGCCGCCAATGCTCCAATTCAGTCCTGTTATACACTAAAATGTCGTCAAAGAATATCAAGACATACCTTTGCAGTAGAGGCCAAAAAATATCATTCATGAGGCCTTAAAAAGTAGCTGGAGCATTGGTGAGACCAAAAGGCATCACCCGGAACTCGTAGTGCCCGTCCGGAGTTCGGAATATAGTTTTGTGCACATCCGTCGGATGAACTTTAATTTGATGATACCTGGCCCTCAAGTCAAGCTTGCTGAATATGGTCGCCCCTACCAGCTCGTCTAGCAGCTCCTCTATAACCAAAATGGGATACCGGTCCTTGACGGTAATAGGGTTTAGTGCTCAATAGTCGACACAAAAACGCCATGTCCCGTCCCTTTTTCGCACCAATAGCACAATCGATAAGTATGAGCTATGACTTAGTTGAATAAGGCCTTGCTCTAACATCTCGGCTACCATTTTGGAGATAACTTCTTTTTGCACATGTGGATACCGATATGGCCTCACATTCGTTAGTGCAACCCCGGACACAATCTCTATGCGATGGTCCGCCGTTCTCCTTGGTGGCAACTCCTTTGGTTCCTCAAACAGTTCAGCAAATTTATCTAGTACATTAGACAACTCGATGGTAGTGTCTAGACTTATTTGAGGCTTATCTCTTACTGGTCCTAACTAAAAAAAATAAGTCAAATCACTCGCACATGGCAGCCCCACCATTTGCTGCATCGCTAGAATCGACAGAGATCGAATGCCATCAAGCTACACATCTTTGTTGCCTTACTTAAATTTCATCCACATGCTTCGAAAATCAAAGGTGACGGGTTCCAAGCTTTGTAACCACTGAATACCAAGGACAATGTCTGCTCCTCATAATGCCAATGGATACAAGTCTATAATGATGTCGTGTCCTTGCATCCGAATACCGATCCGGTGACACAAGCTCTCCGCCTTAAGCTTCCTGCCGTCTCCAATAGCAACGTCAAACCCCGTGGTCGGTTCGGCATCTAAGCCCAATCTCTTCACTAACATCTCGTCTAGAAAGTTGTGTGTGCTCCCGGAATCGATGAGCATATGCACACAATGCTTTCTAATGAGTTTGTCTACCCGTAATGTCCTCAGTGCGAAAGTACCTGAATACGTATGTATCGATATTTCAGCTTAGATATCTTCCTCCGTGCCCTCCTCAATGGCCTCCTCATGGACCTCCTCTGGACACTCTCCATCCTTAGCAACCTCATCATCCTCCTCGAGACCGTCGATGAGCATCACACTCCTGATCGATTTAGAACACTGACGATAAGGGGTGAAACATTCATCGCATCGAAAGCAAAGGCTCTTCACTGTTTGCTCCTCCACCTGGGCAGGTGTGAGAGTTTGAATGGGGGGTCTTGTGCCTCCTCTAACATCGGAAGAAGGTCTTAAAGGTGGTCATGGTCTAGTACTCGCAGCCACTGTCTTTGAACCCGCAAAATTTCTAACCGGCGTTCTTGGTGCAAACTGCCCATCTTGGTTGCCCCAACTTATTTTTGTTGCCATCTTGAGAGCCTTATGTTTTTGCTCCATCTTCATGGCATTCTCAAAGGCCTCCTCAAGAGTGGTAGAATAAAGAGTACGAACATCCACTTGTATCCAATCTCGCAGCCCTGAAATAAATATGCTCATCAATGTTGGTTCGGGCCAAGGTGGCTCACAACGACTACTATTTTTTTCAAATTCTGCTTGGTACTCTAATACAGTCGTCCTCTGAACCATCTTGCTTAATGTGGCAACAAAATCTTCACATGCTGCTGTCCCAAATCTGTGTGTAATCCTCCTACAAAAATCAACTCATTTGGTAAATCCTCCACCATGAATAACCGATCTATACCAATGCAATACCGAGGTGAAACCTTGCTATTTGAACCTTTGCATCCTCCGTTGTCCCTTAACAATTAAAATATTGTTCAACTTGAAACATCCAATCCGTTGGATCACCGCCTTATAATTTTGAAAAGTCCAAGCGTACGATTCTCCCCGGAATAGCATTGTCGGTTTTGCAAAAGATCATTGGTTCAGATCTGAACCTTTGTGCATGTTGATCTCCTTCTCTAAATCCTCGAGCACATCCATCACCATCTTCGAAGGGATCAACTTCATCCTCAAAGTGCCAATCCTTTTCATCGATGAAACGCACCGGTGTCGCACGTCTCTTGGGTTCCACCACCGCCGGTCTTGGGTTTTGTAACGAAGGTGGGAGATGATGTGTAGGCATAGGTAAGAGGGGATCATTGACACTCACATGTCGCACTTGGACTTGTGGGATATCAGTTCGGTGTGGTTTCATTGTTGGTCCTTCTTGAGGCACCGATCGTCGTCGAAGAAATGATGAAGCCGATCGGTTCATGACATATTCCTTTAAATCATTATAATCTTTTTGCATTGCGTCAACTCTATACAGCAATGTTTGGAACATGCTCCTAAGTTCATCCACCAAGCCCATATTCACACCCATGGATGTTAATTGACTCAGTCTTGTCGTGGTCACTCCGAAAGAATCGGCCTCACGATTAGAGTTATCGTGGGTTGAGTCTTCCCTTGTCGGTGTGCTCTCTATTAGTCTCCTTATTGATGTCATCTTCCTTGTTTCAACTATTAATGGAGGTCTGAGGTTCGCCTAGCTTTAATACCAAATTGATGGGTTCTTGTACTAAAAGATAGGCTACGGAACGATTCTTTCAAAATCTGAATTTATTATAAGAATCAGTACATATAACTGTGGAAAAATATTTACCAAATATTCTTCTATAGTCAGAAAATTATGAAACTAAGTGGATTAGATCTGTAACTCCTTGATCTACAATTTTTGTATTTATGTCCTTCGCATATTTGAACTACAACTGGACGAAAATATAAAATAACGCGGGTGATGATGGTGGTAATGGGTGGAGTGGAAGTTAGGGTTATGGATGATTATGGAGATGAAGGTAGAGGATGGATGTGGTTAAGGGATATAGATGAAGGGAAAGAAGTGGTCGAGATCCCAAAGAAAAGGGAGGACTCACAGACAAGGGAGATTAGAAGTTAGGAGAGACCTTGCCAACAATAGAGGTGGAAGGTTGGTGAAGAGGGAGGGAGAGAAAATAGAGAGGAGATAGAAGGCAAGAAATTAATAATCCAATTCTATAAAGAATTTGGCTGCTATCCACATAAATATGCTAGCTAACAAGTCCTAATAACAATAAGTAACCCTAATTCTAGAGGATTCCCGTCGATCGCGTTTGAACGCGCCCAATTGCGTTCGAACGCACAAAAGACATTCTCTTTATGTGTGAATGTGATGTATGCATTCGGACGCGGCGTTCGAACTCGCCTAACCGCGTTCAAACGCACTTTTCGTGTCCTCTGTATTTGCAAACCTAATGCAGGCGTTCGCAAGGGCGTTCGAACGCGACCCCTCCTACATTTGAACGCAACCTACAAGAATTTTATTTTAATAAAAATAAATAACTAATGCAATAAGAAAAGATCCTGACTAAATATATCACAGTCATACCGTGGTCGCTTCAAAGGAATTAGCCTCATGGTTAGGGTTATCGTGGATTGAGTCTTCCCTTGTTGGTGTGTTCTCTATTGATCTCCTTGTTGATGTCATCTTCCTTGTTTCCACCATTAATGGAGGTCTAAGATTTGCCTGGCTTTGATACCAATGATAGGCTACGAAACGATTCTTTTAAGATTTGGACTTATTGTAGGAAGCAGTCCGCGCAACTGAGGGAAAATATTCACCAAATATTCTCCCATAGTTAGCAAATTACAAAACTAAGTGAGATCGATCCTTAACTCCCTGATCTATATTTTTTATATTTATGTCATTTGTGGATTTGAACTGCAACTAGGACGAAAATACGATTTAGTGCGGATGATGTGGATGTTAGGGTTATGGATGATAATAAAGATGATGGTAGATGGTTGATGTTGTTTAAGGGATAAGAATGAAAGGAAAGAAGTGGTCGAGATCTCAAGGAAGAGAGAAGACTCGATTGATGAGGGAGATTAGAAGTTAGAAGAGATCTTGTCAATGGTAGAGGTGATAGGTTGATGAAAAGAGAGGAGGGAGATTAGGGTAAAGAGAAGATAGAGAGATAAGAAATTAATATTCCAATAATATTCTGATTTTGGCTGCCATCTACACCTTTATAGAGGTTAGCCAACAAGCCAAAGTAACAATTATTAACTCTAATTCTAGTAGATTCCCGCCGATCGCATTCGAACGCACAAAAGGCGTTCTCTATCGATGCAAACGTGATGTAGACATTCGAACGCGCCCGACTATGTTCGAACACGTATTTCGCGTTCTCTGTTTTTGCGAACCTAATGCAGGCGTTCGCAAAGCCGTTCGAACACGCCCCCAACTGCGTCCGAGCGCGGTCTATAGAAAATTTATTTTAATAAAAATAAATAACTAATACAATAAGAAAAAATTCTAACTAAGTGTATCATATTAGGTTTTTTGGACTAAGCTAGTTGAGTAGAGTTGAACTTACATTAATCTCGAGCTGAGCTGAGCTAAGCCAAGTCTATCTTGCTCTAGCTCGACTTGTTTACACCCCTAATTGACCATTCAATGAAGATCGTGATCAAATTTGTCTAAGATAGCTAATAAAGCCCTTGCTTTATGAATGAAAATGACGCACATCGAATCTAGGGTTTATATGTGTAGATAATAGATGAACTAGGGCTAGAGTTTATGTAGATGATGATGCAATGTGCATAATGGCTCTGATAGGGTTGCACATAATGAGAAAGATTATCGTCAATGTGAAAGGCTTGGAACCAATTGTGACTTCGAATCCATTCTGATTTGGATTGTATAATGAAAAATAGAAAGATAGAAATCTTAAACAACTTAATCCCTCGTCTTGTGGGGAACTCTATAACAATAATTCATAAATACAGAGATAATCCTCTTTTTCTCTTTTAGGATTTGAAAGATACAATTGATTGAAAATAACTAAAATACAATAAAATCAAATAACGTATATTGTGACAATACTATAATTACTACAACAAAATAATTAAATAGTATTATCTTCTAATAGCTTGGTAACACTCCTAGGGGTGTAACCGAGCCGAGCTTACTTGAGCCTAGCTCTAATCAAGCTTTAATTGAAAATAATGTGGAGCCTAGATTTGTGAGCAAGCTTAAAATTATTTCACTTTGAGCCAATTTCAAGTTAATTTCAATCTCGATATGAATTTGAGCCTAAATGAGTCGATCAATAAGCAATTTAATCAATTCAAGCCAAATTTTGAGTTTGATCATGCTTGAATTAAATTAAGCTTGATTTAGGCTTGAATTAAGTTTAAAATAAGGCTTAAGTCAAAAATATAAATATTACAAAAAGATAAACTATTAAAAGTAATCTATGATTTAGAAAATATATGATATGATAACTCAATACTAAACTCTACTTGTTTGCTTTGAGTTTAGGGACCCTTCTAAATTGGTTCAAGGACGGCTAAACTAGTTCAGTAACCAACCATTGTTTTATTATTTTTATATCTAATAAAGACTAAGAAATGAAACTAACTAATCAGATTCAGAGCTTAGTCTCAAACCAAACAAGGGTACATAACAATCCATTTAAGTAAATTTTAGAATACAATAAAAGTACAATATACTATATAAAGTATTACTTATTATATATATATATTATAATAATTTGAGCCTTATGGAGCCTATTTGATCGAACCGGCTCATAATCAAGCTTGGCTTGAAAATTATTTTTGAGCCTATTTTGATGATCAGCCTATTTGAAAGATCAAACTTTCAATTTTGAAGCTTTGTCGTGGGTAGCTCGACCGAGCTTGATTATTTTGACAGGCCTAAAGACTCAGTACTAAACACCCCTCAGCTCTAAATTCTTCCCACCCTCCTCCAGCCCGCAGCCAGCAGAAACAACACTGGGTAAGATAACGCTGTCGTTAGAAAATGACCTAAATGCCTCTCTTCACCAACCAAAAACCAAGATTTCTCGCTTAAACCCAAATCCAGACCAAATACGCTGACCATCGAGGACGGCGCGCATTTGCCTTCTTCAGTTCTCATCCCCAGCGTTTGATTGGGCCCCTTCCGATTCTCTTCCTTTTGATTTCAACCTACATGCGAGTAAGAATTAGGTTATACTCCGAAGCTAGCCGAGTTACCCCGGAGGAAGAAGGCCGCAATGGAAGGGTTGTCGGTGGCCAAGGCGGATCTCACGGTATACGTGCACCCTTCAAAGGCGAACAAAGTCGATCAAGCCGTCCGTCGACAGCTCAGCTCCCTCCTCTTCACGTCAGTCCCCTTCGAACTCGTCATCTTATTCCCTCTGTTGGTGCCATTGCTAAGATTTTAATTAGAGATAACTATTGTGAGTGATCCAATTTATTTATGTCCAAACAGTGTCTAAGAGAGAAAAATACAAGAGCTCTCTCTGCGATTTTTTCCTTCTTATGATCGGTTTTTCTGTAATCAAAATAGCCCAAGTATTTAATCTAGACTCTGACATGCAAGTAAATGGAGCGTTTTTTCTTAATAGGAAATTTTACTCTGTTGAGATATTTACATCAGATACTAATATTCTTTAAGTTAATTTAGATAGATACATCTTCTTTCCTTTGCAAGATTAGTTTCAGATGGATAGCCTTCTTGCCAGATTGACACCAACTTGATTTCTTTCGCTTCATTTTATTAGTTTCCTTGCCATATACTATTTAATATCTTATATACCAGTTATGGCCAAAGAATTGACTTTTTTTTCCTCTTTCTTTCAATCATCAACAAGCACATATAAACACATATAAAAAGGCCTGATAATAGTTATCTGTACCGTATGATTATCTTCAGATGCAATATGAAATAGATAATGACCTTACTATTTGAGCCTCTCTCATCCTACATTAGCAATGTAGTTGTTTTTTTCTAACAAAATGGATGACCAAGAAGCTTTTAGTTTATTAGAGTTGTTGACTAATATCTCCCATTTCATAAGATTTTGAGTTTTCTATTGTTCATCGGCAACTGTTAACAAATGTTATGCAAAGGTCATATACTAATCTTTAATTATCATTTACCCTTATTTGTTTCGCTTGTATAATTTTTGATGATATGTTATTAAATTGCTTGATTGCTAGTAAATATAAGGGTTGGTATCCGCCTCCGAACTCTTGACAGAGGCTTAAAGCTTAAGGCTTCCTCTCTCTCTCTCTCTCTCATGTAGTTTAAAAGATCTCTGGTATCAAATAATGTGTAACTTAATTTTTCTAGTATTTTAGTAAATTTTGCTAGTGTTTTTCGTTTATAAATTGTTTTCTCATTTCTTTTTTTGGTTGAATAAAAACCAAAATCTAAAAATAGCAGAAAGAGATGAAATTAAACCATTAGGAGGCTAAACATCTAAATGACTAGTTTATACATTGGGTGAAAATCAATCCTAGCTGTTCAATTGGACTTCCCTATATCCAATGGCATAAAGAGTAATAGTGAAATACTAACAGGATTTGGGGGACTTCAAACTTCAAACTTCAAACTTCAAACATAACTAACAAGTTGTTGCAAACAACTTTCTTTTTAATTTCCTAGAAGGGGATGAAACTGAAACTCTATACAGTATCAAAATGGCTAGTTCACACCATGGGTAAAAGTCAATCTGAGCTATTCAACAGGACTTCTCTAGATCCAATGGAATAAAGTGTAATAGTGAAATACAAATAGTGTTTGGGGGAGTTCGAACATCACTAACAAGGAGCTGCAAACAATATGTTCTTTTACTTTTGTAGACGCGGAACTTTGATAATCCAAGATACTCACAGCCCTTAGTCTCCTGGTTTGCTTGCATAGCGCATGCCAGCAGCTTTTATTGCTTAGGTATTGTCATTGATACTGTACTATGCCATGATGGTCTTATGAAAAATATTGATATTCCATATTCTATTGCAGATATAATGAACTCTTTGACGGTGTGATATTAGCTCATGAGTTCAATTTTAAAAGTAAACATGCGAAGATTCTCCCAGGTTTAATCCCATACTTTGGGGTGAATGTAAAAGCAAAATTGCTAGTCTTTTCTCCAAGACCAGATATGCTCTTAGGTAAGTATTGCAATCAACTATATTGTCATTGATTGTAAATGATGCTGTTGTCGAGCTTGTTAATTGGATTGTTATCCTTCTCTGCAGTATTTCTGATAAATCAAACTTGAAGCTTACCGTAGAAATTTACTGTTTCAAAATAGAACCCAATCTACAATTTGTGATTCTTGTCATGGAAAATATGTAAGGATAACAAGAACTCTACTTTGACATTCTCTAGAACTCAAGGTAGATTGTACGTAGTAGGTACTGATACTGATTTTTTTTTTTTGGTCTTACTAAAATATGGAAGAGAATTCTGGCCTAATAAATATAATCATCGAACCTCACTAATTCTTAATCCTTTTTCCTTGGTAATAGGCAAAGGTTTATGAGAAGAGCAACTTGTTTGATAGATTAATAATAACTATCTAGTTTACTACTTGCTAGGTAAGACAAGGAATTTCAGTTTATCATTATTATGCAGAGAACCTTCTTATTTGTCTCTTACAACTTTTCCTTGAAATGTGTAAGATTTGTATGGAAGACTTTGATCAGCTGATCTGAATGTGTTATCGATTTTTTTTCTTTTTCCCCTTGGAAATAATTATTGTATGTCAAAACAACATGAACTTAGTTTACATGTTTACGTAGAAGCTGGACACAGAGTATTACTATGATAGATCATTGCGGTATTCTTCTTTTTCCTTCAGGTTCTAAGAAAAACCTTCTTTCAACCCAATTTTCTACAATCTTTTCCTTACAATTTGGTTGTAAATTTCGCTTGATATTGTGAGAATTCTGTACATTGTAGATTTTGAAAACTTATTTCTCTTACTCCCCCATCATTTGTTCTCATTTCATAAATTTTTCAGCTAGCTATCTATACTTACTAGACTTGTGAGGAAATTGCTGTAACCTCACCCTAATTGTGATGTAGTTGTGACTACTACAGACTGATATACGGTTATCCTATTAATTTTAATGTTATCTTATATGTTTACCAGGACAACAAATTCTAGTAAGTAAATAATCCTGAGAAAGGATTTTCTGATTCTCGGTTTTCCTACTATTGGTTTTTTACTTTTGTATCTGCAACTTATATAGATTTCAAGTTAACTTTGTTTTGCATGCCATGGTTTCGACTTGTGTCTGTTTCATGCACTTATTGCATACATAGCAAAAGAAGCTTCTAACAAGAGAATATTATTGGCTAATTGCAATTATTTGTATTTTTTTTTTTTTTGGAATAAAGCCAAAAGGCCCAAAACTCTGGCTGTTTCATTTTGAAACAAAACACGCATCTACCTGTGTAATCTTTTGTACTTGTTGAGCTACTTTAACAAGATTACTTCATCATTTTTATATTGCACAAGTTTTGAATCCTGATTCTAGTGATTCTAGAATTAGGCCTAGAAAGGAGAGGTAAAAGGTAATCGTTGAGGCTCACTAATCTATTTGCAGATTTACAAATGTGATTGATGGATTTAGCTGCAGCAGGAAAGAAGGAAAAACAGAGTAAAACCAACAAGAAAAAAGATGTAGAAGATATGGGGAAAAAATAGTAAACAGGGAGATAGATGAGGGAGATAAATAATCTTGAATTTACTCGTAACCTGCTCAGAATTGAGCTCTTATGTTTATCCAGAACCTTACATCTGGTAGTCTTGATCCTTCTCAATATTCTTAGTTGATATTCAAGAAAATACATGGAGACTGACACAGTGACACACTCACAAAGAGAGTGAGGGTGCCTCTTGTTCCCTTATCATAATACTTTATTAGCTTCTCAACTTTAAAGTTCAATTCAACCCGTGACTTAGTAAAAGCCATATCAAACAGATCCTAAAACGATTGAATCTTGTTGTCTGAATTAGTTATAAGATTAGTTGTATATATGCTGGACTCACCGGTGGACTGAATTTGATCATTGAGCTTCAAATTATCTTATTTCCTTTGAGACTTTTATGCTTATGATTACATATGTAGAATAAGCTTGTTTATCCATGTCTTGATTTTCCAAATTGCACTATCTTGTGTCGCTTCATAGTGCTGCAGGCAAGTTAGTTATTTCTTATTATTTTCCTATTTTCTTTCTTATAATCATAGATACCTAGATCAGACACATCCTTGGCTGCACAAATATTATTTCTTTTTGGTGAGTTAGTGCAATTTAGATTCCATCTACCTTCAAAATTGAGAAGAACACAGTTAGTTTTGTCAATTGATTTTCTCTCTCCTAAGTATCTCCTGTAATCTCAATTACATGGAACTGAACAACTTATGCAATTAGAAATATGGGAAAATCGAGCGGAGTGATGGCTGGCAAGACCTTATCTTATTTAGTTGGTTTCCTCCTATTCCTAGTTGAAGAATGACCATGGGAGATTGTATAGAGCCATAGGTATAGAATATGTAGGTTTGTTTTTTCTTTATATGTTTAATCATTAGGTATTATCTATAGAATGACCATAAGTTGTATAGTACTCTCATTCCATAAATTGGAAGAATTTGGCAAGATTAAACAATTCCTGTACAAGTAGGTCAGCCCAAAGATTTGTGAATTCTGTCCATGGTTCGTAACTTCATATCTCAATTCAGTAAGTTTAGGAACTTAGCTTCAATTTTATACTTGGATAAATTAGTTTTCAAGAAGACTGCTTGCTTGCTTTCATTTTTCATGATCAAGTGATGTGCTATAATTTCAGAAGGAAAGGTTGTCAAGCTTGGGAAAGAATCCATTCATGTCATTGTGCTTGGTTTTTGCTCGGCAGCCATTATGATGGAAGATATTCGCCAAGAGTTCAAGTACAAAATTGTGAGATCAAAAATTTCTTCCAAATTGCTTTTTAACATTAAGCCTTGTTTGCATCTCTTTATTTCTTGTTTGTCTGTTTTTGCTTCTCTAAATTAAGGGTTTATAATAAATTCTATATATTTGGTTTCATCTGTGTTACATCAATTTTGTTAGTTTATATTAAAATATTAGGGGCTGTTTGGCTTCATGTATTTGGAAAAACTGCATCTACAAACTTAAATTAGGCTTATATGCTGCATTTTGATATCCTTAAGTTAAGTGGATGCCAAAGGCCCAAAACACTCAACTTTTAATCATCGGAAGAATAAAGGGAAGATGTGTACTTTTGGTTACATTCAATTAAGAACTTAAGTAGTACATCCCTGTACAGATATTAAAGTTTATCTTCAATGTTTTAATCTGACTTTTTCTAATTATATGCATCCGACTGTTGAGTATGCATTGTTATATTCTCCTATGGTTTGCTAACTTTTAGAAACAACCAATCCTATTGACTATGCTTACCTACTATGACTAATATGCTTTTGTTTATTAAATTGCAATTAGATGTCTATTGTGGAATTGCTGCTTCTTGTAAAAGGTTAATAATGTAAACTTCTAGTTTCCGTGGGAAAGAATAATAATACTAGATTTCATTTAACCCTTTCTTTGTTGAACAATTTTTTGTAGAAAGGCGGGTATGGAACTTTTGTAAGTTTGGCTCACAAACGACATGTAATAAAAGCTGGAAGCATGATAAGATTCTTAGTCAAAAGGTAAGCATAAAGTTAAATTATTATATAGCTCAATTTTATGTCCTTAATGAGTTACTCTTTTATATATTTCATGATTTCATGCAAACCGTGTAAGGTCTTGATTTTGGCCTAATCTTCACATCTTCAAGTTTTAGTGTTTTAGGATTTAAACCTCATTTGGTCGGTGTATAAGGGTAATCAAGGATAACCTTATTTGTACTTTTTTATATTTGAATTACATACTTGATAAGTTTAGACATTTTTTGGTGTTTGGTTGTAGAACATGGATAAAAGTGTAATCCTTACCTTTGATAAGATAAGTCCAAATGTGTTTGGTTGTCAAAAGTAGGATAAGAATAGTGAATTGATGATATGTTATGTTGAATGAGTAAACTACCTTTGTTAGTGGATGGATCAAGTAAGAATAAAATAGTAATTATTAGTTACCTACATCCTCTATTGATCTATTGTTACAAGAACATGTCACATGAAATTATGTGTAAAATCTAATGTTTTAAAAGGCGGTCGTGCAATTGGCACACCCCATGCCGATAGTGGCACGACACCTGGCACAAGGTGTTCTAGTAGCATACCCTTGTGTCGAGCCATGTCAATCCATGCTGACCATCAAGGGTGCGTATCAACCCATGTCAACTAGCACGATGATGTGATCCGAGACAGATCGGATCACTTTAGGGTTAGTCTTTATTTATATATGTGTGGTGGACTTCTAGGTTGAGCCTAGTTATCTTAGTTTAGTCATTTACTATTTTTAGTACCTACTATCTTGGTTGAGTTCTAGATTAGTTTACCTGACTCTAGTGAAGTTGATTAATAGGTCTAGTTAAGTCATTAGTTGTATTATGGGTCCAAGTATTAATTGGTCTAATCAAGTTGCTTGATGTAATAGGATTCAAGTTCGAGTCAATTTAGGGTTAGTCTTTATATATATATGTGAAGAGCAACCTAGTCTAGGATATTAAGGAATATTTGCATCGCCTCTATCTCTTTATTTCGTCCTCCCTAACCTCCTTCACATTCTCCAAGCCAAGCTGACGCCCTTCCTTCTTGGACTGCACAGACCAAGATTTCTACAACTAATCTAGATATACCCTCTGAAACTGGGTTCACTTCACACGGGTGTATGCTGGCCCATGCTGATTACCACTAGTTGCGTGAGGTTCTAAACAAATCTATTATAGTGGTAAATCTAAGACATTCTATGGGTTTTTTTTAATCATATGATAAACATAATATGTCATGTGGAGCCTTTTTTTCTTCTCTTTTTCCTATTTCAATCATATTATAGAGTAATCAATCAATATTGTTAGTTTGAATGAATATATTAATCATATTATGTGCTGACTAATGTTTATATTTGATTATTATTATAAAATATGTCAAAGGCGCGCCAATGCATGCCAGTGGCATGGGGCGTGTCATGGGCCTATCATGCCGACCCGGCATTGGCATGGCACAACTATCATTGATTATAGTAATATACTAGTATGCTCATCAAAGTTTTTGGAACAATTGTATAGGGTTGTAAAGATGACTATAATGATATCAACAATGAAAATAACGAAGAGACGTAGTGAGTCGAAATTGAACAATAGTACAAGTGTAAAACAAAAGTTGTCCTTTCAAAATATAAATAACATTAGTAAGTTGCTCCAGCTCCCCTCACTTGCTCTCTCATGTCCACTCAATATCTCGTCATTCACCTACTCCCTTCTCCACACTTGGCATCATTTGTCTGGTAATCTTCATTTTCTTTACTTTCATGTTATACTCCACTTCCCAACCTCCTTCCTCTCCCTCTTCTTCAACTTCTTCAACTTCATCAGCTCCTCTCTCACTTCCTTTTCTCTACTTCCTTTTTCCTATCTCACCCACCTTGACCTCTCCCTAGTTTTGGTTGCTTGTTGCCACTCGAGAGAGATTGAGAGAGAGGGAGAGAGGAGACGATGGATTTGAGGGGTTAGGGCTCATATCGATAGAGATGGAGCGAGGGAGAGAGGAGGATTGGGTTTTTTTCTTTAGATTAGTTAGTTCACTCATATCTAGATTGATCCGACTCATTAGCTAAGGCGGGCCAACCCATTATCTAGACCAATCTGCCTTCTATCAGCCTTATTGTAGGTTTGCAGCAGGGCCGCTTAAAGCGCCTTTCATAACATTGGTAAACTCCAAGGAACTATATAAGCAATGCTTGGACATATATGTCCAATGTATGGATATTAAAAGAACATGGTTCCAAAAATCAGCCAGATCTGAGCCTAAAACTATGTATGGAATCCACCTAAGGTGTTTGAATCCACCAACGAAAGGAGAAGAAATGTAGATAACCTCAAATCTCAAATATTCATCAATTTTAAATGATAATATAACATGCCTTCATATAAGCAAACCCTAACAAAGGCAAAAGACCAAAAAACCCCTCAAACAAAAAATTGATATACCCTCATGTCACAACTCGTCGCCCAATTAAGCGTCACTGTGTGGGCTGCCCTCCTACGTCTGCATGAGTACACGTGCCTAAATGTAATGTCCATATGAACTCTCCTGCGGTGTGAAAAACTCAACTTTGTCGAGTGGAGTTGAGGGCGGCTCTGGTAGAACCCTCAAAGGTCAAGATCTATCTGTTGAAGCTCCTTGTGCGTGATCCACGTGCTATCAGATTCTTGGTGGTCTCTCCATCGGAATAGGAATTGGTGAACACCTCCATTAGCATCAGATATTACCTGTTCATCTAAAATAGCATCTTTTGTTTTTTTTGTAAGGATGGAGAAGTAAATGGTAGGGTTTAAAGTACGTATATTTGGTGGGGTTGAAAATAGTTGCGATATAAGGATCATCAAGGATGAATATAAGAGGTTTATAAGCCACTAAATCTTTGGAATTAATGTCATAATTAGAGGGAATATTTATAACATAAGCATTAGGTCCGACACGTTTCAATATTTGAAAAGATTCAATGCTACGGGCTTGCAATTTCCTTGTGGTACCTGAAGGAAACTGCTCGAGTCTGATACGAATCATGACATAATATCCAACATGGAATTCTTTGGCACGTTAATGCAAATCGGCTTGTAATTTATATACCTCTCTCTCACTCTCTCTCTCTTGCTCGCTCAGATTTCTTCTCTCTCTACCCAAGTTAAGAAGCTTAATTTCAGCAATATAGAATTCAAGACTGCTGCAGTAAAGTAATCAATAGTTCCAAAAGAATTTCAAGAATAGTTACCACAGTATCATTGCTATCATTTTTTGCTTAACTTCATGAGGAATGATGTGAAATTCCAGCATCAAATAATTGGTTACTAGATACCAATCCAATCCAAACAAACTCCCTCTCTATGTTTGGATCCAAATTTGACATCAATTTTGTCCTAATAATATCTTATTCTGGTCTGATCCATTTCCTATGGGTATCCTATATCAATTTGTTATTGGAAAAAAATATATACTTGTGCACATAACTAGATCGTGCCATTGCTGCAGCTTTTAGGATAACATTAGGACTAGGTTGAACTATATTGAGGCTGTCTGACTACAATTTTGATATATGGCTCTAGTAGAATGGACTAGTTGAGCTTGCTGGAAAACCAATTGAGAAAGGAATCTCGACTTATCCATTGTAAATGGATCATTTTATAAGAACTTTTTATTAACATTTCTTTTCTTGTCTCAACTTCTTATAAAGGGATTTAGTTTCAATGGTTTCACGTTTATCTTTAATTCTTTGATCACATTTATAAAGTGGACCATCTGCCTCCACATAGTTTACTCATATGCTTTCTGCAATTATTGGTTACACTTCATAGAAGTAACTTGCATAAGACCGCATGGAACTTATATTAGCTTCTGCATTCTTGTTTTTTCACCTCTTTATATAAGTGTTAGTCCAATATAAAGATACTAACAACTATTTCCCACATATCCTTTTAACATTTTAAGCTGATTCCATTTTTCTAACTTTTCGTATGTAGATATATATTCAAGTAATTATTAGCTATTTAGCATGAAACATACATCAATCTGCCTACACCATAGAGTGCTGTGCTATTCAGGACCTACTCATATGTGGGGGACAACTTTCATCTCCTAGCCTCCTAAATATGTGTGGCTTATGCCAAAACAGTTATTGATGTTCTGCATAGTGCTTGAAGTTTTTAGTTTCATGCCTGTTCTTTGTTTATTCTTCTGTAATCAAAGATCAAACCTTTAGATAAAACTATGGAATTCTAATGAGTTTTCTATGTATTGTTACCTAATAGTGTGGACGAAGAAATTCTCCATCTTTCAGGATCTTTAATTCCATCTAACACTGGATGCATCCGTTGGTTATCCAAACATGGCGGAGATGGTGCATCACAAATCAACAGGTTTAAATTTGTGGTTGTCTATTGTTAATCTCTTATTCTGTTGGAATTCAGGACATTTTGGGATTTAAGTTGCACATACCTTTATGCATGAGCTAGATTACTCCTAATGTTTCCTTTTTCTACTGAATAGAATCATACTGCTGCTGTTGCTCAGCTCTCTGCTTATAAAAGTATTTGAAATTTTTCAGGAGCATTAAGAGACCTCGGGGTAGTGATTTTGTTATGGGATTGCAGGACCAACATTCCAGACTATTTGATAACATCGATCAGTCACAAAATCTGAGTCGCCCTCATAAGGCTAGAAAGAGAACTGCTGAGTGAGCTAGTTCTGGATTCTTCTCGTGCAGTTTTTTGGTAATTGAGTTGGTGCCCAATCTGTGAAAGCTTTTGTCTAAACATGAATATACTTACTTCCACCTATGGAACTAAATGGCATTAATTGTGTAGTCTAGGTTTAGACTTTAACTGAAGCATCACTGCTTGTAGCCAACATTAAGAGAGATGTGCTTATTTTGACAACAGGCACTGACATGTTTCAGTAAAACAGCTGTGAAGAGTTTAATTCCCAAAGGACACGGAGTTCCATCATGGCAGAGTGGATTGGCACTTCCTAACAGTAAAAAATCCTGCAGGATTTTGTATTGGTTTCAGGTGCTTGTCGCTTAGTCGGGTGTGCGTGCTACTTGGATAGAGCCTCGAAAGACCTTTGGTGAAAGCTGGAGGATAGATATTACCTGAACACCTTGTTTTGAACCTAATGCTGTCGCATAAGACTGATGTATTCTTTGTGGTACTTAATAACCTAAGGATTGCAGTCTGTTCAATCTTGAATTACCTACAGGATTTGTGTTAGCTGTTTCACCATCACTGTTTAGAAGAAAACGATTTCCGTGGAAAAATCATCTACATGGAAAAGTAAAAACACTTGCTAAATATATGGTATGCATTGGTTTGTTTTCTCGATAATTTCTTTATGGGATTGCCAATTCTTGAGAATTCTAGGTATTCAAAATTGTTTCTTGTGTTAGCCATGTGTGTTTCCATGTAGAACTGCAATCTTTGTAAAACTCCTCGTGGAACATTCTTTTATACTCAAGAAATAGATTACACTACAAACTTACTACTAAAAAATATTATTTATTTTATTGTAGTTGTTAGTAAAATATGGACGTGTTAAGTGTTTTATCTTCTAAATAAAATATTGATTTTATTAGTGTTTTTATTAAAAAAATATTGAAAAGTTTAGTGTTATATTAGAAAAAGATGATTATATTTTGTTCACATAAAATGTTAAATAGTTAAGTATTTTATTATTAAAAATGTTAAATTACTCAGTATCTTATTAGGATGCTCCACAATTTAATTTCAAAGGTCGTAATATCAATAGTTCAATTTAGGCATATGATATGCAAAAGATAAGAAAGAAACGAATATAATAATTTGATCAAAGCTTAATGAACCTCAAACAATAAGTAAAAATATAGATAAAATATTTAGAGTATTATAATTTTGTGTTTGATTATTTATTTTAGTCATAAAATATGTCATCTTGAAGATATAAAAAATAATTATGTGTTGAAATGATATAGCAATTTCTCTCAACCAATTGTGTTTAGAATCGGAAAAAAAAAATGATAGGACTAAATTCTAATTTTAAATTTCGTCAAACTTTTGGTAACAATTCAACATTTTTTAAAATATTTTATTTAAAAATAAAATATTGATAAGTTCAGTATTTTACTAAGCGTAGCTATAACAAATAAGACATTTATTGGTATTATGTTTGAAGTGATTTTTAGTAAATAAAATTTGGTCAAAAACTCACAAATAGTTTCTAAGAAGAATTTTCTAGGATCTCAGACACATTATTCGTGATAGGTGGGACCAGGACGGTTGTTTTGCAACATCTCTACGCTGTTTGGGGGAATTGAAACAATATTTTAAACAAAATGAAAAGAAATATTTTAGTGGTTGATTATATAGCTCGCAACTTTGAGAGCAAGCTAAGCTAAACCTTTGCTTTCTAATATGCCAATGGGAAAGTTACCTCGTGACTCTATATCGGATTCTAAACGTGGATCCGGTAATATGATAGTACATAGTAGGCTCAAACATTTATTGAGGGTCGGTACCCGTGATCCCTCGCTCTCAGAAAACAGCGAGCTTGTGTCAGACGCCTCAGAAGGCGTGAAGCTTTGCAGCAAGGACGAGGAAGCTGCTTTTATTTTATTTTAATATTATTTAAGAGCTAGACAACTCAACATAAAGGTAAATTACAAATTGTCCTCCCCCCTCCAGTTATGTCAAAAATCAGACTATCTATTAAATTTTTATTTGTATTATTTTATCTTGCATAATTTGGACTAACTTGAAACTATTAACTTTTCATCCAAATTAAATGAGAAAGCGTAAATTATTTTAATACCCCTAGTAAACATAAATCTTCTACCTATATTTTTTTTTAAAATAATTAATATCATACATTTGAAAAGAGGATAAAATATAACATTAAGAGTGCTATGTTGTTTTAAATTTCTGAAATTTTAAGAATATAATAGTGAGCAAATTTAAGAGAAAGAGAAAGATATTTTATGGTGAGAAAATTTCTTCAAATAATTTTTTATTTTTCTGTTATTTTAAATAAAAAGGTTAATAATTTCATATAAGTCTAAAAGAGAAAAAGGTAATAATGTAACATTAGACATTAACTACAGGGGACAATTACAAATTCACTCTAAATATTAAATAACCTAGGCTTCCTGCAAACAACTATTTTTTTGTTTATTTTTTTTGGAGGGGGGTAGCCGGTGGACATCACTTTTATTACAAGACAACTAAACTAATGTTACCAATTTACGATACGTGAATATCAAAACATATTTTTCGCGAAATTAAACAAATCGCATACCTTCACCTCAAATCGATCTCAATCTCATCTTTTAGTCTTCGAAAGCATCCCAAATCATATAAAAAATAAGGGTTAGAATTTGCCAGTTTAGGCAGCAAATTATTTTGATCACATCATTCAAAAACATAAAGGGATTAAGTTTCACAAATAAAAGGTTTCCGCTCTTATTTTGAGGATATTTTGGTTAATCATGGGGACAAACAAATCTCACTTCTTCTTGTTCAAGAGTTTCTTTTTCAAATAGGTGAAGTCTATTCCTAAGATGAAAAGGAAAAACCATAGGTCAAATACATTTCATAAACTTAATTTGACTTATTGACAATTGGGTTTTGAATAACATAAGATGAATTAGTTCTCTTTCTTTCAAGAAAAGAATAGCTTTCAAGAACAGCAAGAAATTCTCAAAATCATAATAGACGACACAGCAAGAACAAATCTGAAGGATTAAAGAACTTTAACGCCACAATTTTGTAGCCATCTTAGGCTACCGATCATCACGATCACCTCGGCCTTACAATCACAGCAACAATCATCCATCCAGGAATCAAAACGGAAAAAATAAAAATAAAATATGAAAGTAAAAGATCTATAATCTCTCTTTCCTCTCTAATTGATCTATCTCCCTCAATAGAAGTTCCTAAAGGAGTAGTCCAAGACCCATCACCTGTGCGCCGTCACCAGCGTCTCGATAAACCTCAATCCGTCAAATCTCGGCGCGAACTTCTCCTTCTCCGCTCCTCTTCTCAGCCCTCTCTCCCCCTCCTTCCAGCCGAAATAAAATCCAATCGACAAAACCATCAGGATTAGGGCTTCTAGAAAGTAATAGATCTAGGATTAGGATTAGGGTTTCAGTGATACCTGATGCGTGGAAGAAGACACGAGGGAGATGACTGGGTGCTCCGAGCAGGAGGTGAGAGCGGCGTAGGAGCCGGCCGCCGCGAGGAAAGCAGCGAGGACTCCAGCCTTGTTCATCTCTCCGACGGCGCACTTTAGCTTTCGACGCCTCGTTTCTGTCTTCTTGCTTTCGCTTTATAGCTAAATTTAATAGATTAAATCGGATTTGAATTTGGGTTGGAGCCCGTCCGCGCCGCACGTATAAGGGGACCACGTTGGAGTTTGACAACTCGAATGGCTGCGTCGGTTGGTTTAATTCGTGGTCGAGTATAAACCAGTGGGGAGACGACACGTAATGTTTGATGTGTGATCGACGTCCTAAGATTGTCGCTTGAGGGCGCTCTCGTAATTGACGTGACAGCGCAACTTGGTATTTTGGAGACTTATTCGAGCCGTGTGCTACTTTTTTATTATTATCTTAACTAAGTTAAAAAAACTCTTATGTAAACTCTTTTGAAGAGCCGTGTCGTGAGTATTCTTGAAAAACTACTGCTACTGCTACTACAACTACTAATCTACCGGACATTTTTTTATAGTACAAGAGTTTATACTTCCTAGTGAAGTTTTAATCTAATAATTATAAGGATTTGAGACATATTAAAATTTATTGAAATCTATAATTTTAATCATTGTATCCCCACAATTTTATATTTGATACTTTAGATATTTGCATTGAAAACTTGCTTAGTCTCCCATTTTGTTACGGAAATCTGCTTTACATTTTGTTGCATGTCACGGTTTTCCTATTTTCTCTTTCTACTTTGCCCTTATTAAGTAACAATGAGAGATAATCCTACTATGCTTTTAATGCAACATGACTTTGTTTTTGATAAATTATACTATTCGGTCATTTTTTTATTATAGGAAGATGCATTCAGTAATAAATATTTGCTCTCTTACTATCTCTTCATACATTTACGTAATACATAAAATAATTATGAATTAAATATACTATTATTTGGGTCGATAATAGAGTGGATAAGCTATTTCTACGAAGCAAGACTAGCATTTTCTTCCTCCTAGATTACAAGTGAGGCATTGGTTTCCGCTAATCCGACTTTGCCCTTGGAGATGGAAAAGCTATCCCGATAACAATAAGGAAAGATAAGGAGACCAAAGAGGCGTTTTAAACCACCTCGAGTCAGGTTCATGGGCTCAAGTAGTGAAGGGGAATAGTCCAGCCAATCTTAAGCATAAACTAGGTATTGAGGCAACCTCTTTAGATTATGTATTGATTATTTTGAAGAGTATTGATCTCTATCTTTATCTTGCTCTCTTCCTCTATAGTTCAACTAACTCCAAGTTTTGGCCAATTTAGTTGATCTAGAGACACCATTGCTTCTTTCTTTCTCGATTGATTGCCCCTATAACCCTAAGGAACTATCCAACTTCTTCCTCATCCCATTTTTTCATTCTATCAAGTTATCATTATTTACGCAATTTGTCATAGTTTACCATGTAACAATTACCCAAGGTTATCATATGCTAAACTACGTCCTTTTGCTCCAACCACCACCAGCATGTTCCTCTCATTCTTCTCATCGATTTAACCTACTCACACATCCAATTCCACCACCAAAATCATATTTTACACTTGCCCTAGCCTACCTACACATAAACTCAAGAATTAAATTTAGATCAATTAAATCCCAATATGTTCTTAACCGAAGCGTATCATTTAGTATTAGAGCTAGGTGAACCTTGGACCACCTCAGGCCACATCAATGCTAAACACAAGAGCAAGAAAATCAGTAGAAGAAACAACACCAATGGGTAGAAAGATTGAAGGAAATTCTAATCAATACAAGCCTCAATGATGCTCCTCCTACAACGATGCCATGATGAAACAATTAATTCTTATGACACAAAGAAATGCAGAGATAGCCCAAAGACATATGGCGACGACACAAGAGTTGGAGCAAAAACAAATGGAGATGACAACGCAAAAATTAGTAGATCAACTCGCCAACCCAAGTACACCACTAGTGATTTGTTTACCATTAGTTCATACCATTACGGCACTACCACCGGCTCCTCAAGGCTCTCAATTATCTCCAAACCAAAATATGGAACTTTTGCTGCCCTATCTAGGTGTGGCTAGAGAAACAAACATTGTTTTCCAAGAATCAGTTGAAGACAAGCACAAAAATTGGGTCAATTTTGAGAACTTCGACGAGGACTATTGGCTTGAGGAGCTGGACCTTGAGCCACGTTGAGTGAGATAGAAAGGAGGAGAAACCATCATAAAATGGGGCCACGACCGCCCCAGGTCAAACCTGGATGAGGATACGATCCGGATGGCAACCAAGGAATTCAATGGCGAACAGTGCGGATAGGTTTTCCACAATTCAACAGTGGAGATCTAGTTAATTGGCTATATCATGTGAATCAATTCTTTAATTTTCTAAGGACACCGCAGGATCAAAAGGTCTTGCTTGCAAGCTCTCATCTTGAGGCTTTAGCCGTACATTGGTATCGAGCCACCGCCACACACCGAAACTTAGATCGGTGGGAAATCATTAGTTCTAGCCTCACTAAATGGTTTGGGGCAATGATGGGCTATGAAAGTTTTGATGTTCTTCTCACTAAGGTGGTTTAGTGAACCACTGTGCTTACATATTAAGAGTACGATAGAATTAATGCTTGTTGCTTTCCATCATGGTCTAATTTATTGTTAAAAGAACACTTTTATTTTATGATTGTGAAGTCAAATCCATCTAGATATCCAAGCGCCTGATCACAAACCTTGGAGGAGGCCTATGAAGATGCTACACTCATGGGAAAAAAGTATAGAGGACTCCAAAATTAAATAAGGATTGCTCAACCCAACAAGGACATGAGGTACCTAGTGAGACCAAACTAGACGACGCGAAATTTCTCTACTAGACCAAGGGTTGCTGCTACAAATTATGGATAATGACCATCCCTTCAGACTTCAGCAGATGTGAGCAGAGGTGCTAGACCTACTGTTCATACTCTAACATCGACCTAGGTGGAGGAGAGATGTGCAAAAGATCTATGTTTTCGTTGTGACGAGCGATTTACACCCGATCATAGTTGTGCAAAAATGACGGGGAGTGTGATGTTATTAGATGGGCAATAGGAGGCTAAGGAGAAAATGAAATTGTAGAGGGCATCGTAGAAAATTGGAGAAGTATGAGAAAGAAGTGCTCCAACAATTTTTACCGTAATTCATCATTTGCGAGCACTTGAATGCATTCGCGGTCCAACAGCAAACCACCTCAGTTCTCCAACTCTTGATGGCGCTCTGGATCATTCAACACCTCCTGTAACAATCTCAAAATATCTGGGTCAAATGTACATACATACCTCAGCTCATCAAGAAAGAAAAAGTGGGAGAAAAATATGCTGCAAGCTCAGCGGTATCGGGTTAACGTGATAGTGCATCCGCCGCTCTATTTTCCGTTCCTTTCTTATATTGAATTTCATAATCATACTCCAATAATTTTTTGACCCATCTTTGTTGTGTCGGAGTGTGTATACGCTGTCCCATGAAGTATGGAAGACTCCTTTGATCGGTTCGAATAATGAATCGCCTACCGATCAAGTAATGCCTCCACTTTGTCACCGCATGCAGAATTGCCAACATCTCCCTCTCGTAAGTTGATAATTGCTGAGATTTTTGTGATAAAGCCTTACTAAGAAAGGCTGTGGAACGTTCTCCTTATATTAGTACAGCTCCTATGTCAACTCCTAACGCATCACATTCTACAATGAACTCTTTGGTGAAGTCTGATAGCGCTAAAACGGGAGTCGTCGTCATTGCTATTTTTAATTTTTCAAAAGCTGTAGTGGCTTCATCCGTCCATCTAAAAGAATTCTTTTTCAACAAGGAAGTGAAAGGAGCAGTGACCTTGCCATACCCGGCGATGAAGCGGCGATAATATCCAATCAGCCCTAAAAATCCTTGCAATCATGTGGTAGTAATAAAAATAGGCCAAGCAGTCATGCATGCTACCTTTTGAAGATCCGCCGCCACACCTTTCGCTGAGATGATATGACATAAATACTCTACTTGTGGTAGTCCTATAGGCACTTGGACTTCTTGATCTTCAGCTGGTTTTACTTGAACAAATTAAGCACATTCTTCAAATGCCGCCAATGCTCCAATTCAATCCTGTTATATACCAAAATATTATTAAAAAAATACCAAAATATACCTTCGCAATAGAGGCTAAAATATATCATTTATGAAGCCTTGAAAAGTAGCTGGAGCATTAGTGAGACTAAAAGGCATCACCTAAAATTTGTAGTGCCCGTTCGGAGTTCGAAATGCAGTCTTGTGCACATCCGCTGAGTGAACTCTAATTTAATGTACCCGGCCCTCAAGTCAAGCTTGTTGAATATGATCGTCCTTGCTAACTCGTCTAGCAACTTCTCTATAACCAGAATGAGATACCGATCCTTGACAGTTATAGCGTTTAGTACTCGATAGTCAACACAAAATTACCATGTCTCGTTCTTTTTTCGCACCAATAGCATGGGTGATGAGTATGAGCTATGAGTTGGTTGAATGAGGCATTGCTCCAACATCTCTGCTACCATCTTGGAGATAACTTTCTTTTGCACATGTGGATACTGATATGGCCTCACATTCGCTGGTGTAGCCCCAGGTACAATCTTTATGCGATGGTCTGCTATTCGCCTTGGTGGCAACTCCTTTGGTTCCTCAAATAGTTCAGCAAATTTGTCTAATAAATTAGACAACTCGATGGTAGTGTCTAGACTCATTTAAGGCTTATTTTCTGCTAGTCCTAATTGAAGGAGAGAGGTCAAATCACTTGCACATGACAGCCCCACCATCGGTTGCATCGCTAAAATTGACAGAGATCGAACGCTATCGAGCCGCACATCTTTGTTTCCTTGCTTAAATTTCATTCATATGCTCCGAAAATCAAAAGTGACGGGTCCCAAGCTTTGTAACCACTAAGTGCCAAGGATAATATTCGCTCCTCGAAGCGCTAATGGATACAAGTCCACAATGATGTCGTGTCCTTGTACCCGTATATCGATCTGACGACACAAGCTCTCCGCGTTAAGCTTCGTGCCATCTCCAATAGCAACGTCAAACTCCATGGTCGGTTCAGCATCCAAACCTAATCTCCTCACTAATATCTCGTATAGAAAGTTGTGTACTCCCGAAATCGATGAGGATGTACATACAATACTTTCTAACAAGTCTGTCTACCCGTAACGTCCTCAGCACAGAAGTACCCAAATATGCATGCATCGATATTTCATCTTGGATATTTTCTTTCGCACCTTCCTCAATGGCCTCCTCTAAACACTCTCCATCATCAACAACCTCATCCTCCTCCTCGAGACCGTTGATGAGCATCACACTCACGATCGGTTTGGAACACTAATGACTGGGGGTAAAACGTTCATTGCATCGAAAGCAAAGGCCCTTCGCTCTTCGCTCCTCTGCCTAGGCAGGTGTGAGAGTTTAAACGGGAGGGGGTCTTGTGCCTCCTCTAACATCGGAAGAAGACCTCAAAGGTAGTCATGGTCTAGTACTAGTAGCCGTTGTTTTTGACCTCGCAGAATTTTCAGTCGGTGTTCTAGGCGCAAACCGCCCATCTCGGTTGCCCCAACTTATTTTTGTTGTCATCTTAAGAGCCTTATGCTTTTGCTCCATCTTCACGGCCTTTTCAAAGGCCTTCTCAAAAGTGGTAGGACAAAGAACACGAACATCCGTTTGTATCTCCTCTCACAGTCCTAAAATGAATGTGCTCATCAATATCGATTTAAGCCAAGGTGGCTCACAACGACTACTAACTCTTTAAAATTCAACTTGATACTCCAAAACGGTCGTCCTCTAAACCATCTTGCTTAATATGACAGCAAAATCTCCATATGTCGTTGTCTCAAATCTGCATGTAATTCTCCTACAAAAATCAGCCCAACTAGTAAATCCTCCACCACGAATAACCGATCGATACCAATGCAATGCCGTTCCTTGGAGGTGAAAGCTTGTCATCTGGACCTTTGTGTCCTCCGTTGTCTCTTGACAATCAAAGTATTGCTCCACTTAAAACACCCAATTTGTTGGATCACCACCTTAGAATTTTAGAAAGTCTAAGCATGCGGTTCTCCCTCGAATAGCATTGTCGGGTTCGCGAAAGATCTTTGGTTTAGGTCTAAACCTTTGTGCATATTGATCTCCTTCTCTAAATCCTCGAGCACGTCCATCACCATCTCCGAAGGAATCAATCTCATCTCCAAAGTGCCAATCCTCCTCATCGATGAAGTGCACTAGTGCCGCTCGCTTCTTGGGTTCTACCACCGTCGATTTTGGGTTTTATAACGGACATGGGTGGGGATGTGTAGGCATAGGTAAAAGAGGACCATTGACACTAACACGTCGCACCTAGACCTATGGGGTATCGGTTCGGTGTGGTCCCATCACTGATCCTTCTTGAGACACTGATCTTCATCAAGGAGATGACGAAGCCGATCGGTTTATGACATATTCCTTCAAAGCATTATGATCATTCTGCATTGCGTCAACTCTATACAATAATATTTGGAACATGCCTCTAAGTTCATCCGCCAAACCCATATTCACACCCATGGGTGTTAGTTGACTCGGTCCTACCGTGATTGCTCTAAAGAAATCGGCATTACGGTTAGGGTTATTGTGGGTTGAGTCTTCCCATGTCGGTATGCTCTTTATTGGTCTCTTTGTTAATGTTATCTTCTTTGTTTCAACCATTAATGGAGGTCTGAGGTTCGCCTGGCTCTGATACCAATGATAGGTTCTAAGGTACCAAAAGATAGGCTCTGATACTAATGATAGGTCTATGGAAAGATCTAAATTTATTGTAGAAAGCAGTCTAGCAATCGAGGAAAAATATTCACCAAATATTATCCCGTAGTCAAAAAATTACGAAACTAAGTGGAATCGATCCATAACTTCCTCATCTATGTTTTTTGTATTTACACCCTTCGCAGATTCGATAAAATAGGGATCAAATTATAATTTAGTGCGGATGATGGTGGTAGGTGGAGTGGATGTTAGGGTTATAGATGATAATGGAGATGAGGGTGGATGGTGGATGTTGTTAAGGAATAAAGACGAAGAAGAAGAAATGGTCGAGATCCTAAGGAAGAGGAAGGACTCGATAGACAAGGGAGATTAGAAATTAGGGGAGACTTTGGCAATAGTAGAGGTGATAGGTTGGTGAAGAAGGAGGAGGGAGATTAGGATAGAGAAGATAAAGAAAATTTTGCTGTTCAAATGCGCCTACTCGCATTCGAATGCGCCCGATCGCGTTCGAACGCACAAAATGCGTTCTTTGTCGATGTGAACACGATGCAGGCATTTGAACGCCGCGTTTGAATGCGCTCAATCACTTCGAACGTGCATTTCGCGTTCTTTGTATTTACGAACCTAATGTACGCGTTTACAAATGTGTTCGAACGCGCCCCTAACCGCGTTCGAACGCGACCTACAGAAAATTTATTTTAGTGAAAATAAATAACTAATACAATAAGAAAAGACCCCAACTAAATGTATCACTAACCCGGTTCGCATCAATCTACCATGCTTTCGACCATCTCTTCCTCAATGTGTCCATGGTGGTTTCCAAACCTTTTATGGTTGTCGAATCCTTGCTTCCAACATTTGAGCCAAGTCCGAGTTCATCTTCTCTAACTGAGCTTGATCACATCTGGTCCTTGCAAGTGGCTGTTCTTCAGGTCTGAAATTCAAATAAAGTTTGGACACAAATTTATAATTAAGTTGATCAAATCAACTTGGCTTGAGTTCGTCTCATGCTCCCAAGTGAATGCACCTAACTTGTCCTTGGTTGTGGCCTCTTGCTGGTTCTTGACCTTCGCCTTTGCCCTTGATCAATAGTGGGGGTCCGACCCACTCATCCCAGAGGTCTTCTTCATGGTTTGCTGCCATAGGTGGTCTAGGACGCAAGGGTAGAAATTTTGCACGTCGATGTTGTGGTTTGTCGCACCAAGGCCATGGTACTTGCAGAATTGACAGTTGCTGGTTCTATTTCAGTGGCAAAGAAAGCTCCTCTAGCATATGTGATAAGCTTTGATACCAAATTGATAGGATCTGGAACCAAAAGATCGGCTACAGAACAATTCCTTAAGATCTGAATTTATTACAGGAAGTAATCCGTGCAACTGTGAGATAATATTTGTCAGATATTCTCTAGTAGTTATAAAATTATGAAACTAATTGGGTTAGATTTTTAACTTCCTAATCTACAACTTTCGTATTTATGCCCTTCACAGATTCAAACTATAGCAGGGACGAAAATATGGAATAACGTGGGTGATGGTGGTGGTGATGGGTTGAGTGGATGTTAGAGTTATAGATGGGTATGGAGATAAGGGTGGATTGTGGAAGTGATTAAGGGAAGTAAACGAAGGGAACGAAGTGGTCGAGATCTCAAAGAAGAAGAGTGGCTCGATAATCGAGGGAGATTAGAAGTGAGGAGAAACCTTGCCAATGATAGAGGTGAAAGGATGGTGAAGAGGGAGGAGGGAGGAGGGAGGAGGGAGGAGTCTAGAGAGAAGATAGGAGACAAGAAATCAAGAATCCAATAGCTTAATAAAATAGGTTGCCATCCATATATTTATAGAGGCTAGCCAACAAGTCCTAAAATAATATGAAACCCTAACAAACCAACTAAACCAGTATTCCTTATCTTCTCCAATTACCTCTTGGATTAAAATTTTATTTTGTCGCAGATAGATTCCGAATCTAGAGAAGTAATGAATATCAAAGTTGTAGATCTAGAGGGGATCTAGTGCCTCCTCTAATGTTGGAAGAATGTCTCAAAGGTGGTCGTGGTCTAGTAGTCACAGCCGCTATTTTTGAAACCACAAAATTTTCAACCGACGTTTTAGGTGCAAACCGCCCATCTCGGTTGCTCCAATTGGTTTTTGCTGCCATCTTTAGAACCCAATGCTTTTGTTCCATCCTCATGGCCTTCTAAAATTCCTCCTCAAGAGTAGTAGGACATAGAGCATGAACATCCGCTTGTATCTCATCCCGTAGTCCTGAAATAAATGTACTCATCAATGTCCGTTCGGGACACGATGGCTCACAATGACTACTAACTCTTTCAAACTCAGCTTGGTACTTCAATACGGTAGTCATTTGAACCATCTTGCTTAATATGGCAGCAAAATCTTTATATGCCGTTGTCCCAAATCTGCGTGTAATCCTCCTATAAAAATTAATCCATCCGATAAATTCACCACCACAAATTATCAATCTATACCAATATAATACCGTTCCTTGGAAGTAAAAGCTTGCCATCTAGACTTTTGCATATTTCGATGTATCTTGACAATCAAAATATTGTTCAACTTGAAATACCCAATCCGTTGGATCATCGCCTTGAAATTTTAGAAAGTCCAAACGTACGGTTCTCCCCCGAATAGCGTTGTTAGGTTCGCGAAAAATTATCGGTTCAAGTCTAAACCTTTGTACATGTTGATCATCTTCTCTAAATCCTCGAGCACATCCTTCACCAACTCCATAGGGATCGACTTCATCCTCCTCATCAATGAAGCGCATCGGTGCCGCACGCCTCTCGGGTTTCACCACCGACGATCTTAGGTTTTGTAATGGAGGTGGTGGATGATGTGAAGGCATAGATAGAAGAGGATCATTGACACTCATATGACGCACCTGGACCTGTGGGGTATCGGTTCTATGGGGTCCCACCATTGGTCCTTCTTGAAACTCCGTTCGTCATCGAGGAGATGACGAACCCAATCGATTCACGACATATTCCTTGAATTCATTGTGATCCTTTTGTATGTTATCAACTCTATGCAACAATGTTTAGAACATGTCCCTTAGTTTATCCATATTCGAACCGATGGATATTGGTTAACTCGGTCCTGTCGTAGTCGCTCCAAAGGAATCGGTCTCACGGTTAGGATCATCGTGTATTGAGTCCTCTCTTGTCGGTGTGCTTTCCATAGATCTTCTTGTTGATGTCATCTTCCTTGTTTCAACCATTAATGGAGGTCTGAGGTTCACCTGCTCTGATACCAAATGTTAGGCTCTGATACCAATTTGATAGGCTTTGATACCAATTTGATAAGCTACGATACCAATTAATAGGCTCTGATACCAAATTGATAGAATTTGGAACCAAAAGATCGGCTACGGAACAATTTCTTAAGATATGAATTTATTGTAAAAAGCAGTCTACGCAACCGTGAGAAAATATTCGTCGGATATTCTTCGATACTTAGACAATTACGAAGCCAATTTGGTTGGATCCGTAACTTCCTAATATACAACTTTTGTATTTACACCCTTTACAGATTTGAACTGTAGAAGGGACGAAAATACGGAATAACGTGGGTGATGGTGGTGGTGACGGGTGGAGTGGATGTTAGAGTTATGGATGGGTATGGAGATGATGATGGATTATGGAAGTGATTAAGGGAAGTAGATGAAGGGAATGAAGTGGTCGAGATCCCAAAAAGAAGTGGCTCGATAGTCGAGGGAGATTAGAAGCGAGGAGAAACCTTACTAACGGTAGATGTGGAAGGATGGTGAAGAAGGAGGAGGGAGGAGTCTAAAAAGAAGATAGGAGGTAAGAAATCAAGAATCCAATAGCATAATGAAATTGATTGCCATCCACACATTTATAGAGACTAGCCAACAAGTCCTAAAACAATATGAAACTCTAACAAACCAACTAAACCAATATTCCTTATCTTCTCCGATTACCTCTCGGATTAAAATTTCGTTTTGTCATAGATAGATTCCGAATCTGGAGAAGTAGTGAATATCAAAGTTGTAGATTTGGAGGTTGGCGACCTTATCTAACTGGTTTGATATTATTTGGATATGTGTAGATTATTCTACGAATATTTTTTCGAAACTATATAGAGTTAGATTTAGCTAATTAAATAAAATCCTAACCTACTAAGACTCTAACTAAACCAAATAATCAAATAAGATAATTAGACTCAATCCATTGAGCCTAATCTCCTTTTGATGTGATTCGATTCGTATCACTATGATGCTGGTCATGAGGTGGAAAACGTGGATTTGGTTGAGCGGGAGCTAGTGGAAGTGCCACAAAAGGCCGTAGCCATCACCAGTTCAGCCATTGGCATGGCTGGATCTAGTTTGGTGGTTGCGCTTGCTTTCGTTGGCATGCCGCCTTGGTGGTTCATCTTGGGGGTGATAGGGTCTGGTGTGTATTTAGGAAGGTGAAAATTTATGTCTGTAAGGGTTGCTTGCATCACTGCCATCATCTGCACCATGCGAGTCATGGTTTGCGATACATCCGTTAAGCACTCCATAAGATCTCACAGATGCGGGGGAGATGGTGATCTTAATGGTGCTGTGTGTTCCCTCTCCATTGCTTGCAATGTTTTTTCCGTTTGTGTTGCCACTCTCATTCTCATGGTGGTCATGATGGTCCGAGGAAGGATGGCTCTGATACCAAATGTTATAAACCAGCTCGATCCGACTCGTAGCGGTTCTAGACATATTTGAGGACGTAACTTTCAAAGGAAATTCTTGGAGGATCTAGCAGTTAGATTTTACTGAAATTTGGATATGTTGTCGTTCTTGAAGAGAGCTTTCCAACAAATCTAAGATCTCAGGATTTGGATAGCTAGATCTTGAGATATCGACCAAATAGTGACTAAAGGTCTAATGTACCCTAACTTGTTACCCTTCAATGGCTAGATAGGTGCTAGGAGAACTCTTCTTTTAGAGTGAAGGGGAAAAGTTACTGTAGAAGAGGGGGATTAAGAGTTAGAGGAGATTGTCCAAGGACTTAGGCGATGGAAGAAAGGAGGTGGGTGAGGGCACCGACAGATAGAGCAAGAAAGAGGGAGAAAGAGGCAGCAATGCTAATGCAATTATCAGATAACTCTAATTAGGATTTTCTCCACACATTTATAAAGGCTCACCCTTTTGACCCAAATAACCAAAATAAATCTCCAAAAACCTAAGCGTTCGAATGCGATTGCGTTTGAACATGCAAATTCTATTTTCTGTCACCAAAATAAATGACGGCAGGCGTTTGAATGGGCAATTCCCATTATTTATTTTTGTAAACACATGCAGGCGTTCAAATGGTGCATTCGAACGTGGGTCCCTGGTGTTTGAACGCCCCCCTAGTAAAAGGTTTATTTTCTCAAGCAAATACAAACTAGAAAAATAGGTTCATCCCAATGAACCCAATACCGCGAGTGGATCTAGTTCGACCGAGTCGTATTGGCTTGAGTCCATCTCATGCTCCCAAGTGAATGCGCCTAACTTGTTCTTGGTTGTGACCTCTTGCTGGTTCTTCACCTTCGCCTCTGCCCTTGGTCAATGGTGGGATTCACCCCACTCATCCCATGGGTCTTCTTCATGGTTTGCTGCCATAGGTGAAATGTTCGCTGCCTAAGACTACCAAGGAGCTACGTGGTTTCCTCGGTTTAATGGACTACTACTGTTGGTTTGTGGCGAACTATGGCAAGGTTGCGGCTCCCCTCACGACCTTGCTGCCGAAGGGTGCATTCACTTGGACGGACAAAGCAAGGGAAGCATTCGAAACCATGAAGGAAGCGATGATCTCAGCCCCGATTCTTGCCTTAGCTGATTTCACCAAACCGTTCACTATTAAGTGCGACGAGTCAAGAATCAGCATTGGGCTATTTTGATGCAAGAAGGAAGATCCGTGGCTTATCTCATTGGGCGAGCTTCACGATCCGCGCTGATCAAAGGAGTTTGTCATACTTCCTTGGGCAGCGCATACATACACTAGCCTAGCAAAGATGGGTGTCCAAGCTACTTAGATATGACTACGAGTTGGTGTACAAAAGGGGAACCAAAAATAGTGTTGTTGATGCTTTATCAAGGCATTTGAATCCAGCCGAGTTGGCAATGATTTCAGCATCAATTTTTCTATTTTTCCAATAGTTGCTAGAGAACTACGAGAAGGATCCTAACACCATGAGGATGATGGACGACCTTGCTACAGATCCCAACAGAATGCAAAGAGTTTTGGTGAAAGACGGACTTATAGTGGACCATGATAAGATGGTCGTTCTAGCCGATAGCCGCTTGTGCATGGAGTTGGTGCGCCACTTCCATGACACCCCTATGGCTGGACATGAAGGGTGTTACACACCTTTAAACGGCTGAATTAGAGTTACACATGGGCTGGAATGATGAAGGATGTGCAAGCCTACGTCTAGGCTTGCGAGGTGTGTCAAAGAGCGAAGACCGAATCGGCTAAACCCGCCGGCTTGCTTGAACCGCTCCCGATTCCCGAGCAGGTTTGGGAGGATGTCACCATGGACTTCATTGACGGTCTACCTAAGGCTAGAGGTCATTCGGTGATCATGGTGATAGTGGATCGCCTCAGCAAGTATGTACACTTTTCGGCTTTGGCACATCCCTACATGACAAAGAAGGTTGTAAAGGTTTATATGCGCAACGTGGCTAAGATGCATGGTATGCCAAAATCGATTGTTTCATATTGTGACTCTATATTTGTGAGTCAATTTTGGCAGAAATTTTTTGTTTTCTAAGGGACTACCTTCCATATGAGTTCAGCTTATCATCCTCAAACGGACGGCCAATCCGAGGTGCTGAATTGATGCTTGGAGAAATACTTGCGGTGCGTTGTCGGCTAGCGACTGTGGTAGTGGCTATCTTATTTGCCATGAGTAAAGTGGTCATACAATACGACCTTCCACTCGGCCATTGGCATGACTCTGTGCAAGGTCTCTTCTATGGTCGACCGCCTCCAACCTTGCACATACCTGCCATCGGCCCAAGCTGACCGAACCGAGGTGGATGCGGTTTTGCGAGATTGAGGTGAAGTGTTGAGGAGATTCTGATACATTGATACATTTAGCTAGGATCTTTTCTTATTGCATTAGGTGTTTATTTTCATTAAAATAAAATTCATGTAGGTCATATTCGAACGTAGGAGGGATCGCGTTCGAACGCCCTTGCGAACGCCTACATCAGGTTCGTAAATACAGAGAACGCATATTGTGCGTTCGAACATGGTCGGGCAAGTTTGAATGCCTGCACCGCGTTCGCACAGATAGAGATGGAGCTTTTTGGGTGCGTTCGAACGTGATCGACGGGAATCCTCTAGAATTAGGGTTTTATATTGTTTTAGGACTTGTTGGCTAGCATCTATAAATATGTGGATGGTAGCCAAATTCATTATGCTATTGGATTATTGATTTCTTGCCTCCTATCTTCTCTCTAGACTTCTCCCTTCTCCCTCTTCACTATGATTCCACCTCTATAGTTAGCAAGGTTTCTTCTAACTTCTAATCTCCCTCGACTGTCGAGCCACCCCTCTTCTTTCGGATCTCAACCACTTTGTTCCCTTCGTCTACTTTCTTTAATCACATCCACAATCTACCCTCATCTCTATATCCATCCATAACCCTAACATCCACTCCACCCGTCACCACCACCATCACCTACACTATTCCATGTTTTCGTTCCTTCTACAATTCGAATATGGAAAGACGTAAATATGAAAGTTGTAGATTAGGAAGTTACGGACCTAACCCAATTGGTTTTGTAATTTTTTTACCACCGTAGAATATCTGACAAATATTTTCCCACGGTTGCGCGAACTGATTCCTATAATACATTCAGATCTTAAAGGAATTGTAGCGTAACCTATCTTTGGTTCCAGATCTTATCAGACTCAAGATGCACATAGTGGTTGCCTAAAATTGAATGAAACAAGTCTATGACCAACGGCACCAAGAGAGGTCCTTCTCGGTTGGAGATTGTGTCTATGTCAAGCTCTAACCATATCGGCAAAGCTCGGTTAGACCCATCTCTAATCAGAAAGTTGACTCTAAAATTCTATGGGCCTTATCAGGTGATCGAGCGAATTGAACCCGTGGCATACCGCCCAGACCTACCAAAGGAGGTGTGGATCCATCCGATTTTTTATGTCCTAAGTCTTAAGGCTCGAGTTTCTCTTGCCGAGCCAATTGGAGCTGTTCCACCTAAGCCAATAAGGGTTGATCTGGCTGAGTTGGAAGCACTCGAGTCCAGGACAGGTGGGTGACTGAGATTTTGGTAGAGTGGTGCGGACGCACCGTGGATCGAGACTTGGATGCCCGAATCCGACTTCATGGATCACTATCCAAATTTGACACCTTGAGGACAAGGTGAACGGAAGCATGGTGGAGTGATACGACTCGGTTAGATTTGATCCACTCGCGGTATTGAGTTCATTCGGATGAGCCTATTTATCTAGTTTGTATTTGCTTGAAAAAATAAGGCCTTTTACTAGGGGGTGTTCGAACGCCAGGGACTCGCGTTCGAGCGCACCATTCGAACGCCTACACATGTTTACAAAAATAAAGAATGGGAATTGCATGTCAAATACGCTCGTTCGAACGCCTGCATGCGTTCGTAAAGACAGAAAACAAAATTTACACGTTCGAACGTGATCGGGCACGTTCGAACGCGCTGTAGAGAACGCTTAGTTTTTTAGGGATTTATTTTGGTTATTTGGGTCAAAAGAGTGAGCCTTTATAAATATGTGGAGAAAATCCTAATTAGAGCTATCTGATAATTGTATTAGTTGCTGCCTCTTTCTCCCTTTTTCTTGCTCTATCTGTCGGCACCCTCACTCACCTCCTTCCTTCCACCGCCCAAGTCCTTGGACGACCTCCTTTAACCCCTAATCTCCCTCTTCTACAGTAACTTCCCCTCTTCACTCTAAAAGAAGAGTTCTTCTAGCACCTATCTAGCCATTGAAGAGCTAACAAGTTGGTTCATCCGACCTTCAGTCACTGTTTAGCCAATATCTTGAGATCTAGCCATCGAAATCCTAAAATCTTAGATTTGTCGGAAAGCTCTCTTCAAGAGCGAGAACACATCAAAATTTCAGTAAGATCTAATGGTTAGATCATCCGAAATATCCTTCAAAAGTTATGTTCTCAAATCTATCTAGAATTGCTATAAATCAGATCAAGCCGGTTTGTAACAAATTATTTTTTAGTTGGGTTAATTTTAATTAGTGGAAAGACTAACATTATATGTTATAGATTCCAACCCCCCTGTTTAGGACCTCATGGACCTTTCTATCGAGGATTGATTGTTGTTATAGCAAACGTGAAAGTGATTGCTTGGTAATTGCAGTTGCGATGAGTAGTCTTATCCTCTGGACGCCTTCCTCAAATTAGAATATATTATATAATTATGTATATGCATATTTTGGCTTCCAACATAATTATATGATCTTATCTAAAGGTGATTTCAGTTAAGCATATTTTATCATTCATTCGATTAAATTAATCTGGGATATGAGTATACTGATGATATATAGAGTTGATTGTAGGGCTGTCAAAATAATCGAGCCGGCTCAAGCTCGGCTTAAGCTCGGCTCGATAATGCTCGATCAAGCTCGGCTTGAAAATAGGCTGAGTTGAGCTTGATCATTAAAGCTAAGCTCGAAATTAAATTCGAGCCAAGCTTGATCTTGAGCTGGCTCGATCGAGTCGGCTAGATAAGGCTCGAATATATATATATATATATATAATATGAGTAATATCAAACTAATATGAACCATCAGATCAAAACCCTTTCACCCATTCAGAATTTCAATCATTATTTTTTGACACAATTATCTTTATTGTTTGTAATTTATAGTTTGGTTGCTTGTAGTTTTTTGACACAATTATCTTTGTTACTTTTAATTTATATTTTGGTTGCTTGTAGTTTTCTAACCGATTTATCTTTATTGCTTGTAATTTATATTTTGGTAATATTTATATCTTTATACTTGAATTAGGCTTTATTTTAAGTTTGATTCAAGCCTAAATTAATTCAAGCTTGCTTAGGCTCGAAAATAGTTTGAAATTGATAAAACTTGAAATTGTTAATTGAGCAGCTTGTTTAAGCTCGAAATTGGCTCGGATTGAAATTATTTAAATTTAAGCTTGATCACAAAGATAAGCTCGAAATTAATTTCAATCCAAGCTTGATTAGAGACAGGCTCGATCAAGCTCGGCTCGTTTACACCCCTAGTTGATTGTAGGTGATATCTAGCATGAGGATACATGTGATAAACTAATATAGGTATGCATGTGTTAATTATATGGTTGAAGACTACATTGCATTATTTTTCTCTTAACCTCTTTACCACATAAATTTCTGATATGCATTAACTTATTATAGTATTAGATATATACATATGATCTATCATTTAGCAGAAAAGTATGAAATCTGATTGATAGGATAGTTGGTAGAAAGCGTGAGGATACTCGAGTGAGCGCGAGAGTTAGGACGCGCTTAGTAGATAATTGATCACTCGACATAATCGCAATCCTATGGTCTTACGTTCGAGGTCATTAGTTTGTGTGCACAGTAAACATTCAAACACATACCGTTTGTCAGAGCATATGTTGCGATTTATCCTCACGTAGTTTCTATCAGCTAGAAAGGTACGTAGGATGGATGTTGATACCCTTAGCGAATGGCGAGGTATGATTATGATTAAGATACCTTTGCGGATGGCAGGGATATTTTGAGCCTTTGGATAGGATGATGAGACTAGGTACAAAATATTGACTGTGCACGGTGGTCTAGTATGATGGTATTATACCGATATGAGAGTAATGATTGTAATACCGAGAATTACATATAATATAATAATAATAATAATAATAATAATAATAATAATTATTATTATTATTATTATTATTATTATTATTATTATTATTAATGATGACCACGATAATTGCTGATACATGCGTAATTTTATCAGCATATCCAAACAAGTCTCGTTAACTACGGGGGAATAAAAAACTAGAGTTCACTACAAGATCAACCTTAGTTGCATTAAAGCACAAGTGCTTCTATATGACATATTTGGCGATATTTTCATCAAATTGATGCTTAATCAATATTGCTACCGATGGAAAGAAACTAATTCTCTATGTTGTTGTACTCAGCATCAATCAATAGATGACCGACCTCAAATTTAATCAATCTCATAATCATTAATCTAGTTAATAATATTTTACAGCCGTAACTTATTAGTGGAGAGAATATAGATCTATGGATAAATGAATTGCTCATGACCCACAAATCTAAGTTTTCTGGAGAAAAAACAACTAAAAAGGGAAGAGAACTCCATTTTAGATTTGCTCATCGTCAACTTTACATCTATAATACAGAGGAATGACAATTGCAACAGATACAGTATTTGTTGACTCAAATTACGGTAGAAAGGAAACAAAAACAGTAGTTATATTTGCAGCTAAGTAAATGGTGTTAGTTTGAACGAGTCATTCTAGGAATTGAAAAGATAAAAACTTTCATGGAGTAGCAATATTTTCTTTGGCAAGAGGGGCAATCTCCTCACCATCATTGCCCGGCTCACTACCAGCAACACCCAGACTAAGGAACACCTCCTCCCACTTCTTTGCAGGTCCCTTCGAGAGAGATAAACCAACACATCTATTAGTTAATAGCAGTAGTTAAATTAAAATAAAGATGAGAGTCTCATTACTGACGGCATCTCGTCATTATATGAATATGTAGGTGATTAACTGAAGAAGCTTAAACTAGCATGCTATATATACATGTTGCAGTGCACACTAAATCTCCTGCTAATGCAGTGTCTGGAATGCCAAAGCTTAACATGACAGGTGACACGAAGCGGATTCTACAAGTGAAAAGGAATTCAATTGTATTTGTACAACATGATATTTTGCAATACTATAGAGTATAAATACCTGCAATTTTAATTGTTTGTAGTGTATTTGTACAACATGGCATTGAAGACCCTTCCAACTAGTACTAATCAGAGAATCCATACTGCTGCATGCTCAGCAGGACTCTCCACTAGAGCTAGCTGATATATTGCTTTTTATGACACAAGGAAATGGCTGAAAATAAATGGTTTATACTTACCTTCCAAGAAAGATCTTGAGCCATGCAATTCTGAACCATCTCATGGAAAGTTGGTGTGCCATAAACCTTAAGGGCTCTCCCAACTGTTGCAACGATAGCTGCCACATCTGCTGGATCAACAGCATCACACTGAATGAAAAGAAGTTGTTCGTGAGTCACAGTTATTTATTCAGCAGGAAACAAAACAAACAGAAGGAAGAACAATCTTACATTGACACTAAAGGCACCCATGTGAAATCCAGTGATACCTTCTTTTACTGTGTCTACAAGTCCACCAGTTGAGACGCATATTGGCAGCTGCGAAAGATATTTGATACCTTTTTATTGGAGACTATCTTGCAGATGGAACTAACAACTTCCGCTTGACCAAACTATGAAAAAGAAATGCATATATATACTAGAGAACCATAACAAATTCCTTTATACATCATTCATTTTACACATTGTCAAGAATTCTGGTGTTAACAAGGCATACCGTTCCATCTCTCATTCCCTGCAATTGAATGAGGCCACATGGTTCGAATCTACTAGGAACAATTATAAAATCAGCTCCAGCAAGCATCATATGCGCCAATGGAACATTAAATTTAGCTACTCCTCTAGCCTTGTCTGGATACTTCACTTCTAGTTGCTCAAGCTGCTCCTCCATTTTCTTTTTCCCGGTTCCCTGCAGATAAACCACTGATCGGTGCTTGAATCTACAGAGATGAATGGGACTGGAACTAAGTTAAGAGTGCATACAAGAACTATTATCTGAACATTCTCCTCAATGAACTCTGGAATGGCTTCCGCTAAAATATCTGAGCCTTTCTGCTCTTCAAGTCTACCGATGAAAACTATGACAGGGATGCTTCGATCCACGGGCAACCCCACCTCTGCTTGCAGCATCTCTTTGTTAAGAGCTTTTCCTTCGGTTACCTGAATTTTTCTTTTGCTAAATATTAACATCAAGGAATAGAATGTTAAACTAAGTAGAACAAAAACATGTTGAGGAAGTTCTAACTGTTGTGTTATCATAGTTGACATTAATATATTTGTCCGTAGCTGGATTCCATTCTTGAACATCCATCCCATTTACAATTCCCGTGATGCCAGGCTTGCAAAGAACGGTGTCCAATTCAACACCTTTATCTGGTCCAGAGATGAGCTCTTCAGCATAATATGGACTCACAGTTAGCACACGGTCTGATTCTAAGATTCCAGCTTTCATCCAATTAATTTTCCTCCCTTTGACAGGCTTGTCATAACTGCAATATCGAATTATATATAAATATGCAGAGAAGAGCAGTGGAACTTCCAGAATAAGAATACATTGTTTGCTAATTCCCAAGTAATAAAAGGGAACTATAGCTCATACCCATCGATAAAATCAAAAGAAGGAATGAACTGATCCGGGAGATTGAGAAGCTCAAAATCTGAAAAGGCAAATCTACCTTGGTAGGCAATGTTGTGAATGCAGAAAGCAACCTAGGAACACATGAGACCATTCGTATCCACTGTCATACATCGATATGGATATGGAGGTTGCTTGAAACACAAGGTGAAAGATAATTAGGTGGTACCTTTGCATTCTTGTATATCCCATTTGCTTGGTACACACTCTTTAAGTAGCATGGAAGAAGAGCAGTATGCCAATCATTAGCAATAAATACGACATCTTCACCTGCTTGGATACTACACATCATTAATGAAAAACTATTGGAACAGTTCAATACACATGATTGATGCAGACAAATACGATCTCATAAAATATAACCTGCCATAGTACTTTCAAGGAAAAAACATACAGCATACCATAGGGTCCAGAGAAATATTGGCTGTTGTTGAGATTCAGAACTCTTGGAGCCTCCAAAGCAGCCTGAAAGAGACAATACCATGATAGAAGTATTCAATATATGAGCAAGTCATGTTATATATTATCCTTTTGAAACAATGTCTACTGCACAGTGGCAGGTAGTAGGCCTCCTCCGGTCACTCCCCATACGTGTTATTAGAATAAGATTAGGATCTGAGAAAGCTGGAATGCACCAGAATATATATATATATATATATATATAATACCATATAAATACCAAGAATTAAAACATAACTAAAGCCCACCTAACTCGGTTAATTCCGAACAACAGACAGAAATATCCATAGCAAAATGCTTCATTGTGGCATGCAGCACAATAAATATAAACCACAATCTGAAAATTAGTTGCTAATCCAAGAATTGGCATGACTAAAAATTCAATATTCTAATCATTAATATAGAACGAAAAGTGTAAGTGACATAGGATGTAATTGTTTCAAGGAGTTTCCACTTTACATTCACTGTTCAGATATTTAAGAGAACTCTTGTTAATCTTGAGGCAACTGTTTGAGTATGAATAACTCAAGTAAATTTGGAAATCACTTACTAGGCATAAAAGGCAGAATCTTAGATGATTGTCTTGATAGTCTATTCCAGTAGCAGGACCATAAAGTTTTGATCCAGTTTTTCCCCAGACCTGTATGATTCCGTTTAGAAAAAAATTTGAAGTCAGGGTTGACTAGTTATGTACCATGAAAAGAATCCTAAATAATAGAAAATAGAGCAAAGGAACATGTCAAGGAGAAGAAAATGAGGACCTTCTCCAGAAACAGAGGGTGATCAACAAAAACGCGGTCAACTCCTCTCTTGTAGCAGTGGAAGAAGCGCACAGTTTCAACTTTAATCCCCACCTTAAACTGTAGAGGCAAGAAAATATTAGCAGCTAGCAACATAAGCAGCAAAGTTAGTGTAAAAATTTGACTGATCAAAAGGGCATTCTCTAGTCCAGCATTAAACAAAGATTCAAGAGTCCGCACACCTCAACAAGAACATTTGTATCCCATGCATCCTTGTATTGATCATAGCGCGGAGATACCGTCATCACCCGATGGCCATTTGCCTATTTACAGAAATGAGTTCGATAATTCTTAAGCCTATATATTCATCAGAAGGAAGAGACCCTGGCGAAAGATAAGGCAGTCTGCATCTTGTATTAAAGCATGTACTTGATGCATTGTTTGTTATCAGAATTAGAAGAAGATTCTTACTGCCAAAGCTGGTGGCAGTCCTCCAAGCACATCACCAAGGCCCCCAGTTTTGCTCCATGGAGCTACCTCAGTTCCCAAAAAGACCAAGTTCATACCACTTCCACATATGATGAAGCCTCGAGGCCTAGAATGCTCTTGATAACCTCTTTGCTTTCTCGATTGGCTTATAGCTGTTTGTGTTCTCGTTTGCATCAAAAGAAAATCCACCTTATTCAAGAATCTCAATCCATTGTAAGTAGATGTTTGGCTTCTCCAATGAGGAGGATGCTTGTTCAAATTGAATGCACTTGCATGACTGCTGCTCGAGCTACTAGAGATAAAATGTGAACCCATCACAGCAGCCATTGGAGGGTCTGCCAGAAAGATACAAAGATATTAGAAAAAAGATTTCACGGCACATAAATGTGCTGTAAGAAAGGGTGTTTAAGTGCACGAGGCTCCTGCCACTGCAGAATTTGGGAAGGACTAGATGCTTGCAGCCCTATCCCTTTTGATGAGATGATATGTTGCTGTACCTCTGAAAGATCTAAGGAAAATTAGATGACGAGGTCAAACAAGGTAAGGGAGGTCCATTCAGAGAAAATCACTGGCCATTAAAGATGACAAAAGATGTAAGAATTTAATTAATTATCTGGCTCTAGTTTCCTTGAATAACTCAAAGTTAAGCTCACCAAAGGAGAAGAAAGTTAACAAAATCCTCAGTAATGAATTCTGTCGCCAATCAACTACCAATAAGCTGATACTAGATGAACGCAGGTTCATGTTCAGCAGCAGCATACATAGTATTTACATCTAGTATACAGCATTGCGCAGAGATGTAGCTATGGATGACATTTACCATCTAGATGTGAATCATAATTGTCATGAATATTCTCATTCTAAAACTCTTCTCCCCATTTCCAAGATATTCCAGTATATATCAGAGAAATATTGCTCTGAAACTATCATGAAAGTTAATTGGCAGCCGAAATTTTGCTTATTGAATTTAACATCTAAAGAATGTGCATTTAACTTCTATGTGCCTTGTGCACTATAAGTTGGTGAAGGAAAGATAAATAAATAAATATCCGAGCCTTGACTTTGCCAAATGGAATGCCATACCTTGACGCCGGAGGAACAGGGGAGGTGCAGAGAAAAGATGGAAGCAGAGGTACTTGTAGCATCCAGTAGGTTACACGTGGCAAGAAGTTAGTGGCGGACTGCCGTGAGCCTACTGATCGTTTCAGATGCTGCGAAGGAGGCTTGTATAGAACAGGATGGTCGGAGGATATGCTTAGATGACACGTGGAAAAGATCCAGTGGTAGGTTTCCGCTTGCCTATTGATGTATTTTGGTGGGACCTAGAGCGCAGGGGATCCAGAAGAGAGGAATATGCCGAGGAAAATGGTGAGCGGATCGATCAGTGGCTCCCAATTTCATTCAAAAAAAAAAAAAAAAAACAGATCAGTGGCTCCCAAACATCTATTTGCTCAAAATAAAGAAATGGCTATCAAATATCAGTATTAGAACGTGTGCTGAAATTTTGTGGCTATCGTTTGCGTAGTACAAATCAGTCGGTGATATCCAAAACTAAGGGTTATTTGCACTGAAAAATTAATTGATTTTCAATTTGGCGAGGGTTCATTATTTTCGGTCCTTACGATTGAGTTTTTTCTTTTTTTCTTTTTTTCTCTTCTAACTTTATCATTTCTATCATTTAGTGCTTTATTAATTATTGACAAGACACTAAGAGTGATAGAAATGACTCCGAACTCATTTTCTTTTCTTGGGTTATTTGCACTAAAAACCTATTTGGTTTTCGATTTGGCAAGATACGGTCTTTTTCGATTTTCCTTACACTTAAGGTTTTTTTCTTATTTTTCTTCCAACTTATTATTTTTATTATTTAGTGTCTTATTAAATATTGACAGGATACTATAAAAGAGAGAAATGGTCTCGTACTCTTCTTCTTCCTCCTCCTCATCTTCATCTTCTTCGTCTTCTACATTCATATGTTGTTGCTATTTATTCTTTTTCTTTTTCTTTTCTTTTGCTACCGCTGCTTATGTATGTGTTATTATATTTATAAAAGTTATTAATATGTCTTCTTCTTCTTCTTTCAATTGTTGTTTCTTATTTTCTTTTTCTTAATTTACTTCATCACTGAAGTTGTTAAAAGACAACAAAACAAAACATGTATAAGAAAAACAATAAAAGTTGTTAAAAGACAACGAAATCTAAATTCTCGCCACCATCTCTAATTAATATCATACTTTATTAATTAAAGAGCGACTAGAGATTGTATAAAATAATAATAATAATTAAGGCATAAAATATGAAAAGGAAAAAGAAGACGAAGAAGCAATAGCAGAAAAGTAGTAGTAGTAGAAGAAAAAAAAATATTAACAACTTTCGTTGTTTTTTTCTATACATTAGAGAATTTACATACTTCACAACTACAATTTACATAGAAACAAATAATAATCACACCAAGTCATGCTTTTAGTTATTTAACTAAACATAATTATCTCATCACTATCTCTGATTAATCTCTTATTTTATTAATTAAAGAGAGATTAGATAAACTTGTATAGAAAAAAGAAAGAATAATTAATGGATAGAAGGAAAAGAAGAACAAGAACAAGAAGAAGGAAAAGAAGAACAAGAACAAGAAGAAGAAAAAGAAGAAGAAAAAGAAGAAGAAAAAGAGGAAGGAAAAGAAGAAGAAGAGACAATAATAGAAAAAAAGAAGTAGAAGAAAAAATATTAACAGCTTTCGCAAATATAGTAATAACTTTCATTATTTTTTATACATTATAGGATTTACATATTTTCTTATTATAATTTACATAGAAATAAATAATTATCATATAGAGTCATGCTTTTGGTTATTTAACTAATCATAATTATCTCACCATTATCTCCAATTAATCTCTTAGTTTATTAATTAAAGAGTGATTATATAAACTTGTATAGAAAAAGAAAAGAATGATTAAAAGGTAGAAAAAGAAGAAGAAAAAAAAAGAAAAAAAAAGAAAAAGAACAAGAACAAGAAGAAGAATAAGAAGCAATAATAGAAAAAAAAAAGAAATAGAAGAAAAAATACAACTTTCGTAAATATAATAATAACTTTATTTTTAACAATTTTTATTATTTTTTCTATATATTACAGAATTTACATAGCAACAAATAATAATCATGTAGAATAATACTTTTGGTTATTTAACTAATCATAATTATCTCACCACTAGCTCAATTAATCTCTTACTTTATTAATTAAAGAGTGATTAAATAAACTTGTATAGAAAAAAAAAAATGATTAAAGAATAGAAGATGAAAAAGCATAAGACGAACGAGGAGGAGGAGGAGGATGAGATAAAGAAGGGGAAGAAGAAGTACTATAAATAATAAAATTTATTAACAACTTACGAAAAATTCTTCTTCTTAATCTACTTCTTCTTTTATCCCTTAATTTTGCTATCTTTTTTTTTTCTATATAAGTCTATCTAATATTTCTTTAGTTTAAGAGATTAATTGGAGATAGTAGTGAGATAATTATGATTAGTTAAACAAAAAAATATGACTCTATATGATTATTATTTATTTCTATGTAAATTATAATAGTGAAAATGTAAATTCTGCAATGTATAGAAAAAAAAACAATGAAATTTGTGACAAGTCAATAAATGTTGTTATTATATTTGCAAAAGTTGTTAATATATTTAATTTTTCTTATTCTACTTATTCTTTTCTATTATTGCTTATTCTTATTTTTCTTCCATTTATTAATCATTCTCTTCTTTTTTCTATATAAGTCTATATAATCGCTCTTTAAATAATAAAATAAGATATTAATTAGAGATAGTGGTAAAATAATTAGGATTAGTTAAATAACAAATAGCATGCCTCTACATGATTATTATTTGTTTCTATCTAAATTATAATATAGAATTTTGTATTTAAACATAGAATTTTGTACTTCAATAAAAAATTATTCATTCTAACACAAATATATTCATAATATGAAGAAACTTTAAATATAAAGTTGTAGATTAGAGGTCAGAGGATTATCTTCTGAATATTTTTTTAAACTGTGCTAAATTTAAATTTTGTAGTTTAAGTATGAAAAATTATGTAACTTCTACCATTTTCTTCTTTTTCTTCTTATGCTGCGGCTTCTTTACTATTGCTTGTTCTTGTTCTTATTCTATCTTTTAATCATTTTTTTTTCTATACAAGTCTCTCTAATCACTTTTTAATTAATATCGTAAGAGACTATTCAGAGATAGTGGTGAGTTAACTAGAATAAATTAAAATAAATAAAAAAAATTTAACTAATGTTTTAAAAAGAGAACTTAATCTATGTTCTAAATAAATTATAGTATCTACTTAAAAAACTTATAAATTACAATTAGAATTTCATACTTCAACGAGGAATTTATTTGTTCCATCATAGATAAGTTTATAATCTAAACAAGATATAAAAGTTGTAGAGCATGATGTCACCGTTTTTATCCAATTAGTTTTGTAATATTTAGAGTTTAGATGATTATCTTTTGAATATTTTTTAAAACTAAGTTAAGTTAGAATTTTGTAGTTTAAGTAGGAAAACTATGTGACTCATATCCTTTTCTTCTTCTTCTTCTTATATCTTTTCATGCAAAAAAAAACTTTCAGATAGATCCCTAATTTAAAAAAACTCTAAATAGTAAAATTTTATATCATGATGTCACCGATTTTATTCAATTTATTTCATATTATTTAGATGTTAGATGAATATCTTTTGAATATTTTTTTTTCAAAACTAAACAAAATTAGAATTTCATAGTTATGTATGAAATTCATAGTTTAATTACAAATTTTGTAATTAAACTACGAAATTTCAGTTCTACACTATTTTGAAAAAATATTTAAAAAATAATCATTTGACATCCACAAATTATGATACCCATTGAATAAAATTCGTGACATCATGACCTAGAACTTTTATATTTAGAGTTTCTTCAGATTCAAAATCTATCTATAGCAAAACAAAGAATTTATAGTTTAAGTACGAAATTTATAGTTTAAATATAAAATTCTCACAATAATTTATAGTTTTTTTTAAGTAAATACTATAATTTATTTACAACATATATTAAGTTCTCTTTTTAAAACATTGATTAAAGAGTTTTTATTTATTTAAATTATTTCTAATTAATTTATTATAATTATAATTAAAGAGTCATTAGAGAGACTTGTATAGAAAAAAAAAGAGAAGATTAAGAGATAGAAAAAAAATAACAGTAGCAAAAGAAGGAAAAAATAGCAAAAAAAGAAGATAAAGAAGAAGGAAGAAAAACCAGCAGCAACACAAGAAGAAGAAGAAAAGCAAAATAATTTTCGTTGTTTTTTCTATACACTACAAAATTTATATATTTTATCATTATAATTTATATAGAAATAAATAATAATTATGTAGAGTTATATTTTTGGTTATTTAACTAATCCTACTTATCTCACCACTATCTCTATTAATCTCTTATTTTATTAATTAAAAAGAAATTAGAGAGATTTATATAGAAAAAAAAAGAAGGATTAAGAGATAGAAAAAAAATGAGCAGCAGTAGAAGAAGAAACATATTTCAAAAACTTATGAATTATATCTAAAATTAGTGTTTAAGCAATGTTTCAAAAGGTGAACTTAATCTATGCTACAAATAAATTACCGCATCTACTTAAAAAACTTATGAATTACAACTAAAATTTCAAACTTAAACATAGAATTTCGTACTTAAACTAGAAATTATTCGTTCCGTCGTAGATAGATTTATAATCTAAAGAAACTCTGAATACAAAAGTTCTAAATCATGATGTTAACGATTTTATCTAATTAGTTTTAAAAGTTTTGAATGACAAATAATTATATTTTGAATATTTGTCTAAAATTGTGTAAAATTAAAATTTTGCGTTTAAGTACGAAATTATGTGTTTAACTACAAAATTCTGACTGTAATTCATAATTTCATATTTAAACTAGGAGTTATTTGTTTAGTCATAAATAGAATCCTAATTTGAAAAAACTCTAAATATAAAAGCTGTAGAGCATGATATCACTGATTATATCCAATCAATTTCATAATATTTGGGTTATTTAGGTCCTCGAGGATTGACGGGGCGAACTGCTAGTTTTAGGATATGAGATATCCATCCTAGCCACTATGGACGTATTTGTCCAATTGACTTATTGGATCCTTAGCTATTCATGTGAGGATTGGTCATCGGGGATCTATATAGAGTCCGTTTTATGAAATATTTGAGAAATCAAAAGAAAAAGAGTCAAATGTCAAATAATTATCTTCTGAATATTTTTCTAAAACTGTGCTAAACTGAAATATGTAGTTTAAGTATGAAAACTATGTGACCTATACCCATTTCTTCTTCTTATTCTTTTTATGCTTCTTCTTCTTCTTCTTCTTCTTCTTCTTCTTCTTCCTTATGGTTGCTTTTTTTATTTTTTTAATCTTTTAATTATTTTCTATTTTTTCTATACAAGTTTATTTAATTGCTTTTTAATTAATAAGGTAAGAGATTTGATACGATTCGTTCCATATTGGCTCCACGCGTGACATTGAGTTCATGGGAATGAGCCTATTTATCTAGTTGAGTATGTAGAAGCAATAAAATTAATTTTTGCCAGGGTGCATTCGAACGCCTGCATTGCGTTCGCATCAACAGAGAATGGAAATTTTGCGTTCGAACGCAATCGGTTGCGTTCAAATGCACCGCGGCGTAAATATGGGTTAAGTTACAGATTGTTAGGGTTGTTTGAGGTGTTTTTATGTTAATTATAGATTCCTCAGAGTGAGCCTCTATATATATGTGGAGGAAACTCTAATTGAGATTTTTTTATCTGAATTGGAATTGGCTTTAGCCTCATCTCCTTCTCTTTTAATTCTAGCCATTGGTGCTCTCTTCCACCTCCCTTCTTCCACCGCCCAAGTCTTTGGTCGGCTTCTTCTAGCCTCTAACCACCCTCTTCTACAACAACTTCTCCCTTTTCACACCAAGAACTAGACCTAGCATCCATCTAGCCATTGGAGGGCTATCAAGCTAGGATCTAAGTTTCGGAACCGTTGCGGATCAAATCAGACTGGTTCATAACAAGATTAATTAGAGATAGTGGTGAGATAATTAGGATTAGTCTCTTTCTTTATCATAATTATCTCATTAGTATCACAGATTAATCTCTTACTTTATTAATTAAAAAGTGATTAAATAGAGTTCCATAGACAAAAAAGAGAATGATTAAGGGATAGAAGAAGAAGCAACAACAAAAAATAATAATAAGAAGAAGAAATAGATGAAAGAGAAGAAAAAGAAGAAAAAGAAGAAAAAGAGAACATATTAACAACTTTCGCAAATATCATAATAGTTTTCGTTGTTTTTTCTATGTATTTCTGTACATTGCAGAATTTACATATTTCACATTAAAATTTACATCGAAACAAATAATAATCATAGAGTTATTTTTTTGGTTATTTAACTAATCCTAATTATATCACAACTATTTCCAATTAATTTATAGTTATATAATTAAAGAGTGATTAGAGAAACTTATAAAGAAAAATAAGAAGAAGATTAAGAGATTAAAAAAGGAGCATCAGTAGAAGAAAATAATTAACAGTAGCATATGAATTAGAAGATGAAGGAAATGAAGAAAAGAAGATGATCATGATGATGAAGAAGATGAGTACAAAGCCATTTCTCTCTCTTATAGTGTCTCGTCAACATTTAATGAGGCCCTAAACGATAGAAATGGCAAAATTGGAAGAAAAATAAAGAAAAAAATTTCAAGTGCAAGGACAATCGAAAAAACTTTGTCTCGCCAAATCAAAAACCAACTAGGTAAAATAAATTTAAATTTTACGAGGAAAAGTTAAAATCAGGTCAAACCATAATGCTTATATATATATATATGCATTATTTTACCCAATTGTTACTTACCATTATACAAGAATCCAATTAACTCTTTTTTAGACCAAAGTTATATTACTTTTCTTTTTGGGTAATTAATATTAGCCATATGGTTTCAATGATTATTACTAATTTATTTTAGTGATAACAAAATAAATGAATTTTTTTTAAAGCAAGTCCGTAGACTGATCATATCATTCAATTTAATCAATTGATTACGACTTGATACAAAAGATGAAATGGGAAAATAGGACAAGAGCCCTAGAAGTAAGCCGCATACTTGGCTGCATTACAGATTCAACGACAATTAACGCAGGTATTAAAATAAGTACTCAAGCATAATAAAAACAGAGGAGATAGAGCAATGCTCTAGTAGCAAGCTTCTCGCCTAGCCAGCTAGCAACACTACATGTAGAACAACATGAGCCTTGAGAAGCTAAGCACCAAACTAAGGTGTAACAATCATTAAAAAAAAATTGGGCATGCATGTGCTTGGCACGTGCGTGGACTTAAGGGCGCGCATGTGCGGGGCACATATGCCCCTTTCTCTCTTCCCTTTCTCCCTTTTCTCCTTCTTTCCTTTTTTTTCTTTTTCTTTCTTCTTCTCCCTGCCAGCTCACTCTCCCTCTTTCTTCTTCCCACTTTGTTGGAGTACCGCTAGAACCACCAACCTCGTGGATCGAAGCGCTAGAGCTGCCTCTCTCGTTAGGTAAATTTAATTTTAAAATGTGTTAGCGTTTGGGTTTTTCTTCTTCAAAACTTTTACCTCTTGGTCTCATTGTGATTCAGCCGGCTGACGGTCTTGTGACTGGCCACGTCGATTCGGTGAGCTTCTCCTCTTTGCAAGGATGCCCCTAGTGCTTCCTTCGGCACCCTCGTGGTCAGAGCTATCGGGCAACCCTTCGTCTTGGCTGGTGGTCAATGCGAGGTGGATTCTCATCGTAGGCCGCCTCTGGCAGCTCGACTTCCCCTCGGTTGGCTTTTGCTTACCGAGGGGAGCATGTCGGTGGGTACAGTTGGCTTGTCGGTGCCCGGGTCCATCGGCAACGCCTCTCCCCCCTCCGATTGGGTCCTTGCCGTTGGTGGGTGGTGGCTGTCTTCCCCACCAGCGGGGTTGTTGGTCGGCCTATTGGCCCTGGCTACCGATGGCAGTGACCATCGACCACCATCCTCCCTTCTTTCACTTAAGGTGAGAAAGGAGGGCTTGGGCTAGGTGCAGCCAACCCAAGTGCCGAGTCGGGCTCGGGCTAGGTGCAGCTAACCTGAGTGTTGAGTCGAGCTGCGTACGACCCAGCTCGAGTTTTGGGTCGGGCTGGTTGCAGCCCAGCCTACTTGCTAGGTTGGGTGTGATCCAACTCGGGCCTGCGTTCTAGGTCGAGTTAGGTGTGGCCTAGCCTAGGCCCACGTTTGCGTTCTAGGCTGGGCTAGGTGCAACCCAGTCCATGCTCTAGGGTGTGGCTAGGTTGCAAGCAGCCCAACCCAATTTGGGGGTGGGTTGGGTTATATCCATGTGTCTTTCTAGTTAATGTGAGCTTTGGGTCAATTTTTGGTGGGTTTCTGATACACTTAGTTAGGATTTTTTCTTATTGCATTAGTTGTTTATTTTCATTAAAATAAAATTCCTATAGGCGGCGTTCGAATACAGAAGGGGTCGCGTTCGAACGCCCTTATAAACGCCTGCATCAGGTTTACAAATATAGAGAACACATATTGCGTGTTAGAACGTGGTCGGGCACGTTCGCACATAGAGAACGTTTTTTGTGCATTCGAACACGATCGAGGGCATTCGAACGCGATCGACGAGAATCCTCTAGAATTAGGGTTACTTATTGTTTTAGGACTTGTTGGCTAGCCTTTATAAATATGTGGATGACAGCCAAATTTATTATGCTATTGGATTATTGATTTTATGCCTCCAATCTTATCTCTAGATTCTCTCCCTCCTCCCTCTTCACCATCCTTCCACCTCTACCATTGGCAAGGTTTCTCCTAACTTATAATCTCCCTTGACTGTCGAGCCACCCCTCTTCTTTGGGATCTCGATCACTTTGTTCCCTTCATCTATATCCTTTAATCATATCCACCATCCACCTTCATCTCCATACCCATCCATAACCCTAACATCCACTCTACCCGTCACCACCACCATCACTCACGTTATTCTATGAAGGGTCTAAATACGAAAGTTGTAGATCAGGAAGTTACGAATCTACTCCACTTAGTTTCATAATTTTTTGACTACAATAAAATATCTGATGAATATTTTCTCATGATTGTGTGGACTGCTTTCTATAATAAATCTAGATATTGAAGGAATCGTTCCATAGCCGACCTTTGGGTACAAAAACCCATCAGTTTATTTTGGCTTTGTACTGGCTAAATAGAGTAATTACCCAAGTCATTAGTTAATCATTTTTAATGTTGGCAACCGTGAGCCTTAATTAATCAATATTTTTAGCAGATAGTAGTGTTCGCTTTATTAATTATCTTATAAATTAATTTTTAATGAATTAGACCATGGCTTGAGAGAGTGCCGTTATAAATAACACATAAATGAAGCTAACTTAATTTGGGATTTAGCAAGGTCATGTATACTTGGTTAGATTAATTTTTAGCAAATTGAGTCAGTGATCTGTGTGTATCTGTATTAATTGCTCCTGCCAGAGAATTAATACAGATCATTGTAGGAAAAGTATATTAAGAAGATTATCTTAATTAGTGAAATGGTCTAATCTAGTGTTGCCTATGTGATTTACCTAAATAATAATATTTAGTGGAATAAGAATTTGAGGTAAATTACTTTAAATTATTTTTAATAATGTGTTAGGTGTTAGAACAACTATGCTAGCTCAACCTAATTAATAAATATGAAAATTCGTAGATGGACCTACTCAAGCCTTTAGTGAACGTTAGTAAGATTATTTAACTCATTAGTGATAGGATTGTTGTGCTTATGCTTTTTATTTACTTTTCTTATCGAGGTGGACTCCGTACTCTATGAGGACGATCTTGTGGCATAGTTGCAGCTAGTATTAGGAAAGCGGTTTTAGGCAAGTGAAACTCCTATAATATAAGAGTAGTGTAGAGAATGAAGTAACTTACCTTATAACATCATCACGTTCATAGCATAGATGTGCATACGTTCTCTTTACTGTTATTATTGCACATCATGCATAGTAATTTATTTTGTTGTTCGGTAAGATTTTGCAAATCATAATTTCTGTGCATATTTATTGGTCATGAACATGTGTATTGGCACATAAATTATGATAATGATGTGTTTTATTATGGTTGTTGTGTTGTATAATATCATGCTACTTACACACGTGCACGACCATTAAGGGGGTCATTGTTGCGTCTTGATAATATCTGACACCTCCCCAGCTAGAGTTAGGGGCGGGGGATATTCTTATACTTATATATATTATGGCCCACGCCTGAGGTCTTAGTTTATTGATCCTAGATAATCAGGCAGCCGTTTCACTTGGCGATGAGTGATTTATTATTGATTAATGAGAGTTATACCCTTTAGGGTATTTAACATAGATAGAGAGAGAAGAGTAGGATGACGTAGATCTAGCAGTATCCGATGACGCAAGGTGAGGGCATCCATGAGCAACGGATCTTGATTTTTGCATAGTGGTGCGATAATTTCTACATGATCTGAGATACATATTATGTGGTGTGGTGTTGACATGGCCTATAGGTGGAGCTCAGTGTGAGCTCGAGTTTGAAGATTTGATAGTCCAAACTGATGCATTAATTTGATCATGATGTGCATAACTCATATTTACTTATTATTGCATCATTCATAGTATTACTTTTTAAATTATAGAAATAGAAATTTGCTGGGCTTTATGCTCACCACCTTCTGGTGGAAATATTTTTAGATTAGTAGATGAGACGGAGTTTATGGCAGATTCGGCGAAGACTGGCTTGAGTCTTCTTAATCTAATTCTTATTCTATTCTTATTTTTATTCATGTAAATTAAGCTAAATGGCTTGTAGGCCTTACGTGGGAATTTTTTTATCTGTCTATGGATATGTATTTTAGGGCTTGTTGTAGCCTATGGTGTTATGGGCTTCTTCTTTGTCTTTATTATTTGTGGATATGTGGGCTTTTTGTTTGTATATTGTGTTAAAACATTGAAGCAGGTCACGTGTCTACCAACGTGAGGGGCACGTGTTTGGTGGCGAGTGTTACATAAGGAGCAAGCTTTGACAGGGATATAGGCACACTAGTGACGAAGTCTAGTGAATTTAATAAAAAACCTAAAGATCACATTTGAGTAAATCTGAAGAACAGAACAAGCAAAAAAGGAAGAGAGAAAGGAAACAAATAGTGAGGGGGAAGAGCAAAGATCTATTGCCTATTATATTTCATTCCATTCACACAGATATTTAATTCAAAAGCAAAAGAATAGATGGCCCAAAATAGGAAGAAAATGGGTAGATCCTAGTGTTGATGGTGATGAAAGCTAGGCGAGGGTAGTTGAGACGTAGCGATGAAAGCCAAGGCAAGTCAAGGAGAGGCATGGCGACGGAGGCCAAGGTGAGGCAAGTCAAGGCGATGGAGTAGTGACGAAAGTCGAGGCTAGACGAGTTGAGGTGCAATGACGGAGGCTGAGGCGAGGCATGATGACAAAGATGGCAAGGAGCGAGCGGTTTGAAGGTGCAGATGGGTAGAGAGTGGGGTCAACTAGATACACAACCTTCAGCTCTGATCTTGGTGACATAGAGGTCGAGGAGGGGATTGGGCGAGTAGCATGATGCTCAGCCCAAATAGTGATGATGGCCACTAGCAGCGCAGATGAGGGGTGGGTGATTATAAGGGAGAAAGGGGAACTAAAGAGAAAGGGGAAAGAGTCGAGGGAGGAAGAGAGAAAGGGAGGAGAAAGCAACACCCACTAGGGGAAGAGGAGGCAAGCCGTTGGAGGTGGGGGAAAGCCCTCTTAGCGAGGGGAGAAAAAGCCAAACTCTAGTATAGCATCCCTAGCAAAATGCTCTGCTAGGGCCACCGAAAAATTTATTCTTTTACAAAATAAATGAGTTAACTACATTATTTTGATGATAGCAAATAAGTTATAATAATAATCGATTGAAAAACATTTTGTCTAGCTAATATAAAGGTTGAATTAACTCTAACTATATGTTAATATTTTGAGCATATATTTTAATTGATATATGAAATCAACGTATTCATTTTGATATGAAAAGAAGACTCATTTATCTATATTTTTATTATAATATATAATTTTTAATTCTTGCATTTTATATGTTAAATTTATGTCACAATTTAAAGATTATAAAATTGTATTTCTACTAAATAGATTAGGGAAGCGAAGCGGGGGGGGGGGGGGTAACGTCCACAATCATACATAGACATAGACGAGTTTTGTACAACCACTCTACTGTCAACTTCTAATTCTTGACACACATGCCTATTGTTTTAGTTATAACTTTCTATATAGTGATTTGCGTATAATTATTTATATGTGAAAAAAAAAATTTGATATTATGTAACTTTCATATACAAATATGTTTGAAATTCAAACATGACCTTTGGACAAATAAGACTTGTAAATTGACTATCTATAGCTATATTTTAGGCTAATATCATGTGGAGACAGTATTACTTTTTTAGCTATAATCTTTTATATAAATGTCATTTTGATGTAATATTTGTCAGGTTGGAAAGAAAACTCAAATATATATAATTTATTTTTATGGCCACAAAGCAAATTTGATAGTTTACTTGCTAAAAAGGTTCTATATATTAGAGAAAAAATCTAACCAAAATCTGTACATATTAAATATTTTAAAAAATGGTCTCTATTTCTTTAACTTATTTCAAACATGAAAGAGCTTTGAAACGAACCAGATCTGAAACAATCCACTTGTAGAAAAATTATGAAATTTTAAGGGCAGAAGAATATGGTTCTTTTGGCTCTAGTTTGAGTAGATTTAAAGATCGGAGCAAGAAGTTATTGCCAAAAGGGTGAGGGAAGCTCGAAAAGGGGCTGAAACAGATTATTCGATGTTGCACCGATCGAACGGTTGAGGTCAGCCCTAAGGGTGGGTGGCTCGTGGAGAAGTTTGGACTTGGGCAATGAAGCTAGGGTAGATATAAGACGTGGTAAGGAGGTCTAGGGAAGTGGTGGTGGCTTGGTTTGGTGGAGAGATTAGAGATGACATTTAGGATTTGATAATACCACTATAATAGTATCTAGGGTGAGGTTTAGATCGGCGATGAAGGTTGGCCTTTAATAGAGTCCAGAATGTGGTGAGGATTATGGTCAGTAGTTCAGAGGGTAGGGGGTGAAGGTCTAGGGTGAGTGGTGGTGGAAGAGGGAGGAAGGACAAGGGGTGGAGATAGTGGCAGTACCGGAGATGTGTGGTTAGTCGGTGGAAGATTCTGGGGTAGACTTTTCGAGTAATATTTTAGACGATCTACCCATTGAAACCTTATATAATTTAGATTCTAGCTCTAAACGAGAGCTTTCCAATGAATCTAATATCTTGAGATTTGGATGGCTAGATCGGAAGATATCATCAAATCAATGATTAGAGGTTGGGGAGCACGAGATGGATAGGCTGACGGGAAGATGGTGAAATTGGTCAAAACGTGGATAACTCTGGATAGTGGCTAAACGTGATAAGGAGAGAGGGAAGAGAAGGGAGAAGGTGGTTGGTGCCCAAGGAGGAGGGGAGGTTTGACGAAGGAAGGGAGGAGTTGACGACTAAGGAAGCTTGCTCGGTTAGGGTTTGAAGGGAGGGAGAGGAGGGAGAGGCGCTAGGTCAAAAGGGGAGAAAGGTGATAAGAGGAACTTGATCAATTAGTCAAAATATGATTAATCTTGGAGGTGGTAGGCTGACGGTGATGAGGTGGCACTGGTAGGGAAGGGAGTGGAGAGATGTTAGGGTCAATGAAGGTGGTTAGGGCAATAATAGAGAGTAGGAAAAGAAAGAGGAGTGGGCCCACCTCTAAGAGACTAGGATGGTTGGCTGGTGAATGAGAATTAGAGGCGGTAGAGCCAAAGTGGTGGCTACTACTTGGGTGGAGAGAACAAGTGATATACCTTTTTAGAGTCTTTTCTTATTGTATTAGTTATTTATTTTCATTAAAATAAATTTTTTGTAGGTTGTGTTCGAATACGGAATGGGTGCGTTCGAGCGCCTTTGCGAACGTCTACATTAGATTCAAAAAAATAGGGAATGCGGTCTGGCGTGTTCGAACGCTAAGTTCAAACATTTGCATTAGGTTCTCATCGATATTGAACGACTTTTATGCGTTCGAACGCGATCAGGCGCGTTTAAACGCAATCGGCGAGAGTTCACTGAAATTAGGGTTAATAATTATTATTTTTGCTAGTTGGCTAGCCTTTATAAAGGTGTGGATGGCAGCCAAAATCATAATGCTATTGGAATATTGGTTTCTTGCCTCTCTATCATCTCTCTAGTCTCTCTACCCTAATCTCCCTCCTCCCTGTTCACCAACCTTCCACCTCTACTATTGTCAAGGTCACTCTTAACTTCTAACCTCCCTCGTCTGTCAAGTCGTCCCTTTTCTTTAGAATCTCTACTACTTCTTCCCCTTCGTCTTTATCTCTTAAACAACATCACCTATCCACCCTCATCTCCATTATCATCCATAACCCTAACATCCACTCCACCTATCACCACCACCATTATCTGCACTATATTGTATTTTTGTCCTAGTTGTAGTATGAATCTACAAAGAGCATAAATACGAACAACATATATCAGGAAATTACGGATAGATCCAACTTAGTATCATAATTTTCTGATTACGGGAGAATATTTGACAAATATTTTTTCTCAGTTGTGTGGATTGCTTCCTATAATTAATCTAGATCTTGAAGGGATCGTTCCGTACCTTATCATTTGTATCAGAGCCAAGCGAACCTCAGACCTCCATTAATGGTGGAAACAAGGAAGATGACATGAATAAGGAGATCAATGTAGAACACACTAACAAGGAAAGACTCAATCCACGATAACCCTAACCGTGAGGCCGATTCCTTTGGGGTGCACACAGTATGACCAAGTCAACCAACGTCCATGGGTGTGAACATGGGCTTGGTGAATGAACTTAGGGGCATGTTCCATTATTTCATAGGGTGGACACAATGCAGAATAATCATAATGCTTTAAAGGAATATGTCATGAACTAATTGGCTTCGTCATCTCCTCGACGAAGATTGGTGCCTTAAGAAGGACCAGCGGTAGGACCACATCGAACCAATACCCCATAGGTCTAGGTACGACATGTTAATATCAAAGATCCTTTTTTACCTATGCCTACACATCATCGCCCATCTCCAATACAAAACCCAAGACCGGCAGTGGTGGAACTCGAGAGGCGTGTGGCATCGGTGCGCTTCGTTGATGAAGAGAATTAGCAATTTGATGATGAAGTTGATCCTTTCGGAGATGGTGATGGACGTGTTCGAGGATTTAGAGAAGGAGATCAACAAGCACAAAGGTTCAGACCTGAACCAAGGATCTAACGCGAACTCAACATTGCTATTCGGGGGAGAACCGCACGCTTAGACTTTCTAAAATTTCAAGGCTCACTCCAACGGATTGGGTGTTTCAAGTGGAGCTATACTTTGATTTCCAAGGGACAGTGGAGGACACAAAGGTCCAGATAGCAAGCTTTCACCTCCAAGGAATGGCATTGCATTGGTATCGATCGCCTATTCGTGGTGGAGGATTTACTAGTTGGGTCGACTTTTGTGGGAGGATTATACATAGATTTGGGACAACGACATATGAAGATTTTGCTGCCACATTAAACAAGATGGTTCAGAGGACGACGGTATTAGAGTACCAAGTAGAATTTGAATGAGTTAGCAGCTGTTGTGAGCCACCTTAGCCTAAATCGACATTAATGAGCACATTCATTTCAGGGCTGTGGGAGGAGATCCAAGCGGATGTTTGTGCTCTTTGTCCTACCACTCTTGAGGAGGCCTTTGAGAAGGCTGTGAGGATGGAGCAAAAGCGCAAGGCTCTCAAGATGGTAGCGAAAACTAGTTGGGGCAACTAAGATGGGCTGTTTGCGCCTAGAACGCCGGCTAAAAATTCTACAAGTTCAAAGATAGCGGCTGCTAGTACCAGAGCACGATCACCTTTGACACATTAATCTGATGTTAGAGGGGGCACAAGACCCCCCATTCGAACTATCACACCTACCTAGGTGGAGGAGCGAAGAGCGAAGGGCCTTTGCTTTAAATGCGATGAACGTTTCACTCCCGGTCATCGGTGCTCCAAACCGATCAGGTGTGTGATGCTCATCGATGATCTCGAGGAGGATGAGGTTGTTGGTGATGGAGAGTGTTTAAAGGAGGTCCATGAAGAGGCTGTGGAGTAGGGCTCTGAAGAAGATATCCAAGCTGAAATATCGATGCATGCATATTCGGGTACTTTCGCACTGAGGACATTGGGGGTGGACGGACTTGTTAGAAAGCATTGTGTGCACATTCTCATCGATTCAGAGAGTACACACAACTTTCTAGATGAGAGGTCAGTAAGGAGATTGGGCTTAGATGCCGAACCGACCACGGGGTTTGATGTTGCTATTAGAGATGGCACGAAGCTTCGAGCGGAGAGCTTGTGTCGCCGAGTCGATATACGGGTGCAAGGACACAATATCATTGTGAACTTGTATCCGTTGGCACTACGAGGAGTGGACATTGTTCTTGGCACTCAGCAGTTATAGAGCTTAAGACCTGACACATTTGATTTTTAGAGCATGTGGATGAAATTTAAGCAAGGAAACAAAGATGTGCTGTTTGATGGCATTCGATCTCCACCGATTCCAGCGATATAGTCGATGGCCTTGTGCGAGTGATTTGGCCTATCTTTTTCAGTTAGGACCAGCAGGAGATGAGCCTCTAATGAGTCTAGGTACTACAATTGAATTTTCTAATTTATTAGATGAATTTGCTAGACTATTTGAGGAACCAAAGGAGTTGCTAGTAAGGCGAACAGTTGACCATTGCATAGAGATTGTGCCTGGGCTTGCACCGGCGAACGTGAGGCCATATTAGTATCCACATGTGCCAAAGGAAGTTATCTCCAAGATGGTAGCCAAGATGTTGGAGCAAGGCATCATTCAACCAAGTTATAGCTCTCACTCATCACCCGTGCTATTGGTGCGGAAGAAGGACATGACATGGCAATTTTGTGTCGACTACAAGGCACTAAACGCTATCACCGTCAAAGACCAGTATCCTATTCCGGTCATAGAGGAGCTATTGGATGAGCTTGTAGGGGCGACCATATTCAGCAAGCTTGATTTGAGGGCTGGGTATCATCAAATTAGAGTTCACTCGGCAGATATGCACAAAACTGCATTTCGGACTCCTAACGGGCACTACAAGTTCCTGGTGTTGCTCTTTGGTCTTACCAATGCTCCACCTACATTTCAAGGCATCATGAATGATATTTTTCGGCCTCTACTGTGAAGGTATGTCTTGGTATTGTTTGACGATATTTTGGTGTGTAGTAGATTGAATTGGAGCATTGTGGCATTTGGAGGATGTGCTGAATTTGTTGAAGCAAAACTAGCTGAAGATTAAGAAGTCCATGTGCCTATGGGGAGTACCACAAGTGGAGTATTTAGGCTACATCATCACAACAGAAGGAGTGACAATGGATCCTCAAAAGGTAGCATGTATGACCGCTTGGCCGATCCCTACTTCCACTACAGGATTGCGAGGATTCTTGGGGCTAATCGGGTATTATCGCTGCTTCATCGCTGGGTATAGCAAGATTGCTACTCCTCTCACTTTGCTGAGGAAGGACTCTTTTAGATGGACGGATGAAGCCACTATAGCTTTTGAAAAACTAAAAACAGCAATGACAACGTTGCCCGCTCTAGTTCTATCGAACTTCACCAAAGAGTTCGTTGTGGAATGTGATGCATCGGGAGTTGGCATAGAAGCTGTATTAATGCAAGGAGGACATCCCATAGCCATTCTTAGCAAGACTTTATCACAAAAATTCTAGCAATTATTGAGCTACGAGAGAGGATTGTTGGCAATTCTGCATGCGATGACCAAGTGGAGGCCTTATTTGATCAGTAGACGATTCATTATCCGAACCGATCAAAGGAGCCTTTCATACTTTATGGGATAGTGTATCCACACTCTAGCACAGCAAAGATGGGTCACAAAATTACTGGGGTTTGATTATGAAATCTAATACAAGAAGGGAATAGAAAATAGAGTAGTGGATGCACTATTGCGCCAACTCGATATCGCCGAGCTCGTAGTGTATTCTTCTCCTACTTTTCCCTTTTTTGACAAGCTGAGGTGTGCATGTACATTTGACCCAAATGTTTTGAGATTGTTATAGGAGGTATTGGATGATCCGGAGCACCATCCAGAGTTGAAGAACCAAGGCGGTTTGCTATTGGATCGTGGGTGCATTTGGGTGCTCGCAAATGATATATTGCGATAGAAATTTTTAGAGCACTTCTACCAAACTCTAGAGACTGGTCATGAGGGTGTCTTGAGAACTTATAGGAAGATATCACAGAGTTGCACATGGCCAAGACTGAGGCGGAATATGAGGAGTTTTGTCTATGTTTGTAAAATCTGTAAAAGGGCTAAGGCAACCATATTGAAACCGGCCGGATTATTTTAGCCTCTACCGATACCGGACCATATTTGGGAAGACATTTCTATAGATTTCATAGAGGGTCTTCTGCTGGTACGTGGTTATTCCGTCATTTTTGTTGTGGTTGACAGATTGAGCAAGTATGCACACTTTTTTACATTGTCATATCCATTTTCAGCCAAGTGGCTGAAATTTTTGTTAGAGATGTTGCTCGATTGCATAGCATGCCATGCACGATTGTCTCCGATTGTGATCGCGTATTTGTGAGCGACTTTTGCATAGAGTTTTTTAGATTGTAGGAGACTTAATTGAACCTCAGTTTGGCCTACCATCCATAGACGAACGGCCAAACCGAAGTGGTCAATCGAAGCATTGAGCAATACTTATGGTGCTTTGTTGGAGAGATGCTGAGATGATGGTTAGAGTTCTTACCGTGGGCGAAGTGGTGTTACAACACCGCCCATCACAACAGCATTGGCATGACTCCGTTCGAGGTAGTGTATGGGCGCACGGCTCCGACATTATGCACTTATGACTTAGTGGCATCTGTAGATTGGACCGAGGTAGACTTAGCTTTGATGAATAGAGATGCCATATTGAAGAGGTTGCGTGCCCATCTTAAACTTGCTCAAAACCGCATGAAGCAAATTTATGATCGCAACTATTGGGAGCAGGAGTTCGACATTGGCAGTTGGGTATTTGTGAGGGTACAACCGTATTGACAGGTGACCTTGCGTTCGATGTGTAACCAAAAGTTAGCACATCGTTACTTTGGTCCGTTTCGGGTGTTAGAGCGTATCTGTCTAGTTGCATATCGTTTGGAGTTGTCGAAGGGATCAAGAGTACATCCTGTCTTCCATGTTTCATTATTGAGGGAGCAGATTGGAGATCATCAGGTCATTGTATCAATTCTACCGGAGTCATTAGAGGAGATAGAGATCGTAGAGCCAGTTTGTGTACTTGCTAGGCGCCATCAATATCATGGTACCAGATTAGAGATGGAGGTTCTAGTTGAGTGGCTTGGCAAACCATCCAATGAGGTGACATAGGAATTGGAGACAGACATTTTGGAGCATTTTCCCGACTTTACACCTTGAGGGCAAGGTGGGGGAAGCGTGGTGGGCTAATACACGTTACAGTCTTTTCTTGTTGCATTAGTTATCTATTTTCATTAAAATAAATTTTTTGTAGGTCGCGTTCGAACGCGGAAGGGGGCATGTTCGAATGCCTTTGCAAACATCTACATTAGGTTCGCAAAAATAGAGAACGTGAAATGTGCATTCGAACACGGTCGGACGCGTTTGAACGTCTGCATTAGGTTCGCGTCGACAATGAACATCTTTTGTGCGTTCGAACGCGATCAGACGTGTTCAAACGCGATTAGCGGGAGTCTAATAGAATTAGGGTTAATAATTGTTATTTTGGCTTATTGGCTATCCTCTATAAAGGTGTGGATGGCAGCCAAAATTATTATGCTATTGGAATATTGATTTCTTGCCTTCTCTATCGTCTCTCTAGTCTCTCTACCCTAATCTCCCTTCTCCCTCTTCATGAATCTACAACCTCTACCGTTGGCAAGGTCTCTTCTAATTTCTAATCTCCCTGGTCTGTCGAGTCCTCCCTCTTTCTTAGGATCTTAACCACTTCTTCGCCTTCGTATTTATCCCTCAAACAACATCAACCATCCACCCTCACCTCCATTATCATCCATAACCCTAACATCCACTCCACCTGTCACCACCACCATCATCTGCATTATATCATATATTTGTCCCAGTTGCAATCATAATCTACGAATGGCGTAAATACAAAAGACGTAGATAAGGAAGATACAGATCAATCCAACTTAGTTTCAAAATTTTTTTGACTACGGAAGAATATTTGGCGAATATTTTCCCTCGGTTGTGCGGACTACTTTTTGCAATCAATTCAGATCTTGAAGGGATTGTTTCATAGCCTATCAATCTCAATGAGTATCTTAACCTTGAAAGTTTACAGTAGACCTAGCTTATATACCGGAGGTCGAATCTCGCATCCAAGGATATCTTTGGACTCGTGCCCATGGAATCGATAGACACTTTCGGATTGCCAATTGGAGAAATGTCTATCAAATGCTTTAGGAATATCTTTAATTAAGGGAAATATTCCCATTGGTACAATTATTATTGATGGATTATTTAAATTGAATGTAACAGCTTAGGTATCATATTGCATGGAAGGCTAAGACATATATCCCTAAAAGAGGGCAAATAGATTTGTGACAGACAGTATCTTGGGATCATTAGATTTCACTGATTTTGACACGTGTCGATTGCATAAAGTGAAAAACAACCAACAGCATTGGTACAATTATTATTGATGGATTATTTAAATTGAATGTAACAACTTAAGTATTGTATTGCATGGAAGGCTAAGACATATAGGAAACATGCCACAAGATACCAAGCAACTTTAGATTTGATTTATACAGATGTTTGTGGACCTTTTAGCCCATGTTTTATAGGTCATAAATTTTTTTGTCACCTTTATCGATGACTATTCTAGGTTTATGAAATTTTATCTTCTTCATGAAAAATCTAAAGTCGCTGGGGTAGCTCCTCTAACAAGTCTCTGTTAGATATTGCTGCATTCTTCACCATCTCTACATAAGTCAAGTTCCTCATCATATTTATCTACTTATGGATCTCAATGTGAAGACCTATTTTGAATTGTTTAGCTCTTGTAACATCATTTGGTATAACCTAATGGGCAAATCAAGATAGAGTTTTAACCTTCCTCATATTGTGCTATGGCCATATTTCACGAGTTTAGTTGAGTGAATTCCCTCTTCAACACAAATTATAATGATGCCAAAAATAAAAAATTTAGCCAACGGTGTCTAAGAAGGTCGTCCAAATAATGTACTCTCTTGAAGAGGGGGTAAGCATTAAACACTAGATGGCCTTCCACCACTCTTCCGCCTCCTCACATAAAAGAATGGTACCAAAATTCACCTGCTGATCCTCTCGGTATTTGAAAACAGTCAAAATCTTCTCCACTTCTACGATCCACCTGTTTGTCTACATAGAATTGGTCGTGTCACTAAAACTGAAAGGCTGAGCTGCAAGAAATGGTTCAATGGCCACATGGATCCAACTTGAGCTTGTTCAGCTAGAGCTAAAGACTCACATAGCCCAAAGAGAACGTCTAGTTATCATAAATAATCCAAGCAAAATAATCTAAAATATAAAATATCACAGGCCTTAACAAGCCTCTAGAGATACATGACACTCAAAAGCTAAACTCAACTAGTCCAAAAATAAATAACTAGAAATAATAAAATCATCTACTTCTCGATATCGACATTGTCCACACCTAAATCTATTAACATTTTACCAAAAGGTAGTGGGGATACAGCTGAGCAACTATAGTCCAAAATAGTAAAATAAAAATAAAAATAAAAATAAACACAAACGATATGATGAGTATTTCAATGCATGCTCACAAGTATAACAATAATAACACATAATTGATAAGATCATTAATAAATCCTTACTCATATCTTAAATTCAATAAGAAAATCAATTTACATGAAATACTCACATAAAATCATAATATAATATATCATTATATTCTCACACAACCATAAATTATAGTTATGATCTTTTCTTATTGCATTAGGTGTTTATTTTCATTAAAAATAAAATTCCAGTATGTCACGTTCGAACGCAAGTAGCGTCGCGTTCAAACGCTTGTGAACCCTTGTGAATGCTTTGTGAACGCTTGTGAACGCCTTGTGAACGCCCGCATTTGTGAACACCTTATGAACGCCTTTGTGAACGCCCATGTTCAAACGACTTGTGAATGCCTGTGTCGCGTTTGCAAATCCAGAGAAGGAGCTTTTTGAGTGCGTTCAAACGCAATCGGGCACGTTCAAACGCGATAGACGAGAATCCTCTAAAATTAGGATTTCATATTGTTTTAGGATTTGTTGGCTAGCCTCTATAAATATGTGGATGGCAACCAACTTCATAATGCTATTGGGTTAATGATTTCTTGCCTCCTATCTTCTCTCTAAACTCCTCCCTCCTCCCTCTTTACTATCCTTCCACCTCTACTGTTGCCAAGGTTTCTCCTCGCTTCTAATCTCCCTCGATTGTCGAGCCACCCCTCTTCTTTGGGATCTCGATCACTTCGTTCCCTTCATTCCCTTCGTCCACTTCCCTTAATCACTTCCACAATCCACCATCATCTCCATACCCATCCATAACCTTAACATCCACTTCACTCGTCACCACTACCATCACCCATGTTATTCTGTGTTTTCGTCTCTGCTACAGTTAGAATCTGAGAAGGGCGTAAATACAAAAGTTGTAGACTAGGAAGTTAGGGATCCAACCCAATTGG